>NW_017617835.1:855841-2305841 GCF_001879475.1 Ipomoea nil
TCGTAATGGCTCAGCTTTCTCCCAACTCCTTCAAGCCCAAGGTTTGCGGCTTCTTTCTGAACGCGGATTACCTGTTTGTCAATTTTCCTCACAGAAAAAATTTAAACTTTTTACTCTCTGAATAGCTGCAGTTTCTATATCGTTGCTTCAACTGTGTATTAATTGAAAATGAAAGCATTTAGATTCTCGCAGCATAAGTGATGAAGGAGAAAATATAGCCTGAACTCACTACTCTTTGGCAAGGCTTTTGAGGGCTTAGGATTAGTCTACCCTAAGCCGGAAACCCAATGTATCAAATATATATATATAGCTGAATTTTTTAAGTAATGCTTTATCCATTTGCTTATTTCTTGCAGCAGGGCGATCATATGCTCGCAGTAGACGTTACTATGATCTATTTAAGGGTCGTGTACCTGGAGCCCAGGAATTCAGGAAAACTTGGGCTAAAGAAATGGAGGATGAGGATAACTGTTTATGGACTGGAAGTGAGGGCGAGAGTGAACCTGAAAATGAGCCAAGTTCTTTGAAGAAGGAAATCAGAAAGGCCAAACAACGAGCTATAGAGCACTCAGATCGCATTGATGCAGACGACAGTGATGAGCTAAGAAGTGTGTGGTCTGGTAGTGATGAAGAGAAGACGCTGTGGACTGGTAGTGAAGGAGATGATGATGATGACATCCCTACAGAAGCTTATCCAAACGAGAAGAGTGATGAATATATAGATAAACTGTTTGAGTTTGATGAAAAGCCAAAGTATCGAACACTCTCTGAGGCTTTAAAAGATGAGGAGGAGCCAGAAGAGTTACCGCGTGGAAAGCAAGCTAGGAAACTTGCAGTTGAAAATGCCCTTAAGAAATTGAAGAAGGGGCCTGATGGTAGATACATCAATGTGTGGGAAGTCATGAGTGATCTGGACATTCTAATAGGGGCTTTTGAGAACATCATTTCAGGGCCAGAATATGCTGAACTCAGGCAGGGGGGACCTAGGAAGTTGAATATGCAGTTTTTTAAGGACATTCAAGCTCGTATGAGAGATCCAAACTATAAGTTCTCTCCTGAACTGAAGTTAAAACCGAAGAGCAAAGTGGTCCCGAGAAAGAAGTGGCAGAAGGTAGAATCTAGACGTAGGAAAGCCCGGAAGCGGTAGATAAGTTGTAGCCTTTTCTTGGCATCCAAACTTTTGTAGGTATGAATGTCCTATCATTGTCTTTGATCATTCCATTTTTAACAAGCATGCATTGATTATCTTTGTCTAGAAGAAAATCCTTGAACATTAACACTGATTCTATATCTCTTTAAGGTGACTGAAGAAATGGAGATGGCATTTGTAGAATTTAATGCAGAAAAGAATTTCAGCTTTAATTTGATAATACTTGGTAGGTACAGTAAACACCCAAAGGCTGATGTTTTATATAATTTAATGTTACTGCTATTGATAGTCTATCAGACTCAAACTAGGACGGGGTGATCAATTTACTAAAATATAGTAGCTATTCATGTTCATGTTCTGCCAATAGCTGATAGGTGGAACCATGTCAAATTTGTGATTCATCATCATCCTTGGTTGATGCATTTACACATTGTCCATGTGTTCGATGGGATGCATTCTCTGCATATAACTGATATAAGGGTTTACTGTTATGGGAGATGGATTCCTGTACTGGTACACCTGCATGTTATTCATCATGTTGTATGGTGAATAATGATATTGATGCCCAGCTAACTCTGCATGTCCTTTCCCTTCCGTAGTAGTAAAATAGGGAAAGTTAGATTTGGGAGCTAGGAAATCCATCATGGAGTTCTCCTTTCTTCCCACAATGCTTGTATGATCCTGATGTACATGTGGATTATCCATCTCCATAGTTGTAGAAAACTTGTTGTCTCTTTCTCCTTCCTGGGATTCAAATGCCATACTCTGTTTAAAGGACTCTTCATAGCCCAACTGATCAATACCACTCTCATAGAGTTGGGGTAACATCCATGCTCACATGAGTAGAAACCCCATACAACACTATAATTTAGGCAACCAAAGAATGAGCTTTTTTTAGAGTACTAAAGTAAAACATGCAAGAAGGAACAAGAAGGTTTCATACCTTCAATCTTCTTGAGGAGTTTCTTGACTTTCTTCACTTTCTTCCTGCACCCTAGACAGTTAAAACTGAACTTTGAGGACATCCGTCTGCAAAAACAAGAAGAAAAGGACAAAAACATGTTACAGACATTAGTAATAATTTAGGAAGATAAATACGGGATACCACCGATGATAATAATAATCCGGAAACTAGTTTGAAAAGATATGAGAGAGAAGATAAATACGGGAAAATAAAGAATCTGGAAAATGTCTGTAACTAAAAATTTAGGAAGACGTTTTTTTGCTAAATTGGACATTTTTCCGTTGACCAAAATGAATATCCAAACACGAGAAAATCCGGTAAATGACTTCTGGTAGTCATTTTTGGGGTTTCCAAACGGACCCTTAGTTATTCCTCATTAATAATAATACTGATTACTTTATTTTATTTATTTATTTTCAGTTAGATGCTGTCAAAGATTTGTTTGATGAAATGAGGGATGATGGAATATTGGCTGGTCGAGCTATGCAATGGTCATTGCAGCGAATGCAGGATGCAGGTTATGATGAAAGTGTGAATGAATTGATCAGAGAAATGCTTCCAGATAGGAGAATTAAGAGTATTGCATATTCCATGGATGTTAATGAGGAAGAAAATGCTGACTTTGTTTCTGAAGATGTTGGAGATCAACTTCAATTGAAGCCATGGCTGGACCCTGCTGCTTTAACTAGTGCATTGCAGCATTGGAGGGTGGAAAATTTGTGTGGACAACTCGGTTAGTATGCAAGATATATGAGGCAGAAACAACATGGCAATTCTTTTGCTGGGTTTCTTATCAACCAGGATTTACTCATGATTTTTACACAATGTCAAGGATGATTGCCAATTTCTTTTGATTGGTCCATGTTAACCACAGTTGATGAGGCTAAAAGATTCTATCCTTTGGATTTGGTGCAAATTAATGTTGCTCTTTGTAAGAATCATGCTGATAGTCTTCTTGCTTAATTGTAAAATATAAGCTCTAACTTATACAAACAGGAATATTGCTTATAGGGAAGAATATCCTGAGAAATTAAAGTAAATAAAAGGATAACTAAACTAAGAACGAAGAATAAAAACAGTATTACTCCTAATGTGTATCAATTCTAATATTTTCACACTAGCTCTTATTTTCGTTCACTGATCGTACTTGTCTAATATTTACTATGTCCTTATTTTTAAATTCTTGAATTGATTAACTAAAGGCCGATTTGCTAGTTAAATAATGTATTTAATGTATACAAATAAGTTGCCGCGCAACTTGTGGCAAGCGTGTCCCATGCACGTGCCAATTAGGCGTGTAAATATACTTTAAATTTTTGTGTGAGTTAATTCCAGTAATGGTCCTCCGATTATATTGATTTTCCAAAATTAGTCTCTAACTTTTAATTTGGACACTTTACATCCCTTGACTTTCAATTTCTTTCCAATTGAGGTCCTTTCGTCAGATTACGGTAAAGTGGACTTTAAATAAAAGTGTAAATTAGTCATTTCATCTGTCTAATGTATAATTCATCGTATTTCTTCCTTGTATACGCGATTTTGGACATCAGATTCACTTAATTGCTTAATCCTTAATGGAATTTTGTTCTTCGAGTGGATTTAAGAATTAAGCAATTAAGTGAATCCGATGTCCGAAGTCGCGCATACAAGGGAAAAATATGAAGAATTATATATTAGACAGATAAAATGACTACTTTACCCTTTCATTTAAAGTCCAATTTACCGTAATCTGACGAAAGGACCTCAATTGGAAATAAATTGAAAGTCAAGGGACGTAAAGTGTCCAAATTAAAAGTCAATGACTAATTTTGAAAAATCAACATAGTCGGAGGACCATTGCTGGAATTAACTCTTTTTTTGTTCTTTTATTGTCAGATTTTTTTTATTCTCAATTTTTTTCTCTTCCCTTCTCTCTTTTTTATTTGTCAAGTTGTCATTGCAAAAATCACAAAAACACTTGCATTGTTAAGGATGCTCTAAGCCCACCGCTATTGCGACTGCCAACTTTATATACTACACTACTACCATAGTTACGTACTGTTGCCAAATGTAACTTAATGGAGTTCAAATTGCAAGTTGATGGTCAATATACTTTTTGAAAATGTTCACTCCATTTACATGAAAGATATATTGCTCTTAAACATGATGATTTTGGCTCATTTCTCAATGTTGAATGTCGCCCAGTGTTGCAAAAATCGCGCTTAGGCGCCGCCCGACCGCGGACTATTAGGCTGGAATCGGCCTCCTCTGCTGCCGGGCGGCTAGGCGGTCTAGGCAGCCGGCTAGACCGCCTAGTCGGCTGAACAATTTTTAATTTTTAATTTTTTTTTTTTTTTTTTTTTTTTGTTGTTGAAAAGTGTAGAAACTTTGGCAAGACATAACTTTTGACTGAGTTGTCCGTTTTGGACAATTTTTTTTCAAATTGCGTATTTTTTCGAGATCTGTACACTGGTTTGCGGTGTATAGATCTAAAAAAATAGGCGATTTCAAGAAAAAAAATTGTCCAAAACGGACAACCGAATCAAAAGTTATGCCTTCTCGAACTTTTTCCACTTTTTAATGCAAAAAAAATAAAAAAAATAAAAAAAAAATTGAACGCCGATTCAGTCGGCCGGTCGCGGAGGAGGTCGATTCCGGCCTTCTTCGCGGCGACCGACAAGCGCCTAGGCTCGATTTTTGCAACACTGGCCGTAGTCGTTGAAGTTGTTGTTGATTTGTTAAGTGGTTATTAGATATTTTTTCATCTTTTTAGTATAAATAGGAATATAGATTGTTATCCTTCCAAATGCTCTGTCGGGCCGAGGTGTGGGGGGCCCTTAGAGTTGGGATTCAGCCTTTTGGAATAAGGAATATAGATTGTATTGAGATTTCATGCTGGAATTAATCAACAGATTACTCTTTTCTCTCAAATCTCGATCTCTCTCTCTCCCCGCTGCTCTTCCTCTTCTTCTTCCCCATTTCTACTCCCTTCCCTCTCCCCCTGATAATTCTGTGCTACTCTCCATTTCCCGCCTACTTGCTCTAAGAGTCATTACACTTTTCACTTCACAGCCTCTTTCTCTTCACATCATCTTTCTCTTTTCTTTCTCCATTTACTCCATTTACATGAAAGATATATTGCTCTTAGACTGCTTAAACATGATGATTTTGGCTCATTTCTCTATGTTGAATGTCACCATTATAAACAATGTAACTCCAAGCCTGATAAGTGATATGATTATGAAATTAAAGTTACATGTCCAGATAACTCTCTCACTTTATTTATTTATTTATTTATTTATTTATTTATTTATTTTTTTACAGCCTTTTATTTTGACTCTTGCTTCAGAAGAATTATTTGTCCCTCTTAAGAAAATTGGGGTTTTCATTTTTCCTTTAAAAAATAGAATTTCCAAAATTGTCATATAGAGAATTCTCCAAATGGAGGGAGTAGAAGTATTGAATTTTTTTTAAAAAAAAAAAGTAAACAAAAGGAAATTCATACATAGACAATAATATCGTCGCCACATTTTGACTCTCAATTGTCTAGGGTGTGGCATTTTAACATAACCCTAATAAAATTTAGAAATGAAAAGTGTCTAAAAAGTGACAAGAAGTATAACTAAGAGATAAAAAATGTTACCCGCATGTGCAACTCAAATGGTCACAGAGGTGAAATTTTGGAAGAATATAATGACCAGGGATCGAGTCTCAGTGTCTCACCAGCTGTGGTGAGGGGGTTCCTTGTGCGCAGTGAGCAATGGTTCATGTTCAGTTGAGTTAACATGATGTAATTCAACCTTTTTAGAAGAAGAGATAAAAAATGTCACTTTAAAAAGAAAGAAAACATATGATAAAATTACAGATAATTAAACATGACTTGAGTTTTTATAAATGGAAAACGCTTCTTCATCTTTCGCTTTTCAACATAAACACGTACAGTATTCACTTTTTCATTTATATTTTTCTAAAAATAATTTCTTTTTTCCTTTCTCCAAGTTAACAGGCCGGCCGGCCTCAAGTATATTCCTTTTTCTTTTCCGATCCTTTGGTACTTTGTTCTGATTTTTTGTGATATGGTGAGGAAAAACTTTTACTACGCATGCAAAATGGAGCAGACAGTCTCAGAACAAAACATTCAAAGTGGGGATGCAGTGTTTGTGTCTTTTCGTAGGTGGTCTTCTACACTTGTGGCCTTTATCCATATTTTGACTGTATATATACTGTGCTTATTTCATTATTTTCCATGCAAAAGATACCAACTCTATGCATGTTTATTGCTTTCACATCTAACTCATACGTGTGTGTGTATATATATATATATATATATATATATATATATCAACAAGTCTTAACTTTCATATAAATTAAAGTCAGTGTTTTGAAAATCCTCTTTGTTCATGTTAAATTGTTAGTTTAGTAATAGATAACTAACTCGATTCTTGTATTATACTTACTTTAGATTTGTAGTTCTCGACGATTGTGTTTAATTATATGATAATGTGAAATTCTACACACACACACACACACATATATATATATAGTCATAAAAAAATTATGATAATTTGACCATCAAGATGACATTGTTTCTAATATAAATGTTGCAATTCTACCTATAGTAAAAAAATTATGAAAATAATGTAAATTTAATTATATGATAATGTAGATGTTTAGTTTCCAAATAATACTCCAACTTGTCAATTTTGGGTCAGGTCATCTCAATGGTGGGTTGAAGTATAATTGGGTAAAATTGCTAAAAAATGTAAATACTTTGGTATTAAAAATTTCAAAATTTAAAGGTTTGAATATAGTTTCAACAAAGTGCAAAGATTTAGGGGTTTTTTTTTTTCAATAATAAGCTAATGAGATTTCTCGGTATTTTGTTAAATATGAATTTTTATATCCCCATAATACCATGAAATGATCTTCATTAAAAAAAAAAAGAAAAAAAAAAAAGGTCAATGTGCCCCATAGTAAATTAATACCCTGTTATGGGCTCAAAGTATTATTTAGTGATAGAGTGAGATTCATAACCAACATATATATAGCTTTAGATGTGGGCCAATATAGGTATGATGTATAGGGGTATAGAGATATAGACTACACAACTAAATACACGCAAATAGGAAATAACTGGTTTTGTGCCACATGGGAGTAATTGTGATGTGTAGTGGGGCAGAATTTTATTAAAGTTATAAGTAACATGTAATTCTGCATGTTCTTAACAAGTAACTAGTAAACTGGACTTTTGTAACAATAATGGTTTGACAATCAATTTAATACGCTTAATTAGAGATTCAACTAGACCATTTTGAATGTGGACATAAGGCACATATATGATACTTCACTTTGATGCGCAAAATCATACAATAATCAACGAATATTATCGATATGAATTCTGTTGGTCTCGGTAGGGTCGAAAGGAGAGTCTATAGGGGGAGGGGGGGGGGGGTTGAATAGACTCAATTTGATTTTTACAGAAATAACTCCTTTCGGGGTTATTACGCAGCGGATTTGTTAAACGAGTTTTAGTGTTGCTTTGCACTGTTTTACGCTTATGAAACTTTTGGTTTAGGGCCCAATGATATGCTGTGCACGAAAGTAAAGCGATATGTAAATAGAGAGAGATGAGAGATTTTTATAGTGGTTCGGCCAACTGAGCCTACCCCACTCTTCTTTCACAACTTATGAAAGGTTTGCACTATCACTCCTAGTACAAGCTATAACAAGTTAGCTTCCTTGATCACTAAGCCGGACAGCTACTTGGAAGGTTTTTCAACTCCAAGAGTTTACTCCGCCCCCATCAACGTCTTATTCAGAGTTAAGGGTTGGATGAAAAGATTTGCGTGTTTCTCCAACATATTGAAGTCTTGGCTGACTAGTTGAATAATGGATGATCAACGTGTATAAAATGCAAGACTTCTTCAAGATTGTGAAGGTGGAATCTGATGGCTCTCTTTGAAACTTCACAACTTGAATCAATGGTTTTCAAAAGTTTGGAAGAGTGAACTTGTATAAGGAGCTTTTGCGTAAGTATTGTCAGTTGAATGAAAAACCAGCACCTTCTTCAATGGAGAAGATGGGTATTTATAGGAGATGAAATATCCATCCGTTGGAGGGAGATGATATTTCAAACCTATGGACCAGTGGGTAATGCCCAGAGAGCTTGGTGCATTTAATGCTTCATTAAATGCAGTTGTACCATGTAGTCGTTGGTGGCAAAAACTTCTGCAAGTTTTTGTCTTCTAGCTCTGGAAAGAGGTACAATGGCATTTAATGCATCTTGGTTAATGTGCACCTTGTCCTTAGGACAACTTGTTCCTAGGATGATTTATCAGCTGAGACTTAGACAACATTCTTCTTGTATTCTGAGAAGAGATGAATTGTCTTGATTGTAGACTTAAAGTCTCTTCACGAAAGATTGCCTTTATCTTTCGTCTGAGTTGGTGGCTGTGAGGAACATCTCTTCATTTGTTGCATAATCAAAAGTTCGCCTTTTCTTTAATCTTTCGATCTTCTTTCGTCCTAATAGACCTAACTAACTGATCATAGCTCAGTTTCGTGTGTTTGTCTAACTTAACACGAATTACAAAGTGAGTTATGGCACCTTTCATCTAGAACGAAAGTGGCAACATGAAATGATGAAAAAGTTATCTACGGTCTAAGTTACATTGGTATCATCAAAATCTTAATACATATGTTTCTAACAAATTCCACAGCATTATTATCCATTCTCAATGATTTAATTGGATAATCATGAAATTGGGTGAACGATTATCCATTCAATGATTTTCTAAACAAATTTAGTAAATGATTTATTTCTATGAGACAGTAGACTAACATGAGTCTACCAAGTTAAAACATCAATAAAGACCATAAAATATCTAAATGATCAAGATGATGATATATAAATGGTCCAAATGATGGATTAATTGGTCCACAAATATCACCTTATAATCTCTGAAAAAATAGGCGACATTCATGCCCAATCTTAGTACGTGATGACGTGCAATGACTTTTTCTTTCGCACAAACAACACATGTATACTCATTTGGTAAAAATATATGAGAACTGGAAATGTTATGTCAAACTGAATTGAAATTAATCCGACCTATATATTTTACCCAAAATGATCCAACCGATCATCAATAACTAAAAAGAATGTGGATCTTTAAATTTTATAATATAATTAGAACAACACAAGAATTACTAGGTCATACTTAAGCATAATATATAGTGGATAAAGAAACAAACTATTCGACCACTTGTTTCTCTCAAACAACTAATTGAAATATTGAATAATCCTGTTGAGGTATTTTATATTATTCACAATTTTAGTTTTAATATGGCGACCATTTGACTTGATAAAAACAAAAAAACCTAAATAAAAATTGAGGAAAATGACACTTTTTCTTCATGAATTATATGCTTATAGTATTTTTCGTTCAAATTATTCATATATTTATATTAGTCTCTCAATTTTATTCTAAAAGTGACGGTTTCCTCCATGATATATTAAATGGATATTTTTACCTTTATAATAAATATTTTATTTAATTTGTTTTCTCTAACAAATTATTGCGTATCTGTAGGGATGGCCACAGTTCTATTCGAATCGAATCGAAAGGTTCAGGTTATGATTCTAAACTAGAACCCAATATTTAGGCTTCAGTTTATTAAAACCGCGAACCAAAAAAACTAGATCATGAATCGTGAACTGACAGTTTGAAATCGGAACAACTACTAGCATTAACTTAAAATTAGAATTATAATATGTGCAAATAGTGTATGTTCTTTTTCACATTTATTATGATTCTCACATATAAGTAGATATGATCACAATTCAATTCTAATTTTGAACCACCGGTTCACAGTTCCGGATCTAGCGGTTCAAACTTTTTTTAAATTTTATTTTTTATTTTTAAAATACTCTAAATTTAACAAGAGAAAATTTCAATTTTAGTCCACTAACTATTGGAGTTGTGTTAATTGCAACACTTGACTTTCAAAAATGTTAATTTAGTACCTTAACTATGCAATTTCTATCAATTTTGATCACACCGGCCAAATTGCCAGCCAAATCTCACCGAAAAATTTTAATAGGTTAAATAACGAGGGTATTTTAGTCATTTTACTCACTTTTCTTACTTCTCCGATGAGCTTTCTCATTTTCCGGCGAAGATTTCTTCTCGGCGTCTACCTCGTTTGTATGGCTATACTCGTCATCATCCTGCTCTCTCTCCTCATCCTTGCCTTCGTCGTCACTCGTCTTGGCTGAGAAACCACATCACGATTCACGAGTTCGGATAGTTGGGGGAAGATAAGGGCGTGTTTGGTTGACGGCGATATTTGCCCCAAGCTTAATAATGAGTTTTTCACTGTTGAGTATTTCTTCGCCGCTCATCTCTCTCCTCTTCAGGTAACCATCAATTTCGCTGCTTGCAAGCTATTTACTCAGATAACAACTGTTCGGTTTCTTTATTGCATCCAATTATACATTTGGAAAGAATTGGGAAATGTAGCTTTTTGTTCACTTCAAGAATGTGCAAACGCGCGGCATTAGTCAGTGCTCAATAATTGATTGCTGGATATATACACGATTTCTTTAGCAGATATAACGTCGGAGAAGAAATTGTGCCGAAAATGGAGAGAAGTTCATCGGAGAAGAAAGAAAAGTGAGTAAAATGATTAAAATGCCCTCATTATTTGACATATTAAATTTTTCTGGTGAGATTTGACCGACAATTTGGCCGGCGTTATCAAAATTGATAAAAATTGCATAGTCAAGTTACTAAATTAACATTTTTGAAAGTCAAGTGTTTCAATTAATACAACTCTAATAGTCAATGGACCAAAATTAAAAATTTCTTATTTAACAATTAATGTATTCCATTTTTTGGTTCGAAACTGGAACCGACCGTTCCAATTCGCGATTTTAATAAACTAAAACCAAAATATTGGGTTCCGGTTCTAAATTGTAACCTGAACCTTTCGGTTTGGTTGCAACATTGTCTATTTGGTTTGAATCAAACTATGGTCATAACTTGTTGGGGAAGAAAAATAAATGAAATATTTGTTTTAAGGGTAAAACAATCTATTTAACATATAGGAAAAAATTGCCATTTTTAGATTAATTGAGTGGGCTAATGTAGATACATAAATAATTTAGAGAGAAAAAGTACTATAAGTATATATAATTTATGAATAAAAAGTATCATTTTACCTGAAGAGTTCTAGTACATGTACTCACAAATCTTATATTACCTCAAATTTACTTCCTGATATGACGGACACTAACAGGGCGTTTGGTTGGAGAGGGGGAATTATGTGGGAAAGGAATTGTAATTCCATGGGAGTTGAATTACTGGGAATAAAGTGGGAATTTAAATTCCAGTGTTTGGTTGACAAGAATATAATTACTGGGAATTTCAATTCCAATGTTTGGTATACATGGGAATTGAAAGGGAATAAGTAGTATAAAGTCAAAAATGTCCATTATTGTTGTTAGACATTAATTTTAAGTTAAAAAAGGAAGGGGTAATTTTGACTCATCACTATCTTTTTTTCCCAGGAATTAAAATACCACGGGGGGACATGGGATTTTAATTCCATGAAAATGGGGGAATTGCAATTGCGTGGAATTGCAATTCCCTCCAACCAAACTACGGAATTTAATGGCCTTTGGAATTAGATGAGAATTAATTGGGAAGGGAATTTAAAATCCCTCCAACCAAACGCCCGTAATATGTAATTTTTTTTCTTCATGTGGCCCTTTTAAATGGACAAATTATGTTGTGCAACCGTGTGCACCATGCATGTTGCACATGAGTCTAGATTTATAATTTCTATACTGTAGATTCTTAATTTCTATACTGTAGATTCATAATTTTATAAATATATGTTCATAATTATAGAGTTATATGTTCATAATTTTTTATGTTCGTATTCCCAATTGTTGAACTCTGTATTCACAAATCACAAAACTATATATTTATAATTTGATAACTATACAATTTAAAAATTATGAATCTACAGTACTGATATTATGAATCTGCAGTATAGAAATTATGAATCTACTATATAGAAATTATAAATCTACTATATTTAAATTATGAATCTACAGTATAGACTTTATGAATTTACAGTATAGAAATTATAAATTTAATTCCGTGTGCACACAGTTGCACAACATAACAACTCCTTTAAATGTGTCTATATCAAAAATAAATTATTTCTAGTTGGAACCAATCCCTTAATGTGGGGGCTCTAGGCTGACCAACGAGGAGGATCTTCAAATCAACATCGTATTTAATAGCTGTTATTTGTACAATTGTACTATTGACAAATAGTTACATTTTTTTTCAAACATCAAACCCGGGTAATAATTAATCTTCTAGAAGAAAACTTTACAATGCAACATATGAGAATATTAAGGTCCGTTACTTCTATTTTTTTGTCTCAATATTTTATTTTTGAACTTTGAAAACATGTTTGTCAACCCCAATTTTTTAAATTCAATTTTTGGATTGTAACATTATCAAAATATATAACATAAGTTCAAAATTTTAAGTGAGTTTTAGATTTAATATTAAAAATATTTTTAGATATGTTCAATTTAAGCTAAGAATATATAACTTTTACTTTTGAATATTTTTTTGAATGTTACTAACTTTATTACAATGTAGTATCTGTTCATATACTTTCTCAACCTACTTTTACTTTTGAATATAATATGTAAAAAAAATTATCATCCCATACCCATAGTCGAACAAAATTTAGACCTTATTTTTAGTTCAGACAATATGAATACTTTTTTTAAACCTAATATTTGAAATAATATTTTTAAATATATTTAGTTTTAACAGAATACAAACAAGTTTTACCTTCTAATATAATATATGTAAATATAATTTTAAACAATTTTGAAAACCTTACAAATGCTTTTGAGTTTGTGTGATGCGAAGTCTTACAAAATTTTGCATAAAAAGTTTTGTATCATTAAATCGAAAGTGAGTGTGTGCTTAAGCTCAACAAATAATTGAAGGTGATACTTGTGTGAGACCGTTTCACAAATCATTATTCGTGAGATGGATTGTGTTGGGTCGGGTCACTATGTAAATATAATACTTATACTAACAAATGTAATACTAATTAATTAAGAATAACGTGTTTGTTACTTATAATGAAAAATGTAATATTTTTGACACAAATGTAATAAAAATGTCACTTTTTTTAATAAAAATTATTATATTTTCCCTTATAAGTAATGGATTTCATCTTGACACAACCTGTCTCACGAACAAGAATTCGTGAGACGGTCTCTTGCATGTTTTGGCCATAATTAAAATATAAAAGTAGAGTTTTAACATAGGAGATTTGTCAATTTTTCAAAGAATAGAGCGTGAAAATTAGGTTTAGAGTTTTAACATAGGATGTTCCACTAGTATTCCGATAATACAAAGTGAAATTTGTAGCTATTTACTCTAGTTGCAAACTAAGCCAACTAGGTTACTTAATTGCTATTCCCTTTCAAAGAAAGAAAAAAAAAAAAAAAAACAGTACTTGCTATCCACCAATTTGATAGTCCATCAAACGGCTTCCACTAGTACACAAAAAGAGCAAATAAATATGACACTAGGCTACCCTTCTTCAAAGAAGGGTAGTGTATTGTTAAAAAAATGTGTGGTGGCATAATCGTAAATAAATGAACAAGAAATCGCGATCCTTTGTAAAAAAATGGATGCAATTTCTTTAAAAAAACGCGACTTCCGTAAAGGGTCGTGAAAAGTAATAAATAAAAAAAGAAACCATAGGTACTTTGCATGAGTAAAAAAAAGTTATATATACAAAATTAAAGTATACTGAATGAATTGCATAAAAATAGACAGTCCATAGGTGTACTTTGGCCTTAAAATTATTCATTTTTGATAAATAAAATTTTAAAGTATTCTAATTAAAATCGCACAAAAACATATAACATAAGAATCTCATAGGTAATTTAACTTTAACATTACTCTTTTTTTAATTATATAAATATAATAATTTTTTTGAAAGGAAATATAATAAAATTTTTATGTATCATAATTTGAGAATAAAAATTCTTTACTTAATTGTGGTTGAAATAAGGAAAAAAGATATTGCAGTGGAGAAAAATCAAACATACAATCCTTCCATCACCAATTCAAGGATGATTTTCCCCGACTTTTATGAGCACAAATAAAGTAATTTTTATCATTGCTGTTACAGTATAAAATAATGGAATCCACTCACGGGGAACTTGCTAGCTTACTCCTCCATCTCTTGCTTAACTTTTTCTCTCAAATTAAAATTTATATGTGAGAAGGATTTTTTTTATTGACTCTGTTGCAATGTAATATGTATTTATTTGACATAATCAAATATTGGTGTGTACAAATGATCTGTTCCCTTTAATCATAATTTTCACACTGCCATTGTCAAGATTTGTTGAACTAATAAGCTAAGCTAAACCCGTACGAGCTAGTTACGTTATTGGATTATTTGGTTGCATAGAATGATAACTAATTTTACTTGACACACAAGAATGTGAGACTTAAATATTCAACAAAAAATGGAAAAACACTTGATACTTATAATTCGTATATACAAATAGAGGCCAAACTCTTTACCTTAAGGTTAGCACTACTTTTTTATAATTAATTTTTGTTATAATTAATAATTATTAAATTACAAAAAAGAATCTAATGTCATCCTGGTTTTGTAGAAAGAAATTCTCAAATTATATAAAAATTAAACAATAATCAAGGATAGTCAAACCTTAAATTTGTGACTTTAATGCGGTCAAAAAATGTGTACTAATCACATTTCTTTCTTTCCTTCATTATATTCCCAATGAATCATTACAAATGATAAAAGAGTATGGAATGAGTGAATGACAATAATCATAACCCAAAATTGATTAACATATATTAAGCAAATATAAAAATGGTTTAATTTCCTAATGTACGGTTCACATCTATTCTTTAATCAGATGAAAGATAAATAATTGCTTGGCATATGAAAGAAAGTACCATAATAAGAAAGGATGTAAGAGATCTTAACAAAAAGAGGAAAAAAAAGAAGTTGATTCATAAGTATATGTTAATGTTATTACAATATTAATTTTTCCATGATTTAGAAATGTAATAATGGGTATCACATGAAGTCATGAGTCCCAAGTGAGAAAAACCATGGGGACAATTATGGTCTGCTCCACCCTTTACACGCATATACCCACTGTCAAAATTTGGTGAAATTTAATCCAATTCAATGCCCACCACCTACATTAATTGAGTGCAAATGTGAGGCAAAATTATAATATAATCATGAAATGCAAAAATAGAAAAGAAAAAAGCAAAAAAAAAAAAAAAAACACAATACGAGAAAATGATTGAGTATCGAGTTATGAAGATAATGGAATTTAAAAAAAAATAAAAAAATTAGGCCCCTTGTTGATGATTGTTTAAATATAATGAATCTAGGCGAAAATCTTAGTCTTTGTTTAAATATAGATTGTTTTTATTTAGATCATATAAAGATCACTTCATCTTCAATTTGTTCAATCCTACAGCAAAGACAATATCATAATAACCATGTTTTTCTTTTTAATACAACAACAAAAAAAAAAAAAACAAAAAAAACAACAAATATATCTACCAAATATGCATACAAAATTACAAATCAACAGAAGTACAATGAGGTGACGTTCAAATCATAAAATCATTATTTACCCTATCTTGACATGTAAAAATAGGTTACAATGATCCAACCCGTCCAATTGTGTTTTATAAAATTTAAGTACTTATAGTTTTTTTAGGTGTCATAATTACATTTTTGTCAAATAATTTGATTAATTTGATCATTATCCCTAGATTAAATTGTTTCTATAAAATAACCTCCACTTGTTCAACAAGTTCCTCTAAGGCGCACTATGATCAAGTTGTTCATGGGGATCAAAGTCTAAATTTAAGTAGATATATTTTCATTATTCTTCTTGCTGGTATCAACAACGAAAAAGAAATAACCCGTCTAAACTAAAAGAGATATATATATATATATATATATATATATATATATATTGGAAAGGAAAAGAACCAATGCATTAATAATACGAAATACAGGTTAGTGTAACAGACATCTAGAATCCAAAGAATCAGTTGCCCGTGCTAACATATGAACTACATGATTCGCTGATCTATTAATATAGTGAACAGACATGTTCCCAATGTCACTAGCAATATCGCGACATTGCTTAACAATCAAACTCACATACAAAAGATCCAATGAACAAAATAATATGTAAATTAAAAATATAGAAATGAAATTAAATTTACTTTACTCAATTTTATCATCTATGAACAAAAATATCTCATGCATATATATTATCAAATTTATAATTTTACAATACGAAAGTTGTTGTCGATCGATCATCACCCACTAATAAGTGAAAAATAAAGAAAAAATGAAAAAAAAAAAAAAAAAAAAACACTTAAAAAGCACTCAGCTTCCTACGTCAAACATATGATTAACAAGGCTATCCTTTGTAATTAATTACTCATAATTAACCTAGGAATTTTTATTTCATGATTTACAGTAAAATTAAAAGTAATCAAAATAATGTGGGATCTGATACGGTTCTTCTCGCTCCTTCTTGCTCATCAGCTTTGGTATCACCGCGGCAGCGGCGCCGCTCCTACTCCGCCCCAAAATCTGCTTGTGACGCGTCTCCGACGGCACTTCCGGCGGCCGGACCGACCTAATCAGCGCCCAATTTACACCCTTAAAGAACTCATGCTTCTTGATCTCAACGCTCCCCCTCATACTCCCAATCCTCTTCTTCGGATTCTTCGTCAGCAATCTGCTTATCAAGTCCTGAACCTTAACCATTTCCTCGTACTCTTTGCTGCTGCTGAACTCCATCCTAGGAAACGCCAGCGGCTTTTTGAGGATGTTGATTAGGGTTTTCTCGTTGTTGTCGCCTTTGAAAGGGGTGGTGCCGTACACCAGCTCGTACAGGAACACCCCGAACGTCCACCAGTCCACCGCGCTGCCGTGCCCTTGGCCGGAGATCACCTCCGGCGCCAAATACTCGTGGGTTCCGACGAAGGACTTTGACCTGGCGTTTATGGGCTCCGCCACCAGCTCTGCTTGATTGTAGTACTCATACTCGTCGTCTTCCTCTACTTCGCCGGCGCCGGCGCCGTCGGCGTGTTCTCTGATGGTTTTTGTTGTGATCTTAGCGGAGGAGAAGCAGGAGAGTACTGGGCGAATGGGGAGAGAGCATGAAGGTGAGGAGCATGCAGTGGGCTTTATGTTGGTTTCCATGGCGGATTTGTGTGGTGCAACTTTGGATTTGATGAGCCTTGGGACAACTTCACATTTGAGAGAGAGATCGAAATCTGAGAGCATAATGTGACCGTCTTCTCTTACTAGCACATTTTCTGGTTTCAGATCTCTATATACAATCCCCATCATGTGTAGATACTCCAATGCTAGTAGTGTTTCTGCTGCATAAAACCTGCAACAGTAGTAGTTAGTTGTTTTCCACAAACTTAGTATTCATTTATTTATTTACTTTCTTTTCCAACATCAACAAATACTAAAATGCCTATTTGGATATGTATACCCCTACATAACCCGGCAGTGACTCAGTAGCTAATTAGATGAAAAGATTAATATGTGCTAGGTGCTACAAAGAGCCCATAATATGGGGATAATTTCAAATTGCAGGTCACTATTCCGACTTGATCATGTATCTTTATCGACAATCTATTATTTATGAGCCAATTAAGATACTATTGTGGGCTCAGCATACTGTACATTAGGATAACTCTGAATAGGACTCGATCATGTGTCATTGCCTATAATTTATCAATCAGAAACCAACTAAGCTATCTGCCAATAATCGGGTGGTCTAGTGGCTCCCCATATGGAAGGTCATGGTTCGAGGTTAAGTGAGAGCGATATTGACTCTTTGTGCTTCAGTTGATTATGGGTCCAGTATACTCCCTCTGAGCTTATTAGATGATAGAACCAGTGTTGGTACCCACAAGATGTCCATCGCATCAGGATAACTCACACACTATGACGGCAAAGACTCCAATATGAATCCTTACCCACAATCTACTCCTCAGAATCAAATGAGACCCAACATGTGTGTGTGTATATATATATATATATATATATATATATATATATATATATATATATATATATATATATATATATATGATGGTATAATTAAATAGTATTATATGAATAATACGGAATACATACTTAGCTGAAGAAAGGGAAAAGCGCTTTCCGGGTTGGCGTTGTCGAGCGGCGTGCAAGTCCCCACCGGGGCAGAACTCCATAACCAAACAAGAATAGTGGGAAGCATCGAACTCAGCGTACAACGTTGGGAGAAAAGGGTGGTCAAGCATGGCTAAGATCTCCTTCTCCATTTCCGCCCTCTGGAGCTTCTTCCTTATAGCCAACGCCTCCCTGTCCACAACCTTCACGGCGTAGAAGCACGGCGGCAGCCCCACCACCGGGTTCCGTATCTGGCAGAGGTACACGTTCCCGATGTCGCCGCTGCCGACCCGGCGGATGAGGCGGAAGTGGTCGAGCCGGACCTGGCCACCTTTGTCGGCCCGGAGCCTCTTCATGGCTTCCCAAGCCGCTTGGTTCGCCTTGTGCGGCTTGTGACTGTTTGAGTAATACGCCGTGTCGTTGGAGGAGCAAACGGAAATGGAACTCCGGCGGCTGCTGAAGCTCATGTTGCTCATCCAGCTCCGGCTCGAATCCGGCACCGTTGCCGACGAACAGCTACTATCGTAGTCCGGTTCATCTTTAGCTATGGTGGACATCATAAAAAACTGAATATAATAGAGGTCTCTTACACGAAGCTTTCTAAGGGTTAAAATGTGTGTATATGTATATATATATAGGATGGAGTAGATACGAAGATAGATACAATTATACAAAGCGTTACCTTTTAATGGAAAAAAATAAAAAATAAAAAAATAAAAAGATTTGTGATAATTGAAAGTGAAAGAGTTTTTGAATGGGTAGAACATGACCTGCTTTTAACACATGATTTCAAACCACTATGGTATATCCATATTAATTAGACTATAGTATGTTGTAACACCTTCATTTTACGTGATATAACCATCACGACAATCATTAGTACTATTTTTTTTCTTTTTAAAAATAATAAGAGAAATTCAATATCACTACTTGATGATATAAACAAGATAAGTCTCGTATTGTGAACCTAACCGACAAAAAATCATAAAAAGGTAAATAAGCGTTGCTAGGTTGTTGTCAATAGTACGTGGACTAGCTCAACCCAAGAAAATTAATAAACCGTTCCCACTGAGAATTAAACTTGAAACTTTATAATTACCGATTACTGTATCAAATTTTACACATACTAATTTTAGTCACCGATATATAAAAATGAAAATAAGAATGGCATGGGATAAAAATTTGCAAAGTTAAAGTAGTACATATAAATTTATGTGTACAATTTTATACATAAATAACATTTCCCTTGTCGTCATTTGGAACCATTGCGGTATATAATAAGGCTACTTTCCGATTCCACTTATAGGAGTAATTTCTATACAAAACTCCAAGATGCAGCATTTGGATTTTATTTTGATTCTTTTTTTTTTCTTTTTTTAATGTTACTGACTCTCTATTACAATATAGTATCTGTTCTGTTAGTGTTTTAATTGCTCCAAAAAACCCCAACATATAATTGACAATATTATTATGGCAAACTAAGATAGGGTTAGCTTGGTGTCAGTTTATTTTACAGAAGACTGATTGATCAGATACAGCAACAGGCGTACTGACACTGAAGATCTGTTTTAGGAAGATGTTTCCTTTTCACTGAACGCGGTATAAGAAGTCAGCTTTGGAAAGAATATCAGCGGATCTGTCTTGAAAATGTATGGACCGAATCTTTAAGATTACATCCTTCACATATCGTCCTACCATCTACAATCAGAGACATTTTTGGAGAGTATTCCTGCTATGGAAGTATAAGTACCCTCATTCGGTCATGAATTAGGGTTACGCTTTTAAGAAGAAAGAAAGACTCCTAACTATACTGAAGATCACATCTTTGATTATCATGCCTCTTCTCAAGACAATTTGTTCTTGGTGATTATGATGAAGAAGTTGAGAAGAGATATCGTTGTTTAAACGAAAGGACGCTAAGATCACACAGTTGTGGGAACAACATTGGACTGCGTCACTGAAGTGGACTGCATCAGAGTTAGCTTTCTAAGTGAAGGGATTTCATTGGACTTTTGTATGCATGGCTCTCCAACTTCAACAATCCACTAAACCTGTGTAGACTGGGTACGTACCTTGTGTGGGGCACTTGGGTGAAATTATTGTTTCTCTACCTTTGTACGTACGTACCTTGTGTGAGACACTTGGGTGAGATTATTGTTTCTCTACCTTTGTATCGAACTGGGTAAAACAAATCTTCTGTCTGTACGTACGTACCTTGTGTGAGGCACTTAGGTGAGATTATTGTTTCTCTACCTTTGTATCGGACTGGGTAAAACAAATCTTCTGTCAGTCTAATCCATCAGAGGAAATGCAAAATAACATGTTCATATACTTTCTCAACCTATTGAAACACAAAGAACCAATAACGCTTCCACTAAGGCTCGAACTCACAATCTTCCAAATGAAAGTCCCTTATTTGATCAAAAGAATAAGCTGAATTGACACAAATGTCCCTCATTTGACAGTCAACTAACGAGATTAATAGATGGAGGATCAAAATTGTCCGCGTCACAATAAGTGTGTCCATAAATTGTCTAAATTTTTTATGAATGACTAAAATTGTCCGTACCATTATAAGTCTAGGACCAAAAATGTCTTTTACTCTTTTATATATTATGCAATAATGAAAATTTGTTATTCAATTCGAGTATAATGGTCGAAATTGGATCCTATGATTACGGATTGGATAAACCTATGAATCTTTACCAATTACCACAATAATATATATACGACAATAATATATTGACAAATTAGCAATGTAGTTGAACTGGTAAAAGCGGTTAATTACTTGACTTGGTAATATAAGGTTCTAAGTTTGACTTACGTTTGGAGCAGTCATTTATTAATTTTTTGATTTTTATTTTATGGATAACTTAAGCTGATTTATTGATTTTTTTATCGTGTTAGTAGTAATAATACCCAAACATTATATATTACATATGGTTGTACTCTATATTATCCACACTTTACACATATATAATAAGGGAGAATGTTGAGTGGATATTTTAATTTATAGACTCGAATTTTGATAAAGGTAATATTATTTATAATATAGCACAATTTAATACCTCTTCTCATAATTTTTTTAGTAAATTATGGTCATGTTTATCAATTCATATTTAATAAATATGAAAAATTATATATATTTTTTTCTCTAAGATTGGTTAAATAGGAAGAAACTCGCATCAAATGTAGCTTAATTATACTGATTCTCGGATGGTAGAATGTGTGTAAAAATATAAAATTGAACCTATTGTAAGTAAGTAAAAAAGATTATAATAATATTATTAACATTGACGGTAATAATATTATCCGGGTTGGACTTCCATTTGGAAGGTTGTGAGTTCGAGCCTCAGTGGAGGCGTTATTGGCTCTTTGTGTTTCAGTAGGTTGAGAAAGTATATGAACAGATACTACAATGTAATAGAGCTAGTAGCATTCAAAAAAAAATAATTAATACAAAAATTTATATAATTTTGAAAAGATTTTCTGAACTTATTATTTTCCAAAAAGGAAAATAAAAGATGGCGGTGCGTTTGGTTGAGACTTGAGAGTGTTTTGACAAGCTCGATTAGTTTCATAATTACGTTGCACATGAGTCTCGCAAATTCATGCATATTTCACGAACAAAAAGCTGATTCTCTCCATCATATTATTATTTACTTAATTATGATGATGATGCAACCCGCAACAACAAATTTAAAGATTATTATGATAATGACGCCACCTGTGTGGATAGATTTTCCACCATACATTAGATCACTCTAATCCCCTTATTAATTACCATGTTAATGATACTTCATTATTCACCATTCATATTATTGGATGAGTTAGTAATAACGTGGCTAACTTTATTTAAAACGATTTAAGCTAAGTTTGATTTCCGTAATCATTTATAGTTTTTTTCTTTTTAATGAACATTTTGCAAGTTTTTATTTTGTACAAAGTGACTATATATAAAGAAGTCGGTGAATTAGTTGGGAGGGGCATCTTGCCATTATATTGCCTATTGTGTCTGCTATGGAATATCATTGAGATTAGAAATGGTGAACAAGAATGGGAAGGTCACAATTAATCATGTCTTTCACGAGTCGAATTATGTTGGTGACAAGCTGACTAATATGATTGCGTCTCAAAATGTGGATTGGAGGGATGTTGAGGAACCAGTATCAAAAGTAGTGTGCAGTTTATATTGAATGATCGTTCTGGCCTTCTTAAATAAAAAAAAAAAAATTATTGTAAAAAATCGATAATACTAGTGTCCGATTCCACACACCTTATCCAAAAAAATAAAGCACAATTAAATTTGATAATTTTTCATAAGCAAAAAGTTTTATGAATATTTTTCTTTAAAAAATTACTAGCATAGGAAACCCTTTTTTGCCATTCTTTAAATTGTATAGAAATTTTCAGCCTTTGACGACGGTCAAACAAGGACCATTTCACTGTATAAAAAGGTACAAAATGGTCCTCCCTCCCAATCTCCCATGGTAATTTCGTAAAGTTTGGGTGCTTTTTGTTTATTATTAGAATAAGAAGGGAGTAATTAATTAATTCTTTCAGAATTAACAATTATTTTTTTAATATTTATTTTATTGAATGTTAGGTTACTTGTACACCACTAACTCACGAAGGACCCGTGCCAACATTCATTGCTCGCCTCTAACCTATACGTATACATGCATTTAGACTATTTCAATATATGTACAAGTGAAGTAACCAATCACATTTCACCTTAGGAACCACATTTCAACACCCAAAATTGTTAAGGACCAACAATATAATTTGATTTAACCTAAAATAAAATTTTGGTTAATTCATTTTGAAATTAACTAAAAATACTAATCGAATGAAAATTCTCACTAAAGTTTTGGATTTAAATCTAGCTAACTACATAATATATATATATATATATATATATATATATATATATATATATATATATATTACAAGAAGTCAAGAATTTTTCATGTGCAATTTGATAGTAACTTGATTTCATTTTATTAAACAGAATATAAAATAATGATTAAATATAGGATGTGATTTATCTAATTGTTTATGTGTGTACGTGCATCCACACATAATTGAATTGGATCTGAGTATTAGATCTGCTTAATAATTTGTGTAGCATTAAGGTTTGTTTGCCATTGCATGTGAATACCAATATATGTGTAATAGACTAATAGGTAGAAAAATTGATGTGTTGGATCGATGGGCATTATTAGTATGGGTTGGTTGTGAATGCATGTGAATGCACCAAATTAGTATAGTATGGGCAGATTGTTATGATGACCCTAGTTAATTTAAGCTTCTTATACTTAATTCCTTAGATTTCTTTTTCTTATCTTAAAAATATCAAAATACATCATGACGTTTAATATAAGGTGTTTTTTTTAATATTTAAATTAATTAATTTCAAGGGAAAAACAGAAATTGAATATGCTTGTGACAGTATTTACTATTTAGGGATGCATATATTATTAGTCACCGAAAAAGGACCATAAAACGGGACAAATTATATTATGCACCGCGGTGCATAATCGATTATGCACCGCGCGTCTTTTTTTTAAATGAAAATTAACTGTGTTTGTTTCCGTCGTTTCGCACCATTTTGCAAAAAGTAACTCTGTTATTTAGTGTCATTTTGTATACACTGCAGTTTCAGTTGAACACAATTACAGTTTCATTTCGATATAACTATAGTTTCATTCGATATTTATAGACTCAAATATGTGAAAATGCTATTTAATTTTATTTTATATACACTATAGTTTCATTAAAACACAACTACATGATCATTTTGATGTAATTACAGCTTCATTGTACAATATACACTCAAATATGTGAAATGTTATTTAGTTTCAGTTTATATACGCTGCAGTTTCATTTCACTATAACTACAGTATCATTTTGATATAACTGCAGTGTCGGTTTAGATATACTGTAGTGTCAGTTGGTGTTTAATACACCAAACAAGCGGACTCCGTTAACTCTAACGGCGAGCCGTTTCTTTACTTAAAGAAACAGTGTCATTTTTGACCGGGTGCACCGCGGTCTATAATATAACGATTGATAAAACGCAGACCAAGTGTGAAGGTTTCTGAATTCCATTTGAGTTAATAACTAATACTTATTATAGAGAAACAATATTTTCTTTTGTAATTAAATAATACAATAATAACAGCGAACTCAATTCTTTTGTTATAAATGTCATCACTTTTGCAACATAGATGTTATGTCTAAGGAATGAATTTTGCAACATAGATGCTCAAAATACTGAGACGTCGCCTGACAAAGAAAAATGCAGAGCAGAATGAAATCACGCTAGTAGTTACGATGCGACGACAAGTGTAAGCCCTGATTTTCACTCTAAAATGCATATTTCTTCAGCTCGCTTGTTCATTTGGTTCCCCGGGTCATGTAATGATACTTCCCATTCGCTCTTTTTTCACTTTCTTGACCTCTCATGACTCTCAGAACATGCCTTTGTATCAAGATGACTTCGAAACACATCCAATTGAACTCTAATTTACATGATATTGCAATCAATAATGCCTCCCAATCACCTAAATAACACAAAAGAATCAAATAAGCATATACTTAGCTTTCAATTAACATGAAATCATATGAGTTTGATATGAATTGTGCATATATATAAAAGTACTAAACATTACCACTTATCAACGTAATAATTAAAAAAAAAATGCAATAAACATTCAAAAGAGAAAATTATCATTCACACTGATGTATGTATGTAAAACAAAAATTGTTGTCATATACAACTTTCTTGAGTCCAATACTCTTCTTCCAATTCGGAAGATGACACAATTTGTCCTCTTTCAAATCGGAAGATGACGATCTGTCTTCTTTCAGATAGGAAGAAGAATATCTACGGCCCAAATTTGGGCAAATTAAAAAACAACATTAAAACTAAGTGGCTTGTAGTCCAGTGATATCGGGTTGCTCTCCTAAATGGGAGGTGTAAGGTTTGAACCTCAGTTAAGGTAAATAAAACATGTGTCTGTAGACGGTAGTTAACATATTATGTGTCTCCAATTTATTTATAGGTACATAATTTGTTAACTATATACATATAATATAAATATCATTTTGGACCAGGATCCATAATAGGAAGTAGACTCTAGTCCATAGTATAATATGAATATCATTTTGGACCAGGGTCCATAATAGGAAGTAGACTCTAGTCCATAGTATAATTTGGGGTCTACGTAGAAAGCTTTTGTAGCCTAGTAAACAAAATTTTTGGATGGAAAATACTACATGGACTTCGATTTCTTACTCCCAACTCTTACTCCCTCTCACAAATTTTTAAAGTATACTTTTTCGGGGACCTACATGATAAAAATATCATTATCCTTAGTTTCTACATAATGGAGTGAAAGTGAAGAAGTAAGATTTGGGAATACATGTAATACAACTCTTTTTTACATTAGTTACTATTATTATATATTGAATCTTATAGTATGATGCCATGTCAACATTTTTTGATTTGACGTTTGATGCAGTAGTTAATTTAATATTTACCTATAATAGTAGTTAAAATTTAAAAATAATCTAATTGTACTTTTAAAAAAAAAAAAGTTTGAGGCCAGTTTTATTAGAATTTTAAAATTTAAGATCAGAGTTCAAATGAAGGGAGAATTTGATACAGTTGGATTACTTATTTAATTCTTATTGTAAACTAGCCATTGAAACATGCTACGTCACAGTGGATTTGTCCTTTGAAAAATTGCTTATAACACAATAGTTTTGTCATGATCATATAATAAACATTTCATTTAATTTCTTGATTCACACAATGCATGACTCAAATTATACACAGGTTCACGATTGCATGGTGGGAGAATAACTCTAATATGATCTATCTTACAGATTACTTGAAGTGGGCAAAATTCAGGCAATTAATTTACATGATTATGGCCAAGATTGTGATCAATTAACTAATTAATGAAGCCCATAAATCAGGAAGAGATAAACCAAAATGCCTGCTAAGGGGAGACATGACAACATTACCTCCTACTAACTACATTATGAGATCATACAGAATCTTGGTCTCATTATTTACTTTGTACTTTTCATGAATTATCATAAAGTAGCCCATTTCTATATACTCTTTCAATCAAATTAATGCATCAATCAATCAATATATCATATCAGTATTTTTTGTTTTTCTTTTCAATTTCTCCCTGTTATGCCAGCAGGATCTTATCATTTTAACTTTTGGTTGCAAATTCAGGCAGCATTTTTGCCAGAAATTGTTGCACCAATATATAATCAATCCCTCAGATCAGAGCTCCATAACTTGCCCCATACATTCTTCTCCCCTATATTGTTATCATAGTTGCTTCAATTTATTATTATAATTATGTGCAGCACCAAATTTATTTTGCAGTTGCATATATAAATTTTCATATGGTAATAATATTTAAAAGGCAAATGTCTTGCCTCACCTACCAAAATCCAATTAAAGTCTTTAGTTGATTGTTTTTTTCCCTCACCTTTTTCTTTCTCCCGACATCAAATTATTTACAAGCTAGAATGGCTAGCTATGGTTAACGAATTCTTTTTACATTTCAGACACATTTCTCTTTAAAAAACGCATAACACTTTTTCTAAAATATTTTATGGTCATTTTCATGATTAAAAAATAAAATAAAATAAAAACTTGTTTCTTTTTAGGGTTCTAAATGATTTTGTTGGTATGGTATCTAATTTTTTTCACCACTATGAGACTAATCTGGACTCAACATGGGGTTCATTTGCAAAATTTGACTCTTACTCAAAGAATACATAATCTAGAGCTCTTTAACATGATGCACTTCTATATATAGGAATCAACCATTCAACCTTACAATAGTTTGCTTAGTTAATTGCCATTGACAGAGTATTGGTGCTAGCACCCGACCCGGGTTGTCGACGGGTACCTGACCCGACACCACATGGAAACACAACGGGCAGAACTCCAACAGGTAGAATACTAATGGGTGGAATGTTACCACGTGTCATTTACTGTGTCATTGAAGAGAGAGAAATAATGGCTCCTCATTATGTCTCATCATGTCATTACCGTTAGGACTTGATATAAATAGGATTTCTCCTCAGCTAGGAGGGACACGCTCAATTCTGTACTGAAACACCTGCAATACAACAATTCATTATTCTCATATTATATTTCCGGTAACATACTTACCGTCATTGGTGCTTTCATTGAGAGCCTGAGTCCAATAATCAAGCAGGCGACTACACACACAACTCACTCTCCCTTTCAACAGCAAGCTTGAAAGAATGGTGTCCAGCAGCTCTCATGGTTACTGCAACTTGAACAACGGCAATGCCTCAGGCAATGTTGCAAAAAACGTTAGGCGCCCCCTAGGCGGTAAGGGGGCGCCTAGCGTCTAGGCGCCGATTATATTTATTTATTTATTTATTTATTTTTTTAATTTATTTTAATTTATTTTATTTTTTTAATTAAAAATAAAATTAAGAATTAAAATTTTATTAAAATTTAGTAATAAAACACAAGGTTTCCATAGTTATTTCTTAGAAACTATTTACGAGAGTGGTTGTAAAATTGTTCAAAAGATTGTTTAAAGCATCTAAATACATAAAAAACTAAAATTAAGAGCTAAACAAGCATTTTTTTGAGAAATTAGTGGACCAAACCGCCTTCGGAAATTGTCCAAATTGAAAAAAAATTGTCCAAATCGGACAACCGAGTCAAAAGTTATGCCTTCCGAAACTTTTTCGTCATTTAAAAAAAAAAAAAAACCGCCGACGGAAGGGCGTTTAACAATAATATTAATTATCGCATTTTACTCCCTAAGGGCCGGCACTGGATCTGGTCTAGCTAGCTACCCGACGGAAGGGCGTTTCTTGGTCAAACTCAAAGTTTGGTTACAAAATCGTTATACCTAAAGAATAGTACCAGGTCTAACATCGCTCACTACTCTATGGAAGAGCCGACCTTTGACCAAGCCTACGGCCTGTCAAAGTAAGCTACGAACAAACAAGCAGGAAAAAAAAATGTCGAAGCCCGTCTCGACCACGATCGGCCGAGTCGCACGCCTCGACCACGATCGGTCGAGGTGCACGCCTCGGCCACAATCAGTCGAGGCGCGCACCTCGGCCAGCCTAGGCCGAAGCCCGTCTCGGCCAGTATAAATAAATAAATAAATAAATAAATAATAGGCCGAAGCCCGTATCGGCCATGATCGGTCGAGGCGCACGCCTCGGCCACGATCGGTCGAGGCGTACGCCTCAGCCACAGTCAGTCGAGGCGCACGCCTCGGCCACAATCGGCCGAGGCGCGCACCTCGGCCAGCCAAGGCCAAAGCCCGTCTCGGTCAGCATACAAAAAAATAAAAAAGCATATATGATTTGGAAAATAAAATCATATATTCTAGATTGTCTAGAATTCTATACAGTGTCAGAATGATTCAGTTTTACTCCCAAGCCAGCTCAAACACATTCGCAGACTCGGGAGTAGGGGGGCTGGTGACAGAGTAATGGTGCTAGCACCCGACCTGGGTTGTAGACGGGTATCTGACCCGGCACCACATGGAAACACAACGGGCAGATCTCCAACAGGTAGAATACTAATGGGTGGAACGTTACCACGGGTCATTATGTGCCATTGAAGAGAGAGAAATAATGGTTCCTCATTATGTCTCATCATGTCATTACCGTTAGGACTTGATATAAATAGGACATCTCCTTAGCTAGGAGAGACACGCTGAATTCTGTACTGAAACACTTGCAATACAACAATTCATTATTCTCATATTATATTTCCGGTAACATACTTCCCGTCAACCATAATATAATTGACATGATAATTGGACAAGATACTGGAACCGACCTAGTGCACTCTTGGTCTAACCCATTAAAGCAGTGAAATCAATCAACAGTAACGGTTAGGAGCAGAGAAAACAGGCAGAGGCCTAGGGCCACCATCCGATGCATGGCCTCGGCCATCCGTCGAGTTATTAAAATTAAAGAATACATTTAAAAATAATAAAAATTAAAAATTAAAGAATAAAAAATAATAATAATAATAATAATAATAATAATAATAATAATAATAATAAAATAAAGAAAATAAGGAGTAGGGGCTGGTGACAGGGTATCCGATAAGTCCAACACTCTTATCAATCCCTAGCTGACTCTGATGCACTCGCAACTCGGAAGTAGGGGGCTAGTGATAGGATAATTGGACAAGGTACTAGACCCGACCCAATGCACTCTTGGTCGAACCAGTCAAAGCAGTGAAGACAATCAAACAGTAACGTAATGGTCAGGAACAGAAAGAGTAGGTGGAACGGTTGCAAGAGTCCATCCACTTATTAAGAACACCGCATCATCAAAGAGTATGAGTTATGGAGGGCCAGCACACTTATGGAGAAGAGTGCCTCAATTATTAAGGAGTTAAGACACTTATTGACAGGAGTCGTTGTAGTTATTAGGAGGTCGTTGTGCCTTGTAACCGTTAGCCATTGCCCATTATAAAACCTAAAATAATTGAACCCGTTGTGGGTCGGGTTGACTTCGAGTTTTATGTACAAAACTCGTCTAGATCCTCACCCGACCCACCATGTGTATGTGTATATATATAATACTCCGTAATAAAATAAATATTAGTATGTAGTTAGTTACAAAAGTTTATATAACTTTTATTAAATTTTTACTATTTTTAGCTCTAAAATAACAAGTTTATTTGAAAAAGATTGACTATTTAGTTATCATATTTGAATATTTCTATTATTTTAAATAAATAATAATAATAAGATAATAAGTGGTGGGTACCCGTAGTTGGCACTTACACCTGGTGGGGCGGTTGAGTTATGAAAATGTTCACCGAATACAGGTCGAGGGTATGGTGTGTGGAGAAAGTATAAGGTGGATGTAGCCATTCTTGACCCACTTCTGACCCATTGGCTTCTCTACTTTTGGTGTAAAATTCATCTATAGGCCTAAAAAGAGTGGTTAAGTGGGTGGATCATTATTTTTTGTACATAAATATTACAAGTTCGATTCTTGTCAATACATTTTTGATCAATTCTATGACATCGAATCTTCTTAGTACGATTTACAAATTATTATATAGAAACGAAAGATCTCATGAACTACTACTAAAAACTTACTTGGCTTTTGTTTTGTTCGTGCACAAATGACATCAGTTAGGCCTATTTTTGGTTCTTTTTTCAATTTACGAGCAAACTTTTTACATGACCGTTGAGAATCTAACTCAAGTGTCTCATTCTTATCACCAAAAAAAAAAAAAAAAAAAAAAAAAAAAAAAAAAAAAACTCAAGTGTCCCATTGAGCCCCTGACAAGATATGTGAGGAATAACTTTAGGAGAACGTGTGTTTGATAAATAGTTCTTAGCTGATTTGATTAGTGAGTTTGATTAGTTGATAACATTCACTTATTATAGAAAAGTGTTTGGTAAATTAGTTGTTAACTGATAATTGATTACATGCAAAATTACTTTCTCATAAAACTGATAAAAAAATGTTTTGAGCAGCTTTTTAAATTTTAGCATTGTGGAGTAATAAATTATTACAAACAATTAATTAATCAAAAACTCATAATGATTCTTTAACCAAGTCAAATAGCTAATAGTGATCAAATAAGTCAAAATTGATTTATAAACTAGAGTTTTTTGCATTTTTTATCCCACGACTATAGTGGCACTAGCAGAATTGATCCACGACTTTTGAACCTTGCAATTTTAGTCCATGACTATTGATTTTTTTGTAAAAATGATCCTTCCGGCCACTTTTCCGTCAAAATTCCACCGGAATTTTTTTTATCCATTTTTAACAGGGCTAAAATTGACATTTTACTTATCTCAAAAAATAAAAGAAAAAAATTGACATTTGACTACATACAATATTACTGGGCTACATACTACTGCCACAGGCGGCGGAGTTCCTAAAGCAGGTAAGGCTGTCAGTAAGCGGCGGAGCGGTCGTGGCGTTCCCCGGGCTAGTTGGGTTATCCGGCAGCAGCATTGGAGGCGGAGCCAGCACGCCTGCGGGATCATCCGAAGACATCGAAAAAGCTTCGTTGTATAGATTTCCGGCGAGAGAAGCGACGGAGATTCTCAAATGCAATCGCTTTTACCTTTTCGTTTTATGTATTTCCTTTATATTTTGAGATAAGTAAAATGTCAATTTTAGCCCAGTTAAAAATGGATAAAAAAAAAATTCCGGTGGAATTTTGACGGAAAAGTGGCCGGAAGGACCATTTTTACAAAAAAATCAATAGTCGTAGACTAAAATTGCAAAGTTCAAAAGTCGTGGATCAATTCTGCTAGTGCCACTATAGTCGTGGGACCAAAAGTGTAAAAAAACTACATTATTAAACAAAACTGAAATCACTTTTCACTGTGAATTTATCAAACAAGAACGATAAAATTATAGGATTGAATTCGCTCTTCAAGAAATTAATTCATACCTTTAAATAATAACTTGAGGTTTTTTTTTCATTACTGAAAATAATATGTATGATTGAAATTTTACAGTTATGAAGAATCTTGGATAGAAATCAAACAGATAAATTCAATGGGAAAGGACAAGACGTATAGACACACATCATATCAGCGCAGAGATTGCTACCAAAATCATTACCCCAACTGAGTTTGCGAAATGGTGATTTGACCAAAGATGGCAAAACTGACATCTACACACCAAAAGTGTTCCAACAATAAAAGAATAAATATATATTAAAAGAAGAACACAAGGCTTCTGGAAATGCAGAAAGACCATACAATTCAGTGAAAGGTGGAACACTAGAAGGACATGGAAGCATACAGTATATCTATATTTCTCTGTAGATAACTTAGCCACTGTCTGGGGACATATTATCATGGGTAGCTTCAACTCGTATGTAGGTCCAACACCTTCTCTCATCTGCTTGAATTGGATGCTAAGTTGTCACGTAGTTTTTTAAGTTGATACATTTTACTAATTTATTCATTTCAGATACTTCAAGATCAGAGATATCAATGGTCTGCACATGGTTTATTACCAAGAAAAGAAATATATACTTTACACAAGCGCACACACACCAATATACAAATTTTCAACTTTCCAAGCTTAGAGCAAAACTGCTACTATAGTAATTTGGAAGGCTTATTGATTAAATTATTTTTCATTTTTTAAAATTATCTGATAACTTTGTCTAAATCTTTTTAGTTTGACTTTTTTTTTTTAAACATCAATTTTATTAACCCAAAATTAGTATGTACAGAGCTAAGGCCTAAGGGGAGTAGGGCTCAAGTCCAAAATAAGTCAGTTCAAAATCAACAAATGTCTAATATGTTAACAGTAGACACATAATATAGACACAATAAATAGTTTTGGATTTTTAAGGATTTTAGTGGTTGGTTAACCAAATTTACTAGTATGTGTAAATAATATAAGGTGGTGTTATGAAAATAAATATTAATAGGTTGTTTGGTAAATAGTTGTTAGCTAATGGGTTAGTGGCCTTGTTTGGTTAATGACGGATCCGCTAAATTTTTGACGGATTCATCATTTTGGCGTTTTGACGGAAACCATGTTTGGTTATCAGCGGTTTGCTCCAAACTGCTGAAATCTCAAACGCTGCTAGGAGCAGTGTTTGACTAGTTTATAGCATTAGCGGATTGTAGAAAAATATTTTGGTGAATTAGATGTTAGCTAATAGCTAATTACATGCAAAATGACTTTCTCAAAAAGCTTAAAACCACTTTGAGCAGTTTTTTTTTTTTTTTTTTTTTTTTTTTTAGCAATCTGGAGGAATAAGTTGTTACAAAAAGCTAGTTAATCAAATACTCATATTGATTGTTTAACCAAGTCAAACAGTTAATAGTTGTCAAATAAATTAAAATTGACTGATAAACTAACTATGTTACTACCTAAATGTATAATCGGTCAAACAAACTTTGAGCTAATCCTGCCTATCCCAAATATCAACTAGTGGCAGAGCTCAAATAAGAGGATGAAGTTACCTAGGCAATATATATTAACATCACCTCCCCCAAGGGGCAACTACTAATGAATAATGATCTCTCCATAATATTGAAGGATCACCTTAATAAAGACATAAAAACCTGGGGATATGATGGGATATTCAAGATGTGAGAGGGATAAGGGATTTAAACCCACAACCCAATTAAAAGCAGAATTGCATGGCATAACCCTTATTAGTTGCTACCAATAATGTATGGCATAACCCTAATAATTAAGAGAGCTTTCACATGGGAGATGTTGAGTAAAGACGAATGGAGACCACCGGTGGTGCAAAACAATGAAGAAGGCTATCATGGTGTAGTGGTGAAAGGAAATAAGGGATTGATACTATAAACTTAAGTTGAAAATAAAAGTTTTATTTGGCTCACTTTGTAATAACGATCTTTTAGCAAGATGCAATCAAAGACATTATTATTAACCAAGGACCTTGTGGTTTTAGTGGTATCCAATTGCTCCCTTATGTGGGAGGTCTAGTATTTAAGTCTCGGTGTAAGTGTACCCATTCCTTTGTAAAAAAAAAAAAAAAAAACATTATAATTTTTTATTAATTTTTTTTCAACTTAGATTTATTTTTCTCAAATATCATTAAAAAGTTATAAATGGAATCTTTTAAATGACATTATAGGGGAGGGTTCACGTGAGAAACACCCCCCTCTCCCCACCCCACCCCTAATAAAAAGTGGGCAAGGCTTCACACTCTCCATCTTGAGAAATCAAAGAGTAAAATCTTACAACTTGATGGTTTTGTTGGAATTGGGTTCGCCATAAATCGGGTATAGAGGTACAGAACAGGGTAGGAAAATAGTAGCTATATCTCCGACCCAAAATAGTAAGTACAAAGCCCGAGACATTGGTCCAAAACGACCGCCCAAAAAATACATAAATAATAAAAGTTATAGCCCTAATAATGAAATAGGGCCCAAAATGGCAGTCCGAATAATAAATAATATAAAAATGTTACCGCTAGGAGTTTAACCCTAGTATAGCAGCAGAGGGGAGAAGACTCGGACCAATGAACCCGAAGTTTGGTGAGCCAATGGATGCCTTTTAAAGGGAGGGAATGGTACATATTTATATTGTTGAAGGACTCATGGATGGTTGACAAATGGACGACATGGGGCAACCTTCATTCTTTGTCACACACGTGTCCCCCACTACTTTGCTTCTAGCGTACTCCCATGCATAAGTGGAGCTTCCTGCCCTCTAATACACAAGATCTTGAGTGGCTTGGTGGCCTAGAACTTGTGTCATTATATTTAAGGTTGTGGTTATATTTAAGGTTGTGGGTTTAATACCCTTTAGTAACAATTCTTAATTATAATATTTTGCTCCAAGCATCATTCTTTCCTTAGCCCAATAGATTTTCATTATATTATTCTTATTGGGTCAACACCTCACCTATGAAGATGGACACCTCGTTTGGACGGTTGAGCCAAACATTCCCAATAAAATGGGCCTCCCGGGATCCCATGTCCCCATCATAACTCATGTCAATTTTAAATTGTTATACCATGGACTAGCTAGGTTGTACCTTGTATTATGGACCATAATTCAAAACAACATTTATATTATGTGTCTGTCGTTAACATATTATATGTCTTTCGTTAATAAATTATATACCTATTACAATTAACATATTATGTATTTTTATTTAACATAGTATATACATGCAGTTAATAAATTGTGTTTCTGCAATTAACATATTATATACATTTAATTTATTTATAGGTGTATAATATGTTAATTGAAATACATAATAAATTAACTGCAGACACATATAATTTGAATATAATTTTATATCAGAATCAACAATACAAATGAACTATGGTATGTGGTATAATTTGCGGTCTATTTTCGTTCCATGAATAGGCCAATCCATGTCATAGGAACATATGCCAATCGTTATGCTATGGACCCGTGTTCAGCATGTATTGTGGACACGGTAACGGTGCCGTTAGTGGCACCATTATTTTCCATTATTTTTATTTTTATTTTTAATTTTAGACCACTTTGTTATAGGAGCATATGTTTATAATTATATTACTATATGTTCATAATTGTAAGTTCATAATGTCAGAGCTCTGTGTTCATAATTTCATAACTGTACATTCATAATTCAATAACTGTAAATTCATAATTTTTGAAGCTCTATGTTCACAATTTTAGAGCTCTATGCTCACAATTTTAGAGCTCTATGTTTATAATTTTATCACTATATGTTCATAATTCTAAGTTCATAATGTCAGAGCTCTGTGTTCAAAATTCCATAACTTACATTCATAATTCTATAACTGTACATTCATAATGCTACAAACGAATAACGTCGTTAACAGCGAGACAAAATTAATATTTTTTTAACTAAAAAATCACATTTTTCTTAAAAACGATATCGTTTTGGACACATTGTGGACACGAGTCTACAGCATAATTTGCGAACATAGGCTACATGGGCTTGATGAACGTTAGTGTATCCCTAATCCATTCAACAAATTCTTTGCAGAGATGTAATAGACCTAGCCCACTGATAAATTGGTAACGCAAGGGAATTTATATTTTGGTAAAAATTTGTGTGAAATCGTCTCATAAATCATTGTTTGTGAAACATATCAGATTATCAGGTCAAAATCAAATGTAATATTAATAAGTAATAAAATATTTACTTAACAACATTAAATTTAAAAAAAAAAAAAAAAAAAAAAGACATGCAATGACATGTAATATTTATTATTTTAGTAAAGGAGTTAAGTTCCATTGACCATTGTTACTCCGTATTTGTTAGTGTGCATATTATGTAGTACTCCGTAATTAATAGAATAATAGGCGACCACAATGCATATTTTTAAATATGAAAAATTGAGTATCTTAGTTATTAAAATGAGTTCAGAAATAAAGTGTATGGGATAAAATATTTCCAAATTAATTGATTGGTCAAAAGTTTAAAAAAAAAAAAAAAGATAAAAAAAAATGACAATGCTGTAGTTTCTCTAAAAGCAATTTTAAAAAGTAAATACTACAAATTTCATATCAATAAACCACCACCACAAGATTTGTGATGAATGATTGGTAAGGATGTCATTTTCGAGGGACAAATGACAACTAACAAATATATTCTTCTCAAAAAAACCCTCATTTTAAGAGGTTGTCCCCACACTATTGCAGGTAAAATTTGATCCTTGGTCAACTGAGATGTGACCAACTCAGCTGTCATGCGAGTAACTAATATATTTAATATTATTTATTATTATATTTGAGATAATCAAACACATTCTATGCCATAAAAAAATACATGTATATATGTGTATAGCAGAAAAATCAGATATAAAAAATAAAAAATAAATAAAAAGAATTTGTATTGCAGATTCTGTACAATTAAACGTCTCCATGACTCATCTTAATTAGAGTTCTCAAGTTGAGAGCCGAGCCACCTTGAAATCCATAAACATGATTAGCCATGGCTCCATCTTAATACAGACAAACTATCAGAAAGAAGTAATAAACTGACCCTTCTATCTCCCTTCAATTGCAGAGAAAGTAATGTCATTACAAGAAGGCTTTTGCCCCTCCAGGTTTGATTCAACGTATGACTCCGTTAGAGTTGAGAAAGCAGGCCGTTTCGGTACCGGTAAACGACCACCTCTTTCATTGTTCACCATCGAAACCACGTCCGACGTTGTTGGCCTGTCTTTCGGTTTTTCTTGGATGCATAGGAGAGCCACATTAAGGCATAACTTGAGCTCATCCAGATTGAATGAGTCAGCCAATGTTGGATCCATGAATTCCACCCATCGCTCTTCTTTCCAGGTTTCCCATGCCTGAAAGCAACGTTAAAAACATGTTTTTAAGGAAAGTGATGCTCTACCTCAACTAAAAGTCTAAGCTGATAGTTGGACTCCACATTTATGTTTATATATGTATTATATGCTCAACAAGGAGAAAACATCATAGGTTTACTCACAAATCCCAGCAAGTTCAGAGAACCATTGGCCTCGTAAAATGTGGTGTTCCTCTTCCCACTAATGATCTCTAGTACAATAACCCCGAAGCTAAATATATCAGATTTCGTGGAGAATAGCCCGTGCACTGCATATTCGGGAGACATATAGCCACTATATCCAACATATTTAAGGATTATCAGTAAAAAAAATTGTTTAAGGAAGAATAAAACTATCAAAAATTGTTTACTTACTATGTTCCTGCAATCCTTTTGGTTTTTGTTGGAATGCTCTCATCAACGATTCTTGCCATGCCAAAATCAGATATTTTCGGGTTGAAATAAGTATCTAATAATATGTTGCTCGTTTTCAAGTCTCGATGGATAATTCTTAATCTGGAATACTTGTGAAGATAAAGGAGACCTTGAGCAATCCCTTCGATTATGTGCAGCCGCTTTCTCCAGTCTAGCATCACACTCTTTGTTTCATCTGCAGAAGAAGTTGTGAGCAAAAAGGTCTTATGATACTATACAAAAAATGCATTTCCAGAGTTCCAGACCATATAAATATGTAGCAGATCGATGTAATATGAACACGAACCGAAAAGAATTGAATCCAAACTTCTGTTTTGCAGGTACTCATAGAGTACTATCTTCTCCGCTTGTTCAGTGCAGTATCCCAAAAGCCTCACAAGATTGCTATGCTGCAGCATGGAAATTACTCTAACCTCATTTCTGAATTCCTCTAGTCCTTGTCCAGACAGTCTTGATAGCCTCTTCACTGCAATCTCATGTCCCAGTAATTTACCCTGAAATCATAGTTTCAACTTTCAAGTTGTTTGCAAGAGCTCATAAGTCATAAACAAAAACCCAATCTCTGGTCTAAGATAATACGGGGAGCTAAGTGTTGAGCATATATAATATATAAACATAACTATACAGTCCAATTATCGGTTTCGACTTTTAGTTGAGACAAAGCATATTCTTCAATTTGGTAATAGAGCTGACCTCATGCAAGAGGTCATGGTTCAAATCTCTGTGCCACCAGATAAAAAAGAGAGTAAGGTCCACGTGTCGCTTAGAGCCCATCAAAAAGTAATTGGCTCACACACGTGAGGGGGCGTGCTGAACATATAATATATATATATATATATATATAAACATAAATGTGCAATCTAACTATCAGCTTAGATTTTTAGTTGAGACGGAACACATCCTTCACTTCTAAGCGTAGCAGAGATGTTTGTAATCTACGTACCTTGTACACGGGACCAAAACCGCCTTCCCCAATCTTGTTTTCTGCGGAGAAATTGCCAGTGGCATCTACAATGCAAGAAAAGCTCACTAGAGGCAATTCACAACCATTCCACTTGCCTTGTTCAACAGCATCTGCACTATTTTCTGTATCAACTGCTGCTACATTAGTACCAAACTGAAACAATAGCAGCGATGCACTGTCTCTTATGTCATCTCCTTCCCTGGTGATTCCTGTTCCGCACAATCAAGTCGACTAAATAATGTTCATTCGATGAAAAATGGCATAAAATATAAAGGGATTTACCTATATGGTTGACCTTTTTGTATCCAAGATAACACCATACTGAGCTGAGAACTAGTGGTACTAAAACAACCAAAGTTGATATGATAATAGCCAATTTCCATTTCCTTTGAATCCCTAGGAGAGTTGGGTGGAACATTTAATCAGTAATACAGAAAATAACATTATAATATCAAGTCTTTTACAGTAAGCTAGCCTCACCTGAACTTTTAGGAACGTCCCCTCGGACATAAAGGATGCTGTTGCCTCCACCGATGCTTTTTAGCAGATCTTGTTTGTCACCATAGTAAAGCTGGCATCCAGTTCCATCGTCCTGAAACGATGCAAAAGCGGAACAAGAACAGTTGATTAGGCACATCATTTCGCAGTCGCTGGGACCTACACCAGTGGATCCAGAAACAACCATTGAGACGGGTATAGAGCCTTTGATCTCCGAGAAATTATTGTTACCACCACACATGTTTGGCAATGGAACCAAACACCCTTTGGTTTCAGGAGCCTCCCTGTTGTTGCAAAGGGTGTAATTCACAATTTCCACCCCTCCATCCAACATCGTAAACTCATTGATTTCCCCGCTTGATGTCAGAACAAACCAAGACATGCTTTTCCCTTCGTTCGTGTTAAATGTAAGGTAAATCTCCTTCTTGTTTGACACAAAGGTGAAGCTGTAGCTGTCTGATACTCTCTGGAAGAAGAATCTGAAACTGTGACCATCCCAGAAACCGATCTCCTGAGACATACTGCTCCGACGCCAAACTTTGAAAATTGATTTGTTGTGTGAATCAAGGCCTAAAGCAAAAGGGCCACTGGCAGGAACAGAAGGAGTCAACCATGATAAAAGAAATGACTTTCTTGTTTGGTTTGTATCGATGCCTAACCATCCCAGCTTCATGCCTGGCAAAAAGGTATCAGAGGGGTAATCAAAACTCTGCCATAGAACCTTCTCCCCTTCATAAAGAACAAAGTTTCCAGAATCAACAAGCGTCGCCCTTGTGTTCCCACCCGTTGCCAACATTTCAGAGTTTACTACTATATTAGGATAAATCCTAACATCAGAGATCACCAGGTTCCCATCATACCTTATTGTCAAATTTCCAGTCTCGCCATAAACTGGATTGTCCCGGTTCGCTACCCAAAATGCCTTCTTATGAACATCTTTCTTGAGCCAAGTTCCCAAATAGTGGTTCCCTCCAGGATCACCTGTACCAAAAAATCCTAATTCAAAGATTCCATTTGCAGAAACTAAGGTTTCACCATTCTGCAAGGTTTGGCCTTCTCTAAGGGTGTCAAAAGCATGACAAAAGAACACAAAATTGCAACAATATGTCAGACAAGAAACAACAGAGGGGACACATATTCTTGTTCTCATCTGGGCCCACAAGTTTTTGCTGCAAACAAAAGTTAAGGCTCTTGTATAGTTGTATGTACAAGGAACAACAGCAATATATAAAGCAGCAAAGAAGCCACCAAAGATAAATGAAAAGGTCAGAGCGGAGATTTTAAACGATTTTATTGCTTTGTTAAATTTGAATTTTGCTTTACCATTCTTGAAATGTCAGGTTTTTAGTAAACAAAACAAAAGAATAAAAGTATTCTTGTGTCAATCCAGAAAACCATAAAATTGACAGCACTGATGGATGTTTGGTCTCAGACATTCTTGGCAGAAATATGGTATGAATGTGAAAAGAGATAAAATGAAGGAAAAACAAAAAGCAAATAAACACAAAAAAGAGTTCATTGACAAAGAACTAAAGAAAATGAATTGTTTGATGAGTAGAGCAACACCTCCTCCTAATTTACTAAAAAAAAAAAAAAAAAGTTGAACAATTTGTTGTCAAGGTTAAGATGCAGAAGTTTGGAAAAGTTTACCAATTAAAAACTCTCCTTTTTTTTTTTTTTTTTTTTTTTTTTTTTTTTTGTGTTTTTCCATCCTGTTGTTATTTTCAATAAGGCTGACTTCAAGAAATTTCCTTTGAAGCATCAGCTTCCCATAATTTCCTTTTCATTTGTGCAGCCATTGTTATGATGAGTATAAATGTGAACAGAATTATCTAATTGAAAGGTCAAACAATACTACTTTGATTGTGAAACTACTGTGAAAGAAGTCAAAAAATGGTAAACTTTCTTGATCAACAAGAGATTCCATTTGATTGGATATTGGGAGGTTAAATTGTTAAACCATTTCCCATATCATATTTCTTTTCGGCGTTCTTCTCCTGTCTAGAAATCCTTTGACTGCACAAAAACAACCAGGTGGAAGGGAAAAGAAGGAATTTTTAAAATCCTAATTGTTTCTCTGATTATGAAAGGCTCCTCACATCATAACTAAAGTATCTAGTATCTATCCAGGCACTTTTATGCCTCCATGATCATGAGAAATTTGGGATGTTCTTGGGAAGAAGGATAAATGCCAACATTCTGTGACTCAAAAATTTGCAAAAGAAAAATAAAGAAAAATAGATTCCAAACTCATACAAAGTTATAGAGCTGTTTTGTACTTGTGCAAGAAGGATCACAAAGGAACAGCTACCGCACAAGATTGCAAAAGAAATCGTAACTGTATTGGCAACTTAAACATACATGTACACAACATTAGACAGAATTGTGCTCACAAAACTATAATGTGTCCAAGTTAATCATCTTCCAAATGCGGTTACAAGTTTCAAACTCGGACATATCTTTTGGGTCAAAGTCAAAATCTTCAACCACATTTTTATCTCTCTGAACTTTATCTGTGTTGAGTGAAGGACTATCCAGTTGCAGCAGATGGCGAACAGTTCTAACGAGAACAGCCACATGGCAAGAAATAAAGGAAAAATAGATTAAACATTAATTTTTCAATAAGGATACAGCCCGATATTTTTGATTGATCATCCAAGCTTGGGATAATATTCGTAACTGAAGCAAACAATGATAACCTCATCCTGCAAAATCAGAACAAAAGGGTTATTATTATTACTTAATGGAGAGGAGGGTGGGTTCTGCAAGCAATTAGTGGCAAAAGATAAAATATGATATCTCACATCAAAATCATTATTTCAGATTATTGCATAGTATGAAAAATTCAATTTGGAATAATATATAAATCTAAAGAAGTGCATGTGATAGCAGAGCAATTGGTTTGCATCATAAAGCATTGCATCCATAGTAACCCGTTATTCATATAATTTGCAATTTTACGTATGACATCACACTTATGAAACTTTTAAAGTAGGCAGAAACCAATGTGGCTGATATATTGATAGCTGAAATATATTGAGATGAGCTTACTCTGCTCTTGAGTCATCTCGCTCAAGTTGCTTAAGGGATTTTCCTTGTTCCTCAATGGAGAATCTTTGATGCTCTAAATCATTCATTTCTTCTGCAATAACCGTGATGACATTACAAATATACAAACCACCGATCAATAACACAAACAAAAGTTTCTAAGATATCAAAAGCCAGCAAACATAGGGCTGTCAAAATACTCATCTCAGCTCTTCTCTTAACAGGCTCTCTCTTTGAAGCTCCTCTTCAAGATCTTTCTGTAGTGATTCTATTTCAGCATCAGTTGAAGCTTCAGATTTTGCTTCCAGGGTTTTACGTTTGCACATATCTACCTTCTTTTCATAATCTAAAGCACATTACGCACAAAAATCAACACAACACATTTTTAACATCAGAGCAAATTGGCAAGCTGAAATCCTCAAAATCAAAATAATTTACCTATGAAACTCACTACACAGCCAAACCAGTAAATATACAGTCTTCAAATTAAGCAAGATATTTTTTTACGAAAACCATGAACACTAACAGAAAAGGAAAGTAGAAAATTTCTACATTCTAATAAGCATCACCCGAATAGCGGCTTCAACAAATTAGCTCCATTGACCCTTCTTCCCTCCAAGTTTCAATTATTTGCCCCTTCCCAAAGGGAAGTGAGAAATTGAATTATTAACCAGAGTAACTGCGCATCTAATTTCATCCATTTCATACAAATTACTTGTTATCTCAAGTAACAATTGGAATTTAACAATACTGAACTACATAAAAACGGTATCTTTATACAAGTAAAGCCAAAAAAGAGAGAAGATTTACTAATTACCTTCGATGGACCTCTGGGTGTTGTTAAAATCAGTATTGCACTGAGATTGAAGGGAGTTAGATTGCTCCAATAGCTGCTTCAAAGAATTGACATCTTCGCCATCCTTCAAGACCTCAACGAGGTCGTTGCTCCACAACATGAGCTTCTCTACGTCGAAATTCTTCAACCCATCCCCCATTTTGTAGACTAAATCGAAGAACCCTAGGGTTTCGGCTTTTCCTCGTACAGCTGCAAGACTAGCGTAGGTTTCTTGAACAAAACTGCCACTGGAATTGCCAAGTTTTATCCGAAGGAATTTGAGATCTGATATGTATTTGTATAAATAAATGCAAGTGTGGGTTTAAGGCTTTGAGCGAATTAAGGAATGTGGGGAAGCGGGAAAGAGAATCAATTTGAAGTGAATGGAAATTCTTAAGAGAGATTCAATTGATTGTATCTAATAGCTGTAAATGAGTGAATTATAGCTCGAAATCGGGTTGGTTCAAGCTCCAGTGGACTAGTTCGATAAATATATGGTGGTTCAAATTCGGGTTTGATTAAACTTATGCAAATCCTAGTAAATGATATCAAGAATGTCCATGATACCGAGTAGATGTATATATAAAAAATAATAATTACTTTTACATTTTTTTTTTGAAAATTATATGTTGAGATGTGATTCAAAATTATTATTTTTGGATTGTTAGACAAATAGTTACTATGAAGCTTTTAGGTGGATTGATATAGATGTTTTCAAGCACATTGTGTAAGGTCACTAAAGGACTACTAAAGCATTTTGACAAAAATGACAATGAATTTGAATGTTAAAACTTGAAGTTGAAAAACAAAAATAAAAAAATAACAGATCAAGAGCAAAAAAAACACAATCTTAAGTTGATGAAGATAAAGGCTTGTTGATAAAATGATTGTTAGCTGTTAGCTGATTGTGTTAATTAGATGGAATAAATAGTTGCTAATATTAGCTGCTTGTAGAAAAGTGTTTGGTAAATTAACTGTTAGCTGATAGTTGTTTGGTATAATTTCTTTTCTAAAAAAGCTAATTAAAAATGTTGATTGGAGTAACTTTTTGAATTTTAGCCTTTTGAAGTTGCAAAAAGCTAATTAACCAAATATTTATATTGATATTTTAACTAAATCAAACAATTAATAATGGTCAAATAAGTCAAAATTGACCTATAGGTCAAATTTCTACCAAATTGGGCCAAAGCTTTGGGAGAATAGTGAAAGTCATAGGAAGTTGCATTTCTATTATGGCTTGGATGTGGTTTCATTGTGGCAATGATTATCTCACATGTAGGAAGTGATAGTAATGATGGTGGATTATTATATTGCAGTTGAATTGAATAATAATGGTTACTAGTATGAGAGTAATTCACATTTTTTAAATGTGGTAACTAGTATCTCTATATATAATAAAGCAGATTAAGTTGAAATTTTTTTTCCTCCATTTGGTACATTTGAGAGTTATGGAATATCAAGGGTTTAGGAACTTCTCAACTTCATAATCATCTTAAATAATTAATTAAATAAAGATGAAAGAAAATAAAAGTGAATAATAATAAAAAAGAGTTTATTATAATAGAGAATAATTCACAAAATTAATTTGAGTAATAATTGTTGATCCATAATTGAAAATTAATATTGCAATAATTATATTATGTTTCTAAGAGCATCCCCATTAAGGGGATTGTTAGTAGAATTCAGGGGAAAATTTTTTCCCTCCATTTGGTGCATTTCAGAGTTAAGGAACATCAAGGGTTTAGGAACTTCATAATCATCATAAATAATTAAATAAAGATGAAAGAAAATTAAAGTGAATAATAATAATCCAGGGTATTTTGTCTTTTTATGTCTTTTTAATATTTCCGTCAAGAGGACGTATAATCAAATTAAAGGGTATTTTGTCATTTTATGTTTGCCTCTTCTCTTTTAATCCAGGCGCTTCGTCCTCCTCCTCCGATATTCGAAGATGGCTCTTCGAACAACGAGAATGGGAAGCCAAAGCTACATTGTTTCGTTCGTTCCAACATGGGCCGACGAGGTTTCTTAGGTTTTCAGTTTAATGTTCTCATTTCTTTAGTCAAACATAGTCTGGACGAGAAGAAATGTCAAAATACCCCTAGATTACACGGCCTCTTGATGGAAATACTAACGGTGGGACTAAAAGCGAAACACATTCAATAATAGTGGTTATAAAGTGACAAAAAAAAAAATTAAAGTGGACTAAAATTGAAAACACCCCTATAACAGTAGGACCAAAAATGGAATTCACTCAGAAAAGTAGAACATGAAGTCTTTTTTTTTATTAGAAAAAAAAAAGGGGAACACCTACATATACTATCTAAGCCTTCACCAAGGGGCCAATCGAATACCAGTGGACTACAAGCCACTTGGTACATGAAGTCTTATTTATTACTCTGTACTAAGTATCTCACAATGGCCAGGCTGTACATGCATGCTGACAGTTGAACCCTAGTTATCCGTAGAAAGTAGAGACCAAAAGCCACCAAGCTAATATAAGTAGCAATCAAATAGTGATGTCGAAGAGGCAATAGTTATAGGAAAATATTATATGTACTCTTATTCTCAACTTTCACACTTAAAATTTTGATGTACACACATTTACAGGAGTCTGCATGAAGAAAATAACATATCAATACCCGCCACATCAGAAAATAAATTTGAGGAAGTAAGATTTGAAAGTACATATAGTAGGATTCATAATTATACCATGGATCCGCAAGGTGGACCCGGATCCAAAATATACAAATTACATATTGAATATTCACAATTTACATACACAATGTATATTACATACTTAATGTTCACAATTTTCCTTTTACAAAATTGTGAACTTTTAGGGGGTGTTTGGTTGGATGGAAAACATTTTCCATGGAAAATGTTTTCCTAAAAGTGAAGGAAAATGATGTTTTATGTTGTTTGGTTGGATGGAAAACATTTTTCATTGGAAAAAGTTTTCCTTGAGAATGAGGAAAAAAATTCGTAGCTCATCCTAGGTATTTTGTTTTTCATGGAAAAGGTTTTCCATGGAAAACCAATATTACAATTTTAGCCTCACCATTATTTATTAATTACTCTTATTATTATAGTATTATTGTTGTGTAGGGTTATATTTGTCATTATACACATTATTCCTTACCATTCAAAACTCAACCAAACAATGGAATTCATATTCCCAGTAATTTCTTTTCCACCAACCAAACAATGGAATCTATTTTCTTAGAATTTATTTTTCATGGAGTTTCAATTCCATTTTCCTTCAAATATTTTCCAGCAAACCAAACAAGGTGTTAGTATATAAATTGTGTATTTTAGACCCCGAGTCCACATAATAATTTGCCTCCAGGAAGGAGGTAAGACTACCTATTTTACTATTTATAGCATAAAAGACTACCTATTTTACTATACTAAGTATATCCACACATCCCTTCTCCCTCCCTTCTTCCCACGCACACACGTTGCCTCCTTCGCATGCCTTCATCGCTACTTTACCCCATGCCGCCATACCCCTTCACCACCACCCCCTCCGCGGTGGGGTGCCAATGTCCCGCCGGGGGGCGTGCCACCCTGCCAACCATGCCATGGCCAAGGGAGGCCAACAAATCTTTACGTCAGTCGAACGCTAAAAATGTAATTAGTTTATTGTAACTCCTACTCTTTGCGTATTCCTTTTCCTTTTTCTCTTTCGCGTATATAGCATTAGTTCCCTCCAACTCCCCATAACCCTCTGCGTAATTGAAATAGTTGTAATTGTAATTTATTTCGTAATATGTTTAATAAAAAAACTTTTGTTACCTTTAATTTTACACATTTAGTAATTGTAATTGTATATTGATTTTTTTATTTAAAAATTAAATTTGTAAAATAAAATTAGAAAAGTAGAGAAATGAAAAGCTGAAAAATTAAAAAAATGAAAAACAGAGAAATGAAATAACGATGAAATTGGTTTCAAATTAAAGTAGTGTAAGAACAAATATGTCGACGACTGACCTTCTGATTGCGTATCTGGTAAGTGAAATCGATTTTAATAAATTAGAAAAGAAATAAAACGTAGATTGAGGAACAAAAATCAATCAACCTTCTGATGGCTGAACGCGTTTTGTTTTGCACAATATTGTACTCACACGTATGACACGATTTAGTTGTTTTAAAAACACGATTTAGTTGTTTTGAAAACACGATTTAGTTGTTTTGAAAACACGATTTAGTTGCCCACAATGGAGACACCACAAATTTTTAGTCAATGTCGTTTTATGGATTGTTGAACGAATTAATGACTTCCAATTTCCAAACAAAACAATATGATATAGCACCATCATGTTTGTGTGATAGAGACATAACACGTCATTGGTCATATTCAAACCATGTTGACAAAGTTTTATTTTTCTTTTGTATTGGAAATGACCCAATAATAATAGAGACCCGGGCCAGGAATGTATAACCCGAGCAGTCCAAGAAGAGTCTCAAGCTCGGAGCTTACCTTCGGGCCCAGAATGATGGGTCTTGACTTAGTCTCACGGCCCAACACATGAGCTTGGATTTAGTCCCGTGGCGCTCCACGAATTTAGCCGTAATTAGGTGAAATTTTCTTTGCATAGATAGCCTAGTAATTGTTTTGTTAAAGGCATGTTCTATCTTTTGTTCTAGACACTTTCTTGCCTTGCTATTACACGTTTCATACCTCTGTAATAGCGTTACATAGTCAATTAATACAATATCAGTCCCCGTGACTATATTCGTACCCCTATTATCGTTTTAATCCAATACTTGTTACATTTATTTATTCATTTGGGTTAATAAATCCGGACCCCCGGTTTAATTAATTCCATAAATAACAATTTTTGGTGTAAACGAAAAAATTTGCATGTTTACACTGAGAGTTCTGTACAAATTAAAATATATGAATGTGGATCAAATGTGGGCAGGGGCGGAGCCAAAAAAAATTCTCCAGTAAGAGCGAAAGATTAAAACAAATGAGAAAAAAAAATCAATAATCATGCAAAGTGGCTTCGATATCTTGACCTCAATTACAACACATACATTTTTTTTTTTTGAATACTATCGACTCTATTACAGTCAAAGCTAATTCACCTTTAAATAATTTATATCTATATAAATTACTTATATGCAAACATATATATATATATATATATATATATATATATATATATATATATATAAGGGGTGAGTTGCGTTCGGGGAGGAGGGGCAATGATACTGGATCCTCCCTTGAATGTGGGTACAATATGGCAATATTTAATTATCAAGTTTGATTTAAATTTAAATATCTTATAAACATGTTGTCACTTGTCCAATACAATTATTTTATCAAGTTTGATTTAAATTTAAATATCTTATAAACATGTTGTCACTTGTCAAATACAATTATTTGATAATTTGTCAAAGGTCTTATGGTTATAGCTGTGGCCTCTCAAATAAGAAGTCTCACGTTTAAACTTCAGTGTAGAGTATTGACTCTTTATGTTCCAGTAGGTTTAGAAAGTATGTATACCAGATATCTACAATTATCTACAATTATAATAAGAGCCAATAATGTTAGGCCCTTAACTGGAACAAAAAAATGTCGGTACTATTGTTTCTTAAAATGAATGGTAGATATTATTTTGATTTTAGTAATTTTTAATGATTTTCCTTATTTATCCTCTGTTATATTATTTTCTTCCCTAAAATAACCCTAAATTCCGTTAGTATAAACTTTAGTAACGGAATATTCCGTTAACTATTTATTATTCTTATCATTAATTTATATAAGAAAAGTCTTAGTTTCGAATCGCATCCCAATTAGAGTTGGCATAATTGTTAAACATATATTATGAATATGTTAAAATATATTAAAAATATATATAATATAAAATTTAACATAAACTTTGGTCAAATAATTAGGTAACTAAATACATAGCATTCAAAGTTGAGCATCAAAGATTATAAATCAGTAACTTTAAAAATCATTTGATTTTCTTGATTTTATTTTCAAAAAAAAAAAAAAAATAGGTTAAGTTTTTTTTTTTTTTTTTTTTTTTTAGTGTTCAATTAATCTTCTTTTGATTATTTAGAACAAACTTAATATTTCAATTATGCTTTTGCATTATTGGAATGATTTAGGTCATTACGGTATTAATATTTTTTATATTTTTTATAATGGTATAATTGTACATTAATTTACAAATATTATGCTATTATTTTTTTTATCGGACAAAATTGTTCTTACATCATTGTCCATATTACAACTAAAATCTCAGTCGTATACGCATCAATGCAAATCTAAAGCTTCCTACACCATAATCTCATTGCATGATGAATCCCTCTATGATGCCACCAGTAACCTAATGGCACATGACACACTACCAAAAAAAAAAAAAAAACGTCATGTACTGACGATGAAAACAATGACAATGCTACCCAAAAGAGAATTACAAGGGATTAGAGGATTTAATAGTATTTGTTTAGACTATCGCTTTAAGACTAAGTATTTAGACTAGAGTTATTACAAAGTTACAAACATTTATTTTAATGACAATTATTATAATCTCTCATATATATATTATCTTCAATGTATATACTTTAAATTACCGATTTAAATAAACAAATTCAACATTTATTTACATATGCATAAACATCTCCTATATAATATTGCATTGATATACTTTAAAATATTTATTTTAAAATAATTATTGGGCATTATCCATTTGCGCAAAGCGCGTAAAAAACTAGTTTAAATATAAAAATTGATTTGAATAACATAATCTGTTTGGGAAATCCTAATGGACCAAAGAGAAAAGCCCAATTGAACACCACGCCCATTTATATAATGTGACAGTTTCTATTCTTTCCTCAACAAGTTTAAGGCCTCACCCATTCAATTAAATTCACCGCACATATTTTTTTTGGACAAATTATATCGTGCACCAAGATGCACAATGTATTATGTGTCCTGCCCAAAAACGATGTTGTTTTTGTATCTATTTTTTTATTAGGAAATTTCGTTTCCTGTTTACAATTAAATCAATATGTAGCTGCCAAGCACTTTGTGCTCAGATGACATGTAGTGACTTCACCCATGTGGAAGGTTATGATATGAAATATTGTTGACTCTATGTGCTTCATTAGGTTGACAAAATATGTTTGAACAGATACTACAATGTGCTAGAGTCAGTAACATTCAAATATATATATATATATATATATATATATATATATATATATATATATTAATAATAATAATAATAATAATTTGACAATTTATAAAATTTACGTAATAAAATTTATTCTATCTATATATTAAAATTTTAATTATAATTAGAATAAATTGTAAAAGGAAATCAATTTCTAATTTCAATACTAAAATTTTTTACTAAGATGAGGGGAAAAAATCATTTCTTTAAAAGATAGTTTCTTAAAGAATTTTTCCTCCGTATGGGAGGGTGTCACTGTGTCAGGGAGGAAATTTAGTAGCAGAAAAATTAAGAATGATAAGAAGCATTGCAAAATTTAAGAATGAGAACGTAATGGAAAGAAATATCTTTATTTGACAAACAAAATTTAAGAATGTGTGACTCTCTCCCTCTCTGTCAGGGATTCTCTCTAATTCTCTCCCGTAATTAGGGTTTTGCTTTTCTCGCCGTGGTGAACCGAAGCAGTTCGATGACTGTTCAACGTAAAAATAGTTCGGACGACGGCCTCCAACAGCTGCATGCATGGCTGCGTCTGAAGCAACGATCGCTGGATTATCGGACCGATGGGCGGAGATTGTTTTTGAAGACGAGGACGCCGGTGTGGAAGCGCCGGCGGTCGACGATGGCGCAGCGACGGTGGCGGAATCATGGATGTTAGTCGGACGGTTCCTGACTCAATGTTTGATCAAAGTTGAGTATATGCGACAGGTTATGGCATCGGCATGGAAACCGGTAAGTGGTGTGCATATCACGGAACTCCAACCGAACCTTTTTCAATTTGTATTCCATCACATAACGGATGTACAGAGGGTTATGGAAGAGGGACCGTGGTCCTTTGAGAATTGTACGCTGCTGTGTAAGGAGGTGAAGGATGGTCAGTTGCCGGAGGATATGGTATTGGATACTGTGGATTTATGGGTGCATGTGTACAATCTGCCAGTTGGTTATAATACGGTACCGGTCCTTGAACAGCCAGGGAACTTTCTGGGGAAATTCTTAAAGATTGATGAAAGACAGATGAAAGGGCCTCTCAAAGCTTTCTACCGAATTAGGGTTTGTATGCCTGTGGACAAACCCCTGAAGAGAAGGATGAAATTGATTCACCGTGACAAGTCTTGGGGATGGGTGAATTTCAAATACGAGAGACTACATACCTTTTGCTTTTTCTGTGGACTTTTGGGGCATTCGGAAAAGTTCTGTTTGAAAGCTAGAAATTCGACTATGACTCCTGAGCAGTATCCGTATGGTGTATGGATGCGGGCTGGTCAGACACGAGGACCACGGCTAGTCGGTGAGCCCTGGTTGCTAAATGCGGATGATCCACCGATCCGCCTGGAACCCGTGGGCGAGGCACCGGAAAATCCGGCAGTAGAGGAGCAGGGCCGAACGGAGTAGGAGGAGGAGGGGGTAACGGCGTTGGCTAAGCGTCGCAGGCAGGATAATAGACAATTGACTGATACAGATATTAACATGGCAGATAGCTCAAAAAACTTGCATCAGGCGGGCTCTGGTTCCCAGACCCGCCCACAACAATGAGTACTCTGAGTTGGAACTGTCGTGGCTTGGGCAATCCACGGACAGTTCGTGCAGTTGTGGACATGGTGTCCAAGAAGAAGCCTGATTTTGTGTTTTTGATGGAAACGAAAGTGGCACGAATACATGCAGAACGTGTTCGTGTTAAGATTGGTTACGAGGGTCTTTTTTATGTTAATAATACTGGCCGTAGTGGTGGTTTAGCATTGCTATGGAAGAAGAATAATACTGCAAGATTACTGGGTTACTCGAAAACGCACATTGATGTGGAGGTTGGTATAAGTGGCTTTCCAAATTGGAGAATGACTTGTTATTATGGCTATCCGGAACGAACACGGAGGACTGAGTCATGGGATCTATTGAAACAGTTGGCAACACAATCTAACCTACCCTGGGTTGTGATTGGCGACTTTAATGATCTCCTATATCAGTATGAGAAGAAGGGTGGAAATCCACACCCGAACAGGCTCTTACGCGGCTTTGGAGAGACTATTGATCAGTGTGGTTTGGCACAACTACCAATGAGTGGTAATCAGTTCACATGGCAAACGGGCAAAGGCACTCCTGGATGGATTCAGGAAAAACTTGATAAGGTACTAGTCACTAACCGCTGGAGGGATATTGTAAATGGGGTCACGGTTGCAAATCAATGGACTAGACGGTCAGATCACTCAGCTATTTTCATGGGGATTCGACAATATGGGAATAGGAGGGGTGGGGGCCGAAGATTTCGTTTTGAGATGGCATGGCTCTATGATGAGGGATGTAGAGCGGTAGTTGCTGAATTATGGGAGGAAGGAAGGGATAGGGGAACACAAGGTTGTATTGCACACTATGGGAACCGGTTAACCCGATGGGGGGGAGACCGTTACCATAAGTTCGGGGAAAAGATTGAGAAGCTCCGGAAGAGACAAGATCAACTTAAGGGATGTACTGATCATGCATCCCTGGATGAGTATAACCGCCTGGAAACGGACCTATGCCGAGTGGAGATGCAGGAGGATGCATACTGGAAGCAGAGGGCCAAGCAGCACTGGCTCAAGGATGCTGATGCCAACACGAAATTTTATCACAGGTATGCCTCGAACCGAAGGAATAAGAATACTTTAATTAAAATTATTGATAGTCGTGGTGAATGGATGGAAGGGGATGATATGACGGGTGTGGTTCTGGATTATTTTAAACACATTTTTACAACTAGTAATCCCATGAGCGGTGATCTGATCTATAACAATATTACGCCACGAGTCACTCAGGCACAGAATGAGTTGTTGGTACGGCCCTTTGAGGTTGGTGAGGTGAAAGATGCTCTATTTGAAATGTATCCTGATAAGGCACCAGGGCCGGATGGGATGAACCCGGGTTTTTACCAGAATTTTTGGGATATTGTGGGGGGTGATATTTCGACTTTTATTGTAGGTTGTCTGAATGCAGGCTCATTGCCACCTGGTTTGAATAATACTGATGTTGTCTTAATTCCTAAGAAGGATGTTCCTGAACGGGTCACTGATTTGAGACCAATTGCCCTTAGTAATGTGATTTATAGAATTATGGCCAAAATGATAACCCGGAGGATGAAACCCCTAATGAATAGTATCATATCTGAATCCCAGAGTGCTTTTATACCAGGCAGGTTAATAACGGATAATATTTTGATTGCCTCAGAGGTAGGCCATTATTTGAACAGGAAACAATGTGGAATGGTTGGTTGGAGTGCCTTAAAATTAGATATGGCGAAAGCCTATGATCGAATGGAATGACCTTTTTTGAAAGGTATGATGATAGCCCTCAGATTTAATGATAGGTGGATTGATCTAATTATGATGTGTGTTACGACGGTATCCTATAATTTTCTGGTGAACGGGGCACGGAGTGAATCACTAATACCAACCAGGGGTTTAAGACAGGGTGATCCATTTATCTCCGTATCTTTTTATAATTTGTGCTGAAGGACTCTCTATATTGCTACAACAAGCACAAGGAAGGGGTTTGATACATGGATGTAGGGTAGCGAGAGGTGCTCCGCCTATCTCACATCTGTTCTTTGCTGATGATAGCTTATTATTTTTTAAAGCAACTGTGCAGGAGGCAAATGAAGTTAAAGGATGTCTGGCTCTATATGAAAGTCTGTCTGGGCAAGTTGTTAATTATCATAAGTCCAGTATATGTTATAGTAAGAATACAACAGAGGAGGTAAAGGAAAATGTGGCGCAAGTATTGGGTGTGGTTCAGGCTCCTAACTTTGGGAAGTATCTTGGACTGCCATCATTCATTGGAAGAAATAAGAAAGCGGCATTTGCTTATATAGAGGACAAGATCAGACAGAGAATAGGATCTTGGAACAAGAAACTTTTATCACAGGCGGGAAAAGAAATCTTATTGAAAAGTGTGGCTCAGGCTACGCCTACCTTCTCAATGAGTGTATTCTTGTTGCCTGCTAATATCTGTATGGCTATTGAGCGGTTGATGAATAGGTATTGGTGGGGCTCAGGGACTGACCAGAGAATCCATTGGAAAGCCTGGGATAGGTTATGTATTCCAAAGAAGTATGGTGGATTGGGTTTTAAAGACCTAAGAGCTTTCAATGTGGCATTGTTGGGAAAGCAAGCTTGGAGACTATTGACCAATACAGATTCTTTGGTCTCAAAAGTTTATAAGGCAAGATATTATCCCAACCAACCTTTTACTGATGCGATTCTTGGGAACAATCCAAGTCACTGTTGGAGGAGCATTATGGCAGCAAAGGGTTTAATTTGTAGTGGGGTCAGAAAACGAATTGGGAATGGAGATTCTACCTAAGTGTGGGGACACCCGTGGTTGCAGGATGAAGATGACCCTATGATCCAAACAGAAATGCCACCCCAACTGAGTAATGCCAGGGTAATCAATTTAATTAGCCAAGATACAGGCACTTGGGATTATGATTTACTTACTGATATTTTTGACCCCGGGGATGTGAGTAGGATTTTAAAAATACCGGTCTCCCCAGCCTATGATGATATGTGGTATTGGCATGGGGACCCCAAGGGCAATTATACGGTTAAACATGGGTATAGGTGTATGATGGGGAACTATGAGAATATGGCTAATGTGGGATTTATGAAGTGGCTCACATTGTGGAAACAAAAAATACCACCCAAGTGGAAAATCTTACTATGGAGGGCTTTGAGTGATATTCTCACTACTACCCAAAACTTGCTTATAAGAAGAGTGGAGATTGATCCGGTGTGTGCCATGTGTGGAGTTGCAAATGAAGATATTATGCATGCATTGGTTTCGTGTGATTACACAAAGACCATTTGGGCACTATCTAACCTTCCATCTACAAATATTGTGACAAATATTTTTTATGAATGGTTTAGTGAAATATTAAATATTCTAGATTCTGATGGTATTGCCTACGCAGCTGCAATTATTTATCATATATGGAGAGCTCGGAATGGTGCGGTTTGGGATGCATGTTTGCCCAGACCACGACGAGTGCTCGCCACGGCCCTGGCCGATATTGCTGCATGGCGTCGGGTTCATGTGCAAGGAGGAAACCCGAGCCCCGTGACTGCCAGCGCCTTAGCGCACCCCACTGCTCACGAAGCCGGAACCAATGCACACCACACTGCCGCGATCACCCACGCTCCGACGCAACCGCCACCATCCAAGTGTTATATCGATGCTGGATATCATCACACGGACAACACAGCAACAGTAGGTGTGGTAATATTGGAACCGGGTGGTCGATTTGTCTCAGCGTACTCCGCACCTTTGCCACATTGTTTTTCCCCACTCATGGCCGAGGCATATGCTTTTAAAGAGGCTCTATCTTGGCTACACGAGCGTGGAGAGCAAAATATAGAGCTTTATACAGATTGCCAGGTACTGCAGAATTACTTAACGCGCGTCGCCACAGCTGCTCACACGATCGTATGTTGGCTATGCAATTGATGAATGCAGGAATTATTTAGCAACTATTAATTATTGTCGAGTTAATTTTTTACCTAGATCGCAGAATATTTTAGCACATAGTTTAGCTACTACAGCTTTCCAGTATGACACAGCTATGTATTGGGATACTATCTCACCTGACGCTATTTCAGCTTATCTATGAATACAACCCATTGGTTGACCTTCAAAAAATTTAAGAATGTGTAATGGAAATAAATATCTTTATTTGACAAACAAAACTAAGTATGTAATGGAAATAAATATCTTTATTTATTTGGAAAATGAAATTTAAGAACATAACGGAAAGAATTATCCTTATTTGAAAAATAAAATTTAAGAACGTAAATACGTAATGGAAAGAAATATTTTTATTTAAAAAATAAAATTTAAGAACGCAACGGAAAGAATTATCTTTTTTTTTGGAAAACAAATTTTAAAAACGTAACGGAAAGAATTATCTTTATTGGGAAATAATGAAATGAAATTTAAGAATGTAACTAAAATGAGAGAAATCTAGTACGCGGAACAATATATAATTTGAGAAGTTTCTTCATTTTGAGAAAAAAGAACTGCAACAATACAATAGCACCTCCAACTTTTCTCTTCACTGCTTTCAACGTAACCATGAACAGAGAGCTAGATCATCTCGTCCCCATGGATTTCAAAAACGCCGACCAAGTTCCCGATACCCACACTTGGGTTGACTCCCCTTGCATCAACTCTTCTTCAAGCGACGAATCTGTTCCCTTGATCGATCTTGAGGACCTGCAAGCCGTCGAGAAAATAAAAATGGCTTGTGAAAACTGGGGTGTTTTTCAGGTGATCAACCACGGGGTTCCAGTGGCGCTTTTTGCCGAAATTGAGAATCAGGCTCGCCGGTTCTTTGCATTGCCGAGGGAGCAGAAGCTCCTCACTTTGCGCTCGCCGGGCAGCCCCACTGGCTACGGCATCATCCCCATTTCACGCGTTTTTAACAGTCTCATGTGGATGGAAGGATTCACCATGTCGGGATCGCCTGTGGAGATTATACGCCGGGTTTGGCCTCAAGATTACTCCCCTTTCTGGTATTCATCATGCGGTTTTTTTTTTTTTTTTTTTTTTTTTTAAATTTTTAAATACTCATAATTCTTTACAAAATATGTTAATAGTGTGTTTGATTAATGGATTTATACATTAGGAATGTGATCAAAATCATAATTAGTGTTCCATTTACAACTTTTTAAAACACAATTACGGATTTGATTATCCGTTCAATTAAAAATCTTATTCCTTAATTAAAAAGGATATCATTCCATCTCATTAATAATCTAATTTAAGTTTGAATTAGTACTTTTCGATTTTTGTTTTAATTTTTTTTGATCATATTGATGCTTTGCTTTGGGTGTCATTATATTAAATTAATTACCTTAATTTTTTATTTAGGTATTTTTTAAAATATTTATTCTGATTATAGGGTCATATACAACTAAAGATCAATAAAAAATTGATTGATTATTTTTTGATAGGTTATAAGTAACATGTGAATCATAATCGATTGTTTATCTGGTAAATATGCTCAACAAGATGAATATAAAGCGTAATCATTTTTTTTTTATTTTATATTTGTTGAAACGATGATATATACATTGCTGCTTTGTTTGTTTCAGCACTGCGATTGACAATTACCAAGAAAAATTGATGGGCCTGGCTGTAAAGATAACTTCTTTAATATTCAAATCATTGGGCTTATCTGATGAAGATGTGGAATGGTTTAACCCCAAAAGCACCGAAGCATTCCTACATTTGAACTCGTACCCGAAATGTCCAGACCCAACCCGCGCATTGGGCATGGTCGCCCACATAGACTCATCTCTTATAACTTTACTATACCAAAGCAACACCGATAGAGGCCTCCAAGTGATTGGGCCCAATCACAATTGGGTCGACGTCGAGCCCATTTCTGATGCAATTGTCGTCAACGTCAGCGACCTGTTGCAAATAACCTCTAATGGACGGTTCAAAAGCGTGACACATCGGGCCATTGTGAGTGAGGCCCATCACCGCATCTCCATCCCCTTTTTCTTCGGCCCAAAGATTGATGTCAATATTTCATCGCCACTTAAATTGATCAACGACGGTGATTTTTCCATGTATCGCCCCATATCATGGAAGGAGTACCGTGAGATTAAGGGTGTGCACTTTGACAAGGCCTTGGAGGCGGTTCGTTTCAATAATTCAGTCGTCATTGAAAAAGACAATGCCCAAACGACTGGTAATGAGGCATCACTTGGTGACAATGTGGAAGCTTTAAAAGTGTAGAAATTTGTTTGTTAAGCGTTCTGCTAATGTTGTGGCCCATTTATTAGCTAGGGATGCTAGTTTGTTGTTTGGTTGTCCGGTTTAGTTTGATTCTAGTTCGTTATTTGTTCGTCATGGTTGTGTAATGACTATAAAGTCTCTTGTTGTTTTGTTCGTCATGGTTGTGTAATGACTATAAAGTCTCTTGTTGTTTTGTTCGTCATGTGTTGTCGGGTTTGGTTAGATTCTACTTAACTTTTGAAATAAGATTAAGACTAAACATGATGGTGCTAATATATTTGGATAACCGAGCTAGCATTAACCCTATTATGTTTCTCAATACAATATACTACATCATAGCACAATATTTGGTTCTCATCAAAGCTTTACATTTTGCTCGAGTGATGATTTAGAGTGACATTGTTTCATGTTACTTGTCCTATGCATGTTTGTTAATTTTGCAATCATTATACCCTAAACCACGGTAAAATTAAACTTATAAGGTGGACCATTAACATAAGGTTAATTTTTAGTATATCGAATGTTCAATTTTTAGTATATTGAAAGTCAATTAATTTTTTGTGTCCTAAATGTTTATTTATTTATTGAAAACGTTTATTTTTATTTATACTATAACAAATTGAACTTTCCGTATATTAAAAATGAACATTCAATATACTAAAAATGAACATTTATTCGCAGTCCATTGACCACAATATAATTTCATTGACTTTTGAGCAAATTTAGTTGAGCCAACCCTTTAGGTATCAATACGTGCCAATTCGACCCATATGAGGTTACTCTAATCATACTGTTGTGTGAACCATGGTCCAAAAAACACATAAATTACATTATTCTAACTCATAAAATACATTATTCTAACACATAAATTACATTATTCTAACTTATAAAATGTATTATCTTACCCAAAAAATTTCATTATTCTAACACACAAAGTACATTATACATTATTCTAACTCATAAAATACATTATTCTAACACATAAATTATATTATACTAACTCATAAAATACATTATCTTACCTCAGAAATTTCATTATTATTCTAAAACACATATAATGTACATTTTCTAACACATAAAAGTACATTATTTTAAATCATACAATACATTATCTTACCGCAAAATGTTTATTATTCTGACATGTACACGGAGCAATGAATTTTTTAACATCAAAACGATGCTATTTTAGACTGTGGTCTACACAGCTGTGTGGACCGTACCCATGATGGGATAGTAAAAATGGGTTAGGACGGGACGATCCATTTTTTAAATGGTTTGGAGATTTACAAACTCAACTTACAATTTGATGAACAAGTAGGCAAATGTGTGAACCGGGACTATGTGGTCCAATGGTACCCGGGTTGGACTTCCATTAGGAAGGTTGTGAGTTCAAGCCTCAGTGGAGGCGTTATTAGCTCTTTGTGTTTCAGTAGGTTGAGAAAGTATATGAACAGATACTACAATGTAATAGAGCTAGTAGCATTCAAAAAAAAAAAAAAAAAAAAAGGCAAATGTGTGAACCTGTTAATCCACTTTTTAACTTTTAGAATGTAAAATTTAATATTATTCAAAACTATTAAAATAATATTACATACAAATATTAACTAAAATAAAAAAATTAGGCATTTAACAATTTCTTTTTAAAACCCCACAAATAAGTTAAAAGTATTACACAAATACAAAAAATATAAAATACAAAATACTTAAGTCTTAACTTAATCACAATTTGTTATAAGTTTTCAATCGAAGTAACTTGAAGTAGCAAAGTAGCAATACACTAAATTCAATCATTCAAATTCAAAATCAATTAACAAAAGAGAAAAATTAGGAAAGAAAAAGAAAAAAGAAAGTTTAAAATTTTATTTTATTTTTTTTGGTGAGAAACACACCGCCCTGGCAATGACTATCTTTTTTTTTTTTTTTTGTGTGTTTGGTTCATTTTCGAAAAATGAGATAGAATTGTATAATTAACCATTTTATATAATTAATTATTTTATTTAAAATAAAAAAAGTATAATAAAATTTATTTTTTAAAATCAAATAATATTATTTTAAAACAGTCTTTGTGTGTTTGGTTCATTTTCTCTCTGCACTTGTTACTTTTGACATGAGTCCCACATGGCCACAACGGGAGAGTTGAGGTAAAGAAATGGGTTTATATTGCTATGTGTTCAACTAGCTAACCGGTTGGATTGTGCATCGCACGTGCATTACAATTTACACACGCACTGCAATTAGGGTTTACGTATTTGTAATTGCATATTGGTTTTGGCATGCTTGAAGGCGAGTATGATGAACTGAAGATTAGAGTTTACATATTTGTAATTACATATTGGTTTTGGCATTAAACATTCCTTAGGTCCAATTCCATCATCAGTTTCTCCCTAGCTTCTTGTTTATATATGTGGTTTTTCTCAATCCTTGGATCAAGTCTTCACCTTTCTGCTCTTTCTTTGCTTGTCTAGAACCCTAATCTTAAGGTCTACTAATTTTGTTTGCTTTTTAGTTCATTCAAGAAGCATTTGTGAAATCTTCAAACTCAGATCTCTCCCCCACCTTTGAGCTATTACAGCAAGCAGCTGGCTTCTTGAAATCTGCAAAAAAATTCCCTTTTTTAGTACACAATTTGAGATGAGAAAGATAGATGTTCCTTCAATACAGTGCTGCAAAATTTAGACTGAAATTAGCTTTGGATTTGTGGCCTTAAACCATCATCTAAAACTAGGGTTTTGCTTTTTTGGAATTGGGATCATGGTTCCTTCCAAAGGTCCTTTGAGATCTCTCTCTCTCTCAATCTCTCTCTACTAGATCATCAACCATCACTTTTGAAGTCAGTTCATGATATATGACTAATCTCATCTTTGCTTTTTTAATTTGGATACAAGCAGTATTATGTCCAGTAACTTGAATAGTCTTCAGGTTCCTTTAGTAAATCTCTTCAACTTTTAATTTTAATTCTAATTCTCTCAAATTCCCACTCCTCTTTTATCTTTTCTTCAAAAGATGAAGAAAAATCATGTAAAAGGTAACAATTTTTCTTGGTTGTTATAAACACAAGGATGAGAATCTTGCAAAAATTACTTTTTGAAATTTATTATTGTCCTTAATTTCTTCTTCATCTTCTTCTTTTGAACATCCTTTTCACTGTGATTTCTTCATCTTTGTTCAGCATAAATGCTCAAGACACTGGAGAGGTATCAGAAATGCAACTATGGATCCAATATATCCACAAGGGAGGCACTGCAGGTAAAATCTTAACACATTTTGCCAATTCTTCTCATCATTCCTGCTTCTATTGCTAACATTATCTATTATCTTGATGGATATCCTATTTCTGCTTTGCAATTCAATTCCCATATTTGTTCCATTCATTATAGGCTTGGAGATACCTTGGATGTTTCCGGGTTTCTTGACTTCCGCTCTAGGTATATGGCTCTGTTTAGGGACTTCTAGTTCCTTATCAGACAAAAGGCTTGAAACAACCCCTTTCCCTTTTCGTGAGGCAGCATTTATTCTATTTATATATTAAAATTTACATAATAAAATTTATTCTATTTATATATTAAAATTTTAATTATAACTAGACAAAATTGTAAAAGGAAATCAATTTCAAATTTCAAAACTAAAATATTTTACTAAGATGAGAGTAAAAAATCACTTTATTAAAAGATATAGTTTCTTAAATAGTAATGTTATTCACCCCTAGAAATTTTTTTCACATAGTTTCCTTCCTAATGTGGCACTATTTAATTGGTTGAATTACGCCAAGGAACTTGTGGTCTAATGTCACCAACTTACTTTTCATATAAAAGATTGTGGGTTTAAGTTTTAGTCGAGTTTAAATATTGGCCCCATGATTACTCTTGTTTTTGGTATTCATGAACTTTATTTTTATTTTGTCTGCTCTTCCTATTCGAAAAATTTGACAAGTTTCTTCATTTGGGGAAAAAAGAAATAGCCCCCCTTTCGAGGCATAGCTTGGTTTGCCGACAAAAACAATGACATGGACAAGAATGTCACGCTATCGTTTTTGTTCTCACTTTTTTTGAAAGCTTTTGCTCTTACTCTTACTTTAAAAGTTGCCACTTTTTCTTTAAAGTCGTATAAAACTTTGAAGCATATGTATTTTTCTAGACTTATGTAATGTGACGTATATCAATATTGTTAATTTAATATAATAATAATTATTTGACATATATGTGGCGTATATGACATAATTTAATATAATAATTTATAATATTGTTAAGTTAATAATAAAGTAAATGTATTAATAACAAAATATTTTATAATATTTTGAATTCAATAAATAAATCATAGTAATTCGAATTAAATTCATAACGATTGAATTAAAAAAAAAAAACACAATATTGAATTTAACATATCATAAAAAAAAAAAAAAATTACAAGAGCCTTACAATAGGTTTTTTTTTTTTTTTTTTCCTGAGAGTTTCCTCAACGACGACGATATCTCCCATAGTCCATTTCATTTTGAAACCTACTCCTTTCTTGTTGTCCTCTATGACTTTTGCGGCGGCAGCACGCATTTGAGGGTGGTAGTGTAATTACCCTACTTTTCTCATGATGCTCTTTCATTTGCCACTTGATAGAAGTCACCTACATAACACATTCTATAATAGTTTAAAGTAAACACTGCAAAATTTAAGAACGTAACGGTAATTATTATCTTTATTTGGAAAACAAAATTTAATAATGTAACTAAAATGAGAGAAATCTAGTGTGTGAAACAATATATAATTTGAGAAATTTCTTTATCTTTATAAATTTTGATCACGTAACCTGTCAAACGTAATTCTTCCCCATTTTCTTCAGTCTTCATACTTCCTTCTTTACTCATGCACTGTAAAAACTAATTCTGATCTACTAGGGAATTATAGACAAAAGCTACCCAATAACCTGTTGACACCTTTTGGTACCATTGCTGTAAATATATCCTGATCGAGTACAAATATTCTGAAGGTTCTAGTCTCCCCACAAATTCGTAGGATTTTTGGTCCGGGTCAATTTGAAAGTTGATAAATTAGACACAAAATAAAATATGAAAAATTCTAAAATTACAATTTTAGCTCATTAAAATAATATTATTACAATTATTCCTAATAGTAAATTAAATAGTAGCCTTAAGATTACTCCCTTTTATTGTATTCATGCACCTCATTTTTTAACTCATCCCGTACAGCTGGGCTTCATGTATTCGTCCATGCATAACCAACGCGATTGCTGCTCATCATTTCAGGCATGATAAAAATTGCCATCACCACTGGAACTACAAGCCAAAATGGGAGCTTACAAGCCAAAGCTTTAATTTATTTCCCCCTCAGAAATCCAACCAGGCCGAGGAGGTTGGTGTCGTTACTCAAAATAGGAAACGTGAATCAAGTGTACGTATGTGTGATGCAATAGTGTAAACACATGCACATATCTCAATATATTTCAAAATTACAAATTATAAAAAAATTATTTGTAAATCACATTAGTGGTTTACTTACAACATTTTTCTAAATCACAACAGATTAAAACTTTTAAATCATTTGTATTGAAGCAACACAACATATTAAAATTTTTAAATCATTTGAATTGAAAGAACAACATACAATTGACCGTGCACAAACACGGGTTCCATTAGTAACAATCCACATGTGATAACGTCTGAATACATTTTATATATTATGATGATTAATATTTTTTGGTACCTAATCTTTATCATATCCTATCCTATATATAAAAAAGATAGATGTTTTTGGTGAACTATAGGTTAACTACAATAGATTAACATTTATCCTATCCACAAATGAAATGAATCTTTATCCTATCCACAATTGTAGTTAACATTTACATTATAAGAATAGATTAACATAAAATAGAATAACATGATTGTCTTGTTCTTTCCATTTTATTTCTAAACTAGACAATTTTATAGTTCATGTCTTAGCTACTTCAGCATACCAGCAATCGACTGCTATGTACTGGGATCTTCTCCCACCAGACATTATTTCGACATATTTTTAATAAAGCACCACATATATTTTCAAAAAAAAAAAAGATTAACATTTACATTATAAAAGAAAGTTTGCAATGTGAGACTTATTTGTGACTAAAAATCCATTCTTAATTCTTATACTTAACATTTGTGACTGTAAACTACATACTAATTACTAAAATAACATTTATCTACCTTCAACATCACAGACACTGTTAAATCTACATAAGATATACAAAGAAGTACGTTAAGGATATATAGGAACTAAAAAGATACATACTATAAGAACCTAAGTATATATTACATTTAAATACACCAAACTAAAGACTCAAGAATTACAATATAATGGTGGAGGAAGTGAAGCTTCTTGTATTCTGATCTGTACCTTCTGACAATGTGTTCAAACTTGATTTCCTGAAACTAATACAAAATGACAAAAGCATATAATAAATAGGAACCATTCTTTATATTATAGAATTAAATTGAGTGAATTTCACTTTTGATCCTATAATTATTGGGGTATTGTTAATTTCAATCTAGGACTTTCAAAACTAACAATTAAGTATCTTAACTATTCAATTTTTATCAATTGACGAAAAGTGACCGAAAAAAATTTAATGATAAAATAATGAGGGCATTTTGGTCTTTTACTTATGTTCTGTACGGCGCCCTACTCTCAAACATGGCCGGAAAACCTCCATTCTCGTCGACTCACGTTTGAAAATTTTGAAAGTATATTACTTGCCTAAATCATGCGACTATACCATACCAGTTAGACATTATTATTCAAACTAATTAATTAAGAATTCCATATTTTGGAGTTTGTTTCTTTATTTATTTAAATTTGAACTTTCCGGGAACAACTTCATTCACCAATCATCACAAGCATTTAATTAATTTAATTAAATCAATTAGGCTTGTCTGCACATACTTTCTTCGTCGTCTACTATGAGAATGGAGGTTTTCCGGCCACGTTTGAATCAGAAAGTATGTACAGAGGACATTTTCGTCGACTCACGTTTGAAAACTTTGAGTCCCAAACCCGAACCAGATTCCTTTTAGCTGTTGTTTTTCTTTGCTTTGTTCCCCACCGCTCTGAGGATTTATAGACCTACATTGTTCAGCTCCACCCGAACGGAATTTCAAGATCGCCGCCGGACAGAAGAATTGAGCCGCCCTCGCCGGAGTAAGCTGATGATGAAGAAATTAACATGAAATGACTATATTGCCCCCATCATTGAACAAATTAAAATGATTTAAAAGATTCCGGCAACAATTGACCGGTAACTTGGCCGGACGGACTAAAATTAATAAAAATTGAATAGTTAGGGTACTAAATTGTTAATTTTGAAAGTCATGGATTAAAATTAACAAGATCTCAATAGTCATATAAACAAAATTGAAATTTACTCGAATTAAATTTTATAAAGTGGTTACTTATGTATGTTTAAATGTTATACTGGACAACCACTCTTTATATTATAGAATTAAATTTTATACCTAAACATCACGACTAACATGTAAATTTTAATGCAAATGATCAGGGACGGAGGCAGAGGGGGCAGGGGGATCAGCTGCCCCGCTCACCCCACCCCACACCCTCACCCCCACCCCTATATAATATGTATATGTATATATAGTATATTTTTTAGTATTAGTATAAAAAAATTAGTAAGTATCAACAAGTAAGGAGTTAGATTAATTGGTAGAACATATTTATAGTAATAGAAAAGGTCTTAAGTTCAAAACCTTGTAATAGAAAAGGTTTTGTCCTTTTCCTATGGATTTAACACATTTACTTTTTTAATATTTAATACACACACACACACACACACACACACACACACACACATACATATATATATATATATATATATATATATATATATCATTCTTTTATATTAATAGTGATATGTATAATTTATAATGTGTTTTCTATTCAAATTATTTTATTAAATTACAATTATATTTCTTAAGTAATGGTTATAAAAAAAATTCTTAGATAAATTTCTTTTTTTAATATTATATCTTTTATTTTAATGTTTCTCTTTAATTTTACTCGAAAAAAATTCTGAATCCGTCCTACTTCGCCCCCCTCAATCAAATTTCTGACTTCGTCCCTGATGATATAACACTCTGATGCAATTGGTTATTTACAGTAAAAATTGATATAACTCTATTGCAGCAAATCAGATGTATTTTAAAACTGCAGGCTAAGAAAATATCGCACCTAAACTCACACTATAAAAACTAAACTGTAAGTTTAGGTGCAAACTTATATTCGATGGTACAAAACTGTAAATCTTAATTCTATTTGATGGTAGAAAACATGTATATAACTTATAAAACATACAAATATTCAATATGGTTTGATCAACTATAAAACTGATAGTTCAATCAGAAAAATGAAACTAAGACTGCATTATCAACTAATTTTGCATTCTTAACGACTACACTCATTTTCTTTTTAATGTTCGCTGTTGAAGAGAACTCATCTAACAGACACTGCTTCACACGTTTCCTCTCATACACATCATTTATCGTACTCATAATCATAGAACCACTGGTGAACTCGTCAAAAGTGTTTGCACAAAATAAACTTGATATTTAAACAAATACCCCGTAGAGGAGTTTTTTCACCATATAGACTAATAAATAAAAAAAAAAAAATTAGAAAGACATTAGACATAGAATATGAGCATGCAAAACATTACCATACAATTACAAAAAAAAAAAAAAAAAAAAAAAAAAAAAAAAAAAAAAAAAGTGAATTAACGATTTGGTCCCTCAATTATTAGCAACTTGTCAATGTAGCCCCTCAATCGCGTATTCATCGATTTGGTCCCCGAAAATAATTATTTTTCGTCAATTTAATTCTTATGGTCGTATTCCGTCAAGACTCATGCGAGAGCTCCGATGATTTGCGCATTATCATTCACACTCTTGTGCACCTTGTAAACTCAAAATTAGTTTCCTCTTTTACGTAATAATTCTTCCCCTTTTCTGCAGTCTTCATCCTTTCCTTCTTTACTCATGGACTGTAAAAGTCAATAGTACTGGTTTCGAACACAGCTTCTGGGGGGAATTATCAACATGCCTTGGCCAGTGACCTGTCAACACCTTTTAGTATTTTTGCTGCAAATATATCCTAAGTACGAAGACTCTAAAGGTTTCTAGTCTCCTCACAAATTCGTAGGATTTTTGGTCCGGATCCATTCGAAAATTGGTAAACTAAACTCAAAATAAAATGTGAAAAATTCTAAAATTACAATTTTAGCTCATCAAAATAATATTACAATTATTCCTAATAGTAAGTTAAATATTGGCCTTAAGATTACTCCCCCTCTAGTATTTATACACCTCATTTTTTTTAGAGTTTATTACTGAAATGGTCCCTTGACTATTGTGAAATTACTAATTTGGTCCTAGACAATTTTTCTTACCCAATTAAGTCCTCTGACTTTAAAAATGTTAACCATTTTGGTCCTCTATTAAAATTATATCCATAAGCTGTTAAATCTAAGGATAAAAAAGTAATTTCATATATTTTATTTATTAAAACTTTTCTTCTTCTTGTTTATCAACTCCTTTACTGTTTTGGGAATCCGCAAGCAATGGTCATAGCACAGATGCGACCCACTTCCCTTGACTCAAACCTCCAACACCAGCATAGGCAGACAGAACATACACAAGGGTACAATCATCAGGCTTCATATCTGATCTCTGATCTGCATATCCTTGAAAAGCAATATCATTTCACTAACATCACATTCCAAGACACAACATTTTCACCACCATCTTCTTAAAAACACTCCTTGCTTCATCAATCAACCCACATTTCACATACCCAGAAAGCATAAAATTCCAAGACTCAACTTGGTGCTGCTCGACGGAAGGAGAACCAGGTGCCATGGCTGATGATGGGAACGGAACCAGTTGGAGACAAGGGCAAACAGGACCTCCCTCCCCTGTTTCCGGCGAAGCAGTGGCAGTCCGGCGGTGACTAGTTTCTCGGCGAGCAGAGCAAGCGGTGGGGGATGGTGACTCTCCCTCTTGTTCGACAACACAGTTTCTCCCGGCAAAGAAAGGCAGCAAGCAGCAGCGACGACCTTTGTTCCGGCGGCGAAGGTTCGGCGTAAGCAGTTCCCTGGCAGTGCGTGGTGGCCGGTAGTGGCGTCTTAGCTCCGGCAAGGCTTGGAGGATTAGGTGAGATTATGTTGTTTATGATTAAGTTTGATGGTGTTTATTGGTGATGTTTTGGTGTGATTAATGGAGATTATGAATTAATAAGATGATGGTGATGCTATACAGATGGTTATGGATGATTATGGATTAATGATGATTTAATGATATGATAATGAAGCTATGACCATTGCTTGCGGATTCCCAAAACAGTAAAGGAGTTGGTAGACAGGAAGAAGAAAAGTTTTAATAAATAAAATATATGAAATTACTTTTTTGTCCTTAGATTTAACAGTTTATGGATAGAATTTTAACGGAGGACCAAAATGGTTAACATTTTCAAAGTCAGAGGACTAAATTGGGTAAGAAAAATTGTCGAGGATCAAATTGGTAATTTCACAATAGTCGAGGGACTATTTTGGTAATAAACTCTTTTCCCAGGTTTTATTTCAAAAATTCAAAACCCCTTTGTAGTTAATTTTTTTGAAAGGCCCTTTGTAGTTAATTAATTACTTGTTTTGGGTTTCAAAGTGTCTATCTTTTGGAGAGGTTAAGGTTCAAAGTCAAAACAACTAATTAATTGTCTCCATTTCTTCGTTTCCAGCCATGACTAGAGCACAGATGTTTCAATTTATTGTCTCCAATCTCTTCGTCTCCCGCTATGACTAGAGACGAAGGTCTAGCTATTCGTCTCCCGCCGGGAGACGAAAGCAAACCGGTTAATAATTATGAATATGTGGTTCAAAAATTATAAACATTTAGTTCTATAATTATGAATATAGAGTTGTGAAAATAATTATGAACATATAATTTTGTAATTATGAATATATAGATTCAATAATTGTGAATATGAAGTTAAAAAATTATAAATATATAATTTTATAATTATAAATATATAGTTTAGTAATTATGAACATATATTTATGTAATTGTGAATATAGAGTTCAAAAATTATGAATATATAGCTTTATAAACAATAATAATTTGACAATTTATAAAATTTACATAATAAAATTTATTCTATCTATATATTAAAATTTTAATTATAATTAGAATAAATTGTAAAAGGAAATCAATTTCTAATTTCAATACTAAAATATTTTACTAAGATGAGGGAAAAAATCATTTCTTTAAAAGATAGTTTCTTAAAGAATTTTTTCTCCACTAGGACTATGTGGTCCAATGGTATCCGGGTTGGACTTCCATTTGGAAGATTATGAGTTCGAGCCTTAGTGGAGGCGTTATTGGTTCTCTGTGTTTCAGTAGGTTGAGAAAGTATATGAACAGATACTACAATGTAATAGAACCAGTAGCATTCATTTTCAAAAAAAAAAAAAGAATTTTTTCTCCGTATGGGAGGGTGTCACTGTGTCAGGGAGGAAATTTAGTAGCAGAAAAATTAAGAATGATAAGAAGCATTGCAAAATTTAAGAACGAGAACCTAATGGAAAGAAATATCTTTATTTGACAAACAAAATTTAAGAATGTGCAATGGAAATAAATATCTTTATTTGACAAACAAAACTAAGAATGTAATGGAAATAAATATCTTTATTTATTTGGAAAATGAAATTTAAGAACGTAACGGAAAGAATTATCCTTATTTGGAAAACAAAATTTAAGAACGTAAATACGTAATGGAAAGAAATATTTTTATTTAAAAAATAAAATTTAAGAACGCAACGGAAAGAATTATCTTTTTTTTTTGGAAAACAAATTTTAAAAACGTAACGGAAAGTATTATCTTTATTGGGAAATAATGAAATGAAATTTAAGAATGTAACTAAAATGAGAGAAATCTAGTACGTGGAACAATATATAATTTGAGAAGTTTCTTCATTTTGAGAAAAAAGAACTGCAACAATACAATAGCACCTCCAACTTTTCTCTTCACTGCTTTCAACGTAACCATGAACAGAGAGCTGGATCATCTCGTCCCCATGGATTTCAAAAACGCCGACCAAGTTCCCGATACCCACACTTGGGTTGACTCCCCTTGCATCAACTCTTCTTCAAGCGACGAATCTGTTCCCTTGATCGATCTTGAGGACCTGCAAGCCGTCGAGAAAATAAAAATGGCTTGTGAAAACTGGGGTGTTTTTCAGGTGATCAACCACGGGATTCCAGTGGCGCTTTTTGCCGAAATTGAGAATCAGGCTCGCCGGTTCTTTGCATTGCCGAGGGAGCAGAAGCTCCTCACTTTGCGCTCGCCGGGCAGCCCCACTGGCTACGGCATCATCCCCATTTCACGCGTTTTTAACAGTCTCATGTGGATGGAAGGATTCACCATGTCGGGATCGCCTATGGAGATTGTACGCCGGGTTTGGCCTCAAGATTACTCCCCTTTTTGGTATTCATCATGCGGTTTTTTATTTTTATTTTTTAATTTTTAAATACTCATTTTTCTTTACAAAATATGTTAATAGTGTGTTTGATTAATGGATTTATACATTAGGAATGTGATCAAAATCATAATTAGTGTTCCATTTACAACTTTTTAAAACACAATTATGGATTTGATTATCCGTTCAATTAAAAATCTTATTCCTTAATTAAAAAGGATATCATTCCATCTCAATTTTTTTTTTTTCCGAACTGAAGAACTTTATTTCACCACTAAAAGAGGCCCAAGGCCTTACAAGATACGCCATAGGCCCAAAAGTGACTTATGGCTCACCAACATATACAAGGACCAAAAAGGTCTAAACACTACACAAGGACCAAAATTGGTCTAAGATCTACACAAGGATAACATCTAACAAACACAAGGGCCAAATGGCCTAAAGCACCCAAATGGCCAAAATTGGCCGAATGCAACTCATGAGGTCCACCCATCTTGGTGGACCTCCCTTATTCCCCCATTCATGGAATATCATTTTCCATAGTAGAATCAATTCCATGACATTATTAAGCTCCACTTTAAAAAGCTTTGCTTTAATAATGCACCTTCATGCCTCAAGATACAAACCTTGCCACACTTGAGGTCCACCCAACTAGGTGGACCTCCCTTATTCCCCCACCTCAAACATAGCTCAAGCCCATATCTCCTCAAGCTCATACATTCGGCCTTCCCAAGCCCATGGAGACAACCTTAAAATTCCACCCAAGCCTTAAGCCCAATCGAATTAATTCCATTCGGCTATTTCACCAAAATTATTTTCACCATATACAACCCCAATACTGCCACATCAATTAATCAGGCAAGCCTCATATAATACGCCCCAAATCTGTTCTACCGGCCCATTGAAACCAGGCCCAATTCAGCGGTCCCAATCCCTTTTTCATACCACAAAGACCATCACAAGAATAAATTCCCATTCGGCCTCCCTAAAGTCCCATAGCCAAATAATTCCCATAAGCCCATTCGGGTAAGAAAAAATGCCGGCTCATCTAATTTAAATTTGAATTAGTACTTTTCGATTTTTGTTTTAATTTTTTTGATCATATTGATGCTTTGCTTTGTATGTCATTATATTAAATTAATTATCTTAATTTTTTATTTAGGTATTTTTAAAATATTTATTCTGATTATAGGGTCATATACAACTAAAGATCAATAAAAAATTGATTGATTATTTTTTGATAGGTTATAAGTAACATGTGAATCATAATCGATTGTTTATCTGGTAAATATGCTCAACAAGATGAATATAAAGCGTAATCATTTTTTTTTTAATTTTATATTTGTTGAAACGATGATATATACATTGCTGCTTTGTTTGTTTCAGCACTGCCATTGACGATTACCAAGAAAAATTGATGGGCCTGGCTGTAAAGATAACTTCTTTAATATTCAAATCATTGGGCCTATCTGATGAAGATGTGGAATGGTTTAACCCCAAAAGCACCGAAGCATTCCTACATTTGAACTCGTACCCGAAATGCCCAGACCCAACCCGCGCATTGGGCATGGTCGCCCACACAGACTCATCTCTTATAACTTTACTATACCAAAGCAACACCGATAGAGGCCTCCAAGTGATTGGGCCCAATCACAATTGGGTCGACGTCGAGCCCATTTCTGATGCAATTGTCGTCAACGTCAGCGACCTGTTGCAAATAACCTCTAATGGACGGTTCAAAAGCGTGACACATCGGGCCATTGTGAGTGAGGCCCATCACCGCATCTCCATCCCCTTTTTCTTCGGCCCAAAGATTGATGTCAATATTTCATCGCCACTTAAATTGATCAACGACGGTGATTTTTCCATGTATCGCCCCATATCATGGAAGGAGTACCGTGAGATTAAGGGTGTGCACTTTGACAAGGCCTTGGAGGCGGTTCGTTTCAATAATTCAGTCGTCATTGAAAAAGACAATGCCCAAACGACTGGTAATGAGGCATCACTTGGTGACAATGTGGAAGCTTTAAAAGTGTAGAAATTTGTTTGTTAAGCGTTCTGCTAATGTTGTGGCTCATTTATTAGCTAGGGATGCTAGTTTGTTGTTTGGTTGTCCGGTTTGGTTTGATTCTAGTTCGTTATTTGTTCGTCATGGTTGTGTAATGACTATAAAGTCTCTTGTTGTTTTGTTCGTCATGTGTTGTCGGGTTTGGTTAGATTCTACTTAACTTTTGAAATAAGATTAAGACTAAACATGATGGTGCTAGTATATTTGGATAACCCAGCTAGCATTAACCCTATTATGTTTCTCAATACAATATACTACATCATAGCACAATATTTGGTTCTCATCAAAGCTTTACATTTTGCTCGAGTGATGATTTAGAGTGACATTGTTTCATGTTACTTGTCCTATGCATGTTTGTTAATTTTGCAATCATTATACCCTAAACCACGGTAAAATTAAACTCATAAGATGGACCATTAACATAAGATTAACTTTTAGTATATCGAATGTTCAATTTTTAGTATATTGAAAGTCAATTAATTTTTTGTGTCCTAAATATTTATTTATTTATTTATTTATTGAAAACGTTTTTTTTTGTTTATACTATAACAAATTGAACTTTCCGTATATTAAAAGTGAACATTATTCAATATACTAAAAATGAACATTTATTCGCGATCCATTGACCACAATATAATTTCATTGACTTTTGAGCAAATTTAGTTGAGCCAACCCTTTAGGTATCAATACGTGCCAATTCGACCCATATGAGTTGACTCCAATCATACTGTTGTGTGAACCATGGTCTAAAAACACGTAAAGTACATTATTCTAACTCATAAAATACATTATTCTAACACATAAATTACATTATTCTAACTCATAAAATGTATTATCTTACCCAAAAAATTTCATCATTCTAACACACAAAGTACATTATACATTATTCTAACTCATAAAATACATTATTCTAACACATAAAGTATATTATACTAACTCATAAAATACATTATCTTACCTCAGAAATTTCATTATTATTCTAAAACACATATAATGTACATTTTCTAACACATAAAAGTACATTATTTTAAATCATACAATACATTATCTTACCGCAGAATGTTTATTCAAACAAATAATTTTCGGAGTACGAGTTATCGATCCTCAGGGAAGTGGTTGTATCAAGCACTACTAATTTATTCACAAGAAGCTAATCCTAACGAAAGACATGGATGGTTGATTAAAATAAAACTAATGTAAAAAAAACAAGATTCAGGTTTTGAAATCAATAGAGAGAAGATGAGATTCCTGGGATTCAAGTATTTAATCACTTAGTGCCAAATCTTAAGGACAATATTAAATCTGGGTATAACAGGTGTGAGAATGCAAAGATGGTATAGAGCTACTCCCGTAGTTTCTAACACTAATGAATATCCATTCCCGTGATATAAACACCCAATAAGACAAGAATAATCATTCATAATTAATTCCTAACTAATATCATCTCCCGATGTGCAATAATCAAGAGTTATTCCTTAACCAATTTGCCCTCTCCCAAGGTGCAACAATTAAGTGCAATTGTGTGTGCCCTAAATTATGCCCAACTCCCGTTGTGACACAAAGAAAGCAAACGAAACAAGTAATTACGGCCGTTTAACTACTAGCAACAACAATATAAAACACAATTACAACACAAGTTATAACCCAAAAAATAATATATTAAAGAATCTGAAAGCTCAGGTACATAGGTTCATCAACACTTTTACCCAAGAATTCCTAATTGAATTTAGTAAGCATGGCTAAATTATACATAGCAAAGATATAAAAGAAGTTACAAATCATCAAAGAGAGTTACAAGAATGAATCCGGTGATTTTCCCAAATCTCCCTAGTCTTCTTCTTGATTACCAAGACAATTTGTGGCTCTTAAATTCTCACCTCCTTGTCTCCAAAGATCTCTGGATGAATATTACAGGGCGTTTGGTTGGAGGGATTTTAAATTCCCTTCCCACTTAATTCCCACCTAATTTCAAAGGCCATTAAATTCCGTAGTTTGGTTGGAGGGAATTGCAATTCCATGGAATTGCAATGCCTCCATTTTCATGGAATTAAAATTCAATTCCCCCCGGGATTTTAATTCCTGGGATTTTAATTCCTGAGATTTTAATTCCTGTGATTTTAGGAAGAAAAAAAAAATACTGATGAGACAAAATTACCCTTCTCTTTTTTAACCTAAAATGAATGTCTGATCTTTCCTTTTAACAACAACAATGGACATTTTGGACTTTATACTACTTATTCCCTTTTAATTCCATGTATATCAAACATTGAAATTGAAATTCCCAGTAATTCTATTCCTGTCAACCAAACACTGGAATTTAAATTCTCACTTTATTCCCAGTAATTCAACTCCCACGAAATTACAATTCCTTTCCCAGATAATTCCCCTCCCCCTTCCAACCAAACACCCTGTTAAAGTTGAAGAATGTGAGATTTTATAGGAGGAGTCAAACCAGAACTAAATCGTAATTCTCTTATTTAATTTTGGAAATTTTGCTGCCTAATGATTTTGGAATATAATATAAATGCCTAACTTTTAATTGCTTGGGGATTGCGCTCTTTGAATTTGGAATATGTCGCCGGCTCGCCGCCCTCCTTAATTTGTTGTTGCGCCTTACTTAATTGTTTCGCGCAGCGTCATTCTCGACGCGTCGAAACTTGCTTGACTCATAATACATACTAGAAATTTTGGATGCATTGAACTTACTGTGCATGTATTTTTCGGTTCATTTTGATTCTAAATTTGTCCTCAAACTTCCATCGCTCTTAACCTTAACTTATAATAGTTCAAAAATACTAACAAATACCGTAAAACATTCAAAACAAGTGTAAACCATAATTAAATAATAAAACAAGGGATTATGCAATTAAAATACCAAAATTATGAACCTAAGCCTAACAAATATAATTAAATTAATACAAAAAATATGCACAATTAGACTCACATCAATAACTTTGTAAGCAGATATGAGTATTGTGTCATATCTTCTTAGGCTGATGAGAGATGCTATTTATAGAGGAAATTTGTTCCGTTGGAAGAGAGAACAAACTTCAGATCACCCTATAATCCAGTGGGTAATGCCCTTGTGGTAACGAAGACATGTGAAATGTCAGTAATATAGCCATTGGTTCAAGAGGTGTGAGGACGGTTGTTTTGTCTCATGTCGCTTCATGAGGCTTTTCATAACTTGGGGATTTGTTCCTATGACTTCTTTTCTTCTTGAGTGTGGGGATTTGTGCAAACAACATTAGACTATTCAAAGATGGAAGACTGAGCAGTCTACACGAATCCTTAGGAAGGATTCGGGTGAGCATGTGACTAGTTGTCCTTACTTAGTCACTTCTGATGCTAAATAATATTTCTTCAATCATTTAGCTCTTGCTATCATCAAAAGGTGGATCCTTCCATGATTCAATCACTTGCAACCTTTTGGTCTTTTCTTGATCTTCTTGTCTTCAAAAAGTCTTCAATTGTCCTATCATTTGTTGTAAAAAGGAACTAACTGTAACACCCCCGATTTTCCATACCAATATAAACTTAATCACGCAGATAATTATAACCATAAAAACATACACAACGGAAGACTAGATATGGAATATATGGAAAACGTAGAGTGCTATGCCACGCTCACTCAACAGTGAACGCACAGGCGTAAACATCTGCACAAAATCCATTATCCAAAATAAAGTCAAGGACAAAATGACTAAAGTCTAACATCGGCGCACAGGCCAAACATAACAAAGTTCACGGGGTCTAATCTAACAGTCTCTAGACCGCGCTCTCGTCTACTCGGCACCTGAAAGAAACATATAAGATATGGGACGACGCCCGGTCAGCGAATGATGCTGGTAACCCACCAATACATGTGAAATATCATATGTAGATAGTTTATATATATACAAAATCATTTGTGAAACGGGATATAGTATATATCAATTTAAAAACCAAGATAGAAGTCAATCACAAGACTCTTTGCACTCACAGCAACAATAAGGGAACACATCCCAAGACACCAAGAAGCAATAACAACTCACAAGGACGGCTCAAGGCATAATCTACCATCACACAGTAGATTAACAACCGACATGCATAACACAAGAGAATAAAGAAAAAACCATTGGCAACACATGCCTTCGAGACATCACTCGTCACGAATAGAGAAACACACAACAACGGCTATACAAGCCTTTGTGACATCACCCATCACGAATTGATATGCCTTCCTTATGCCCGGTTCCAACCTTATGGGTATCCTTAACCTTATATCTAGTTCCAACCTTTACCTCCAGGACCTTTGTACACCAAGTCCAACCTTATTCCCCCGAGGACCATCGTCCCCTCTCCGAAAATCTCCAACAAGACCACCGATTTCATAGTACACGAGGATACCGAACACACACGGCAACGCATGCCACCCAAGAAATACGTGAACCTTACACATAGGTCACAAACTCCATAATCGCGTCATAGCCACCACGAGGACCACTGCCGTACCTTGGTGACTAATGTCCCATACCATTAATCGTGCAATCCAGGTATTGCCACACACACCACACCATCAACAGGAATCAATCAATGGATCACAACGAAGATATGATATGAAACCATACTCAATCAAGGAATGGATCACAGTCCAACAACAACGACGATTAACACAAGTCATCATCAACAATAGGAAAGTACAAACAACACACATGCTAGCATTTAAACACCGAACTAGCATGCTTATCAAACGGGTAAACCAAACATAGTTCCGAAGAACACACCAGATTCATCACGGTTCAACGAATCACAATGTTGAATACTTAGCACGATTCAAGACACTAAAACCTACATGGATTCCTACCATATAGTTCAAGACATACGAAACATCAAGAAGACACTCAAGTAGTTCCACAAAAGAACATCGGGAAGTCAAAAGATCAAATACCGAGTCAAAAGAATCACGGGGAATAAATCCCCGAAAAACTCCATATATGTACCCGCGGGTGGAGCCACGGGTGGACCTCCACCCGTGGTTCCTCCCGCGGGAACCACTCCCACGAGGCCTTGTACCCCGCGGGTGGGGCGATGAGTGGTGCCCCGCCCGCCGTTCCGCCCGCGGGTACACACCCTGTACCAAAAACAATTCCTTCGGGGATTTTCAACTCCAATCTCAAATTCAAGTCCAAAACATGCCAAATCTCACCAAATACAACAAAATGACTTGATCAAAGGAATAGCCAAGCAATGACATACATGAACCCTAATAACAAGCTCTAGATATGCATTTTCACAAGACAATGCATCAACACTCACAATTTATAGCAAAATCATATGTAGAATCCAAGAAATCATCATATAGGTAAGGAAAATAGATTTTGTAGAGCATGGGTTACCTCTTGTAGACAAAAACCTTCACTAAACACTTTACCAAGCTCCTAGTAAGGTTCACCTTCCACAGCCACTTCAAGAACATACCAAAAGATCATAAAGATTCTATCTTTAAGGAAAGACACCTTAGAAAACACTAAAAACACAAGATAAACATAGATCTTACCCTCCTAGATGCTCAAAGATAGGAAAGGTGAAATCTTGAAGACAAACTTTGAGGATTTGGTAAAACCCCAACTTGGCTTGAAAGAAAAGCTATCTAACTTTTAAAGAGAAGGGGTAGCTCAAGTTTAGAAAGTGTAAGGGAAAAGAATGAGGAGTGTCCTCTAGGTTAGCTTGCAATTCTAACTTAGGATGAAAGGTCTTTATTACCCTTACTAAAATGAAGAGGTGTAGGGGAACAAGGGGAACTACTCACAAAGCTTTAGGTACAACTCTTGACTTTGGGTTGACGGGTCAATTACTAGTCCCCAACTATTGAATTTTCAGGAATTTAAGTAGGGATGACAATGTGCCCTGTACTCGTAACGGGGACGGGGACGGGGAAAAAATTCGGGGATCAAGGACGGGGACGGGGAGTTTCACAAATTCCCCGGCGGGGATGGGGACGGGGACGGGGATACCCCTCCCTGCCCCGCCCCGTCCCCGTCCCCGAATAATTAGTATATATATATATATATATATATATATATATATATATATATATACTAATTTTTCTACGCACTTTGCGCGAATAGGATAATGCCCAATACTTATTTTTAAATAAGTATTTCAAAGTATATCAATGCAATATTATATAGAAGATGTTCATGCATAGGTAAATAAATGTTGAATTTGTTTATTTAAATCGGTAATTTAAAGTATATAAATGCATGATAATATATGAGAGATTGATTATATATAACTGTCACAACAATAAATGTTTGCAACTTTGTAATAACGTTAATCTAAGTACTGAGTCTAAAAGCGATAGTCTAAATAAATACTATTTTTGGTTTAAATTTTTCTAATTCTCTTTTAGGTAGCATTGTTATTGTTTTCATCTTCAGTACATGTTTTTTTTTTTTTTTTTTTTTTTTTTTTTTTTTTTTTTGGTTATTGGTAGTGTGTCACGTGCAATTGGTTTATTGGTAGTATTATAGAGGGATTCATCATGCAATGAGATTATGGTGTATGAAGTTTTAGATTTGTCTTGTTGTGTATATGACTAATATCTTAGTTGTGCTATGAACTATTTATCTTACAAGCAGATGTTGATATTTGGTAGTGGTAGTTTTCACCTACATGTTTCATGTGTTGTGAGATATCTAATTCTAAATGAATTAAATGCATATATATTATTTTTTGTTGTAGCTACTAATTTATTTTTTAATTTAAGTAATAAGAGCAATAAAGTGGGAAAATTATGATGTGGAACCGTGTCCACCTTGCAAGGTGGACAAATGTGGACACGGTTCCAAAACTATTCATAATTATGAATATATAGTTCAAAAATTATGAACATATAGTTCTATAATTATGAACATAGAGTTGTGAACATAATTATGAACATATAGTTCTATAATTATGAATATAGAGATTCAATAATTGTGAATATGAAGTTAAAAAATTATGAATATATAGCTTTATAATTATGAACATATAGTTCAGTAATTATGAACATAGAGTTCTGTAATTGTGAATATAGAGTTCAATAATTATGAATATGAAGTTCAAAAATTATGAATATATAGCTTTATAATTATGAACATATAGTTCAGTAATTATGAACATAAAATAGTGTCCATATTGCAAGGTGGACATAGTTCCACAGCATAACGATTGAATAAAGTGGCGTACATACTTTTCATCCACAATAATGAAATATTTCCATTCGTTGTTGAGACAAATTGTTTTGAGAGTTTGTCAATGACAATTGCTGTCAATAGATGATGATAATAAATAATTCAGAATATAAGGTTACAATAGATATTATTATAATAATATAGTAAAAATTAACTTACAAATTTCTTTAGAAGTTTTCATGCATTGATAAAAGCATAATTGAAATATTAAGTTTTGTTCTCAATAATCAAAAGAAGATTAATTAAACGGGAAAAAATTGAACTTAAATTTATTTATTTTTTTTAATGAAAGAAAATTAAATGATTATCAAAGTTCTTGATTTATAATCATTGAATGCTATGTATTTAGTCAGACTAATTATTTGACCAAAGTTTATGTTAAGTTTTATATTTTATTTTTTAATACATTTTAACATATTCGTAGTATATGCTTAACAATTATGCTAACTCTAATTAGAATGAGGTTCGAACCTAAGACCTTTCTTATAGAAATTAATGAGTAAGTTAAGAATAATAAATAGTTAACGGAATATTCCGTTAATAAAGTTTATCCTAACGGAATTTAAGGTTATTTAAGGAAATAAAATAATATAATAAATGGTAAATAAGAAAAATCTGTTGTAATTCTGCCTATCAACTAGCTCAGTTCTCGCGTGATGTTTGCACGGTACTGCTTCGTGATTGTATGTATATGAGTATATAGAATAGATAAGTAAAAAGGGAGATGAAGAACACAATGTATAGAACACAATTTCATAAGACCATCTTTTCATTAAGCCGTCACCCTCAATTTATAGGGACTATTACAACCTTTCACATACTTATCATAAACAAGATATTAAGTAGAAGGCAAATGAAGAGTCTCAAGATTAATGGCCACTAATTGAAATATTTATAACACTCCCCCTTGGCCATTAAGTAACTATACTCATGCCTCGTTAAAAACCTCGCTAGAAAACTCAGTGAGAAAAACTAGACGAGGAAAAGAGTTCACGAAGTATATTAAACCATTGTGTTGCACCGGTTGCCTCATTAAAAACCTTAGCCTAAGAAAACCCAGTGGGAAAAAAAACTTAGCTAAGGAAAAGAGTACAACCATAAGCCTTCCGGGCATAATCTTCAAGATTTCAAAGGTCTTCAGGACTATCCACTCAAGTGCACCAACATCGATTGCCTCATTAAAAACCTTAGCCTAAGAAAACCATGTGGGAAAAAACTTAACTAAGGGAAAAAGAGTACAACCATATGCTTTTGGAGCATAATCTTCAGGATTTCAAAAGCCTTCTAGATTGTCCATTCCAGTGCAGTTAGGGGTTGTTGCTCCCCCTGAAGATAACAATCTTCTAAGTCCACGCATCCTAATTTTATGAACATATTACTCAAAAGTGGATGTAGGTAGAGACTTAGTGAACATATCTGCAAGATTGTTCAGTGGGGAAAACATTCTCAACAAGAATTTTACAACTCTTCTAGAGTTCATGTGTGTAGAAGGACTTACGTGCAACATGTTTTGTAAGGTTCCCCTTAACAAAATTATTACTTGCTTGTGCAACCCAATCTTATTTGTCCTCATATGGGACATTGGGGGTAAAAATATAACATAACCAGTTTTGGACTTGGCATTATAGGGATCAAATAAAAGAACCAGTGCCCAAGTAGCCCATCAAAACCACATAGGAGTTTCTCACATAAACGTCAAAAACTTTGTACCTCGAAGGTGCTGGAGGATATGTTAAATACCATTTCCAATTTTCATTGTAGGGGGAACACTAAATGTTGCTAGCAATTTCATCGCAAATTCAATATCAGGCCTGATGCGATTATGGAACTTATAGTTCAATAATAGTGCTCCAATAACAACGAAGTAATGGACTTCTAGTCCCAAAATATCCTCATTAGCATCTTCGAGTCTAAATGGTCCCTTATCTACTACAAGAGATTATTGGACAACTGTTAGTGTGATAAGTAAAAGATACTTATCCATATAAAACATCTTCAAGACATTTTTCAAATAGGCTAACTGGTGTATAAAACTTCTTCAAAGGAGAAGCTCGATCTTCAGGTCGAGACAATACTTGGGTTTCCAAGTCTTTTATTTCAAAACTCTGTCTTTCGGCATGAACTGATATCACCAAGCTCTCTATGTGCTTCAATGATATTTAAACCATCAATATCGACTATGATAATAAACAAATAACTCCATTAGCAATTCTTTAACGAACACATAATGGTACATATTTGCATATTCCTTTCTTCGGGAGGAAAAATACACATTCAACTCAATCATTCAATATGCATTCCTTCTTCAGGAGGAAAAACACTCAGTTAATAATATTCAATTCTTACAAAGACTTTTGTAATTTAATGATACACGTTTGCGATTTTCACTTTTCGCATTCCAAAAATGTTGAATCCATCGGGGATTTACAAATAAATATTAGCGTCTAATGACCAGTAAATTACGGTCATGACGTTCATCAACTGCATATCTAAATTCATAATTCACTGGCAATAATGTTAATTAGCGGAACGTAATGCCATCTGTTGTGGGAGAGAACATTTGATCAAAATCAATTTAGGGTCTCTGCGTAAACCCTTAAGCTACCAGTCTCGCTTTATATCATACCACCAGATTATTTGTATTTCTCTTTTGTACAAACACCCATCTGTTGTCGACAACTATAACATTTTCATAAATTTCTCCCATATATATAAAATAATGGCAATTTCTAATTCAACCAGACTCTAGACATTTCCCAAAGATATTTTTATCTGGTCGTTCCGCATCCCCAGTATTATGATTTTGGGTGCATCTAAAATTTTACTGGGGTTTTCGCCTTCAGGACGAATGTCTTCATGACATACTTCTTTAAGCGATTTCAAGAGTGACACCATTTTCTACTAGATTTAGCTTTCCGCGGATTATACCAACATGTCTCTACGCTTCAAGCGTCAAGGAGCATTGGTAAATACATACGGTCCATGTTCGGGAAGATACATGGGACCTAGTCACTCCTTTTATCAGTATATATATATTGACAGATTAATTATCTTCTGAACTTCCAGTTCAGTTTACTTCTTATGAACTTCTAATTCAGTCTACCTAGTACGTGGATTAAAATATTGAAGATCAAACATCCATAGAATTTCTCGGCATTCTATTAAATTTGAGATCTTATCTCCCCCTAATGCCGTGAAATGATCTTCATAAACTGTGCAGTTAGCGTACCTATTTATATATTGATCCCATATCATGGGCTCTAATGATTTAAATAATAGACGGAGGCTTATAATCAACATATACATGCCCACAAAAGGTACGCTATGGTGGTGATATAGGAAAAAGACTGCACACTGTGAATAAAACGCAGATGGAAAATGTTTGGTTTTATACCACGTACTAGGTTCTAGGGGGAATTTATGATATGAAGTAGGTCAGACCACAATAGCATATAAAACTGATGTCCCCAACAAGAAAATCTGAATTTCAGAATTTTCTGGGGAAAAATGGTAACACATTTTGGCTCAAAATTTTGCAAATATGTAGTTCATCAAGTCAAGAACGTACACAAAAATTTTCATGCCAACCCAAGGAATGCTAAAGTCAGCTTAGGATACTTCTCATAATTTTGTGTTGTACTACTGCTGGAGTACAAATTACTCGCATGAAAAGTTGGCAATGTCTTTTCAATTAAATATTTCTCTAAAACTTCTTGTTTAGAGTTTCACTTCTGAGACTATTTTGTGCATAGCTAAATTATAGTTAATCACTGACTTATAATCTTAAAATTAAACATGAGATTAAACTAGTCAAAATGTGTCTTGGGGAAGAACATTTGATGACTTTTGGTCGGAATAGTCCTTCAGGAACTTCCAGTAATTCAAGGGGTTCTTTTTCAATGAGATACTCATTTTTAAGATTGTGGTTCAAGTGGTGACATATGAAAATGAGAGCTTGTGCCTTCTAGGCATCGGTGCTCTGTGACGTAACAACAAAAAAACTTGGCTCAATTCTTTAGATGCCGAATATATTTCAATATCAAGAGCCCAAGCTAAATAATTGCTTCATTCATAAGTGAGCTCAATAAATTCACATTTGACAATGGAATGCATAATCTACAAAACATATATCATATGCTCTCATATACATTCATAATATCACATGTTCATAGCAAAAATAAGGAATTTGACATCTTCTAGATGCAAATCACACTTTCAGAGATGAAGTCAAAAAGTAAAGTCTGAAAGAACAAATTAACCTTTCAAAAACACACAAGAGACCATAAAAATGACCTTTCAAGTATTTAACCTTTTGACATAAAACAAAATATCCTTTCGAATCCATCCAAGGAAAACATCATTTTTCATTTACAAACATGAAAACATTTCGAAGCATTGCAACCTTTCAAATACCATGCTCATATTGCAGCAATAAAGTACAAAATAAGCATGATCAACATCCATGTTTGTCTTTGTACAATTTAATTTGAATATTCTTATGCACAACATACATTAATTGATATATGCAAGTAATTAATTAACTGCAAAGAACAACAGACAAATTTTTTAGAGAACAAGACAAGTGAATTTGAGAGAAAAAAGTGACAGTATAATGCTTTACACTATGCGGCATGCTTATAATTATTCTGCACAAATACTTTATGATCAAACTACCTCACAATTTGTGTATTTGAAATGAACACTTGCTCTCATCTATGTTAGAGAAAAAAGCAATAAAGGACTAACCTTTTGGGAATTCCTAACACCATCCAGGACAGTAAAATGAATTTTTAAAATTGAAGTACTTTGCGCATTTAACTTCAATGGTTGCATAGCATACAAATATATATATATAATAAAATCAAAAGGAATATATATAGTACTCATCCTCATAAACAAAGATTGAAGATAATCTAATTCATACTCAAAAACATATATATATATGGATGATCGCTATGAACAAACAAAGTCGTAGATTCTGGAATAAAATGCACAAGACAAGATACCATGCATACCGTTCACCGAAGATTACGATAGAGACTCGTGCTGATAACGTGTTGTAATTCTGCCTATCAACTAGCTCAGTTCTCGCGTGATGTTTGCACGGTACTGCTTCGTGATTGTATGTATATGAGTATATAGAATAGATAAGTAAAAAGGGAGATGAAGAACACAATGTATAGAACACAATTTCATAAGACCATCTTTTCATTAAGCCTTCACCCTCAATTTATAGGGACTATTACAACCTTTCACATACTTATCATAAACAAGATATTAAGTAGAAGGCAAATGAAGAGTCTCAAGATTAATGGCCACTAATTGAAATATTTATAACAAAATCATTAAAAATACTAAAATCAAAATACTATGAAGTATTCATTTTAAGAAACAAGTAGTACTGACATTTTTTTTATTCCAGTTAAGGGCCTAACATTATTGGCTCTTATTAGAATTGTATTGTATATATATATATATATATATATATATATATATATATATATATATATATATATATATATTAGTAATTAGAAATTTGATTATTAGAAGTTTTGCTTCTGCATGTCGCACAGGTAAGTCATACACGATACACTCATACTTATATTTAAAATTTTCATTTAAACGGTAAGTATAAACCATATATTGTGTACTGTGTATTCAATATTGAATATTAAATGTGGAATTAAGCATAAAGCATATACATACATACTGATACTGTGTATATATTCGAATATATTATATATTATTTTAATTTTTTTCTTTTTTATTTTAAAAAATTGTACTAATTTGGCACTTTGACTATCGGTTGATCGGGGATGGGTATTCCCCGTCCCCGCCAAATGCCCAGCGGGGACGGGAACGGGGAATTTTTTCAAATGCCCGACGGGGACAGGGACGGGATCGGGGTAGCGGGGACGGGGACGGGAACGGGGAGTATACTCCCCGCCCCGTTGCCATCCATAAATTTAAGGAATTAAATTATCAATTGGATTGAGATTAATTACTTAATTAATCCCTTAATTGAATTTGGATTACGGGGTGTCACACTAACTTCTATTGACTAGAAAATTGTTGCTACTCTATAGACTCTGAGTTCACAGCATAAGTGACTCGGGTTATATCAAAATAACTTTAAATTTATAGAGGGCTTAATTTGGTATTATCAAAATATAGCTACAAATGTTCCTAACAAGCTTATTCAAGATTTAATTTTGGTCAAGACCCTATTTGCATGATATTTTAAATCAAGAGATGCAGCTTAAATTGAGGAGTTAATGACTGCATTATTTCAGGCCAAGGAAGTTTCTATATACTCTATAAAATGCTACTTTGTTTAGCATTCAAGTTTGCACTTTAACAAGCCTATCTATTCTTATTATTCCTCATACTTTGTCCTGATTATTTACTTAATATTTACTAGTGAAAAAGGTTTCTCAACTGGTTCATGTTGCGGAGAAGATAACATGCACATCAAGTCCAAGATGCTGCTGAAGTAGGCTATGGAGTAATGTAGTTTATACTTTAGAGTGTAATGTACTCTCCTATTGTATTCCTGTTGTTCATCTAGTGAATTTGGGTGACGTGAGTGGCCCCGCAGATGTAGGACTGAGGCTCCGAACTGCGTAAACATTTCTTGGTGCATGGTTCCATTTATTGCTTTTATAATTAGTTTATTTATTCTGTCTAGAGTAGATCCTGGAGCTAGTCCAGCTTAATAATTGAATTAAAATTTAGTAGGAACCTTTATGTTATCTCTTGCATTCAAGATCTACAAGTTTTTCCATGAAGGTTTCTAGTCTCCTCACAAATTTGTAGGATTTTTTGTCCGGTCAATTTGAAAGTTGGTAAATTAGACTCAAAATAAAAAAATGTAGAATTCTAAAATTAAAATTTTGGCCAGACATATGAGATGCAAGCACAAATTGTCCAGACATTTTAAACTGGAAGGAATGTGAATAGTGATGTGCAGTTGGGGTGAGTGTGAAGGTGGTCTTGTAAATGTATGTCTATATATACCCAAAATTTGCAATGAATACACAGCAGTCAGCAAACAATGAGCACGTTGTGGAAAGAACCGAAAAACTGGATAGGCATAAGAGCATCTACATCAAAAGAGATATGGGGGAGAATTCACTATTACAGTGTCTCTAAACCGATACTATTCTCACGTATTATTTTTATATTATCAAATGAAACTACAGTTAAATCAAAATTATAATGTAGTTGTGGTGAAATGAAACTACAGTATATATAAAATGAAACTAAATAATATTTCACATATTTGAGTGTATATTGTACAATGAAGCTGTAATTATATTGAAATGATCATTTAGTTGTGTTTTAATGAAATTATAGTGTATATAAAATAAAATTAAATAACATTTTTACATATTTGAGTGTATCAATATTGAATGAAATTGTAGTTGTACAGAAATGAAAATGTAGTTGTGTTGAACTGAAACTGCAGTGTATACAAAATGAAACTGAAGAACATAGTTAATTTTGCAAAGATTCTATTTTTTTCATTAAATAAAACGACGTCGTTTGACAATGTCGATTTAGACACACTATAGTGTCAGATGCGCGGTGCATGACAATTTGCCGGCGGAGACTGGGTCATTTAATTTCGATCTAGATGTGTTTAAAGCTTCAAGGTGGACTTTTGTGGGCCGGAAATGCACTGGATTTGCTTTAGTGAAGCACAACAGATTTATTAGAATTGCTGGGCTCAATTAATTTGGGCTATGCGACTGTTTTTTGTCTTTCATTTGGGCCTATTAAAAATCTCTAGTTTAAAATTGTTCTACACTTATTTTTTTAATTTTAGTTTCTGGTATAATTGGCAAATTATATCATTCATCGCGGGTCAGACACTACAATGTGTCTAAATCGATATTGTCAAAACGATGTCGTTTTATTTAATGAAAAGAAACAGAATCTCCATAAAAAATAACTCTGTTCTTCAATTTCATTTTGTATACACTGCAGTTTCAATTCAACACAACTACAATTTCATTTCGATATAACTACAGTTTCATTCAATATTTATAAACTCAAATATGTGAAAATGTTAATTAAATTTATTTTATATACACTATAATTTCATTAAAACACGACTACATGACCATTTCAATATAATTACAGCTTCATTGTACAATATACACTAAAATATGTGAAATGTTATTCAGTTTCATTTTATATATACTGTAGTTTCATTTCACAACAACTACATTATCATTTTGATCTAACTGTAGTTTCATTTGATAATATAAAAATAATACGTGAGAATAGTGTCGGTTTAGAGACACTGTAGGGCAATTTATATCCTACACACGGCGTACATTGCACTATGCGCCCAGATGCAAAACGACGTCGTTTTAATTATTTTTTTTTTTGAAATTTCCCACCCCAGTGAATGGCAGTAGGCTTTTCTTTAAAAAAAAACCCGCTGTTCAAGAATGTACATAATGTTATACTTGAATACACATAATGTTATACATGAATACACATAATGTTATAACAAAATATACATACTCTTTTTAAAAGATAATACACATAATCTAACATAATACATAATAAACATAAACTTTTAACATAATACACATCAACTCTTAACATAATACACACAAATTTTCTGATTCGGATGTACATAATTGTATAAAAACAATGTACATAATTGTATAAAAAATACACATAACTGTATGAACCAATACACATAACGTTGTGAACGAATACACATAACGTTGTGAACGAATACACATAATCTCAGCAACTTCCTATCGCGCCTCCCAACACGACCCCAAAACGACGTCGTTTTGGGAGGCGCGCGGCGCACAGTGCTATGTGCGCCGTGGTGTAGGATATAACGATTGACACTGTAGTGTCCAGGCCCGGATTTTGGGCTGTGCAAGATGGGCTACCGCATAGGTCTCCAAATTTTAGAAGATCAATATTTTATTTTTACCTAGTTAGTTTAGAAATAAAAATTAAAAGTTTTTTAATTAAATTTAAAATGCTTTATAAAGAAACGATAGTAACATGTATTTATTTTATTAAACTTTGAGGTCTAAGGTTCAAAACTTGTGCACACTATTATTATTATTCCATAATATGTCTATTTTTACTTGTGCGTTGCACGGTATAGATTTGTTATAATCTTTAAATTATAACAATGAATATCATATACTGCAATTGATGAAATGAGTTGTATCCATTGTGTTTTTTTATGTTATCCTTCCATGAATTCGAGCAAATAATTGCCCAATTATCCGTGCAATGCACGGATAATTTTTTTTGTTATATATTTAGATAATGAAATTACGGTATTAGTTTTAAATATTTTAATTTTGGTAGAGCCTTGCTTATTTATTCGAATAGGACCACAAAAATTTAAAAACCGGCCCTGATAGTGTTTGACACGTGGTGCATGATAGATCATGCACTGTGGTGCATGATATAATAGTTGTATGTCCCGATGTTATGTATACCGTTGACTTTTGATTTAATTTACATTTCTGATTTCAAAATGTCAAACTTTCATTCCTTATACCCAAAACACTCCAAACACATGGGAAAAAGTAATTTTAACAACTAAAAACCTTAGCTTCAAACTAGGTAGGAAAATAAAAATTGATTTTTTATGTGAATATAATGTAGTGAAACAAGAGCAGCTATTACATGCATGTGCCTCTCATTCCCAGTAGCAGCGTTATAAGGTAGACATCCACCATCAAATGCCAAATTTCAACTAAAGGGAAAATCTTCTTCAATCCATATCAACAAGTGTACGTTTTAAATGTATACATTAAAATAGAAGAAAATAAAATGAATCTATCAATATTTGACAGTGCATTTCTTTAGTATGGCGGGTGTCTGGATATTTATACTTTGATAAATACAAGGATTTAAAGGATAAAATCATATTACATTTTCAAGGCATGAAGTAGCTAGATAGTAGATATAAACTTACTGCGTTCGTTATACCTAAAACCCTCCAAACACTTAGCTAGCTACCATATACTCAAAATGTCAAACTTCCAAAATATTTTTCCAAATCTCCCTTGCTACCGTTCGCCATCACCATCACCGTCTTTGTTTCTGCCAGCTAACGCAAACTATGCTTAATCTAAAACCATGCGGCCGGGACCACATTTTCTCAACCTAAACTGACATTTCCTCAAAATTAAAATGGGTCCAAAATCCATTAATGCATGTGAATGAACTTATACTAACTAGTACGTTTTGGTTAAGGAGTCACATGATTACATATATACACTACTAAAAAGAAGGCCTTTAACGTCGACTATTAAAGACTTTTAACGTCGACTAAAAAGCAACGTTGTTGTAGGCGACGTTGTATAGTAAACATACAACGTCGCTAAATTAAAACCGACGTTGTATGTTTATTTATTTATTTAATTAATACAACTTAAAACGTCAGTTATTATGAAATAACCGACGTTCATGAGATGGTCGTGGGTGATCCCAGCCTTCTATCCGATGGTCCCCGATTTTTCCGGTCATGTTGGTGGTTGCAATGGTGGTGGACATAGATCCGGCGAGGTTCTGTTCGGCGTTCATGGCCCATGGTGTTTTTCCGGTGTTGTTTGAAGCAGGTTGCTTGTGTTTTCCGGCCGAGACTGGGTCATTTAATTTCGATCTAGATGTGTTTAAGGCTTCAAGGTGGACTTTAGTGGGCCTCCAATGCACTGGATTTGCTTTAGTGATGCACAACAGATTTATTTGAATTGCTGGGCTCAATTAATTTGGGCTATGAGACTGTTTTTTGTCTTTCATTTCGGGCTAATTTAAATCTCTTGTTTAAAATTGTTCTACACTTATTTTTTTAGTTTTAGTTTCTGGTATAATTAGCAAATTATATCATGCACCGCGGGTCAGACACTACAGTGTGTCTAAACCGATACTGTCAAAACGATGTCGTTTTATTTAATGAAAAGAAACAGAATCTTCACAAAAAATAACTATGTTCTTCAGTTTTATTTTGTATACACTACAGTTTCAGTTCAACACAACTACAATTTCATTTCGATATAATTAACTAATATAACTTGTGAAAAAAAATTATTTTATAAGTTAATATGGTGTAATAAAAAATAAAATAAAATATATAATTACAAAAACAATTAATAAAAATGATACATATAATAAGTCCACATAAAATATATATTTTATAATAGTTAGAATTAAAAGGGTAAAATGTTTAAATATACATGGTAATCTTGGATAATCTAAGAAATGTATCGGAATCACATTCCCTTCAAAATCTTATGTGGATGGTATGTTGTATTCTTTGGGGATGTTTAGGGGTGAGCAAAATAACCGGACCGACCGAAAAACCGATCACCAATAATCGAACCGTCTGAAATGTTCGGTTATCGGTTCGGTTTCGGTTATATAGTTTAAAAAAAGTCGGTTATTTCGGTCGATTATCGATTTTTTTCAAAAAAATTAATAACCGACCGAAAAACCGAAGCTTAATTTATATAAAAAATGAAGTCTAGTACCCAAACTAATTCTAATAAATAAATAATTCTAATAATTAATCCCAAACTAAGGCAAAAATATTATGAAGTTGTTGACTGTTACGGTAACTTAAAGCCATGTTTAGTTTCAATCGTTATGTTGTGAAACCGTGTCCACCTTGCAAGGTGGACACTGTTCTATGTTCATAATTATTGAACTATATGTTCATAATTATTGAATTATATGTTCATAATCATAAAGTTATATATTCATAATTATTGAATTTTATATTCACAATTATAGAGCTCTATGTTCATAATTATAAAACAATATATTCATAATTTTTTAATTTCATATTCACAATTATTGAATCTTTATATTCATAATTACAAAATTATATGTTTATAATTATGTTCACAAATCTATATTTATAATTATAGAACTATAGTTTTTGGAAAGCATAATTTGCCATTTAATTTTAGCACTGTAGTAAGCCACAGGAAATGTAATTTACATGAATAAGTGATTGTTTGGTCCTAGACTATCGCAAAGAGAAAATGGTTAACACCTTGTGAACAAATTAAAGTGTTGTATCTGTAGATTCTCTTTCTCCGGTCAGTATTAATTCTATGATTTCATGTTACGTTCTTGGTTGGCATAATTTCATGTTCTTGGTGGGCATGATGCCAAGAGGCATGTGATTTGATAATAACACCTAGTTTATGTTGTTACTGGAAAAATATATAAGGTCAAAAAGTATATGGCCCCACTCAAATAGCTAGATATTTTCACATCTCGAACGAACTGTATATGTTTAATTACCAGGCAGGGACATTCATCTAGGTTAGCAGCTCGTGATTATACAAAAAAACAAGGATAACATCAAAAAAACATAATCAATACAATAAATTTCATCAATTGCACTATATAATATTCGTTATTATAATTTATATTTGTATATTGATCAAAATATTTTTAAAGATTATAACAAATCTATTCCGTGCAACGCACGGGTAAAAATAATGTGATAAAATGTTACTGTGCGCAAAGTGTTCACAAGTTTTGAACCTTAGACCTCCAAATTAAAATACAATAACCACACACTCTTACCATTTCTTCATAACACCTTTTAAATTTAATTGAAAACTTTTAGTTTTTATTTCTAAACTAACTAAGTAAAGATGAAATATTGATCCTCTAAAATTTGGGGCCGTGTGCGGTAGCCCAGTTTTCCCTACCCAAAATCCGGGCCTGAATTGTACATATATACTACAAGATGTCAAATTTGGAGAAATTATTTGCTTAGAATCTGTCTAATTCTAGATATGATTGTTTGGTTATTTATGACCCTATAATTGAAATAAATGTTCCAAAACACAAAATAAAAAATAAAAAATTTTAAGACAATTGATCGTAATATAATAACATCCAAAGCACCAATATGAAAAAAAAAATCTAAAAGCACTAATCTTGTGTAGTGGCCAGTGGGGAGGCGACGAAATGACAAAGCGATGAAATGAGTAGAGATAACGCTCAATTAAAGAAATGATACCTTATTTAAATTAGGTAATGAGTTTTGTTTTTGTTTTTGTTTTTTTTTTTTTTAATTATAGAGGTAATCAAATCCTCACCAAAAAAAATAAATAAATAAATAAATGTAATCAAATCATATACATGTGTTTTAAAAAAATTGTCCACCAAACAATGTTTATGAGTTTCATTATCATTTCTTGTGTCGCCCCATGAACCAAATACACCTTAATGTCTAATTTCATGTCCAAATTAGACTAATCACGAACTAAATATTTGATTAATCAAAGACTAATCACATGTACGTACATATGTTTATATATATACATTTTTTTAACCAAAAAATATAAACTTTAGTATTTCTTTACTCTAATATTTCGTCAGTAAAACATTTATCAAGTTATTCAGCAAAATTAACTCACTTGTAATTTTGTGAGTCCAAATCGTGATAAACTAATTACCAAGTCTTGGATTAATAGATGAAAGTGAAAATATGTCTTTAACTTCGAAGAATACAGATACATTAAAAGAACATACTTAAAGTCTTGAAAAAATTACAAGCTTCAAAATATATAGTTACAATTGACAAAAATGACATAAACTACCCATAATACCGTGCATCGTCATTTTGTACTTTGTTCGCGTGTTTGTTGTTAACCCCTTAAAAAAAATTCGTGTTTCCAATGTACATAATTGTATAATAGAAAACACAAAGTTTTATACCTGAAAACACAGAATTTTTATAACTGAAAATCCCCATAATGTTTCGAATGTACATAATTATATAATAGAAAACGCATAATTTTATACCTGAAAACATATAATTTTATAACTGAAATTCCCATGTTTCGAATGTACATAATTATATAATAGAAAACACAGAATTTTATACTTGAAAACACGAAATTTTATACCTGAAAATACATAATCTTTTTTAAAAGGATAAAAATCTCCTCTTTCGAATGCACATAATTTTATACCTGAAAACACATAATTTTATAACAGAATACAAAACGACGTTGTTTTGGGAGGCACGGGGCGCACATTGCTATGTGCACCATGGTGCATGGTATAATGATTGAAGAATATTGTCAATAGACCACTTTAACTAAAAGTTAAATTTGAAACATTGTAATTACGAAACTAACAGTTTGATCAACTTGACAAAAAATTTACTTTATAAGAGTCCATAAATAAATTTTCTATCCCCCATTTTCATGCTAGAATTTAATTAAAGAGTTAATTACCGATTTGGTCCCTTGACTATGAGGATTTCACCACTTTGGTCCTCGACTTTTAAAATTAACCAATTTAGTCCTCAACTATGAAAACGTTAACCAAAATGGTCCTCAGTCTATTTTACCATCAAAATGCAAGGGCAAAATAGGAAATTTCCGCCTATATTCTTTATCTTCAAGTTAACGAATGAGTGAGAGAGGCTGTACCGCCGAAAGGAACTGTCGCCGCCACCTGCTGTCGGATAAAAAATTGTATAGTTGGGGACTAAATTGGTCAATTTTGAAAGTTGATGACCAAAGTGGTGAAATCCTCATAGTCAGGGGACCAAATTGGTAATTAACTCAATAGACTGAGGACCATTTTGGTTAACGTTTTCATAGTTGGGGACTAAATTGGTCGATTTTGAAAGTCGAGGACCAAAGTGGTGAAATCCGCATAGTCGAGGGACCAAATCGGTAATTAACTCTTTTTTTTTTTTTTTTTTTTTGAAAATGTTTTATTGTGCTTTAATTATATGATTATTTAAGTTTCATTGAGTAGTAGTCAATGTTTGATGTGTTTAATGGTCATTTACTACTTGCATCGCATAATAATTTGATTATTGCTATTTTGTATACTTGATGAATGTTTATCAAATATTTATTTTTTATTAAATCCAAATTAAACTCTCTTATGGTTTATTTAAAATGATTAAACGAACCATAATTTGTGGGTGCGATCCCTTACTAATCACTCTGTTTAATTTTTAAATAGTAAGTATTTTATTTTGATATTTAATGGTTTGACATTCCACCAAGTGTCATGAGGCCAAACGTTTAAATTTTTTTCCCACAAATAACATTTGGACATTTGTTCTTTTTTTAAGTTACAGGAAAAAAAAAAGTAAAAATTAATATGTAAGCGATGAGTTGTTTCTTGTAATTCCTTATTATTATAGTTTTTTTTAGGTGCATTAAGAGTTTTTACTAATCTTTCACTGAATTGTAGGTAAATTTAATAGATGAGACAGTTGATTTGAAGATTTAAGATTGTTTCATAATTAAATTCAATGATTGAACCATTGACTTCTTAGTTAAAAAAAATGAATGAGTTTCTTCCATTTAATCATACCCTACAGATTTCTATTATTAGAGTTGATTATGTATAATGGATTGGTAGATATGATTAGCCATTCATATTTTAAGCCTTTAAGGTATGTGTTTGTGCATGATGGAGACATGCCGAAGAAAATTAAAAAGAGTGAAAGCATCCTACTTTGATCACTACAAGCCTGAAGAGGGTACTTGTATGTATCCATCTGATGCAGCTTTTCTTTATTTGCCAACGTAAAGAACTGGTATGCTTTTATGTTGATAATAATATGTAATTTAAGCACATATATAATGGAAAGAATGAGAAAAATATAATGGGAGGAACAATATATAATTTGCTTTTGTTCTACATAAAATTTTCATAAGTATAACTTCAATGTGTTAAAATAACATTTTAAAATAGTATTGTCAAACCTAATAGGGTAATTCAAGTGGCAAATGAGCTCTTTTTATGGGGGAGAATTTTGGGATAATCCAGGTTTAATTCTCACAAGTGTGCCGATTTCCTTTAGGTCAGCTCCGGGAGCGAACGTGGATTAATAGAGTGAACCTAGACGGTTAAATTTGATTTACACAAAAAAATAAAAATAGTATTGTCAATAAATATTTTTTATTTTTCTTTAATAATTTTAACACTACTATGATTTTAATATTAAAATTTAATGTAAAAAATTAATTTATAAAATGATCCAAACCACATCTTCAATTACACTATATAATATTTGATGTTTTAATTTAAATAATTATATATCGATCTAAATATTCTTAATATATTACAATAAATCCATTCCGTGTATCGTACGGATGAAAATAGTAGTTAATTCAAATAATAGAATAATCCGTCGATACACATTTTGTTTCTTTTCGGTGTTTTTATTCTATTTTAATAGAATGGATATTGTTTGTTAGTGTAACTAACATAGGCTTTGATAAGGCAATTAACGTGTTAAAAAAAAAATCCCACATAAAAAGTAGGAATCTAGATAATATACCAAAATTAATAGAATGGATATTGTTTGTTAGTGTAACTAACATAGGCTTTGATAAGGCAATAACGTGTAAAAAAAAAAAATCTCACATAAAAAGTAGGAATCTACCTAATATACTAAAATTAATTCAAATAAGAGAATAATCTGCAAATGCATCGCGTGTTTCTTTTTGTGTTTCTATAATTAATTTTGGAATAAGGGTCAAATAGGTCATTGAACCGCACACAATAATGCAATTAGACCATTGAACTCAAAAAATTTACAATTGAGTCTATAAACTAACCTATTTCAAACAATTTGTGCAATTGACAGATTTTTCCCCTAACAGGTCACCCAATTTAAAATATATTTTAAAATAATTTTTTAAAAATTTAATTAAAATAAACTGAAATTATTTTATTTTTGTTTAAAGAAAACCTCGTCTCCGGCTATGGAGATGAAGGTCGTCTCCGGCCGGAGACGAGGAAACCTTCTTCGTCTCTGGCCGAAGAAGAAGAAGATACCTTCGCCTCTGGCGCAAATGAATTTTTTTTGTTTTTTATTTTTTTTATAATTTTAGTTTATTTTAATTAATTTTTTTTTAAAATAATATTTTGATACAACTTTGATTCAAGCACCAAATGTTAATTCAAACGTTTCGAGGATGAAAAATGATCTAGAAGACAGACTCAGTGCACAGGCAGTGCACACTGCCTTGTGGCCACGGGTCTGGCCACGCCTGTGGCCACACCCATGGCCACTGGGCAGTACATATCGCCTTTCTAGCCACAGGTGTGGCCAAGGGCGTGGCCACACCCGTGGCCAGCCCTCTGCAACTTTATAAACTGCGTTTTTCACTCATTTTAGCTCGGTTTTGACCCATGGTTGAGCCCTAACTTCTCTCTTTCACTTCCCTTCATATTGTAGTGTTAGATTAGGTTTAGATTTAGGTTTCTTAACAATTTTTCAAGCTTGTAATCAAGGATTCAACACTTGGATTCCAAGATTTACCATTCATTTCTTAGTGAAGTTTTCTTCTTCCTTTTATCTCTTTATTTTGCCATATTTATGTTTATTACTTGTGTTTTTGTGTTCTTTATGCTATTTAATCATGAGTAGTTAGTTTATGGACTTGAGTTAGGGTTGTATTATCTATCTTGATGCTTGATTTGTGATTATTGCAAAAAATGGGAAGAACTCCAACCTAGGGTTCATGTGTTTGTGAAGGCCGGTTTTGTATTTATATCTTGTTAATGTTTGATGTACACATTGATTAGCTTGTTTTTGGAGGATTCCTTGCCTCAACGAGAGTTGGGTGATGAATCCAAGCCACCCCTTGCATAGACCCGATTTCTTCCTACGAAAATAGGGGAAATTGGGGGTTTTAGATGCTTTGTGTGCTTGATGGACTTGGAATTGATTCACCACGAAAGTGGGGCAATTCCTTGTCTTAATCCTTGTTTATTAATCACGAGAATGGTTCCTAGACTAGGATACCTACGTGCATTCCCGCTTGATTCCTTGGTTACTTCTTCTCCCTAATCCCTTAGGTTGTTAAAGCATCTAGATGATAATGCTCCCTAGCTTGAGTCATATTCCTTTATTTTGTGTTTATCTTTGTGTATATGTGTTAGTCTTATTATTTCCTTAAACTTGTGGTTTGCTTAGCTTCTTGTTGATTTCCTCATGCTAGTGTCTAGTTTATTGTGATTGCATATTGCGTGCCATAACCCCCAATCCCCAGAGAACGACATTTCACACCCGTACACTCACCATCACTCATTTTTGCTACATCAGGGCCTTTATATAGGGATCCCTCCTTTATTTCGACTTTAAGTACATTAAGGGGTCTTTAAGTGCTATTTACGCTACAGGGCCGTTGGGCTGCCGTTACTGGGCCTCCCAACGGCTCCTTGACCGAGCTTTTCAATGCCGTCTTAAATGCCGCGCAACGGCTCTTTACTGATCCGTCCGAGTCCTCGTACCATTCTTCAGCTCGGGCCGACTCCTGGACTCGACCCTAGCCTCTTCCGGGCCTCGTTACTTATTCGGGTTCCTACTCCTAGGGCCGCATTTTATTCTTCTTGGGCTTCTTTATTCTTCTTGGACTTCTCCCTTCTTCTTGGGCTTCTCCTTTTGTACTTTATTCTTCTTGAGCCGGGGTCCACACCCCATCAATTATTATTATTATTATTATTATTATTATTATTATTATTATTATTATTATTATTATTATTATTATTATTATTATTATTATTATTATTATTATTGTTATTATTATTATGAAAATTGCAACAATATTGATACTTCATTATGAGATGCTAGATCATGATTATGCTAATAGTTTTATTTCAAAATGTTAATTTTTTTTTTTAAAGACAAAATGTTAAATTTTAATATGTAAACAAACTAATTTAAATTTTATAAAGATGTCCTTTTTAGTCTTTTTACATTTATCAGCTTATCAAAAAGCTAATTTTACCACACACTTTCAATCATAACAGCTAGCTTAACAGCTCTTTAGTTTTCAGCTCCGAGCTTATAGCTTTTCAGCTTTCAGCTCCTTTTCAGTTTTCAACTCCTAACTTATAGCTCTTCAGCTAGGTTTGCCAAACAGAGCCTGTGTTAATGAGTAAAATGTATTAATTTTTACTGTCTTTATCTAATTTTATTCCTTAAATGAACTAGAAATTTCTTCATTACAAAAACTTATTCAATAATAATGGTTGAACCAAAAGTACATTGAATAGAACACGTAAAGAATTGGTATGCTTTTATGCTGATAATAATATGTAATTTAAGCACATAACGGAAAGAATGAGAAAAATATAATGGGAGGAATAATATATAATTTGCTTTTGTTCTACATAAAATTTCATAAGTATAATTTCAATGTGTAAAAATAAAATTTTAAAATCTATCTACTTATATATATACTAATAAGAGCCCAAGAGAGTTAGGCCTATAATGGGTAGAAAAAATGGCGGTCAAGGTTTTTAATCAAATGAATGGCTCAGATTGATCAAATTTTAATTTTTTCTTAAGATTTACTAATTTATCCTTAATGAATATGATTATCCGTTAACTTTTCCGTTAAATATTATCTTTTCCGTTAATTTCTGTTAGTTCACCGTTAACTTATTCATTAATTTCAATAAGAAAGGTCTTAAGTTCAAAGTTCGAACCCCATCCCAATCAAAATTGGCATATTTAGTACTGTATTTTACTTTTATTAAATTAAATAATAATTTAGTAGTTACAACAAAAAATAATACATATGCATTTCAATTCGATCTTTAATTTAGAATTATGTATCTACAATGTTTTTATTCAAAAAAATTATTCATTATCAATAAATTAAATAAGACAAATAATTTCATTAGTTATATTGTCTTTATTTTTCTCCAATATAAAAATTCTTTACATTCAAATTCATCAATTGATTATATTCGCTACATTGTCTCTACAATGTCTTTATTAAAAAAATTATTCATTATCAATAAATTAATTAAGAGAAATAATTTTATTATATTATATTGTCTTTATATTTCTCCAATGTAAAAATTCTTTACATTCAAATTCATCAATTGATTATATTCACTACATTGTCTAATATCTTTTTTTGTGCACTATTTTTTTAATTAAATATCAAAGTTATAATACAAAATAATGTTATATATTTATTTACCAAGTATTTTATTAATACCATGAAAATATTAAGAAAAATATAATTAATAAAGTCAATCATATTAACTACTTGAGGAATTTGTTGACAAAGAGAGTATTCAAATCACACAACAAATTGAAGTGAGAACTATCTCGTAATGTCCTTGTTTGACAATCAGTAGTTAGCGGTTAGCGTTAGCGGATTATATTAGCTGATTTGACCAGCGAATTATATCAACGGTTGGTAAAAAGATATTTGAAAAAATTAGCTTTTTAGATTAACATGTAAAATGACATAAGGGTATACATATATTTAATAATAATAATAATAATAATTGTTTTAAAAAAATAAAAAAATAAAAAAATATAATTAAGCCAATCATATTAACTACTTGGTGATTTATTTACAAAAAGAGTATTAAAATTACACAACAAATTGAAGTGAAAAACTACCTCGCAATGTCCTTGTTTGACAATCAACAATTAGCTCTTCAATATTAGTATATATTTAAAATTTTATGCCCTAATTTTTATTTGCTCTCCCTTATGTCCCGTATTTGGTTTCAACCATACCTATACAATTATTTTATTGACAATTATAAACAATCTTGACTATATTATCTTGCATTTGTAAACTTAGAATTACCTATTTAAATACGCAAATTCAACATTCAATTATTTATGCATGAACAATTCTAATATAATCCTGCATTGATATACTTTAAAGTACTTATTAAAATAAAACATTGGGCATTATCCCAATCGCGCAATGCGCGTAAAAAACTAGTATTATTATTAAGCCTAATAATAAGGTAGCTCAAGTGGTGAATAAGCCTCTTTTATGGGGGAATTTTGGGATAACCCGAGTACGATTCCCTTTAGGTCTGCAAATTATGCTGTGCAACCGTGTGCCACACGGTTGCAAAAACGGGGTTCAATTCCTGGCAATAGAATTTTTTATTCATAACTATATATCCAATGAATAACACAAAATCCAAAATGAATGAACTAAATATCCATAAATTTATAACTATATATCCACAAATTCATAACTATATATCCACAATAATTCATAACAATATATATCCACAATAATGCTGTTGAGAGGAATAAAAACTAATTTTTTTTTTTTAAAATGGGACGCGCGTTTGTAGTAAAAACGACGTCGTTTTGCAACCGGTCAACTCCTGGAGCACACAGTTGCACAACATAACTATTGCTTTAGGTCAGCTCCTGGAGCAAACGTGGATTAGTCCGTTAAATTTGGTTTACACAAAAAAAATAGTATTGTCAATAAATATTTTTTATTTTTCTTTAATAATTTTAACACAGCTATGATTTTAATATTAAAATTTAATATAAAAAATCAATTTATAAAATAAGAACAAGTATCAGAGTAATAATACATAAGTACCATATATCAAATTCCAACTTCACTTAAAAAAAAAAAAAAAAAAAAAAAAAAAAAAAAAAAAAACCTTATTGTATAAACAAATAGAATATGAAAGTTGAAACTTTAAAAATGGAGTTTAAGAGAGTAAGGGAAAGAAATATCTTTATTTAAAAAATATAATTTAAAAACGTAATTCAAAGAAAGAAATAAAATAGAATTTAGAAAGGTACGTGTAACTGAAATAAGTACCTTTATTTGAAGAACACATGCCTAATTTAAGGAGAGAAAAATGTGATGGGGGAAGTAATTTGCCCTTCATGATAGTAAGCAATTGCAAGCTGTGACATATTGCCCAAGCAACTCATTTCGCTCATCACCTCTCTATATATTGATACTCGCCGCATTTCATCCGCCAACTTTCCTCAACTGATCCTCCGCCAACTTTAATTTTTCTCTCTTGTATTCTCGTCTTTCTCTTCTCTGCTTTCAACCATGAACCAAGAAATCGATAGTATCATCCCCATGGATTTCAACAAGGCCGACCAACTTCCCCATTCCCACATTTGGCTCGACGATCACTCCCCCGTTAACTCTTCTTCAACCCAAGAATCTGTTCCCGTCATCGACCTTTACGACCCACAAGCCGTCAATAAAATCAAAATCGCTTGTGAAACTTGGGGTATTTTTCAGGTGACCAACCACGGCATTCCCGTGGCACTTCTTACCCGAATGGAGGAGCAGACTCGCCGATTCTTTGAGTTGGCTCCGGAGCAGAAGCTCCGGGCTAAGCGGTCGCCGGGAAGCGTCACCGGATACGGCATCCCCAGGATTTCGAGGTTCTTTGACAGCCAAATGTGGACGGAGGGATTCACGGTGGCGGGATCGCCGCTGGAGCATGCACGCCAAGATTATTCCGATTTCTGGTATGTATACTACTTACTATACGCCCCGCTGCATGCACCTGTCATTTCATTACTCAAATACACGAAAACCAGATTTTTATAAAAGAATATTAAACATTTTAATACAAATAGGCATAAATAATTCTTCTTTACAAGTTACTATATGTTCTATACTTTGACAAACATTTTCAGCTCAGGTTCGAACATATAATGACCACCCATTTATTGTCACCTTCCTCATAGAAAACAATTGGCAACCGGTCAACGGTTACCTTCTTTCAATTTTTATTCTAGAGATTAACATTGCCGGAATCTTAATCACTTGTTATTACTAACTTGATTTTGGGACTCAATGCACTAAAATGATTAGTTAGTGTGCTTAATTGAATGTTTCAAAAGTCCAGGAACCGAATTACACTCTCCTGTATAGTTTGAGGGTATATTTGTCTATATATATATATATATATATATTATTTGTTGAAATGATGATATATACATTGTTGCTTTGTTTGTTTCAGCTCTGTGGTTGAGGATTACCAAGCACAAATGAGGGATCTGGCTCAAAATTTAGCTGCTTTAATGTTTAAATAAATCATTAGGCCTATCTGTTGGTGAAGATGCGGAATGGTTGGACTCCAATGGACACAAGCATACCTACAGATGAATTGGTAGCCAATTTGCCCGGATCCAACCCGTGCAATGGGCTTTGCCCAACACACAGACACATCCCTTGTGACTTTGCTATACCAAACTAGCAACATTACAGGGCTTCAAGTGTACGGGCCAAATCTCAACTGGATTGACGTTGAGCCCAATTCCAACGCAATCGTGGTCAACCTCGGTGACCTGATGCAAATTATCTCCAATGGGATGTTCAAAAGCGTGTTACATCGGGCAATCGTGAGCAAGGCTCATCATCGCATCTCGGTCGCCTATTTCTTCGGTCCAAGTAAGAATGTGGAAATTGCACCATCACTTAAATTGATCAAGCCCACTGAGTTTCCGATGTATAGGCCTATATCATGGAATGCTTATCTTGATATTAAGTACAAATACTTTGGTAAGGCCTTGGAGATGATTGGCTTCAATTCAGATGTTGAAAAATCCAATGCCCTAGCAAGTGGAAGTGAGGCACCAGTGGGTAGCGAAGTATGTGTAGGAATAAAAGTGTAAGAAATAAAATGACAAATAGTGTCATTATGTTAATCGAGGCTTAGTTTTAGCCTCATTTTGTTCTTAAAACAAATGGTGACATATTAATATTAATTGTTTTTATTGGTGTTAATTTTTTTTTTAGTACTACTAACTATACTAGTATTTTACTTACTTATATAGTAGTAATTTAAGTAATTTTAACATTAAAGTTATTTTTTGTAAAAGTCATTAATTGTGAAAATTTTTAGTAATAATTTAAGTAAAAGTTATTCTTTGTATATGTATGAGGTTATTGCTCCGTACATGTCGTCGACCTGCACTATCCATCAGACAGAAGAAGCAAAGCATTGATCCCAGTTTCCGAAACCCGAGTATTCCGACGCTCAGAGGATCCAATTGCGGTCCGGTCGATATCATCGATATTTCTTTTATGCAAAATCTCCCCTGATTTCATGTTTTCACCCGCTTCGCCTTCAGATAGATTGACGGGCCGCTTCTCCGGTTAAGGTGACATCTCGCAATTTCGTAAGGAACTCTTCTCATTTCCCAGGTTTTATGATCTTCCGGGGGGTTTTTCGCTGTTATGTTTCTATTCTCTAATTTCTGCCACTCCTAATTCCTGCTCCCTGTCTTTTCATATACTTTTAGCATACATTTGACATTCCTGTAATCGTGAGTGTAAAAGTATTCACCTTTTTGTCATATTCGTCTTATGGGACTGGAGCTTGGTCACTTAAATCGAGCTTTTGATTATCTTCAAAAATCTTTTTTCTTTATTTGATGTTCTTGAGCTAAATTTTAAATTGTCAATGGCCAATCAACCTCACTCTTCCTTGGGGTACTCTGGCATCACCAAGGTACCCACTCACCTCTTCCGGATTCAATACTCAGCTCTCCTCCTTTCCCTTCAACATCTGGTCCAAGATTTCCTCCACCAATAGTACAACCTAACCAGGTTCCTTCTCCATCTATTAAGACCCCTAATCTACCTTCACCAGCCAATGGGATTAGAACTGGAAGCCCTGTTCCTCACCTGAGCACTCCACCTGGACCTCCCATGTTCTCCCCACCACTTCAACCTGCTGCTGTGCCTTTTCGAACATCTCCAGCCACTCCTCAGCCTGTTGTGTTCTCTTCAGGTTCATCCCTACCTGTGCCGTTAGTTGATTAAGCTATCACATGTTGTGCCAAGAAATTAGGCCAAACAATCAGCAAAAGACTAGGGAATACAAAGTTGAATAGGAAACAGAAAAGATGATCAAGTCTAGCCTAAAAAGGAGGAGCCCTAAACTGCCAGGACTCTTTATCTAACTTCCCGTGAATGCAGCTCGAACCACCTTCCGTAACCAAGCTCGGCTCAACCATTGTATTATTGTTCAGAGAGTCTCCTTTCAGCCCATATAAGGCTTGTGACGCGCAAATGAGTGAGTTGACGCGCACGGGGCCTTTAATTATTGTTGCGCCAGATTTTCAGCAACTTTGTAAATTGACATTGAATGTCTAATTGCAACCTAGTCCCATTGTAGACACTTGGGGTGACAATTGGTTACAAATATGAAACAATTTAATTAAAATTGACACCAATTAAATTGATCACACGGCCATCATGCCCATCCGAATATCCAACCTCAAAATTGGCTTGTATGAGCGCACTCACAGAATCTTGCAACCTCCTAGCTCTAGCCCGCGTTGTAGGACCATCCAAAACGTGTTGTGGATCTCTACTTTCATCAAAAATCGTTGTCCTCAACAAGACTTCTGGTGATAGAGAAGAATGGACAAATTCTACAGAATCTCCAAATGTTGTGTTTTCATCTTATAAGGTATTGAAACAGAAGAAACTAGCAAATGTTCTGAGTTTAGGGTTTGGTGCATTAGTTTCCCCAGGCAGGGAGGTATCTTTAGGTCCTCAAATAATCCAGCGTGATCCCATTCGCTGTCATAATTGTGGGGCCTATGCCAACCTTTATTGCAATATTTTACCTGGTTCTGGTCAGTGGCAGTGTGTAATTTGTCGTAATCTGAATGCAAGTGAAGGTCGGTATTTGGCTTCTAGCAAGGAGGAGCTTCGCAATCTGCCAGAACTGTCATCACCGTTAGTTGATTATGTCCAAACTGGGAATAAAAGACCTGGTTTTTTCCCAGTCTCAGATACTAGAGTGTCCGCACCAATTATTCTTGTTATAGATGAACCACACCTGCAGCATCTACAAAGCTCCTTGCATGCTTTTGTAGATTCACTACCCCCAACAACAAGACTTGGAATTATTGTGTATGGTCGCACAGTACGTGTCAGTCTATGATTTCTCAGAAGAATCAATGGCATCTGCTGATGTACTTCCTGGTAACAGATCACCATCTCAGGAATCTCTAAAAGCATTGATCTATGGAACAGGGATATACCTTTCACCTATGCATGCTTCGCTTCCTGTTGCACACTCAATATTCTCATCTCTGAGGCCATATAAACTTAATATTCCAGAGGGTTCTAGAGATCGCTGTCTGGGTACTGCAGTGGAAGTTGCTCTAGCAATAATTCAAGGGCCTTCAGCAGAAATGTCAAGGGGGCCGGGGTTGTTAAAAGACCTGGAGGAAACAGTAGGATAATTGTCTGTGCTGGGGGACCAAATACATGTGGGCCTGGTTCAGTTCCTTATTCTTTTTCTCATCCAAACTATCCCCATATGGAGAAAACAGCATTCAAGTGGATGGAAAATCTAGGTCGTGAGGCGCACAGGCATAGTACAGTCATTGACATATTATGTGCTGGTACATGTCCAGTTCGGGTACCTGTTCTGCAACCTCTTGCAAAAGCTTCTGGTGGTGTTCTGATTCTCCATGATGACTTTGGAGAGGCATTTGGTGTGAACTTACAGAGAGCATCTGGCAGGGCTGCAGGTTCTCATGGTTTGCTGGAGATCCGTTGTTCTGATGATATTTTTATAAGTCAAGTAATAGGTCCTGGTGAGGAGTCACATGTAGACAACCATGAAAGTTTTAAGAGTGACAGCGCACTTTCCATTCAGATGCTTAGTGTTGAAGAGACACAGAGCTTGGCATTATGCATGGAAACCAAGAGAGATATCAAGAGTGATTTTGTGTATTTTCAGTTTGCATTTCACTTTTCAGATGTTTACCAATCCGATATCTCCAGAGTGATCAGCGCAAGATTGCCTACAGTGGATAGCATTTCGGCCTATCTTGCAAGTGTTCAAGATGAAGTGGCTGCTGTTCTTATTGCCAAGGATGCACTTGATATGCAAGGAACAGTAGACGAAAGAATTAAAGATATTGCCATCAAGTTTGGTTCTCAAATGCCCAAATCTAAGCTTTATCAGTTCCCCAAGGAGCTCTCCTTCTTGCCAGAGCTCTTATTCCATCTTAGAAGAGGCCCACTTCTTGGTCATGAAGATGAGAGCTGTTGTTCTCGATCATGGCACCGATGTCTTCATTTGGTTGGGTGCTGAACTGGATGCTCAGGATGGAAAGGGTGCTGCAGCGTTGGCAGCTTGTAGAACATTAGCTGAAGAGCTGACTGAAATGAGGTTTCCAGCCCCACGCGTCCTGGCATTCTCGGCTGATAGCAGCACACAAAGATCCTCCCTATGAACAGGAGGCAAGATTTCCACGTACAGCTTCGAACACTGACAACAGAACAGAGGACAAAACTGAAAAGCAGCTTCCTTCACTTTGATGATCCTAGCTTCTGTGAATGGATGCGGAGTTTGAACCAAGCTAGGTGGGCTGCATAATCAAAATTCCCGGACGAGTGGTGAAAATCTCAAAGAGGAATTAAGTTGGGCCATGCTTTTGTCTTAAGTCTCCATCTCTCAAGAACTTTTTCCCCTCCTAGTCTGACTATTTTGCATGCAAATTGCAGTGCTCACAGAGATTATATTGCAGTCCCCGCTCCCTCAGAACTGTAGTTCTTTTTTTTGAGGTGATTGATACCTGATGTACCTTGTTGCATTGGTTTTGTATTTACACAATTAGCTTGTAAAAAAAAAAAAAAAAAAAAAAAAAAGGTAAGGCATGTATAACATCATTTAAAATTTAATTAAAATTATAAATTATTGAACACTTCATAATAAACAACATTTGAAATTGAGATACAATTCGTTCCACCTTCATTGCAAATCAAAATCTTTAAAACACTCGGGCTGCTAACTCTTGAAGCAAGCAACGTATAATTGATCATGTACAAACACTGATTTTTTGAGCAATGCAACATGAGATAGCGTATGGCCTTAATTTTTCTTAATAGTCATTGTATACGACAACATATGCAGAAACTACTTTCTCTTGAACTAATTACAAAATAATCAAACAAATTAACAATAGACTGTAGTTGTGCGATGTACGAATAAAAGTTTATAAGTATTTTTATAATGCTATGATATTAAGCAAAATAAATTTTATTAAATACAATGTAATATTTAATATCTTTAAATTTTTTTAATAGACGATAAATACAAGGATTTTCTTCCAAGAATCAGTAGTTTCAAAGCACAACTAGTGTTCGTCTGGGCTACATCTGTGTTTCCTATGTTAGATTGTTACTATTGTTTTTTGTTCTAACCGTGATTTTGCAGATGTCGCCAGCGTATGTACTTAGAAGACCTCTCAGTCATTTTATCAAATCCAGTTGAGTCTACAACCATCTTTGACATTAATCGGTTGTTTGAACATGATAACCAATTTAATTCTTAAAATTTGGATTTTTTTCAGTAAGATTTTAACATGCATGTCTGTATGCTGCATTTATAACCAATTTAATTCTTTATATTGTGAAGTTTTATAATCACCGAAGCTTGACAAAGTATGTACTATGTCATTTTTAGAAAAAAAAAAAAGATAATCACCGAAGCTTGACAAAGTATGTACTATGTCATTTTTAGAAACAAAAAAAGATAGATAGATCAGGAGAGTAAATTCTTTATTTATACTCGATACAGTTTAAATAAAGATAACACTTCCAGTTCTATTTATACTAATTTCTCATGTGGACAGACTATTGTAAATGTGAACTTCGCTGGAATCTAACTATAAAATGAGGAATACACTACATCTTTCAACAAAACATACATACATATATTTATTTAGATTTGGATACCTTGTTTGATTTTCATTTTTCCAGAATTCGATTCATTTTCACAAAAGAGAGTGAGCTTTACTAAATCTACAGCCCCACTTTGCCGCGGCTGCCATATGTCATCAACTCAGCTCTCTGTAAAAAGGCCATCTTTGGAATTGTTCCCAATTCTAAACCTCAACACACCTTAATCTGCTTTCAAACGTCTTCTTCCTCTTCTTGGATGCTTTTCAAATCTTCTTTGAAAGCTCTAGAAACATCGGGCCAATCTTCTCCAGCAGCGCTTTTCCAAATGTACTTTGAAAGCTCAAAAACTCCCCTGCGCTTTCTAAAATCTTCCCCTGCAGCCTCACGCTACATAGTTATGCCAGACCAAATAACGTGTCTTTAGAAGTTCGTTCTACGATTTTTTTGGAATGAATCTGATATGATCTGAAGCATTACTATAGTGGAAGTGTTTGTATTTGACACAAAGTGATGTACTTATAAGTAAGTTTAATAATTCTTTGTATATTTACGAAACGATTGAATACCAACCGTTGTATTGGAAATGCCAAACGGCTAAGCATTATCATATCTAATTACCTCAAATAAAGTACTTCGGGCATATCAACAATTTCTGACATTTAATATTTTTGCCTTATCTAAATGACTGCATTTTGGCACAAGTTGTTGGGCGGGAAGTTTTTTCCATTTTTATTTTCCAATTCGACTACCCAAGCTATACGACGCCGTTTCGTTGTGGGCGGGAACTTTGGCCAAAAAATGCATTAACTGCTTTTTATTGCTATTTTATAATAGAGATAGAGATTACAATATAGTATATGCTCATAGTTACGTTTTCAAATTATTAAAGTACAAAGAGTCAATACTGACCTACTAAGGTTCAAACTCATGACTTTTCAATTGGGAGAGCTATTTTATGCCACTAGACTACAATGACATTGACGGTATTAATATTAATGTAACCCAAATTGGACATAATTAATCATTATTTCATGGACCATGGTCCACACAATTGTGTGGACCATAAATAAAAAAATATATTTTTAATATACTAATGGTACATTATATATGTATGTAAGGTATATTTTTTTAAAGTACATTTTTAATATACTAAGAGTACATTATTTTATATAATAATGTACATTCAGTACAAAAATAATATACTTTTAATATATTAAAAATGTACCTGATATTCACGGTCCACACAATAATTTGCCGGTCATAATATTAATGTAATCCAAATTGGTCAAATATTAATGCAGTCGTTATATCGTGGACCGCGGTAAAAAACGGTGCCGTTTTTTTAATTAAAGAAACGGCACGTCGTTACCATTAACAGAGTGTGTATTAATTACCAACTGAAACTACAGTGTATCTAAACGGACACTGCCTCACGTGTTATTTTTATATTATCAAGTGAAACTGCAATTGAAATGAAATGAAACTGTAGTTGTATTGAAATGAAACTGCAGTGTATACAAAATGAAACTGAATAACAATTTCACATATTTGAGTGTATGTTACCCAGCGAAACTGTAGTTATATCAAAATGATACTGCAGTTGTGTTGAAATGAAACTATAATGTATATAAAATGAAACTGAATAACATTTCACATATTTGAGTATATATTGTGCAATGAATCTGTAGTTATATCGAAATAATCATGTAGTTGTGTTTTAATGAAACAATAGTGTATATAAAATAAAATTAAAGAACATTTTCACATATTTGAGTGTATAAATATCGAATGAAACTCTAGTTGTGTTGAACTGAAACTGCAGTGTATACAAAATGAAATTGAATAACAGAGTTACTTTTTGCGGAACAGCGGGAAACAGACACTGTTTCTTTCATTAAACAAAACAACGTTGTTTTGAAGCTCAGTGCATAATCAATTATGCACCGTGGTGCACAATACAATTTGCCATATTAATGTAACCCAAATTGCCCAGACCCAACGCCCGTAATGGGCTTGGCCCAACACACAGACTCGTCCCTTTTAACTTTACTGTACCAATGCCAATAGTTATGCTGTGCAACCGAATGCACCATGCGCATGGTGCATACGATGCAAAAACGACGTCGTTTTGACTAAAAACGCGCGTCCCACTTAAAAAATAAATCAGGTTTGATTCTCGGCAATAGCATTATTGTGGATATATAGTTATGAATTTCTAGATATATAGTTATAATTTATGGATATTTAGTTCATTCATTGTGGATATTTAGTTCATTCATTGTAGATATTTACTTCATTCATTCACTATGGATATATAGTTATGAATTTATGGATATTTAGTTCATTCATTATTGTGGATATTTAGTTCAATCATTGTGGATATTTAGTTCATTCATTGGGGATATTTAGTTCATTCATTATAGATTTTTACTTCATTCATTCACTGTGGATATATAGTTATGAATTTGTGGATATATAGTTATGAATTTATGGATATATAGTTATAAATTTATGGATATATAAAAATGCTATTGCCGGGAATCGAACCTGATTTCTTTTGTATATTTTGTATTTTTCTTCTTTCGTCTTCGTATTATAATTTTTTTCGTATTTTTTTCCCCTAAACGTATAGGCATGCTCTGCGTTTTTCGCTTCTCGTTTCTCCAATACCAAACTCCGCAAAACAGGCCTATACAGAGCAGGCCTGATCAGAGAAACGAGAAGCGAAAAAACGCAGAGCATGCCTAATAGTTTAGGAAAAAAAGAAAAATATGAAGAAAAAAATATGAATGCGAAAGAAAAAAAATAACAAAAAAACTAATAAAAAATTTGATGCCAGCAATATTATTACCGGTAACCTATAGAAAACCTGTAAAAAGTTCTAGACGAAAAAAAAATTATGGTTTATGATTCTAAATATCACGTATTAAAGATCATGGTGCAAAATGAATAATCAGGAATTGTTCATGATGCGGCATGACACCTCATTGAACAACACAAATTCATGTATTTTAACCTAAAATGACATGTTGACATGATAATATGTTGATGTGGCGGTTACTGAATTTAAAAATATATTTTAAAATATAAAATAAAATAATTAATAATTAAAAAAAAAAAAAAAAAAAAAAAAAAAAAAAAAAACCACCCTATCCGGCTATCCCTGCGTTCGTCTCCGACCCTAGAGAAAGAATTCTAAGCGCGCCCTTTTCCTCTCCGTGTTCCTCGTCTTCGTCGCCATTCCCCTCTCATTCTCTGCCGCTCCAAAATCCCACATTTTCTCAGGTTCTATTTCCAAAATTCAAAAACCCTTTGTAGTTAATTAATTAGTTGTTTTGGGTTTCAAAGTGTATATCTTTTGGAGAGGTCGGTTAAGGTTCAAGACTTCAAGGTCAAAACAACTAATTAATTGTCTCCATTTCTTCGTTTCCAGCCATGACTAGATCACAGTTGTTTTCAATTTATTGTCTCCAATCTCTTCGTCTCCCGCCATGACTAGAGCCATATGTGAGGGTGAAGATAGGTACAGATGTTTCCAATTTCTTGTCTCCTGTCTCTTCGTCTCCCGCGCGCCATGAAGGTCTATTCGTCTCCGGCCCGGAGACGAAGGCAGACAAATTATGTTGTGGAACCGTGTTCATTTAAAACTGGAAAAAATTATGAATATTTAGTTCAAAAAATTATGAATATTTAGCTCGATCTATAATTATGAATATAGAGTTGTGAACATATAGTTATGTAATTATGAATATAGGGATTCAATAATTGTGAATCTGAAGTTCAAAAATTATGAATATATAGTTTTATAATTATGAACATAGAGTTTTGAAATTGTGAATATAAAGTTTAATAATTATGATAATAATGAAGTTCAAAAATTATGAATAGGAAAAATTGTAAAAAATGTCTCTCTATAATATGCCAATTATCAATGTCACCCCTGAATTATGAGTAGTGTAAATGTTGCCACTCAATTATCAAAACGGTGCACATATAGCCCCTCTCGTAACGGACATGTGGTTCCCTGTTAGTGTACGACACCGTTAAGTCGGAGTAAATATGTAATTTAGTTATTTTTTCCCTCCTTCGATTCGAAGTACCATCGATGGACAGCGGTGGGGAACCATAGGTCCGTTACGGGAGGGGCTATATGTGCACCATTTTGATAATTGAGAGGCAACATTTGCACCACTCATAATTTAGGGGTGACATTGATAATTGTCATATTATAGATGAGAATTTTTTACAATTTTCCCTTATGAATATATATCTTTATAATTATGAACATATAATTCAGTAATTATGAATAAAGAATCGTGTCCACCTTGCAAGGTGGACATGGTTCCACAGCATAACGATTGATGAAAGAGCCACTTTGTACCACTAGACCACAAGGTTATTGACTTGAATTTTTTATTATATTTTAATAGAATATATATTTTCATTTTGTATGAATTTGATTACAATTAAATTAATATGTAACTATTTTCTCTCTCTAAAAAGGATACCTATATATATATATATATATATATATATATATATATATATATATATATATATAGTGATGAAAAATAATATACCAAAATAGAAATGTGATATTATGTGATTTATTTTGTTTTTATTGTATAATAAAGCTTCATTTTTCCCGTTTCGAGTGAGATTCGAAAGGTCATACTGCAGTCTATTCTAAGCCTTTGGGGCAAGAAATTTTTATTCTATTTTGATAGAATGTATATTTTTCGTTACTGTAACTGACATACGCAATGATAAGATATCACATTTAATTTGTTCAATAATTAACTTGTACCAAAAAAAAAAAAAAATCTCACACAAAAATTAAAGTAAGAATCTAGATAATTTGAATAAGAGAATAATTAGTCAATACATCACATGTTTCTTTTTGGTGCTTCTATAATTAACTTGTATTCAGACATTCAGTGCTTCTATAATTTCAACTGTAATTATTCTCTTTATTATAATTTTATTCGTATTATTTTGTTTTTGTTTGCAAAAAAAAAAAAAAAAAAAAAAAACTGAAAAGTAAAAAAAAAAAAAATTAACATAATTATGTTATGGTAATTTATAGATGTTCTAAAAAATATAGTAACTCACATCTTATAATATTAAGTTGAACGCTGTATATATAATTATCAAATTTGGGACAAAAAATTTCAGTTACCATAATAAAAATATCTATATATAATTATATATATTAATTTAGATGCTCTCTAAAAAAAATACCGTAATTAACATCTTATAATATTAAGTTATAATATTCAATAATTTTATCTATTATTTTTTTTTAAGCAAATGAGAGGTACACCCAAAATCATTGGGTGATCCTCACTATATTCTTCTCTCCAAGGAGACCAAGCTCATCCTCTCGAATATGTCTCTGGAATTCAGCATCTTTGTTCCTTAGGACTCCTCCACACGCTGCATGACCGTCTGCTTGGATGCACCCATCGGTATTTATTTTAATCCAGCCTACGTCCGAAGGTTTCCTAGGTTGTCTTCTCTTGCCTTCGCTTCTCTGTTTTCCTTCGCTACCTGAGCTTCTTTCCAACATAGCTTCGATTTCTCTGAACTGGTGGTGCAGCCATTCAATCTTCTCAGCAGTATCTTTCCGATCGTGTACCATTGAAAACATGGTGGTTTCTCCACTTCCAAATCCACCAGGCTATAATGGCGAATCTGGCACATTTCCGCTTTCGTTGATGACCTCCCCCAGTCCCTGCCAAGTTCTTTGTCAGCCAACGATTAAAACTCATTGAGAAGAACGTACCTGGTTGTTCCGCCGGGTATGTCCTCGTCCAGACTTCCTTAGCTGCCGGGCAGTTTCGGATGACATGCTCCACATCTTCTCTCTCTGCCCCGCATATGCTGCACCTTTCATCAGCTGTGATGGTTCCTTAGAGGCTCATCTCCGATCCAGAAGCGAGTGCTCCGTCCATTCCTCACCACCGTCCTGACTCCTTTCTCAAGGATAGGCGCGGCGGCACAGATTCCTTTCCAAGTGTTGGAGTCGCATCTTTTGCGTTTCATGTTAGCAATGTTAGTTGTTGCCAGTCTTCATGTACTTACATGCAATGCCTTCTCCGTCGTGACCCGCCAGCCAAGTTTAGCCACGAGGGCTAGGTTCATGTTCCTCATATTTATAAGCCCAAGACCTCCATCCTTTTTTGCATGCGTGACCGTCTCCCAATTAATGAGGCTCGTTTTTCTTTTTGTGAAATCTCCACCCCAAAGCAATTGCCTCGTGATTTTGTCAATTTCATCGCAAACCCCTTTCGAGACTAACATAGTTTGCATGAAATATGATGGGATGGCGTTAAGAACAGATTGGGCCAAAACTTGCCTCCCTGCTAGACTCAAGAAACGAGTCATCCACCCTTCAAGAATATTATATAATATATTGTATACATATATAATTTGAGTGTTTATGATATTTACATAATAAAATATAGAAGATTATAATATATATATATATATATATATATATATATATATATTAATTTGACAATTTATAATATTTACATAATAAAATTTATTCTATCTATATATTATAATTTTAATTATAATTAGAATAAATTGTAAAGGGAAATTTGTAAAGAGTAATGTTATTCACTCCTAGAATATGGCACTGTTTAATTGGTTGCATTATGCTAAGGATCTTGTGGTCTAGTGGCACCAAGTTGCTTTCCCCATATGAGAGGGTGCATGGAGGAATTATTATTTAATTTAAGAGTTAATTATCAAAATGGTCCCTTGACTATAGCGAAATAACCAATTTGGTCCTTGATTATTTTTTTTAACCAATTAAGTCCCTCAACTTTAAAAAATTTAACCAACTTGGTCCTCCGTTTGTTTGACCGTTAGTCAACCGTTAACTTGAGACCAAATTGGTAATTTCACTATAGTCAAGGGACCATTTTGATAATTAACTTTAGGGGTGAGCAACTCGGTTTAGTTTTCTCGAATTGAACCGTGTCGAACCAAACCGAACTAGTTTGGTTCGGTAATATACCGAACAACCGAACAGTATTAGACTTTTATATACCGAACGGTTCGGTTCGAGAAAACTTAACCGAATTGCCCATCCTTAAAGTTAATTACCAAAATGGCCCCTTGACTATAGCGAATTACCAATTTGGTCCCAAGTTAACGGTTGACTAACGGTCAAACAAACGGAGGACCAAATTGGTTAAGATTTTTAAAGTTGAGGGACTTAATTGGTCAAAAAAAATAGTCAAGGACTAAATTGGTAATTTCGCTATAGTCAACGGACCATTTCGGTAATTAACTCTTAATTTAATAAGAGTAAAATAAAGTGTTATTTATGCCAACTTTGATTGGGTGGGGTTTGGACTCAAGACCTTTCTTATTGAAATCAATGAGTAAGTTAACGGTGAACTAACAGAAATTAACGGAGAAGATAATATTTAGCGGAAAAGTTAACAGATAATCATATAATTAAGGATAAATTAGAAAATCGCAAGGAAAAATTAAAATATGATCAATCTGAGCCATTCATTTGATTAAAAAATTTGACCGTCATTTTTTCTACTTATTATTGTTAGACGACCTAAGTCTCTTGGGCTCTTATTAATATAGTAGATATAATTTAAGAACGTAACTGAAAGAAATATATAAAATAGAATTAAAAAAAAAAAAAACAAAAGTTAATGTAAGAAATATCTTTATTTGAAAAACGTCCATAATTTAAGGACATAACGGAAAGAAAGAGAAAAATGTGATGGGGAAGAATATATATATATAATTTGCCCTTCATTATAGTAATCCAAATTGCAAATGGCAGTAGTGACAAGTAGTGAGCAATTGCAACTAAACTACCCAAGAAACTCATTTCTTACGCTCATCATCACCTCTTCATAAATACTCGCCGGCTCGCCGCATGCAAGCTGTGACATATTGCCCTCTTTCCTCAACCCCTCCGCCAACTTTTTCTCCCGCTTTCAAAGTAACCATGAACGCAGAGCTGGATCATCTCGTCCCCATGGATTTCAAAAACGCCGTTCAAGTTCCCGATACCCACACCTGGGTCGACTCCCCCTGCATCAACGACTCTTCTTCAAGCGACGAATTTGTTCCGTTGATTGATCTTGAGGACCCGCAAGCGGTGGAGAAAATAAAAATGGCTTGTGAAAATTGGGGTGTTTTTCAGGTGAGCAACCACGGCGTTCCAGTGGAGCTTCTTGGTGAAATTGAGCATCAGGCTCGCCGATTCTTTGCATTGCCGAGGGAGCAGAAGCTCCTCACTCTGCGCTCGCCGGACAGCCCCACCGGCTACGGCATCATCCCCATTTCACGCATTTTTAACAGTCTCATGTGGATGGAAGGATTCACCATGTCGGGAACGCCAGTGGAGCATGCACGCCGGGTTTGGCCTCAAGATTACTCTCCTTTCTGGTATTAATGCACCTCATTTTTTTTTTTTTAAATACTCATAATTCGTACGTTAAGTGTTACATATCTGAATTGTGTCTTCTGCACTATTGAATTATTGAAACAAAATGTCATCATGCGTCGTCACGTGTGTGGGGCTAATTATTTTTTGAGAATAAAGATCAAATAGGTCATCGAACTAATAATGCAATTTGGCCAGTAAACATAAAAATCTTACAATTGAATTTCTAAACTAACCAATTTCATGCAATTTCTTTCAATTTGTATGTTTATAACAGGTTAACCCAAATTTAAAATATTTTTTTTAAAAATAAGTATTTAAAATAAAAAATAAAATAAGCATGACCACGTCTCCGAAACCTTCGTCTCCATACGAAGAATGTTTCTTCATCTCTGGCCGGAGACGAAGAATGTTTCTTCGTCTCTGCAGGTCAGGGACGAAAAAGGTTTCTTCTTCTCCGGCAAGAGATGAAGTTCTTTAAAAAAAAAAAATTAGTTAAAAAAAATTATTTTAAATTTAGGGTGACCTCCTGCGAAGGGGATGAATTGCATGAAATTTGTTACTTTAGGGATTTAGTTGTAGGTGGTTTATGTTTAGTGGCTTAATTGCATCATCTTGTGTAGTTCGATAGTCTATTTGACTCTTATTCATTATTCTTAGATAGCAACTATGATCGATTGTTTATATGGTAAATGTGTTCTGGCCTCTGTCTCAATTAAAAATCATACTTCAACTATATGTTTATGTTTATATATATTACGAGTATATATACTCAACAAGATGAATATAAAGCGTAATAAATTTTTTTCTTTTGTTTTCATATGTTGAAACGATGATATTTACATTGCTGCTTTGTTTGTTTCAGCACTGCGATTGATGATTACCAAGAACAAATGATGGGCCTGGCTGTAAAGATAACTTCTTTAATATTCAAATCATTGGGCCTATCTGATGAAGATGTGGAATGGTTTAACCGCAAAAGCACCGAAGCATTCCTACATTTGAACTCGTACCCGAAATGCCCAGACCCAACCCGCGCATTGGGCATGGTCGCGCACACAGACTCATCTCTTATAACTTTACTATACCAAAGCAACACCAATAAAGGCCTCCAAGTGATTGGGCCCAATCACAAATGGGTCGACGTCGAGCCCATTGCCGATGCAATTGTCGTCAACGTCAGCGACTTGTTGCAGATAACCTCTAATGGACGGTTCAAAAGCGTGACACATCGGGCCATTGTGAGCGAGACCCATCATCGCATCTCCATCCCCTTTTTCTTCGGCCCAAAGATTGATGTTAACATTTCATCGCCACTTAAATTGATCAAGGCCGGTGATTTTCCCATGTATCGGCCCATATCATGGAAGGAGTACCGTGAGATTAAGGGTGTGCACTTTGACAAGGCCTTGGAGGCGGTTCGTTTCAATTCAGTCGTCGTTGAAAAAGACAATGCCCAATCGACTGGTAATGAGGCATCACTTGGTGGCAAAGTGGAAGCTTTAGAAGTGTAGAAATTTGTTTTGTTAAGCGTTCTGCTAATGGTGTGGCTCACTTATTAACTAGGGATGTTAGTTTGTTGTCAGGTTGTTGGGTTTGGTTTAATTCTAGTTCTTTCTTTGTTCGTCATGTGTTGTGTAATGACTTAAGGAATATATAAAGTTTATTGTGGTTTTGTTTGTCATGTGTTGTCGGGTTTGGTTTGATTCTGCTTAACTTTTGAAATAAGATTAAGATTAAACATGATGGTGCTAATATATTTGGGTAACTCAACTGGCATTAACTCTATTATGTTTCTCAATACAATATACTACATCATAGCCCAATATTTGGTTCTCATCAAAGCTTTACATATTGGCTCTGTTTGGCAAACCTAACTGAAAAGCTATAAGCTAGGAGCTGATATCTGAAAGCTGAAAAGCTATAAGCTCGGAGCTGAAAACTGAAGAGCTGTTAAGCTAGCTGTTATGATTGAAAGTGTTTGGTAAAATTAGCTTTTTGATAAGCTAAAAAGGACATCTTCATAAAATTTAAATTAGTATTATTATTGTATATGTAAAATTGTTAAAAACTTGTAAATTTTATTTCTAAGTTATATGGCGTGCAATCGTATTTTGTTTCTTTTAAATAATTTAAATTTTTTGGTATATAAATATACTCCATCCATCCCATTTTACTTGTCTTACTTTCCTTTTTTGTCCGTTCCAAAATAATGTCCACTTTCTTAAAATAAAAACACGGAGTATATGTTAAGTTTATATAGGACCTATTTTTTTGACGGAAAATACTTGGTGGATTCCCATTTTATACTCTCAACTTTTACTCTCATTTAGACACTTTTATGTGGACACACATGATGAAAATAACCAATTATTGTTTTTCGGGCCAATAAAATGATAGAACCGGATCTATCGAAACCATCACAAATTTGAGACTGAACTTTAAAGCTACGTCCGCCACTGCTGACTTTCAATCATTATTACATGGACCATGGTCCACACAATTGTATGGAGCATAAATAAAAAGTACATTTTTAATATATTAAGGGTACATTATTTTATATAATGTACCAGTAGTACAAAAATAATGCACATTTAGTACAAAAATAATGTACTATTAATATATTAAAAATGTATAGAATATTTATGGTCTACACAATTATGTGGACCATGGTCCACACAATAGTTTGTCGTCGACTTTGGTGTGGACTGCCATGACTCCAGCTACCACTGCCTTGTTGCATGATTTCAAAAAAGGAAAATTGTAATTTATGTTGGGAAAATGCAAGTGTGTGGCCAGTATTTTACTGATAACTTAGTCTTGGTCCACTATTCACCACAAGGTGGTGAATGGCCAAGATTTGTTAGGCAGTATATGGTCCTAATTATTTGGCCTTTTACTATTTAAATGGGGTATTCTTGAGTTCAGACACACAAACAAACATTGTCTTGTTGTCTTTATTGTCCCCTTTCCACTCTGAGAATGTTGTGTATGTTCCAATCCCTGCTCCGAGTGCACGGAGATGGGGATTGCTGTGTTAACCTTCGGGGGCAACGCCGTTGTTGTGAGCCTGCACCGGTAGCGGCGAATTCGCTTCTATGGCAGTGGTTATACCACGGCACAGCAGTTATTGAGTTTTCACTTTATCAGCATATTTCTCCATCAATATAGAAGCGAATTCAATTAGTGCTGATAATAGTGAATGAGGAACCAAACCAAAATTGAGAACATCATCCCTGTTGCTCATCATGCGAATGCCAAGGTGGTCTCGACTTTTCTAACCAGGGCATCTATCGCGTACGATGTTGTGGATGTGAAGGGCATGGATATTCACGTTATTGACGAACTAAAAGGTGATGCTGGCTCATTCGTTGGTGTGGATAATCGAAGGCAACGTTTATTCCATTGCTAACAAAGCTAAGTATACTTATGAACTCATGCATTTGTTTGTACTTCTTAAATGGTGTCTGCATGGATATGTTATATATATCTATGAATGCCTGCATATGCTACGCTGTACTTTCCAGATTTCCAATACAGTTTTAGCCGTAATTAAATGAGAGTTTGAAGACCAACGCTACAGTGAAGCCATAACCGGTGAACGTTGATGTCAGGTTATGTTGTGGGTGATGATCACGTTGCTTAACAGACTTGGTGTACAGAGACGCCAATGGCGAGCCGGGAAGAGCAGATCCGAATCTGAATTTAATTTCCCAACTTTCTGATCCGTAATGTTGACGAAGCCCAAGTTCCCAAGCGCATTGCTGTTGATCTCGTCGGCCAGCTAGTTCGGGAGAGGTAGTCATCGATGAACTGGTTGTATTCCGGGTGACCTTCGAGAATGGTGGTGACGTTGTGGGCGGCGGTAACGGCTGTGGAAACTGTTGAATAAATGCAGTCAATATTTCTTGTGAAACGGATAGGAGGAGGTGGCAAAGTGAACCAGGGCGCTTGCTGCGGATGAGTTGAATGATCCTGCTGCTACTGGAGAGATTCTGACCATTTGAAACTTAAATTTTAGGGTCAACTTGATGATGCATGGTTTCGGTACTTTGCAGTATGCAGTATCATATCCTGGCAGCACGATTGAAGCTAAGTATATATGGGTCTAATGCATCCTCCTTAATTAAGCTAAGTATTATGCAAGCTTTTTAATTTAAATATTATTACTCTTTCAAGGTATAAGGATCTTTACACCTTGATAAAATTATCAATACTAGTTCCTTAATCCTTATGGAGTAAAAGTGCTATGTTTACATGCAGTATGATCTAAGCAAGTTCTGCCCTTATAACACCAATTTGTTTGATCAATACACAAAGTTGTGAATCTATGGGCCTGATCTATGGAGGATATTAGGCAAAACTTGATGACTTTTTTCCAGTTGGTGCAAGCCTCCATAGCTGCATGACTCCCCAGGGTCCCGACGCCAAAACATACGAGGAGATTTGTATAACTAAGAAGTGATACATGCATGTAAGGTTGCTATTGCTATTTTTTCAGAATGTTTCACGACTCAGTTCCGGCCTATTACATTTTTAAGGTAATGCTTTATATATCACATATACCTCTTTAATTTATGTGGTTTTACGCACTTGGAATATAATTATGGTGATATATGTAAGGTGCGTGAAAATAAAGCATTATAGTGATTTTGTGATTTTTGTTTTCAAATGAAAAATCACATGTTATTTAAATTAACATGCAATGAATTGAGAATATGAGATGCATATATGTTATTGTTTCATTACCTTAGAAATATGAAGCATGTACTCAATTTAATTGTATAATGGTTACAAGCACATATCAAAGGCTAGTTTAAATTGTTGAAATTTATTTGTACATGGAAGAGTCATATTCTCAATAAAGCTTAGATCATTTTTGAAAGATGGTTTTTAGGTAAACTTCGGTTTCACCATTAGACTTGAGAGGGTGTTGATCATGTAGAGCGCTACTTGATTCTCACTTAAAATGAGATTGACTTTCACATGATGTTAAAATATCTAAGCCTTGCAAATATATATTGCTTAAGTGATTTAATAACAGCATTGATTTAAATTATCATGTTATAAATAACTACGGGTTATTTGTCCTTTTGAGAATAAATATGAAATTTGTATTGATTTGCATTACATCAATGCTATATATGAGTTATTAATTTTCTCAAGTGGGAAAATTGTGAAGGTGAAATAACTTTGAATGATAAAGTTATATATGTTGAATTTCACCTTGTTGAAATTTATGTAGATATAAATCATTCTCTAATAAATGTCAGTTTAAATATAATTTTTGAATATGAGATTTAATTTTCTCAAAAAAAAAAAATTATGTGAAATTTATGAAGCAACATGCAAACAATATTATCTATGTGGCTTACTGGCAATGAGCAATTATACATATGATTTAAAGTATTAATTGAGTCGGTTTCAAGACCTAGGATTCCTATATAAAGGGAAATCTTAGTGGTTTGAGGTAACTATTTTAGTTGAAATATAATCCACTACTGAATGTGTATTAACCAAGTGCAGAGTTGTTATAAAAGTCTGGGTAGCTCAGTCTTCTAAGGAGCCAATGTTGGGCGCCTAAAATAAATCTGGGTAAGAAATAAAATACTTTTGAGAAAAGTATTTGTAAGTGTTGCATTGTGGGGGTAATTAAATCCTTATATATTTCTTTCCTATAAGTCTCTTTGTGGTACCGAAAATAATGGTAAAAAGAGAATATATTTCATGTTGAACATGAAAATTTCAAGGGAGTTATTTGTGAGTAAATAAAGTACACGTTAAAGTGTACGTAAGTTTGATCGAGAGGATCAACTTACTTTAATAAAGAGGACTAATTATGAGGTTAGTTGTTAAGTTATTGATGAAATGACTCAAAGCCCAAGAGGTGATGAATTCGTGGTGGATCCCACTTTTGTGGTCAAACGAAGCCATGGAAAGAATCACAAAGTAGTACACTAATTGGTCATTCTTATGATGTGTGTACTAGTGAGGTTGAGCTACAGCTCTTAATGAATTTATAACCTATGAGATGGGTAGTCCTATTGAGAGGACCTAATGAATTCACCGCTTGATAATTGAGAGGGTGAGCATAAAATGCTCTTAATGATTTCATACTCTAAATTGGGTAGTCTATATTGAGATAGACTTAATGAGATCACCTACTTGAGTGAAAAGGGTTAGCCGCCTTTTATGAAAGATAATGGGCTATCTTTCTAGAGCACTCATGAGCAACCCAAAGTTCAGTTGGGATAAATATATATGTAGTTTTTTCGCGGAACTTACACAAGATCTAAGGTGTGATGCGTGTCACTTGGTTTAAACTTCTAATCTAAGAGTTCAAGATTCGTTCACTCACTAGATCAGAGTATACCATGTGTCACTACGTGCCAGTTCAAGATTCGTTCACTAGCACTTAAGTGTCAAACCTTTATACTTCTCAGAGTCTTAGCATCCTTGACATTCCCTTGCATTTGTGGGGGATTGTTGGGAAAATGCAAGTGTGTGGCCAGTATTTTACTGATAACTTAGTCTTGGTCCACTATTCACCACAAGGTGGTGAATGGCCAAGATTTGTTAGGCAGTATATGGTCCTAATTATTTGGCCTTTTACTATTTAAATGGGGTATTCTTGAGTTCAGACACACAAACAAACATTGTCTTGTTGTCTTTATTGTCCCCTTTCCACTCTGAGAATGTTGTGTATGTTCCAATCCCTAATCCCTGCTCCGGGTGCACGGAGATGGGGATTGCTGTGTTAACCTTCGGGGGCAACGCCGTTGTTGTGAGCCTGCACCGGTAGCGGCGAATTCGCTTCTATGGCAGTGGTTATACCACGGCACAGCAGTTATTGAGTTTTCACTTTATCAGCCTATTTCTCCATCAATTTATACCCCTCACAAATATGTCAATTATCAATGTCACCCCTGAATTATTAGTGGTGGTGTAAATGTTGTCCCTCAATTTTCAAAACGTGAAGTATATTGTCCCTTCCCTAATATGAAGAAGGAGAAAAATTGTTGTCAACGGAAAGAGAACAATTGAAGAAAGAAAAATTGAGGAAAAAAACGTGGTCTTCGAACAAGAAAAATTGAAGAAAAGATTTTCTCTCATCGTCTTAGTTTCTGAAATTTTCTCCACGCACACAGAAAGAGATTAATGGTTGTTTCTGATTTCGCCGCCGACGCCGTCCAGTAGGTCTTCACGTAATCAGCACTATGGTGACCAGATACAATTCAATGTTGTAAACCGTACCCCACGTTTTCCCATTCTCAAATTCAACATTTGAAGTGGACCAACTAATCTACTGTGTTTCCGCATTTATACATATATACATATAAAACAATCACTCAAAAAAATATTCATCAAGTAATATTAAAACAATATAGTCTTAATAGCTACAATCAAATACATATGTATTTTTTTTTAATTTAGAATTAGATATTTATAATGCATTTATTAAAAAAAAATCATTCATTACCTTCAAAATAATCCAAGAAATTGAAACATAAAACTATCTCGTAATATCTCTGGATTACATCACAATTATTCACTTTAAAGGTAAATCATATTTTTTTATTAAGATAATTTAAAATTTATTAATTTTTACTACCTTATCTAATTTTATTCCTTAAATAAAATAAAAATTTTTCTATCCACAAAAACTCATTCAACAATAATGGTTGAACCAAAAATACCTCGAAGAAAACACCTAAAGGACTTATATGCTTTTATCTAATGAGAAAAATATAATGGGAAGAACAATATATAATTTGCTTTTGTTCTACATAAAATTTTCATAAGTATAACTTCAATGTGTTAAAATAACATTTTAAAATAGTATTGTCAAAACTAATAAGGTAGCTTAAGTGGTAAATGAGATTTTTTTTATGGAGGAGAATTTTGAGATAACCCGAGTTCAATTCCCACAAGCTAGTCGGAAAAAGATCCAGACCACCTCATGGTTTACACACAAAAAAATAATATTGTCAATAAATATTTTTTATTTTTCTTTAATAATTTTAACACAACTATGATTTTAATATTAAAATTTAATGTAAAAAATCAATTTATAAAATAAGAACAAGTATCAGAGTAATAATACATCAGTACTATATATCAAATTCCAACTTCACTTCTAAAATGTATATACTATAGAAGGGAAAAAAAATTACTATATACACAAATATAACGTGAAAGTTGAACTTGAAAAACGAAATTTTAAGAAAGTAACGGAAAGTAATGGAAAGAAATATCTTTATTTGAAAAATATAATTTAAGAACGTAATTGAAAGAAATATATACAATAAAAATTAAAAACGTACACTGAAAGAAGTATCTTTATTTGAAAAACATGCCTAATTTAAGGACATAACGGAAAGAAAGTGAGAAAAATGTGACAGGAGATGAATATATATATATATATATATATATATATATAATACTCATTTCTTTCGCTCATCGCCTCTCCATAAATACTCGCTGTGAGTCCTGTGACATATTGCCTTCTTTCCTCAACTCCTCCGCCAACTTTAATTTTTCTCTCTTCTATTATCTCTTTCTCTTCTCTGCTTTCAACCATGAACCAAGAAATCGATAATATCATCCCCATGGATTTCAACAAGGCCGACCAACTTCCCGATTCCCACACCTGGCTCGACGATCACTCCCCGGTTAACTCTTCTTCAACCCACGAATCTGTTCCCCTCATCGATCTTTACGACCCGCAAGCCGTCGACAAAATCAAAATGGCCTGTGAAACTTGGGGTATTTTTCAGGTGACCAACCACGGCGTTCCCGTGGAGCTTCTTGCCCAAATTGAGCATCAGGCTCGCCGGTTCTTTGAGTTGGCTCCGGAGCAGAAGCTCCGGGCTGTGCGCTCGCCGGGCAGCCTCGCCGGATACGGCACCGTCCGGATTTCGAAGTTCTTTGACAGCCAAATGTGGTCGGAAGGATTCACCGTGGCGGGATCGCCGTTGGAGCATGCACGCCAGGTTTGGCCTCAAGATTATTCCGATTTCTGGTATGTATACTACTATACGCCCCGCTGCATGCACCTGTCATTTCATTACTGAAATACACGAAAACCAGATTTTATAAAAGAAAACATGCATACACATTTAAATATTTTAATACAAATAGCTAGGCATAATTCTTTCCTTTTTAAAAAAAATAAAATTAAGAGGCAATTTCTGCTCTATACTTTTTTAAATATGCATTTTTAACTCAAACAATCTAAGTCCCAACCACCGAAGTTCGAATATATATATATATATATATATATATATATATATATATATGTTGAAATGATGATATTTACATTGTTGCTTTGTTTGTTTTAGCTCTGTGATTGACGATTACCAAGAAAAAATGAGGGGCCTGGCTGAAAAGATAGCTGCTTTAATGTTTAAATCATTAGGCCTATCTCCTGGTGAAGATGTGGAATGGTTTGAGCCCAATGGGCTTTCCAACAGCACACAAGCATACCTACAGATGAATTGGTACCCAAAATGCCCGGACCCAACCCGCGCAATGGGCTTGGCCCAACACACAGACACATCCCTTGTAACTTTGCTATACCAAACCAGCAACATTAGAGGGCTCCAAGTGTACGGGCCTAATCTCAATTGGGTTGACGTTAAGCCCATTTCTGACGCAATCGTCGTCAACCTCGGTGACCTCATGCAAATCATCTCTAATGGACGGTTCAAAAGCGTGTTACATCGGGCCATTGTGAGCGAGGCCCATAATCGCATCTCGGTCGGTTACTTTTTCGGCTCGAGTAAGAATGTCGAAATTTCGCCGTCACTTAAATTGATCAAAGGCAGTGAGTTTCCCATGTATAAGCCCATATCATGGAATGAGTATCTTGATATTAAGAACAAGTACTTTAACAAGTCCTTGGAGATGATTGGCTTCAATTCAGACGTTGAAAAATCCAATGCCCTAGCAAGTGGTGATGAGGCACCACTCGGTAGCGAAGTGGAAGCAATAAAAGTGTAGAAATAAAAGTATAAGAAATAAAATGACAATAGTGTCATTATGTTAATTGAGGCTTAGTTTTAGCCTCATTTTGGTCTTTAAAAAAAAAATTGTGTCATTATGAATTAGAATGGATTTGTTATAAATATATTAATATTAATGGTTTTTATTAGTGTTAATATTTTATTTTTTTTAGTACTACTAACTCTGTTATATCGAGTCTCTGTGAGCAAGTCCCATCACCGCATCTCGGTCGCCTATCTCTTCGACCCAAATATGGATGTCAAAATTTCGCAACCTCTTAGATTGATCAAGGGTAGTGATTTGTTCATGTATCAGACCAATATCAAGAACCAGTACTTTAACAAGTCCTTGGAGATGATTGGCTTCAATCCAGTTGTTGAAAAATCCAATGCCCCAGCAAGTGGTGATGAGGCACCACTCGGTAGCAAAGTGTAAGCTATAGAAGTGTAGAAATAAAATGTACAAATAGTGTCATTAGGAATTAGAACGGATTTGTTATAAACATATTAATAATATTAATGGTTTCTATTAGTGTTTAGATGTTGTACACTATGACTCTATGAGTATGTTTGGTTCATGGGATTAGATACAAGAACTGAGAACAAAAGTCATACACATTATTTGATTAACATTTTTAAAATACAAGTATATATTTTGATTATCCCTATAATTAAAAAAACTCATTACTTAATTTAAATATGATATCATATCATTAATTCAGTATTATCGCTCCTCATTTCATCACCTCCTCATTTCGTCGCTTTCTCACTACATAAGATTAGTGCATTTATATTTTTGTTTTGATTTTTTGTTCATATATATTGTGCTTTAGATGCCATCATATTAGAATTAATTGCCTCAATTTTAATTTTTTTTTTTAAAAAACCTTTATTCCAATTATATGGTCATATATATAACCAAACAACAATATTAGTAATCACTTAATTCAAGTCTACTACCAATTATATCGTTATACATAACCAAAATATATTAACTTTGCAATTTTTTTCCCATCATTCATAAATGTTTCCTTTACAAATTTTCATTAAGTTAGCGTCACCAAAATTTATCAATTATAGTTATCCTTAATTAATTTATTAATGGCATCTTTGTAACTTGGGAGGTCACAAGTTTGAACCCCAATAGGGGCACTGATTCTTTGGCATACTTCGGCGGAAAGAAGAAAATTTTATTGAGGACCATGGTCCAAAACGGTGTCATTTCTTTTAATAAAAAGAAACGGCACCTATTCCGCGTAATTAATTATTTGTATAACAAAGACAGTAAGCACATTCAGATTAAGCACATTTATGCACAGATTCATATAAAGCAAAGTCAAGCACAAATTCATACCAGATAGCACGGTAAAACACACAAACAAAACAAGCACCGTCATGTAAAGCATATTCAGTCAGAGATTCAAATAGATCAAAATTAGGCACAGATTTATATAAATTAACTTCAGGCACGAATTCATAACAGTTTAGCACAATAAGTACACAAGCAAACACAGATACGGTCATGACCGGACCAACAAAAACACATTCACATAGTAATACATGAGAATACAAATATTAAACAAATTGCATCAAATTTTCATTCAAGTAACCATAGAGAATTCAAAGATTCAACACAAGAAACACCAATAAAATAACCTAAGCAAAAATAGGTTTATCAGTTCAAAAACACTCAAAACAACGCAAGTAGAACATTTACTAAACACATAGAAAACAATCAAAAACAAAACACAAAGAATTAACCCGCAGTTTAGTAAACACATAGAGTAGTAGGCAACAAAAAAGACTAATTGCGAGAAAATTAAAAAAGATAAAATAGAGAAAAAATCAATCATAGACACACTCCAAATAAAACATATATGCAGTGTGAGAGCATGTAGGAACAAAACCATTAATTCAAAAGAGAATTTCCCTGATCCTAAAACATATCCTATCACAGATGCAGAATATTACACTGGCAAAGATGAAGAATTGTCAAGATTTGATGAGTGCAAGGATATTGAAGTAGAGGGCACCAAATTAGGTAAAGGAACACATAAAAACTCAGCTTTAGACAAAGGAAAATTTACAGGTATTTCATAGGACACATTAGACAATGACACATTGACACCCTAAAATATTCTTGAAATCACAAAAGGAATTAGAGAGTAATGAACTTGTGGACCTTATCACTAAAGATGATGACAAAATTACTTTTGAAGATGGATGATCTATTGTGGATGCGTGTTGGAATGTCAATGTCGTCTTGATCAATATCAGATTCTGATTCTGGTTCTGGGTCAGGTTAAGTTGGCGTGGATGATGGCGTAGGCAACTCTGGATCTGGTTCAGGAGTTTCATAACTGTTTGCATTAGGTTCTGTCACTGACTCAGGTTGTGAAACTTCAACAATATCATTCGGTTGATCATCAATTACAACATTTGTAGACTCCATGATGGTCTTGATCACTTTGTTGTATACACGATATGCCCTGCTGTTCGTTGAATAACCGGGAAAGATCCCCTCGTCGCTTTTTGGTTCAAATTTTGCAACAGGATTTCTATCCTTCAAAATAAAACATCGTGAGCCAAAAATGAGAAAGTATTTAATATTCAGTTTCTTACCTTTTCATAACTCATACGGTGTTTGACTTGTGCCTGGCCGAAGATAGACTCGGTCTATTAGTCAATCAAGCTTTGAGAGAAGCTGCAAGAGGTAGACTATCCATATCTAGTCTTCAATTGCCTGAGTTACAATCCATGAAACACCGCATGGAAACACTCTATTATCAGTAATTGAAAAATTAAATCAGTTTTTCATGATGGGGGCACAATCTCAAGTCATGCCAACACAGTTTGGAACCAATTTTCTATGTATCGGTATCTTTTTAAAATTTCTATGCTTCTAATCTTATAGAAAGAACTTTAAATTTTTAAGTCCAAATTCAAAATAGAAAATCGTCCACTGTGAAAGGTTAGTGGTTACCGACTAGAGTTGAAAGAATTGGACTCAATTGATTTATTTAACCAGTTTAGGGTACTTAAGCTTATAAGTTTTTGGATTATACTATAACCCAATAATCCACTACCGACACCCACCTCAAATTTATTTAAATATATTTTATTTAATTGACGTTTGAATTAGTTTTTAAAATTAATGTATACTATATGAATTGAACTTCTAACCTTTCAATTAGTTTAAGACTATTAAAACTAAATATGCTAATGACAATTTGTGAATTATTTTGTATAACTATTTATTTATATAATTCATTCCTTCTTAAATAAATTATATATATATATATATATATATATATATATATATATATATCAATGTTGAAAAAATCGCTAGGCGTATGGGGACTGCCTAAGACGCCAAGGAGGGGCCAATCGTCTAGCGCCTATGCGCGATTTTTGCAACACTGAGATATATAACTTAGTCATATTATGTTTATTAAAAGTGTTAATTAATATTATTAATTGTAACTTTATATAAATATTAATATATTAATATAGTGAATATAAAGTTCATTTAGTACATAAACTATCTAAAGTTATAAATATTTTATAAAATTTATAACTTAATAATATTATAATTATAAAATAAAATCATTATATATAAATTATATTAGTGTTAAATTTAAATTAAATAAATTATAATTATATTACAAATTAAAATCTAATTATCTAAACATAAATTGAAATTTAATGATCTAAAAATACATTATATATAAGCACACGCACAAATGGTTTGTTCGAAAAATTTATTGTATTGAGTCGGTAGTGGTTTCAGTTCTTAACTAGGTTAGAGGTTTGAGTTTTAGGTTATACAAATAATTAAAAATATTTAATTAATTTATCAAATCTGGGAGGATGCTTTACATCGGCGAACAACTGATCACCTACGCGGTTTAGACTGAACAAATTGGTTTGAAACCAATCTTCGAGCAGATGCCAGCCGTGGTTTTCCAGAAGGATGGCCGGAGCAGTTTGCATGTCGGATTTGGTGGCTGTGCCGATGGAAAAATGACGAATTGTTCAATGGGACCATTTTGCCCGTCGAACAAAAGATCTCTTGGCTGCGCAGATACGACAATGAGGTAGCGGGGGCTTTTGGGAGAAACTGGCGTCCGCTAAACAGGGCGCCTTGCGTTGCAGTTGCACAGCTGGCTTGGAAGAGGCCGACGGCAGGCTGGTGGAAGCTGAATGTTGATGGCTGCTGCAGACAAAGCGGTGTGGCGAGCTGTGGGGGAGTGCTGCGAGATAAGGACGGCAGGTGGTGCCGCGAGGCTTCTCATACAAGATTGGGAGATGCTCCATTGAAGCTGCGGAGGCATGGGGAGTGTTAAAGGGGCTGCAAATGGCCAGGAATTTTGGCGCCATGAGGATTATCCTTGAGTGCGATTCTAAGGGTGTGGTAGAGAGCCTGCGAAAGAAGGTTGATTGGAAGACCCATTGCCAAAACATTGGAAAGCTGTGCGCACGAGAGGCGGCTTGCTTGGAGGAGATCCGGTACGAGCAAATCTACAGAGAACAGAACAAGGTGGCAGACAAGCTTGCGTCCCTGGGAGGTCCAAGTGAGAGAGGCATCCGTATGTTTGCAGAACCCCCGCCGGAGGTACTGGAGTTGGTGGACATGGATCGGATTGGAGCTTCAACTCCAAGGAGAATTGTTCAGGCGACTCGTTAGGGTGGCTTGTTGTTTTGTTTGGGTATCCCCCTCCATTCGGATATAAAAAAAAAAAAAATCAATAGGAATTGGGCTTCCAAGATGGCCCGTTTGGGCTAAAAATCCGAACCTGCATTTGAAACAGGCAAGGTCGCAAATTATGCTGTGGACTCGTGTCCACAATGCATTGTGGACACGAGTCCAAAACGATGTCGTTTTCAGGAAAAGCACGGCTATTCAGTTAAAAAAAAATTGATTTTGTCTCGCCGTTAACGGCGTTAACAACGGTATTCGTTTGTGACATTATGAATGTACAGTTATGGAATTATGAATGTAAGTTATGGAATTATGAATGTAAGTTATGGAATTATGAACACAGAGCTCTGACATTATGAACATATAGTGATAAAATTATGAACATAGAGCTTCGAAAATTATGAATGTATAGTTACGGAATTATGAATGTACAGTTACGGAATTATGAATGTACAGTTATGAAAGTATGAATGTACAGTCATGGAATTATGAACACAGAGCTCTGACATTATGAACTTACAATTTTGAACATATAGTGATAAAATTATGAACATATACACCTATAACGAAGCGGTTTGATTTTTTTTTTAAAAAAAGTTAAAGATAACGGTGCCACTAACGATATTGTTACCGTGTCCACATTGCATGTTGGACACGGATCCATAGCATAACGATTGAGGCAAGGTTGACCCTAGCTCGTTTCTTTCTCACCCATGATAGGGCGTGACCCGTTTTGCCAACTCTAGTATTTTTGTCCAATTAAGTATTAAACTCTCTTATGTTTTATTTTAAAACGATTAAACGAATCATAATTTGTGGGTGCGATCCCTTACTAATCACTCTGTTTCATTTTTAAATAGTAGGTATTTTAATTTGATATTTAATGGTTTGACATTCCACCAAGCAGTGGCGGACCTACTGTTGGGGCAGTGGGGTCAGCTGCCCCCACTCATCCCACCCCTACCCCTTATATAACTTTTGTATGTATATGTGTACATATAATACAAGTTTTAGTATAAGTATTAAAAAATAGAGAAATGTTTATAAAATGTGCCTTAGTCTAATTGGCTGAGCGTGTGATTGTCTTGAAGGCATGCTAGGGTTCAAATCCCTTCTATCTGCTTTCACTATTCATACTACCTTTTCTAGGGTTCAAATCCCTTCTATCTGCTTTCACTATTCATACTACCTTTTCTCATTATTTCACATGATGAGATGTGTAATGGATCTTTTATTCAAATTATTTTATCAAATTGATTATGTTCATATTTTGTTATGAATATTTTTATAATGTTTTGATGTGTTTTATAATTTTTCTATATCCAACATTATTTATGGTTATACTTTTTAAGTGTACGTTTCATTTTTTTTTCTAATTATCAATTTTGCTTTAATATTTTGCCCCCGCTGAAAAAAATTCCTGGGTCCACCACTGCCACCAAGTGTCATAATAACTACGAGGCTAAAAGTTTAATGAATCTACTGTATCGAAATTATGAATTTACAATATAGATTTTATAAATTTACAGTATAGAAATTATGAATTAGAACCATGTGCACCTTGCATGGTGCACACGGTTGCACAACATAACTCTATAGCTCTATAATTATGAATATGAACATAGAGTTCTGTAATTGTGAATATAGAGTTCAATAATTATGAATATGAAGTTCAAAAATTATGAATATATAACTTTATAATTATAAACATATAGTTCAGTAATTATGAACATAGAACAGTGTGCACCATGCATGGTGCACACAGTTGCACAGCATAATTTGCCGTATATGTATGTGCATGATGGAGACAGGCAAATTATGTTGTGCATCCGTGTGCATCATGCAAGGTGCACACGGATGCAAAAACGACGTCGTTTCGACTAAAAACGCGCGTCCATTTAAAAAAAAAAAAAAAACAAACAAACAATTTCGATTCCCGACAACAGCATTATGTTGTGCATAATTTGAACTATATATCCAGAATCAATGAACTAAAAATCCGTAATGAATGAATTAAATACCCAGCATGAATGAAAAAAAAAAAAAAAAAAAAACAGTTTCGATTTCCGTCAAAATATCCAGAATCAATGAACTAAAAATCCAAAATCAATGAACTAAAAATTCAGAATCAATGAACTAAAAATCCAGAATGAATAAACAACATAATGTTGTTGAGGGAAATCGAAACTGATTTTTTTTTTTAAGTGGGATGCGCGTTTTTAGTCAAAACAACGTCGTGTTTGCTTCCGTGTGCACCATGCAGAGGATTGATGGAGACATGGAGAAGATATAAAGTGTGAAGCATCTTTTCTTTATTTGCCCTTAATTACGCCATCAAGGGTCAAGGATTATGACAGCTAACTAATTTAATACTCTTTGTTCTTAGGTGTAAAGTGCAAACAAGAACCAAACAAATTAAGACATAAAAATAAAAAATAAAAAATAAAAAACAAGAGACTTGTCGCAACTTTTTTTTTTTTACTTTCTCAACCTACTGAAACACAAAGAACCAATAACGCCTCCACTGAGGCTTAAACTCATAATCTTCCAAATGGAAGTCCAACTCGGGTACCATTAGACCACATAGTCCTGGTAGACTTGTTGCAACTTTTAATTTTATTTATTTATGAAATAAGTGTCAAATAGTTCATCGAACTACACACCAAAACATAATTAGGTTATTGAATTCAAAAAACATACAATTGGGTTCCTAAACTAACAAATTTCATACAATTAGTCTAATTTGTAAGTTTTTTCAAATTTTTAACAGGTCACCTCCAATTTAAAATATTTTTAAAAAATAATTATTTAAAACTAATTATTTAAAATTAAAACAAAAAACACGTCTTCGGGCATGGATTCGTCTCCATGGCCGGAGACGAAGAAACCTTCTTCGTCTCGGGTCAAAACGAAGAAGGTTTCTTTATCTACGGCATGGAGACATGTTTTCTTATATAAAAAATAATAATAAAAAAAATTAAAAAATTGTCTAATGCCTGATGTGTATTTTTAAATTAATGTTTCAGAATTTTTCAAAGTATCATTCGGTATCTTGACGTATATCAAAGCAAGATTATCAAATGTTTCATAAAAATAAATATTTCAAGAATACATAACTATAACCTGTGGCATAAATATTAGATTAATTTGTGCAATGACACTTTTAGAAGGAAACACCATCACTAGATAGTACCCTAAGTATAGTTTTTGCAACACAAAACCCTGTTAATTGGCATGATCCGTGCTTCCTCTTGTTGCTACTTCGCAAGAAACAAATTCTTGATTTGATCTAGTCTCCTGGTGTGCTTCATTGCAATTTTAGTGTCTTGGCTCAGTGCATCTTAAAAAACATAACCAAATCCTCCTTCTCCAAAAAGACAATGATAATAGGCATAGTTTCTCATTTGTGTTGAATATATATTGTAAATTAAGTGGACCGTTTTATCAATGTCAAATGCAAAATTTTATATCGTATTAATGCGAAGGAAGAAAAGAGGGCTCCTTCCTCCATCGTCTCTGTCGCACTTCGTCTTCAGCGGAGATGAAGGAAGAGGGGGAGATAGAGAACGCCAAATACCCCCCTTCTCCTTCGTCTCCGGCGGAGACAAAGGAGGAGGGTGGGGGGTGACCGACGTTTTTTTTTTTTTTTCAAAATTTTTTAATTTAAAAATTATTGAAATAATTTTTAAATACAAATTAAATAAATTAGTAGGTCACTGGTGACTTGATCGAAATTTTGACCAGAAAATTTAATAGCAAGACTAAATGCGATACAAATTAAATAGTCATGCGTCTAATTTGAAAATGTTAATAGTCAAGGACCAAATATGATACAAATTGAATAGTCATGCATCTAATTTGAAAATTGGAGTAGTAAAGGACTAAAATTAATACATGTATTATACTCGAGGAATTAAAAATGATATTTTCTCCACTGGCTCTATTACAACCTACTAAAACACAAAGAACCAATAATGCCTCCACTGAGGCTCGAACTCACAACCTTCCAAGTGAAAGTCTAACCCGGATACCATTAGACCACATAGTCCTGGTATCAAAGTTAGTTATTAACTTTAAAATTGTTGATTTTTTTTTTTTATTTTTTTATTTTTTATTTTTTTGTTACAAAGAGGGGATAACGTACCCAAAGAACACAAAAAAAAAAAAAAAAAGGCTAAACACCCCGAGGTCCTACTCGGGTACGTCTTTGGAAGGTTACTCCAATTTTATCTTGCCCGATCAGGTCACTTATTTCCAGTGATGCTTCCTCCAGGCCGGATTCTCAACCCGATCTGGTGGGACAGCGCCATCGAGGCCAACCTGTCAGCTACCATGTTTTGCTCCCGAATACATGTCTAACCTCGGCCTCCTCCATGTTTGCAACTTCTCGCTTGCACCACCAGATGACATTAATATCCTGTTCCCCGCTAGCAACTTCGCTATTCATGCTCTGGACAGTGGCTCTAGAGTCACACTCAATTAAGAGCCTAGTTGCACCATAAGACTTCGCCAGTCGAACCCCTTGTAGGACAGCCCATTCTTCTGCCTCGTCGATAGAGCACCGCCCAATGTTGTGGGTGAAGCCGCAGCACCATCCCCCATTCTGATCTCGCAGAGCGCCGCCGCAGCCAGCCACCCCGCTGCCCTTGACGCACCCATCAACGTTGAGCTTCAGCCATCGAACATTGGTGTACACCGGTGACAACATGGCCGGCGCAGGACCTCGTCTTGACGCGAACTCAGCCTTCACCTCAGAATCGTAACGCATGAGCCAAGCCAGCTTGTGATCAATCCTGTAGCCAATAGAGTTGAAAACCCCGTCGTTCCGCCATTTCCAAAGCCACACCGCTCCGGCCAGTCCTCCTCAAAGCCGAGTTTGACGTCACCCTTGAGATTGGCCGAGAATCAGTCCCTCCAATCCATGCACTCCAGGCGAGCCGCTGTTTGCTGGTGAATGGCCGCTGCCCAGATGTCTCTCGCCGCCGGGCACCACCTGAAGATATATATGATCAACATCCTCCACTTTATCTGCACAACAGAAACAAAAAGCATTACGCGTTAATTCCCATATCCAGAATCGATGCTGCCGCACTAACTCCTCGCCAAGCGTTCGAGACATTCCTCCTACCTGGCCTTTGTGGTTGAGAAATACCCACCCTTTTATATTTTGTGTCCAGAGTAGGGGTGTAAACGAGCCGAGCCGAGCTTGAGCCTGGGTAGGCTTGAGCTCGTGCTCGTTAATGGAGGCTCGGCTCGAGTTCGAGTTCGAGCTCGAGAACTGATGCTCGAGCTCGAGCTCGGTAATTTTCGGGCTGCTCGAGCTCGATCTTGAGCTCGAGTTCGAGCTCGATTTTGACATTGAATTTGACATATTTAATACTTTTGGTTTAAAATTCAAACTATTTTTTTTATCCATACATAAATAATAGAAATCTTTTAGAGATTTTGAGTTTAAAATTCTAATTTCTAATTGTTATTTATATATATTATTATTATATTATATTATATATATTATATATTATATATTATATGGCTCGCGAGCGGCTCGACGAGCCACGAGCCTAGAATATCTAGGCTCGGCTCGAGCTCGATTACTAAATGAGCCGCTCGAGCTCGACTCGAGCTCGATATTGACCGAGCTCGAGCCGAGCTTTGACCGAGCCGCTCGCAAGCGGCTCGCGAGCTGCTCGGCTCATTTACACCCCTAGTCCAGAGTTCTCGCCCAGTGGTATTTCAATCCTCATTTCACTCCAATAATTATATAAATTCATTATTTCATTCTACTTTTAAAAAAAAATAAATTATGACTGGTTTTCAAAAAAAAAAAAAATATATATATATATATATATATATATATATATATATATATATATATATATATATACATATATATTTTGAATCCGGTGCACACCCCCTAGTCAGGTGAGTTCGTGAGAATCGATCCTGAGCATCCTTTTCTTTATTTTAATGGTTCAGATTTATTGGCTATTTTATATTCTTTTAGCTGATCTGTAATATATTTAGGAGTATTGGAGTAATTTTGCACACCCATTAATTTCTTTCCTTATGAAATCGTGATATTGTGTTTATTTCCTTATGCGTTTGAGATTCTTTGTTTCTTCCAACGACAATATTCTCGCATTCTAGTGGCTTCATCGGCTATCCCAGCACCGTCAAACCTTTCGAGTCGTTGGTTGTTGTACCGGAGTTCTCCATGGCTTTCTCCTACATCAGGCGGACAAAACGTTGGAAAAGTAGTTCTTCCTGGTTGTGGTCGAGGTATGTCGTTTTCCATTGTTTGCTTCTTATTTTTCTCTGTTTTATTGTTGTTCGAAGGGGTGGGTATTGGCTTGGCGAAACGAGGGTTTGGTGTGGCATTGCTGGGCTTGGTTTTGTGGGTGGAGATTGGGTATATGTTCGGGAGTGGCTGCGCAGGTGGTGTTCGGTAGTTTTAGGGTTCTTGATGATTCCGGGGGGTGGAGGGGGCGGCGTGGATTAGGAAGTGTTGCACCTGTTAAACTGTAGCCGCAGGTCATCAATGATCAAACGCCACAGCAATTGCGAAATCTTGCCACAGTGAAACTGGAACCACAACAACTACAGGATATGAGAAGCATGGCAACGGTAAAAAATGGAAATAAAATTGTGTGTCTCAATGTATGGAAGTGGCCGCCAGACAAATGGTGTTTTCCCTCAGGTCTGTTGCTGTAGAAAATTCATTCATGCTTCAACTTTTGCTAGGAGTGGGCTCTTTTAAATATTTATATTGTTTTCATGATGAATTTATGAAGGAAATATGCTTGTTTTATTTGATGATAATTATAAGTTTATAAAGTTTTTATTTTATTTTTAAAATTTTTATGTCAATTGTTTATTTGTCTTTATCATAACCAGATGTAATTGTTCTTAAAACTGTGTAGGGTGTGTGGCATTGTGAAATATATATCCAACCGTAAGCTCGGGCGTGGATAAGATATATGATCTCTGTTATTTTGCTATATATGGTCTGTGTTTCGGATGGATTTGAGTGGGATTTTCACCCTCTGCTATATATGGTCTGTGCTTCCTATTTATGGTTGTTATAATTATATCTTGTTTTCTTGAGGGTGGTTGTCTGTTTCATCCATATGGTTAAGTTAAATGTTGTTGGTATTTGCTATTGCTGGTTTTGTTGTCGGTTAAGCATTTATGTTGGTGCACCACTGGTATTGGGTCGGTGCGTGTTTATTTTTTTTTATTTTTTTTATTTTTTGGGGCTGTGTAGTTAGGTGTGGTGGTTTGTGCGTAATAGTATGTTACCTTGTGCAAGTTATGGTGAAATTTAGTTGCTAATTGGCACTAGTTTTTTTTTTTGTTTTTTTTTTTTTTACATTTAGGTTGGTGCGCTACTGGTATTGGGTCGGTGCGTGTTTATTAATTTATTTATTATTTGTTGGGAGTTCGGGGGTACCGCGGCTACGGGTAGTGATTTGTGTGTATTAGTTTGTTACCGTGTGCAAGTTAGGGGTAAAGTGTTTGTTGAGAAATGCCACTGCGTGTTTTCGTTTTGATCGAGATGTGCTCGGTTTCGAAATTCCCTTTTTGCGGAAATGGCAGTGTATATTTTGGTGGGTTTTGCTATTCTTGACCTGAACGAGTAGATGACTCTTGATTAAATTGTCAATTAATTCTTTCTTCTAAATATGGTGCTTGAGTGCTTAATTAGATCATAAGTTAAAGGCTTATGTGATGGTTCACCAGATCATAAAGAAAAAGATAATGATAATGATTAAAAACCTTGCTCGTGCTCTTCATACCGCTTCAATGGTATAGTGTTGCATTGCTCTTATTTCTTTAACTGATTAGTAGCATTCTGAATCTCAAAATTTAGTGTTTATGATCTTTGGCAGTCTTGATGTTTTTCCTTTGTTATATCAAAATGTTTTATTTCTGAGTAAATGATGAAAAGATAAAGAGACCAGAGAGTTAGATATGAATTTAGTATGTTTTAATGTTTGGCGGTGTTTGCATGGTTTGTGAAATCAGGTGTGTGTGTGTGTTATTGGTTGTGGGTTTGTGCGTGTGTCCTTATTCTATCAGTTCTATGTTGTCATGCAGTTGTATTTCTTTTTTTTTTTTTTTTTTTTGGTTTCTGTGATTAAAATTTGCCATCCCCAGGTGATTTCGTGGTTGAGCCGGTAGTTGTTGTTGTGGGTGAGCTGGTCGGTGCTGGCGATGTAGTGGCAGCTTTACCACAGCCCGATGGTGCCCAAATGCCGCCTCAGCCCGCACAACCAGCCACTGATTCGGATGGCTCAGGGTTGAGCCCGATGAAGTTGATGAGGCAATATTCCCCCCTCTAAAGATTCGCGCTGCTCCGGAGCATCTGCTGAAACCGATGAAGCGGTTTAATGGTTGCCAAAGGAAGGCGGTTGTTGAGTTGGAGTTGGCGTTGACGTAGTTGATGATGCATTGTTCCCCCCCCCCCCCCCCCCCTTAAGATTCGTTCGTCCCTTAAGCATCTCGTTAATCCAATTAAGTGATTTAACGCTTGCATGATGTGTGTGGTGTGGTTTTTGTGTTTTGTTATGTGCATATAAGGCAACCAGCTTGTGCATATTAATGTTTCTGGAGAAATGCATTTTTTATCATGTACCTAATCACATGGTTTGTACTAATGTTTAGTGGTAACTAGTGTGGACACTGGTACTGCTATTCAGTTGATCATGAATTGCCTAATCTCAATAATCTTCATCTTGATAGGTTGTGATAATATAAAAAACAAATGTATGTGCGTACGGGGCAACCAGTCTGTGCAGATTGCTGTGTTGGTTAACAGTGTGTATTTGAATTTAATTGTAATTTAATTTCTGATTTATTTTCAAAATAAACGTGGAATAGACATTTTAACCTCTAACTAATCACACGCCGCCCTTCCAATGCACAGCATTGCATTTCACACTACTCACACCCACCATTCCGTCCAGCCAAACGTACACGCTTCCATTACTAAAATGCACACACAACCACCCATACGCACACGCCGATCAATTACTACACACAAACTACTTTCATAATACGCATCATAGTCTAAAAAACCAAACACCCCTTACTCCTGCACAGTCTACCCCATACCATTCATTTCGGTCGAATCATATTTACGCACGTTCCATAACCAAACACCCCAAAACACCAATGTCATTTACTTCCCTCACACAAAAAACAAATACGCCACTAAAAAAACAGCCTCATGCACACACGCTGTTGACAAATATGCACCTACCTATGTTCGTCTTATCATCCAACGTCACAATCTATAATTTACGCTACCACTACCTCTTTAAACATTCTGTGTCCTACCGCACTCTAACAAATAGGTTACTCACGCACACACGTCCCATTCTACGTTGTTTGTATTATGATGCATTCTAAACAAACACGACAAAAAATTAAACCTAAAAATGCACAGAGCGGAAAAAAGTAATGCACACGCTTGTTGACAAATATGCATCTACCTATGTTTATCTTATCATCCAACATCGATCACAATCTATAATTTACGCTATCAATACCTCTTTAAACATTATGTGTCCTACCTCACTCTAACAAATAGGTTACTCACTAACACACGTCCCATTCAACGTTGTTTGTATTACGATGTATTCTAAACAAACACGACAAAAAATGCACAGACCGAAAAATAGTAATGCACATACCGGAGTTGCTAGAAGTCATTCCCTATTCTTGATCTGCGTTGCTGCCTCCCAGTTCAGGTATACACTCCCAATGGTGCGTTAAGGGTCAACACAGGTCATAAAATAATTATTAATATCCATTTCCATTCATATTCTTCTAAAAATAATCCAAAAGATTCTAATTCAAATCTATCCATAATTAAACAAATAACTACATTTTCAAAAAAAAAAAAAAAAAAAACAAACAAATAACTACAATTACTATTTAACCCTTTTGGTTTCAATATATCCTTATTTAATTGAATATTCTCATCTAATCTCCACCATTCATGAAGAATGAATCAATGACTATTAGGAGATCTCATGATTTCATCTATAATAGGGGGTGCACCGGATTCGAAGCCTATATATATATATATATATATATATATATGACTATTTTAAATTAATTTAATGTGTTTACTTTATTAATTTTGTATTGTGAATTGGATTAATTGACTCTACTATAAATTATGTCATGTTACGATTTTACGATGTGTAAAAAAAATTAATAAAAATGATATTTGAGTGACTACTTTGAGGAATTAATTTGACAAGGATTCATTCCTTATTTGGGATGAATTAAAGTAGATTCTGATTCTCTTAAGTGAAGGGCTAAATTTCATATATTAGTACGATTAAAATGTGTAATGGTAAATTACAATTTGATTTTTTAAGTATACTTATGAAATTATTGAAAGAGAGATTTAAAAGGCTTTGAATAAGTATTTGTCTCACATTAAAAGTTTGAGTGTACTTTATATTGTTGCAATTTATTATATTGTTAAGTGTACTCCATAGTATTATTACTTGCATTTCAAAATTTAAGTTATTTTTAAAAATACCACAATATTTTTTAAAATTATTTTTTGATATGTTATATCTTTCAAGATTAACGGTTCTTATTGGTTCCTAGTCTTCTCATATGTGCTTGTTCTTATTTCATCTTAATCCTAACACACACATGATATATATATATATATATATATATATATATATATATATATATATATATATATATATATAATTTTATTATTAATTTTCTTATTTTACATTTTACGGAGGAGAGAACAGTGTTTTGTTTCAACTTTCACGCAATCACGCAGAGCTCGTTTCATCGTTCGTGCTTCTCTCTCTACGTCGCTGCTTCTTCCCGCCGTGGCGCCGTCCTTGGTTACCGGTCTGCCGTTAGCAGGAATACCGTCGGCAACACCGCATGTATGAGTGAAATGCTAGTATTTGACCATTTGTAATAAGAATAAGCAATTGAAAAAAGTGGGGTATGGAATCTTAACTATTCATTTGCCAGATAAGATTATGGATCAACAGATTCAGTTACAATAGGATAGAAACAGTAATACAAAAGGGAGAGCTATCATAAACTACTCCTGACTAATAGGCTAGTCATATAAGACTAAGCCACAACCACACACGACAACAAGATTCAGTTACAATAGGATAAACTACTCCTGACTAATAGGCTAGTCATATAAGACTAAGCCACAACCACACACGACAACAAGATTCAGTTACAATAGGATAGAAACAGTAATACAAAAGGGAGAGCTATCATAAACTACTCCTGACTAATAGGCTAGTCATATAAGACTAAGCCACAACCACACACGACAACAAGCTTGTCACGAAGAGCAGCAAACCGCGATCCCGGCTTGTCACGAAGAGCAGCAAATCGCAGTGATTTGGTGAAGACGTTTGCTATCTGATCCTTGGTAGACACAAAATTCAATTGGAACTCCCCAGAGACGACTATCGCTTTAAAACAAAGTATTTAGACTAACGTTATTACAAAGTTACAAATATTTATTTCAGTGACAATTATAATCAATCACTATATATTATCTTGAATTTATATACTTTAAATTACCAATTTAAATAAACAAATTCAACATTTATTTGCCTATACATAAACATCTCCTATATAAATATTGCATTGATATACTTTGAAATCCTTATTTAAGAATAATCATTGAGTATTATCACATTCACACAAAGCGCGTAAAAAACTAGTATACATATAAAGAGAGAGAGGCAACTAATTTTTTTAAAATAATAAATGAACTCCCACTTTTACAGCACAAATACATAAGTCCCTATTGGTAACCAGTTTTATGATCTCTTCTATTTTTTTATTTTTTTTTTAAGAAGGTGCAAAATACATAAACAGTGGCTAGAAGGTTTTAAACTTCATATGAATGTGAATTCATTTCTTGGTTCAGCATGCCATAGCTCTCTTTTACAATTCTTCCTGCAACAACCCTTGTACCGCATGGAGGAGGAGCACTAGCGCTCCTGGAAGCAATATTGAACCTGGTAGACCATAAATACCACTGCATTAAGGATTTCTAGTACAGCACAAAACATATGCAACAAACTATATGATACCCAATATGTCAACAAGGTATTTAATTTAAACCTTTAGGCAAATAGGTAACACTTGAAAGAAGTTTATCATGCAGTAAAATGCTTACATTTCATATACATTTGTTCAAACAAAACAACATCTTCAGTGCATGCATCACCTGCATAAATTCAGGAAGTTAAGCTCAGAATAGCAAAAACTAGAATTAGCTCTCAAACCAACATTGAATTAGGTTTTATCAAGTGATGATAGAATCAAAAGTCTCTTAACTTAAAAACACATGATGCTATATAATGGATGTTTCAGAAATTTATGAAATGAGAATACCTTTGCAGTTCCATACAAAACTAGATACAGGATACTTCTTCTCTCCACCACCATTGACAACACTGAAGCAAAAAGAAAATGTTTTATGTACTAATTTCCAAGTCACATTAGCAAACACAGAAAATGGGAGGAAATGAAAGGGAAGTTACTCAATATGCTCCTTGATACGCTCAATAAACGTAGCCTTGTTGCCCGTCAATCTCAATCCATGCTTCCTTAAATAGACCTTGCACTGATCAATTTTCAGCTTTTCAATCTCACCAGCTGTCAACAAGAAAAGAACAGGCCGACTGTAATTAATGCATGCTTTCTACTAGAAGTAATTGAGAAAGGGTGATGTGAACATGGGTCAAAATTCAAAAACATTAAGGAAAATTCAAACAAGGAAGAAATAGTGGAGACAGGCTGGCTGTAGGGAAAAACAGAAATTAGTGACCAATTTCTTTTCCAATTACCATTCAAAGGGAGAAACTGCAGAACAGTTGACAAACATGTATTGACCACTTCGGTATCTGAACCCCTGTGGCTTGGACATATGAAGGGACAAAACATTTCCAGAATAGACTGCCACCTCCAATAAAACATAGGAAATTGTCAATAACATTCTATTCTTGAAAGTTGAAACCAATTATATATGAATAATAATTTCTGAAATAATCAAATCACCTTAAGAATCTTGACAGGCTTAATGCTAAATCTGAATGATCTGAGCAGTTTTTCACAAGCATAAATTACCATGGGAACAGCCAAGTACATCCATGTCTGTCATCACAACTTCATCATCTCAGGGCTCGCGTGTATCAGCTTTGGGAAATCACACGTCAAGTGAGCTATTGCCTGTATTCCCACACCAATCGCCACAGCCACCGCGATCACCTGACCAATTAAACATGTTAGTTGTCACACTCATCACATAAACAGGCATATATAGTTGCATACATATAGAGGAATAAAATTTGTGACATACTTTGTGAAAATTAAGGTTGTCATCAAAAGGGACCGCGACGCCTAACTTGGTCAGTTGGTCTTGTTCCTGAGCCAGGTGATGGTGTTCCTGCGGACTGGTAACAGGATTATGGCCATGTTGAGCTTCAGTGTTTCTGCAGCACCTTTGGCCAAACAAACGCAGACGCCCATAACGCAATACGCAGCTCACCTGGAGATAGGAAATTACACTTTATATTTTCAATCGGCACAAATTTAAAATCTTAAAGTCCTAACACATTGTACTTTCAACACACTGCATAGGACCTTCCAACAAATATTCTCCTATTCAGGAAGAAGAGACTTCCAAATAATATTAGCTATATTAGCAAGAAATGACTATTTTGCCAAAATAGAGTATATGATCATTAACGTTTACCTTTCAAATCTTTCTTTTGGAGGCAGCAATGCCCTCTTTGACCGCAGCCCTTTTACTATAGATGTTACCTTTTCCATCTCATCTTCAACTTTATCATTATTCCAGCTCTGCAAAAATAAGATTGAGTTTAAAATGCCATCTTTAAGACACATGTAAACAAGCATACAAAAATTGTTAATTGTAGGCAATTGCTATCATGATGTCACTGTCCATTATATGAACTGGGAAAAACAATGTGCATGACAGAATGGCAGCAGCATTTAGGATACAAGTAACAATTATCTGTTATGCTATAAAATACTACAAAGGAAATCCACCAATTCCTTAGACATGCACACAGATCTCACCTCAACAGTTGAAGGATATTCACTTATAACTATAGATTCTTTTTTGGAACAATCTCTCTTAGCTGGAAGACGCTGCCACAGTTCCTCTGTGACAAATGGCATGAATGGGTGAAGTAGAAATTTAATGTTCAACATCAAACTATTGTACTAGAAAAAAAAGATTGAGTGTGTGTTTGAATTCATAAGTTGCAGTAGAAATTTAATGTTCAAGAATCATAAATCCCTTTTGCAGATGATACAATGCCCAAAAAAAAATGCTACCTATAATACTACCCGCCTCAATTCTCATTCTCCCACTTTCCCTATTCCACAGATGCGCCCCATAACTCTCCCCTTAGCTGAACCCTAACACGTAATGTTCACAGATGTTTCTAACACGTAAGTGCACAATCAGAACAAAAATAACAAACCTCCACAGGCCGCAACAAATAGACTAGAAGAGTAAGAAGTAAGACATACCTATCTACACCACCGCGGCCTCCTCGCTGGTCAATCGCCACCTCGCCACCACCAATCGAGGACCTCGCCTGTTGGTCGCCGCTGCCTCGCTCACTATCCTCGTCGCAGCCGTAGGAACTCCAAGTCTCCAGGAAGGCGGAAGCATAAAGAAATTAATTGTTTTCTAAATTGGGAATTAGGGTTAGAATGGTGTATAGAAAGGGGGTGCAAACGAACCTGAGGGTGAAGACTGAAGACGGAGCCCAGCCGGCGACAGTTGAAGACGAAGCCGAGCGAAGTGGCGAGACGCAGAGGAAGCGGTGGTTCACGACTCGCGAGATAGAGCGACAAAGTCTATTTAATCTATATCTATCTATCATTCTATCTATATATCTATATCTAATTTTAATAATCCGTACAGCTGAGATGATAAAAGCTTCATGTATAAATTATAAGCAAAGTGTCGGAGCTAGAGTGTGGGGTTCAACCTTATGGACGAATATCTAATTTTTTAAAAATGGAGGATTTTCATAGACACCTTCAAGTATATGGTGCCACGAAAAGTCTATCTAATAAAATAATAATAAATTTTTTGCAGGTAAATTTCATAAATATTTTATTATTTAAGTTTCGGTGCAGTCGTGCACCCTCTGAGAAAGGGGGGGTCGCGAAAAAGTTTTTTTTTTTTTTAATTTTTTAAGAGGAAATTGCATCTTTGGTCCCTGAGTTATATCCAAGTTCTGATTCAGTCCCTGAGTTATGACTGTATGCATATTTAGTCCCTCAGTTATGAACAAAGTGGCGTATTTGGTCCTCGGCCGTTAAAAGTGACGGAAAATTTTAAAAAATTTTAAAATTTGACGGGTAAAGTAGGAAATTCACATTTTATTCTCCTTCTTATATCAAAATCACTTTCACAACATTATTTTTCACTTCTTAGCCTCTTATTTCATGATTGTTCAATTTTAAAAGCATTTCAATAACTTTAGTATGACTTGTTAGGAACCTAGCTCTTGTATAACAAACTTAAGACTTAGCACAAAAATAAAGAAACACACTATACGAAAAAATGTTACATACTAAAAATCTCAAGTTATTCAGTTGGTGAATTTCACATAAAAGCAACCTGAGAAATTTGACATCATTTTGTAAGGAAAATTGAAAATTGATAGGATAGTGTGTTTCACACGTCTGAAGACAATGATCAAATGTTTCTTTATTTTTGTGCTAAGTCTTAAGTTTGTTATACGAGAGCTAGGTTCCTAACAAGTCATACTAAAGTTATTGAAATGCTTTTAAAATTGAACAATCATGAAATAAGAGGCTAAGAAGTGAAAAATAATGTTGTGAAAGTGGTTTTGATATAAGAAGGAGAATAAAATGTGAATTTCCTACTTTACCCGTCAAATTTTAAAATTTTTAAAATTTTTCCGTCACTTTTAACGGCCGAGGACCAAATACGCCACTTTGTTCATAACTGAGGGACTAAATATGAATACAGTCATAACTCAGGGACTGAATCGGAACTTGGGTATAACTCAGGGACCAAAGATGCAATTTTCCCATTTTTTAATTTTAAAATTACATTTCACTACACCTTTTTTTGAAGGAGTAGTGAATTCTTATTTGTTTTAAGAGTTAATCAATGATTTGGTCCCTCAATTATTAGCGAAATGTCAATGTAGTCCCCTTAATTACTTATTCATCGATTTGGTCTCTGAAAACAATTATTTTTAGTTAATTTAGTCCCTCCGGCCGTCAGCAATCCGGTTAGAGCTCCGATTTACCGGAGTCAATTTGAGTGTTGAAGACTGATGAAAGTGTCCAAATTGAACAAAGAATAATAATTTGTTGTAAATTGAATACCCTTAATATATCATATTATCAATTAAGGAAAAGAATATTTCCTATTGAAGTGAAAAAAAATGATAAGCAAGATTTTTTTTTTTTTTTTTTTTTTGTTGAATGGTTCTTCTGAAACTAAAAAAAAAAATAATAATAAAATAAAAATGAATACGTGCAAAGAATCACCAACGTTGATGTAAAGGGAGTGGTGATCAGGTGGGACAGAAAGCCATGTCCCATCTCCAACTAAGATTTGCAGTCCTGTTGTGTTGTTTGATCTCACAACAGTGATCACTTGTGGGTTTGTATGCTCTCCAAACCCAATCAGATCTCCACCGTTCACTTGTGGATTTTGGGTTGTTGCAGTTCCAGGCCAGAGACGAAGAAGGTTTCTTTGTCTCCGGCATGGAGACGCATTTATTCGTGCATCGCACGTGCATTGCACGCGCACTGCACGGATAATTGGAAAATTATTTGCTCGAATTCATGCAAGGATAACATCAAAAAACATAATCGATACAACTCATTTCATCAATTGCTCTATATAATATTCGTTGTTATAATTTATAGTTGAAGACGGATGAAAGTGTCCAAATTGAACAAGGAATAATAATTTGTTGTAAATTGAATATCCTTAATATAGCATATTATCAACTAAGGAAAAGAATATTTCCTGTTGAAGTGAAAAGAATGATAAGCAAGATTTCCTTCTTTTTTTTAGTTGAATGGTTCTTCTGAAACTAAAAATAAAATAAAATAAAAATGAATACGTGCAAAGAATCACCAACGTTGATGTAAAGGGAGTGGTGATTAGGTGGGACAGAAAGCCATGTCCCATCTCCAACTAAGATTTGCAGTCCTGTTGTGTTGTTTGATCTCACAACAGAGATCACTTGTGGGTTTGTATGCTCTCCAAACCCAATCAGATCTCCACCGTTCACTTGTGGATTTTGGGTTGTTGCAGTTCCAGGCCAGAGACGAAGAAGGTTTCTTTGTCTCCGGCATGGAGACGCATTTATTCGTGCATCGCACGTGCATTGCACGCGCACTGCACGGATAATTGGAAAATTATTTGCTCGAATTCATGCAAGGATAACATCAAAAAACATAATCGATACAACTCATTTCATCAATTGCTTTATATAATATTCGTTGTTATAATTTATAGTTGAAGACGGATGAAAGTGTCCAAATTAAACAAGGAATAATAATTTGTTGTAAATTGAATATCCTTAATATAGCATATTATCAACTAAGGAAAAGAATATTTCCTGTTGAAGTGAAAAGAATGATAAGCAAGATTTCCTTCTTTTTTTTAGTTGAATGGTTCTTCTGAAACTAAAAATAAAATAAAATAAAAATGAATACGTGCAAAGAATCACCAACGTTGATGTAAAGGGAGTGGTGATCAGGTGGGACAGAAAGCCATGTCCCATCTCCAACTAAGATTTGCAGTCCTGTTGTGTTGTTTGATCTCACAACAGAGATCACTTGTGGGTTTGTATGCTCTCCATACCCAATCAGATCTCCACCGTTCACTTGTGGATTTTGGGTTGTTGCAGTTCCAGGCCAGAGACGAAGAAGGTTTCTTTGTCTCCGGCATGGAGACGCATTTATTCGTGCATTGCACGCGCACTGCACGGATAATTGGAAAATTATTTTCTCGAATTCATGCAAGGATAACATCAAAAAACATAATCGATACAACTCATTTCATCAATTGCTCTATATAATATTCGTTGTTATAATTTATAGTTGAAGACGGATGAAAGTGTCCAAATTGAACAAGGAATAATAATTTGTTGTAAATTGAATATCCTTAATATAGCATATTATCAACTAAGGAAAAGAATATTTCCTGTTGAAGTGAAAAGAATGATAAGCAAGATTTCCTTCTTTTTTTTAGTTGAATGGTTCTTCTGAAACTAAAAAATAAAATAAAATAAAAATGAATACGTGCAAAGAATCACCAACGTTGATGTAAAGGGAGTGGTGATCAGGTGGGACAGAAAGCCATGTCCCATCTCCAACTAAGATTTGCAGTCCTGTTGTGTTGTTTGATCTCACAACAGAGATCACTTGTGGGTTTGTATGCTCTCCAAACCCAATCAGATCTCCACCGTTCACTTGTGGATTTTGGGTTGTTGCAGTTCCAGGCCAGAGACGAAGAAGGTTTCTTTGTCTCCGGCATGGAGACGCATTTATTCATGCATCGCACGTGCATTGCACGCGCACTGCACGGATAATTGAAAAATTATTTGCTCGAATTCATGCAAGGATAACATCAAAAAATATAATCGATACAACTCATTTCATCAATTGCACTATATAATATTTGTTGTTACAATTTATAGTTGAAGACGGATGAAAGTGTCCAAATTGAACAAGGAATAATAATTTGTTGTAAATTGAATATCCTTAATATAGCATATTATCAACTAAGGAAAAGAATATTTCCTGTTGAAGTGAAAAGAATGATAAGCAAGATTTCCTTCTTTTTTTTTAGTTGAATGGTTCTTCTGAAACTAAAAAATAAAAAAATAAATGAATACGTGCAAAGAATCACCATTGATGAAAAGGGAGTGGTGATCAGGTCGTGGCTTAGTCTTATATGACTAGCATATTAGTCAGGAGTAGTTTACAATAGCTCTCCCTTTTGTATTACAGTTTCTATCTTATTGTAACTGAATCTGTTGATCCATAATCTCATCTGGCAAATCAATAGTTAAGATTTCACACCCCACTTTTTCCAATTGCTTATTCTTATTACAAATGGTCAAATACTAGCATTTCGCTCATACAGACAGTGTTGCCGGCGGCGTTCCTGCTAACGGCAGATCGGTAACCAAGGACGACGCCACGACAGGAAGAAGCGGCGACATAGAGAAAGAAGCACGAACGATGAAACGAGCTCTGCGTGATTGCGTGAAAGTTGAAACAAAACACTACTTTCTTCTCCGTAAAATGTAAAATAAGAAAATTAATAAAAAATAATATATATATTTCAACCCCAAAACGACGTCGTTTTGGGGCTAAATGATTTAGGACAGTGGGGGCAGCTGTCCCCACTGCCCCCAGGCCACCTCCCTCCCTATATATATATATATATATATATATATATATATATATACATACATACATACATACATACACATACATACATCATGTGTCTGATAGGATTAAGATGAAATAAGAACAAGCACACATGAGAAGACTAGGAGCCAATAAGAGTCGTTAATCTTGAAAGATATAACATTTCAAAAAATAATTTCAAAAAATATAGTGGTATTTTTTAAAATAACTTAAATTTTGAAGTGCAAGTAATAATACTATGGAGTACACTTAACAACATAATAAAGTGCAACAATATAAAATATACTCAAACTTTTAATGTGAGACAAATACTTATTCAAAGCCTTTTAAATTTCTATTTCAATAATTTCATAAGTATACTTAAAAAATCAAATTGTAATTTACCATTACACATTTTAATCGTACTAATATATGAAATTTAACCCTTCACTTAAGAGAATCAAAATCTACTTTAATTCACCCCAAATAAGGAATGAATCCTTATAGTTTCATTTGAGAATATAAACACAATATGCGAGACAGTTTCATTTTAGATACACTGTATTTTCATTTTGTTATGAATACAGAAAAAAAAATTAGAATTTGACAAAATGTAACGGTTGTCATTTGTTTACTCATAAAAACGGGATCGTTTTTAGACCATAGTCCAAGTATAACAACTGAAGAAAGAGTTGTAAATTTAGAAATTAATTCATATTAATCTTTGTACCACAAAACAAATTCAATTAAAATAAAAATTTCTCTTAAAATACACGCAATTCTAAATATCACTTACCAACTCTTAAAAATCTTTATACACGCCCAAGTCGTAAATTTAGAAGTTAATTTATAATAATTTTTATGCCATAACAAAAAATTATGCTTGTTGTAATGTCTTGACTATAAATACGACTTTCATTCTACAATGTAAATATACATTGTCTCACAATATTAGTGAGTAATTCAATTTTCTTGAAGATGTCTAGTTGTAATAATATTTCTAGAATAGAAAATGATGTTCATCGTAATGCAACATTTTCAAAACGTCACACTTGTTTATTTTAAAAAGTTAGTGTGATGTCAACTTTATGTGGCACAGAGTTTGAGATGGTGGTATTCTCTCCATCTGGCAAGGCTTTCATCTTTAGCAACCCAGATTTGAACACCGTCCTTGTACCAAATACTTTGCTCAAAACCTCACACGTACCAGAAGCCAACATCCATGAAGTGCTTGTCCATGCTCATCGGGAGGCCAACATGAGAATGATGACTGCCCAAATCGATATCCTTGAAGCTCAAATTGATGAAGAAATGTTAGACAATCAAACTTTGAGAGAAGCTGAAAGAGGTAAACCATCCATGTCTAGTCTTCAATTGCCTGAGCTACAATCCATGAAACACCGCATGAAAATACTCTATTATCAGTAATTGAAAAATTAAATCAGCTTTTCATGATGGGGGCACAATCTAAAATCATGCTAACACACTTTGGAACCAATATAATGGTGGCGCTGGATCAAATGGAGTTTAAATTATTTTCATGTTTTACTTTATTTTAGTACTTTTAAAATTTTAATATATTATTTAGAATACAGATACTATTGCATGTTACAATTTATTTGCCAAAAATATTAAGTTTATGAATTTTTATTTTATTGTCATAGTTTCTATAAACATAGAGGCCGGTAAGTTACACATTTTGTGTTATTGTTTATTTTGTATCGGTATCTTTTTAAATTTTCTGTGTTTCCAATTTGGACAAATACTAATTTTGGTTCACATGTTTAATTCCTACCAATTTTTATCCACGACTATTATTTTAGTACCAATTTTATCCACGACTATTGTTTTAGTGTCAAAATTCATCTTGCCGGTCACCCATCCATTTAAGACATGCCGAAATCTAAAACTTTTAAGAGTATTTTCATCCTTTTCAACTTAAGATCCAAATTTGAGCATTAATAAAAAGATTTAAGTCCTAAGATTCATCCCAATTCGCAATTTTCCTCATCATCCTACCTTAATTTGAGAATGAGAACTACGAATTGAGATCAATCTTAGGGTTTAGATTCATTTATTCATGCTCAAATTGAGATCTTAATTTGAAAATGACGAAAATACCATTCATAATTTCATATTTCGACATGTCTTAAACGAAGTGGTGACTGGCATGATGAATTTTGGCACTAAAACAATAGTCGTGGATGAAAATTGGTAGTAAAACAATAGTCGTGGATGAAAATTAATAGAAATTAAACATGTGGACCAAAACTGTCATTTTACTAATACTCGTGGAACCAAAATTGATATTTGCTCTTTCCAAATTTATAGAAAGAACTTTTGTTTTTTAAGTCCAAATTCAAAATGAGAAAATCATTCACGGTTAAAGGTCTGTGGTTACTAACTAGGGTTGGAAGAATTGGACTCAATTTATTTATTTAACCAGTTTAAGGTACTTAAGCAAAGTTTTTGGGTTATACTATAACCCAATAACCCACTACCCACGCCCACTTCAAATTTATTTAAATATATTTTGTGTAATTGGCGTTTGAATTAGTGTTTAAAATTAATTATACTATACGAATTGAACTTCTACCCTTTCAATTAGTTTAAGCATTAAGACTATTAAAACTAAATATGCTAATGACTATTTGTGAATTCTTTTGTTTAACTATTTATTTATATAATTAATTCATAAATAAATAAATACATACATACATACATACATACATACATACATACATACATACATACATACATATATATATATATATATATATATATATATATATATATATTCAAAATGGTCCCTCGACTATAGCTAAATTCACAAATTGGTCTTCGACTTTCAATTTCAACCAATTAAGTCCTTAACTTTGCAATTTTGACATCATCTGGTCTTCCATCTATTTGACTGTTTGTTGTCCGTGATCGACGATCTCTAGAAGAACCTTCAACTCTCGTCGGAGCACGTGGAGGCCTCTAGTATGATGTTGCACTGGTTCGGAAACATGCCGTCTTCTTTGCTCTGGTACGGACTCAACTACATTGAATCCAAAGGGAGGATGAAGAAATGCGACCGGATTTGGTAGATTGCTTTCGGCAGTGGATTTCAGATGTAACAGTGCAGTCTGGAAATGCAACCGGAACCTTAAAAAACCGACGGTGGACCATGAAATTACATATATATCCTCAAAAATCACAGTCAACAAACAGTCAAATAGATGGATGACCAAATCGTGTCAAAATTACAAAATTAAGGACTTAATTGGTTGAAATTGAAAGTCGAAGACTAATTTGTGAATTTTGCTATACTCGAGGGACCATTTTAGGTATTTACTCTTATGTTTATTACAAATGTTAATTAATATGATTAATCGTAACTTTATATAAATATTAATATATTTATACAATTAATATAAAGTTCATTTATTACATCAACTATATAAAGTTTTTATAAATATTTTATAAAATTTATAACTTAATAATATTATAATTATAAAATAAATTCAGTATATAAAAAATTATATAAAAATTATATTAGTGTTAAATTTGAATTAAATAAATTATAATTATATTACAAATTAAAATCAAATTATCGAAACATAAATTAAAATTTAATTATCTAAAAATACATTATATATAAGCACACATAAGGTTTGTTCGAAAAGTTTATTGTGTTGAGTCGATAGTGGTTTCAGTTCTTAACTAGGTTAGAGGTTTGAGTTTTAGGTTATACAAATAATTAAAAATATTTAATTAATTTATCAAATCTGGGAGGATGCTTTACATCGGCGAACAACTGATCACCTACGCGGTTTAGACTGAACAAATTGGTTTGAAACCAATCTTCGAGCAGATGCCAATTTATTTATTAATAGGAATTGGGTTGGCGGGATGGCCCGTTGAGTCGATAGTGGTTTCAGTTCTTAACTAGGTTAGAGGTTTAATTAATTTATTAATAGGAATTGGGTTGGCGGGATGGCCCGTTTGAGCTAAAATCCCAACCTGGATTCGAAACAGCTGGCGGGGTTGAGTCCAGCTTGTTTCTTCCTCAACCCGTAACGGCCGTTGCCCGTTTTGACAGCTCTAAAATTTTTGCCTAATTAAGTTTGTAACATTGAAAATCTTAACTAATTTGGTCCTTCGTTCGATCAGTGTCAGAAATATGTTTAATTTGAGGATATTGCTAGAACTTCACATCAAAATTACAATTTTCTCTCTTATTAAACCGAAGAGTTAATTAACGAAATGGTTCATTAACTATAGTAGAATTACCAATTTGGTTCAGAGCAACCCGGGAAGCTAGTAACGTGAAATTTCAGGCTTCCAGCAATCAATAGTTATGATGTGCAACCGTGTGCACCATGCATGGTGCACACGGTTGCAAAACGACGTCGTTTTGACTAAAAACGTGCGTCCCTTTTTTTTTTTTTTTTAAATTCAGTTTCGATTTCCCTCAACAGCATTATTGTGGATATATAGTTATGAATTTGTAGATATTTAGTTCATTCATTGTGGATATTTAGTTATTCATTATGGATTTTGTGTTATTCATTCACTGTTGATATATAGTTATGAATTTGTGGATATATAGTTATGAACTTGTGGATATATAGTTATGAATTTGTGGATATATAATTCAAATTATGCACACAAAAAATGCTATTGCCGGAAATCGAACCTGATTTTTTTTTTTTTTTTAAGTAAGACGTGCATTTTTAGTCAAAATGACGTCGTTTTTACAATCGTGTGCACCTTGTGCACAGCATAGTTTGCGTCCAGCAGTGGCAATTTATGTCCTACACCATGGCGTACATTGCACTATGCGCCCAGATGCAAAACGACGTCGTTTTAATTATTTTTTTTTTTAAATTTCCCGCCCCAGTGAATGGCAGTAGGCTTTTCTTTAAAAAAAAAAAACCCGCTGTTCAAGAATGTACATAATGTTATACTTGAATACACATAATGTTATACATGAATACACATAATGTTATAACAAAATATACATACTCTTTTTAAAAGATAATACACATAATCTAACATAATACATAATAAACATAAACTTTTAACATAATACACATCAACTCTTAACATAATACACACAAATTTTCTGATTCGGATGCACATAATTGTATAAAAACAATGTACATAATTGTATAAAAAATACACATAACTGTATAAACCAGTACACATAACGTTGTGAACGAATACACATAACGTTGTGAACGAATACACATAATCTTAGCAACTTCCTACCACGCCTCCCAACGCGACCCCAAAACGACGTCGTTTTGGGAGGCGCGCGGCGCACAGTGCTATGTGCGCCGTGGTGTGGGATATAACGATTGAAGAATGACCAAGGATTGAGTCTCACTAGCCACAGTGTGGGAGCAACTTTTTAAAGTGAGGGGGAAAGTACTGTAATACTTTTAAATTTTGATTAAAAGTATTACAATTTTTCTTATAAGTAACAACTTTTATACTTGATTAGTATTACATTTTTAGGATCCGTTTGGAAAGCAGGAAAATGACTTCTGGAAAATGATTTCTGGAAAATGAGACATTTTCCGGAAAACATTTTTCTTTTCCACTGTTTGGTTGCATTTGGAAAACTATTTTGGTGTGTTTGGTTCATTTTCTGGAAAATGAGTAGAATGATATAATTAAATATTTTAATTATTTTATTCTGAATTAAAAATTCATTTTAAATCTTTAAAACAAAATATATATATATATATATATATATATATATTTATTTATTTATTTATTTATTTATTTATTTATTTATTTATATTTATATTTATGGCTTCCGGCGGAACAAGGCTGGTTTCTGGCGGAACCCAGTTCCGCCAAAAATTTAAAAAAAAAAAAATGAAAGAGAAGGGGCGGAAAACGACTTCCGCCCAAATTTGGCGGAAGTCGTTTTCCGCCAAATTGGCCTCATTTTCTCCAGTCAACGGAAAATGGATTCCGTTGACTGGATTTTCCAGGTGTAGCCAAACACCAAAAACCCGGAAAATGACTTCCAGAAGTCATTTTCCGGGTTTCCAAACACAGCCTTAATATAAATGTTATATTTTCATCTTAACTCGACTCGTCTCACGGATAAGGATCCGTGAGACATTCTCACAGGAGAGTCCCTCACAAGAAAGAGATTAAAGTTAAGACTACATTTACTTCAATTTTAAAATTTTTTCTCAAACATTCCATTTTCCATTTTATATTTTTTAAATTTAAAAATTATATAAATAAACGGAGTCTCTATTTTCTTTCCTCTAACTATTGTTCTGCTTCTCAAAATCCCGGTAATAAAAGTATCCTACAAGATTATTTGTTAATATAATCCCTCTAATTCTCCTTAATTCCACCCAACATTGGCTACTCATATATAATGTAATAATATTGATCAATTTTACTCAGTATTTTAAATAAGAATCAAACTCATAACTTTTTTCATTATACATTTTCTTCCTCAATTAGTTCGATTCAGATCCAACCCGTTGGTCACTGTTTTTTTTTAAATACTACTGATCATGTTACAATGTAGTATATCAGTATATGTTCATAGTTATTTTCTCAATCTCCCCACTGGAACTCAAACCCATAATTTCACATTAAAAAGAGCCACTCCATGACACTAGACTACATGACCATTGACACACATTGAACCTTGTTAATTAATTAAAAAGAAGATCACCAAGAACAAAACATTGTAAAAAAAAAAAAAAAAGGTGCATATATAAATGGAGGTATAGTTGGGGATATGTAGGAGTATAACCAAGGAAATGATTCCAATATTAAACATGTGGACAGTAGCAAGTAACAAAGGCGAGTGGTATTGGGTCCATTTCGCATCATCATGAAAATGACTCCTTTAAAAAAAAAATTAAAATTTCTCAATTTGCCTCTTATCCTGAATTTTATTTTATTTTTTTTATTGAAAAACATATTTTTAAACGTTAATTAATTAAATACGTGTCCACCGATAACTATGGGACGGCACACGGCAGATAATATATATCCTCCTTAATTTGTTGTGTTAGGCCATCAAACTTTGAGTTCCCGAATATAACCCTCGTTCTCCATTCCCCAACTTGCTTTATTTTTCAAGGTAATACACAATTTAATCCCGGACTATTAGTAACTTTTCTCAAATTAGTCTTAAACGACTTAATCCTTAACTTTGATGGTTTTCTCATTTACTACTGATTCTGTTACAATGCAGTATATGTTCATAACTACTTTCTCAATTTACTGAAGCACAAAGAGGCAATACCAACTCTATTGAGACTCGAACCCACAACTTTCCATATGAGAGAGCAACTTGGTGTCACTAAATCACAAGGCTCTTGTACAAAATCTTACCTCTATTAATCAATACCCAATTTAGTCTTCAACTATAGTGGTTTTACCCAAGTTAGTATTCGACTATAGTGATTTTACCCAATTTAATTCTCGACTATACTAAGCTAATTGTTTCCAATTTAATTAGTCCTTGCTTCTAACAGCCAAGAGCTTAATTGGATAAAATTATCAAAGTCGAGGACCTAATTAAGTACAAAAAGTCATTTAGGACTAAATCAAGAAAAATCACTATAGTTAAATACTAAGGCTACCAAGACTATGTGGTCTAATGGTACCCGGGTTGAACTTTCATTTGGAAAGTTGTGAGTTCGAGTCTCAGTGGAGGCGTTATTGGTTCTTTGTGTTTCAGTAGGTTGAGAAAGTATATGAACACATACTACAATGTAATAAGGTCAGTAACATTAAAAAAAAAAAAATACTAAGGCTCTGTTTGGTTCGCACATAGGAATCGGAATGGGAATGAATAAGGAAATACTCTTATTTTATTTGGGTATAGATTTTTCAATTGATGGGGTATTCGAAACTCATAGTAGTATTTTAAAAGCCTATCAGCCAAACAACAACAATTACTTTCATATCCATTCCTATGAACAAAATCACCAATCAAACACACCCCTAAGTCGTTCATTCACACCCATGAAATTTTGAGTATTGCAAAAGTTACATAGCATTAGGTGATTAATATATATAATGTGAGTTGTGTTATAACCTACTAAAATCATCTCTAAAGAAGGCACCAAAAACTATTTTGGTGTAAAATTTTAGTACAAGACACCAAATTCTACATCAAAATGGTGCAAATAATCGAATAGTGTTACACCAAATATGGTGTAATACTATTCATTTACACCATTTCGGTGTAGAACTTTTTAAATTTCTTTTGCTAATTGTTTCCTTTTAAAAATTTATATTATTAAAAATAAATTATAAAGATTTAAAGTTTTCATTGAGACGTTTAAAACGAGATCAATATCAACTATAAAATAATTAAAAATTAAAAATACATAAAAACATAAATTTCATTTTAAAATATTACTGTATTATTTATATCAAAATTATATTTTATATTAAAATAATTAAAGTAAATAAAATTAAAGTTTTAAATTATAATTAAGAATACAAATTATTTTAGGATATGAATAGAATTTGATGTGATGGATAACAGATGAAATAAAATTTGGTGTAAAAGAGTTAGGGATGGCAAAAATTTAGTGTAACAATATACATGGAATATTTCTTTTGGAGTAAAATTTGATAAAGAATTTTGTATTTTGGATTAGAGATGACCTGATATGACAAAACTTTTTGTTGCAATTTTATTTTATATATAAAAAATGTAATTATTAGTGGAAGCAATTCAAGTAATTGAAGATATTAAAGATGGGTAGGTTTTAACGATACGATGTTTGGTGATGGGAGGTGATAAGGCAATTATTGTTTCGAAAAGTCAAATTTGTGTATCACCACCTGCCTGCCTTTCTTGAACCTTCTTCAATGCACAACCTGTCTCTTGTCTTCAACCTCGGCACCATGAGAGAGTGATTGCCATTTTCGTGAAGCTTTCAGGCATAGTTTAATTTTGAAAGTCAACAACGTAACTTAACTTTAAAAAAAAAAAATGTTTTAGGCCTAACTAATTCTGAATTTAGAATTCTTGTTCAAGAGTTGTTAAAAGAGATAATAATTAAGTTGTTAATTCCCGTCAATCTTTAAACTCTCACCTCTTGATTAATTTATACATTCTATGCATAAGAGATATTTATCACAACTGATTAATTAAGATCTCTAAAAAAAATCACACTAAAACAAGATTTTAAGACAATTAGTCAAACCAACTAACTAGCTTTGTAACAACTTTAATTTTGCAGAACTAAAAGGATAAAATTAAGAAAGAAAGAAGGAGAAGAAACGACAAAGATGCTTTAATTCATATTGTTTTTATCTATGATGATTGATGGTGTTCTTGCCATACATAGAAAGACAACAAAAACTCTCACAATCACAAACTTCAATGCTATTACACATACCACAAAAAATACCCATAAAAAGAAAAGAGGAAAAAGAAATGAAAGCATACATGTGCATGGCGGCGATGAAGGTTGAAGAAAGCAATCCCACTAAGCTATGATTATCTATCTACGGTGAGGACGGTGGGCGGCGGCTTTTCTGGACGGTTGTTGTTTAGAATCTACCGGCTTCCCAAACATGCCGCAGATGCCACAACCAGACACCTTGGGAGAAGGAGGGTCATACGACGGCTTAATCTCGGTCGAACGGAAACCCCGACCGCCGCCGGACGAGCGGCTACGTTGGACGGAGGAGGGTTTCGCCGCCTCCTTCGTCTGATCCCCGCCTTCATCTTTGGTTGAGATTTTCTTCAGCTCACCGGATAAAAGCTTGTCATCCCAAACCAACCCTGATGAGCCTTGCCTTCTAAACGAAACTTCTGATCTTGGCAAAGCCGCCATTAATTTGTGAGCTTAAGAGTTGTGTGTTCTTGAATCTTGAAGGCCAGTCTTGATATGGCGGATTTAGAAGCAAATTAAGGGTTGAAGATGAACTATTTGAGTCCACCAATGTTGTAATATATATATATATATCTAATGCCGTGTGAAGTGTTTCATCTAAATTGGTATATTTATATATAGAGATGAGGGAATTGAAATAAATAAAGAATGGTGGAATTATTGAATGTGGTGGAGGATGAAGTCAAAAAATGGCATCCATGTTGGTACACCCGCCTGAATTTACCTCTTTGTCCTTCGTCTTAATACTCATCATGAATCCTTCAAACTCCTCAACAATAAACTTCATTTAGATGTCGACCAAACGTTTTGGTTTAAGAGATTCCGCTATTTGATAACATAGTTAGTTTATCAATCAATTTTAATTTATTTAATCACTATTAGTTGTTTGACTTTGTTAAACAATCAATATGAGTGTTTGATTAATTAACTTTTTATAACAGCTTAATATTTTATTGTTTCAAAATGCTAAAATTCAAAAACGGCTCAAAACAGCTTTTCGATGATCTTTTTAAAAAAGTATTTTGCATGTAATCAACTATCCGCTAACAGTTAATTTACCAAACACTTTTCTACAATCAGCTAATGCTATTAACTAGTCAAACTCACTAACTCAATCAGCTAACAACTATTTACCAAACACCCCAATAAAATCAAGTGTATAATATAATAATTGTTGGAAAATATTTTTGTAAGAGATTTGATAGCAAACAGGAATCAAAATCAATCAATAATTAATAAATTATAAATAAGAATATATATACACATGTGTGTGATGAGTGTGTGTGTGTATATATATATATATATATATATATATATATATATATATATATATATATTTGTATATTTCACATTAAATGCATGGAGGATAACTTTTTATTTCTTATGCCAATGTTCAAAATGTACTGGGAAAAATGAAATGGCTTTTATGAATACCTAAAGCAAATGATTTAATTATTTAAATATAATAATGTGATAGCAAACAGTAAACAAATAAATTAAATATATTTTCGTTCAAATTGAATTTGCTCTGATAATAAAATTAAAAGTACACATCAATACATCATTGATAGTAAATGTAGATTTTCCTTGTCTTATTTATTTATTTTTTTTTTAAAAAAAGTACACAACTAAATGATAGTACATATTTATTTAGGCCTGATTATTTTTATTGATTTTAAATGTATATGCCAATGTTTTCAAAAAAAAAATGTATATTCCATTAACAGATGAATGTAATTTTAATTTTTTTTTTAATATATTATTCTTTTTCTTTCTTTTCAACGCACTTCCTTTTTTTGTTCTTTTATTATTTTATTGCTTTCTTGTTCCATCTTGTATATTGTCAATACACAAATTTATTAAATATAAATAGCATTAATTTGTGTCTATCAACACTAGTGCCTCTTATATTGAGTACAACACAAAATTCATGTATGGTTATATGAAGTACTATAGTAAAAAAAAAAGTATACATACTCTCATATTAGTAATCAGTACAACTCTAAAAACTTTTTGAGCTGTATCTTATGCATTGAATTTAATCCTAAGCTGCCAAAACCATTGTCCAAAAATGTTGAAGGAGATAAATCACGACTCACTTAATCAATCTTTAATTTTCACCCATGTACATTGTGCGCAATGGATATTAATGCTGATCAACATCTTTTGTATGCAATAATAATTATATAGCTATCAATTGGATGTTAATTTTAAATTTTTTTTTTTTTTTTTTTTTTTTTTGTATGGTCTCTCTCCGATTAGTATGATTTGTTAAACCTTAAGAATGATTTTGTAATATCTTTTTTTGAAAGCTGATTTCGTAATATCTTTAAAAGAGATTTGTTAATAATCATATGATCGAGTTTCATAATTATTTTTACTACCTTCTTTGATATGATTACACGGGATTGATTTCTCATTCAAATTTTGAATAATAATTCAAGTTAATAATTAGGGAGCTGAGGCTCCCAAAAATTGGATTACATCTTTTGTGATATATACTTTTAAAGAAAAAAGGTTAACCTCCTCTCAGTCGTTATATCATGGACCAAGATTCACAGTGCACTGTGAACTCTGGTCCAATACGACATCGTTTCGATTAAATTGGTGGGGAGTTGACGCGACGGACACCGTCCGTCCATCTAATCCCATTACAATTTTTTTTAACACTTATGTTTATGTGTATTATATTAATAGTTTATGTGTATTCAATTATAAAACTCTGTACATTATGAATTTCAATTCCATACCTTCAGTCATCAGCATACAGAAATGATATTACTAAGACTTATGATTATGTGTATTATGTTAATTAGGAATTTATGTGTATTCTACTATACAGTTTTGTACATTATGAATTTCAATTCCATACCTCAGTAAACAGAAATGATGTTTCTAAAACTTGTGTTTATGTGTATTACGTTAAGAGTTTATGTATATTCAACTATATAATTCTGTACATTATGAATTTAAATTACATATCTCACTAGACAGAAATGATATTTCTTAGACTTGTGATTATGTGTATTATTTTAAGTATTTATGTGTATTCAACTATACAATTCTGTACATTTTTTAATTTAAATTTTGTACCTTAGTATACAGAATTGATATTTCTTAGACTTATGATTATGTGTATTATGTTAGGAATTTATGTGTATTCTACTATACAATTATGTACATACGAAACATGTATTTTTTTTAGAAGATAACGGCAAAAATGAAAAACGGGATTTCCAAAAAAAAAAAAAAAAAAAAAAAAAAAAACCATTAATGAATAAGAACAAAACGATGTTGTTTTGGACCAATGCATTGTGCACCCTGGTCCACGGTATAATTTGTTGTCTCCTCTACTAAAATCACTTCAGAATATTCACTCCTTCATGTAGTATTGATTTTTTAAAAAATGTTAGTCGACGATATCCTGAATTAATAAAAGAATCGACATAATAATTAAATATTTTAAAATTTTAATAAAATAATGACATATTATATAAAAATGACTTGTGTAGTTGTGTAAGGCTATCCTCATCAGAGCAAGTGAACCCTTTCCAAGATGATGTGGAAGGTAGTGTGGATATTTGTTTTGTTTTGTTTTGTTTTTTGTTTTTTTTTTTTTTTTTTTTTTTGTTTTTGTTTTTGTTTTTTTTTTTTTTTTTTTTTTGTTTTAGCTTAATAGCAAACTTGCAAGTCTGTTTTTATAGTTTTATTTCCTTTTTTATATTTTATTTGTTATTTTATTATTACTTTATTATTATTATATTTATAATATAAAAATGAAAGTGGATCACTTTTGAAAGTGTGAAAGTATTGCAGAGATGTAAAGAAAATAGTGTTGAATTTAAATCTATAAAAATCAATTATTAGTTATGAAATTCCAGGCAATATATAATTTCCTTTGTGGAGTGTGAACTGCTTTTGTCCTACTACATTTTGAAAATCAATTATTAGTTATGAAAATAAATAAAAATGTACCTTTAATATATTAAAATTGTAAATTTTGTCATATGTCCACCTTACAACGTGGACCATAGTCTATGGTATAATGACTGTCGATTGATGAAATAGTGATCTAATGGGCTGAAGAAGCGAAACTAGGCATGCATGACGTGAAACCAATCATTATTATGTGAATTATGCTATCAAATAATATATACTCAGTACACAAATGATGTATTTTTAATATGAAACAAGCTAGGCCAATAGCGCTGGAGAAGTAATAAGGCAATACCAATTTCAATAGTTATGTTGTGCATCCGTATGCACCATGCATGGTGCATACGGATGCAAAAACGCCGTCGTTTTATTAAAAACGCGCGTCTCCCTTTAAAAAAAAATTCAGGTTCGATTCTCAACAACAACATTATGTTGTTCATTCATTCTGGAATTTTAGTTCATAGATTATGGAATTTTAGTTCATTGATTTTGAAATTATAGTTCATCGATTATGGAATTGTAGTTCATTGATTCTGAAATTTTAGTTCATAGACTCTGGAATTTTAGTTCATTCATTCTGGAATTTTTAGTTCATAGATTAGATTCTGGAATTTTAGTTCATAGATTCTGGAATTATAGTTCATCGATTCTGAAATTTTAGTTCATATGTTGTTGCTGGGAATCGAACCTGAATTTTTTTTTTAAAAGGGAGACGCGCGTTTTTAATAAAACGACGTCGTTTTTGCATCCGTATGCACCCTGCATGGTGCATACGGATGCACAACATAATTTTTGCATGGGAATGGGCTGAGTACAAGGGGATTTGGAATAAGCGTCAATATTCTTATTTGAGTGATATAGGCCTGTTTGGTAAAATACTTAGTCTATAGGTCAATTCTGACTTATTTGATCACTATTAGATTTATGCTTTGGTTAAAAAAAATCAATATAAGTGTTTGATTATTTAGGCTCTGTTTGGCAAACTTAGCTGAAAAGCTATAAGCTACGAGCTGAAAGCTGAAAAGCTATAAGCTCAGAGTTAAAAACTAAAGAGCTGTTAAGCTAGCTGTTATGATTGAAAGTGTTTGGTAAAATTAACTTTTTGGATAAGCTGATAAATGTAAAAAGACTAAAAAGGACATCTTTATAAAATTTAAATTAGTTTGTTTACATATTAAAATACAACATTTTGTCTTTAAAAAAAAATTAACATTTTGAAATAAAACTATTAGCATAATCATGATCTAGCATCTCATAATGGAGTAATAATATTGTTGCAAATCTCATAATAATAATAATAATAATAATAATAATAATAATAATAATAATAATAATAATAATAATAATAATTGTGGTGAAAGTTGCGAATAAAGGAGAAGAGAAAAAAAAAATTAATTGTGAAGGGTAAATTATTTAATTTCTTTAAAATAATATAATAAGGATAAAAATTAAAAAAAAAAAAAAAAAAAGTTAGGAAGCTGGGAGCTTATTTTGAAACGGTACCTAAGGTAGCGTTCCAAAATAAGCTCTTATTTTAAGCTAGGAGTTTATTTTGGGAATATTACCAAACATAGCTTATAGCTTATTAGTAGCTTAGCTTAAAATAAGCTATAAGCTCCTAAATAAGCTTTGCCAAACAGATCCTTAGTGTTTTGTAACTCCAAAATGCTAAAAACCAAAAATTTCAATTAATTTTTTGAGAAAGAAAATTATACCAAACATCTAATGTTATCAACTAGTTATATCCTCTAACCCATTTACCAAGATTATAATTAAGGACATTATCCCATGGTCATATCATGTATTGAATCCCTATTTTATTTTATTAGTACTATTGACTTCGTGAAGCACAAATAGTCCATATCGCCCCCACAAAGACTCAAACCCATGACTTCTAATTTGGGAGCTAAACCACAAGCTAAGATCATTGACATTGTATAATCCCTATATTTCAAGCTAATTTACTAATTTCATTTCATATATAAAACATTTAATATTATTAGAAAACATTTAGTGTTACTTGAAAACATAATACATCATAATTAATTAAATTTTCACAGAAGATTTTTTTTTTTTTTTGAAACCAATTCTCACAGAAGTTATTTCTGCTTTGGGTGGTCAAACTTTCCAAGGAATATATTTTTAATCTCTACTATACCCGATGGATTATATGAACCCGAGGGTCCGGATTATAAAGTCCGAATATATATTTGAATATAATAAATAAATAATAAAATAATAATAGGGGTAGAAATAATGCACGAATTAGCATCACGGGGACGAATATTGCATTAATCGAGTGTATAGTGCTATTACATAGGTTTCAGACGTGTAATAAAAAGACAATTACAGTAAGAAGGTAGAAGATGCCTTGATTAGGACATCAAGGAAGGATTTTATAGCCTATGTCGCCATAACAACCCCGGAGAAATCGTTGGAGATGCCCCCAACCGCCTTGGGCCGCAACAATAACCGCATGACTCGAACAACGCGGATACCTCGTCCCCGGCCGAGCCGACCCCACGTAGGCCGACCCCGGGTGACCGAGCCCGCGCTGGGCGACCCCGTGGTGGCCGAGCCTACGTGGGCTGACCCCGGGGTGCCAAGCCCATGTTGGCCGACCCCAAGGTGGTCGAGGACCCCGGGGTGGTAGTGGTCGAGGACCCCGGGTGGTAGCCAAGGACCCCGTGGTAGTAGTCGAGGACCCGGTGGTAGTAGCTGAAGACCCCGTGGTAGTACCAAGGACCCCGTGATAGTAGTCGAGGATCCCGTGGTAGTACCGAGGATCCCGTAATAGTAGTCGAGGACCCCGTGGTAGTACCGAGGACCCCGTAATAGTAGCCGAGGACCCCGGGGAGACAGATCCCTCCATGGTCCATTCGGCCACGTGCGTAGTCAAGTCAGATCCCGAGTCTGATTCGCTTCATATTACGTTGCCCGAATCGCGACGTATTCCATCAATACCCTTGTTATATGGAAACAAAAAAGGACAATAAAGAACAAAAAGGTAATTGGATAAATATTACACATTTTCGATTATCTAAAAAAAAAAAAAATTAGAAAGGAAATTAGGTCATCTTTAGTTTAGTATAACTTTCTCACGTTCCTCGACTCATAAACCTTCCCAAATCAAATGTATACCAAACAGTCCAAACATGATAATAATCTCAGATATTAAATTGATTTTTTTTTAAATAAAAAAAAAGTAAGAAATTTCCTCACATTTTACTAAATGAACTTTTTAGAGATGGTGAATAAAATGCATATTAAATGTGTTAGGGCGAAAATTTGAAGAGGCCGAGCTCAGCATCTCGCTATTAAAAATGGTGATAATTATTATATTGCTTGGCAAAAATTAAGAAATAAAGTTATGATTTCACTACTAATTTTAAATTTTAGCATAGTGATAAGCACTTGATGGGATAAAATCTCTGATTATTGATTTCTCTCTACGGCTCTGTTTGGCAGAGCTTATAGCTTATTAGTCTGTTTGGTGATGTTTCCAAAATAAGCTCCTAGCTCTATTACATTGTAGTAACTGAAACACAAAGAGCCAATAGTAACTGAAACACAAAGAGCCAATAACGCCTCCACTGAGGCTCGAACTCACAACCTTCTAAATGAAAGTCCAACCAGGGTACTATTAGACCACATAGTCCTGGTAGCTCCTAGCTTAAAATAAGAGCTTATTTTGGAACGCTACCTTAAGTAGCGTTTCAAAATAAGCTCCTAGCTTTCTAACATTTTTTCCATCTTTATCCTTATTATTTTAAAGAAATTACATAATTTACCCTTCTAAATTAAAACCCTTTTCTCTTCTCTTTTATCCGCAACTTTCACCGCAAATATTATTATTATTATTATTATTATTATTATTATTATTATTATTATTATTATTATTATTATTATTATTATTATTATTATTATTATTATTATTATTATTCCATCTTGATCCTTATTATTTTAAAGAAATGATATAATTTACCCTTCCCAATTAAAACTCATTTCTCTTCTCTTTTATCCGCAACTTTCACCGCAAAGGAGATTTGCAACAATATTGCTACTTCATTATGAGATGCTAGATCATGATTATGCTAATAGTTTTATTTCAAAATGTTATTTTTTTAAAGACAAAATGTTAAATTTTAATATGTAAACAAACTAATTTAAATTTTATGAAGATGTCATTTTTAGTCTTTTTACATTTATCAGCTTATCAAAAAGCTAATTTTACCAAACACTTTCAATTATAACAGCTAGCTTAACAGCTCTTCAATTTTCAGCTTCGAACTTATAGCTTTTCAGTTTTGAGCTCCTTTTCAGCTTTCAGCTCCTAGCTTATAGCTTTTCAGCTAGGTTTGCCAATGTATCATGAGGCCGGCCGGGTAAGTATCATGAGGAAAACCTATGTATTATGCTCCATATATCTAGTAACATTGAATTCTCTGATCAAAATATTTTACAATAAATTTTATTTTATTTCTCAATATCCATCGTCTATTCTCATACAAATAAAATTATTAATAAATATCAACTTTTACAAACATAAACTTTATTATATTAATTTGAACCATAATGAGATTGTATTAATTTGAAACATAAACTTATTGACATATATCAAGGATTAAGTTTTAGAAGATGAAACTCTAAGCTCTAGCTAATGGTAAATGATATTTCTCTTGTTGTAATTTGTATTTTGATTTTTGTAGTATAGAAACTATCAAAATATTTGTATTTTGATTTTTGTTGTATAGAAACTATAAAAATTATCCACACGCGCGAGCGAGCGCGCGCGCGCGCACACACACACACACACACACACACACACATATATATATATATATGATTTGGATCAAATAAAAACACATACTGCCGCATGAGAGAACTAAGAACAGCTCAAAGTTGTCGATTTGAGAAGATCTAATGGCTTTAAAACAATGAGAGAGATGAAAAAGTATAGTAGCATTTTTGTAAATAAATTTGAATTTTAAAATCCAATTACCAACACTATATAGTGGAACTAATAATACCATAGAGTGCATCCCACATATGTATAAGTGCAGTGATTCCAATAAACATATATATGCACTCTAGAATGTTGAAATTTGCACTTTAAAATTTGAATTATTTATAAAAATGTCACCATATTTTTTAACAAATGCATTTTGTAGTTTTGCTTAGTTGCTCAGATCTTTAAAGTTTGACATATTTATAAATATATTATTGCATTTTTTTCTCTAATTGATTCATATTAGTTAGATATTTCTAGATGGACGATCTTGATTATATTGGCTGTTAATTCTCTGATAAGGAATGATTTTTATGGAAGCGCGGCAACCCCATATATATATATATATATTAATCAACCGCACAACCGCATGAGAAGCTTACACTATATATATATATATATATATATATATATATATATATATATATATATATATATATATATATATATATATATATAGTGTAAGCTTCTCATGCGGTTGTGCGGTTGATTAATGTGCGTGAGGTTTGTACTCAATATGCGTGAGTATTGTGCTCTTAATATGCTTGAGATTTGTACTTAATGTGCGTGGGTGTGTAATGTTAAACTATTAAACTGTTTAAAACCCCAAAAAAAAAAAAAAAAAAAAAAAAAAAAAAAAAAAAAGTAAACTAACTGATAAATTATAGAAAGGAAAAACGGCTAACACGACATTGACTATAAATTAACATGGCGTTTGGTTGGAGAGGGAGAATTACGTGGGAAAGGAATTGCAATTTCATGGGAGATGAATTACTGTGAATAAAATGAGAATTTAAATTCCAGTGTTTGGTTTACAGGAATAGAATTAGTAGGAATTTCAATTTCAATGTTTGGTATACATGGGAATTGAAAGGGAATAAGCAGGGTCGAATTTTAGGTTTTGGTGGCCCTGTTCTGATAAATAACTGAGGCCCTCCAAAATTATAATTTTTAAAATTAACATATGCGAGTTTCGAACCTTTGACCTCCAAGTGAAAATACATTAAATACACATTACTACCATCTCAACCTTTTAAGTTTAATTAAAAACTTTTAATTTTTATTTCTAAAATAGCTAGGTAAATATTAAATATTGTGCCTCTAAAATTTGGGGCCCCTCTAAAATTGGGGGCCCTGTGCGGTAGCCCAGCTTGCACAGCCTAAAATCCGGCCCTGGGAATAAGTAGTATAAAGTCAAAAATGTCCATTTTTGTTGTTAGGCATTAATTTTAGGTTAAAAAAATGCAGGGGTAATTTTGACTCATCACTATCTTTTTTTCTTACTAAAATCCCAGGAATTAAAATTCCGGGGGGGGGGGGGGGGGGGGGTTGACATTGGATTTTAATTCCTTGAAAATGAGAGAATTGCAATTCCTTTCAACCAAATAAGGAAATTTTGTGGCCTTTGGAATTAGGTGGGAAGAGAATTTAAATTCCCTTCAATCAAACGCCATGTAATAGTTGATTATTTGACTTACAAAACTGGCATAGACTATGCTTGGCAAATCTAGCTGAAAACTGAAGAGCGGTTAAACTAACTGATTATAATTAAAAGTGTTTAGTAAAGTTAACTTTTTGATAAGCTGATAAATATAGAAAGAGTACAAAGGACATATTCAAAAAATTTAAATAATTTTAAATTTAAATAAGTTTGTTTACATATTAAAATTTAACATTTTGAAGTAGGGAGATTTATAAAATCTTATAAAAATTATACAACTCATATGATTATATAAATTTTAGGGAGGATTTTAAAGATATAATCATAGTCATACCATCAAGTAGATCTCCACCGTTCGTTGAGGAGGTAGAATAAATAAATAAACTCATGGGACTCATTTTTTAACAATCCAAGTGGTTCAGTAAAGCTTATAATCGAAAAATAAAATGTTTTTTTTTAAATTAAATAGAAGTAAAAAAAAGTAAAAGGATTTTAATTGAGGGGTAAGGATGTCATTTATTTAAAATAATAAGGATAAAAGTAGAAAAAAAAAGTTTTGATACAAAGATTAACATAAAAGCAAAGAAAAAACACGAGCATATCAGCCAAACAGCTCTTGATTGTTCATGCACAAGCCAAAAAAAAAAAAAAAATCATAAAAAACACAGACACAAAAATACAAGGATTATCTTCTACATAAGAAACGTCTTGATTGTAGGACTGCTCATCTCAAACTTAAGAGATTTAAGCACATTTGCCCCTATTTTCATCACTTTATTCTTGGCGTATGTATTATTGTAATGTAACAGAAGTCCTCAACATTACGAGGACTAATCTCTTCATACTTTCTGTAAATTACAAACAAAATGACCATTCATATAAGCAAAACATTCCTCAAAACAAAACATGGCGTTGTCCGGAAATTTCACCGCCGTCATCGGCGAAGCATTGTTTCATGTTTCCAATTCCGTTGCTCATTTCTCAGGAAACACATACCAATAGCGTCAAAATTTATTATTTATTGAAGATGGATGGGTGATAACAGATTGAACCTAAAGATTAAATTGGACCAAATTAATAATTTTACCTATATTATGTTATATATATTCAACCAAATATATATTTCCAATTAATGCTAGCTACTGAACATATATATTGCCCGGCAAGAAGAATGCGGCGATGATGGGGTGAAGAAAGAAAAGAGAAGAAATAAAAGACTAAATTGCCCTCATTATTTTACCAATTAAAATTTTTCAGTTACTTTTATCTGCAATATGACTAAAGAGACTGAAATTGAGAAAAATTGAATAATTGTGAAGTCAAATTGATAGCTTTTAAACTTGTGGACTGCATTTAACAATACCATAATAGTTATATGATCAAAAATGAAATTTTTATCAATCTTATAATTATCATTGTACATTAAATTAAACATATATATAACATGTCAATAACAAACAGAGTTTATAATTAAATTCTTCCAAAGGCTGAACCCCAACTCTAAGGGGCCCCCACACCCCGACCCGACAAAGCATTTGGGACCAAATTAATAATTTTACCTATATTATGTTATATATATTCAACCAAATATATACAAGTGTGAATTGTCCACTCTTAAATGTCAAAAATGGATTGATTGGAAATAGTCAACATTTTAACCTTGAAATCTTGAATGTGGGTATGTTAAGTCATAAATATCATTGTCAAACTGTCGCAACTTTCCTAGCAATTAGACTTGGTAATATGAGATGATGGGGCATTCAATATTGTTTTGTGACAACAATTATTACCCCCAAAAACACTTGGGAAATAATACTAATAAAATATAGCAGCCCACTTTGAATATACAAATTAAAATAAATTCATAAGTAGAAATTAAAACTTAGCAGCCAATTTCCACTAAAAGCCAATCAACATCCTATCCTCTTCAAATGTCCCTTAACTAATATGTAAATATTAGGGGGGAGGGGGGGGGGGGGGGAGAGTTAACGACGGTTTGGCACTTGGGTTTAGCCTAAGGCCACCTGAATATGGAGTCAACTAGTCAAGGAGTTGATCTCTATTAATACTCTATCCACATACATTTTGTATAAAATATTATCTTATTGTTTGTAAATAATTTATTCATAATTAAAATATGGTAACACTTGTGTGAGACTGTCTCACGGGTCTCAATCTGTGAGACGAACTAGATCTTTGATTAATGGAACGGGTCTTTGATTAATGGATCAGATCTTTTACCTCATTAATCAAAAATTCAACTCGTCTCACACAAGTTTTTGCCTTAAAATATAATCAAATATATACTTTTTCTAATCTATTTTAGTGACATGTCTTGTTAATTAGTAAAATTAGTTCTTATTTTTTTAATGTTTATTTGTAATTTTTAAATTATTTTTTTGTTTAATAATATTTTTAATGTAATTTTTAAATATATAAATTTATGCACAAATCATCAACTAAATACTATACAAAAAATTAAACTATATATACAATAAAAAACTTGAGTAAAGTCCAATGAGATGGAAGAACGTAACAAATTTATGGCAAATTATGTCCTGGAAACGTATTCACCATTGTTCAAGTCCAAATGGGGTCGTTTTTACGCGGAAAAGAAAAATTAGCTAATGTGCTGTTAACGGCGCGCGTTTGGTCAGATTATGAATTTTCTGTTATGAGATTATGAATGTAATATAAATTCATAATCTCATAACAGAAAATTCATAATCGCATAAAAGTAAAACATTTATTAAATCATGAATTTTCTGTTATGAGATTATGAATTTACAGTTATGTAATTATGAATTTTCTGTAAATTCATAATCTTATAACAGAAAATTCATAATCTCATAACTGCACATTCACAAATTCATGCCTACACATTCATAAATTTATGAATGTTGAAGAAGCTTGCGCTACAGAGGAGCAGCCATGATTTCGGACAGGAATGTGTAGGCATGGTTCCAAAGTGAATGTGCAAGCATGGATTCATAATTTATTAATGTCCGAAATCATTGCTCACCTCAAATTAAAGTGAAACCGCGAAATGTGAAAATGAAGAAGAAAAGTCACGCGATTAATTAAGGGAAAAAAAAATAACGGTGTACTAACACCGTTGGGACCGTGTTCGCCATGGATGGTGAACACAGTTCCATGGCATAACGATCCCAAATTTATTACTCTCTCTGTCCCATTTTATCTGTCCTACTTACTATTTATTGGTCAAATCAACTCTTTCTTCTTTATTTATTTTCTTTAATATTTTTTACTTATTTTTAAATTATTTGATTGTGTGTATTATAGTAATTGTTTGTGTATTATAGTACTTTTAGTGTCGTTTCTAAATATATAAATTTCGTATACTAATACTAAATTTAATATTATGAAAAATTAAACGGTAGAGTGCTAATTATTGTAATCTGAAAATGTAAAAAAGACACCATTTCAAATGCTGTACCGCACTATGGTATCATGTTTTTAATATGCATTTCATTAGTTGCTTAAACACTACATATTGTAATATTTTATACAAGTTTTTTAGCATGTGACGGCTTAATCTTCAAACCCAACGGTATGAAAATCCGCCAATATGGTCAACACGTCAAAGCGCACGCCAAGAAAAGACCTATTTCCAGCATCCAAGAAATTCACTCTGATGCTTAAATATATCATTATGCAGTCAAGTTTGGTGATTAATACCAAGTTTGATGATTAAATATAATCATTAGCGATACTGTATGTGCATGGAAAACAAAACAAAAAGCATCTAGGCAAATTTCAACACTATTTTCTAATCTTTCAATATTCTTCACAAAATACACTAATAAGTTCAATTATAACCCTGTGAATCAACCCAATACACAGCTATGGTCAGCTTTTGTGTTCCGCTTGCAATGGTTTTGCAAAAAAACAATTAGATGAACTTCATTCTAATAATGGAAAAAATTTTAGTGATGGAATTTTGTTATAAAGACGTAAGAAGTAGCAACCCTACCTCCTTTTGCTCTGGAGGATTTCAGCTAGAGATTTTGGACCCTGAAATTCATCTTCTACGTTTGTTCCAGATAGCTGTGGCCCTAAATTCCAATCCCCTTTTGTTCTTCTCTTCTCTTCTTTGATCTGGGAAAGTGACTTGGGTGCACTAAACAGTTTTGAATTGTCAGTTGATTCTCTCTTCTTAGAAACTCCCATCCTTGAGACGACTTCAGACAGAAAAGGCAGCTTCTTGCTGTGTATCCTCTTAAAATGCTGCCTACGACTGCTCATGCGAGAGTGTCTCAATGTGCTTTCATGGTTGATACCATTCAGAAAACTTCCCCGCTCTGATTGTGACCCAGTTGCTTTACTTTCCACCTTTGATGCCAGTCTTTGATGCCTCTTCCTAGTACTGTGCCAATGAGGCCTATTCGTGCTTGGGGCGCTAAAATAAGACGAGTCATGCCTTCCATGGTAGTGGTTCAGAGTATAACGATCAACTGTTTGGCGCCCTTTCAGATGGTTGCGGAGGTCCATATTACCCTTAGCACTAAAAGCCCATTTTGTTGGCATGCTTTTCCTTTTCTGTGGCAAAATATAATCCGTCACCCTCTGTCTTGCATGGCCATTGATTTTTCTTAAAAGATAACTAGTACATTCATTGTCAAAACCATTATATGAATCATTTAACTCTTCTTCAAGCACAATTCCTGTATCTAGATGCACGGGATGATATTCACTATTGTCCTCAGAATCATCTCCCGTGTACTGCTCATCAAGTGTTCTGCCATCCATATCATTTTGGAGTGAGTACTCATGATCTACTTCATACCCCAATTCCTCGGATCTATCATTGACAAGAACATCAAAACCAGGAGATGATTCTAAGCATTCTTCTCTCTCTATATTGTCTTCCATTTCATCATCTGAACTCCATGCGGTGGCCAAATGAGATCCTCCTCCGGTAAAGCCTTCAGCAGGAAGTGAAGAAATCGACTTTACTGCTACAGCTTCTTCAGATTGAGATCCTGATATACCTGGAGAAGTATTTCCATCAGTAAGATTATTAGTTGCCGGTTGTAGATTTACTTCTGTCATGACCTTTCCATTGGCTGATATCTTCAGGTTAGTTTCAAATGAACTAGGATGTGTTTCCACTTGTGCGGACCCTTTTTCACTCCCCAGACATTTCTTTTTCTCAAGGGCTAGTCCATCAGGGACTCCAGAAGCTATCTTTGAGGATTGCCATGTAGGTACACCATCATCAGGTCCATGTAGAAACACACATTTATCACCTTTATTGCAAAAACCATTGTTATAGAAAAAACAAGGAACATTTGTCTTGTTCACTTGCACCACAGACTGATGGTATGTAGTTGTTGATTCATATGACATCCCAGAAGAACTCTGCAATGGCTGCACACGGCACAAAAAGGCAAAATAGAAGAGTGTTAGATGAAATATAGGACTAGCGAGAAGAAGCATAACTTGTAGAATTGCAAGTATAAGACCCAGTTTATCTTCAAGCAAAGGGGATATAGAAGAAAGCAAACGCAGCAAACACTCTTTGATAAATGCTAATATGCATGCAATTTTGGAGAACATTCACAGGAAAGGATTATTCTAGAATGAATTAGAAAATAAAACTGCATTTTTTAGCCATTATCCTAATTCTTAATAGGGGAATGCTTTCAATTACCCTTTATAGGAAACCCTCATAAAAGGAAGATCCTTGTTACAAACTAGACTTATTGATGAAAACAATTCAAACAAATGCACCTTGACACAATTATAGCCAAACCATTTCAAATTGGTAATTTAGTACACAAATTGTAACTGTTGATGCAATTTTAGAAAATTAATTTAATTCGATCCAGAAAAGGTCCAACCAGACTTGAATTGGCTTATAATTTCATAGAAGAGTTTATCAGATTCATAAAAGACTCCATCTATTTTTGCATTGAACATTACTTTCATGAAAAAGATAATGTAATTTCATATATAGTGATCATTTATGCTTGTTGCATTGATTATGTAAGTTAGTGATTGTCTTTAATATATGGCAAACGTGTTAGCCAATTCAAGTATAGTTGGATTTTTTGGGGTTGGGTTAAACAATTGCCTAGAATTGCTCCAAAGTTTCAAGTTTTGGTATTACCAACTTTAAAAGGTTCCGTTATCATTATAACAACACGCAAAGGTATTGATTTTTTCATCAATATGCCTATAAACTATGTAATCATTATTCATTACCACATTTCATGAAACACAAAATGGGCAGTGATTCAAGAGTATATGAGCAGATGTGCAAAAAAATCGGACGACCGAAAAACCGGCAACCAAAAACCGAATTGCCTGAATATTTCGGTTTTCGGTTTTTGGTTTCGGTTATCAAGGTAAAAAAAATTCAGTCATTTTGTTTTTTCAGTCGGTTTTTGGTTTTTAAAGAGAAAATCTAAAGCCAACCGAAAAACCTAAGGTTAATCCCAAAAAAAAAAAAAAAAAAAAAAAAAAAACTAACCTTAGCCCATTTACATTTTGAAAGTCCACAACCCATCACATTAATTTAATGGGGTGTTGGACTGCACTGCATTTGTTGACCATATAATGTATAAATATAGTCCATTTACATTTCACTAAGCTACTATCTACTTCAGGATATTAATTTTAATGGACTATAATTCTATAAACACTAAGATATTGTTTGTTTGCTTTAACAATTTAGCCCTTTAGCATTAGTCAAATAAATAAAATAAATTTAGCACTTTTACAAGGAAATTTTGGTTATATTTAACCGACCGAAAATCGTTGGTTTTGGTTAGTTATGAAGGTTTGGTTAAAATTTCGGAAATTAACCGAAAATCAAACAATGCTAACCCCTACAGTGAGGGGTTCAAAATTCCTTAACGGCAAAATCTCTAAAAGCCAGCATATCTAAAACAAACATGACACTATCATCTTTCTAGATCCTGTAAGGCTGTAAAGCAGTAACAAGCATGATAAAGTAAATCTTGAAGTTGCATTCTATCAGCACATTATGGATACCTTATCTCTTGTGAATCAGGAGGTCTATCAAGACCACTATACAAATAAATGTTCCTACTAATCACAAAATATCAAACACAGATGACTGATTTACTGCTGGAGTTCAGTTGAATCAGTTCATCAGTTTGATGTTAGTTAGTTCAACCACCGAATGAACCAAGTTATGCTTTGCATAGGAGGGACATGTCATTGATCTCAAACTACAAGATTTGCCAGTTCTATTCAACCACTGGAATTTTCTTTTCTGAAAGCATATATCACATAAGAGACTGAGTAAAGAACCACAAACCCACTGATCCAACATAAAGTTCAGGAAGCAATTTTAACCCATGGAATATTGCTTGGTTATGCTGAGCACATCATTAGCAACAGCAAAAAGAAGAATGTTATGAACTTAATCAACTCATAGCCCAAATCTCCCAAAAATCTCACTTCCTGATTTACTAAAAGAATCACAGATGAATAGATGATAGATAGCTGACATTTAATCTCCCTTCTTTAAGCCACTGAAATTTATCAACCAACTAGAATTGGAATACTCTAGTTCAGGATGACTTAGCCATGCTAAACCTCCACTATAATAATGGAGGTATTTTAATAACAGAAAAGAATGACCAAATCAGCATCCCAGGTTTTTAAAAAATGCAGAAACTATATAGTTAATTATATTTATATAAAGGTAAACTGTTGATGGTAGGAAGCAAATCAACTATGCCTACAAACTAGCATAAGCACATAATATCACACTGAATAGAAATGGCAGCTTACAGGATGTCGGAATCCACAGGTTGGATTAAGACAGCTCCCTGATAACCAATACCAGCAGTCCCTGGGGTTGAGCCTAGCAATATCATTGTGTCGATATTCACATTCAACGCCCTGAAAAGCAGAACCCATGCCATCAGTTTTTTGACAAAACCCAAATGTTCATGAAGAATTCAATCAAATTAATCTAACAATACATAGTATATATGATGTGGTTTTTTTTTAACACATCCAACAACTTTATTTGTGCCCACAGTTATGAACTATCCATTAATCATAATTAATAAGAGAAAGCTTCTAAGAATATATAGTTTCATTCAGAAACAGTATCCTTTAAAATGGTTCTTTAAGAAAATTCCAACAAAATAGTAAATGTAATGTAACATGAATGCAATGAAAGTTCAGATTTCTGTTTCACTATACTTGCTTAATTATTTTAAAGGATAAAATATAAGTTACTACATTGTACTTTGGTTTATAATTTTAATGCCAGCAGAAATTTTTTTAACTGGAGTCCATGCTTAAGTTCCTATTAACATAATAACATGTGAATAACTACCCTCATTTTTTCTACCAAAATTGCCACAATTTTTCTATTTAACTACATCTTCCACCTTCCTTCTTTCGTGGTAGACCAACCCATTCTCAGACTGGAACTAAATAGTATGAAATGACATGTTTCAGAATCAGGATACTGTTTCTGAACCACCATTCCACCAGGCCTTATCTTCTGCTGCTCTTGTGCTGTCATCAACAGAAGAAAAACTTGCAGATTAAATTTGAGTGCTTTGTAATCTAGGTCTCAAGTCTTCCCATACATGGCCTTAATGTAATCAGAAATGTCTTCCATTTGTCCAAGTCCAAGTCCAGAGTCACATCCAAGAGAACTAGATTTGAGCCTGTTGTAAACTAACTAGAAGCCAAAAAAACTCTCCAATAGTATTGGTGGGTCCAGTTACCAGTAAGGAATAGTTCCTCTACTGTTGAATGTGGGTGGGCAAAGCAATGAATGGTTAGTATTAAAAAATGGATTAAATTGATTATTGTTTGCTAATTGAGAACCAAGAGTTGAAGACCAAAAGTAGATCATATTGAAGCCACATTTAGGTATACAACTTCAGTTTCATAAACTTGAATTGAATTAAAGAGTCAAGACACTGACTAGTTTGTGTGGAAATTTAACAAAATAATGAAAAGAGTAACGTTCTGTAAGATTCTTCTAACAAATACTCTTTGCCTAAATGATCATAGATGACAGCTAATACACGATTGCACTTGTATGATGACTAATACCAGACACTAAAGAAATGCACATAAGACAAACAGTGTTTTACGTATATAGACTGATAAACTCATTTACAAGAACAAAATGCAGTAAGGCCAAATGACACATCAACCACTTCTAATTATGTTATACTCCGCACCAAATAGAGGAAGTTCCTGAATTTTCAATACGCACTTTGAAGAACATTTTATCATACAGTATGCATACAGATACATACATAAATAGATGTAGCCATATATACAACTCGAGCGTTTAGATCATGCTGGATAATTCCAAGAAGCTCAGATTGAAGGCGGACTCCAAAAAACACTTGAGATAATAGAGTTGGAAGAAAAGCAAATGAAGTAAATAAGAATTACGCGACAGTGCAAGGGGGGAGAGGTTGGGAAGCGTTACCTTCTTGCAAGTGAGAGGCGAGGCTAAGAAGTAGACGCAATCAGTGTTGCACTTGAGCAGTTCTTCCTCCATTTTCTCCCCAGTAAACTGCATAGCTTTGCGGCCTGTGCCTGAATCGAATCCCCGTCGATTCGTCCGGGCGATGCCGTTTCTAGAGACGAAGCATGTATGAATGTTTGTATATAGGAAGCAGTGCAGGGAGTTCTATAAAAGAGTGAGTAATTGGGGTTTTGATTCTCGCCTTCTCTCGGCTTATTGCCGTGAGGGCTTCATTTTCTTGAGTACTTGCATTTTTTCTTTTTTTTTTTACATACCCAATACTCGATAGTACGTGTGAAACGAGTTTCAACATAATTTCGAATATCATTTGAAACGAGTATGAGTATTCATTTATGTTCGTATAATTTTAAATAAATGTATATATGTTCAATAATTTGAAAACAAATTATTATTTACCTTACATGTACGTAGATAGTATAAATAATGGTAGTGATGAAAAGATAAATGATAAGGTTTGTAATTAGGTAGGGGAAGAAATATATAGATAGGTGGGTTGGTAGGTATTATAGTAAATAGACAAGTGAAGTAAGTTCATAGGTAATGATAATAATAAATTAATAATAATGATCAAACATGAAATAATGTTTTTCTGTATTTGAAAAAATATGGAAAAGAAAAAAAGAAAATTATATATATATATATATATATATATATATATATATATTGAAATAAATAAAAACTATAAATACGTACAAAATTAATCTATTTATTCTTTAAAAAAAAAAACTTATATAACACAATCCATTTGCATTTCCCACAAGCGATAAACACAAATCAAGTAACGAAATCAGAGAATCTGTTGATATTTTCTTATGGGAAGGCCTCAAAAAAAGTAAAACTAAGCTAAACTAGAAACACTCTGCTCAATACAACTCTCAAATTTTGCTGTAAAGAGTTTAGTTTGCCTTCTTCAAAATTCATTTATTTGAGAACTGCGAGAATCAACTAGTTGCAACTACAGAACTACTATCAGAACTTGTAAACCATGTTTTCTGTGTATCCAACTTCTTTGAGTACGCCACTCAGCTGCACCCAACGAAACACGAATAAATAAATGTTGACGATTATTAGAAGCAAGCAAGGGATGGAGGTAAGGAAAATCACCTCTCCTTGTTCTCTCTTATCTTTTTCTCCAGATACATGTGTCATCATCCCAGGAGGACCGCATACCTGGAAAACCGAAAGAAATAGTTGGGGCATACACTTGGATTATGTATTCTAGCACTGCTAAACCCAAAGAACAATTCTAAGGCAAATGGGCATGGTATCACTATTGAGATTTCAGGTTGTTTGAGATGTGTAGTTTATGGGTCATTGGAGAGGACTTACAAAGATAAGTGTATCATCACTAGGAGGAGGCAACCCTTTGACGACCATATCCTTTGATATAAAACCAGAGCCTCCTCTCCACTCCTTTGTTGGACTATCTACAGTGTAGAATACCTGAAAAATGACCCCAAAAAATTAAATAAAAGATAAGAAGAAATTACTGTAATTCATGAACAAACAAGTAAGCATGTAAATGTTTTCAAATTGATTCTGCCTGTACCTTAAGATTTGGATGCGTTGCTGCAAGCACATCAAGCTTCTTTTTCAGAAGTATGTCATCAGGAGACACGTTAGCATACAGCAACGAGATCTGTAAGAATCGAAGCTTCATGAGCTATCTATAAAATCCATGACTTGCAATATCTTTTATGACTGAAACAGAAAATCTGGCAAGCACCCTTTCACAAATAGCACAGTTAATGTGGCATAAGCCCACACTAGAGCAATTTATGCCACTCAGTTTTCATATGCAGGCAACAAAAAATTGAATTATTTTATCTACCTGAGTGTTGTCATCAGGATTCTTGAGAATAGCCTCAATGACCTGGAGCATTGGGGTGATGCCACTGCCCCCTGCAATCTGTGCAAAGGAAAGCAAACTCAATCAAGTGAAAATAGATTCAAGTGCAACTAAATTCTGTTCATCTGTATAACTTCAGATATTGTTAGCTTTGCAAAAGTTAATCCATAGGGGAACTTATGAGCCAATATCCAAGATCTACTCACTACTCACACTTTCATTGATTAATACTATTTCTTTTCGGAAACTAACATCCATCTGTGTATATGAAAATAATATCAATCTTATTCTAGGGTGATGCTTGACTTGGTAACAGTCAAATTTCTTTAGATTATAATTATTATAAGCTATAAACTCCTGAATGATGTTGATCGATGATCAAGTAACATGTCAGCATGAAGGCCATCAATTACCATGCCAATGTGTTTCTTCATATTTGGCCTATACTGGAGCTTCTGAATGGGCCTGCAAAAAAAAAAAAAAAAACCGTCATGGAAATGTATAACATTAATTTACTGTAAGCTTAGAAGTTCACTTCTGTAATTAACCAACCCTTTTACTTCTACTTTGTCTCCAGGTTTTAGGCTTGCAAAATGCTGACTCATTTTTCCTTCAGGGTAAACCTGCAGTATATTTTAGCCAGTAATAAGAACTACAGGAATCACTATTGGAAAAATATGAGTATTCTAATAGATGAAGTAACACAACACATCATGTAAGCAACAAGATATAAGATATACCTTGATTAAAAGGTCGAAGTGGCCCTTGGCATCAGGATCTGATATAGGTGTATAACTGAAAATGGAACACACTTCAGAAACTTACTGTCCTTTGAATTTTCGGTATCTAATAATAAGGCATGTAAAAGACATCAAAGGTCATCCACAACCTAGAACCTCGATTTTTAAAAAGACTATTATACTGTAATTACTGTTGATAGCAGTAATAGGAATGTGTACTGTCCAATATACTATTATACACCAAATCTCCAATTGTTTTCCAGAAGATACTCTAATATACACCAACAAGGCACCTCCAAATTCATTGAAAGACTGTTACATTTTACCTTCTATATAAGAGACTTGTGAGCCTTTCTAGTGGAAGACATATATTGCACAGAAGCACTTAGCAATGGTTCTTGATCAAATCTTCTTCTGGCATATATTTTCCTTTCTTTCATTAATATTTTACTGCTTTCAGTTTACCATAATTTCAGAATATAGATATAAAGGAACCCACCATACTGCTTCTCAGGTATACATTCATCTAAACCCAAGAGGTAAAGAATAAAGATCACATGTATCCAGAGGGATGCTTTGGGGCCTTGGTGGTGTGGGTGTAAAAAAAATGTTTTTGCTTTTGCATGTCTTAGCACAAATATGGCAAAGAAAACAGTGAAAAGTAACTAATACAATAGATAATGGTCAATACAAGAGCAAAGAAGTCAGTGAGAGAAGACAAAAATTGATAGTAAGTGGTAGCAAAAGGAAGGTGGGAAAAGAGGGACATACAATTGAAGTGGAGAGAGAGAGAGGATAAATGAACACTTACGGGCGGATGACATATTTTGGTTTTCCTTCAGCATCTTGTTGTCCAATTGGTGCTCTACAATGTGTCAATGTAGAAAGATTAAAATAGAGTATAGCAATGAAGACATGAATTTATACACGAAATACTCACATTACTCTAGCTTACCTTGTAATGATACATGACGCAATATCCAGACCTAGCTTTGCAGAGGGATCAAATGAAAACCTAGAAATATGGAGGAATATTCCAAATAGTCAGATTTTCCATCATACAGTTTTTTTTCTGTTAAGATTGAATATAAAACAATTTAGAACATAATTACACAAATTTGGAAATGATATAAAAAGCAACATGAAATTAGTTATTTTGTCTGCTATAGGTCTATCATAAATGCACACAAGAGTTTCTTTTCAGCAACCGCATCAGAAGCCAAAGAACTCTGACCTAATGGAAAAATAATAGAAATTGACCCTCAAAAACGGCACCACTTATGTCTTGTACAGTTGTACTTAAATTACAATTGCTAAGCTCTAATTAAATTCTTTAGGACAGTTTGTGGTAAACTAATCCACCTATCTTACTGGTCCAAGTTAGCAGCTCTCACTACTTTAATAGCATTGAAATCCATTTTTTTAGACATTTTGAGCTTAAAACTCATTCTGATTATCAGCATTTCACACCTCCATTTATCAACTGTTAAGTAAAGGGATGGAAAAAATATAGTATCAGATCTTTACAAATACCTTGTTGAAACTTGAAAATATTAAATACTTGGTCTGAAATATCACTAACCTGAACAGATGAGTATTATGGCTAACAGGTGCCCTATCCTCCAGCTTAAATTCAATCCACTGATTAGGATTAAGAGCTGAAAGTAAAGAAGAGATTTAGAAGAAAAGTACTATCCATTCTATTTCCAACTGCATCAAAAACCAGGGATTTTGCACCAACAACAGCAAGTAAAACAGATACTAGATCATACTATCTTTAACTAAGGCAAAAAAGGGGGCTTCCTGGGCTCAATGCAAATTTAGCCATTCATAAAGCCAGTTGTAAGCTCCATTTTAGTGCATTCTTTTGTGAGTAAAATCTTACTTGGAAAAAAAAATTAAAAGAAAAACCTATGAAAAATGGGCCAGAATGAGGAGCAAACCAGTTTTGCGGCTTGTATCTTCATTGATTTGGTCCAAATACACCTGCATTTAGAGAAAAAATAAAAATAAAAGTTAAAGCATTTAGCTTTGTAGTCTATACCGACAAGGATTAAAACATCCAGCTCACCAACTCAGTTGAAATGGTCAAATGAAATGATAAAAGTATAGCTTACATAGACCTGATCCACATCAAATCAGTGACTACTAACAGACATGGAATGTGATCATAGCCTCTATCAAATTATTGCAAGACATTTCTATCACTATTTTGTACCACAAAGCCAATGCCCCAGCGAAACCTCTCAACAATTTCAACAATCAACATACATCTAAAAGTTAGCTTTCTAAGCAGTAAGTGAAACATCAATGATCTCATTAACAATATCAGATTACAGACAGCAGACCTGTAAGCCATCCCCTGATACTGTCAAGAAAAGAATGCAATGTATCTCATTAATGCCTAGAGGCCTTCAGCATCATCAATAGTACAAAATTCAAATAACATATTGTCATATTGACGGATTACATCTTCTTTTCCATCAATTGCAAACAGAAATAATTTAAACAGAAACCTATAGCACTCCGTCAGCAACAATTATTACATATTTACAACAACACAATGCATGACAATAATAATACATTTTGCAATTTAGGAACCAAAGGACACAAGGATCCCACAACCAAAATACACATTACCAAGTTTAAATAGAGAATCCCATTTAAAATAATATACCCCCAATACTCGGGGTAATCAAGCAAAAAGAAAAGGCTCCTCAAATTCCATGAGGGGAGCTAAGCTTCCTGCACTAGATTAGACCCTCATCAGAAAACAGCCAAAATTGCAATTACAAATCTAGAGAAAAGGGACACACAATGGATACCATGAGGCGCCCTCCTGCAATAATGTTTTCGTGCTCAGCTACTAGAGCTATTATTTTGCAGAACTTATTTGATGCCTTCACTCCCAGAGGAAGGTCTCTATTTATAATCTATTACAATATGTAATTAAAGTAAGAAGCAACCATTATGTTATTATCAATCCCTAACTTTATGCTCCACTCCCTGAATAATGCTTTGCCTGCAAATCATGTGCTTGATTTGGTTGATTGATTATTATTATTACCATATTTGTCTTGATTTCCTTTCTTCTTGGGTGAGTACAGATTTAGGTCCCTATCAAACATCGAGAACCCCTAAACCAATAGCTCAAAACTACAAAATGAACTGTAGAATCAAACCAATGCAAGAAACTGTTCAACGTCATTAATGCAACCGCCAAATTCCAAAAGTCTACAACGAACAATAAACACAAGACGATGAAAGCCATACTTTTTTCTATTTTATGTTAAAATGAAATCCAGATGAAGCCGAGATGCGAAATTACCAAATTGGGCGAAGAAAAGTAGTAAAAGTAGGAGGCTCCGCCGGCTACCGCCGCAAAAGCGCCAAAAGGGAAGCGAAATCCGGCGAAGGTGGACTTGGATTCGCCACGAAAAGCTTGAGAAAATGCGATCGGCGCAGCCTTCGCTAGTCTCTTAAACAAGAGTGACATTTTCAATGCTGTGAGGTGAAATGAAGTTCCAAGATTTATGTAGAATGACAGAATCAAACTCTTGTAGAGGTTTTATACTTTATACTGAGCATCATAGGAAATAATCTAGTGCGGTCTAGCTTACAGCAGTAGATATACACGTTCTTCTTTTTTCTTTTTTTTTCTTTTTCTTTTCAGGGTAAATGTATTTTATTTTTTTTTGAATAAGGCTCAAATTAGTCACTAAATGTGCAATTAAACCACTAAACACTTCAAAAACGTGTAATTAAAACATGTCAAAATCTAAAAACTTTAAGGGTATTTTTGTCCTTTTCAACACAAAATTCCAATTTCAGCATGAATAAAATGATTTCCGCATGTCTTAAATGGGAGGGTGACCGGCGTGATAATTTTGAAACTAAAATAATAGTCGTAGATGAAAATTAATACTAAAATAATAGTCGTGGATAAAAATTGATATGAATTAAATATGTGAACTAAAACTGTTATTTTATTAATACTCGTGAGACCAAAATTAGTATTTGCTCATTAAAGTTCATACTTTATAAATTCGGAACTTACATTTTCAGAAATTAAAATTAAAGTTTAAGAGTCTAATTGCTTTTTCCTTCAAAAAAAAAAAAAAAAAGAATCTAATTGCTTTTTCATCAATAATTAGTCTTATTTGACAATTTTTTCTTATTTTTAATACAAAAGTCATCTCAAACTCAAATTTCAGTACAACCCTGTATGAAAAGGTCTCTCAAATCTGTTGCTCCTCCATTGGAGCAACACAAATTTCACACCAGATATAAAATTCTATTACTACATTTTAAACAGCAAAGAATATGAATTGGATATTGCACATCACCAGAAAGATGAAAATACATTGATGTAAAGCAAGAGAAACCCCAAGGGCATTGAGCTTACTTCCCCACAGCAATGATGCCACCCACGTTTTCCTCGTCTGCTGGGTTCCTACGTTTATGGAGCAACTGATTTTGGAAGCAGCGGTGAGGAGTTTAAGAATAAAAATGGGCTACAACTTTGGAAGCGAAGCAGCAGGCAGTTTTGATTGTGTTTCGTTGCCATTATTTATTCCAACCTGATTAGCCCACGAAGAAATGAGATGATGGGCGATTGCATAGGGGCCGGGGACAAACATAGGAGCAAGCTCCCCGCTATCGACATTATAGGCTGTGGCTAAGTTCTGCTCTTTCTCAACGCCTTTGCACATTTGGTCTACTTTAGCGGCGGTTGTCTTTTGTGCCTTATGGTACTCGGCCAAAGTGAGAGCCTTCTTCACATCTTCTCTGCTGTGCCACTGAGCATCTATAGAGAAAAGGATTTTCAAGAACCAACAAAACGAGAAAAAAAAAAAAAAAAAAAAAAAAAAAAGGTAAATGAATCAAATTGTGGGTAAGGCCCAAAGGTGTGTGGTGATTGAAGAGTAGGAAAAATAGAATTTCATCCTCTGCCCATCATATGTGATATGATACTTGTGTATATATTGCAGTGCAATATGAACAACTTGAAGCAAAAAGAGCCAAAAGTGCCTTGGCCAGAAAATAACAAGTTGGAGTACGAAGTAATGAAATTACCTTCCAATTCTTCCTTATCCACTTCAATTTCGAATGATTTAGCATATGCAAAGAACCCTACCATTAGCTGGCATGGCATACTACTGGGTCCAACTGCAATAAAACCACAAAATAAGAGCAGGATTCGGGAAATATAGTCTTTTTGGTGTGACTCAGGGTTTCCACCGTCGAACACAGTGACTAATCCTATCGCTGAATTGTAGGCACCTCTAAGGGTGAGATAGCTGATCTGGAGATTTAAGGCTGCTCCATACCCAAAGCCAAGGATCGACGTTTGGTTAAGGATGGATGAGTCCCTTCCACTCAACCACACCCCCCAGGTTCATGTAATATATAGTCTAAGAAGTAAACTGTACCTGGCCAAGGTTGAGAACTATGATAAACTACTTCACCGACTTCAATACCAGTTTCCTCCCTTGTTTCTCTTCTCACTGCCTCTTCTAAGCTTTCTCCTGGCTAATAACGACAGAATAAATATGGCGATCAACAAGTGTAGGAAAAATAATGCTTCTGCTGAATAGAAAATTAGAAAACACAGCGAATGCATAGAATAGAGTTTTGTATTATTTCTTGTTCATACCAAACTGACAGTTCAGTTTTCTTTCTAAAGATGAAAAGTGCTCCACATACCTCCATAAAACCAGCTAGGCAACTCCACATACGTGGCACAAATCTTGACTGCCTACTCAATAGTGCACGGTCATTTTCTTTATCTATGACTAACATGATGACAACCTGTTGCAAGGAAGCGCAGATAATTAAAGAGATGATATTCAGTTCATCAGGCATGTCAAACTAGTAAAGCCACGTCCAAAGAATTGAATGAAGAAAACAAACAAAGAAAAGGAAACAAATGTCAGAGTGTACCGGATCAACACGAGGATAAACTCTTTTCTTGCACAATTCATTTGAGCACTGCTTCCTTCTCCCGGCATCTACAGGCACAGTCTTACTTCCACAAAATCCACAAAACCGTGATACACCATGCCATTCAAGAAGTGCTCTGGCCTGATAAAGCTCCAAGTTAGTATCATGGAAGGGTTATGAGCTTAGTAAATGTACGAGGTTGTTTTGAGTAATTATGAAGAGAATCAATCATTCAACAACAGCTCAACAACCTCTGCAAAATAAATTGAAGCCCGAGGATTAATCAAATTTATGATCCCTCAATTGCTACATTTCAGTTAAAAAACACTCCAAACAAGTGCAGCTTCTTATGGCTGATTTTAAAAGAAAGCATCAGCTCACTAATCCCTACAAGAAAGAAAGAGAAATATACGCCCACACGGGCAGCTCAGCTCAGTTGGTTCCTAGTGGTAGATTGTGGGCAAGGACACAAGATCGAGGCGCAGTGCGAGAGTTTCACCCAATGTGGTGGGCTCATTGGCCTTCCCACCTAACGGGTGGCTGCTGAGTCACCTTGATTTACCCATCCACTATCCTATCCCATCCTTTTGGGTGCGAGGAAATTTCGCTTTTGTGGGGAAGATAGAGAAATATACTGAGGAATTCTAATTTCCAACTGTAAAAGTTGTGTTAATTGATAGTCAGTACACAATTTATATGCCCAAACTATACAATATCATTTCAATCAGTGTTGATTAAGACCAGATTAACAATCATATTATATCAATAAATGATCAAAGTTTCCAATCCATCTCCATCCGCATAGAATATGAGAAACATGGATCAAAAGATTGGAGAAGCAACACTCACATGACCAGCAACAGCAAGTTCTCCCATGGCACGAGAATCGGCCCAATCAGAAGCCACCATTAAAGTCCTGAGCTCAACAAAGCAGAGCTGTCTAGCACCCAATGCTTTCACCAAGTCATTACCACCCTCAGACACATCAATAGCCCAGTACACAACACTTTGATTATCATTCTTGGACCCCAAATAAACCAAAGAATCTTCACTCAGCTTCACAGCATAATTCTCCAGCAAACCCCTACAGTCACCAAAATCCAACCACCCAAGGTGCCAATTGGGGTCTGGGCTACCGGAGGAGCCGGCTAAAGGGCGACCCTTTCTGAAAGGCAATATTTTGAAATTGGGCGAAAGGGGTTCATCGGTCTGACCTAAGATTAGGTTTTTCAGGGTGCGGATAGCTGAAGTTGATGAAAACGGGTCCGTGGGTTTCGGGGTCCGAAGCTTAATCGGGTTTCCCGCAAAGACATGAGAATTTAAACTCACGGACATGGCGGGGATGAAGATCCAAGATTTGTTGGTTTTGAGGGTTTGAGAGAGAGAGAGGAGTTGAGAAACGGCTTTGCTCGAAGTCGAGGAAGAAGACAGGAGAAAGAGCATTTCTCACCAATCCATCAGCTAGAGAAGGTTTCAACTTTCAACTTTCAACTGTGAAGAGAAAGCAGCCCGCTTCGCCACCGCGCGCTCGTGAGGGTTGGTGAGTGACACTACCATTTCGGAAATGTCTATGTGACACGTGTAGCTGTTGACAAACGTGGGCTCCATCAACCGTTGTCCTATGATGTGGCCACAAAATTATGTTTGTCTGACGATTCTTTTTTTTTTTTTGAAAACAGACTGACGATTCTTTATCTTGTTTTCAATATCCGTTTTTATTGACTTACAAATTTTCATTTGACTTAATTATTGAAATGGTCACGCAAAATTATTAATTTGGTTTTTGATTTTTTTTGTTTAATTAAGTTTTTCAACTTTAACAATTTAAACATATTTAGTCTTTCGTTTGTTTAATAGTCAGATGTCTATTTATTTTATACCAAATTGATAATTTCACTATAATTAAGGGGTCATTTCAGTAATTAACTCTTCAATTTAATAAGAGATGAAATTATGCATGTGATGATCAAAATGGTCTTTTGGCTATAGCAAAATTATCAATTTAGTTTCGAGTAAACGAACGTCTGACGGCTAAACAAACGGATGACCAAATTGGTTTTAAAAAAAAATTAAGTTGAATGACTTAATTAGACCAAAAAAAATTTAAAAAAATAAAGTGAATGACCAAATTGATAATTTTTCTATAGTCAAGAGACCATTTGGGTAATTAATTAACTCTTTTCATTTATAATTCATATATAATATTAATTGACTCAAATAAATTACAAAATTCTGTTAAAAAATAATTAAAAGGTTTTCATACATCAAAATCAAAATCAAAATGAGATGAAATCTCGGGGGTGAACCTAATGCAAAAAAAAGACAAATCAAGATGCAAAAAAAGACAAATCAAGTTCTGTATTTTCGAATTGAGAGAGATAATGAGAGAGATAAAGAATTTTCACTATTTCTTAGATTCGTGGACCCAATTCAATTCAGTGGGATCCTTTATTCACATTTTTTTCCACCAAGAGACGTTTGGTTGCAATGAGAGAATTAGGAAAAATAATAATAATTGTAATTTCATTTTTCTCAAAAAAAAAAATGTAATTTCATAGGAGAATAATAGTATGGAAACAAAGTAACAATTAAATTACAGTTTTTGATCGACATGAATTGAATTACAAGAAATTTTAATTCCAGGATTTGGTATAAAGATCAAAATGTTCATACTTATTATAGCAGACAAATGAAAATCAATTTTAGGTTATTAAAAAAAAAGGTGATTTTGCCTTAATAATGATATCTTCTTCTTCTTTTTTCTTTCCAAGAATCGTGGAATTGAAAACACCAGGAAAGAAATGGAATTATAATCCTATAAAAATGAGTGAACAATTTCCTTTCAAACAAACAAATGAGTTTGCTTGCCTTATGAATTAAAATGGGAATAGGGATGGTAACGGGGCGGACTCTCCGTCCCCGTCCCCGTCCCCGTCGGGGAATAGAAAAAATTCTCCATCCCCATTTTTAATTGTATTCTTCTTTTTTTTTTTGTAGAGATTTCTAATTGTACTATTTGCTAGTTGATAAATAAAATATTTCTTATTTTTCATTCATTAATTTAATATTTATTTTAAAAACAAAATAAAAAATTGTTTCATTTGTTAAATTATTTTACAATTTTCTGCCTTGTAAATTGTTGAAATATGTAAACAGAATACTGAGAATAAATTTAAATATTCTAAATTCTAATAAGTTGGCTACTAAAAGTGTGATTGATGAGGAAATAGAATACTTTGACAACCGGTGTGTAATGGGCTACTGTAAAATGACTAAAACTCTAAAACTAATAATTTAATTCCTAAATTAATGTGGGTGTATGTGTATACATACATACATACATACATACATACATATACATACATACATACATACATACATACATACATACATATATATATATATATATATATATATATATATATGTATGTATATAAATTATTCGAGGACGGGGCACATTGCCATCCATAGAGTGGAATTCTAATTCTCTCCAACCAAACGTCATGTAAAATGATCTATTAGGTTTACATCAAAATGCTCCATTAAAGTTAGGAATAAATGAATAATGTTCAAATTGGCCACTGAACATAACCTGAAACTGCATTTAGACCACTGAACAAAAAAAAAAAGTGCAATTATGCCACTGAACAAAAATAAAATGCAATTAGGCTACTAAACATCCCAAATGCATGCAATTTCACCTGATAGCAGATCACCATTCATTTCATCAGGTTGCTTACTTACGTGGAATGTGAGTTGACAAAGTTAGCATTTTAAATAATTTTTAATAATAAACTTAAAATAAAAAAATAAAAATAAAAATAAAAAAAAAAAAAAACCGAGTTGGCCGCCAACCAGAGACGAAGGAGGGGGAGAAGGGGGTGGACGGCGGTTACCCCAGTGTTTTTATTTTATTTTATTTTATTTTAAAAATGTCAACTCACCATCTACATAAGCAGGCAACTTGATAAAATGGATGATAACCTGCTACTAGGTGAAATTTCATACATTTGGGGTGTTCAGTGACCTAATTGCATTTTCTTTTTCGTTCAGTGGTCTAATTGCACTTTCAACCTTTCAGGTTACGTTTAACGCAAATTATGCTGTGCAACCGTGTGCACCACTGCAAAAACGACGTCGTTTTGACTAAAAACGCGCGTCCCACTTTTTTTAAAAAAAAAAAAAAAAATCATGTTCGATTTCCGGCAATAGCATTTTTTTTGTGCATAATTTGAATTATATCCACAAATTCATAACTATATATCCATAGTGAATGAATAACACAAAATCCAGAATGAATGAACTAAATATCCATAATGAATGAACTAAATATCCATAAATTCATAATTATATATCCACAAATTCATAATTATATATCCACAATAATGCTGTTGAGGGGAATCGAAACTGATTTTTTTTTTAAATGGGACGCGCGTTTTTAGTCAAAACGACGTCGTTTTGCAACCGTGTGCATGGTGCACACGGTTGCACAGCATAACTATTGTTACGTTCAGTGGCCAAATTATTAGCCCATGTTGGTCCGAGTAAGTATTCAAGTTTAGAGGGGCCGAATAAACTTAAATGGGTTTGGTCCGTTTGGAAACTTGTTTAAAATGCACAATAATATATTTTTAACCCCTTTAAAGTTTGTTTGCACGTAGTTTGATCTTGTTAGAAGTTTATGTTTGATTAGATTAGTGCAATAAATAAAGTGTGTAAGTAAAAAAGAGAAATTTTTGAAGTAGTTCGGCTAAAACTTAGCCTACGACGTTCGCTCTTCTTCTTAAACTCTAAGGACGAGTGCATTAACACTCTTAATACAATAAGACCACTTGAGTCTTAATCACAAAGTCGACCTCAAGTGTCTAGATTTTTCACAAGCTACACTTGTTACTCTTTATATTAATTCTAGTAGAGAATGATTGGTTTGAACACAAGTTGCTCAACTTTCTCCAACTACAAGACTCGGCGTATGAACTTTTTGTTGTTGTCGTAGTCTTCTTGAGCTTGATCTTTCTTTTCAGCTTTAGCTCTCACTTCGCTGCCCTCTTAATAATACTTGTAAGCTTTTTTCGCACTTAACACTTGATCTTAAAAATTGTCAACCCTCATCCAGATTTAAATATAGGTATTTATACACAGCTTTGAAAATTTGTCCATTGGAGGGAAACAAATTTCAACCGTCTCTTAACCATTGTGCAATGACCAGTGAGTAAAACGTTTTCTAGCCGTTGAAGTGTACTTATGTGTTTGATTTTTAACTTTCTAACTGTACAAAATGTCTTGGCCATTTTGAAAAATCTTCCTTGAAATATGTACATAAATACCTTTTGCCTTGGTAATATTGTTCTTGCAACATAGCATTTTGAGGTATAGAGGCCGCTTATTACTTTTTGGAGGTTGACGTTTTAAGTTAACTTTTCGTGTCTCTTTACTATCCGACTAAGTTGATGTTTATCTGACTAAGGTTGACTCTTTCACGATAACTCTTCCACTCTTCGTCTTCTAGTCGCTTGACTCTGCTTAGTTGTCTTTCAAAGACTGAAAACTGTTATAAAGTTATTTTTCAAATTGGTTACTTTTAAAAAAAAAAATCTAAATTACAATATTCTTAACAGCCCATTCACTCAACACCAACAACCCTTCTACTCAGCGCACTAAGGCCAACTTTCATCCTTACTTGATGGCCATAATGTTATAGTTCTAGCCCACTCTTTTAAGTGGTATCTCACTGATGGCTCCGGCCATGTTATACTTCAATGTGCATGTGTGAAACAATCTAAGTATGTAACTACTGATACAAATTTTAAGCAATGGAAATAAGAATAATTATTATGAAGAAAACTCTTTTAAGTAATAGCTTATTAAAATTCTTTACAACCAACAAAAAAAATGATAATGCAAAATTCCAGACTCCAAAACTATCAAAATGGTGAAAGTAAATCTCAAATGATAATCGAACAAATTGCAATAACTAGACGAAGTGGAAAGAATGTTTCCAATCTTGATATATCTAGATCACACTCTCCCTTCGGAGTGTAAAGGAAAAGACTTGAAGCAGATGATGATGTGCTCGCTTAGAACTCGTCTTCTGCTTTTCGACACAGGAGGTGAGGCGGGACTAGGTCCTCGATCCAATCTGCATAGACCGAACAGATTTTCTTGGTTGGTTTCCATTTCAAGAATTTCTTGCCCTCTTCTGGTTGTTGTTGCTGTTCCTTCACTGGAGCACACGGAACCGCATTTGCAGGGGATGGATCGACTGCAGGAGCGAGAGGCTTGATTGGGGCGGGCGCAAAATTCGTTGTTGCTTCCATCTCGGTTCTGCCAGCGGGAGCCTTTAACTCTGTCAAACCGATAAAACTTTCGAACATGAGACAACTAAGTCTAACATCCCCAAGAAAGCAATAACATAATTTCAAGGAATATTGGCAAAGCGGGATCATGTTTAAACGACAAGATTGGAACTGTATCGCTGAGGTATAGCATAACAAAAAGAAATTAAAAGACAACATATGCTAGCATTATAGGTACAATTTGAAGAAAGCATCAAGTGCAAACATGACTTAGAATGTTTTGGGCATAATCTTTTTGGACCAGGTTGTCTACACAATTGATAATGGACCAGATCTGGCCATTGATCTCTAACTTTTAATGAACCAGATCTGTCCACACGAACTCATGGGAAGGGGTATTTGATCATGAGTAACAGGGGGGGTGCTCAAATGGCATCTAGAATTCTAGATATAAACATATCATAATGCAAATAACTATACCAACATTAATAAGTATTCAGCAGCATACATTTGTGTTTTGGGAATGGAAAGCATTACAGTGGTAATGTTCTTGTTTCAAAACAAAACAAAGTCCTCTCATGAAAGCATTTTCCTGCCATCTAATATGAATTTACGTAGTACCATGAATAAGAACAGACAACAAGAATGGCATAATTCAATCAGACAACAAGCAAACCAAGAAATATTATAGTAATTCGAATATATTAGCAATGTAAAATAATTCCGCTCTGCATGATTGGCATACCTGAATGGCCATGAGCAAAGTGACACCTCTCGCCAAAGGGGCACTGACCCGTGATCTCCCACTTGCTACATATCTTTGTTTTCCAAAATGTAGGTTTAATCCGGTAAGCATCCGAATCAACACTAGCATGTTGGTTAATTTCGAATTGATCGGAGTCACTTCTCCTCCCCAGCATAGAACCTGTAGTTCCAATGCTTATAGCAGAACTTTCCCTCTGTTCTCTTGCCATATCATTCTTGAATTGTGGCGAGCGTTCGTGTAGAAAATTACACCTCTCTCCATACGGGCATTCCTCCCCATTATAAAACTTCTTGCAAATCTTCATCCTATGTATTACTTTCTGATCATTATTCCAGTTCCCCGCTCCCCTATCCTTATCCTTCTCACGAACAATATCCTGCCAATTCGGAGGGGGTTCTCGCAGATCCTCAGCCCCATGGGCAAAAGTGCAATGCTCGCCATTCCTACAATTCCCTTCCATGAACTTCACACACATACGCGTCTTATAAAATATATGGTTTGATCCTTTTCCAGGGAGATTCGGTGGATTCACTTTCGGGTTTTGTGCATTTGCAGAAACCAGTGGATTGATTTCAGAATTTCTTGATCTTTTAAGAGGAGGCTCATTCTCAAATTGAGAATACAACTCAATGTGTTCTTGGTTCATCTGCAGTGGAGGCCAGAAGCCTCCTCCCATATCCCCTCCAGAATATGGCAATGACACAAAGGACTGAGATGGTGGTGGGGGATCAGGAAAGCTCATTCTCTTCTTTCCAGTAAAAACTAATAATAATCAAAGATCGAATTTTTAACAAGATCAATAAATACACTTATAACCAATGCAATTCAATTAAAAAATTTATGGAGTATAGAATGAATGCAGATTTTTATTTAACTCTACACAATAATCAAGAAACAACTAAATCCTAAAACTTGCAATGAGGAAACAAGTAATTAAATCTTATAATATATGGTCAATCACAAATATTGATATGATTATTTCGAAAAATAAAACTAAAATTCATATCTGTTTTTTTGGGCTAAAAGAATTTCGGCAGACAAAAAAGCAATGCAGAGCAAGCAAACCTGAGAAAAGGTGTACTGATGATCAGTTTCAAGAACACCCAGAGCCTCTGCTAAAAATCAAATCTTTTTACAGAAAAATCAAAAAACCCAGATTGAAAATTGATTTATTTTCAAAGAATGATCAATATTGAGGCTTTATATGTATGTATTGTGTGAACCCTCACAAAGAAAATTTTTATAAAGAAAAAAAAAACAAGAAAAAAAATTGGGTTTATTCGTTATTAAGAATGATGAGAATGGAAGCCCTAGCCGCAGCTTAATCGGGAAGGAAAAAATCAAATCGAGTACATATTAATATATTAATCAAAAGTCCAAAGTGGACTAGGAAAGAAACCCTAAAACCCCAGACACGGCTAAAACCCCTAACAGTCGCAAAAACATCGCAACTACGTGGATAAATATGGTATTTCCCTCCCAAACTTTTTGTTTGCGTTTCTGTTTTTCTATTATGTCGGACCTATTCTTGCCACTCTGGCACTCTGTAAGGACATCCTCAATAGTTGGAGATTTTATCCCAAATTTTTGTAGGCCTTAACATTTACCTTATCATTCAATATCTCACTCAATCATAAAATTTCTTTTTCTCATTAGTTTTAAATTTTTCACAACTTTTTGTGGACTCACTATTTTATCTACATATTTTAATTATTTCTTTATTTATTTGATTTATAAATTTATAATTTTATAATAAACATAAATAAATTGCATACGTACGTAAAAATTATAAGCTTTTATTTCTAAACTTATAATTAAAATAAAAGAACAATTATTAATTCCTAAAAAAAATTATTAACAAAAAAAAAATGCGAGCTGTGCCGTTGCAAAAAAAAAAAATGTGTGTTGTGCCGTTGCAATTGCAACGGCACAGTATGGGCCGAAAAATTGACCGTGATTTTAAGTCTTTCTAATCAACTGCACCTAATTTTGTGAGTGACTTTTTTTTTTTTTTAGTAAAATCATATTATATTTAATTTTTTCTTGTGTGTTTTTTTAACAAAATAAATTTTATTAATCAAAGGAATTAGGAGGACTTAAAAAGATGGCCCAAAAGTGATCTTAAACCATACTTTAGCCCTTAAGATTGGGCCCATATTAATCTAAATAATAAAGGAATAAGGTTCAAATTGGCCACTGAACGTAACCTGAAAATGCAATTAGGCCACTGAACGAAAAAAAAAAAAAAAAAAAAGTACAATTAGGTCACTGAACACTTTAAAAACATGCAATTTCACCTAATAGCATCAATTTTAGCAGGTTACCTGCTTACGTGGCAGTTGAGTTGACATTTTTAATAATTTTTAATAAATTTTAATAATAATAATTTTTTTAAATAAATAAGATGGCCATCCCATCGTTTATTTTTTATTTTTATTTTTTCAATTTTTTAAAAATTTATTATTTAAATTAATTATTAAAAATTATTTAAAAATTATTTAAAATGCCAACTCAGCTGCCACGTAAGCAGGTAACCTATTGAAATTGATAGTAACCTGCTATCCGGTGAAATTGCATACATTTGGAGAGTTCGGTGGCATAATTGCACTTTTTGGAGTATTTAGTGGTCTAATTGCACTTTTTTTTTTAGTTCAGTGACCTAATTGCATTTTCAGGTTACGTTCAATGGCCAATTTGAACTTTATTCCAAGAATACATAACGGACCCAAAAACCCCAATAACAGGTCAGGTCTAAAGAATAAAAGAAATAAAATAAAAGAATTGACCCAAGCCCAAATAATATGCTAGATCAAAGAATATAAAGGTAAAAAAAATAATAAAGGAGATGCCGGGATGGCAATGCAGAGTCCTCATATAGGTTTTAGATCTACCAGTAGCAGTCAGACGTAGGTCTTTCGGCTGGCTAAAACACACTCATCTTGTAGTGCACCAATCTTCGTAAAATTCGGCAGCATAACGACTGTATTTAGGACTAATGTGGAGCCCCAAAAGGCCAACAATTGCCAAATAGAACAAAGAGGACACACAAACTGCCAAATAAACAGTCAAAGGGCCAAAATAAAGTACACATGCTAGCCAAAAGCGATAAAGTTAGGCTATCGGCGGGCTATCACGCTCTTCCTGCAGTGAACCAATGTCGACCCGGCATCATAGCGAATGTTTCTCAGACTAGAATGTATTGTTGCGCCACCATGCCGCACCACCACAAAGTTGCAATGACGCGACTTTGCACCATAATGCAACGATGCAACAGTGCCAACTCTGCACCACAATCTAAAATAGAGTCTAGAATTTATGGACTATCAATTAGTTTAGGAACAAGTACACAAGTAAAAAGGGTTTCTAACAGTTTTTTTTAATAGTTTTCTAATATGATTGATAGTCCATAGAAAGTGATATCAATTAGTTTATGGACTATCAATTAGTCCATAAACTAACCTGCTCCTTCGTTCCTTTCAATTGATAGTCCATAAACACAAGCGAAGCATATCACTCATCACTTTTCCATGGAAGCATATTTACAGAAATTGAAAGGAACCAAGGAGCAGATAACCATGTAACCTGCACTCCCAAGTAATCTAGATAATTCACTTCACCAAAATCATCAATTAAGAAACTAACACTCTTCTTTATAGTCAACAAAGAGGAAGCTGAAATCATTTAAACAATGTACAAACCTACGATGCATGCACCCCCACCCACCCACCCCCTCTATTTTTATCCTTTTGTTTTCTTATATATTTATTATTAATATTATATGCTCAATCATTAATTCGCGAGTATATTTGTCTGTATGCATTTGTATGCTGTTGCATGCATCTTCACCAATTTTTCTTTTACTTTATTTGTTACAAAAATTTATTTAATGATGACCCAACATATACTAATCAAAAGGCTAAGGACGTCATTTCACTAAATTATATAATTTATGTTTTATGATCATTATATTTTCCTATTACTAATCTTGTACTGAATTTGTTTTTGTTTTTGTTTTTTGTTTTTTTTTTTTTAATATGTATATAGTTACATTTATTACAAGACACATATTTTAATTTTAAGTAATAAACCAATTTAAATATTTTATTTAAAAATTCTTTTTATACAGAGTATTCACATTAACCAATTAAATTAGATAATTTTTTTTAATTTATGTTATATATAGATTAGTGGGTTATTAATTAAAATTAGCAAAGTGTCAACTGAACTATGACAAAATTTATGGTGGGAAGATATCAAAAAGAAAAGGCACAAGTGTCAAATATGCCCATCTACTATTTTGAAGTGCTCAATTTTTCCCATCAACTAAAACATAATTTAATTGAACACACTTACCTCTAAAAATTTGTCGATTAGGTTTTTTTGCAGGTTACCTCCAGGTTGCCACTCCACACTGCTGACATGTAATTTTATTTAAATAAAAATAGTGATGATGTGGTATTTACTTCTTAATCTCCAACGAGAACCTTGGTCAAACATGCGAAATAATTTCGATTCTTCAGTTCTTCATTTCCGTTCTTCGTCCAGCGACATTACAAACTTCATAATTTCGGATACACACTTTTGTCGCCCATATCACGGATTGCAGATGCAGGAGGCCAGGTCCAATAACTTCATTTTCACATAGTTGAGCAAAATCATCACTTTCCGATAAGAAACCATCACCTGGGTGGATAGCCTGAATATCAAAAAATCCAATCTGAATGTCTGGTGTTGTACAGGGAAAATATTAAGCGCCAGTTATGCAAATTAGTATATGCTATGGACTCATTAATCGGATTGCCGGTCAATTCGAAAAGGGCTCGTCGGTTTCTCTGAATTAATGAATTAAAAATTAGGGTTTCGAATTACATGGATGATGGTATCAATTCCTATACGTAATGTGCTTAAATAGGTTGAAACCTATTTTTGCTTGTCCTCTTCAATTCATTCCTTCTTTCGGCAGAAACAAAACAAAGAAACCCATTTGATTACCATTGTATATGTATGTGTAATTTTTGGCCTGTACGTATATGTTAGTTGCTATATACTGTCCATGTAAAGCATACATGCCACATAATCAGTGACATGGCTAATTTTGTTATTTAATTGCCATGTCATCATTGCCACATATTCAGTGTCAGACTCCATCGGAGGTAACCTGTAAAAAAAGTTAATCGACAAAATTTTAGAGGTAAGTGTGTCCAATTAGATTATGTTTTAGTTGATGGGGGAAATTGAGCACTTCGAAATAGTAGATGGGCTTATTTGACATTTGTGCCAAAAGAAAAATGTTTTTTTTTTTTTAAATTATAAATATGCCAAGTACCTTAGCTTGTAGTCTGGTGGCATTATTGTTACAATTATCATGTTGAGGAGCTACTAAGTAGAAGTTAGATTGTAGTACTCAAAAAAAAAAAAAAAAAATCTAAATATGCATTATTAATTTTTATTTTTACAAGGATTATCATTATTAATTAACGTATAACTTGTTTTCAAAAAATTAACGTTCGTATAACTTATTAGGACCCTGCATTCTAAGCACACTAGAATTCATTCTCCCTCCCCTATATTATTAAGATTATTATAAATACATTTCTTCATCATCATGTACTTTAAAATCATGAATTGATCTTCCTTGAACTATTTGTTCTCATTCGGTATCAGACCAAATGATCGATGACTATAATGGTGGGAAGAAGAAGAAAAAAAATAACAACCGTCACCGCCACCAATCTCCCGTTGTGAGTAATATTAATATTGTTGCTTTATATTTGTAACATATAGTTATTATGTGTGGTTAGAATTAGTCCTCTGTTAATAACCTGTTAGATAGGATCAGTTAGAAGTTGTTTCAGATATACTCTCTGTAATCCTATCTTTCCTGAATAGAGTTGATTTTGAATTCTCATCTGGTATCAGCCTAATCTCGATCCTCCACCGCAAAACACCAAAATCCCCCCCCCCCCTACCCGATCAAATGTTGACGTCCTCCGAGAGAACCCCGTCCACCGCCGTCGGCGGCCAACCTCCGGCAACCGAAAATTCGTTGTCCGGAGCCCATCATTTTATCTCGATGAAATTGACCTCGAGAAATTTTTTGTTTTGGAGAACCCAACTTCTCCCGTTTCTCAGAGGTCAGGACCTCATTGGCTATGTGGACGGCACCACCCCATGCCCACCGGCGTTTCTACCCGCTTCTGACTCCGGCGAGTCGGGTTCCGGCGCCACCACTGCCCCGCCAACACCATCTCCAATATTGCCTATCCAATAAATATCCTACAAATATCACATCACTTTATCTCTATTAAACATACTTTCTCAAACTATCTGTTATGGAATACTCAACTTGTTCCCTTTCTCCACGTGGATAAAATCTCAGTAGATACGTTATCGAAGACACGTTTCTCTGTCCGAGTTCATTTATTAAAACTCCTGATGAGTGTCCTGTTGTAGCCACGCTCCGAATGAGTGTTCCGTTGTAGCTTCGCTCTGGATCAGTATTGTGTTGTAGCTGTGCTCCGGCCGAGTGTTTTATTGTAGCCTTTCCTGGGCCCAAAAATTTGGTTGGTTAGGATTCTTTTATTTTGTTCGTGACAAAGTAGCACAGAAGGACATGTCTACATCTCTACAAAAAGACCAATTGGTAGGCATCTTCACCACGTTACTAACCACAACAAGACTAAATGATCTAAGGGACAAGTTCAATATTCTCTCTAGAGAACCTTATGCTTGTGGAGCGTATTAGGACTCTGTATTCTATTCTAGGCATATTATTAGAATTCATTCTCCCTCCCCTATATTATTAAGAATATTACCATTTATCATTCATATTATGACTGAAACTTTTTGTATCTTTATAAATAAATATTTTCATCATGTACTTTAAATTATCATGAATTGATCAATAATAAAATTATTTTTCGAGAACTATTATTGTCATCTAGCTAAATACTATATTTGCCAATAACAAATTAATTAAAAAGAATTCTCCAACTAATTTTACTTAGATTCATGTGATGAATGGACGTTATACTTGATATTATGTTTTTGGTAGATAAATGTTTAGATGGGGCAGGGCGGGCAAACTCATACCTATGGGGATTGTGGTTGGAGTTAGATCTTTATTATTTCGAATGAAGTAAATACTCTAGGCTGATCAACTAGACCGACGTCTCTGTTAGAATTTGATACATTTTTGCATGTTAAATTGTTATTTTGATTTAAACTTCATAGTCACTATCTTAAGATGCAATTTAGATGAAAATGATCTTTTGACCTTAGCTAGTAAAGAAAAAAGCATGTCAATAGTTAACTCCATATAGAATTATAACGTACTACTAGATTAACTATCTGATTAATTTAACTACGAATTATCCCATGTTAAATTGCTCCGATGGATAGCACTAGATTGATTTGACGACATAATGATCTTAGACTCAACTAACGTACTAAAATGCAAAAATGAGGAGCATATAAACATCCTTTTTGAACAAGTGAACTTGCAATGAAAGAGCAAGAAAGGAAGGTCTAAACTTCGCCGATAGGTGTTTCTAGTTGATCTTCAGTTCGAACTCGAGCTTGAGTTCAAATTAACACTCGAACTGTTCGAAAAAATGACAAGCTGAACTTGAACTATATTTTTCGAGCTCGAGCTTAAGCTCCCTTGTTAGTAATTGAGCTCGAGCTCGACTCGTTTGCACCCCTAGGTTACAACTTACACATTACTAATCAACAAAAGGTGCCACTCAATTATAAAAGTTTGTATATTTGAATCATCAAATTCATTCAAGTGACTTTCTTGGCACCATACAACAATATAGTTAGAAACCATCCTAGTGCAAATTGGTCAGAGATCATTTGATCAATTGAGAAAAGACAAGAGATACATGAGAAAATAGAAAAGAAAGAAATGATTTTGAAGGTTTTTGGATTATTCTAGGATATTATCCCTCCCTCTTCCTTAGTTTTGAGCACATGCAACCGGCATTGCAGTACCAGTCCCCGGGCAAGACCTCTGGTCTGATTTATTACGCTCATATATATAACTAGTAGTTGTCCCATGCGTTGCACTGTCATGATATTATGATGCGATATATAAAAGATTGTTATATTGAAGATATAGGACCAATAAGATTTTAGATATAATAAATAGACAAAATATAATTTATTGACGTTCCATAGCTGTAATTTCCAAAATCATAGATTGAGATAAACTTGATTGAATATTATTTTGGGGAACTATTATCAAAATTAAAAGAAAGAAAGCTATTATAATAGCCAAACTAAAATTCCAAATGCAATATTTATTAAATACTAAACTAAATAAATAAATAAATAAATATATATATATATATATATATATATATATATATATATATAGTATATAATAGTATATATTATAATTATAACACTTTAAAATAATAAAATAAAATAATAAAATAAAAATCAAAATAGAGAAGTATCCAGAAGCCCATCTTCTGGACATTTCCGATCATTTCTCTCTCTCTATGATCTATCTTGTCTCTACGATCTATCTTCTCTCTACGATTTCTATCTGTCTCTGTATTGCATACGGTTTAGGCCGTGATGCCGGCTAAATTTGCTAAGATGCTTGTATACTCAACTCATTCTTGTGTAGATCATACTTTATATTTTGTAACAGAGCCAGAGGGAGATAGAAGATTCAGAATTTAGGGTAGTCCTAAATTTCTTTCAGATATCGAACCCTACTTTTCTAAAGCACCGGCGAGTGTAATGCTTCGTTGGTTCTAATCCCCCTAAATCTCTAGATGAACGTCGATCTGCAGATTAGAGCTATGGATGTGATGGATCTCACATCATTTGCAATCGGAGGAAAGTAAGGTATGTTCAACTTTATTTTTAGTGAATTTTTTTATAGTTTTCTTAAAAATATTTAGCTGGAAATTGGTTAAAAATTCAAATTTAGGTATACTTTAATTATACTCTTATTGGTAAAATATGTTCTCTAAATTGATTTTTTTTTTTTTGATAAAATATTGTAATTATACTCTTTTTTTTTTTGTTTTTTTTTTTTCATAATTACTAACCCTTTATATTTATATTTGTTTTTTCGTGTGTGCGAGGATGAACTTGGTGATACACTTGTAATTGCCTCTTAATTCTGATCTGGATATAGTGTATATGTTATTTTAATTAGGTTAGAGTCACTTGGAACTGCAACTCTTTGTAAAAAGTCTCTTGTCTTAGCTTTTAGTTGTAAAGGTTCATCTGAATTATTACACAGTAGCATAAAGTTGTAATCTGGTATTTTAAGACTTATTGGTGAAGTTAAGAGTATTTTGGTGTACATATATATAGTTGGTTTGATCACTTTGGTATTTTAACATCGATAATCTATAATTGACATTATATATATAAGCTTTGTCGAGAAGAAGGCTGGCTTCTGGATATTTTCGATCTGCACTCTCTCTGTCTACAGCACTATCAAGGATCTGAAGTTTGCTATGAGGTTTCTTATACTCCTCATTCTTCTAGATATCAAACGATTCCGTAAGTCATGACCCACGATGCCGAGCTGCAATCCTCGACGTCGTCCGCCTCTTCTTCACCAATTTACATCCACCCAAGATGTGAGCCCTTCGAGCACGGCCTTCTCCCCATTCCCAAGCTCATCTTCACCGACGGCACCGAAACAATGGGCCCCATTTAGGACAAGCTCTTCTACCCAATCGCATCACATTTCCGATTTCCTCCAGATCTCACCTCAGGTACTAAGGTACTAAATTGATTTTTAACAGCTATTTAGGGGTTTTAGCTATTTTTTTTGATTGGGAATCATGTATAATTCCATAATTTATTGGCTAAATTGTAAAATTCGAACTTAGGGTAAGTCAATTGTCTTCTTCCTTTTTGATCTTACAAAACAGTTGATATAAATACTAAGATATTAGTTTGCAATTTACCTTTATTTGCTGCATTTTGTTTTCTTTTATTTCCTATAGTGGTGGACTTTACATAATACTCCAATGTGAGAATGAATTTGAACTGCCATACTCTAATAATTTTTTAGGGAGTGTTTGTATTAGTTTGAGCATAATAGAATGAGTTCCACTGTGTGAAAGTAATAACTTGAATTGTAGCTGGATTAATCTATTTGTAAATCATCATTGTGTCAATGGAACTCAACAGTTTTATCACTTGTAATGATAGCATATGTCATCATACATGTCCTCACAGTCTGTAAACTTTATTTTGTATGAGTTTTATCTTGCAACCATTATATATTTCAGTCATTATGTTCATTTGATAAAGTTGGGTGACCATATCCTTATTTTTTAAGTTCAAAGTGATGGCACAATATGATCAGTAAACATTGCCTACCTGTATTTAAAATGTGTTCTATCAGTTTGGTTTAAGACCATATCTCTCTTTTATAAACTCATTACAATGTTTTTAATTATTTTTTTTCCCATTGTGATAGTTGAATCATTTCATTTACTTATGTTCCTTGTTATACCTCAAATTTAATATTGATAGACTTTACTTGTCAATAAATAGGTTAATTGAAGGTCAATATATATATATATATATATATATATATATATATATATATATATATATATATATAAAGTAATGCTTTATCCATTTGCTTATTTCTTGCAGCAGTGCGATCATATGCTCGCAGTAGACGTTACTATGATCTATTTAAGGGTCGTGTACCTGGAGCCAAGGAATTCAGGAAAACTTGGGCTAAAGAAATGGAAGATGAGGATAACTGTTTATGGACTGGAAGTGAGGGCGAGAGTGAGCCAAGTTCTTTGAAGAAGGAAATCAGAAAGGCCAAACAACGAGCTATAGAGCACTCAGATCGCATTGATGCAGACGACAGTGATGAGTTAAGAAGTGTGTGGTCTGGTAGTGATGAAGAGAAAACGCTGTGGACCGGTAGTGAAGGAGATGATGATGATGACATTCCTACAGAAGCTTATCCAAACGAGAAGAGTGATGAATATATAGATAAACTGTTTGAGTTTGATGAAAAGCCAAAGTATACAACACTCTCTGAGGCTGAGGCTTTAAAAGATGAGGAGGAGCCAAAAGAGTTATCGCCTGGAAAGCAAGCTAGGAAACTTGCAGTTGAAAATGCCCTTAAGAGATTGAAGTAGGGGCCTGATGGTAGATACATCAATGTGTGATCTGGACATTCTAATAGGGGCTTTTGAGAACATCATTTCAGGGCCAGAATATGCTGAACTCAGGCAGGGGGGACCTAGGAAGTTGAATATGCAGTTTTTTAAGGACATTCTTGCTCGTATGAGAGATCCAAACTATAAGTTCTCTCCTGAACTGAAGTTAAAACCGAAGAGCAAAGTGGTCCCGAGAAAGAAGTGGCAGAAGGTAGAATCTAGACGTAGGAAAGCCCGGAAGCGCTAGCTAAGTTGTAGCCTTTTCTTGGCATCCAAACTTTTGTAGGTATGAATGTCCTATCATTGTCTTTGATCATTCCATTTTTAACAAGCATGCATTGATTATCTTTGTCTAGAAGAAAATCCTTGAACATTCACACTGATTCTATATCTCTTTAAGGTGACTGAAGAAATGGAGATGGCATTTGTAGAATTTAATGCAGAAAAGAGTTTCAGCTTTAATTTGAGAATACTTGGTAGGTACAGTAAACACCCAAAGGCTGATGTTTTATATAATTTAATGTTACTGCTATTGATTGTCTATCAGACTCGAACTAGGATTCTTTTTATAATATAATGTTACTGACTTACTGCTATTGATAGTCTATCAGACTCAAACTAGGACGGGGTGATCAATTTACTCAAATATAGTAGCTATTCATGTTCTGCCAATAGCTGATAGGTGGAACCATGTCAAATTTGTGATTCATCATCATCCTTGGTTGATGCATGTACACATTGTCCATGTGTTGGATGGGATGCATTCTCTGCATATAAGGGTTTAGTGTCATGGGAGATGGATTCCTGTACTGGTACACCTGCATGTTATTCATCATGTTGTATGGTGGATAATGATATTGATGCCCAGCTAACTCTGCATGTTCTTTCCCTTCCCTTCCATAGTAGTAAAATAGGGAAAGTTAGATTTGGGAGCTAGGAACTCCATCATGGAGTTCTCCTTTCTTCCCACAATGCTTGTATGATCCTGATGTACATGTGGATTATCCATCTCCATAGTTGTAGAAAACTTGTTGTCTCTTTCTCCTTCCTGGGATTCAAATGCCATACTCTGTTTAAAGGACTCTTCATAGCCCAACTGATCAATACCACTCTCATAGAGTTGGGGTAAGGGTAACATCCATGCTCACATGAGTAGAAAGTAGAAACCCCATACAACACTATAATTTAGGCAACCAAAGAATGAGCCTTTTTTAGAGTACTAAAGTAAAACATGCAAGATGGAACAAGACCTTCAATCTTCTTGATGAGTTTCTTCACTTTCTTCCTGCACCCTAGACAGTTAAATCTGAACTTTTGAGGACATCTGTCTGCAAAAACAAGAAGAAAAGGACAAAAACATGTTACAGACATTAATAATAATTTAGGAAGATAAATACGGGATACCACCGGTGATAATAATAATCCGGAAACTAGTTTTTAAAGATATGAGAGAGAAGATAAAGAATCTGGAAAATGTCTGTAACTAAAAATTTAGGAAGACATTTTTTTGCTAAATTGGACATTTTTCCGTTGACCAAAATGAATATCCAAACACGAAAAAATCCTGTAAATGACTTCTGGTAGTCATTTTTGGGGTTTCCAAACGGACCCTTAGTTATTCCTCATTATTAATAATAATACTGATTACTTTATTTTATTTATTTATTTATTTTCAGTTAGATGCTGTCAAAGATTTGTTTGATGAAATGAGGGATGATGAAATATTGCCTGGTCGAGCTATGCAATGGTCATTCCAGTGAATGCAGGAGGCAGGTTATGATGAAAGTGTGAATGAATTGATCAGAGAAATGCTTCCAGATAGGAGAATTAAGAGTATTGCATATTCCATGGATGTTAATGAGGAAGAAAATGCTGACTTTGTTTCTGAAGATGTTGGAGATCAACTTCAATTGAAGCCATGGCTGGACCCTGCTGCTTTAACTAGTGCATTGCAGCATTGGAGGGTGGAAAATTTGTGTGGACAACTAGGTGCAATTTCTTTTGCTGGGTTTCTTATTTACCAGGATTTACTCATTATTTTTACACAATGTGAAGGATGATTGCCAAGTTGGCTCGTGTCCATTTAGTTGATAAACTTTTGTCTAAGATGGAAAAAGAGGGTTTTAGGTTGTCATTTAGCACCCTTAGATTAATAATTGATTTCTATGGGATTTCTGGTACGTAAAAACAATCTGTGGTCCTAATGATGATTATGCTTCTTTAAACGTAAAAACAATCTGTGGTCCTATTTCTAAACGCAGTTAGTTGATTCTGAAAATTCATTTCTCTTGAAGACATTAGCCAAGTGCAAGAGGAATTCTGATTATATTATACCATACTAAAAAGTGAAAATTTAATATACTAAAAACTAGTCTTATATTAGTGTTCCATCTTATAAGTTGGACCGTGATTTAAGGCACTCTAATCATCAATCGAGCAATACGTAAAGCTTAATGAGAACCAAGTAATAATTGCATAGCACAAATTGAAAGAGCAAAAGGAATTCTGATGTCATTACAGTACAACCAGACAACACAAGGCTTAACCCTAGCTACCCCCACTGGTGACGACTCCTCATCACTGGTTTGCACCACCTCCAAGGCCTTATCAAAATGAACCTCCTTAATCCCCCGGTATTCCTTCCACGATATGGGGGGATACCTAGAATCACGGCCCTTGACTAATTTGGCCGGAGATGAAATTTTTAAGTCAATCTCCGGACCAAAGAAGTAGGTGATGGAGATGCGGTGGGAGGTTTGGCTAACAACAGCCCGATGCTTAACACTTTTGAAGTGTCCATTTGAAAAGATTTGCATCATGTCGCTAACATTAACGACAAGTGCATCGGGTATGGGTTTCACATCAACCCATTTTTTATTGCGGCCAAACACTTGCAAACCAGTGTTGGTGTTGCTTTGGTAAAGCAACGTGATGAGTGAGGAGTCGGTGTGTGGCACCATGCCCAGTGCCCGGGTTGGGTCTGGGCATGTTGGGTATGAATTGAAGTGGAGGAAGGCACTTGTGTTTTTGGACTTCAACCAGTCCACATCTTCCTCCGACATGCCCAATGCTTTGACTATTAAAGAAGTGATCTTTATAGCCAAGCCCTTAAGTTGCTCCTTGTAGTCCTCAACAGCAGTGCTAAGCAAACAAAACAGCAAAAAAAATGCATCTTGTTAAGTATGTATATATTCTCATAAAGATTAAAAAAAAAAAAACACAAGTGTGGGAATTGGAAATACCAGAAAGGGGAGTAGTCTTCCGGCCAAACCAGGCGTGCTTGCTCCTCCGGCGTATCCGAAACCGTGAATCCTTCCATCCACATCAAGCTGCTATAAGCGCTAGATGCGGGGATGATGCCGTAGCCGGGGCGGGAGGGGATTCCGGGAGAGCGGAGAGTGAGTATCTTCTTCTCCTTGGGCAATGCAAAGAAGCTGCGAGCTTGATGCTCAATCTCGGCAAGAAGGGCGAGTGGAACGGCATGGTTTTTCACCTGAAAGGCACCCCAGTTTTCACAGGCCGTTTTTATTTTGTTCACGGCTTCAGGGTCCTCAAGATCAATTATGGGAATAGACTCCTCGCTTGAAGAAGCGTTGGAGGAGAGGGAGTCCCAAGTGTGGGAAGCCGGAACATCCACAGCATTTTCAAAGTCCATGGGGACTAGATGGTTGAGCTGGGTGTTCATGGTTGTGTATGTGTCTATGTGATGATGAGAATGAATTGAAGCTAGAAGGGATGGATCGGAGGGTGGTTGTGTAAGATTTTCCATAATAATATATATTGTATATTATATATTAGGGCCTTAATTAAGTGGTGCAAGTTGACTAGGCTTATTAAGTGGTCTGGTTGGACTTAATAACTAGTAGTTGTTAGTCAACCAAACTCTGTGCCTAATATAACCTGGATTGATGGGATACAGGATTATGGATTAGATAGCACATTCAGTTACGGTACTCAGACTGCTCAGTAGATACCAATACGCCATCTAGGGTTCTGAGTCAGGTCTGAGACAAAATATGGCTGACGGTCTACCGTTAAGAGGCAACACAACAGGAACATCAACTATGGCTGGAGATCAACACGCCTACGCTTCCGCTATCATACGAGGTTAGGTTTCTCGTATACTATGGTTCATATAGTTAGACTATTGTATATCTAACATTTGGTATCAGAGCCTTAATAATCTCTGTCTGGTTGATTGTTTTGCCTAAAACAATATTTATCGTATCTGTGCCTTTTCGGAATTTGTTAACCGTTTTTGTTGTCGGAATATTATTGTTGATTAATTGCCGTTGGAGAAAACATATATATTTTTTGGAATATGCCATGTTTTTTTTTGTTGTTGCTGTCATTGATTTGGTGTTGCGGTGAGGAGAGAATACGGAAGCGAGATTGGGTTCCGGCGGAACTGCTTCTCCTCCGTGCGATGTCGCTGCTGGCCTCTCTCTTCCTTCAGGCAGCGCCGGCGGGATGGCTATATCTCTATTGCAGTATATGAACGGCTAATTAAGGAGGTTACCAGTATATGAACGGCTAATTAAGGAGGTTACCAAATACAGTGAATATAATCTTCCAAGAAAGGGCATGAAGTTGGACGGGCGGTGATCTAACATGCATTTCCTTATAATTTGTCTTTTATTGAAATTGCAATTATCTTTTATTTACCATATATATTTAGTTGCCTTATAAATAATTATATATATGTTAATTTTGGTAAATGGTAATTGTTTGGCTTAATATTACCATATTAATATTGTATATTATTTTGGCAAATGGTAAATATATGGTAATTGCTTATTTTGAAATTTTTTTTTTTTTTTTTGGTGTCAACCACACATTGTGGTCCGGGTCTTTCTCTGTCCGTTTAACGGTTCAGGTCCACCCGGTTCGCTCCGAAAGGCACAGAAGCTGGCCCAAAGGGAATCGTCACTTGTGAGAATCGAACCCGAGTTATCCCGGAATTCTCCCCCACAAAGAGAGCTCATTTGCCACTTGAGCTACCCTGTTGGGTTATTTTGAAATATTAATGCCATTCAATTCTCCTATTAATTTTGGTATTAAATTCATTATTAAATTATCATTCAATTTGGGGCAAATATTAAGTTTTAATTTGCTGTTTGAATTTTAATTTAATATTAAGGTGCAAATTAAATTGCCTGAAGTATTGCAATTTATTTAGACTTTATGGGTTATTAATATATTAATGTGCAGATTCAAGCATGTTGCGTATATTTATAATCGTTTTATTGTTATAATTATACATTCATAATAGCATGCATTAAAGTTGGATTTAGCATATTATTAACTCATAAATTCATTATTAAAATACCATTCAATTTTGGATCCTTAGGCTAATTTTGGACATTATAGCCTATTAAGGTAGCTTGTTTTGGTTTCCCCTTAATTTTGAGCACATTTTAGTTTTATGTGTCTCTGGGACTTTAGAACCTTTTTTGAACAAGCTATTTGGAACCTATCTTGGGTCATTAAAGTATGGATCTCATTATTTTGATTGATATTTAAATAATAATTGTAGCTCTTTTTATAACATGTTTATTAAGTTTTAATTATTACTAACTACCATATTTTGGTATTCATCGTTGGTAATAATATTAAGTTTTGGATCTATTTCAGTACTTAGACCATTTTTTATTCATGTTATAATTCACTTGGGTCATTGAGGTTTATGTGCCTAATTTGAGTGATTAAGTGCTATAATTATTGTTTTGGCCTGTTTAGAGACATTAAGTTGTTATTTTGGCCATTAAGAACTATTACTATTGTTTAAGTTGATTAAATTTTTAATCTATCAATAGTTTTTCAGGGCCTTAATAATAATATTAAGTCTTTAATTTTATGGCAAAAGCAATATAGTTGGTATATTGTCTATATAATGGTAATTTGGTTATTACCTTAACTTCAGTTTCCCTAAGTATCATAATAGTCATGATTAATTATTATGTGGTAAAATTGAGATTAGTATTTGACATCCCTTAATTACAGTTTTGCCACTTATTAAGCTAAATTCGGCATTATTAATTACTGTTATTAAGTTTAGGGGCTAATCTCATTTTATTACTTTTCATAATAATTATCATTTCATGGTAATCTGCTATATTTGGTACATTGGCATGATTACCACTTCATTTTACATGACTATTAATGTTGGTAATTAAGTCCTATCAATAAATTTGTTAACGTAACATTGGACGCTGCATCGAGTTTATTGACACCGATAGTGAAGATTCGGAGAATTCTGGAGTTTTTCTTCTCTTGTGGATCATCATCGTTGTTAGCGCAATGGAGAGATGCGGTTTGCATCATTAAGGTTAGCCATTAATTATCTTTTGCGGTTATTTTTGATAATTAGTGCTACAGTTATAGTTAAACCGCTAATTTAGACTAGTCACATATTTTATCTTTACAAAAAGGAAAACATTAAAAGGTGCATTACCATACTTTGATTTGTCTTTATTATTAATGTTAATAGTGATTATAATGTTACTTATTACTATTAATAATTAATGAGCCTAATTTGAGTGGGAGTAACAGACGTGTTAACTCTAAGCTCTTAGCTGTTAGAGATAGTACTTAAAGTTAACTTATAAAGAAGTCATGGAATATAGTTAGCATTATGCTAACATTAAGAGATCTCTACTTAAGGCATGCTTATAAAGTTTTAGAGATCATATAGTGTACTCTTTTGTACAATTTGGATGCGTTTTCTCCTTCAGTTGTGCACATAATGTATTTTGAGAAACATCCCTTAAGGTACCGAGAATAAACATAGGGTTTGTTCATTAAGGACCTAAGTTGGAGAATTAAAATGCATGTGACCATAATGGATACTACTCTGATTAAATAGAGGACATGTCACTATGATTCTTGTGTTTTGTTCTTTGATGAAGGTTGTGCTAGTACTTGCACCAAGTGGGAGAATGTAAGATTTTCCATAATAATATATATTGTATATTATATATTAGGGCCTTAATTAAGTGGTGCAAGTTGACTAGGCTTATTAAGTGGTCTGGTTGGACTTAATAACTAGTAGTTGTTAGTCAACCAAACTCTGTGCCTAATATAACCTGGATTGATGGGATACATGATTATGGATTAGATAGCACATTCAGTTACGGTACTCAGACTGCTCAGTAGATACCAATACGCCATCTAGGGTTCTGAGTCAGGTCTGAGACAAAATATGGCTGACGGTCTACCGTTAAGAGGCAACACAACAGGAACATCAACTATGGCTGGAGATCAACACGGCTACGCTTCCGCTATCATACGAGGTTAGGTTTCTCGTATACTATGGTTCATATAGTTAGACTATTGTATATCTAACAGGTTGTGTATGTGAGAGGGAGAGGGAGAGGGGATTATGTAGAAACTAGAAGCTAAGGGACGGAGGCTGCGCTGGTTGTGTATGTGAACGGAGGCCGGAGAAGTGCGAACGTCGAAGTGCCGGAGTGGATAGACGGATGGGGCTGGCGGAGTGGTGGCTGCGGCTTGCAAATGGAGATGCCGGCTATGATTCCTAAAAATTGGATGAGAGCATAAATGGAGCACCTAAAAATTGGCTTAAGTGTTGGAATATAAAGCCCTAGTTGTCTAGGTTATATATACATGGAAATAAACATTGGCAGAAGGGCGCCAATATTTCCCAAAAAAAAAAAAAGATGCTAATATCTTTTTATTATTTACTTTTCAAATTTACCAAATAATTACTAAAGAAATCATAGATAATACGGAGTAATAAGGAATATTTGACTACATTCAATATTTTAAATAATTAGGTTTATGGTAATGTACATAAATAACAAAAAGAATAAATTTGTTCTATAATTTGATTAATTTAAAATGACAAAATGTTTAAATATACATGGTAATTTTAGATAACCTAAGAAATATAAGGGAATCACATTCACTTCAAAATCCTATGTGGATGGTATGTTGTACGTATTTTTTTGGGATGTTAAATTCCCTTGAGAAAGTAAGATAACATGAACCAAAAATGAAAATATAAACTTAGAAATGTCACATTCTATTGATTATATTGTAACCAAACACCCCATAATTATTATAAAATATATAATTTATGTGGACTTATTATATGCATTATTTTTAATTATTTTTATAATTATATATTTTATTTTATTGTTTATTACGCCATATTAATTAAGCTGATCACGGGTAGCTTCAACATAATTTGCCAATTCTTCGAGTGTAGACCATTTACTTCAAATCACCATTAGCCCATTATTGATTATTGATTGAAGCATGCAATAGCTCTTTGGAATTATTAACTTAGGAAGGCAAGCAAACAACTACGTACAATCACCGTCCTTCCAAACACATTTTGCATTTGGAAACCATTATGCCATATTAAGCTATCACGGGTTTCATAATTGTTGTTTTGGGTAGAGCTAGCAAGGTTAACTTAGTGGGTGGAGTCATTTAATTAGGGAAGTTAGGTTTCATTAATTTTGTTTTGGGGTAGTTAGGGTTTCATTAATTTTCATTACTGGAAATTCTGAAATTTCCGACCACCTGAAAGTTATCTTAAATCAAGTCGAAAGTCTTGTTCCGACCACTTTTGGTATCCGGAAAAATCCTTGTTGCTATTTTCGACCACTTTTTACTTTCAACTTGATTTAAGATTACTTTCAGGTGGTCGGAAATTCAATAATTTCCAGTAGTGTTTGTTTTGGGGTAGAGCTAGCAAGGTTAACTTTTTAAGTGAAGTTTTTTTTTTTTTTTTCGTTTAATTAATCTTATTTTGATTATTTAGATCAGAACAAAACTAATATTTCAATTATATTTTTGCATTATTGGTATGATTTAGGTCGTTATGGTATTAATATTTTTTTTTTATGTATTTTTATAAAAGTACAATTGTACACTATGTTACAAATATAAATTATAATAACGAATATTATATAGTGCAATTGATGAAATTTATTGTATTGATTATGTTTTTTTGATGTTATCCTTGTTTTTTTGTATAATCACGAGCTGCCAACCTAGATGAATGTCCCTGCCTGGTAATTAAACATATACAGTTCGTTCGAGATGTGGAAATATCTAGCTATTTGAGTGGGGCCATATACTTTTTGACCTTATATATTTTTCCAATAGCAACAAAAACTAGGGTGTTATTATCAAATCACATGCCTCTTGGCATCATGCCCACCAAGAACATGAAATTATGCCAACCAAGAACGTAACATGAAATCATAGAATTAATACTGACCGGAGAAAGAGAATCTACAGATACGACACTTTAATTTGTTCACAAGGTGTTAACCATTTTCTCTTTGCGATAGTCTAGGACCAAACAATCACTTATTCATGTAAATTACATTTAAATCAAGTCTAAAATCTTGTTCCGATCACTTTTGGTATTTGAAAAAATCGTTGTTGCTATTTCTGACGACTTTTTTACTTTCAAGTTGATTTAAGATCACTCTCAGGTGGTCAGAAATTCAATAATTCCAGTAGTGAAATTTACGTATAGTTTGAATTTAATTGTGTTATAATTCAGGCTTGTGAAAGACGATAATTATAATATTTTTAATATTTTTATGCAAAAGCAATGTTCAAATTCAATTAGATGACATATTAGACAAGATAAGTAAAGATTACTCCAATATACATTTTTAAATTAGATTTAATTATATATTATTATACTTCACCGTCTAAACTTACTCATTATATATATTATGTCATATATATATATAATTATATATGACATATATATATATATATATATATATATATATATATATATATATATATATATAGATATAGATTATTTTTAACTTACTCATTAATTTTTATAAGAAAGGTCTTAGGTTCGAACCCCATCATAGTTAGAGTTGGAATAATTGTTAAACATATATACTAGGAATATGTTAAAATGTATTAAAAATATATATAATATAAAATTTAACATATTGTTATAAAATTATGTGTATTATCTTTTCAAAAAAATGTATGTGTATTTTGTTATAAAATTATGTACATTCTAGTATACAATTATGTACATTTTCGAAACATGAGATTTTTTTAAAGAAAATTAAAAAGCGATCCAAAAAAAAAAACAAAAAAAAAAAACAAAAAACAAAAAACAAAAAAACAAAAAACAAAAAACAAAAAACAAAAGAACAAAATTCCCCAAAATAATAATAATACTAATAATAATAATCCTAAATGACGTCGTTTTGCACTAGGGCACACAATGAAATGCGTGCCCCTGGTGCACGATATAAATTTCTCCAAACAGGTATATATTGAGCAAATTAAGAAGGTATATAAATTGCACGATAACTTAAATGACTCAAAATAATTTACCCTTGGTTAAACTAAATTTGCTCAAAATTCAATCAAATTACATTGTTTTCAATGGACCATGAATAAATTAAATGTCATTTTTAGTATATTGAATATTCAATTTTAATATACACAAATTTAATTTTTTATGAATATTTAAAATTTGAGAGGTAAAGTAGAAATTCACACTTTATTTTCCTTCTTATATCAACTTTGAATGGAACTCTTATTCATGAGGTGGGAAAGAAGGATGCGTTGTTTTTTTAGCTTGCAACTCATAGCTTGATAGTTGAGTTTTGGACAATATATGATAGATTGAAACTACATTGGAGTTAAATTTTCGGAAGAATGTAATGGTAAATTCCTTACTGGTCCTGTTCAAAATTTGTATGTGAGTTAATTATAGCATCAATTGCAGTTATTATAGACCTAAGAAGTTTTTTGAAAAGGAAATGGAGTTGGGCCACCTTCATTAATGAAGGTGAAGAAGTATTCAGCCACTTAAGTTTGTATTATTAACTGATGTCATGAATGGAATTTTGCTTTGACTTATTTTAATTTGGGAGAATGTAGAAATAGCATGGATATTCATAATTACTCTCAAGTTCAATTGCTTTTTGACGAAAAACTAATGTACTTTTTTTTTTTTTAACTACACGCAATCTAACGCTATCTATAATATCTGTTCAACATGATTACGCCAACATCCTTGATTAGAATATGACTCAAACTTGTAACCTTTCGTTTGGAATGGGTAACATTGTACTTGAAATCACCTAAGAATCTAAATTGAGTTAATTTTAAGAATAGTCTTTCGACTATTGACTTTTACTAATTTTTATCCTCGACTTTTAATTTAACCAAAATTTGTCCTCTGACTATTGATTTTGTTTCAATTTTGATCCTTATGTTAAATGTCGGTTAGATAGACGTTAAATTTGAGGACAAGAATGTAAAACCAAGTCTGATCTTTTGCCATTTTTCTTCTCCATTCTTCTCCATCACCATTTCTTATCATATCTAATAAGGAATTCCTTAACCAAATTCTAGAACCCTAATAGCCGTTTGGTTCACGGAATGTTAGATTACTGGGAATGTTAGATTACTAAAAATGTTAGATTCACGTGTTTGGTTAAAATTGAGGTATGTAATATAAATATGTTTGGGGCAATTTATATCGTGCACCAGGGCACGCATTTCATTGTGTGCCCTAGTGCAAAACGACGTCGTTTAGTATTATTATTATTATTATTTTTTTTTGGGAATTTTGATTTTTTATGTGTGTCGAATTTTAATTTTCTTTAAAAAAATCTCATGTTTCAAAAATGTACATAATTGTATACTAGAATGTACATAATTTTATAACAAAATACACATACACTTTTTTGAAAAGATAATACACATAATCTAACATAATACATAATACACATAAACTCTTAACATAATGCACATAAATTCCCTGTTTCGGATGTACATGATTGTATTAAAAAAATGTACATGATTGTATAAAAAAATGTGCATGATTGTATAAAAAAATGTACATAATTGTATACCATAATGTACATAATCGCGTCAACTTCCTACACAACTTAACAAAACGATGTCGTTTTGGGAGGTGCTGGGCGCACAGTGCTATGTGCGCCGTGGTGCAGGGTATAACAATTGCCTGTTTGGTTTATGGGTTATCTTTTATGTTATAATTATTATTTTTACTTTAATACCCTTAACATATTTTCATGTATTTCAATAAATTTTTAAATTAAAATAAATAAATAAGATAATGGTGTCATATATAATTACATAATTTAAAAATAATTAACTAACATAACTTGTGAAAAAAATTATTTTATAAGTTAATATGGCGTAATAAAAAATAAAATAAAATATATAATTACAAAAACAATTAAAAATGATACATATAATAAGTCCACATAAAATATATGTTTTATAATAATTTGAATTAAAAGGGCAAAATATTGGTTCTTTGTGTTTCAGTAGGTTGAGAAAGTATATGAACAGATACTACAATGTAATAGAGCCAGTAACTTTCAAAAAAAAAAAAAAAAGAATTAAAAGGGCAAAATATTTAAATATACATGGTAATCTTGGATAACCTAAGAAATGTAAGGGAATCACATTCCCTTCAAAATCTTATGTGGATGGTATGTTGTATTCCTTTGGGGTTGTTACATTCCCTTGGGAAAGTAAGATAACATGAACCAAAAATGAAAATATAAACTTAGAAATGTCACAATCCATTGGTTATATTGTATAACTTGAACCAAACACTCCTTAATTATTATGAAATATATATTTTATGTGCACTTATTATATGTATCATTTTAATTTTTTTATAATTATATATTTTATTTAATTGTTTATTACGCCATATTAAGATGATCACGGGTAGCTTCGAACTAGCTAAAATGTTTGGTTCGCACATAGGAATCGGAATCGGAATGGGTATCAAATACTTGGTAATGGTAATGGGTTTTGGTGAAAGTATTTAACATGTTTGGTAGTAGGGTGGAATGAGAATGGTTACTAATAGTAGTGCTTGAAAATGAATAAGGGAATGAAACCCTTATTTTATTTTTTATTTTTTATTTTGTGTTTTGAAACATTTATTTCAATTATAGGGTCATACATAACCAAACAATCATATCTAGAATTTGACAGATTCTAAGCAAATAATTTCTCCAAATTTGACATCTTGTAGTATATATGTACAATTCAGGCCCGGATTTTGGGCAGTGAAAGTTGGGCTACCGCACAGGGCCCCAAATTTTAGAGGATCAATATTTCATCTTTACCTAGTTAGTTTAGAAATAAAAACTAAAAGTTTTCAATTAAATTAAAAAGGTGTTATGAAGAAATGGTAGGAGCGTGTGGTTATTGTATTTTAATTTGGAGGTCTAAGGTTCAAAACTTGTGAACACTTTGTGCACAGTAACATTTTATCACATTATTTTTACCCGTGCGTTGCACGTAATAGATTTGTTATAATCTTTAAAAATATTTTGATCAATATACAAATATAAATTATAATAACGAATATTATATAACGCAATTGATGAAATTGATTGTATTGATTATGTTTTTTTTTTTTTTTTTTAATGTTATTTTTGTTTGAATTCGAGCAAATAATTGTTCAATTATCCGAAACAGGACTACACAAATCTAAAAACCGGTCCTGGTACAATTTCACAGATTTTGGACAAAATGATAACTCCATGTCGATTGATACATTAAGGCTAAAACTTATCCTTAATTGAAATTCAAATTCAAATTTGTAACTTATCCATGTTGGTTGACTTCTTAACTAACACTTTAGATTCCCTCAAAAAAATATAATAAAATAAAATAAAATAAAAAACTTTAGACACCTATAAATAGGTGTATTTGGCAATATGCCTTATAGAGGAAAGGATCCTTCTACAGTTGCTCATCTTCACACATGCAACTTGTTTATCTTGTTGTTTATGCTCTGACTTGAGCTACAAACTAAAATTTTCGACCACTTGAAAGTGATCTTAAATTAAGTCTAAAATCTTGTTTTGATCGTTTTTGATATTTGAAAAAATCGTTGTTGCTATTTCTGACGACTTTTTTGCTTTCAAGTTGATTTAAGATCACTCTCAGATGGTCAGAAATTCAATAATTTCTAGTAGTGAAATTGACGTATAGTTTGAATTTAATTGTGTTATAATTCAGGCTTGTGAAAGACGATAATTATAATATTTTTAATATTTTTATGCAAAAGCAATGTTCAAATTCAATTAGATGACATATTAGACAAGATAAGTAAAGATTACTCCAATATACATTTTTAAATTAGATTTAATTATATATTATTATACTTCATCGTCTAAACTTATACTATAAATTCAAATTTATAAAACCCCAAATTTCCCTAAATCGCCTCTTTTAAAACGACTCCACCCACCCCTAACAAAAAGTTAACACAAATTTTGATAACATGGCATGGGTTTCTTGGCTTCGTCTAATTAAACAAATTATTATTTGGACCATAAATATCATGTACATTTTTAATATATTAAAAGTACATTATTTTGGTATTGAAGGTACATTATTAAAAGTGTATTTTCAAAAAATCTATCTTACGTACATAAATAATGTACCCTTAGTATATTAAAAATATACTTTTTATTTATGGTCCACACAATTGTGTAGACTATGGTCCATGCAATAATGATTGGTCATACTATATTCTAGTGAGTATTTTCACCGAAGAAATTATATTATTTGAATTCAAATAAAAATTTATTAAAAATGTTAAAATGTATAATATAATAATACAGTTGGACTTCCATATATTTGTCAAGTATCTATTTTTATATCATACAAAATTAAAATTAAAATTTTGTATGAATAATGTTAATGTAGTCCCTAATTAATAAATTTAGACATGGGTTGTCTTTTTTTTTTTTTTGAATGCTACTGGCTCTATTACATTATAGTATCTGTTCATATACTTTCTCAACCTACTGAAACACAAAGAACCAATAACGCCTCCACTGAGGCTCGAACTCATAATCTTCCAAATGGAAGTCCAACCCAGATACCATTAGACCACATAGTCCTGGTAGACATGGGTTGTCTGATTTCGTATCTTTTGCAATTTTTTTGTCTGTCCATAACATTGCAAAAGTTTAGAGGTTGCTTAATTAATTTTTCGTGTAAAATTCAAGAGTCTATTTTACTATTTTTAATTTTTAAAATAGTAATTTAAGAAGGTTTACTTCAAATCACCGTCCTTCCAAACACATTTTGCATACTGTTATATAAACTGGAAACCATTATGCCATATTAAGCTATCACGGGCAGCGCCATTTATTTCAAATCACCTACTATTACCTGTTAATTCCATTATGCCATATTAACGGGTAGCGCCATTTATTTCAAATCACCTACTATTACCTGTTAATTCCATTATGCCATATTAACGGGTAGCGCCATTTATTTCAAATCACCTACTATTACCTGTTAATTCCAAACACATTTTGCATACTGTAACTATAAACTGGAAACCATTATGCCATATTAAGCTATCACGGATAGCGCCATTTATTTCAAATCACCTACTATTACCTCTTAATTCCAAACACATTTTGCATACTGTAACTATAAACTGGAAACCATTATGCCATTTAAGCTGCTCACGGATAAAAATGCCATAGAAATTTAAGAAGGTTTAATTAAATTCTAGCATAATGGGCGACATTCAATTATTCGTACAAAATTTATTTATTGACTCTTATAAAGTAATTTTTTTGTCAAGTTGTTCAAACTGTTAGTTTCGTAATTACAATGTTTCAAATTTAACTTTTAGTTAAAGTGGTCTATTGACAATATTCTTCAATCATTATACCGTGCACCAGGGCGCACATAGCAATGTGCGCCCCGTGCCTCTCAAAACAACGTCGTTTTGTATCCTGTTATAAAATTATGTGTTTTCAGGTATAAAATTATGTGCATTCGAAAGAGGGGATTTTTATCCTTTTAAAAAAGATTATGTATTTTCAGGTATAAAATTTCGTGTTTTCAGGTATAAAATTCTGTGTTTTCTATTATATAATTATGTACATTCGAAACATGGGAATTTCAGTTATAAAATTATATGTTTTCAGGTATAAAATTATGTGTTTTCAGGTATAAAATTATGCGTTTTCTATTATATAATTATGTACATTCGAAACATTATGGGGATTTTCAGTTATAAAAATTCTGTGTTTTCAGGTATAAAACTTTGTGTTTTCTATTATACAATTATGTACATTGGAAACACGAATTTTTTTTAAGGGGTTAACAACAAACACGTCTACAAGGTACAAAATGACGATGCACGGTATTATGGGTAGTTTATGTCATTTTTGTCAATTGTAACTATATATTTTGAAGCTGGTAATTTTTTCAAGACTTTAAGTATGTTCTTTTAATGTATCTGTATTCTTCGAAGTTAAAAGACATATTTTCACTTTCATCTATTAATCCAAGACAAGACTTGGTAATTAGTTTATCACGATTTGGACTCACAAAATTACAAGTGAGTTAATTTTGCTGAATAACTTGATAAATGTTTTACTGACGAAATATTAGAGTAAAGAAATACTAAAGTTTATATTTTTTGGTTAAAAAAATGTATATATATTAGTCTTTGATTAATCAAATATTTAGTCTGTGATTAGTTTAATTTGGACATGAAATTAGACATTAAGGTGTATTTGGTTCATGGGGCGACACAAGAAATGATAATGAAACTTATAAACATTGTTTGATGTTCTCTAATTGTTGTTGTGGTAAATAGCACTGTAGCAGTAGCCTAAAACTTCTGAGGTGGAGGGCTGCTGCTCCATGAGGTGGATCCATTAAAGAGGAGGAATAAGGAGGTTATACCAAGCTTGATAGGACAATGGTGATGCATGTTGAAGAGAGGTTATATTGGGGCTGGATGAAGGCTCACCATGGGATTAATTCTGCCAAGCCTGGGCAGATCTTTTGTTAGAATTATAATATGGTGGTCTCAGGTTTGGGAAGTGATATATGGATTAAAGGCTTGGTGAATCATGGGTGGTCTATAAAATAAAATGGAAGCTCATAAAAAGGGTCTTTGATTGGAAAAATTGAAGGCTGGGCTGAGAGCCCATGGAGCCCGAATGGATTATTAAGGTCTAAGTGTGGGCCTTTGATTTTATAATTGAAAGCCCGGCAAACCGTATTTGGCAGTTTGCGGTGTATAGATCTCGAAAAAATACGCGATTTGAAAAAAAAACATTGTCCAAAACAGATAACCGAGTCAAAAGTTATGCATTCGCAATGTTTTTAACTATAAATCCTAAATAATAATAATAATAATAATAATAATAATAATAATAATAATAATAATAATAATAATAATAAATAAATAAATAAAATAAAATAAAAAATTTCCCGATTTAGCCGGCTGCCGAGGAGGCCGATTCCGGTACATTATTCATGAACACACGTGACCTTAGCAAGGATACATTTTGTTAACTCATAGGGTACATTATTTTAGAGTATAAGGTACATTATTCTAACTCACATAGTACACTACTAAAATCAACTGATGGTCAGTTCACGAACACATGTGACCTTATGCAATGAAACATTTTGTTAACACATAGGGTACATTATTTTAGAGCATAAGGTACATTTTTCTAACCCACAGAGTACATTACCAAATCAGAGGACATTTTATTAATGCATAAAAAAAATGTTCATAATCTGTCAAGTGGAAATACTTCTTTTAATAACTCACAAAATTAAAAACTTGTTCATAATTAGCACAACATCGTTGCTCATCATAATAATATCGTCCACATATACAAGCAGGAATACGCGGGCAGTGCCTGAGGTGTAGTAGAACAAGGAGACATCGGTCTTGGACGACTTAAAACCTGTAGACAATAAGAAGTCGTGAAGCCGCTTAAACCAGGCACGCGGGGCCTGCTTAAGACCATACAGAAAACGCTGTAGATGGCAAACATGCCCTGGTGTTGATGGATCCTCATAGTGGTTGTTTCATGTACACCGTTTCAGCCAGATGGCCGTTTAGAAAAACATTGTGTACGTCCAGTTGTCGTAGAGTCCACTTGTTGGTCACAGCTAAGGATAACAAGAGCCTCACCGTTGTTGGTTTGACTATCGGGCTGAATGTATCAAAGAAATCCTCACCTGCAACCTGATTGAACCCTTTGGCCACCAACCGAGCTTTGTAGCGCTCCACTGAGCCATCCGCAGTGCGCTTCGTGCGGAATACCCACTTGCACCCAATTATGTTCATGTGCGGCTCTGGAGGAACTAACCGCCAGGTCTAATTATGCAACAACGCATTAAACTCCTGGTCCATAGCTTCGCGCCAGTGCGCATCTCCCACAGCCTGGGAGTAGCACGTGGGATCGGCTACTGCACTTAAAGCATTAAAGGGCTCATTGTGCCTTTGGTCATGTGACGAAGGCGCATAACATGATCCCTACCTTGTGGTTGTGCACGGGGCTTGCGTGCCCCCACCGGGGCCGTCTATGTGATTGCCAATTGTGGCAGGTCCCTTGCTAGATGCATAGCTCACTTTCAGAGTGCGTACAATCAGGAAACACATCAGGAAACACCTGTGGTTGAGAGATGAGAGCCATTGCGGATGATTTGGCTCTTTCTCAAAGTCCGGTTACCGAAGAAGACCTTGTGGTTCATATATTCACACAGCTTGGTGATGAATATAACTCTATTGTAGCGGCTCTCCGCGTACGTACAGAGACCATTTCGTACGGGGAGCTGCATGAATCCTAAGAATCTCATCCTCCCAACCGGACTTGTCCATTTTCAAGAGGGAAGAGACCTTTGCATTAGCGAGCTCAGTCGGCATGTCAGTTGAGATGAAAGAGGAGTTAGTATCTTGTAGCCATGGGTCTTTCCAGATGTTGATGGAATAACCATTTCCCACCCTCCACCTACAGTTGTTCTTCATGACCTGCTGGGATGCTAGGATGCTGCTCCAAACAAACGACGGGTTGCTGCCCAAGCCTGCATCAAGGAAGTGGCAATTTTTGTAATATTTAGCTTTAAAAACTCTGGAGACCAGTGAGCTTGGGTAATGGATGAATCTCCAAGCTTGTTTTCCAAGGAGAGCAACATTGAATTCATGGAATCTTCTGAATCCCAGACCACCAATTGATGCCCTTGCGTGCTTCGTCTTGACCTTTCCACCAAAAGGTATTTAGGGCAGTCTCAATGCTTTTACAAATAGTCTTAGGGAGAAGGAAGATGCTCATGGCGTAGGGGGGAACAGCCTGCAAAACATTTTTGATTAGAACATCTCTGCCTGCTCTTGAAAGAAACCTGTTATTCCAGTTGTGGATTCTGCCCAAAATTTTTTTCTTAATAAATCCCAGAATCTCAGTTTTCCTCCTTCCAATTAGTGATGGGAGACCAAGGTAGGCACCCCGTTGCTGGCCCTCGATAATACACATTGTCTCACTGACTGCTTCCTTGGAGAGATAGTCCACATTCCTGCTGAAATGTAGGCTAGATTTGGCATAATTAATTGACTGGCCGGACGCCAAAGAAAACTCTTCAAGGGTAGATTTTAGGACTTGGGCTTCATAGGAGTTAGCTCTGCAAAATAGAAGGCAATCGTCTGCAAGAAAGAGGTGAGTGATGGCAGGTGCTGACCTCGCAATAGTAATACCATGGATTTTCCCTCTGGTGCTGACGTGGGATTGCCTAGCCCACGACAGTTCCAAGCAAAGATACTCATTGACGTGGGTGCATCGCACGGATAATTGGGCAATTATTTGCTAGAATTCATGCAAGGATAACATAAAAAAAAACATAATCAATACAACTCATTTCATCAATTGCAGTATATAATATTCATTGTTATAATTTAAAGATTATAACAAATATTTTCCGTGCAACGCACAGGTAAAAATAGACATATTATGGAATAATAATAATAGTGTGCACAACTTTTGAACCTTAGACCTCAAAATTTAAATACAATAAATACATGTTCCTATCGTTTCTTTATAAAGCATTTTAAGTTTAATTAAAAAACTTTTAATTTTTATTTCTAAACTAACTAGGTAAAAATAAAATATTGAGCTTCTAAAATTTGGGGCCCTGTGCGGTAGCCTAGCTTGCACAACCCAAAATCCGGGCCTGGACACTACAGTGTGTCTAAACCGACACTGTCTCACGTATTATTTATATATTATCAAATGAAACTACAGATAGATCAATACGATATTGTACTTGTGGTGAAATGAAACTACAGTATATATAAAATGAAACTGAATAATATTTCACATATTTTAGTGTATATTGTACAATGAAGCTGTAATTATATTGAAATGATCATGTAGTTGTGTTTTAATGAAATTATAGTGTATATAAAATTAAATTAAATAACATTTTCACATATTTGAGTTTATAAATATTGAATAAAACTGTAGTTATATCGAAATGAAATTGTAGTTGTGTTGAACTGAAACTGCAGTGTATACAAAATGAAACTGAAGAACTGAATTATTTTTTGTGAAGATTCTGTTTCTTTTCATTAAATAAAATGACATCATTTTGACAGTGTCAATTTAGACACACTGTAATGTCTGAGACGCGGTGGATGATATAATTTGCCAATTATACCAGAAACTAAAACTAAAAAAGTAAGCATAGAACAATTTTAAACTAAGAGATTTAAAATAGGCTCAGATGAAAGACAAAAAACAGTCGCACAGCCCAAATTAATTGAGCCCAGCAATTCAAATAAATCTGTTGTGTATCACTAAAGCAAATCTAGTGCATTGCAGGCCCACTAAAGTCCACCTTGACGCTTTAAACACATCTACATCGAAATTAAATAACCCAGTCTCCGCCGGAAAACACAAGCAACCTGCTTCAAACAACACCGGCAAAACACCATGGTCCATGAACGCCGAACAGAACCTCGCCGGATCTATGTCCACCACCATTGCAACCACCCAACACGGCCGGAAAAATCGGGGACCATCGGACAGAAGGCTGGGATCACCCACGACCATCTCCAATGCAGTCCATACTCCAGGCGCCATTTCAGAGAAAAACCACCCACATATAGGGGTCAAATAACAGAGGCGAACACGCCGGAGAGGCGGAGACATCCCTTTCGCTGGACATAACTCCCAACGCCAGAAAAATCAGTCAAACAACATAAAACCACCGATTAGCAGAGGAACTCACCCGGAATGTTTTGCCGTAAAACACCTCACGAAACCAGTAGCACAGACAGAGCACACCTCTCGTCGCCGGACGTTCAAGACACACCCCTCCGGCCACCATGAAACATGGAGAGCCAAAGTATATATGAACCACCTGGAAGGATCCACACGTCGGGGAAGAAGGTTGACGCCGCTGGACCAAAGAACTCACCCCCAAAACCAGCCGGCGGTGGGTCCACAGTAGCGGCGCCGGACGATTTGGGTAGCGCCGTCGAGAGCCTGCCTCACGTTTGAGAAGCAAAGTGAACGCCGGAGAAATGCCTTGTTCGCCCGAAAACACGCAGCGTGAAAAACACCGGAGAAACCTTCTTGTTGTCTCCGGAAAAACGTGACCGCAACCGGGTTTGTCGTTATCGGAAACTCCAAGCACATAGAGACAAAAAAGCAAATTGTCGTTATTGAAAAAGACAAAATAGCAAATTGCCGGCGGTGAATAGCTGCTGAACTTTGTATTGTAAATCTTTGTGTGTCGCCGTTGACCAAGATGAGTCGCCGGGACCACCACTTCGAACACAGGCATACTGTTGATATTTTAATTTTAAAACATGAACAGAATTGTAAATCTTTCAAAGCAAAAAACAGATACATGAAATGAATAAATCATAAAGCTATTCCAGTAGACAAACGAAAATAATTTCGTAGTTCACTGGAAAAAAGAAACGAACTGACTCAGCATTGACAATCTAGAGAGAAGTCTGAGAAGAAATTTGTTAGAGAAAGAACACTCTAACCAACACTGACAAAAGTTTTAACGTTCTTTTTGCTTGATTGGATACTGGCAGAAGTTTGACATTTTGAGTATATATAAGCTCAATCGTTGTGGCGCACATAGCACTGTGCGTCTCAGTGCCTCTCAAAACGACTTCGTTTTGTTAAGTTGTTAAAAAAAAATATTTGTTTCGAATGCACATAAACTCATAGGGGTCGTTTGGTTCACGGAATGTCAGATTACCTTAGGAATGTTAGATTGCTGGGAATGTTAGATTATTGAGAATGTTAGATTCCTGTGTTTGGTTAAAATTGGGGTATGTAATATAATCATGTTTGGTTTAGGGTTATCTTGTATTCACACGCTATAATATCCTTAACATTTTTTCATATATTTTAATAAATTTAAAAATTAAAATAAATAAATAAGATAACGATATCATATATAATTACATGATTTTAAAATATTAACTAAAATATTGAACTTGAGAAACAAAATTATTTTATATGCTAACCTAACATAATAAAAATAAAAAATATATAATTACAAAAATAATTATATATATATGTGTGTGTGTGAGAGAGAGAGATAAACTAACATAACCAAGGTTATCTTACATAACCTTAGAATTTGAAGGGAATCACATTCCCTTCAAAATCCTATGTGGAGGGAATGTGATATTCCTGGGGAATATTAGATTCCCTGAGATAATGTGAACCAAACATAGGAATGTAGGCTTTAGAATGTCACATTCCCTTGGTTATGTTATATAACCTGAACCAAACGCCCCCATAATAGAATACAAATAATCTACATAATACATATAGTCATAAACACAAATAGGTTGACATTTTGAACTGGATTCTCAAATGTCTTTGCATGGAAAGTGGATATCAGGTAAGGAAAACCGAACTCGGGAAGTCCGGTTCTCTCACATGTATAAAAGGTCTCGGGGAGGCCGGTTTTAGTACCACGCATTCTCACCAATCAGGAGCCGTATTGTAATGTATTTGGATTTCAATAAAAACTGAGGGGTCGTTTACTAACTTGGAAAAATAGAGGATTTTCCAGAAAAATGAAGAAATTGATAATGAAAAAAATAAAAATTAGAGAAGTTGTTTACTAAATTTATGTTTTCAAATGCTTATTCCATCTCCATTCTCCAACTTTGTATACAAATTTGGAGAAATTAATTTTAGATATTTCCAAATGGAAGAATGGAGAGAAGGCAGGTGAACAGTGTCGTCTATGCTGGGAGGTCAGCGGTTTAATTCCTGCCACTACAATTGCTTTTGCTTTTCAGTTTTCAAAGCTTTTTTTTTCCCTTATGCGCACAGCGCTTCAAAGCTTTTTTTTTTCCTCCTTATACGCACAGCGTACATTATTATTACTAGTTTTTTTACGTGCATTGCGCAATTGAGATAATGCCCAATATTTTTTTAAATAAGTATTTTAAAGTATATCAATGCAAAATTATATTGGAATTGTTCATGCATAGATAATTGAATGTTAAATTTGTGTATTTAAATAGGCAATTCCAAGTTTACAAATGCAAGATAATATAGTCAAGATTGATTATAGTTGTCAATAAAATAATTGTATAGGTATGGTTGAAACCAAATACAGGACATAAGGGAGAGAAAATAAAAATTAGGGCATAAATTATTAAATACTCTGTATATACTAATATTGAAGAGCTAACTACTGATTGCCGAACAAAGACATTGCGAGATAGTTTCCCACTTCAATTTGTTGTGTGATTTGAATACTCTTTTTGTCAATAAATCTCCCAATATTTTTTTAAATAAGTATTTTAAAGTATATCAATGCAAGATTATATTGGAATTGTTCATGCATAGATAATTGAATGTTAAATTTGTGTATTTAAATAGGCAATTCTAAGTTTACAAATGCAAGATAATATAGTCAAGATTGATTATAGTTGTCAATAAAATAATTGTATAGGTATGGTTGAAACCAAATACAGGACATAAGGGAGAGAAAATAAAAATTAGGGCATAAATTATTAAATACTCCGTATATACTAATATTAAAGAGCTAACTACTGATTGCCAAACAAGGACATTGCGAGATAGTTTCCCACTTCAATTTGTTGTGTGATTTGAATACTCTTTTTGTCGATAAATCTCCCAATATTTTTTTAAATAAGTATTTTAAAGTATATCAATGCAAGATTATATTGGAATTGTTCATGCATAGATAATTGAATGTTAAATTTGTTTATTTAAATAGGCAATTCTAAGTTTACAAATGCAAGATAATATAGTCAAGATTGATTATAGTTGTCAATAAAATAATTGTATAGGTATGGTTGAAACCAAATACAGGACATAAGGGAGAGAAAATAAAAATTAGGGCATAAATTATTAAATACTCCGTATATACTAATATTGAAGAGCTAACTACTGATTGCCAAACAAGGACAATGCGAGATAGTTTCCCACTTCAATTTGTTGTGTGATTTGAATACTCTTTTTGTCAATAAATCTCCTAAGCAGTTAATATGATTGACTTAATTATATTTTTTATTTTTTTATAACAATTATTATTATAATAATAATAATTATTATTATTATTATTATAATTATTATTATTATTATTATTGTTATTGTTATGATTATTGTTATTATTATTATTATTATTATTATTATTATTATTATTATTATTATTATTATTATATCATCATACCCTTAGGTCATTTTACATATTAATCTAAACAACTAATTTTTTCAAATATCTTTTTACCAACCATTGATATAATTCGCTGGTCAAAGTCGCTAATATAATCCGCTAACGCTAACCGCTAACTGCTGATTGTCAAACAAGGATATTGCGAAGTTGTTCGCACTTCAATTTGTTGTGTGATTTGAATAGTCTCTTTGACAACAAATCCTTCAAGTAATTAATATGATTAGCTTTATTAATTATATTTTTTTAAATTTTTTCATGGTATTAATAAAATACTTGGTAAATAAATATATAGCATTATTTTGTATTATAACTTTGATATTTAATTAAAAAAAAATAGTGCACAAAAAAGGTAATAGACAATGTGTGAATATAATCAATTGATGAATTTGAATGTAAAGAATTTTTACATTGGAGAAATATAAAGACAATATAACTAATAAAATTATTTCTCTTAATTAATTTATTAATAATGAATTATTTTTTTAGTAAAGACATTGTAGGGACAATGTAGCAAATATAATCAATTGATGAATTTGAATATAAAGAATTTTTATATTGGAGAAAAATAAATACAATATAACTAATGAAATTATTTCTCTTATTTAATTTATTGATAATGAATAATTTTTTTTGAATAAAGGCATTGTAGACAGATAATTCTAAATTAAAAAATGATATGTATTATTTTTTGTTGTAGCTACTAAATTATTATTTTTAATTAATTTAATAAGAGTAAAATAGAGTACTAATTATGCCAACTTTGATTGGGATGAGGTTCGAACCTAAGACCTTTAAATTCTTATTAAAATCAATGAGTAAGTTAACGGTGAACTAACAGAAATTAACGGAAAAGATAATATTTAACGGAAAATCACATTCATTAAGGATAAATTAGGAAATCTTATGGAAAAATTAAAATCTGATCAATCTGAGCCATTCATTTGATTAAAAAATTTGACCGCCATTTTTTCTATCCATTATAGGCCTAACTCTCTTGGGCTCTTATTAGTATAGTAGATTATTAGTATAGTAGATTATTATTATTATTATTATTATTATTATTATTATTATTATTATTATTATTATTATTATTGTTGTTGTTGTTATTATTATTATTATTATTATTATTATTATTATTATTATTATTATTATTTTTTATACAAATGCTATATGGGATGATTGTATTTAATGAGGTTTTACATATTTTGTTGTGAAATCAAACTATGTACTAAAATGATTGAAATAAACAACTCCTGAGCTATGTGTATTTAAATTAAAATTGATATACGACATGTATTTAAATTAAAATTGATAGAAAGCTGGAATTGCACTTCGATGTAACCTTAACATTCTATTACGCGTAGTATCAATGCTACTATACACTCAGACTTAAAAAAAATTATTGAATTTATTTATAATATTCTTCCCAATTTAATAATAATATTATTGTATTGTGTTGTTTGACATTATAATATTAATGTAAAATTGTAAATTTGATTTAGTTGTAAATAATAAAAAAAATTGACTATGTTTTGTACTTAAACATTTGTTTTTATCGATGATTAAAAATTGGACATTGCATTGAAGGGTGTGTTGTCTTCCGACAATACGTACATCTTGTGATGCGATTACTACTAAAGTCCATTTCATTGGGAAATCTACGTCTACGTTTTCATTGTTGACATCTTTGATTTTGTGGCATACCGTTAATAGGTGGAAGGCATGTGATAGTACTTGTCCAGTGAGTATGTTCATCCAATTGATAGAAATTACCAGCGTAAGAGTTGATGTAGTTCTGGACGGAGTATACTTGTGCCACAAATTGGTAAAATCCCTCCCTTCGGAAATTACATGCTACTATAACATGTGCACACGGTATGCCAGCTACGTTCCACATGCTGCAGTTGCACGTACGTTCGGACAAGTTAACGTGAAAATGATTGTGCAGACCTTGAGCCATATATTCAGATATTATAGCAACACCATAAATCCCAAAAGTGTCATTATAAATGTGAATGCTTGCATTTCTAGACTCTTTATCTCGAGCAAACTAATCTTCGAGAATCTTAGGCGTGAAAAGAAATCCATGTTGATGCATCATCTCTCCCGTAGTACGCATATCGGCAACCATTGTTCGTAACTTGTGAAAAATTATTCGTGTTATTGCCGTCACAGGTAACATCCGACAACTCTTAAGTGAGTTATTAAGTGACTCAGATGGATTGGTTGTCATAATACTGTACAGATGACCATCATTATGACATAATGTCCACGCTTCTTTATCGAGTGTTACCCGATAGTTCTATGCATTGGGCCAGTGTTGTTGGATGGTCTACATGTGTTGATGAAATTGATTCGTTGTTACAACAGTACTAGCTTCCCATATTAATCTCCGTAACTACCGATTTCTACTTACCTTTGTCAAGACATTGTTGCAGAGGTGACGAAGGCAATACTTGCGTTTCACTTGACCTTAGCTTGCAATTCTTTCACGGATTTAAACATCGCATCTCTTCCAGCGTGTCTATCCGAAATGATGCAAATTGAATGGTAGTCGGGAAAGACATGTATGGCGAGGAAGCATAGAAACCAAGTCCAGCTGGCATTATTTTCCGAGTCAACGATTGAATATGCCAGTGGATGTATTTTGGTGTATCCGAATGCTAGGAGGAGATGCCCTTTGTAGCGGTTGTACAAATGTGTACCATCAATACAAATAACAGGGATACAGTACCGGAATCCATCAATTGTCAGCTTGAAAGCCCAGAATGCATACATGAAATGCATGTACTCTGGACTCATTAGTTCAGAACGCATGCCCTGTATCTCAACAATGGTTCCAGGGTTGGACACTTGCAACTTACACAAGAAGTGTGGGAGCTCATTGTAGGATTGTTGGAAATTCCCGTACTGCATTTCAATGCATTTTTGTCGAGCGTACCATGCTTTCCTGTACGAAATGTCCACACCGTAATGTTGTCACACATCCACTTGGATGTGTGTGATTTTGTATTGTGGGTCTGTTGTGATCTTCTGGAAAATTAAATCGCAAATTAATGTTCTAGTGCACATTCGGTCAGCGCCTCCTTGATTGTATGTATTGAACTGTGCACACGTGTGGTTCAAAAAGCTTTGTCACCATTCATTGAGAAGATGCCCCATGCAATTTCTTTGTCGATAGTGTCCCGCCACAAGATGTTATGGAATGGAAATTTGCACACAAGACTTTCCAAGTTGATTTTTTTCTTGTGATTTGTTATGTAGCTCCGCGAATACTCTAAGTTGAATACTATAATGGAAGTGTTAGCAGTGTATCTCCTGATTTCTTTAATTTCATTTTTTTTAACAAAAAAAAAAAAATCAACTCTCTGAATATTAATGTCAGTGTTATCATATTTCAAAAATAGAGTTTATCAGTTTATTAATCTTTCCTAATTTCTTTAATTTAATATTTTTTTTAAAATCAAATCTGCGTTAATGTTATCAGTGTATAATCGGTATGAATAATGCAATGTTATCAATGTTATCCGTGTATAATCAGTATTGAAAACAAATCATAGTAAAAAGAACGCGTTGAATAGATGAAGAGGTGGATGAGGAGTTAGTAAATTCAATTAGGATTCCTTTTTTCTTTTATGTACAGAGAAATACGCTAATAAGATATGCTAAAAGTCTAAAAATGCAAAATACGGGTAAAGCAAAACCAAAATAACGCGTATAAAATAAATGGGCATGTAATATATAAACGGACTATTGCACTCCGTTTATTGTACAACCGGACTAAGGGAACACGGTTTTCCCTATTACGCCAACACTTGCATGGAGACATTCACGTATCCACAAGGCAAAATCACCCCAACCGGCAAAATCACCCACATACATAATACACATAAACTTTTTAATTGAATACACATAGTAGGATTTGGTTAACATAATACACATAAACTCTTACACTCATTACCATTATACATAAACTTTTGACTGAATACACATAATGGGATTTGATTAACATAATACACATAAACTCTTAACTGAATACACATAAACTCATAACACAATACACATAAATTTTTAACTGAATACACATAATGAGATTTGGTCTATTCGAATGGACGGAGTGACGTCAATATGACATCAGCATAAAACGCGCGCATTTTGTGCCTAGGCGCACATTGCTATGTGCGCCGTGGTGCACGATATAAATTACCTATGGTAGCTAGCTAAGATGTTGAAAATTGTTCAAGTAGTGTTTCGAAGGGGCCCACCATCCTGTCTCATTACTTATTATATGTACTATATAGAATTTTGCAATATAATTATGTAATATACATTTACATTCATGAATTCTAAGTTTGTTGAGATGGTAATACTTGTGATTTGAACCCTTTTGGGTCTCTTACCTTGTAAAGAACACGACGGTGGTGGCAGAGATCAGAGTGTTTATGTTACGTATTGAAATTTAGTACGCAACTGAAGAAACCTTTCGAGCAGGCTTCTGGCTCCAATCCGTATTCGAGTTACGGTAACTCCAAAAGAAAAACAATATAACAAAAGAAAATGATGAACTCTTCAATATAAATGACTAGAATAGTAGAATAACAATATATTTCTCTCTTTGCTCATCTTCATATACAATGGTCTATCTATACTAATCTACTAATACCTATAATAATTAACCTACTAAAATTATATTAACTATACAAGGTAATGATATATTGTAATTTACATAATTTCTCTATACTAATTTAGGCATAATATTAACTCTCCCACTAATTAAGTTGTACCATCCTAATTATCATACTAATTCTATAAATATAATTAATTCTTCCAAATTAAACTACATAATTACAAATATGGACGTATCACTCTCCACCCCTTCAAAAAACACCTTGTCCTCAAGGTGTAGGTAAGGAAATGAGCATATCCATGCCTTGATACTCTGGTTGATTGATTTGCCAAACATGGACATCATAAACAACATGTTCACTGGATTGCCCTGTAATAGTCCTTGTTGGTGTCATGATTTGAACCAATTTGGGTATCATTTCTACTGCAGCGTGGATGAAATTTTCCTCTAAAGGCACTAATGATGTAAAAATTGATTTTTGAAACAATTGGGGACACTTAATATGCACAATTATAGTTGCTATTTATCGTTGATTGGTGCTTCAATTTGGGGTGAATCCATGTGAACCGTGTTGTGTTCCCCCATAGTATTTGGTGCAAGATCTACCTCTTCCTCCGTAAAATTTTGAATTTCTTCTTGATTAGTATAGTCTTCATCAACAATTGCACAAGAACTCATGTCAACCACATTATCACCAATCCCTTTTTCGATTATCACTTCCGCATCAATTTCCACATGAAGAGTGGGAGTTTGATGATCTACTTCCCCCCAAGTAGCCATGATTTATTTTGCATCAGGAAATTCTATATTCATAGTGCAATACCCTTCATAAATGTTTTGTCCATGGAATGCTTATTTGGCTACAATTGAATCCACAATAGAATCAAACCATACCAAAGCTTGAAAGGTGTGACCATTATCTTTTAAAATATGAATATATTGCACGGTTCCTTTTGTAGAAAAAATCTCATACAATAGAAAATCATCGATCAGATACCATACTTGGTGTACAGAAACCAATAAGCACCGGTGAATAATATTTTCCATAATAATAATAATAATAATAATAATAATAATAATAATAATAATAAAATATCTTTTTTTTTTCCTTTCTACCGCTTTTTTTTTCTCTTTTTTTTTTGACGTGTTTTCTTCTTCTTTTTTTCACTTTTTTTTTTAATAAAAAATTTCAAAGGAATGTGGCTAATAAATAAAATAACATAATAACAAAAAATAAAAAGATAAGGATTACTCTCACCAATGGAATCAATGAAAACACCAATTGTTACGTGATTCATCCACAAATCCTCTCAATGAAAGCACCAATGTTACGTACTGAAATTTAGTACGCAACTGAAGAAACCTTTCGAGCAGGCTTCTGGCTCCAATCCGTATTCGAGTTACGATAACTCCAAAAGAAAAACAATATAACAAAAGAAAATGATGAACTCTTCAATATAAATGACTAGAATAGTAGAATAACAATATATTTTTCTATTTGCTCATCTTCATATACAATGGTCTATTTATACTAATCTACTAATACCTATAATAATTAACCTACTAAAATTATACTAACTATACAAGATAATGATATATTGTAATTTACATAATTTCTCTATACTAATTTAAGCACAATATTAACTCTCCCACTAATTAAATTGTACCATCCTAATTATCATACTAATTCTATAAATATAATTAATTCTTCCAAATTAAACTACATAATTGTAATTATGGACGTATCAGTTTATTTATTTATCTTAGTTCTTTACTGCTTGAATTGATTAAAAAGAGTGAATTCGTGGGCACGTGGATGCATGCATGGAATACTAGATTTTGTCTTGTAGCAAGTAAGTATGGTATAGGTTGGCAGAAACAAGAAATTACTGCAACTACTAACTACTGCATGCCATTATATATATTGCCATATATGGCTTCCAACTTACAGGTCGGTCATTTTCAGAGCCTGTAAAGTGTTATGTGTGTGAAATGATCTTTTGTACATGTAATTAAGTTAAACATGTGTCATTGTATTTATTTATTTTTATTTATGCATCGCACACGTAATTAGACAATTATTTATTTGAATTCAAAATTTAAGTATATTTTATCAACTGTACTATAAAATACTCATTTTTATAATTTATATTAGTACTCTACCCGTGCAATGCACGAACTATATATATATATATATATATATATATATATATATATATATATATATATAATGTTGAAAAAATCGTACCTAGGCACTGCCTGGCCGTTGCGAAGAAGGCTGGAATCGGCCTCCTCGAAGGCCACCTAGTCCGCTGAACTGATCTATTTTTATTTTATTTATTTATTTATTAAGATTTAGGGTTAAAAACTTTGCGAAAGCATAACTTTTAATTCAGTTATCCGTTTTAAATAATTTTTTTTTAAATCATGTATTTTTTTCAAGATCTATACACCACAAAATGCCAAAGACGGTTTGCCCAATCAGCCCCAAGGCTTTGAATTATATAATCAAAGGCCCACACATATACCTTAATAATCCATTCGGCCTCCCTGGGCTCTCAGCCCAACCTTCAATTTTTCCAATCAAAGACCCTTTTATGAGCTTCCATTTTATTTTATAGACCACCCATGATTTAATCCATATATCACTGCCCAGACCTGGAATAGTTATGCTGCATCCGTATGCACCATGTATGGTGTATATGGATGCAAAAACGACGTCGTTTTATTAAAAACGCGCATCTCCCTTTAAAAAAAATTTAGGTTCGATTCTTAGCAACAACATTATGTTGTTCATTCATTATGGAATTTTAGTTCATAGATTATGGAATTATAGTTCATTGATTATGGAATTATAGTTCATCGATTCTGGAATTGTAGTTCATCGATTTTGAAATTGTAGTTATCGATTCTGGAATTTTAGTTCATAGATTCTGAAATTTTTAGTTCATAGATTAGATTATGGAATTATAGTTCATCGATTATGAAATTATAATTTATCGATTATAGAATTATAGTTCATCGATTCTGGAATTTTAGTTCATATGTTGTTGCTGGGAATCGAACCTGGTTTTTTTTTTTTTTTTTTAAGGGAAGACACACGTTTTATTAAAACGACATCGTTTTTTGCATCCGTATGCACCATGCAAGGTGCATACGGATGCACAACATAATTTGTCCCATGAGACCACCATATTATAATTCTAACAATAGATCTGCCAAGCCCAAGCTTGGCAGAATGGCAAATTATGCCCTTGAAATATGTTCACCATGAATGGTGAACACGGGTTCAAATGATGCCTTTTTACGGGAAAAAAGAATTCGCTAATGTGGTGTTAACGGTGCGCGTTTGGTTAGATTATGAATTTTTTGTTATGAAATTATAAATGTACTGTAAATTCATAGTCTCATAACAGAAAATTCATAATCGCATAAAAAAAGCATTTATTAAATTATGAATTTTCTGTTACGAGATTATGAATTTACTGTAAATTCATAATTTCATAACAGAAAATTCATAATCTCATAATAGAAAATTCATAATTTCATAACTGCACATTCATAAATCCATGCAATTATGAATGTGCAGGCATGGATTTATGAATGTGCAGTTATGAAATTATGAATTTTTCTTTTTATGAGATTATGTTGAAGAAGCTTGCGCAAAGCAGAAGTGAAACCGCAAAATGTGAAACTGAAGAAGAAAAGTCACCCGGTTAATTAAGAAAAAAAAAAAGAAAAAAAAAAGAAAAGAAAAAAGATAACGGTGCATTGTTACCGTTGGAACCATGTTATGGTGAACACGATTCCATGGCATAACGATCCTGGCAGAATTAAACCCATGGTGAGCCTTCATATATCCAGCCCCAAATAACCTCTCTTCAACATGCATGCATCACCATTGTCCTATCAAGCTTGGTATAACCTCCTTATTCCTCCTCTTTAATCTCACTCATCATCATGGCAAAATGATGTATCATCTCCAGAATGGATCCACCTTAGAAGTTTTAGGCTACTGCTACAGTGCTATTTACCACAACCACAATCAGAGAACATCATCAACCATTCTATTATTCTTATTACCTACAAACCAAGTAAAGAGAACCAAGCCAAGATCAACTTACTAATGAGACAATCAACCACAGGTGTTTCCTGATTGTACGCACTCTGAAAGTGAGCTATGCATCTAGCAAGGTACCCGCCACAATTGGCAATCACACAGACGCCCCCGTGGGGGCACGCAAGCCCCGTGCACAACCACAAGGTAAGGATCATGTTATGCGTCTTCGTCACATGACCAAAGGCACAATGAGCCCTTTAATGCTTTAAGTGCAGTAGCCGATCCCACGTGCTACTCCCAGGCTGTGGGAGATGCGCACTGGCGCGAAGCTATGGACCAGGAGTTTAATGCGTTGTTGCATAATTAGACCTGGCGGTTAGTTCCTCCAGAGCCGCACATGAACATAATTGGGTGCAAGTGGGTATTCCGCACGAAGCGCACTGCGGATGGCTCAGTGGAGCGCTACAAAGCTCGGTTGGTGGCCAAAGGGTTCAATCAGGTTGCAGGTGAGGATTTCTTTGATACATTCAGCCCGATAGTCAAACCAACAACGGTGAGGCTCTTGTTATCCTTAGCTGTGACCAACAAGTGGACTCTACGACAACTGGACGTACACAATGTTTTTCTAAACGGCCATCTGGCTGAAACGGTGTACATGAAACAACCACTATGAGGATCCATCAACACCAGGGCATGTTTGCCATCTACAGCGTTTTCTGTATGGTCTTAAGCAGGCCCCGCGTGCCTGGTTTAAGCGGCTTCACGACTTCTTATTGTCTACAGGTTTTAAGTCGTCCAAGACCGATGTCTCCTTGTTCTACTACACCTCAGGCACTGCCCGCGTATTCCTGCTTGTATATGTGGACGATATTATTATGATGAGCAACGATGTTGTGCTAATTATGAACAAGTTTTTAATTTTGTGAGTTATTAAAAGAAGTATTTCCACTTGACAGATTATGAACATTTTTTTTATGCATTAATAAAATGTCCTCTGATTTGGTAATGTACTCTGTGGGTTAGAAAAATGTACCTTATGCTCTAAAATAATGTACCCTATGTGTTAACAAAATGTTTCATTGCATAAGGTCACATGTGTTCGTGAACTGACCATCAGTTGATTTTAGTAGTGTACTATGTGAGTTAGAATAATGTACCTTATACTCTAAAATAATGTACCCTATGAGTTAACAAAATGTATCCTTGCTAAGGTCACGTGTGTTCATGAATAATGTACCGGAATCGGCCTCCTCGGCAGCCGGCTAAATCGGGAAATTTTTTATTTTATTTTATTTATTTATTTATTATTATTATTATTATTATTATTATTATTATTATTATTATTATTATTATTATTATTATTATTTAGGATTTATAGTTAAAAACATTGCGAATGCATAACTTTTGACTCGGTTATCTGTTTTGGACAATGTTTTTTTTTCAAATCGCGTATTTTTTCGAGATCTATACACCGCAAACTGCCAAATACGGTTTGCCGGGCTTTCAATTATAAAATCAAAGGCCCACACTTAGACCTTAATAATCCATTCGGGCTCCATGGGCTCTCAGCCCAGCCTTCAATTTTTCCAATCAAAGACCCTTTTTATGAGCTTCCATTTTATTTTATAGACCACCCATGATTCACCAAGCCTTTAATCCATATATCACTTCCCAAACCTGAGACCACCATATTATAATTCTAACAAAAGATCTGCCCAGGCTTGGCAGAATTAATCCCATGGTGAGCCTTCATCCAGCCCCAATATAACCTCTCTTCAACATGCATCACCATTGTCCTATCAAGCTTGGTATAACCTCCTTATTCCTCCTCTTTAATGGATCCACCTCATGGAGCAGCAGCCCTCCACCTCAGAAGTTTTAGGCTACTGCTACAGTGCTATTTACCACAACAACAATTAGAGAACATCAAACAATGTTTATAAGTTTCATTATCATTTCTTGTGTCGCCCCATGAACCAAATACACCTTAATGTCTAATTTCATGTCCAAATTAAACTAATCACAGACTAAATATTTGATTAATCAAAGACTAATATATATACATTTTTTTAACCAAAAAATATAAACTTTAGTATTTCTTTACTCTAATATTTCGTCAGTAAAACATTTATCAAGTTATTCAGCAAAATTAACTCACTTGTAATTTTGTGAGTCCAAATCGTGATAAACTAATTACCAAGTCTTGTCTTGGATTAATAGATGAAAGTGAAAATATGTCTTTTAACTTCGAAGAATACAGATACATTAAAAGAACATACTTAAAGTCTTGAAAAAATTACCAGCTTCAAAATATATAGTTACAATTGACAAAAATGACATAAACTACCCATAATACCGTGCATCGTCATTTTGTACCTTGTAGACGTGTTTGTTGTTAACCCCTTAAAAAAAATTCGTGTTTCCAATGTACATAATTGTATAATAGAAAACACAAAGTTTTATACCTGAAAACACAGAATTTTTATAACTGAAAATCCCCATAATGTTTCGAATGTACATAATTATATAATAGAAAACGCATAATTTTATACCTGAAAACACATAATTTTATACCTGAAAACATATAATTTTATAACTGAAATTCCCATGTTTCGAATGTACATAATTATATAATAGAAAACACAGAATTTTATACCTGAAAACACGAAATTTTATACCTGAAAATACATAATCTTTTTTAAAAGGATAAAAATCCCCTCTTTCGAATGCACATAATTTTATACCTGAAAACACATAATTTTATAACAGGATACAAAACGACGTTGTTTTGAGAGGCACGGGGCGCACATTGCTATGTGCGCCCTGGTGCACGGTATAATGATTGAAGAATATTGTCAATAGACCACTTTAACTAAAAGTTAAATTTGAAACATTGTAATTACGAAACTAACAGTTTGAACAACTTGACAAAAAAATTACTTTATAAGAGTCAATAAATAAATTTTGTACGAATAATTGAATGTCGCCCATTATGCTAGAATTTAATTAAACCTTCTTAAATTTCTATGGCATTTTTATCCGTGAGCAGCTTAAATGGCATAATGGTTTCCAGTTTATAGTTACAGTATGCAAAATGTGTTTGGAATTAAGAGGTAATAGTAGGTGATTTGAAATAAATGGCGCTATCCGTGATAGCTTAATATGGCATAATGGTTTCCAGTTTATAGTTACAGTATGCAAAATGTGTTTGGAATTAACAGGTAATAGTAGGTGATTTGAAATAAATGGCGCTACCCGTTAATATGGCATAATGGAATTAACAGGTAATAGTAGGTGATTTGAAATAAATGGCGCTACCCGTTAATATGGCATAATGGAATTAACAGGTAATAGTAGGTGATTTGAAATAAATGGCGCTGCCCGTGATAGCTTAATATGGCATAATGGTTTCCAGTTTATATAACAGTATGCAAAATGTGTTTGGAAGGACGGTGATTTGAAGTAAACCTTCTTAAATTACTATTTTAAAAATTAAAAATAGTAAAATAGACTCTTGAATTTTACACGAAAAATTAATTAAGCAACCTCTAAACTTTTGCAATGTTATGGACAGACAAAAAAATTGCAAAAGATACGAAATCAGACAACCCATGTCTACCAGGACTATGTGGTCTAATGGTATCTGGGTTGGACTTCCATTTGGAAGATTATGAGTTCGAGCCTCAGTGGAGGCGTTATTGGTTCTTTGTGTTTCAGTAGGTTGAGAAAGTATATGAACAGATACTATAATGTAATAGAGCCAGTAGCATTCAAAAAAAAAAAAAAGACAACCCATGTCTAAATTTATTAATTAGGGACTACATTAACATTATTCATACAAAATTTTAATTTTAATTTTGTATGATATAAAAATAGATACTTGACAAATATATGGAAGTCCAACTGTATTATTATATTATACATTTTAACATTTTTAATAAATTTTTATTTGAATTCAAATAATATAATTTCTTCGGTGAAAATACTCACTAGAATATAGTATGACCAATCATTATTGCATGGACCATAGTCTACACAATTGTGTGGACCATAAATAAAAAGTATATTTTTAATATACTAAGGGTACATTATTTATGTACGTAAGATAGATTTTTTGAAAATACACTTTTAATAATGTACCTTCAATACCAAAATAATGTACTTTTAATATATTAAAAATGTACATGATATTTATGGTCCAAATAATAATTTGTTTAATTAGACGAAGCCAAGAAACCCATGCCATGTTATCAAAATTTGTGTTAACTTTTTGTTAGGGGTGGGTGGAGTCGTTTTAAAAGAGGCGATTTAGGGAAATTTGGGGTTTTATAAATTTGAATTTATAGTATAAGTTTAGACGATGAAGTATAATAATATATAATTAAATCTAATTTAAAAATGTATATTGGAGTAATCTTTACTTATCTTGTCTAATATGTCATCTAATTGAATTTGAACATTGCTTTTGCATAAAAATATTAAAAATATTATAATTATCGTCTTTCACAAGCCTGAATTATAACACAATTAAATTCAAACTATACGTCAATTTCACTACTAGAAATTATTGAATTTCTGACCATCTGAGAGTGATCTTAAATCAACTTGAAAGCAAAAAAGTCGTCAGAAATAGCAACAACGATTTTTTCAAATATCAAAAACGATCAAAACAAGATTTTAGACTTAATTTAAGATCACTTTCAAGTGGTCGAAAATTTTAGTTTGTAGCTCAAGTCAGAGCATAAACAACAAGATAAACAAGTTGCATGTGTGAAGATGAGCAACTGTAGAAGGATCCTTTCCTCTATAAGGCATATTGCCAAATACACCTATTTATAGGTGTCTAAAGTTTTTTATTTTATTTTATTTTATTATATTTTTTTGAGGGAATCTAAAGTGTTAGTTAAGAAGTCAACCAACATGGATAAGTTACAAATTTGAATTTGAATTTCAATTAAGGATAAGTTTTAGCCTTAATGTATCAATCGACATGGAGTTATCATTTTGTCCAAAATCTGTGAAATTGTACCAGGACCGGTTTTTAGATTTGTGTAGTCCTGTTTCGGATAATTGAACAATTATTTGCTCGAATTCAAACAAAGATAACATTAAAAAAAAAAAAAACATAATCAATACAATCAATTTCATCAATTGCGTTATATAATATTCGTTATTATAATTTATATTTGTATATTGATCAAAATATTTTTAAAGATTATAACAAATCTATTACGTGCAACGCACGGGTAAAAATAATGTGATAAAATGTTAATGTGCACAAAGTGTTCACAAGTTTTGAACCTTAGACCTCCAAATTAAAATACAATAACCACACACTCCTACCATTTCTTCATAACACCTTTTTAATTTAATTGAAAACTTTTAGTTTTTATTTCTAAACTAACTAGGTAAAGATGAAATATTGATCCTCTAAAATTTGGGGCCCTGTGCGGTAGCCCAACTTTCACTGCCCAAAATCCGGGCCTGAATTGTACATATATACTACAAGATGTCAAATTTGGAGAAATTATTTGCTTAGAATCTGTCAAATTCTAGATATGATTGTTTGGTTATGTATGACCCTATAATTGAAATAAATGTTTCAAAACACAAAATAAAAAATAAAAAATAAAATAAGGGTTTCATTCCCTTATTCATTTTCAAGCACTACTATTAGTAACCATTCTCATTCCACCCTACTACCAAACATGTTAAATACTTTCACCAAAACCCATTACCATTACCAAGTATTTGATACCCATTCCGATTCCGATTCCTATGTGCGAACCAAACATTTTAGCTAGTTCGAAGCTACCCGTGATCATCTTAATATGGCGTAATAAACAATTAAATAAAATATATAATTATAAAAAAATTAAAATGATACATATAATAAGTGCACATAAAATATATATTTCATAATAATTAAGGAGTGTTTGGTTCAAGTTATACAATATAACCAATGGATTGTGACATTTCTAAGTTTATATTTTCATTTTTGGTTCATGTTATCTTACTTTCCCAAGGGAATGTAACAACCCCAAAGGAATACAACATACCATCCACATAAGATTTTGAAGGGAATGTGATTCCCTTACATTTCTTAGGTTATCCAAGATTACCATGTATATTTAAATATTTTGCCCTTTTAATTCTTTTTTTTTTTTTTTGAAAGTTACTGGCTCTATTACATTGTAGTATCTGTTCATATACTTTCTCAACCTACTGAAACACAAAGAACCAATATTTTGCCCTTTTAATTCAAATTATTATAAAACATATATTTTATGTGGACTTATTATATGTATCATTTTTAATTGTTTTTGTAATTATATATTTTATTTTATTTTTTATTACGCCATATTAACTTATAAAATAATTTTTTTTCACAAGTTATGTTAGTTAATTATTTTTAAATTATGTAATTATATATGACACCATTATCTTATTTATTTATTTTAATTTAAAAATTTATTGAAATACATGAAAATATGTTAAGGGTATTAAAGTAAAAATAATAATTATAACATAAAAGATAACCCCTAAACCAAACAGGCAATTGTTATACCCTGCACCACGGCGCACATAGCACTGTGCGCCCAGCACCTCTCAAAACGACATCGTTTTGTTAAGTTGTGTAGGAAGTTGACGCGATTATGTACATTATGGTATACAATTATGTACATTTTTTTATACAATCATGCACATTTTTTTATACAATCATGTACATTTTTTTAATACAATCATGTACATCCGAAACAGGGAATTTATGTGCATTATGTTAAGAGTTTATGTGTATTATGTATTATGTTAGATTATGTGTATTATCTTTTCAAAAAAGTGTATGTGTATTTTGTTATAAAATTATGTACATTCTAGTATACAATTATGTACATTTTTGAAACATGAGATTTTTTTAAAGAAAATTAAAATTCGACACACATAAAAAATCAAAATTCCCAAAAAAAAAAAATAATAATAATACTAAACGACGTCGTTTTGCACTAGGGCACACAATGAAATGCGTGCCCTGGTGCACGATATAAATTGCCCCAAACATATTTATATTACATACCTCAATTTTAACCAAACACGTGAATCTAACATTTTTAGTAATCTAACATTCCCAGTAATCTAACATTCCGTGAACCAAACGGCTATTAGGGTTCTAGAATTTGGTTAAGGAATTCCTTATTAGATATGATAAGAAATGGTGATGGAGAAGAAAAATGGCAAAAGATCAGACTTGGTTTTACATTCTTGTCCTCAAATTTAACGTCTATCTAACCGACATTTAACATAAGGATCAAAATTGAAACAAAATCAATAGTCAGAGGACAAATTTTGGTTAAATTAAAAGTCGAGGATAAAAATTAGTAAAAGTCAATAGTCGAAAGACTATTCTTAAAATTAACTCAATTTAGATTCTTAGGTGATGCCAAGTACAATGTTACCCATTCCAAACGAAAAGTTACAAGTTTGAGTCATATTTTAATCAAGGATGTTGGCGTAATCATGTTGAACAGATATTATAGATAGCGTTATATTGCGTGTAGTTAAAAAAAAAAAAGTACATTAGTTTTTCGTCAAAAAGCAATTGAACTTGAGAGTAATTATGAATATCCATGCTATTTCTACATTCTCCCAAATTAAAATAAGTCAAAGCAAAATTCCATTCATGACATCAGTTAATAATACAAACTTAAGTGGCTGAATACTTCTTCACCTTCATTAATGAAGGTGGCCCAACTCCATTTCCTTTTCAAAAAACTTCTTAGGTCTATAATAACTGCAATTGATGCTATAATTAACTCACATACAAATTTTGAACAGGACCAGTAAAGAATTTACCATTACATTCTTCCGAAAATTTAACTCCAATGTAGTTTCAATCTATCATATATTGTCCAAAACTCAACTATCAAGCTATGAGTTGCAAGCTAAAAAAACAACGCATCCTTCTTTCCCACCTCATCAATAAGAGCTCCATTCAAAGTTGATATAAGAAGGAAAATAAAGTGTGAATTTTCTACTTTACCTCTCAAATTTTAAATATTCATAAAAAATTAAATTTTTATATATTAAAATTGAATATTCAATATACTAAAAATGACATTTAATTTATTCATGGTCCATTGAAAACAATGTAATTTGATTGAATTTTGAGCAAATTTAGTTTAACCAAGGGTAAATTATTTTGAGTCATTTAAGTTATCGTGCAATTTATATACCTTCTTAATTTGCTCAATATATACCTGTTTGGAGAAATTTATATCATGCACCAGGGGCACGCATTTCATTGTGTGTCCTAGTGCAAAACGACGTCATTTAGGATTATTATAATTAGTATTATTATTATTTTGGGGAATTTTGTTCTTTTGTTTTTTTGTTTTTTGTTTTTTGTTTTTTTTTTGTTTTTTTTTTGGATCGCTTTTTAATTTTCTTTAAAAAAATCTCATGTTTCGAAAATGTACATAATTGTATACTAGAATGTACATAATTTTATAACAAAATACACATACATTTTTTTGAAAAGATAATACACATAATTTTATAACAATATGTTAAATTTTATATTATATATATTTTTAATACATTTTAACATATTCCTAGTATATATGTTTAACAATTATTCCAACTCTAACTATGATGGGGTTCGAACCTAAGACCTTTTCTTATAAAAATTAATGAGTAAGTTAAAAATAATAAATAGTTAATGGAATATTCCGTTATTAAAGTTTATACTAACGGAATTTAGGTTATTTAAGGGAAGAAAATAATATAATAGAGGGTAGATAAGGAAAATCATTAAAAATGCTAAAATCAAAATAATATGAACCAATCATTTTAAGAAACAATAGTACCGATATTTTTTTGTTCCAGTTTTCAGTCATGGCGAGTGACAATACTACACTTTTCATCGTGATGCTTCCATGCAAGGCCGATTTTTAGATTTTTGTCGCCCCGTTCTTGTAAATAAATGAGATCCTACTATAATGACAATCTTTAAAATTAATACCGTATTCTTTTCTAATAATAAGGTGATAAAATGTTGTCGTGCTCAAAGTAAAAAAAAAAAATGGAATAAAATACAACAAAAACAACAACAACAACAACAACAACAACAACAACAACAACAACAACAACAATAATAATAATAATAATAATAATAATAATAATAATAATAATAATAATAATAATAATAATAATAATAATAATAATAATAATAATAATAATAATAGCGTGAGCAAACTCACAATTGAAAAGGATTAAAAAGGAAGAAAAAAAACATATTATGAAATATATTACAATAATAATAGTGTACGCAACTCACAATGCAAAATAATAAAAAAAAAAAAAAAAAAAAGGGAAATGCTCAAAGTTGGAGCAACCTCTGACCTCTAAATTAAAATACAATAAGAATATGTACTTACTGAATCAATGAGTTAAATCCGTGCAAACATAATTTACTTTTTCTTGTGTACACAGTGGAGCAACCATTATTTAGTTTAAAAAGATATTATTTTTTATAAGAAAAATTTTCAATTTTGGTCATATGACTATAGGGGCTTTGTTAATTTTAGCACCTGACTTTTAAAAGTGTCAATTTAGTACCTTGAGTATGTAACTTTTGTCAATTTTGGTCACTCCGGCTAAATTATCGGCCAAATTTTGTCGGAAAAAAAGACGATTTTACTAGAATTCAAAAGACGATTTTGCCCCTCAAATTATAGACTAAATGAAGGATTAAGCTTTTACGATGAATTTGACCGACAATTTAACCGGAATGACCAAAATTGATAAAAATTGCATAGTCAAGGTACTAAATTGACATGAACAGATACTACAATGTAATAGAGCCAGTAACATTCAAAAAAAAAAGGTACTAAATTAACACTTTTGAAAGTTGGATGCTGAAATTAACAAAGCCCATATAATCATATCATCAAAATTGAAATTTTCTCTTCTTTTTTTTTTTTTTTATAATATATTTTAAGAATTTAACAGCGGTACATTTACTACGTATTACATATTTTACCATTGAATATTTATGCATGAGACTTCACAAAAGTTGGAGTGATTAGGAAAATTTAGGTAAACCTCCCTCAACAATTTTAGCCAACAAAGAAAATTTTAGCCAACAAAGAAAATTTAGGTAAACCTCCCTCATGCACGTCATTATTGTAATTCAGTAACAAAGATAATTACGTTTACCTGAGTTTGCTAACCACCCTACCCCCCAAAAAATGTTCAAATTTGTAATGCATGCTAAAATAGCATGCATGTCATTTTAATTCAGTAAGCATAGTTTAAGTGTGATTACGACTACGTACCCCATTAAAAACTTGGCTAATTGCTCCAAGTACAATTTTGTAATGCATGTTAAAAATATCATGCACGTAATTTTAATTCAGTAAGCAAATTGTTAATTGTGTTTATCTCATTTTAGAGTTCGCTAACCCCTCCCCCAGGCCCCAACCACCCATTCCGACTACACTAAGGGTGTGTTTGGTTGGTGGGTTTTGCCCATAGGAATGTCCGAATGGATATGAAAGTGATTGTTGTTATTTGGTTGATAGGTTTTTAGAATACTACCAAGGGTTTCGAATACCCCATGAATTGAAAAACTCATACCCAAATAAAATAAGGGTTTCATTCCCCTATTCATTCTCAAGCACTACTATTAGTAACCATTCCCATTCCACCATACTACCAAACATGTTAAATACTTTCACCAAAACACATTACCATTACCAACTATTTGATACCAATTCTGATTCTTATGTGCGAACCAAACACACCCTAAGTAAGTAGCTGTTTAATGGACGTTGTATCTTTTTTAAATTAAAAATAAGGTTTTGTAATTATTAACGACGTCGATTTTTTAAAAAATAGACGTTAAAACATTTTTTAATTATAATTTTATTTAATGTTTGAATGATAATTTTATTAAAATCGACGACATAAGTTTAAGATTATATGTTATTTTTATAGTAGTGTATTTAGGACATACATAAATTGTGGAAGAGTTAACCTCGACAGCCTCTTACGAATATGGAAGAAAACCCCAACCACACTGGGATTGTGGAGAAATTAACTCAATTTAGATTCTTAAGTGGGGCCAAGTACTTTGTGGTATGATGACATCACTATTACCATTCCAAACAGAAGGTCACAAGTTTGAGTCGTATCCTAATCAAGGATATTGGCATAATCATATTGAACAAATATTATAGATAGGGTTAGATTGTATTTTTATTTTATTTTTAACTCTTAGGTGAGTTTTTCGTCAAAAATTAAAGCAATTGAACTGGAGAGTAATTATGAATATTATATTCATGCTATTTCTGCATTCTCTTTGGTGTAATCGCTGATATATATCTAGTCAACAAAATGAACAAAATAAGTCAAAGCAAAATCCCTAAGCACATCCACCTTCCAATTGCTTCAAATCGCATCGTAGACAACAATTCGATCAAAGCAAAAAATATTTGTAGAGCTTCAAATTGCACAAAGTTATTCCAAGTAAATTACAATGGATTCAAAGGTATTATATACGCGGTGAGAGCAACGATAGGTCATATTACTTTTACTATGATGATATGTTAATATTTATTTATGGAATGTGCTCGATCTTAATTTATTTGAATTTATAGTATGAGTTTAGACTGTGAAGTATGATAATACATAATTAAATCTAATTTGAAAAAATATATTAAAGTAATCTTTACTTATCTTGTCTAACATGTCATCTAATTGAATTTGAACATTGCTTTTGCATAAAAATATCTAACACAAGCTTGAATTATAACACAATTAAATTCAAACTATACATCAATTTCACTACTGAAAATTATTGAATTTCCGACCACCTGAAAACAGGGTTGTAAAAATCCCGCCTAGGCACCGAGTAATCGGCGTCTAGGCGCTAGGCGCCCCTAAGCCGTGGCGATTTCCCCCCTAGGCTCCCGCCTAGGAGACCCGCCGCCTAGCGCCTAACTCGTCCGATTACGCCGAGTTAACTCGTGAATTTCTGTCGAGTTAACCCGACCGACTCGACCTTGCTAATTTTTTTCATTTATATATATATATATATATATATATATATATATATATATATATATATATATATATATATATATATATGGTGTGTGTGTGTGTGTAATATGGCATATATGCAGTTACACACGTGCACTATTTTTCTTCTTTTTTTTTTTCAGTTAGCCGCCTAGGTCGCTTAGGCCCCGCCTAGGCCGTCTAGGTGCTACTCTACCGCCCGACTAGCGCCTAGCGCCTATTACAACCATGCCTGAAAGTGATCTTAAATCAACTTGAAGCAAAAAGTGGTTGGATATAGCAACAAGGGTTATTTCGAATACCAAAAATGATCGGAACAAAATTTTCAACTTAATTTAAGATCACTTTCAGGTGGTCGGAAATTTCAGAATTTCCAGTATTGTTTGTAGCTCAAGTCATAGCATAAACAACAAGATGAACAAGTTGCATGTGTGAAGATGAGCAACTGTAGAAGGATCCTTTCCGCATATTGCCAAATACACCTATTTATAGGTGTCTAAAGTTTTTTATTTTATTTTATTTTATTTTATTTTTTGAGGGAATCTAAGACTTACCTTATCCCAGTAATTTTCTCTCATTTTCTAAATGACATTTAATTTATTCATGGTCCATTGAAAACAATGTAATTTGATTGAATTTTGAGCAAATTTAGTTGAACCAAGGGCAAATTTATTAATTAGGGACTACATTAACATTATTCATACAAAATTTTAATTTTAATTTTGTATGATATAAAAATAGATACTTGACAAATATATGGAAGTTCAACTGTATTATTATATTATACATTTTAACATTCTTAATAAATTTTTATTTGAATTCAAATAATATAATTTCTTCGGTGAAAATACTCACTAGAATATAGTATGACCAATCATTATTGCATGGACCATAGTCTACACAATTGTGTGGACCATAAATAAAAAGTACATTTTTAATATACTAAGGGTACATTATTTATGTACGTAATATAGATTTTTTGAAAATATACTTTTAATAATATACCTCAATACCAAAATAATGTACTTTTAATATATTAAAAATGTACATAATATTTATGGTCTAAACAATAATTTGTTTAGTTAGACGAAGCCAAGAAACCCATGCCATGTTATCAAAATTTGTGTTAACTTTTTGTTAGGGGTGGGTGGAGTCGTTTTAAAAGAGGCGATTTAGGGAAATTTGGGGTTTTATAAATTTGAATTTATAGTATAAGTTTAGACGGTGAAGTATAATAATATATAATTAAATCTAATTTAAAAATATATATTGGAGTAATCTTTACTTATCTTGTCTAATATGTCATCTAATTGAATTTGAACATTGCTTTTGCATAAAAATATTAAAAATATTATAATTATCGTCTTTCACAAGCCTGAATTATAACACAATTAAATTCAAACTATACGTCAATTTCACTACTGGAAATTATTGAATTTCTGACCACCTGAGAATGATCTTAAATTAACTTGAAAGCAAAAAAGTCGTCAGAAATAGCAACAACGATTTTTTCAAATACCAAAAATGGTCAGAACAAGATTTTAGACTTGATTTAAGATCACTTTCAAGTGGTCGAAAATTTCAAAATTTTCAGTAGTGTTTGTAGCTCAAGTCAGAGCATAAACAACAAGATGAACAAGTTGCATGTGTGAAGATGAGCAACTGTAGAAGGATCCTTTCCTCTATAAGGCATATTGCCAAATACACCTATTTATAGGTGTCTAAAGTTTTTTATTTTAATTTATTTTATTATACTTTTTTGAGGGAATCTAAAGTGTTAGTTAAGAAGTCAACCAACATGGATAAGTTACAAATTTGAATTTGAATTTCAATTAAGGATAAGTTTTAGCCTTAATGTATCAATCGACATGGAGTTATCATTTTGTCCAAAATCTGTGAAATTGTACCAGGACCGATTTTTAGATTTGTGTAGTCCTGTTTCGAATAATTGGGCAATTATTTGCTCGAATTCAAACAAGGATATCATAAAAAAAACATAATCAATACAATCAATTTCATCAATTGCGTTATATAATATTCGTTATTATAATTTATATTTGTATATTGATCAAAATATTTTTAAAGATTATAACAAATCTATTCCGTGCAACGCACGGGTAAAAACAATGTGATAAAATGTTATTGTGCGCAAAGTGTTCACAATTTTTGAACCTTAGACCTCCAAATTGAAATATAATAACCACACACTCCTACCATTTCTTCATAACACCTTTTAAATTTAATTGAAAACTTTTAGTTTTTATTTCTAAACTAACTAGGTAAAGATGAAATATTGATCCTCTAAAATTTGGGGTCCTGTGCGGTAGCCTAGCTTTCACTGCCCAAAATCCGGGCCTGAATTGTACATGTATACTACAAGATGTCAAATTTGGAGAAATTATTTGGTTAGAATCTGTCTAATTCTAGATATGATTGTTTGGTTATGTATGACCCTATAATTGAAATAAATGTTTCAAAACAAAAAATAAAAAATAAAAAATAAAATTTTTTAAGACAATTGATCGTAATATAATAACATCCAAAGCACCAATATAAATAAATAAATAAAAAATCTAAAAGCACTAATCTTGTGTAGTGGCCAGTGAGGAGGCGACGAAATGAGAAAGTGATGAAATGAGTAGAGATAACGCTCAATTAAAGAAATGATACCTTATTTAAATTAGGTAATGAGTTTTGCTCTTTTTTTTTTTTTTTTTTTTTTTTTTTTTTTTTTTTTTAATTATAGAGATAATCAAGTTCTCACCCAAAAAAAAAAAAAAATGTAATCAAATCATATAGACTAAATTATGTTGAAGCTCCCGTGATCAGCTTAATATGGCCTAATAAACAATAAAATAAAATATATAATTATAAAAATAATTAAAAATGATACATATAATAAGTCCACATAAATTATAGATTTTATAATAATAATGGGGTGTTAGGTTACAATATAACCAATGAAATGTGACATTTCTAAGTTTAAATTTCCATTTTTGGTTCATGTTATCTTACTTTCTAGAGGGAATTTAACATCCCCGAAGGAATACGTACAACATACCATCCACATAGGATTTTGAAGCGAATGTGATTCCCTTATATTTCTTAGGTTATTTTAAATTACCATGTATATTTAAACATTTTGTCATTTTAATTCTAATTATTATAAAATATATATTTTATGTGAACTTATTATATGTATCATTTTTAATTATTTTTATAATTATATATTTTATTTTATTGTTTATTACGCCATATTAAGCTGATCACGGGTAGCTTTAATTCCCTTTCCAAATGATGACAACTAAATTAAAAACCTTAGCTTTAATTTTTAACCCTTAGCTTCAAGCCAATATACTACTTCTTATTTTGAAGCTAGTTCGAAGCTACCCGTGATCATCTTAATATGGCGTAATAAACAATTAAATAAAATATATAATTATAAAAAAATTAAAATGATACATATAATAAGTGCACATAAAATATATATTTCATAATAATTAAGGAGTGTTTGATTCAAGTTATACAATATAACCAATGGATTGTGACATTTCTAAGTTTACATTTTCATTTTTGGTTCATGCTATCTTACTTTCTCAAGGGAATGTAACAACCCCAAAGGAATACAACATACCATCCACATAAGATTTTGAAGGGAATGTGATTCCCTTATATTTCTTAGGTTATCCAAGATTACCATGTATATTTAAATATTTTGCCCTTTTAATTCAAATTATTATAAAACATATATTTTATGTGGACTTATTATATGTATCATTTTTAATTGTTTTTGTAATTATATATTTTATTTTATTTTTTATTACGCCATATTAACTTATAAAATAAGTGATTGTTTGGTCCTAGACTATCGCAAAGAGAAAATGGTTAACACCTTGTGAACAAATTAAAGTTTCGTATCTGTAGATTCTCTTTCTCCGGTCAGTATTAATTCTATGATTTCATGTTACGTTCTTGGTTGGCATAATTTCATGTTCTTGGTGGGCATGAAGCCAAGGGGCATGTGATTTGATAATAACACCCTAGTTTATGTTGCTACTGGAAAATATATAAGGTCAAAAAGTATATGGCCCCATTCAAATAGCTAGATATTTCCACATCTCGAACGAACTGTATATGTTTAATTACAAGGCAGGGACATTCATCTAGGTTGGCAGCTCGTGATTATACAAAAAAACAAGGATAACATCAAAAAAACATAATCAATACAATAAATTTCATCAATTGCACTATATAATATTCGTTATTATAATTTATATTTGTAACATACTGTACAATTGTATTTTTATAAAAATACATTAAAAAAAAATATTAATACCATAACGACCTAAATCATACCAATAATGCAAAAATATAATTCAAATATTAGTTTTGTTCTGATCTAAATAATCAAAATAAGATTAATTAAACGAAAAAAAAAAAAAAACTTCACTTAAAAAGTTAACCTTGCTAGCTCTACCCCAAAACAAACACTACTGGAAATTATTGAATTTCCGACCACCTGAAAGTGATCTTAAATCAAGTTGAAAGTAAAAAGTGGTCGAAAATAGCAACAAGGGTTTTTCTGGATACCAAAAGTGGTCGGAACAAGACTTTCGACTTGATTTAAGATAACTTTCAGTTGGTCGGAAATTTCAGAATTTCCAGTAATGAAAATTAATGAAACCCTAACTACCCCAAAACAAAATTAATGAAACCTAACTTCCCTAATTAAATGACTCCACCCACTAAGTTAACCTTGCTAGCTAGCTCTACCCAAAACAACAATTATGAAACCCGTGATAGCTTAATATGGCATAATGGTTTCCAAATGCAAAATGTGTTTGGAAGGACGGTGATTGTACGTAGTTTTTTGCTTGCCTTCCTAAGTTAATAATTCCAAAGAGCTATTGCATGCTTCAATCAATAATCAATAATGGGCTAATGGTGATTTGAAGTAAATGGTCTACACTCGAAGAATTGGCAAATTATGTTGAAGCTACCCGTGATCAGCTTAATTAATATGGCGTAATAAACAATAAAATAAAATATATAATTATAAAAATAATTAAAAATGATACATATAATAAGTCCACATAAATTATATATTTTATAATAATTATGGGGTGTTTGGTTACAATATAACCAATGGAATGTGACATTTCTAAGTTTATATTTTCATTTTTGGTTCATGTTATCTTACTTTCTCAAGGGAATTTAACATCCCAAAAGAATACGTACAACATACCATCCACATGAAATTTTGAAGTGAATGTGATTCCCTTATATTTCTTAGGTTATTTTAAATTACCATGTATATTTAAACATTTTGTCATTTTAATTCTAATTATATTTTAGGTTATCTTAGGTTTGAGCTAGCTGCAGTAATTTGGCCATTTAATCCCACGCAAATTATGCTGTGCAACCGAATGCACCTTGCAAGGTGCATACGGTTGCAAAACGGCGTCGTTTTGGTTAAAAAAAAACGCGCGTCCCACTTAAAGAATAAATCAGGTTCGATTCCCGGTAATAGCATTTTTATATAACCACAATTTCATAACTATATAACCACAATTCCATAACTATATAACCACAATTTCATAACTATATATCCACAGTGAATGAATGAAGTAAAAATCCACAATGAATGAATGAATGAAGTAAAAATCAACAATGAATGAATGAATGAAGTAAAAATCCACAATGAATGAACTAAATATCCACAATATATGATTGAACTAAATATCCACAATGAATGAACTATATAACCACAATTTCATAACTATATATCCACAGTGAATGAATGAAGTAAAAATCCACAATGAATGAATGAATGAAGTAAAAATCCACAATGAATGAATAAATGAAGTAAAAATCCACAATGAATGAATAAATGAAGTAAAAATCCACAATGAATGAATGAATGAATGAAGTAAAAATCCACAATGAATGAACTAACTATCCACAATATATGATTGAACTAAATATCCACAATGAATGAATTATATAACCACAATTTCATAACTATATAACCACAATTTCATAACTATATATCCACAATTTCATAATTATATATCCACAATAATGCTATTGCTGAGAATCGAACCTGATTTTTTTTTAAAGTGGAACGCGCGTTTGTAGTCAAAACGACGTCGTTTTGAACCGTATGTACCATGCGCATGGTACATTCGGTTGCACAGCATAACTATTGTTAATCCCACCCATGGTTTGTTGTTAACCCCTTAATAATATATAGTTACAATTGACGAAAATGACATAAACCACCCATAAGAAGGTTTGAGCTAGCTGTAATTTGGCCATTTAACCTCACCCAAATAAATAAATAAATAAAGGTAATCAAATCCTATACATGTGTTTTAAAAAAATTGTCCACCAAATAATGTTTATGAGTTTCATTATCATTTCTTGTGTCGCCCCATGAACCAAATACACCTTAATGTCTAATTTCATGTCCAAATTAGACTAATAATCACGGACTAAATATTTGATTAATCAAAGACTAATCACATGTACGTACATATGTTTATATATATATATATATATATATATATATATATACATTTTTTTAACCAAAAAATATAAACTTTAGTATTTCTTTACTCTAATATTTCGTCAGTAAAACATTTATCAAGTTATTCAGCAAAATTAACTCACTTGTAATTTTGTGAGTCCAAATCGTGATAAACTAATTAATATGGCGTAATGAACAATAAAATAAAATATATAATTATAAAAATAATTAAAAATGATACATATAATAAGTCCACATAAATTATATATTTTATAATAATTATGGGGTGTTTGGTTACAATATAACCAATAGAATGTGACATTTTTAAGTTTATATTTTCATTTTTGGTTCATGTTATCTTACTTTCTCAAGGGAATTTAACATCCCCAAAGGAATACGTACAACATACCATCCACATAGGATTTTGAAGTGAATGTGATTCCCTTATATTTCTTAGGTTATCTAAAATTACCATGTATATTTAAACATTTTGTCATTTTAATTCTAATTATTATAAAACAACGCATCCTTCTTTCCCACCTCATCAATAAGAGCTCCGATCCATTCGAAGTTGATATAAGAAGGAAAATAAAGTGTGAATTTTCTACTTTACCTCTCAAATTTTAAATATTCATAAAAAATTGAATTTTTGTATATTAAAATTGAATATTCAATATACTAAAAATGACATTTAATTTATTCATTGTCCATTGAAAACAATGTAATTTGATTGAATTTTGAGCAAATTTAGTTGAAGCAAGGGCAAATTATTTTGAGTCATGTTTTGTGTTGTAGCTAGTGTGCTTTAAATTATCACCAAACTTTGAATATTTGTAAATATTAAGTACGTTTGAGCTGTAATTTGGCCATTTAACCCCACCCATGCCCCTTAAAAATATAATTAATATATAGTTACAATTGACGAAAATGACATAAACTACCCATAAGAAGGTTTGAGCTAGCTGTAATTTGGCCATTTAACCTAGCTCACGGACTAAATATTTGCATGCATGTACGTACATATGTTTATATATATGCATTCTTTCCCTCCGATCCTCTTTGCAATCTGCTTCTTCTTATTTTCCCCTCTCCCTCTCTGTCTCTCTATCTGTTCAATCTGCAATCTGCTCTTTCTCTCTGTTGTTCTTCCCCTTCCCCTTCCCAAGCATATTATATACTACACACAAACTTCTACATAATCTCCCTCTCCCTCTCCCTCTCCCTCTCACATACACAACCCCTTCTAGCTTCTACATAATCTCCCTCTCCCTCTCCCTCTCACATACACAACCAGCGCAGCCTCCCTCCCTTAGCTTCTACCTTCATTCTCATCATCACATAGACACATACACAACCATGAACACCCAGCTCAACCATCTAGTCCCCATGGACTTTGAAAATGCTGTGGATGTTCCGGCTTCCCACACTTGGGACTCCCTCTCCTCCAACGCTTCTTCAAGCGAGGAGTCTATTCCCATAATTGATCTTGAGGACCCTGAAGCCGTGAACAAAATAAAAACGGCCTGCGAAAACTGGGGTGCCTTTCAGGTGAAAAACCATGCCGTTCCTCTCGCCCTTCTTGCCGAGATTGAGCATCAGGCTCGCAGCTTCTTTGCATTGCCCAAGGAGAAGAAGATACTCACTCTCCGCTCTCCCGGAATCCCCTCCCGCCCCGGCTACGGCATCATCCCCGCATCTAGCGCTTATAGCAGCTTGATGTGGATGGAAGGATTCACGGTTTCGGATACGCCGGAGGAGCAAGCACGCCTGGTTTGGCCGGAAGACTACTCCCCTTTCTGGTATTTCCGATTCCCACACTTGTGTTTTTTTTTTTTTTTTTTAATCTTTATGAGAATATATACATACTTAACAAGATGCATTTTTTTTTTCTGCTTTGTTTGCTTAGCACTGCTGTTGAGGACTACAAGGAGCAACTTAAGGGCTTGGCTATAAAGATCACTTCTTTAATAGTCAAAGCATTGGGCATGTCGGAGGAAGATGTGGACTGGTTGAAGTCCAAAAACACAAGTGCCTTCCTCCACTTCAATTCATACCCAACATGCCCAGACCCAACCCGGGCACTGGGCATGGTGCCACACACCGACTCCTCACTCATCACGTTGCTTTACCAAAGCAACACCAACACTGGTTTGCAAGTGTTTGGCCGCAACAAAAAATGGGTTGATGTGAAACCCATACCCGATGCACTTGTCGTTAATGTTAGCGACATGATGCAAATCTTTTCAAATGGACACTTTAAAAGTGTTAAGCATCGGGCTGTTGTTAGCCAAACCTCCCACCGCATCTCCATCACCTACTTCTTTGGTCCGGAGATTGACTTAAAAATTTCATCTCCGGCCAAATTAGTCAAGGGCCGTGATTCTAGGTATCCCCCCATATCGTGGAAGGAATACCGGGGATTAAGGGAGTTCATTTTGATAAGGCCTTGGAGGTGGTGCAAACCAGTGATGAGGAGTCGTCACCAGTGGGGGTAGCTAGGGTTAAGCCTTGTGTTGTCTGGTTGTACTGTAATGACATCAGAATTCCTTTTGCTCTTTCAATTTGTGCTATGCAATTATTACTTGGTTCTCATTAAGCTTTACGTATTGCTCGATTGATGATTAGAGTGCCTTAAACCACGGTCCAACTTATAAGATGGAACACTAATATAAGACTAATTTTTAGTATATTAAAATTTCACTTTTGCACTTGGCTAATGTCTTCAAGAGAAATGAATTTTCAGAATCAACTGACTGCGTTTAGAAATAGGACCACAGATTGTTTTTACGTTTAAAGAAGCATAATCATCATTAGGACCACAGATTGTTTTTACGTACCAGAAATCCCATAGAAATCAATTATTAATCTAAGGGTGCTAAATGACAACCTAAAACCCTCTTTTTCCATCTTAGACAAAAGTTTATCAACTAAATGGACACGAGCCAACTTGGCAATCATCCTTCACATTGTGTAAAAATAATGAGTAAATCCTGGTAAATAAGAAACCCAGCAAAACAAATTCTGCCTCATCTTGCATACTAACCGAGTTGTCCACGCAAATTTTCCTAAATGGGGCCCATTGTTTCGGTGCCGTCGGTGAAGATGAGCTTGGGAATGGGGAGAAGGCCGTGCTCGAAGGGCTCACATCTTGGGTGGATGTAAATTGGTGAAGAAGAGGCGGACGACGTCGAGGATTGCGGCTCGGCATCGTGGGTCATGACTTACGGAATCGTTTGATATCTAGAAGAATGAGGAGTATAAGAAACCTCATAGCAAACTTCAGATCCTTGATAGTGCTGTAGACAGAGAGAGTGCAGAACGAAAATATCCAGAAGCCAGCCTTCTTCTCGACAAAGCTTATCTCTTTTTTTTCTTTTCTTTTTTTAATACATACATCACTGTGTTGATTCAGGAGATTAGCAATATATATATATATATATATATATATATATATATATATATATATAATGTCAATTATAGATTATCGATGTTAATTAAAATACCAAAGTGATCAAACCAACTATATATATGTACACCAAAATACTCTTAACTTCACCAATAAGTCTTAAAATACCAGATTACAACTTTATGCTACTGTGTAATAATTCAGATGAACCTTTACAACTAAAAGCTAAGACAAGAGACTTTTTACAAAGAGTTGCAGTTCCAAGTGACTCTAACCTAATTAAAATAACATATACACTATATCCAGATCAGAATTAAGAGGCAATTACAAGTGTATCACCAAGTTCATCCTCGCACACACGAAAAAACAAATATAAATATAAAGGGTTAGTAATTATGAAAAAAAAAAAACAAAAAAAAAAAGAGTATAATTACAATATTTTATCAAAAAAAAAAAAATCAATTTAGAGAACATATTTTACCAATAAGAGTATAATTAAAGTATACCTAAATTTGAATTTTTAACCAATTTCCAGCTAAATATTTTTAAGAAAACTATAAAAAAATTCACTAAAAATAAAGTTGAACATACCTTACTTTCCTCCGATTGCAAATGATGTGAGATCCATCACATCCATAGCTCTAATCTGCAGATCGACGTTCATCTAGAGATTTAGGGGGATTAGAACCAACGAAGCATTACACTCGCCGGTGCTTTAGAAAAGTAGGGTTCGATATCTGAAAGAAATTTAGGACTACCCTAAATTCTGAATCTTCTATCTCCCTCTGGCTCTGTTACAAAATATAAAGTATGATCTACACAAGAATGAGTTGAGTATACAAGCATCTTAGCAAATTTAGCCGGCATCACGGCCTAAACCGTATGCAATACAGAGACAGATAGAAATCGTAGAGAGAAGATAGATCGTAGGGGTAAGATAGATCATAGAGAGAGAGAGAGAAATGATCGGAAATGTCCAGAAGATGGGCTTCTGGATACTTCTCTATTTTTATTTTTATTTTATTATTTTAAAGTGTTATAATTATTATATATACTATTATATACTATATAATGAATTCTACAATTATAAATAAATAAACACACACACGGTTACTTGAAATACTAGTATTTATTAGTATGTGTTGTGCACTTGTGTGCGTGTGTTTTTGTTTTGTTTTGTACACATACAGTTACTTGAAATACTAGTATTTAGTATGTGTTGTGCACTTGTGTATGTGTGTGTTTTTTTTTTTTTTTTGTTTATTTAATGTGATGAAAACCATGAATATACTAATAGCATTGCAATTTGATATACATGAGTATTAATAAATAAACAAATAAAATATGCAACAACTAGTACTTAAACGAAATTAATTGTTCGTTTGAAAATTTGAGAAATATTTTTTTAAAAAAATGATTAGCAGTGTCAGTATTGGTGATGGTGGTAGGGGAGAAACCTAATGCTAACTGATACCAGATGAGAGAGATTGATTCAAATTGTATTCAGTTACAAAAGGATTACAATAATACAAACCTATAGGAATAAGGTAACGTAATATAGTCAGTAGCATTCAAGAAAAGGTAACGTAATTAATACTCTCCTATATAATAGGTTGGCTAGAGTCAACTAATCTACCACCACATATCTATTAACCATGATAAGTGCTTATTTGTCTATATTTTTACTCCTTTCACTAAGCTATTTTATTTATAGATCATTCCAAATTTCATTAGTTTAGGACTAATTTGTGTTATTTTGCAAGGAATTTGGTTTGAAAATCTTTGGAAGCAAAAATGAATATTTTCATGCATTTTGAAGGACATTGGAGTCAAGTGGAGCATTATGGATACATTTAGGGTTCATGGGAGCCAAGGAGAAGCTAAGATGATGGACAAAACACTTCCAAGGAAGCCTAAGAGTGGTGTATTCAATGGTCTTAATCATTTGGGCAAACCAAAGCAAAAGAGAAGCAAAAGATCATGGAATTGAAATTCCCGACCTGCACGTCGATACCTTAGTTTTTGGACCATATCTCGACCTAGAAATGTCCAAATGCAGTGATTTTTGCTCCATTGGAAAGAAGACTCGAAGAGCTACAACTTTCATGAAGACATTGAAGCCTAATTCTGAGCATAAAGTGGTCAAAATCAGCCTACAAGTCGGAGTTGCGTTGCAGAGAAGCACTCGACGCGTCGAATCTTGGCAGTAAGGTCGCGATTTTGCAATCTGTAAATGCTCGACGCGTCGAGAATTACTCTCGACGCGTCGAGCCCCCGTCTCTGCTGTATTTTAGTTGAGTTTTCACTCATTTCTACTCGGTTTTGAACCCCATTCGAACCCTAACTATTTTCTACTCTTTCTTTTCATATTTTAGTGTTAGATTAGGTGTAGATTTAGGTTCTTTATCATATTTCAAGCTTGTATTCAAGGATTCAACACTTGAATTCCAAGATTTATCATCCATTTCTTAGTGAAGTTTTCTTCTCCCTTTTATCTCTTTATCTTGCAATGTTTATGCTTTACACTTATGTTTTTGTGCTCTTTATGCTATTGAATCATGAGTAGTTAGTTTATGGACTTGAGTTAGGGTTGTATTATATATCTTGATGCTTTTTGTGATTATTACATAAAGGGGATTTTGCCTACCTAGGGTTCTTGAGTTTATGAAGGATTTGTGTTTGTATTTTGTTAATGCTTGGTGTACAACATTCATTGACATGTTTTGGAGGATTATTGGCCTCAATGAGAGTTGGGTCAAGATTCCAAGCCACTCCTTGCATAAACCTGATTTTTCCTATGAAAATGGGAGAAATTGGGAGTTTTAGATGCTTTGTGTTCTTGAAGAACTTGGAGTTGATTCACCACGAGAGTGGGGCAATTCCTTGTTCTAATCCTAGCTAATTTGCTCACGTGAGTGACTTATAGACTAGGATTCCTACGTGCATCCCCTCTATTCCTTGGTTTTGTGATTTTTCCCCAATCCTTAGGTTGTGCTATGCATCTAGATGATAATGTTCCCTAGCTTGAGTCCTATTTCTTTGTTTCGTGTTTACATCTTGTTAATATGTGTTTGTGTTACTTTGTTTAGCTACCGTAACCTTGAAACTTGTTATTTTCTTAGCTTCTTGTTGATTTTCTTATGCTAGTGCCTAGTCGCTTGTGATTGCGTATTACGTGCCATAAATCCCAATCCCCTGAGGATGACATTACACACCCGTACACTCACCATCACTTATTTTTTCTACATCAAAAATTGGCGCCGTTGCCGGGGATTGGCAATTTGGTGGTTCTATGTGATTACTTGTTTCACTAGCATTGGAGTTTAGGGAATCTTAGGAGACTAAGCTTTTTCTTTCTTTTTGTTTGTTTTTATTGTTTGAAGAGCTAATTGTTTTACCTTGTTTGAGTTTTGGTTGAAAGATCCATACTTTGTGCATACACTCTAGATTCAAAAGGAGGAGCTTTTAGCACTCAATCAAGAACTTTCACCATGGATGAGTATGCATTCCAAGGAGGATATTATGATTCTCAATCTTATGGGGGTAACCAACATGATGGATATGGAGATCCTTGCACCACTCAACCCCCACCTCCTAACCATTACCATGATGCTCAATCTCAATATTTTTGTCCACCACAATTCCACCCCCAAAACTCATACTCTCAATACACTCCAAACTTCCAAAATCCTTACCCACCACAATCCTACCAAGACTTGCCTTGTCATTCCCAACCTCCATACCATAATCTCTATCCTCAACAATACCAAGATCCCCAATATGCTTTTAATGATAAATACCCTCAATGTTCACAAGACTACAATCCACCTCAACATCCTTTCCCACCACAAGATTACTCTTCAAATCCATACCTTTCACCCATTCATTACACACCATACCCCCAAGACATTCAACCCCCATATGATCATCACACCCATTCACCAAGTGTTAGAAAGTATGAATTAGATGAGGAGACATTAGCATTAGCTAAGCGTTGGGGAGTCACTATTGCACCCGATGGTGACATTGAGGATGATGGCTATCCCATGAGACCGAGTGAAGAAGAGTATGCCAATAATCAATGGGAACCTCAAGAGCCACTCTATCAAGAACCTCAACAAGAATGCCAACAATTTGATCTAGATCTCGAGATGAAGTTTATGATGGCCTACATCTTAAGCAAATGAATGAACAACAAGTTCTACTAGACAACATGATGGCTCAAATACAAGGTTTGACAACTCAAGAACCCATTCAAGAATTGTCTTCCAATGTAGATGTTCTACAAGAGTTGCTATTGTTAAATGAAGGTCATGTGGTTAAAGAAAATAAAAAGCGAGGTGAGGACATTGATGATGAAGATGATGAGGTCTATGACGAATGCATTGAGATGGAGACACCAAGTTGGGGAGAGAGTATAGGGTTGCACGGGAATGGTGATAATGAACAACTAGAAGATGGTCCAATTGAAGAAGTGCAAGAAAATGATGGTGTTGAGGAAGAAACAAAAGATGAGAGTGTTGAGGACGAAGGGGAAGAGAATATGGAAGTTGGTGACAAGAATCACATTGAAAGTTGTCCATTTGAAGAGAATTTGAAGGAAAATGTAGTTGGGAGAATGCAGGGCTTAAATGAGAAACTCCCTTTAATGGAGCATGTTGAGAATTTTAGAAGAATTTGGGAACCGGGAGGAGTCAATATTCTTGAAAGTGTAGGCCATCATTGGCCTATATTCATATCCAAGGATTCTAACTTCCTATTGGTGCATGACGAAGACCCAAGGTTTCCATTACTTGCTCAAGAAAAGGAAAATCAAGAACATGAAAAATGTGGGGATCAAGAAAAGAATCAAGCTTAGGGCTGCTAACGAGCCGAGCCGAGCTCGAGCTTTGGGTAGCTCGAGCTCGAGCTCGATTTGTTAGAGGGGAGCTCGAGCTCGAGCTCGAGCTCGAAAATGGGCCTCGAGCTCGAGCTCGTCACAATGTTGAGCAGCTCGAGCTCGGCTCGAGTTGCTCGTTTGTTCGAGCTCGAGCTGCTCGACTAGGATTCGAGTTCGCGAAGTGCTCGAATTCGAGCTCGATTCGAGCTCGAATTCTAGCACAATTTGACCTATTTAATACATGTTGAATCAGAACTCAAAAAAAAAAAAAAATCAAAGTCCAAAACAAAGCTCTCCACACAAGTTTACAGCTTCAAAGCTAAAGTAGAAGTCTACAACAACATTACAAAATACAAACATATTAAACAACTTCACATCAATTCAATACAAGTTAAAGAACTTAACATCAACTTCACATCAATTCAATACAAGTTAAAGAACATAACATCAACTTCACACTCGCCATGCTTTTCAATCTTCACTCTTTCCAGCAACAACGCCCCGTCAAAAAAGATTAGGAACAATCATTCTAACATAACCTGCAAATCTTTAGACCTTAAACACACTAACTAAATATATAAAAGCTGTAAATGATCAATATATAGATTTTAATTGAAATGTTACTCATGAGTTGGATACTAGAAGATAAAGTGTGTAACTTACTTTCATGGGTTGGATACAGGAAGATAAATTTCTTGATACGATTTCTCTTTCTGAAAAAAAAAAAGAAGATAAATTAACATATAATTAAAAAAATATTTTTAAAAGGCAATGCATCATTTAACATAAAAGTTATAAATTAAAAATTAACTTACCTTGTTTTTGGTAACTCCGTGTATATGTCGAAGCCAATCACCCCCACAGAGTAAAGCTTGTACTGTTTCCGGCAGCAATGATGCACGATAAGAATCAATTACTCGTGTCCCCGCACTAAACGTTGCTTCTGAAGCCACCGTGCTAACAGGTATAGCTAAGATATCTGCTGCCATTCTTGCCAATATTGGATAGTGCATTTTATTCATCTTCCACCAATCCAAACAAGAAAAGTCTGCAGCAATCTCACTTTTCTTAAGACGGCCTTTTTCAAGATAGTCTGCTAACTCTGATTTCGTAGGCTCTGAAGTTTTCAACTTGAGCACAATAATCATCAAAATCATCCCAATCGTGTGTAGAACTTTGATGGCTTACTTGGCTCCTAAAAGTTGTAGAAGAACCTAAATTTTCCGAAATGTCTTTGTTCATTGCTTCAGCAACATACTCTTCATAAAGAGTATTGATGATCTCTTTCACTTTTGAAATGTTTTCCTTAGCTTCAATATTAGAATACAGTCTAGGAAAACAAAACTCAACAGCAAGCATCTTCTTTCTTGGATCAAAAACAGCACCTATAGCCATCAACAGATTACACTCACCCCAATATTTATCAAACTTCATTTTCATTTTCCCAACCAAATCCTTAATGAAGGAATCCTCATCATTTGCGTGACTATCCAAGGCTGCTTTGATTTTCTGAACTTCTTGAAGAAATAAATTTGAAGTAGGGTACTCACAACCTGAAACAAATTTGAATTCAGATACTCACAAGTCACAATCTAAAACAAATTTGAAGAAACAAGTTAAAAGAAACAAACCTGAAATAATGTGAGTAGCTGTCCAGAAAGCCTCTAAAATAGAGCAAACCTTGGTAACTTTAACCCAATCATCTTCTAACGGACAACTGTCGAAAAATGGATCACGATCATTTAACATCTTAAAAGCTTCTTTAAACTTGAGTGCACAACTTAGCATCTCAAAAGTCGAGTTCCATCTTGTTTTACATTCACGGATCAATTTTCTATCTTTCAACTGTAATTGCTGCACACAATCTGCAAACTGTATACGTCTTGCCTCCGATCGGTTCACATATTCGACACTATCCCTAACATCCCTAATGACATGTCGAATCTCTTCTAATCCATCTTGAACACACAAGTTCAAAATGTGTGCACAACATCGAACATGAAATAAACGACCTCCACATACCAAACTTCTTGATCTTTGAAGTGTATCCTTCATGTACCGAATTGCAGAATCATTACTAGTAGCATTATCAACCGTAATTGTAAAAACCTTCTTTTCAATTCCCCAATCTTTCATGCACCTAAATATAGCATCACATATCTGCAGACCTCCCCTCGGTGGTGGAATATTGATAAAGCTTAAAACTCTCTTCTGCAATTTCCAACTAGAATCAATCCAATGGCCAGTCACAACCATGTACTCAATCTTTTGGTTTTTTGATTTCCAACAATCCGTTGTCAAACTTACTTTGTTAACGGATTCAAGATTGTGCTTCAACTTTTTCTTTTCAAGCTCATAAACCTTCAAACAGTCTGATTTGTTTGTGCTTCTACTAATCTTTCTCCACTCTGGCATTCCTCGTTTCATCATGATGTTAAATCCTACTTCTTCCAAAATGTTAAATGGGTGCTCATGCATCATGATCCAATGAGCAGCAGACTCTCTCATTACTTCCATGTCAAACTTCCCATGATGTAATGGCGGAAGGGAAGATGAAACTCCATCACTAGGCAAAAAATTCAACTTAGTTTGTTGATCAACCACCTGCAAAACCAATACAATTAGTCAATTACTATAAATTTATTTCCATCTAGCTAACATTTAAGCTAATGAGAATTAAATAGTTACTTGTAAGTTTGCCTTTCTCTTAACACATTTCTCTTGATGCCTCTTGTAGCTAGTTGTCGTTCCAGTTTTAGTCAATGCAAAGTGATGATGACAATGATTGCACTTAACCTTCTTTATTCCATCTACAGTGATCACTTCAAAATCAACCCACACACTTGAGGTTTTTTTCCTCTTGTTTGTTTGAAAATCTGATTGTTGTTCTACATCTTCATTTTGGGGTGTATCATGATCACCTAAATCTAAGTCAATTCCTTCAGTTTGTCGCACTTCATTACTTTCACCAACCATACTGATTGAAGTAGGTAGATTTTGCGGGATAGATGAATTCTCGGTAGACATAACTAATAGAAAACAATAATAAAATCAATAACTTGTTTAATTAATTTGAAATTTGGTTAGGATTTTAGTTGCAATTAACATCTATTTAAAGATTAATGAAACATACAAGGAATGTGAGTTTGGGATCTCAACAAAACCCCAACCTTTATTCTTCTGTTCAGTATTTTTATTTACATTCCTTTGGCCCATGATGTCTTTGAGAATTAGCTTAATTGGGGTGATTTTGTTGACGTGGCGTGGCTTCATTTTAAGCTAAAGGCTCATCTTATTTGTTTATAAAATGGGGAGTGAAAATCTTTGCTTGTATCTATTTGATATTTCTTGGATACTCTTCCTTGTTCACTTTAATTACTATAAAAATTTCTTGGTTTTGCAGAATGGAATCTCAAAATGAAAAAGATTGTTCTATATCTGATTCTTCTATCTATTTTGGTAGCGTTGCAAACTTTCAATTACTCTAATAGCCACAAAATATGCACAAAACAGAAACATAATCTAATAGGCACAAAATAGAGCAGAAACATATTCTAATAGGCACAAAATAGGCACAAAATACGCACAAAACAGAAACATACTCGGCAGAGGCACAAAATAGAGCAGAAACATATTGTAATAGGCACAAAATAGGCAGAAAATACGCACAAAACAGAAACATACTCTAATAGGCACAAAATAGAGCAGAAACATATTCTAATAAGCTTAAAACAGAAACATACTCGGCAGTTTACCTTAGAGTTTGCACTAGTTTGCACTTTGCACTAACTCAGCAACATAGATATCATATTTAAAAAAAAAAAAAATTACCTTACAGTGGTAGAAGGAGGTGCCGGAGTGCCGGACCGTCGTCGGAGGTGCTTGGCTGCTGCGTCACCGGCGGTGGCTGCGAGAGGGAACCGGAAGCAGCAGTCACGACGAGCCGCGCCTGAGGGAGTCCAGAGAGGCAGAGAGCTGAGAGCTAGCGGCAGCGGTGGACTTGGGTTCGGCTGCACCGTCGCCGGCGGTGGCTGCGAGAGGAAGCCGGCGAGTATGTCGGCGACTGTAGAGAGACGCGAGAAGCGACAGGACCGACCGGCGGAGAATGCGAGTGGAGAGAATTGAATAATTTACGATTTTTGTCTTTAGGGTTTGAGTGTTTGACATTAGGAATTTAAGTATATATATTAATATATTATATTATATTATTTATTTACTTATGGCTCGCGAACCAGCTCGACGAGCCGCGAGCATATAACATATGAGCTCGAGCTCGAATTGACCGGGCGCGAATCCGAGCTTTGACCGAGCGGCTCGCGAACCGCTCGCGAGCCGCTCGGCTCATTTGCAGCCCTAATCAAGCTCATGGCTACTATCTTGACCCAAAGTTTAGGAAGAAATCCTTGATTGATTTATGGATCAAGAACGGATTTGAGGAAAGAGGCATGAAGTTTGGAATGAAGAGAAATGGAATCCTAGCAAATGATGTGCCGAACTTGATCTTAAAGGAATTTGTTGATGGCCACCATTTGAAGCACTATCTTGAGGATAAGTTTGCTAGGAAGGATGGAATGTTCTTTCTCCAATCCAATGATGGTTGAAACTTGAGAGGTCAAGTCGAGCTAGCGACGTTAAACGTAGCGCTTCATGGGAGGCACCCCATGTTATCTTTCATTTTATTGCACTTTACTTTCTTCTTTATTTTTCTTTACACTTTTATTTTTTATATATCATGCTCTCACTTGTGTTTATTGTGCTACTTTTTCTCCCTTGTGCTTTATTTTCTTTTACATCGAGGACGATGTAATTTCTAAGTGTGGGGGGTGGACAAAATATTGGAAAATTTTGAAATTTTGAAACTTTTTGAAACTTTGCTTGGATGACTCATTGTGCATAGTATTTGGTAAATTTCTCATCTTTGCTTGAAGTTGTGATCACTCCCTCTTTGTTGGTTTGTGGTTTGATTTGGTGGTGCTTGTTGCGGTGCAATTTGTGATTGATGATTTGACGTATAACACATGATTGATCTATTCTCTTGCCAATAGCCTTGTTAACCACTTAATAATTGAATCAATTCTTGATCTTGTGTGTTATGCATTGCTAGTGAAGGCTTATGTGGGATTCCGGTTATGGTTGTTTTGCTAGAACTTGCCTCATTACTCTCCAAGTGAAATCTAAGATTTGCATGTTTTGAAATGATTTAGGCCATTTTTGTTTAGCCCGAGTCTTTCAAGCCTACCCCTCACATATGTTATTACCCCTAGTTGTCCCCGTTGAGCTTTTTGTTTGTTTAATAAGTGTTAAGCACTTGTCTCTACATTGTTATTGTTTTTCCTTGTGTTAACCCTCATTTTTAACCCTTAACCCCTAGCCAAAATATTTCCCTTCACCCTTGAGAGAATAGAACATTTATTCTTTTTCTTTGAAGAGATCTTTATTGGAGCTTGTTTTGTAAGTAATCCTCTTGATAATTTTGTCTAAGTGTAGGGGTATTGGTTCATGGAATAAGTTTGTTTATTGTTTTGAATTAAAGAAAAGAAAAAAAATGATGAGAAAATTGAGAAAAAAGTCATGAAAAAGAGATGAAATGAGAAAAATGAAGAGAAAAGAAGAAGAATAAAAGTTTGAAGTTTGTTTCGAGAGTTGTACTCAACCCCCACCATTTTAGAGGTTTGTTTTGTACGTCCTTTAAGTCTTGTTTGCTCCTTTGTTCATAAATGTCATATCTCTTCTAGCTCCAATTGTGAATAAATGTGAAGTTCTCTCCTTTGTTTATTTTCCTTACCCCTTCTTTGTTAACCTTTCACCCTTAGCCCCATTACAAGCCAAATAAAAGTCCTACTTGATCTTAGCATGCAATCTTGGAGTTGAACTAGTGGGAGTATGAAGGGAAAGCCTATGGAATCTCATTCAAAGCCAAGTTTTGCATAATCTCAACTTAGCATTTGTGCACACTTGATCATCACACACTTTAATAATTTTGGTGCATGGTTATTGGCTTGAGAATTGAACTTGTGCGGAAGGCTAAAATGATTCTTGAAACAAGTTGTCTTGTAGCAAGTTGGATTGTGGTTTGATAGGTTGTGCAAAGTAGGAGTGTGATCAATTTCATTGCTAGGATGGTGATTTATTTCTTGTTTTTGCTTGAGGACAAGCAAAGGTTTAAGTGTGGGGGAGTTGATAAATGCTTATTTGTCTATATTTTTACTCCTTTCACTAAGCCATTTTATTTATAGATCATTCCAAATTTCATTAGTTTAGGACTAATTTGTGTTATTTTGCAAGGAATTTGGTTTGAAAATCTTTGGAAGCAAAAATGAATATTTTCATGCATTTTGAAGGACATTGGAGTCAAGTGGAGCATTATGGATACATTTAGGGTTCATGGGAGCCAAGGAGAAGCTAAGATGATGGACAAAACACTTCCAAGGAAGCCTAAGAGTGGTGTATTCAATGGTCTTAATCATTTGGGCAAACCAAAGCAAAAGAGAAGCAAAAGATCATGGAATTGAAATTCTCGACCTGCACGTCGATACCTTAGTTTTTGGACCATATCTCGACCTAGAAATGTCCAAATGCAGTGATTTTTGCTCCATTGGAAAGAAGACTCGAAGAGCTACAACTTTCATGAAGACATTGAAGCCTAATTCTGAGCATAAAGTGGTCAAAATCAGCCTACAAGTCGGAGTTGCGTTGCAGAGAAGCACTCGACGCGTCGAATCTTGGCAGTAAGGTCGCGATTTTGCAATCTGTAAATGCTCGACGCGTCGAGAATTACTCTCGACGCGTCGAGCCCCCGTCTCTGCTGTATTTTAGTTGAGTTTTCACTCATTTCTACTCGGTTTTGAACCCCATTCGAACCCTAACTATTTTCTACTCTTTCTTTTCATATTTTAGTGTTAGATTAGGTGTAGATTTAGGTTCTTTATCATATTTCAAGCTTGTATTCAAGGATTCAACACTTGGATTCCAAGATTTATCATCCATTTCTTAGTGAAGTTTTCTTCTCCCTTTTATCTCTTTATCTTGCAATGTTTATGCTTTACACTTATGTTTTTGTGCTCTTTATGCTATTGAATCATGAGTAGTTAGTTTATGGACTTGAGTTAGGGTTGTATTATATATCTTGATGCTTTTTGTGATTATTACATAAAGGGGATTTTGCCTACCTAGGGTTCTTGAGTTTATGAAGGATTTGTGTTTGTATTTTGTTAATGCTTGGTGTACAACATTCATTGACATGTTTTGGAGGATTATTGGCCTCAATGAGAGTTGGGTCAAGATTCCAAGCCACTCCTTGCATAAACCCGATTTTTCCTATGAAAATGGGAGAAATTGGGGGTTTTAGATGCTTTGTGTTCTTGAAGAACTTGGAGTTGATTCACCACGAGAGTGGGGCAATTCCTTGTTCTAATCCTAGCTAATTTGCTCACGTGAGTGACTTATAGACTAGGATTCCTACGTGCATCCCCTCTATTCCTTGGTTGTGTGATTTTTCCCCAATCCTTAGGTTGTGCTATGCATCTAGATGATAATGCTCCCTAGCTTGAGTCCTATTTCTTTGTTTCGTGTTTACATCTTGTTAATATGTGTTTGTGTTACTTTGTTTAGCTACCGTAACCTTGAAACTTGTTATTTTCTTAGCTTCTTGTTGATTTTCTTATGCTAGTGCCTAGTCGCTTGTGATTGCGTATTACGTGCCATAAATCCCAATCCCCTGAGGACGACATTACACACCCGTACACTCACCATCACTTATTTTTTCTACATCAAACCACATATAATACAAACATTAATATTATTATCACTAACAGTGATGGTGGTGGTGGTGGTAGTGGTAGTGATGATGATGGTGGTAGTAGTATGTAGCGGTGTTGGTGTGGTAGTGGTGGTGTTGGTTGTGGTCGTATGACAATGGTGGTGGTTGAGCATTCAAACAATAAGTTCGACGAACTAGAATAATGGTATAAACACATAAATTTGAGGAGGAAGTTGAATAGTGTTTTTCTTAGAGCAAAACGTTGGCTAAGTTGGTGTGTAAAATTACATGCTCAACCAAATGTTTATATAGGAGATGTAGATTAAATAACAATTAATTATGACATTATTCACTGGTTTAAAAACTAGATTGTAACAATCCTTTCCACCTCTATTTTTTTAAATTCAAATTAATTTATTTTGAGAATCAATTTCTCATTCACCTATTATTCGTTTTGAGTGTATAATATATCGATCTTTTCATCTTACTACGAAGAACTCGAATCCACTTTGTCTCATCTCAAATCGGAAGTGAACCTCACATATATTTGTACAACAAATAGCCACATGCAATATCATTTTTACTATTTTTTTCTAACATGCAATTATTGTCTAAAGGTACACTTTAGATGAAACCGATCTAGGCTTCTCATACTTAATTAACCATCTCAAACTAGTAATAAGTACCTCTTATAACTCTTATAAATAGTGAAACTTGAAATATTATAATTACCAAGTCAATTGCTTAATCAACTTGACTAGGGTTTACTTTTGTAGTTTTCTAATTACATTAATAATATATGCACTCTATGCATCCCACACCACATTTTCCTCTCATTTTACTTTTACTCCACGTCATTGCAGGATGCAGACGGTTTAACATACATTTCAAAATCAATCACAACTCAGTCTGTTAAATGTTGAATTTTGTATAACAATGATTTTAGTACGTTAGTTGAGTCTAAGACCATTATGCCGTCAAATCAATCTAGTGCTATCCATCGGAGCAATTTAACATGGGATAATTCGTAGTTAAATTAATCAGACAGTTAATCTAGTAGTACGTTATAATTCTATATGGAGTTAACTATTGATATGCTTTTTTCTTTACTAGCTAAGGTCAAAAGATCATTTTCATCTAAATTGCATCTTAAGATAGTGACTATGAAGTTTAAATCAAAATAACAATTTAACATGCAAAAATGTATCAAATTCTAACAGAGACGTCGGTCTAGTTGATCAGCCTAGAGTATTTACTTCATTCGAACTAATAAAGATCTAACTCCAGCCACAATCCCCATAGGTATGAGTTTGCTCGGCCTGCCCCATCTAAACATTTATCTACCAAAAACATAATATCAAGTATAACGTCCATTCATCACATGAATCTAAGTAAAATTAGTTGGAGAATTCTTTTTAATTAATTTGTTATTGGCAAATATAGTATTTAGCTAGATGAGAATAATAGTTCTCGAAAAATAATTTTATTATTGATCAATTCATGATAATTTAAAGTACATGATGAAGATATTTATTTATAAAGATACAAAAAGTTTCAGTCATAATATGAATGATAAATGGTAATATTCTTAATAATATAGGGGAGGGAGAATGAATTCTAATAATATGCCTAGAATAGAATACAGAGTCCTAATACGCTCCACGAGCATAAGGTTCTCTAGAGAGAATATTGAACTTGTCCCTTAGATCATTTAGTCTTGTTGTGGTTACTAACGTGGTGAAGATGCCTACCAATTGGTCTTTTTGTAGAGATGTAGACATGTCCTTCTGTGCTACTTTGTCACGAACAAAATAAAAGAATCCTAACCGACCAAATTTTTGGGCACAGGAAAGGCTACAATAAAACACTTGGCCGGAGCACAGCTACAACACAATACTGATTCAGAGCGAAGCTACAACGGAACACTCATTCGGAGCGTGGCTACAACAGGACACTTATCTGGAGTTTTAATAAATGAACTCGGACAGAGAAACGTGTCTTCGATAACGTATCTACTGAGATTTTATCCACGTGGAGAAAGGGAACAAGTTGAGTATTCCATAACAGATAGTTTGAGAAAGTATGTTTAATAGAGATAAAGTGATGTGATATTTGTAGGATATTTATTGGATAGGCAATATCGGAGATGGTGTTGCGACCACGGGAGATTGGTGGCGGCGATGGTTGTTATTTTTTTTCTTCTTCTTCCTACCATTATAGTCATCGATCATTTGGTCTGATACCGAATGAGAAAAAATAGTTCAAGGAAGATCAATTCATGATTTTAAAGTACATGATGATGAAGAAATGTATTTATAATAATCATAATAATATAGGGGAGGGAAAATGAATTCTAGTGTGCTTAGAATGCAGAGTCCTAATAAGTTATACGAACGTTAATTTTTTGAAAACAAGTTATACGTTAATTAATAATGATAATCCTTGTAAAAATAAAAATTAATAATGCATATTTAGAATTTTTTATTTTTTTTTTAGTACTACAATCTAACTTCTACATAGTAGCTCCTCAACATGATAATTGTAACAATAATGCCACCAGACTACAAGCTAAGGTACTTGGCATATTTATAATTTAAAAAAAAAAAAAAAACATTTTTCTTTTGGCACAAGTGTCAAATAAGCCCATCTACTATTTCGAAGTGCTCAATTTCCCCCATCAACTAAAACATAATCTAATTGGACACACTTACCTCTAAAAATTTATCGATTAACTTTTTTTGCAGGTTACCTCCGGTGGAGTCTGACACTGAATATGTGACAATGATGACATGGCAATTAAATAACAAAATTAGCCATGTCACTGATTATGTGGCATGTATGTTTTACATTGACAATATATAGCAACTAACATATACGTACAGGCCAAAAATTACACATACGTATACAATGGTAATCAAATGGGTTTCTTTGTTTTGTTTCTGCCGAAAGAAGGAATGAATTGAAGAGGACAAGCAAAAATTGGTTTCAACCTATTTAAGCACATTACGTATAGGAATCGATACCATCATCCATGTAATTCGAAACCCTAATTTTTAATTCATTAATTCAGAGAAACCGACGAGCCCTTTTCGAATTGACCGGCAATCCGATTAATGAGTCCATAGCATATACTAATTTGCATAACTGGTGCTTAATATTTTCCCAGTACAACGCCAGACATTCAGATTGGATTTTTTGATATTCAGGCTATCCACTCAGGTGATGGTTTCTGCATCTGCATCTGCAATCCGTGATTTGGGCGACAAAGTGTGTATCCAAAATTATGAAGTTTGTAATGTCGCTGGATTGAAGAACGAAGAACGGAAATGAAGAACTGAAGAATCGAAATTATTTCGCATCTTTGACCAGGGTTCTCGTTGGAGATTAGGAAGTAAATGTTGGGAAGAAAGCTCGCAAGAATATATAATTAGCACAATAAAAATAAATAAACGGAACCAAGAAGAACACCAAGAATTTTAACGTGGAAAAACCTCCTAAAGGCAAGGAGTAAAAAATCACGGGCACAAGCCAGTAAACCTTCCACTATATAGATAATGGGTACAACAGAGGAGACTTCTCTAATTCAACGATTAGAGGCAACACAATACAAGAGAAAATAACATACCCCGAGGCACAAGAATTTCTACGAAATCCACCAACTTCTTCTCGGCTAATTTTCTCACACTTGTATCTCTCACACAAATTTTCTCTCCTCTCCTTTTCTTCTTCTTGAACTCTCTCATCTCCAAGGTAGCCAAATCCATGGCCTTTATATAGGCTTTACAAAGCCAACTCTTTTGTCTTTTCATTTGCCCACTTTAATCTCCCATTGAGTGGACATGAATGAAGCCATTAATCAAAAAACCTTTCACTTCATCTTCCAAGCTTAATTGTTAAGCTTTTTGATCACCACCCTACCCACATTGGTGGGACCATCTAGCAACAGTAAATACCACATCATCACTATTTTTATTTAAATAAAATTACATGTCAGCAGTGTGGAGTGGCAACCTGGAGGTAACCTGCAAAAAAAGCTAATCGACAAATTTTTAGAGGTAAGTATGTTCAATTAAATTATGTTTTAGTTGATGGGGAAAATTAAACACTTCAAAATAGTAGATGGGCCTATTTGACACTTGTGCCTTTTCTTTTTGATATCTTCCCACCATAAATTTTGTCATAGTACGGTTGGCACTTTGCTAATTTTAATTAATAACCCACTAATCTATATATAACATAAATTTTAAAAAATTATCTAATTTAATTGGTTAATGTGAATACTCTGTATAAAAAGAATTTTTAAATAAAATATTTAAATTGGTTTATTACTTAAAATTAAAATATGTGTCTTGTAATAAATGTAACTATATACATATTAAAAAAAAAAAAACAAAAACAAAAACAAATTCAGTACAAGATTAGTAATAGGAAAATATAATGATCATAAAACATAAATTATATAATTTAGTGAAATGACGTCCTTAGCCTTTTGATTAGTATATGTTGGGTCATCATTAAATAAATTTTTGTAACAAATAAAGTAAAAGAAAAATTGGTGAAGATGCATGCAACAGCATACAAATGCATAAAGACAAATATACTCGCGAATTAATGATTGAGCATATAATATTAATAATAAATATATAAGAAAACAAAAGGATAAAAATAGAGTGGGGGGTGCATGCATCGTAGGAATAGAAGTGTCGAGGCAGGAACCATAACCCAACAGAGAGACCTTGGTCTGGAGAAAACGAGGCATGCATGCATGGATGACGACCAGGATAGCGGTATAGCTCCGAGGAGGATGACGACATCACGGCATTGGCTAAGCGCCGACGTCATGATGATGGGAATGGAGGTAGGGAGCAACCGGATGTCAATATGGATGTTGACATGTTTGATGATTCAAAAAACTTGCAGCAGGAGTAGATGGTAGATGTAGATGCTATTTATGTATTTATGCTAATGTTTCTCTATGTTCTGATTTACTCTAAAGTGGATATTGAACATAAATTCAATGCTAATAAATTGATAGTCAGACTTCTTTTTTTTTTTTTTTTTTTTTTTTTGAAAGGTGGCCAATGAGGCATATATTAGAAGTACTCAGAAATAGAGTCTGGAGGGACATCGTCCGAATACATAACTGTAGAAGAATTAAAAGCAGAAGTTGCTAATCTATGAGCTAAATAGTTCTCTGATCTAAGAATAAAATTAACTGAGCAGTAATCAAAAGAAGTAATGTGTGCTCTACAAGCATCAATGGCATAGCCTACGTAAGTCCGTATTGTGACAACTCGACTTGTCAAATATTGTTGTAGGGTCAAGCAATCTGTAAGCAAGCGTACTGATCGTTCCCCGCGATTCCATAGCCAAGACAAGGCTTCCTTACATGCTATTGTCTCAGCCATAAGCGGTGAAAGACAATTTGATAAGGGCGCACTGAAAGCCGATACATATTCTCCTTCTTCGTTGAACAAAATCGCGCCAACCGTAGCCTTTCCTGTAGCAGGCATAAATCCGGCATCGATATAACATCTGCGGACGGACTCGGCATTTTCCGTCGGCAACATCGCGTGGGCAGCATCGTCCGGCGGTCCCTGTGCGTCGGCAGTGGCGTGTTGCTGCTGCTGCCGTGCCACGGCAGTGGCAGTAACGTGGCCTTGCGCGGCAGCGTGACGGTTGACTTGGCGGTGGGTGGGGTGGACCCGCTGCCATGCAAGTGTGGTGGCTTTGGCCACGGCTAACACCTTCCGTGGTCGCGGTAGACATGCATCCCATACCGCTCCGTTTCTGGCTCTCCAAATGTGGTATAAGATAGCAGCTGCGTGAACAATTTGGTTAGTGTCTAAAATATTCAATAGATCACTAAACCAAACATGAAAAATATTTGTTGTTATCATGGGGATTGGAAGGTGAGATTGAGCCCAAATGGATGTTGCATAGTCACATGTTACTAAAGCATGCATTGTATCTTCATCCATTATTCCACACATAGCACATGTTGGTGGTACATCCACTCTCTTTATAATCAAATTTGTTGTGGTAGGGAGGATACCACTCAAAGCCTTCCATAAGAATGTTTTCCATTTGGGGGGGACTTTTAACTTCCATAGGCCTAACCAATTATGGGTGCCCGTATTATCATTGAGAGTTCCCACAATTGTCTTGTAACCACTCTTAACAGTATAATTTCCTCCCTGATCATCATACCAATACCACATATCTTCATAATCTGGTGATATTGGGATCTTTTTTATTCTATCCACATCCGTAGGACTAAAAATATCTGCCAATATATCCGGATCCCAAGTCTGTGTCTCATGATCAATTAATCCCACCACCACTGCATTATTCAAATATGCTGGCTTATCTGTATGAATCATTGAGTCATGTTCATCCTGCATCCATGGGTGGTCCCAGATGAGGGTTGTCTTTCCATTCCCAATTCTGCGCCTGATTCCACCACAAACCATACTCTGAGCTGCCAATATACTGCGCCAACAGAAACTGAGATTATTTCCTATTTTGGCATCATAAAAGGTCCCCTGTGGATAATACCTCGCTTTGTAGACTCGCGAGACCAATGATTCAGGTTTGGTTAAAAACCGCCACGCCTGTTTTCCCAGCATTGCTATATTAAATGCATGCAGTTCTTTGAAGCCCAGACCACCATACTTCTTTGGTATACACAACTTGTCCCAAGCCTTCCAATGAATTCCACGCTCATTCCCAGATCCCCACCAATATCGGTTCATGACGCGCTCAATAGCTGTGCAAACTCCCATAGGTAGTAAAAAGACACTCATTGAGAAAGTAGGCATTGCCTGAGCCACACTTTTCAACAAGACCTCCTTACCAGCTTGCGATAGCAATTTTTTATTCCAAGAAAGGATTCTCTGCCTTATTTTATCCTCAATATACGAAAAAGCTGTCTTCTTATTCCTCCCTATAAATGAGGGGAGGCCCAAATATTTCCCAAAGTTCGGTGCTTGAACAACCCCAAGTATCCCCGCCACTTCCTCTCTATCATCGTCCCGTGTGTTCTTACTGTAGCATATGCTGGACTTATGGTAATTTACCACTTGGCCAGATAAATTTTCATACCGTGTCAAACACTGCTTAACTGCACTTGCTTCCTGCGCATTTGCTTTAAAGAATAAAAGGCTATCATCAGCAAAAAATAAGTGCGAAATAGAGGGTGCCCCCCTTGCTACTCTGCACCCGTGAATCGTTCCCTGTACCTGTGCCTGCTGTAATAGTAATGATAGTCCCTCCGCACAGATAATAAATAGGTATGGTGATAATGGGTCTCCTTGCCTGAGTCCGCGAGACGGGACAATCGGCGGTCGTCGGGTTCCATTCAGTTTAATACTGTAGGACACAGTAGTCACACATAACATAATAAGCTCCACCCACATATTATTAAAACCCAAAGCTACCAACATACTTCGCAGGAAGGGCCATTCCATTCGGTCATATGCTTTTGCCATATCTAGCTTTAAAGCACCCCACCCCGTTCTTCCACATTGTTTCCTGTTCAAAAAGTGTCCAACCTCTGCAGCAATCAAAATATTATCCGTAATTAATCTGTCAGGTATGAATGCACTTTGTGTATCAGAAATAATATCGTCCATGAGTGGCTTCATCCTGGTTGAAATCATCTTTGCCATGACCCTATAAATAACATTGCTTAGTGCTATAGGCCTGTAGTCCGAGACCCGTTCTGGATTTTTCTTCTTTGGTATTAGAACCACATCTGTATCATTCAACTTGCCTGGGAAAGTCCGTGTATTTAAACAATTCACAATAAACTCCGACACATCACCCCCCACCACCTCCCAGAACTGCTGATAAAAGCCCGGATTCATTCCATCCGGACCAGGCGCCTTATCTGGAAACATAGCAAACAGGGCCGTTCTCACCTCATCTTTTTCAAAGGGGCGCAATAATGCCTCGTTCTGTGCATGTGTCACCCGGGGCAAGACATTGGCATAAAAACTTTCATCTATCTGAGACGAATTTGACGAGAAAATATTCCGATAATAATAAAAAATAATTGTTCTCATGGCATCTCCTTCCACCCAATCCCCATCATCATTCATAATTTTAGAAATTGTGTTTTTCTTTTTACGGTGAGAGGCATACCTGTGATAGAACTTTGTATTCGCATCTGCCCCCTTCAGCCAGTGTTGTTTCGCCCTCTGTCTCCAAAAAGCATCCTCCTGTGCCTCTAACTGGGCCTGTTGTTCCTCCAACCGCTGATATTCAACTAATGAATAATGGTCTGTGCATCCCCGTAGTCTCAACTGCTCCTTACGTAGGCATTTCAATTTCTCATCAAATCTATGGAACTTATCACCTCCCCATCGTGATAGCTTATTCCCGCAGAACTCGATACAGGCTTGTAAGCCTCTATCTCTTCCCTCCGTCCATGCCGTCTCGACCACTCCTCTACAACCTTTATCATGGAGCCAGGCCATCTCAAAACGGAACCCTTTTCTCCCACCACCTGTCCTTTCCCGAAGATTCAGAATCCTAAGGAAAAGAGCAGAATGATCTGAGCGTCGGGTTAAGATGTTCAAGACACTTGCATCTCTCACTACATCTCGCCATTCCTGCGTGACCAGTACCTTATCCAACCTTTCTTCAATCCAGTCCACAGTCCCCTCACCTCTTTCCCAGGTATACGGATATCCCAGCATGGGTAACTGAGTCAGCCCACATTCATCAATAGTTTCCCCGAAACCTCGTAACAGTGCCTCTGGATGAGGATTTCCCCCTCGCTTCTCATACTGATATAAGAGATCATTAAAATCCCCTATAATAACCCATGGCAATTCAGAGCGATGTGATAAGGATCTGATGAATTGCCAAGAGTCATTCCTTCTCTCCCTTTGCGCATAACCATAATACCCAGTCATTCTCCACTTAGTAAACCCCGGCATCGTTACCTCAATATCCACATGATTTTTAGAATAACTTAACAGACTTGCCGTACCATTCGTTCTCCATAGTAATGCCAATCCGCCTTTCGTTCCAACACTATCAACTTTAAATACACCATCAAAATCAAGTTTGACCCGGAGCCGCTCTGCATGATCCTGGGCAACCATGGTTTCCATTAGAAATACAAAATCGGGTTTCTTACTGGACACCATGTCCACAATCTCTCGAACTGTTCGTGGATTACCCAAGCCACGACAGTTCCAACTCAACGTACTCATGATGCTGGGCGGGTCTGGGAACCAGCACCCGCCATAAACACGTTTTTTGACACATCTGCCATGGTAGTGTCTTGCCCATTCCCTCGCCTTTCTCCCTCATACCCCCCTTCCCTTCTCCTTTTCGAAACCACCTCAACCGCCTCCTCGGCCTCATCAGCCACAACCGGCCGTGCCACACCCTCCCCCATCACCCCACCCTTTCGGCCTCCCTCATCTCTCGTCCCCTCGGCCACCCGTGGTAGTCCCCCCACCGGAACTAACCAGCTCTCCCCCACCTCCCTCGGTCCGCGGCCTCCCCCTACCCTCAATTCTGCATTATACGGGTAAAGGTGCACCGGCATCGTAGACACCCGGGCTTTGACACAGAATTTGTATGTATGTCCCAAGAGCCCACAAAAGAAACAGAATGAATGCAACCGCTCATACCTGAAATTTATCCAACAAGTAGACTTGTCCCGTTTCAACAACTTCATACGTCTCCGTAAAGGTTTATCCACCGGGATCGATACACGGGTCCGATAGAATGCTAGCCAAGGCGCCCCCACAAATCTTTCATCATGTTTAACAAAAGTTCCAATAAAATTCCCCATCTGCTCAAGCATCGGTAGAGATGTATATCCCATAGGGATATCATGAAGCTGCACCCACATATCAACAGTATTCAATTCAACATCAATCGGTAAAACTCCATCCTCCACCAAACGGCATACCAGCGTACTATTCTCAAATGCCCACGGACCTCCATTCAGGACATAATCAACATCCGTTTTATGAAAGAAAACGAACAAAAACAAGCCCTTATAAATCTCCGTTACCGTAACTCCCATCACTGGTTGCCAGACAGATGCTAAAACTTGCCTCATGTATTCCAACTTAATCATACGTGCCGTGAGAAACCTGCCTACGACACTCCAGGTCTGAACCGGTGGCTCATGACCACCCGTAATTCCCTCCTCTTCCACCGGCGCAAAGCAGACGTCCTCCACATCCTCGATGCCAACCTCGGCTGTGCGCTGCGTCAAAGCCTCCATCTGCTGCACATGCCCGTCGTCTGCCATTATTCCACGTCACAGAAGCAAACCGCCACGCCGAATCTTCGTACAAGCCACCGACCCACTCCAAAACCAATCTATTCGAACAATACGCAAGAAACCAGCGAGAAACTGGTGGAAATCTGACGGAATTGTGCAAAGGCCTAGCCAAACCCTAGGAGAGGATGCAAAACCCTAGAATTCTAGAGAGAACATATTTTTGGACTTTACCGAACGAACATTTGATGAGCTTACTTCAATAGTTGCAGCATCCAAATCAGGCCTATGCAATAGCATAACATCATTATTATATATCTTCCAAATTAAAATCTTGAATGATAAATGTATAGTCAGACTTAAATGACTAATTTTTTAAAAAGAAATTTTAGCCATCTTCTAATGATTCCTGACCATCCTCTTTGGTGTTTAATTAGATAGTTGATAACGTAGCCCTTCTGCAAATCTCGGCTCTTTGGTCTTAACATAGGAGTAATAACAGTTGAGAATGACACACACAAAAAAAAATATAAAAAGATAAATAATAAAGTAAGTATATTTCTCTCTTTATTTTGTTTTTTTTTTTTCCATTTAATCTATAATTTATATATGTATTTTCCTTTATTATTTAATATACGAAGTTCTGCCCATTTAAGTTGTGTGTGTGTATATATAAAATGTTTCAAAAATCACTCACTTGCTAATTAAGGTTCTTTGAAGACACTGAACTTTTCTTACCATATTTACTCTTTTGGCTACACAATTTTCACTGCTGGCTCTAGTAATTTCTTCCATTTTTTAGGTTGACCAACTTGTTTTCGACGTGATGCGTGAAAGGTTTTCCTAAACTGGGTTTGTACATTGTTTAAATGATTTCCAGCTTCCTCTTTGTTGACTATAAAGAAGAGTGTTAGTTCCTTAATTGATGATTTTTGTGAAGTGAATTGTCTAGATTACTTGGGAGTGCAGGTTACATGGTTATCTGCTCCTTGGTTCCTTTCAATTTCTGTAAATATGCTTCCATCGGAAAGTGATGAGTGATATGTAGGGGTGTTAGCGAACAGAGCTTTCGACAAACTACTCGTGTTCGGGTCCGGTAAGCGTTCGTTTATGTTCGTTTGTTAAGTTAAACGAACATTAACAAACAAAATTTAGAGCTCGATTAATAAACGAACAGAGCTTGAACAGTTGTAAGCTCGTTTGCTAAGAGATCGTGAACAAGCTCGTTTGTGTTCGTTTACTAATGTTCATGAACAAGCTCGTTTATGTTCGTTTAATAATGTTCGTAAACAAGCTCGTTTGTGTTCGTTTAATAATGTTCGCGAACATGTTCACAAACATATATTATATTATATTATATTATATTAGTTTTGTAGTTGTGTTGTTTGTTTGATTATTGTTCGTGAACGTATATTATTTGTTGTTCACGAACGAATTGTAATCATAAACATGTGCATGTGTTTGTTTATTAAGTATTCATGAACGTAAATGAATATGTTCGTGAACGTGCTTGTTAACGAACATGTTTTTGAACGTGTTTGTTAATGTTAACGAACACGTTTGCGAACGTGTTCACGAACGTTAACAAACACGTTCGTGAACATGTTCGTTAACGTTAACGAACACGTTCGTGAACATGTTCGCGAACGTTAACAAACACTAACGAACACTTAACAATCGAACACGAACACGATTTTCAAAAACCTTAACAAACGAACACGAACACTCCAAATTCCTTAACAAACGAACACGAACAACCTTCGTTCGTTTATGTTCGGTTCGTTAACAGTCCTAGTGATATGCTTCGCTTGTGTTTATGGACTATCAATTGAAAGGAACGAAGGAGCAGGTTAGTTTATGGACTAATTGATAGTCCATAAACTAATTGATATCACTTTCTATGGACTATCAATCATATTAGAAAACTATTAAAAAAACTGTTAGAAACCCTTTTTACTTGTGCACTTGTTCCTAAAAATTATTTAAAAATTATTTAAAATGCCAACTCAGCTGCCACGTAAGCAGGTAACCAATTAAAAAATTTAAGGGGATACCAGTGAGAATAAGAACTAAACGGCGGAGCAAGCATCAAGTAAATCCAAGTCCCTTGATGCCTGCTCCGCCGTTTAGTTCTTATTCTCACTGGTACCCCCTTAAATTTTTAAATTGATTTCTTTATAGATTGTTCTCTACATTGCACTTTTGTTGTTTGTCACAATTGTTATTTACCTCACAATTATATCTAACTTGAGTTATATTTACAATATTAAGTATTTTCCTTAGTTTCATGTTTCTATAAATTTAATGTGCTTTACAGTCATTCTAATTTTGATTTTCAGTGCACTAGAATTATTTTCTAGTACTGGAATATATTGCAAGCACACTACCAATGACAGATTGTGTTCTAAAAATTAACTATATAGTACTTTACCCTTGTTTTTCTAATATCAACTATACAGATAGATGATTATTCATCTTGTCAATAAAAATATTTCAAATGAACCAACTGAAAAGTCGGTTGTGCAAAAAAAGTTAACTGATGTTTGGTAATTAGTACTTAGTATTGTGTTTGGATTTTGGATTGCTATTTTAATTTGTTATATAATGTTTAGAGATTGGATTTGGATTATGTGATTATGTATTATTTGGTAGTATGTTCGAAAAATTAGGAAATGTTGAAATTAGGGGATCTTAAACCGAACCGAATCGTTTCAAATCGAACCGAAATCGAACCGAACTCTAAAGTTATATCGAATGGTTTAACTTTTTTAAAACCGAAAAACCGAAACTAAAACCGAAAAAAATCGAACCGAAACCCGAAACGCCCACCCCTAGTTTTGGATATAAGGAATGAAAGTTTGACATTTTGAAATCAAAAATATAAATTAAATCAAAAGTCAGCGGTACACGAAAAACTAGGACATACCCTGATTACACTAGAAACTAAAACTAAAAAAATTAAGTGTAGAACAATTTTAAACAAAGGATTTAAATCAAAAGTCAATGGTACACGTAACACCGGGACATACCCCTGATTACACCAGAAACTAAAACTAAAAAATTAAGTGTAGAACAATTTTAATTTTTAAACAAGGGATTTAAAATACACAAATTATGTTCTGGACACGAGTCCAAAACAACGTCATGTTAAGGAAAAATGCGGCATTTCAGTTAAAAAAAATTGATTTTGTCTCGCCGTTAACGGCGTTATTCGTTTGTGGCATTATGAATGTACAGTTATGGAATTATGAATGTACAGTTATGCAATTATGAATGTACAATTATGGAATTATGAATGTAAGTTATGGTATTATGAACACGAAGCTCTGACACTATGAACTTACAATTATGAATATATAGTGATAAAATTATGAACATAGAGCTCTAAAATTGTGAACATAGAATTTCGAAAATTATGAATTTACAGTTATTGAATTATGAATGTACAGTTATGCAATTATGAATGTACAGTTATGCAATTATGAACACAGAGCTCTTACTTTATGAACTTACAATTATGAACATATAGTGATAAAATTATGAACATATACTCCTATAACAAAATGGTTTGAAATTAAAAAAAAAGAAAAAAAAAATGGAAGAGAACGGTGCCACTAACGGCACCGTTACTGTGTCCAGCATGCATGCTGGACACGGATCCATAGCATAACGATTGCTCATAAAAGGGTCTTGAGACTGTGTGTGTGTATTAAATACACAAAAAGCTATTAAAAAGTAATTGTTGATACTAAGATTTGAATCCTTGACCTTTACTATTTTCAATACACATACTCTACCAACTACTTTAACTCACTTCTTGTTAACATTTAATAATTTTTTTTATACTAATACTAAAACATGTAATATACATATATACATACAATTATACAAAGACTATATATGGGATAGGACTGGGGTGAGGGGACAGCTGCCCCCTGCCCCCCTCTGGCTCCGTGGGGACCCAAAAGGGTTCAAACCACAAGTCTTACCATCTCAACAAACTTAGAATTCATGAATGTAAATGTATATTACATAATTATTATATTGCAAAATTCTATATCTATACAACTTTAATAAGAGCCAATAATATTGTTAGATTCCTAACAGGAACTAAAAAATGTAAGTCAAACAATATGCTATAAAAGATTATACTTTGTGCTCTTCCATTTAGACAATGCCACATTAAAATCCTAATCTAGCCTCATTGTTTTTTGTTTTACCAAACTAAAATGAGAAAATTTCAGTTTTGATCCTATGACTATAGGTGTCTTGTTAATTTCAGTTCATGACCAGGACCAGGAGAGTACGTGTTGGAAGTTATTAGCTTGGATGGGGGGTACGGTGGAACCAGTGGTATGCTTCTACGGATCATTACCACCTTGAACGTTTTGGCAAAGAGGCAGATGGTAAATCTATACGAAATTTTATGGTGGATGCCATTTGTTGTCATTTTGGGGCACATGAAAAATTAACAGCACAGTATAGTACACCAATGTGTGTTACTGAAAGATGATGAGGTGGAGCCGATGGATGAAAATATGTATGATTTTTGTTTGATATCCATTGAATTTGATTTTAATTGTGAATTCAATTCTTATTCTTATCTGTTTCAAATCCTACTATTATATTCTTATTATTATTTTGCAGATTAAGGAAAAGGTAAGCATGGAGACTGGCCTAATTTACCAACTTTCACATAAAGAGCTCCGGGAAGAGTATGAAAAATTTGTTGAATTTTGCAAATCTGCACTCACTTACTATGAGGAGGACCATGTATGTATATCAACTCTACTTTCCTGCCCAAATCAACTTGCCTTCGTACGTTTTCAGAAATTTTTATTTACTTTCTCACATTTATTGCATTTTGTTTTTAATTTTAATTTATTCTTAATAGTCGATATGATGGTTATTGTAGTGCTTGTATTTATATTTAATTTTTAATATCATTAAAACTTAAATAGAGTTTGACACGTGAATTTACTTTTTGCTCAATATAATTATGTCTGTAATGAATTGATTGACTCCATTAACTTTTAATAAAGAAAAGTAAAGTACTAATCTCATGATTTGGAGTCTGGAGATTGTATTTTTAAAATAATAGTTAACAAATTAACAAATAATTGATAATGATAAATTGCAAATGTATTTTAAGAGTCAAGTAAATAGTACAATATACTTATATCTTATATGTCATTCATCATCATGTAATCATCAAATGATATATAAGATATAAAATACATTTGATGGTGGACCATCAAATGTATTTGATAAGGACATGGGCCGTTCTTGTGAGGAAGCCCAGAATGATCATTTGATGGTGGACTACTCTTTGGTTTCCATTGAGCAAAAAAACTCGTTAGAGGCGGGTCCTGTGTACCAGGCCCGCCTAGATCAATGAGTCTCTTATCCTGGAACTGCCGGGGCATAGGCAACCCCGAGACAGTTCAAGTTTTAGTGGACCTTGTCCATAAGAGGAAGCCTGTGTTAATTTTTCTTATGGAGACCTTATCAAATAGCGATAGTATGTTGAGTATTAAACAAAGACTAGGATGGCATGGTTGTTTTACGGTTGATCCAGTGGGCCGGGGAGGTGGTCTAGCACTTTTATGGAAGGAAGAAATCACGGTTACTGTTACTAGCTCCTCCCTAAACCACATTGACACTGAGATCCAACTGGAGGGTAGTGACGCTAAGTGGAGATTTACTGGTTTCTATGGTATATCGGATAGAACGAGAAGAGTGGAGTCCTGGAATTTGCTTACCAACCTTGCGACTCGTAGTAACCTTCCTTGGCTGCTTATGGGGGACTTCAACGATCTCCTTCATCATCACGAAAAAAGGGGCAGACACCCTCATCCCGAATGGCTCCTTAGGGGCTTTCGTCATGCAGTCGACAGTGCGGGTCTCAGGGGACTATTTTTCGAGGGCCACCAATTCACTTGGGAAAAAGGTAGGGGAACGGAAAATTGGGTCGAGGAAAAGTTGGATAGGATCCTAGCAAATGATTCTTGGTTCGAAAAATTTGACATGGCTAGAGCCATCTCCGAAGATGTCCCGTCTAGCGACCATTTGCCTCTTATTGCAACACTTATCCCCACTGCTAGAGGTAACAGAGTAAGGAGATTTCGTTTTGAGAATGTCTGGATTAAGGAAAGCAGATGCAGGGAGCTGCTGAGTTTAATATGGGAGAATTCCAGAGGCGAAGAAATTCCTTTACGGCTGAACAAGTGTAGTCACGCCATATAGAGATGGGGCAAGGATCTGACCAAGAATTTCAATTTGAAAATTGAGGGATACAGGAAACAGATGGATAACTTGCGTGAGAGGCATGACCATCACAGCATGATTTCTTTCCGCGAAGCTCAACGAAACTATCTAGCCACCCTCAAACAACAAAGTGATTTTTGGAGACAACGAGCCAAAGTGTCTTGGTATAGAGAAGGAGATGCAAATACTAAGTTCTTTCATAATGTTGTTCATGGTAGAAGGAAGACAAACAGAATATACAAGCTCATGGATGATCAAGGTCTTTGGAGGCATCGTGGTCCAGACTTACACAGCCTCATATCCACGTACTTTCATAACCTCTTTTCCAGTAGCCCAGGAGACTCTGAGAGGGTCATCAACTGCTTATCACCAAAAATCACTAGTAGCCAGAACTCGGTCCTTCTCCGTAGAGTGTCTCATGACGAGGTTAAGCAGGCCGTTTTTAGCATGCATCAAGATAAATCTCCGGGACCGGATGGCTTTAATCCGGGATTCTATCAGGCTTATTGGGACATCCTAGGTAATGATTTGGTTCATCTCTGTAATTCTTTCTTTGCCTCCGGTACACTGCCATACGGGATCAATCATACACATATTGTACTTCTCCCAAAGAAGAACAATCCACAAACGATGGGGGACTTAAGACCTATTGCCCTTTGCAACGTCTCTTACAAGATCATTTCAAAAGTCATCGCCAACCGTTTGAAGCCGCTGCTTAACTCCTTGGTCTCGGAAAATCAATGTGCCTTCGTTCCACAAAGGCTCATAAGTGACAATATTATGTTGGCTTTCGAAACACATCATTTTTTGAGGAGGAAAACGCAAGGGAAGGAAGGTTTTGCAGCTATCAAGGTGGATATCTCAAAGGCTTATGATAGAGTAGAATGGTCTTTTTTAAAGGCTATATTGCTCAAACTGGGATTTGATGTAAAATGGGTCAACCTGGTTCTGCATTGCGTTTCTACTGTCTCCTACAGTGTTATTCAGGAAGGGGAGGAAATTGGCCACATTCTGCCCAAGAGAGGTCTTCGCCAGGGGGACCCTCTTTCCCCATATTTATTCATTCTCCTTGCAGAAGGGCTAAGCGCGATGCTGAGCAATATGGAGTCTCGAAGCATCATTCATGGTATTGCCATTGCCAGAGAGGCCCCGAGAATATCCCACCTCTTTTTCGCCGACGACAGTTTTTTCTTCATCAAATCCAACCAACAGGAGAGTATGGCGTTGAAAGAGGCTCTTGATTACTATGGTCAGGCTTCCGGGCAGATTATCAACTATGATAAGTCAGCCGTGTTTTTTAGTGCTAATGTTGGCAGTGGCATGAGAGAGTTTTTCAAGAACATCCTCCAGATTAGGAATGATGGTGCAGCCGGCAGCTACCTGGGACTCCCCTCTATCATTAGTCGTAACAAAAGGAACATCCTCAGTTTTATTAAGGAGCGCATTGTCACAAGAATGAGGGGATGGACAAACAGATTTCTATCTAGAGCAGGAAGAGAGATTTTGCTGAAGAATGTTATCCAGGCTGTTCCTCTACATGCGATGAGTCTTTTTCTCCTGCCCAAAGAACTAATTAGGGACATTGAACGAACCATGAATTCGTTTTGGTGGAGGGGGGAATGCAATGGCAGACGGGGTATCAACTGGAAGGAGTAGAAACACCTCTCTTGCCCAAAAGAATGGGGCGGCCTCAATTTCAGAAATATGAGAGATTTCAACTTGGCTATGATCACTAAACAGTCAAGGAGAATGTTACAAAACCCAGGCTCATTGGTAGCAAGGGTGTATAAAGCAAAATATTTTCCCAATTGTTCTATTTTGGAAGCAAGAAAAGGGGGCTGCCCGTCGTATATATGGAGCAGTATTGTTGAAACCTTGGACATAATTCGCAGCCATACCAGGTGGAGAATTGGTGATGGAAGATCAGTTAGAATCTGGGGTGATAAATGGCTGCCAAGCTTAACAAACGCAATGGTGCAGACACCACCTTTCCCTCTGCTTGAGAACGCACCAGTATCTACTTTGATTAGGGAGGAGTCTTCGTGTTGGGATGCTGATGTTATCGGCGATATCTTTGGGGAACGGGATGCAAATCTAATTCTTAGTATTCCCCTCCCTATCGCTGCGAGAAAAGACAAACTTATTTGGAATGATGATAAGAATGGTATAATCAGTGTTAGGGGCTGCTACAAGGCAATTTCTACTCAGTATGATCCTATCAACAAGAAGAAGTGGTCTACCATGTGGAAACTAAATATTCCTAGAAAAATCAAGGTCTTCGCGTGGCAAGCTTGCTCAGGATGCCTCCCAACAGCTGATTGTTTGCGCTCCAGAAGGGTGGATTGCCAGTATTGCTGTTCTTTGTGTCAATCAATGGAGGAGACAACTTCACATCTCTTTATCAATTGCAGTTTCGCCAAGGAGTGCTGGGATCTTAGTGGCATTCCAGTCAGTACCAGTGTCTTCCCCTCCTTTGAGTTTTGGGTCGACCACCATGTGGCCATGCTAGATAAGGATCAATGTCGTCTTCTGCTATTGATCTGTTGGAGAATCTGGCTTGCGAGGAACGACAAGATATGGAATAACAAGATCACCACCAGCAGAAGACTTGTTGAGGGTACGAAGTTGTTCTTGGCGGACTGGAACTCAGCTCTAGAACAGGCCTCTAGTTTCGCCAATACAAGATTACCAGTTATCCGCAAATGGGAGAAACCATTGCCAGGCTACCTGAAGATGAACACTGATGCTGCTATTAATTTAGAGAATAACCGTGCGGGCTTCAGATGGGTTTTGAGAGATGACTGCGGCCAGTTCGTAGCGGCATCAAGTATTCCAGGTGAAGGAGCTTCATCACCGAAGGAGGCAGAAGCCATGGCCATCAGAGAGGCTTTGAGCTGGATCAAGAGGATCAATCTCCACAACGTGCAAATTGAATGTGACGCACAGCTGGTTGTCCAGAGTCTCAACCATGTTCAAGAAGTGTCTTCATGCGATCTTGTGCTTCTTGATGTTATCGATATGCTTCGTTCCCTTACCGGCGTTGCTATCTCTTATGTTAATCGTACTGCGAACAGTGTTGCCCACATTCTTGCTCGGGAAGCCTGTTCTATGTCTGTACGTCAGGAGTGGGTGTCTACTCCTCCCTCTTGTATTGTTAACGATCTCTATACTGATTTAAGTTAATGAAGTTTATTTGATTTCCAAAAAAAAAAAAAAACCGAAAACCACAGATGCTCACCCCTAAGTGTACGACGCGGTGCGGACACGTGGCGGCACATGAGATTGAGTGTACAAATCACCCCACTGCCCCACCACTGGAGGGTTAGGTGCCTTCGCCTACTGCCTTGTCTGTCGTCTTCATCCAAGTGGCTGCTTGGACTTCTATTTGGCTCTTCTCCATCTTCTTCAATAATTCTTCTTCTTCTGCTTGCTTCCTCCAAGCTTTTCCTCAGCAGAGGTACACAGTTTTTGCTGCGAGATTTAAGGTGTGAATCTTAATAAGGTATGGAAATGGATCCATGCCCAAAAGGCCTCAAGAACTCCACAGATGCAGATAACTCGCTGCCCGAGTCAACTCAGTTGCCTCCTCCTTGTGCGTTTCCAGATGAGGTACTGGAAAAGGTCCTTTCTTTCCTGGAGTCCCACAAAGACAGGAACTCAGCTTCGCTTGTGTGCAAGGACTGGTACCATGCCGATAGGCGGAGTCGAACTAAGGTCTTCATTGGCAACTGCTACTCAGTGTCTCCTGAGATTGTTGCCAGGAGGTTTCCCAAGATTAAGAGCCTTACTCTTAAGGGAAAGCCCAGATGTTCAGACTTGAATTTGGTACCTCAGAACTGGGGTGGTGATATTCATGATTGGCTAGTTGTTTTTGCCAGAGCCTACCCTTTGCTTGAGGAGTTGAGGCTGAAGAGAATGACGGTGAGCGATGAGAGTTTGGAGTTGTTAGCTACGTGGTTTCATAGCTTTAAGGCGCTCTCTTTGTTGAGCTGTGATGGTTTTAGCACTGATGGGATCGAAGCCATTGCTACTCACTGCAAGAACTTGACTGAGCTTGACATACAGGAGAATGGTATGGACGATTATAGTGGCAGTTGGCTCAGTTGCTTTCCAGAAGACTTTACGTCACTGGAAATCCTCAACTTTGCGAGCCTGAATAGCGAAGTCAGTTTTGACGCCCTTGAGAAACTTGTGGGTAGGTGCAAATCGTTGAGGGTTTTCAAGGTTAATATGAACATCAACCCACTGCAATTGCAATGCTTGCTTATGCGGGCGCCTCAGTTGGTGGAGCTTGGTAGTGGGTCGTTCCTGCAAGATCTCACCCCTCGGGATTTATCCGAGCTAGCAGATGTGTTTGGCAAGTGTAAAAATCTGAGCACCCTTTCGGGTTTATGGGAAGTCACCTCTATTTTTCTTCCGGTTCTGTATCCAGCTTGTGCCAATCTGACGTTCTTGAATTTGAGCTATGCAACCATTCGGAGTAGTGAATTTGGCAAGCTTCTTAAGCATTGCCCAAACTTACGTCGCCTCTGGGTTCTTGATACAGTTGAAGATAAGGGACTAGAGGCTGTCGGGCATAGCTGTCCATTGCTGGAAGAAGTACGAGTCTTCCCCGCAGATCCTTTTGATCGCAGGGTGACTGAGAAGGGGTTTATTGCAGTGTCTCTACTTCTGCAGGCAAATGACAAATGCTGCTGTTGCTACCGTTGTGCACAACTGTCCCGATTTCACCCATTTTCGTCTCTGCATAATGAATCCAGGCCAACCCGATTATCTCACAAACGAGCCTATGGACGAGGCCTTCGGTGCTGTGGTAAAGACGTGCAAAAAACTGCAGACCTTACGTTCGAATATATTGGGCAGTATGCCAAGAAACTCGAAACTCTCTCAGTGGCATTTGGAAATGTTGCACTGCTATCTGGGTTAGAGAAGTATGAATCTATGAGGTCTCTTTGGATGTCGTCCTGCAATGTCACTATGAATGGGTGTCGTTATCTGGCCAAACAGAGGCCGATGTTGAACGTCGAGGTTATTAAAGAGGAGGAGGGGAGTGATGGCTGCGCTGCTAATAAAGTATATGTCTATCCAAGTGTAGCAGGACGAAGGAGAGACGCCCGGTCTTTTGTTCTCACCTTTTAATGTCAATACCAACAGGAATTTCGCACTATTCCTGCTCTATCTTTCTAATTTGCAGACGATCGAGTGTAGAAATGAGGTTTCTTTTCCACCTGCAATTTGATTCCTGGAAAAGTTTAGGCTCAACTGCAGAACACCCATCCAATCCCAGGTGAGATTGCAACCATTGTTGAAGACATAAAAAGATTTGAAGAGCTTAGATTACTCTTCATCACAGGTTGTTTTGGACATCATTTGTAGAACAAGTGTTGGGGGTTGTAGAGTTGAGGATTTCAGCGGAGGAACCAAAACAATAATGAATTATCGAAGCTTGTTGTCTTTAATCTGTTTCTTATTCAAGAGTTATATATAGGATAGTTCTTTAGTTTCCAATAACCAGTGGAACTCATGTAACCTGTTTATTTCAATTTGATTTCTGCTATTTTATAAATTTGGCCTTTCAATAGTTTCAAGAAAAAGTTAATTAACATGTTATCTCCAAATAATAGATAATTTTTTTTTAATTTAAAATATATTTTTTCAATTTAAATAAAATAATTAAATTAATTAAAAAAACTTCCCGTCCAACCGGTCAGAGAAACCTGTCGGCTCCTCTGTCTAGTTGGATGCTCCATCCAGTTTCGTCCAATTGGACGGAGAGGGCTGCATGGCTTTTCCGTAGAGACGCCAGATTGTTGGCTTATCTTATTATTATTATTATTATTTATAAAAAAAATCAATTTTACCTTCTATTATCTTCAATTTACTTATAAAATAAGTTAATTGTTCAGAATTAAATAAAATGCAAGAACAACAATTTAAGTTTCTCTCTAGGGTTTGCTAGAGTTTTCTCCTCCCCTAGGGTTTGCTAGGTTTCCGACGGTTTCCTTCGTTTTCCGGTGATCATCAATGTTTGGCGACGCTAGTCGCAGCGAGCAAGTGCGTATGGCAGCGACGGAGGGGGATGGTGTAGCGGCGCTGACACGGCGGTGGGCGGACATTGTTCTAGACGAGGAGGAGGATGCCGTGTTTGCGCCGACAGGGACGGCCGAAGACGGTGGCCAGGCGGTGACGGAGCAGACGTGGGGCGTTGTGGGCCGTTTTCTGACGAACAAAATCATTAAGGCAGAGTATATGCGGCAAGTCATGGCATCCGTTTGGCAACCGGTACAAGGGGTTCAGGTTTCGGAAATTCAACCGAATCTGTTCCTCTTTGTTTTTTATCATGAGACGGATGTGGAGTATGTGCTGGAAGAGGGGCCGTGGTCGTTTAACAATCATTCGTTAGTTTGCAAGAGGGTTCCGGATGGTGTGATGCCGATTGATGTTGTGCTGGATACGATTGATCTCTGGGTACAAGTGCATGATTTACCGATGGGATACACGGGGATCCCGATTCTTGAGCAGGTTGGGAATTTTATTGGAACTTTTGTCAAACTGGACGAGAGGTTTATTGGGGAGCCTTGGATCACGTATTATCGTATTCGGGTGTCTATACCGGTTGATAAACCGATTAAGAGAAAGATGAAATTGCTGAAGAAGGATAGAACAACATGTTGGGTTAACTTCAGGTATGAGAGGCTGCACACTTTCTGTTTCTGTTGTGGTATGCTGGGTCACTCCTATAAGTTTTGTATAAAGGCTCGGGAAGCAAGAATACCGGTGGAACGGTATCCGTACTCTGCGGAACTATGAGTGGCGGGGAACCGAGGGCCACGGGAGATAGGGGACCCTTGGTTGGTTCCTCTTGGTGGAAAGCCGAAGGACTTTCCGATGCATGGGAATCCGAGCCGCCGACCGGTGGTACGGAGTAGCCCGGTTGAGGAGGCCGAGAGGTCCGAGGCCGAAGAGGTGGTGGCGGCAGTGGCAAAGCGCCGCCGTGAGAATGGAGGGGATGGTACAGATGTGACGATGGTGGATGGCTCAAAAAACTTGTTTACGGCGGGTTCTGGATCACAGACCCGCCCAGCCCAATGAGTACGCTGAGTTGGAACTGCCGTGGCTTGGGTAATCCACGGACAGTTCGAGAGGTGGTGGACATGGTGTCCAAAAAGCAACCCGACTTTGTATTTCTAATAGAAACTAAGGTGGCGCGAGATCATGCTGAGCGTCTTCGTGTTACGATTGGTTTCGAAGGCTTATTTTATGTTGACAATGATGGTTTGAGTGGTGGATTAGCGCTATTGTGGAAGAAGAATAATACGGCGAGACTCCTTAGTTACTCAAGAAACTACGTTGATATTGAGGTAACTATGACAGGTCATCCAGCCTGGAGAATGACGTGTTACTATGGTTATTCGGACCGTAATAGGCGTGCTGAATCATGGGATTTGTTGAGAATGTTGGCGGCAAAATCGAATCTCCCGTGGGTGGTGGTAGGGGATTTTAATGATTTGCTATATCAGTATGAGAAGAGAGGGGGAAATCCACATCCGAATAGCCTTCTTCGAGGGTTTGGGGAGACGATTGAGGATTGTGGATTGTGGATTGAGGCTTTTGCATATATTGAGGATAAAATACGCCAAAGAATTGGGTCGTGGAATAAAAGGCTATTGTCTCAGGCAGGGAAAGAAATACTGTTGAAAAGTGTGGCACAATCTATGCCTACCTTCTCAATGAGTGTTTTTTTGCTACCTATATCAGTATGCACGGCTATAGAAAGAACGATGAATAGATATTGGTGGGGTTTTGGGACGGACAACCGAGTTCACTGGAAGGCTTGGGACAAGCTATGTGTTCCTAAGAAGTATGGTGGATTGGGTTTTAAGGACCTACGTGCATTTAATCTAGCTATGTTGGGGAAACAGGCATGGCGAATGCTCACTAAGCCTGATTCCTTAGTAGCTCGTGTTTACAAAAGCCGATATTTTCCCAGGGATACTTTCTTTGATGCGCAGGTAGGAAATAATCCCAGTTTTTGTTGGCGGAGTATAATGGCATCAAAGAGCATAATTTGTAGTGGGGTCAGGCGAAGGATTGGGAATGGGGAAACTACATCTATATGGACCCATCCATGGTTACTGGATGACCAGGACCCTATGATACAAACAGAGATGCCTATACAGTTACGAGAGGCCAGAGTAGTGGGGCTAATAGATCAACAAACTGGTACATGGGATAATGAAATTTTATCAGATTTATTTCAACCTACGGATGTCGAGAGAATTATGAGAGTACCTGTATCCCGGGATTATAATGATGCATGGTATTGGTACGGGGACCCGAGAGGATTATATTCTGTGAAAAGCGGGTACAGACGATTGGTGGGAGATTATGAGAATAATCAAGGCCCCTTTATTAATTGGTTAGCTTTATGGAGACTAAAAATTCCACCAAAGTGGAAAATGTTCCTCTGGAGAGCTATTTGTGATATTTTGCCTACAACTACGAACTTGCTTTTAAAGAGGGTGGAGGTGAACCCATATTGTGCTATGTGTGGGATATCACATGAGAATACAATGCATGCATTAGTCTTGTGTGATTTTGCAAGAAACATTTGGGATCAATCCAACCTTACAATCCCCAATATTGTCACGGATATTTTTCATGTTTGGTTTGGGGAACTTCTAAATATTTTAGATTCTGATGGAATGTTATATGCAGCATCAATTCTATACAATATTTGGAAAGCTCGAAATGGTGCAGTTTGGGAGGCATTTTTACCACGCCCGGGGTCCCTACTCAGAGCCGCAGCGGCAGCCAAGACCGCATGGACTCAGTCCCGCCCAGCCGTGGCTGCCACTGCCACTGCTACGCTGCCGACGGAAAACCGCCACGCTGCCCAGGCGAGTCCCACCGCCGACCGCGGTGCTGCCGACGCCGCCGGATCCTCTGTGCCGCCAGTGAGAAGATGCCGGGTCGATGCGGGATATCTACACGAGACAGGGAATGCAACTGTAGGGACCGTTTTATTAGATGGAGATGGAGCCTATATCTCGGCACTAACCGCGCCACTACCGGCCTGTACGTCACCACTTATGGCTGAGGCTTTGGCGTGTAAGGAAGTTTTATCATGGCTAAAGGATCGAGGTGAACAGAATATTGAGATCTACACGGATTGTTTGACACTACAACGCTACCTTACATCATCAACCACTGCGTTTCGCTCTTACGTTGGCTATGCCATTGATAGCTGCAGGCAAATTGCCGTTTATTTTCAGTCATGTTCTTTTAATTATATTTCTAGATCGGACAATTATTTAGCTCATGCTTTAGCCACTACGGCTTATCAGCAACCTGATACTATGTACTGGGATACTCACCCACCAGACATTATTTCAGCATTTTTCTAATGAAGCACCGCAGAAAATTTTCAAAAAAAAGTTAATTGTTCAAATTTAAGAAGTTATGGGTTAAATTGCATAAAATCGAAGAAATGAAGTGTCAATCCATATCTATTCCAATCATATTTTACTAATTATTTATTATCATCCTCTATATAACAATTGTAGGTATTGCCATTGACAAACTTGCAAAACAATTCATCTCAACAATGAATGGAAATCAAAAGATGAATGACTTCATTATTTATTGTCATCCTCTATGAGTCTGTTGGTTTCTTTTTTCCAGTGAACTACGAAATTATTTTTGTTTGTCTACTGGAATAGCTTTATGATTTATTCATTTCATGTATCTGTTTTTTGCTTTGAAAGATTTACAATTCTGTTCATGTTTTAAAATTAAAATATCAACAGTATGCCTGTGTTCGAAGTGGTGGTCCCGGCGACTCATCTTGGTCAACGGCGATACACAAAGATTTACAATACAAAGTTCAACAGCTCTTCACCGCCGGCAATTTGCTATTTTGTCTTTTTCGATCAATAACGACAATTTGCTTTTTTTTTTTTTTTTTTTTGTCTCTATCTGCTTGGAGTTTCCGATAATTACAAACCCAGTTGCGGTCACGTTTTTCCGGAGACAACAAGAAGGTTTCTCCGGTGTTTTTCACGCTGCGTGTTCTCCGGCGAACAAGGCATCTCTCCGGCGTTGACTTTGCTTCTCAAACGTGAGGCAGGCTCTCGACGGCGCTACCCAAATCGTCCGGCAGCCGAGACTGTGGACCCACTGCCGGCTGGTTTTGGGGGTGAGTTCTTTGCTCCAGCGGCGTCAACCTTCTTCCCCGACGTGTGGATCCTTCCAGGTGGTTCATACTTTGGCTCTCCATGTTTCATGGTGGCCGGAGGGGTGTGTCTTGGACGTCCGGCGACGGGAGGTGTGCTCTGTTTGTGCTACTGGTTTCGTGAGGTATTTTCCGGCGAAACATTCCGGGTGAGTTCCTCTGCTAATCGGTGCTTTTATGTTGCTAACGGGTGGCGCCGGAGTTCCGGCGTTTCGTCCGGTTGTTCTTGGGAAGGAAAGGTGGCTGTATTTGGCATCTCCGAGATACTTGGGCGGTGCAATTAATGCATGGTATCTTTCCATCTAATATTAACGCGTTACACTCATCTGCCTGAAGATTCACGCGTTACAAGCTTGGACATGGTCAACGTTGGTCTCTACACATCTCCTTAAGGACGTTGATCATATTAGCTCAAGATCATTTAATTTCTAGATGTGTTTAAACCTTCAAGCTGGCGTAGTGGACTTTAGTGGGCCTTCAATGCACTGGATTTGCTTTAGTGATGCACAACAGATTTATTTGTCTTTCATCTGGGCCTGGGCCTATTTTAAAGGCAAATTATGCCTTGGACCCATGTCCACAGTGAATTGTGGACACGGGCCCAAAACGACGTCGTTTTAAAAAAAAAAAAAAATGTGTCATTTAGTTATAAAAAAAAATCGCGTGTATTTTGTCGTTAACGGCGTTATTATTATTTTTTTTTTTGAATTATGAATGTACAGTTATGCCGTTATGAAATTGTGAACACAGAGCTCTAACATTATGAACTTAAAATTATGAACATATAGTGATAAAATTATGACCATAGAGCTTTAAAATTGTGAATATAGAGTTTCGAAGATTATGAATGTACAGTTATGGAGTTATGAATGTACAGTTATGAGATTATGAATCTACGGTTATGGAATTATGAATGTACAGTTATTGATCGAATTATGAACAAAGAGCTCTGACATTATGAACTTACAATTATGAACATATACTGATAAAATTATGAACATAGAGCTCTAAAATTGTGAACATAGAGCTTCGAAAAATATGAATGTACAATTATGGAGTCATGAATGTACAGTTATGGAGTTATGAATGTACAGTTATTAACATATAGTAATAAAATTATGAACATATACTCCTATAACGAAGCGGTATGAAATTTAAAAAAAAAAAAAAAAAAAAAAAAAAGAGATAACAGTGCCTAACGGCACTGTTACCTGCATGCTGGACACGGGTCCATAGCATAACAATTGTGAGACCACCATATTATATATAATTCTAACAATAGATCTGCCAAGCAGAATTAAACCCATGGTGAGCCTTCATATAATCTCTCTTCAACATGCATGCATCACCATTCACCATTGTCCTATATATATCAAGCTTGGTATAACCTCCTTATTCCTCCTCTTTAATCTCACTCATCATCATCTCCAGAATGGATCCACATCAGAACTTTTAGGCTACTGCTACAGTGCTATTTACCACAACCACTCGTCAACCATTCTATTATTCTTATTACCTACAAACCAAGTAAAGAGAACTTACTAATGAGACAACCGTACCACAGGTGTTTTAATTTTGTTATCTCAGCTCCAGATCAGAGCCGCCCTGCAATATAATATGCAAATCTCACATCTACCATATTCAATTGTAATATACAAAAATTCAATTTTTTATAAATATTTAAAATTTGAGAGGTAAAGTAGGAAATTCACATTTTATTTTCCTTCTTATATCAAAACTACTTTCACAACATTATTTTTCACTTTTTAGCCTCTTATTTCTAGTTTGTTCAATTTTAAAAGCATTTTAATAACTTTAGTATGACTCGTTTGGAACTTAACTCTCGTATAACAAATTTAAGACTTAGCACAAACAAAGAAACACTTTATTATTGTCTTCAGACGTGTGGAACACACTATCCTATCAATTTTCTTTACTAAGTAACAAAGGTAATCAAACTAGAACTTTTGAGATGCATAATGATGTCAAATTTCTCATGTTTCTTTTATGCTTTCAAATGCTCAATTTAATGCCTACAAGTGTATCTATGTCTTACTATTGTGTAATTTAAAAAAAAAAAAAAACAAAAAAAATTACTTAGCATTCAAGTGAATTCTTTTTTTTTCTTTCGATGCAAATTTTTTTTACCTTCAAGTACACAATTTTATGCCTTCAAGTGCATGTTCTTTTGTCTTCAAGTGCACAACTTTTGGGCTACATTTGTTATATATTGTGCATTTTTTTCAATAACATATAACTAAATTTCTAATGAAATTTGTGAGATTTACAAATGATTTGTATGAGTAATTGGTTTAATAACACTTAAGTTGAATAACCTCACTTTTTGGTATCATAAATTGCATCAATTGAATTTGCCTTTGAATGTAATTTTTGTTCGCCTTCAAGTACACATTTTTATCTTTCAAGTACATGATTTTAATCTGTCATAATTTAAAAATTAAATTCTTTACCAGGACTATGTGGTCCAATGGTACCCGGGTTGGACTTCCATTTGGAAGATTATGAGTTCGAGCCTCAGTGGAGGCGTTATTGGTTCTTTGTGTTTCAGTAGATTGAGAAAGTATATGAACAGATACTACAATGTAATAGAACCAGTAACTTTCAAAAAAAAAAATTAAATTCTTTTAATTTGTAAATACAACTCCCTTAATTAAAATTGATAATATGAAAAATAATGAAGAAAATGAAATTATAAAATTAACTAAATGTTTATTCATAAATATTTAGAAATTTGCTTAAATACATACGTATTCTTAAGCATTCAATAAAAGTTAATTATAGAAACACGCATTGAATAAAAGTTAATTATAGAAACACGTGATTGACAGATTATTCACTTATTTGAATTAAGTGAAAAAATTGCATCTTTGGTCTTTAAGTTATATCCAAGTTTTGATTCAGTCCTTGAGTTATCACTGTATTCATTTTTAATTCCTCAATTATGATCGAAGTGGTGCATTTGGTCGCTAATTAACCGTTAAAATTAACGGAAAAAATAAAAAATATTTAAAATATAATTTATTTTGTATATAATTTTATTTTGATTATTATTATATTATTACATTATATTATAATAATAATAATAATAATAATAATAATAATAATATAAATTGTCTTTTAGTTATACACTTATTATTATATTGACTCATAGATGTTAAACGGATTAACTCATAGAAGGACTAAATTAATTAACGGTGAAATAATTGAGGGATCAATCCTGTTCAAATTGAGAACTGAGGATCACATTGCATATGGGGCACCAATTGAGGGACCAAAAGTGCGATTTCCCTATATATAATGTGAATGTGAATATCTGCCCGTGATCAGTCGAAGGCAACTTTGAATGAAGCTCTTATTGATGAGGGGGGAAAGAAGGATGCGTTGTTTTTTTAGCTTGCAACTCATAGCTTGATAGTTGAGTTTTGGACAATATATGATAGATTGAAACTACATTGGAGTTAGATTTTTGAAAGAATGAAATGGTATATTCCTTACTAGTCTTGTCCAAAATTTGTATGTGAGTTAGTTGTAGCATCGATTGTAGTTATTATAAATGGGTATTAGTTGTCGGAGGACCAAAATGGGTATTAACTCTAAAATTTATATGTTGTTTCTGTTTCAGCTACAAATTATCAGAAACCAAGGTGTTGTTTACTTCATTTCTCTGTTTTTCCATTTCCATTTTTCCATTTCTCCATTTTTCCAGTTTTCTATCTCCATTTCTCCAATTTTCCATTTCTCCAATTTTCTAATTTTCATTCCCTATTTCCAATTTTTCATTTCTATAATAATAATAATAATAATAATAATAATAATAATAATAATAATAATAATAATAATAAATGAAATGGAAAAAAGAGGAAGACGTGGGGGTGGGGGGGGGGGGGAATAATAATAATAATAATAATAATAATAATAATAATAATAATAAGAAGAAGAAGAAGAAAGAAAGAAGGACGAAATGGAAAAAAAAAAAAAAAGAGAAATAAATGAAATGGAAAAAAGAGGAAGACGTGGGGGGGGGGGGGGAGGGAAATAATAATAATAATAATAATAATAATAATAATAATAATAATAATAATAATAATAATAATAATAATAATAATAATAATAATAATAAGAAGAAGAAAGAAAGAAAGAAGGACGAAATGAAAAAAAAAAAAAAAAAAAAAAAAAAAAAAAAAAAAAAAGAGGAAGACGTAGCCACGTAGGGGAAAAGAAAGGGAAGAACAAAACACAGACAAAGCGCCACACGCAAGATTCGATCCCAGGACCTCGTGCACTGTTCACGCGATTTACTGTTCACCCGTGTCCACTCCTCCATTTGGAGAAAGCTTTTTATCTATTCTCCAAATTTGTATTAAAAGAGGAAGAATGGAGATAGAGATTGAATTTGGAAGAAGAAATTTAGTAAACAACTTCTCCAATTTTCCATTTCTCTACTTCTCAATTTCTCCATTTTTTGGAAAATCCTCCATTTTTCCAAGTTAGTAAACGACCCCCAAACTTTTTCCTTTCCCACATTTCTTCTCTTCCTTCTTCCCTTACTCTCTGCCTCTCTTTTCCTTTCCGGCGAGACCACCTTGAGCCACCACCAACCTTCATCTTCTACACTCACCACCGCCTAGCTCTCTCTGTTCCTTGACCCCGCTTTCTGCTTAGCCTCGGCAGTCAGCAGCAAGGAGGCCGGCGACCTTTTCTTCTCCGGCGTGAGCAGTGACGGATTTTTTTTTAATTTTTTTTATTGAGCATTGGTCCCCATGTACTTTAAACAATTGGAAGGTAGAGTCCAAATTGGAAGCATTGGCCCCCATGTAGTGTATAAAAAGCATGTAGTGGCTAATTATTAGCAGGATCAGTTTTTTGATTTTTGTGGCTCTGTTAGGATAAATAAATAAGGCCTACCAAAATTAAAATTTATAAAACTCATACCGTAATTTTATTATCTAAATATATAACAAAAAAAAATTATCCGTACATCGCACGCACACTGCACGGAAGGAACAAATCGGATAGTCAAGGGTTTATTTCGTCCAAATTAAAAGACGAGGACCAATTTTTTGTTTTTTTTTTGTTTGCACTTTACACCTAAGAATAAAGAGTATTAAATTAGTTAGATTAGATGTCATAATCCTTCTCTACCAAAAAAAAAAAAAAAAAGATGTCATAATCCTTGATGGCGTAATTAAGGGCAAATAAAGAAAAGATGCTTCACACTTAATGATGGATAATTGGATACATGTACCCTCTTCAGCATGTTATGATCAAAGTAGGGATGTTTTCACTCTTTTTTTCTTCTGTCTCCATCATGCACTATTGCACATACACATACCTTAAACTATGAATGGCTAATCATATCTACCAATCCATTTATACATAATAAACTCTAACAATAACGAGTGGAAGTGGCTCATCCATATCCTTAACTAAAGGTTAAGAGTTCGATCCTTGGCTTTGGGTATGGAGCAGCCTACAATTCATCCATCCTTAACTAAAAAGTCAAGGGTTCAAAAAAATAATACTGGCATGAAAAATGTTGATGTGGAAACAGACTCCCAATTGGTTTTTAAAGCTCTTAATTGTTCTTCTTTTCTTTCTGCTTTTGGTTTAATAGTAATTATATTAAATAATTAGCATCTTTGATTGATGATGTTGAATTCCGTTTTGTGAAGCGATCTGCGAATCGTGCCGCCCACACTGTTGCTCGGGAGACCGTTTCTGCGTCAGGTTGCAGAGAGTGGTTTGATACCCCTCCTCCTTTATCTTGTTTGTTGTCTTTTCGATGATTTAATGAATTAAACCTTTGTCTTCAAAAAAAAAAGTCAAGGGTTCGATCATTAATTTTGAGTATGGAACAATCTTAAATCTCCAGATCAAGGGTTTGATAATTAACTTTGAGTTCATCTATACCCCAGATCAGCTATCTCATTCATTATAGGTGCCTACAATTCAGCAAGAGGATTAATTAGTCATTGTGAACGGTAGAAACCTAGGTACAGAAAAAAAAAAAAAAAAAAAAAAAAAAAAAAAAAAAAAACTAGTAATATGGAATTACAAGACACAACCCATCACTTACATATTAATTTTTAATTGTTTTTTTTCCCTTTAACTTGGAGAAAGAACAAATGTCAAAATGTAATTTGTGAAAAAAAATAAAAATTTAGACTTTTAGCCTCGTAATTAATATGACACTTGGTGGAATGTCAAACCATTAAAAATAAAATTAAATATATGACCACATAGTGCAATAATGGATTATCGTGTCAGACTTTGAATCAGAATGTCGTGGGTTCACCTCCCACTGTGGTTACCATGAGACCAATCTATACCGTGTTCAAAATTTTGCACCAAATTAAAATTCAAATTAAAATACCTACTATTTAAAAATGAAACATAGTGATTAGTAGGGGATCGCGCATTCGCGCCCACAAATTATGGTTCGTTTAATCCTTTTAAAATAAAACATAAGAGAGTTTGGATTTAATAAAAATTAAATACTTGAATAAACATTCATCAAGTAAAATAGCAATCCTCAAAAGTATGCGATGCAAGTAGTAAACTTTCAAGAGATAAAAATGTATTTTCACAATAATTTTACACAATAATTCACAGTTGCACAAATAAAACCAATGATTATTAACTAGACCCGACTTGGTTATAGAAACTCGAACACTCGCATGTGCACCAATTTTAATTTCTTTAAGTTCATTGATAACTTTGAGACCTCTATAATTATTTCCCTTAAAAAACAATTGTCCCAAAAATCTCATAAAATAATCAATTTTTATTTTTTTGAAAACATAACATAATCAATTTGATAGCATTAAAAATTAAAAGGATTCAAGCTCTAACCAACAAACACATTGCATTCATTAAAATCATATTATTGATTCCTCCTTAACACAAACGCACCCCAAATTTATGCCAAGTACAATTGTATTAAAATAACAAGTATTGATAATGGCATGTTCATAAATATACTTAAAAAATCAATTTGAAATTTACAATTATACATTTTAATCGTACTAATATATAAAATTTACCATTACACATTTTAATTCACCCCAAATAAGGAATGAACCCTACTCAAATTAACCCCTCAAATATCATTTTTAATTTATTAATTTTTTTTTCTCTCTCATCTTTCAATTGCAAACTTGTTATTCACATTACCTTCCACATCATCTTGAAATGAGTTCACTTGCTGGGATGAGAATACTCTTATATGTAATCATGTGACTCCTTAACCAACAAGTACTAGTTACTAGTTAGTATAAGGTCATTCACATGCATTAATGGATTTTGGACCCATTTTAATTTTGAGGAAAGGTCAGTGAGGTTGAGAAAATGTGGTCTCGCATGGTTTTTGCCTAAGTTTATATCTACTATCTAGCTACTTCATGCTTGAAAATGTAATATGGTTTTATCCTTTAAATCCTTATTTTTATCAGAGTAAAAATATCCAACATAAATAACTTTCTTGATTACTTTAATTATAATCCAGACACCCGCCGTCAGGGCCGATTTTTAGATTTTGGTGGCCCTGTTTTAGTAAATAAATAAGGCCCTACCAAAATTAAAATCTTTAAAACTAATACCGTAATTTTATTATCAAAATATATAACACAAAAAAATTATCCGTGCATCGCACGCACACTGCACGAATAATTGGGCAATTATTTGCTCGAATTCAAGCAATGATAACATAAAAAAAAAAACATAATCGATACAACCCATTTCATCAATTGCACTATATAATATTCGTTGTTATAATTTAAAGATTATAACAAATCTTTTCCGTGCAACGCACAAGTAAAAATAGACATATTATGGAATAATAATAATAGTGTGCACAAGTTTTGAACCTTAGACCTCAAAGTTAAAATACAATAAATATATGTTCCTACCATTTTTTATAAAGCCTTTTAGGTTAAATTAAAAAAAATTAATTTTTATTTCTAAACTAACTAGGTAAAAATAAAATATTGAGCTTCTAAAATTTGGGACCCTGTGCAGTAGCCCAAAATACACTGTCAAATATTGATAGATTCATTTTATTTTCTTCTATTTTAATATATACATTTAAAACGTACACTTGTTGATATGGATTGAAGAAGCTTTTCCCTTTAGTGGAAATTTGGCATTTGATGGTGGATGTCTACCTTACAACCAGTGGCGGACCCAGGAATTTTTTTCAGCGGGGACAAAATATTAAAGCAAAATTGATAATTAGAAAAAAAAATGAAACACTTAAAAAGTATAGCCATAAATAAATAAATAATGTTGGATATAAGAAAATTATAAAACACATCAAAACATTATAAAAATATTCATAACAAAATATGAACAAAAATAATTCGAATAAAAGATCCATTATAAATTATACTCCCTCCGTCCCGAATTGGATGTCTCATTTACTTTTTGCACGCTTTTTAATGAATCAAAAGTAAATGTTATGCACTTTCCAATTATGCCCCTCACTTTTTCACTTTTGGAAATAAAAACAATAAAGAAAGCAAAAGCTAGAAGGGTAATTTGAAAAAAGTAGAATGATGGTGATGTTCAATTTTAGAAAGTGGACAACATTTTGGGACAAACTAAAAAGGAAAGTAAGACACATAAAATGGGACAGAGGGAGTACATCTCATTATTAATATAATAGTGAAAATGTGAAATAATGAGAAAAGGTAGTGTTAATAAGAAAATGAGATGTGTAAAGTAGATAAGGGGATTTGAACCTTGGCATACGTTCAAAGTTCAAACAAACCAACGCTCAGCTAACTAGATAGAGGGGATTCGAACCCGGGCATGCATTTTGACAACCCACACGCTTAGCCAACTAGACTAAACTACACTTTGTTAACAATTCTCTATTTTCTAAATTTTATACTAAAACTTATACTATATATACACATATACATACAAGGGTTATATAAGGGGTGGGGGTGGGGTGAGTGGGGGCAGCTGACCCCACTGCCCCCACTGTAGGTCCGCCTCTGCTTACAACACTGCTACTGGGAATGAGAGGCACATGCATGTAATAGCTGCTCTTGTGTCACTACATTATATTCTCATAAAAAGTCAAATTTTATTTTCCTACCTAGTTTGAAGCTAAGGTTTTTAGTTGTCAAAATTACTTTTTCCCATGTGCTTTATTTGGAAAGGGAAGCTACCCGTGATCAGCATAGAGTTTAACCCAATAACTCAAGTGTCACGTATTTTGAAAATCTTACTTCAGCCATAGAGTAGAGGTTCAATTCCCACAGCTTAAAAAATTGATCAGAGATAGATGAAGACCTTTTAGAACACATTTGAAGCGGATTTGACATAAAACAACTTTATAACGCAATTGACATAAAACATGGTATAAAGTACGTACGTGACTCATTACACATTAAATAAGATAATAATGGTCTCCATTTTAGAACACAATTTTATCAGATGAGCTTCAACGTGCAAGTTGAAACAGAGTCTGATCTCTCATTGTGGTCCAAAGGGAGAAAACCATGGGTGGGGTGACACTAATCGCACTCCCAAATGGCCAAATGTACAACTCCCAATTTTAGTCATATGACTATAGGGGCTTTGTTAATTTTAGTACCTGACTTTCAAAAGTGTCAATTTAGTACCTTGAGTATGTAATTTTTGTCAATTTTGGTCACTTCGGCCAAATTACCGGCCAAATTTTGCCGGAAAAAAGACGATTTTACCAGAATTCAAAAGACGATTTTGCCCCTCAAATTATAGTCTAAATGAAGGATTAAGTTTTTCCGGCGAAATTTGACCGGCAATTTAACCGGAGTGACCAAAATTGATAAAAATTACATAGTCAAGGTACTAAATTGACACTTTTAAAAGTCGGATGCTGAAATTAACAAAGCCCCTATAGTCATATGACTAAAATTGAAATTTCCTCTTCACAAAAATTCAAAGTGTACTGTTGTGGCCAAATGTACAGCTCAAACCTTCTTAATATTCACAAAAATTCAAAGTGTACTGTGGTGGCAAATTACAGCTCAAACCTTCTTAAAATTCACAAAAATTCAAAGTGTAGTAATAATTTAAAGCACAATACAAAACATAGCTTAAATAACTCAAAATAATTTGCCTCGTTATCACGTATTGATACCTAAAGTGTTGGTTCAACTAAATTTGCTCAAAATTCAATCAAATTACATTGTTTTCAATGGACAATGAATAAATTAAATGTTCATTTTTAGTATACTGAATATTCAATTTTAATATACAAAAATTCAATTTTTTATAAATATTTAAAATTTGAGAGGTAAAGTAGGAAATTCACATTTTATTTTCCTTCTTATATCAAAATCACTTTCACAAAATTATTTTTCACTTTTTAGCCTCTTATTTCAAGTTTGTTCAATTTTAAAAGCATTTTAATAACTTTAATTAGTATGACTCGTTAGGGACCTGACTCTCGTATAACAAACTTAAGACTTAGCACAAACAAAGAAACACTTGATTATTGTCTTCAGACGTGTGGAACGCACTATCCTATCAATTTTCTTTACTAAGTAACAAAGGTAATCAACCCAGAATTTTTGAGATGCATAATGATGTCAAATTTCTCATGTTGCTTTTATGCTTTCAAATGCTCAATTTAATGTCTACAAGTGTATGTGTGTCTTACTATTGTGTATTTTTTTTTAAAAAAAAAAAACTTAGCATTCAAATGAATCTTTTTTTTTTCTTTCGGTGCAGCTTTTTTTTTTTCCTTCAAGTGCACAACTTCTGGGCTGCATTTGTTATATATTGTGTATTTTTTTCAATAACATATAACTAAATTTCTAATGAGTGAGATTTACAAATGATTTGTATGAGTAATTGATTTAATAACACTTAAGTTGAATAACCTCCCTTTTTGGTACCATAAATTGCATCAATTGAATTTGCCTTCAAATGTAATTTTTGTTCGTCTTCAAGTGCACATTTTTATCTTTTAAGTGCATGGTTTTAATTTGTCATAATTTAAAAATTAAATTCTTTTAATTTGTAAATACAACTCCCTTAATTAAAATTGATAATATGAAAAATAATGAAGAAAATGAAATTATAAAATTAACCAAATGTTTATTCATAAATTTTAAAAATTTGCTTAAATACATACGTATTCTTATGCATTGAATAAAAGTTAATTATAGAAGCACTCGATTGACGGATTATTCACTTATTTGAATTAAGGGAAAAAATTTCATCTTTGGTCTCTAAGTTATATCTAAGTTTTAATTCAGTCCTTGAATTATGACTGTATTCATTTTTAGTTCCTCATTTATGAACGAAGTGGTGTATTTGTTTCACAACCGTTAAAATTAACGGAAAAATTAAAAAATATTTAAAATATAATTTATTTTGTATATAGTTTTATTTTGATTATTATTATATTAAAAATATATTTTCACAATAATTTTATTAACCAGACCTGACTTGGTTATAGAAATTCGAACAATCGCATGTGCACCAATTTTAATTTCTTTAAGTTCATTGATAACTTTGAGACCTCTATAATTATTTCCCTTAAAAAATAATTGTCCCAAAAATCTCATAAGATAATCATTTTTTCTTTTTGAAAACATAAGATAATCAATTTGGTAGCATTAAAAATTAAAAAGATTCAAGCTCTAAGAGCATCCACACTAGTAGTTATTTAGGAGTTATTTCTACATGAATTCTCTCCACTCAAAGTTAATAGCTGATGTGGGGAGGAGTTATTTCAAAAATATTTCTTATGCAAAGTATGGTATATTTGTGGTCCCAATAAATAAGAGAAATAATTAAAATATAGTGGGTGCATAAAAAATTGAGAAATAACTCAAAATTGATGTGGAGAAGGGTTTTTTATAATTGAATGAGATGATAGAGGATGAGGTGGATGCTGGGACCCACAAATAACTGAGAAATAACCTCAACTGATAAGGATGCTCTAACCAACAAACACATTGCATTTATTAAAATCATATTATTGATTCCTCCTTAACACAAACGCACCCCAAATTTATGGCAAGTACAATTGTATTAAAATAACAAGTATTGATAATGGCATGTTCATAAATATACTTTAAAAATCAATTTGTAATTTACCATTATACATTTTAATCGTACTAATATATGAAATTTACATTAGACATTTTAATTCACCCCAAATAAGGAATGAACCCTACTCAAATTAATCCCTCAAATATCATTTTTAATTTATTAATTTTTTTTCTCTCTCATCTTTCAATTGCAAACTTGTTATTAAGCTTGCAAGCCATCTAAGCTAACAAAAAATAAATAAATAAATAATCCATACACACACACACACACACACACACACACACACACACACACATATATATATATATATATATATATATATATATATATATATATATATATTTTGAGGACATTATTGTAAATTGATCCATATAACCTTAAATATAACCTTGAACCAAACAAGGTAATATTATATTACATCATCTAAACCAAACACATAAGGTAATCTTACATTCCCAAAATCTCACATTACCTTCCTGGAGGTAATCCAAGATTCCGTGAACCAAACGCCCCCTTATATGTAATCATGTGACTCCTTAACCAACATGTACCCATGACTTTTGATCTTCACTTTTTAATTTAGACAGAATTGGTCTCTCAATTATTTCACTGTTAGTCAATTTAGCCCTTCTGTAAATGGTGTTAAACGGGTGAACCAAACACCCCCTAATTATTATAAAATATATATTTTATGTGGACTTATTATATGCATCGCACGGATGCAAATACTAGTAATACATTATACGATAATTTATTCTATGGATGATTCCTGACCTAACAAAGAAGGCTAATCATACAACTTAGCTTCCTAAACCCACAAACAAAAGCATTGGTCCCCATTGACAGCCATAATTACACAATTAATTTTTTTTTTTTTTTGGTAAATGGTAGTAATCACTACTTTTCCTTAAGATTCCACTATATATGGTATATATCTACGGTAATTTATTACGATGCTAATCATGGACCTTAGCTTCCTAAACCCACAAACAAAAGCATTGGTCCCCATTGACAGCCATAATTACACAATTATTTTTTTTATTTTTTTTTTTTTGGTAAATGGTAGTAATCACTACTTTTTCTTAAGATTCCACTATATATGGTACATTAAGCTTTTTCTACCAAAGCAGCCAAGAAAAGCACATACCCACACAGTTGGTTTCCCCTTGCTAGCTCTACCCCAAAACAAAATTTATGAAACCCCCATTTCCCTAAATCGCCTCTTTTAAAACGACTCCACCCACCCCTAACAAAAATTTAACACAATTTTTTATAACATGGCATGGGTTTCTTGGCTTCCTCTAACTAAATAAATTATTGTGTGAACCATGAATATCATGTACATTTTAATATATTAAAAGTACATTATTTTAGTATTGAAGGTACATTATTAAAAGTGAACTTTCAAATAATTTAGCTTACATACATAAATAATGTACCCTTAGGGGGCGTTTGGTTCAGGTTATATAACATAACCAAGGGAATGTGACATTCCAAAGCTCACATTCCGGTGTTTGGTTCATATTATCTTAGGGAATCTGACATTCCCAAGGAATGTCATATTCCCTCCACATAGGATTTTGAAGGGAATGTGATTCCCTTCAAAATCTTAGGTAATGTAAGATAACCTTGATTATCTTAAGGATATTATAGTGTGTATAAAAGATAACCCTAAACCAAACATGATTATATTACATACCCCAATTTTAACCAAACACAGGAATCTAACATTCCCAGTAATCTAATATTCCCAGCAATCTAACATTCCCTAAGGTAATCTGACATTCCGTGAACCAAACGACCCCTTAGTATATTAAAAATGTACTTTTTATTTATGGTCCACACAATTGTGTAGACTATGGTGCATGCAATAATGATTTGCTCATATTATATTCTAGTGAGTATTTGCACCGAAGAAATTATATTATTTGAATTTAAATAAAAATTTATTAAAAATATTAAAATGTATAATATAATAATACAGTTCGACTTCCATATATTTGTCAAGTATCTATTTTTATATCATACAAAATTAAAATTAAATTTAAATTTATAAATTTAGACGTGGGTTGTCTGATTTCGTATCTTTTACAATTTTTTTTGTTTGTCCATAACATTGCAAAAGTTTAGACGTGGCTTAATTAATTTTTCGTGTAAAATTCAAGAGTCTATTTTGCCATTTTTAATTTTTGAAATAGTAATTTAAGAAGATTTAATTAAATTCTAGCATGAAAATGGACGACATTCAATTATTCATAGAAAATTTATTTTTGGACTCTTGTAAAGTAAATTTTTTGTCAAATTGGTCAAACTGTTAGTTTGATAACTACAATGTTTCAAATTTAACTTTTAGTTAAAGTGGTCTATTGACAATATTCTTCAATCGTTATACCGTGCACCAGGGCGCACAAAGCAATGTGTGTCCCGTGCCTTCCAAAACGACGTCGTTTTGTATTCTGTTATAACATTATGTATTTTCAGGTATAAAATTATGTGTTTTCTATTATATAATTATGTACATTCGAAACATGGGAGTTTTCAATTATAAAATTATGTGTTTTCAAGTATAAAATTATGTGTTTTATATTATATAGATTTGTACATTCGAAACATGAGGATTTTCAATTATAAAAATTCTGTGTTTTCAGGTATAAAATTCTGTGTTTTCTATTATACAATTATGTACATTCGAAGCATGAATTTTTTTTAAAGAGTTAAAAACAAACACGCGAACAAAGTACAAAACGACGTCGTTTTGGGTCAGGACGCACAATGCATTGTGCACCCTGGTGCAAGGTATAATTTGCTAATTATTCTTGATTTGGACTATTCAATTATGGGTAATTTATGTCATTTTGGTCAATTGTCAACTATAATCACACGCCAAGATTTTTCTTTGTTGGCTAAAATTGTTGAGTGGGATTTACCTAGTGCAATTCTTCAAGCAGTAGCTCTAAATTTTCCTAATCACTCAAACTTTTGTGAAGTCTCAGGCATGAATATTCAATGGTAAAATATGTAGTACGTAGTAAATGTACCGCTGTTAAATTCTTAAAATATATTATAAAAAATAATATCTTTTAAAACTAAATAATGGTTGCTCATCCGTGTACACAAGAAAAAATAAATTCTGCTTGCACAGACTTAACTCATTGATTTAGTAGGTACATATTCTTATTGTATTTTAACTTGTGTGGACCACGGTCCATACAATAATGATTGTTCAGATTATAAATTTTATGTTATGAGATTATTAGATTATAAATTTACAGTTATGTAATTATGAAAAGGCTGTTTTTATTTTATAGATCACCCATGATTCACCAAACCTTTAATCCATATATCATTGCCCAGACTTGAGACCACCATATTATAATTCTAACAATAGATCTGCCAAGCAGAATTAAACCCATGGTGAGCCTTCATATAATCTCTCTTCAACATGCATGCATCACCATTGTCCTATATATCAAGCTTGGTATAACCTCCTTATCCCTCCTCTTTAATCTCACTCATCATCATCTCCAGAATGGATCCACCTCAGAAGTTTTAGGCTACTGCTACAGTGCTATTTATCACAACCACTCGTCAACCATTCTATTATTCTTATTACCTACAAACCAAGTAAAGAGAACCAGGCCAAGATCAACTTACTAATGAGACAACCACAAGTGTTTTAATTTTGTCGCCGGTTCTTCACATTGCCGAGGGAGCAAAAGCTCCTCACTCTGGGCTCGCCGGGAATCCCCGCCCGCCCCGGCTACGACATCATCCCCGCCTCTTGCGTTTACAAGAGTCTGATGTGGATTGAAGGATTCACCGTTTCCGAAACGCCGGTGGAGCAAGCATGCCTGGTTTGGCCAGAAGATTACTCCCCTTTTTGGTATTCATACACATTTTTTTAATTTTTGAAATACAATAATTCTTTGTAAGATAAGCAGGTTGCAAAAATGGCATCTCGGGGGGCGGCTGAGGTTTCACTGGGTTTATGCATGTGCAGAGAGAAGTTAGAGATGTATTAATGGGTTAATGAGTTAATGTAGAGAGAAGTTAGAGATGGAGTTGAAGGGTTGGGTTTACGTGAGAGAAGGCTCGGGGAATTGGGGAGGATGGTAACAGGCTAACAGTGGGCTAGTTTGTCTCTTTGAGAACTGAAATTGGGTGGGAATGGTGAGGTGGCATGGGGAAGGCAAAGTATTGCATGCATGCTTATTAAATTAAAATAATAATAATAATAATAATAATAATAATAATAATAATAATAATAAATCGGGGCTAGGTGTTTTTTCAACCTTGAAGATATAAGTTAAATGTTACATACGGAGTATTTGAATTGAATTATATGTTTATCTTTATATATATATATATGTATTATGAATATATATACATACTCAACAAGATGCCGCGTAATTATTTTTTTATTTTATATTTGTTGAAACGATGATATATACATTATTGCTGCCCCTTTGTTTGTTTCAGCACTACTGTTGACCATTACCAAGAACAACTTATGGGTCTGGCCATAAAGATAACTTCTTTGATATTCAAAGCATTGGGTCTTCCTGAGGATGATGTGGACTGGCTGAAGTCCAAAAGCACAAGTGCGTTCCTACATTTCAACTCATACCCAAAATGCCCATACCCAACCCAGGCGCTGGGCATAGTTCCACACACTGACTCCTCACTTATCACGTTGCTATACCAAAGCAACACCATCAGTGGTCTACAAGTCTTTGGGCCCAATAAAAATGAGTTGATGTCAAGCCCATTCCCGATGCACTTGTCGTAAATGTCAACGACATGATGCAAATATTTTCTAATGGACAATTCAAAAGTGTAAAGCATTGTGCGATTGTGTGCCAGGCCTCCCACCGTATCTCCATCACGTTTTTCTTTGGTCTAAAGATTAACCTAAAAATTTCATCTCCACTCAAATTGGTCAAGGACCGTGATTCCATGTATCCCCCATATCGTGGAAAGAGTACCAGAGGATTAAGGGGGTGCATTTTGACAAGCGTTAGAGGTGATCCAAACTAGTGATGATGAGGCACCACTGGGTGGAAGGGTGTATGCGTTTGTAATGCACCCGAATCAACCCACACAACATTTCTTCAAAAAAAAAAAAAAAAAAAAAAAAAAAAAAAAAAAAAAAAAAAAAAAAAAAACCACAACACATTACAGAAAGCTTACACCCTACTACCCCGTGGTGCCTCATCATCATTCGTTTGGATCACCTCCAACGCCTTGCCAAAATGCACCCCCTTAATTCCCCGGTACTCTTTCCACGATATGAGGGGATACATGGAATCACGGCCCTTGACCAATTTGAGTGGAAATGAAAATTTTAGGTCAATCTTTGGACCAAAGAAAAATGTGATGGAGATGCGGTAGGAGGCCTGGCTCACAATCGCCCGATGCTTTACACTTTTGAATTGTCCATTAGAAAATATTTGCATCATGTCGCTGACATTTACTACAAGTGCATCGGGAATGGGCTTGACATCAACCCATTTTTTATTGGGCTCAAAGACTTGTTGGACCACTGTTGGTGTTGCTTTGGTATAGCAAAGTGATAAGCGAGGAGTCAGTGTGTGGAACCATGCCCAGTGCTCGGGTTGGGTCTGGGCATTTTTTGTATGAGTTGAAATGGAGGAACGCACTTGTGCTTTTGGACTTCAGCCAGTCCACATCTTCCTCAGAAAGGCCCAATGCTTTGAATATCAAAGAAGTTATCTTCATGGCCAGGCCCATCAGTTGTTCTTTGTAATTGTCAACAAGTAGTGCTGAAACAAACAAAGCAGCAATAATGTATACATCATCATTTCAACAAATATAAAATAAATAAAAAATGATTACGCGGCATCTTGTTGAGTATGTATATATACTCATAATACATATAAAGATAAACATATAATTTCTATTAAAATACTCTATATGTAGCATTTACCTTATATCTTCAAAGTTGAAAAAACGCCTAGTCCCGATTTATTATTATTATTATTTTTTTAATTTAATATGCATGCATGCAATACTTTGCCTTCCTCATGCCGCCTCACCAATCCCACCCAATTCCAGTTCTCAAAGAGACAAAGTAGCCCATTGTTAGCATGTTACCATCCACCCCAATTCCCCACAGACGTTATGCCATGGAACCGTGTTCACCATTCATGGTGAACACGGTTCCAACGGTGTTAGTGCACCGTTATCTTTTTTTTTTTTTTCTTTTAATTAATTACGTGACTGCCTACACATTCACTTTGGAACCATGCCTACACATTCACTTTGGAACCATGAGATTATGAATTTTCTGTTATGAGATTATGAATTTTCTGTTATGAGATTATGAATTTTCAGTTATGAGATTATGAACTTTCTGTTATGCGATTATGAATTTTCTGTTATGAGATTATGAATTTTCATTACATTCATAATTTCGGAGTTTCGGACATTCATAAATTATGAATTCATGCATGCACATTCACTTTGGAACCATGCCTACATATTCCCGTCCGAAATCACGGACATTCATAAATTATGAATCCATGCCTGCACATTCACTTTGGAACCATGCCTACACATTCACTTTGGAACCATGAGATTATGAATTTTCTGTTATAAGATTATGAATTTTCTGTTATGAGATTATGAATTTTCAGTTGTGAGATTATGAATTTTCTGTTATGCGATTATAAATTTTCTGTTATGAGATTATGAATTTTCATAAAATTCATAATCTCATAACAGAAAATTCATAATTTGATCAGTAACGCGCCGTTAACTCCACATCCGCGATTTTTTTTTTTTTTTTTTGCCTAAAAACAACGTCGTTTTGACTTGTGTTCACCATTCTTGGTGAACACGATTCCACGGCATAATTTGCGAATTCCCCAAGCTTTCTCTCACATAAACCCAACTCTTCAACTTCATCTCTAACTTCTCTCTACATTAACTCATTAACCCATTAATACATCTCTAACTTCTCTCTGCACATGCATAAACCCAGTGAAACCTCAGTTGCCTCCGAGATGCCATTTTTGCAACCTGCTTATCTTACAAAGAATTATTGTATTTCGAAAAAAAAAAAAAAAAAAAAAAAAAAAAAAAAGAGGTGTATGAATACCAGAAAAGGGAGTAATCTTCAAGCCAAACCAGGCGTGCCTGCTCCACCGGTGTTTCGGAAACGGTGAATCCTTCCATCTACATCAGACTCTTATAAACGCAAGAGGCGTGGATGATGCCGTAGCCGGGGCAAGCGGGGATTCCCGGCGAGCGCAGAGTGAGGAGCTTCTGCTCCCTCGGCAATGCGAAGAACCGGCGACCTTGATGCTCAATTCCGCCAAGAAGCGCCAGTGGAACGCCGTGGTTGCTAACCTAAAAGACACCCCAATTTTCACAAGCCCTTTTTATTTTCTCCACGGCTTGCGGGTCCTCAAGATCAATAAAGGGAACAACAGATTTGTCGCTGGAAGAAGAGTTGAAGCAAGGGGAGTCGACCCAGGTGTGGGAATCGGGAACATCGACGGCGTTTTCGAAGTCCATCGGGACGAGATGGTTCAGCTCTGTGTTCATGGTTACGTTGACGATGATAGAAAAGAGAGAACGAAGTTGGAAGAGGGGTTAAGGAAAGAGGGCTATTGAAAACCCCTCCTCGAAACGTTGTTCATTTACACCATGAATTTTAGGCTGTCTCATGAAACTCAACAAGGTAGGCATATAATGGTTGTTTCTATTGAGTAATATAAAAAGAAAGGATGTAATACCATTGGGGGAGTAGATGCTGATGATGAGGTGGATACTATAATAATATATTATGTCTAGAGTAATATAAAAAGAAAGGATGTTATACCATTGGGGCTTAGAATTACTTTGTGAGAATTAAAGCATGTAATTTCAAGAAGTGGAATTCTCAGATCACGGTTAAAGCATGTATGCAAGTAAAAGTGTAGGAGTGTAACATAAGACTTTATACGTGGTACAGAAATGCAAATTAATAGAGAAAATATATAAAATTAATTAGCCAAAAATGAACTTGCATTATTCCGTCACTCGGTTGAATAATGAATGACTACTGGAGTATGTATCTAGAGTTAAACACTCTTTTTACCAAAATAATTATCATACACTCAACTGTCTGTACAGCCCCATATTCATATTCCACTATTATCAACAATCTGTCGCCATGCATGGGTGCATTATATCACCTCTTTTGGAAGTTGAACGATTTGATTGCATAAGCAAAAATAACTGCAAATAAAATGCAAAAGCCCACCACCATAAAACCAGCAATGCCAATGAAATCATGCCTGTATCCGAACACAACCTTCACTAATAGATTCAAAGGAGTGGACTCCACCCCATCTGATAGTTTAATCGCTCTTTCGCTGTCACTATACTGGGAAGCAACAAGCCCGTAAAGACTCCAGGCGACCGGATTTGCCCAGTAATACCATCTCCACCATATCGGTATTCTCTGCAAATTAAAGAGCAGATGAAGTCCATTGCACTATTGCATACTACTATTGAAGATTATTCAGAGCAATTTCATTTAAGATATGATAGCTGGATGGAAAGGGAGTGTATGTTGTTTCATTACCTTGTGAGGTATCATAAACCCGCTGAAAAGGTTCCAAAGCATATAGAAAGGGGCGGCAATAATGGCAGCCACATTGTGATTGGGTGTCACCGCAGTGGTCATCATTCCATAAAAGGTGAAGTACAAAACTGTAAAATACATAAAGAATATATACCAAAGAAATTTTGAAGCAGACCATTCAAAAGCTGCCAGGGAATAGAATATAGCGCTGTAGATTAGTGTTTGCCCAAACACGTATGGGAACTCAATAACAACCTGTAGAAGACGAGAAATAAAGCATTGCTTAGCAAGCTTATCGAGGAGGAGCATAGGCGGTTTTACAATAGCATTAAAGACCTAACCTGGGCAAATGCAAATGGTAATGCTGAATACATCCCTGCAGCTCTCTCTCTATATGACACAAATCTTTCAACTGAGACAACAGGTTGAACAGCAGTGGCATTTGTGATTCCAATGAAGAGTACTGCCGCATACATGGATCCCATGGCATTGAATATATCCTGCTGTGTTTCTCTGTAACATATAGAAATGAATTAATTAAAGCATCACAGGGAAGAGCTACATAGAACTTAAAAGAGTAATGACTGACAAAAGCCATTGCAGAATAGGATTTTGCAGGAAAGTAATGCTAAAACAACAAACAACAAAAGTGGAATATAGTTAATTTCTAATTGTACAGTTTTGGATGTCATTTCTTGGCTATTCGTCTATTCATGAATGGCTTCTTATGGGAATCATGAGTTTCAGTCATCATAAAACCTCAGAATGTGATGATGTGTAAGACAAATCAAAAGCATCATGTAAAGATCAATCAAACAAAACTAAGGTTATGATATTCTCAAAAACACACCTTTCAGAGCCAAATCTCCAACATATTGTCCCCAACATTAATGATATAATGAGTGTATAGAAGAAGCGAACTGCAGTGTATTGTGGGTTTCTCCAGTAAGACAGATTTTGCTTCCACAGGCAGGCCACAAATTGATTAAAATACGATTTGGAATACTTGGTAGGGAAACTCAAATCCTTTGAATCTTGGCTTGGCCTGCTTAGCCTTTCAACCAACACTTTATTATACCTGCAAAGAAATAGGGGAAGATGACTGACTGGGAGAACAACATTAGGGAACACAAGTCCAATAGCTGGAATTTGACAAGTACACATACTGAAATAGATTGGATTTTCGATATATATCTGCAAAATCAACCCCAAGTCGGGCTTCTTCAATTGATGATGTAACCTCTAGCATCCATGTGGCAGGGTTATAACCAGGCCTGATTTTTGGCACTCCATCAATTGCCTACAATAACAAGTATAAGCTAGCACCCACTTGTCGATGTCCAAGTAACCAAAAAACATTTAAAAAAATCACTTTTGTGATGCACATGTACTATATATTCTATAACCTCAAAATACTCAATCAGGTTGCAAGATTTAGGACCAAGCACTCCAGCATAAATGAGCTCTCCACCCCGCTTCATCAACAAGAGCTGCAGCATTACATGGGCGTAAAAGAGTATTAGCAGAAGGAAATGAAAATGTGTTCACGAATATAAAAGTTATTGCCTTTGCATTGAATCATACTTAACTAGATTACTGCTACAACATAACTTAGAAGGGATAACAATTCTATATTTGGAAGCAAGGATATAAATGCATCATACATTCATACCAAGGGAAAGTTAAATGATTTGGAAAGGAAGGGAAAAAGGCTCTCCATGGAGAGAGAGAGAGAGAGAGAGAGAGAGAGAGAGAGAGAGAAGGACCTCATCAAAGGATTCGAAAATATCAATACTGGGCTGATGGATTGTGCAAACAATTGTTCGGCCAGTGTTTACAATATTTCGTACAGTCCTCATCACAATTGCTGCAGCTCTTGCATCCAACCCTGATGTAGGTTCATCCATAAACACAATTGAAGGGTTTGCCACCAATTCAACAGCAATAGTGAGCCGTTTTCTTTGCTCCGTTGATAATCCGTCAACTCCAGGTAGGCCAACCAATGCTCCTCTTAGTGGAGTTAGCTCCACAAGTTCCATTACTTCCTCAACAAATGCCTGAAAGCATAATCTCTTAAAGTCAAATCATGCCAGAAACATATAATGCAACATTCCATCTATTGTTTACCTTCTGAGTTTCCAAATCAACATCTGATGCTAAACGTAGCCAAGCAGAGAACAGTAGAGATTCAAGAACAGTCAAACAAGGAGAATGAATATCATTCTGCTCACAGTAACCAGAAATTCTAGCAAAAGTCTCTTGCTTTTTGGGGTGGCCAGATATATGAATATTCCCTTCAATGACCCCACCGGTTTTTCTACCAGCTAGCACATCCATGAGAGTGGTTTTACCAGCACCACTTACACCAACCAATGCGGTGAGCACACCAGGTCTAAATGCTCCAGTCACATTAACCAACAGTTGCAATCGGTCTTCCAGTATGCCTTGTTGTTTCAGCTCCTGAAGCATATGATACAGGTAAGTAGTTTCAATCAAAGGAGTGCAAATAGATCTCATAACAGAAATTAGAGATGCATGTACCAGGGGCACATCAACATAATAATTGATATTGCTGAAAGACATGGAAAGTGGTTGAAATGGAAGAACCATGCCTTTCTGTTTGAAACTTTTTCCTGAGGTAATTACAAAAAATCACATGTAGTTCTGTTAGAGATGATCTGGCAAGAACATACACAAAAACAAAACCACACTAGAAAGAATAACTGTACTCAGACTGTGGTGTTCTTACTAGCCAGTGAGCCTGAAAACTTCAAGTATTCTCTTAACTGAATAATAACTGGTTCATCCTTCCTAGCAATATTACTGTCTTGAACATCTTCCTCAGAAATAATAGCTTGATGTTTCACCAGAGCTATACAAAAAATGAGAGGAAATGAATATGCTGGTTACTAAGACTTCACTGGGAATATGTTGTTTATGAGCATGTCCTAACTTGTCTTTCCTTACGCACCACATTGTTGGATTAATTTAAAGATGACTTACGGTCAAGGTAGGCCAGGAAGAATGTGAATAAGGAGTTGAACAAAATTGTATATCCAAGTAATGCTCCAAGGCCAATCCAGTACCAATAGCTCTGTGGGAACAAACTGCGTGCCCTCAATACTGCCTCTCCTAGATTCAAGTTAGAGTTGTTGCTAGATATCTGCAGGTAGAAGAGTGAACTGTTGGTAATGTTTCTACTTATGAAGAAAACTAGACAATCTGATATATATCTTGAATTCATGAAATCCTATATACTCCATGATAAGAAGATTCAATCATGAGTAGAGTTCTGATATCTTCATTCACTCAACTAAATTTTAGTTTGACAATAACAAAAAACAGCTGAAAATAAGTAAAAGGAATCTCAAGATTGTGAAGAAAATAAAAGAATTTGAGAATGCGAAATTGTACTTTGTCCCAAGAATGACCAAGAAATTCATTCACAGAAGCCGCATCTTGAGCATACATCAGTGGTGAAATCCAAAAACCCCAGATCCACCAACTTGGTATTCTGTCTGTCTCAAATAAAATGAAATGAGCATGTAAATGATTCTGGAGCTCCTCCAGGGGAGAAAAAAACATCAAAGCATCCAGAGAGGAATTTTAGTTTTACCTCTCGAAATAATGTATCCTCCAAGCACCATTACAATTAACATGGCAAAAGATCCAAATGTATTTGCAACAATCATGTTGCGGCCAAGCGCTCCCATTAAACGAAAAAGGGCAAGAGACATTTGGTGGAGAAAGAAAAATAGCAAGAACTGCCGAAAAAATCTATAGATAAAATAAATAAATAAAACATAACACATAGAATGTGAGTTAAGCTAGAGCCGATACCTCAAACTACAAACAAGATCTGGAAATGGATTTACCTTATAATATTTGGATCATATCCAACCACATAATAGGTAACTGCCACCCAGAAACCAGATTCTATTAATGATGTGGGAATACTCAAGATCCAAGAAGGAAGAGTGTAGGCCCAGCAAGGGTAGAAATGCAAGTCCCTATGCTTGTAAATAACTGGAAGCTTGGCAACCAGCATCGAAACTTCAGTAAATCCATTGAAAAGAATAATAACCATTGAAAAATACAGAGCCCCAAGAAAGAGGCCTCCATCATCAATTGTGTTACGATGCAGGGTTGTGCGGAAAAAGACACTCATTGTAATCAACGCAACCAGAAGGAGCTGGTAGACAGCAGACAAAATTCAAGAATGAGAGTAAAGTTTAGGAAACATAGTATCAGATTTTTAATTCCAAAAGCAGTCGAAATTCAAAACCTTAAAAAAATGTTTACAGATTCAAGAAGCGTTGAAACAAAATTTAGTACAGTCAGAGTTGAAACCAAATTTAGTAGTCTTAGACTATTTGTTAAGTCATAAGTATATAGTTGTGCTTGGACAGATTAAACATGCCAACAACACAATGACATTACCTGAATAAATTTAAAAACGTAGATAAATGAGTTCCTTTTCATTAGCAGCAGCTGCCAGTCAAAGCTTGTTCTTAGAAGTTCTCTCCTGCTTACTCCATACTTGGAAGTTGATAAGGCTGCTGGATGATTATACCTTCTGTCAAAAGGAATACCCAGGTCTTCAGATAAACTTTTCCCTATCCGGTATGAACGAAAAGCTTCAGCAAATTTTGCCACAGGAGTGTATCGGAAAGGACGATCAGCCACATTCCAGTACTGCTGCTGGTCCTTCTTGGATACAACCTGAGAATACAACGTTTGAGTACACTATTACCAAAAAAAATTCACTCTAAATGCAGATGGACAGAAAGCTACTTCTTGAAGGAAGTCTGCAACATTTTTGCGCTCTGGGCAGTGGAATCCCATAGATGAAAAAAAATCAAGTACATCCTCACGTGGACCCTGATACACTATCTGCCCTTCAGACAAGAGTATAATATCATCAAATAACTCAAATGTTTCTGGAGCAGGTTGAAGAAGAGAAATTATTGCCGTTCCATCTAGAGCACGGGTTGAATGCCTAAGATATCTGATGATTTGGTAAGTACTTGAACTATCAAGCCCAGTTGAAATTTCATCCATGAACATAACTCTTGTTGGACCTACTAACAATTCACCTTTAAAAACCATCAAGCACACGTCAGAACAAATATAATCACAGGCTCCCATTACAGGATGCAAAACCTAATTCATGTACCTGTTGTGAGCCGTTTCTTTTGGCCCCCAGAGATTCCTTTGAGCATTTCATCTCCTACCAGGGTGTCCGCACAAATTTCCAACCCTAGAATCTTTGTCAGATAACTTTTAGTACTTCAGGAGGATGATAGGAAAATCAGTGTGGTTTATCTAGGTTGATGGTAAGGCTTAGTTGTGTTCAGATAGGTAAGTCAATAACACCAAATTGTATTATTAACTTAAACAAAGTTGCAAGTGCAGTAATTCAGCGAAGATACCCCCTGCCTCACATATACCCTCATCATTACAATTACAATCACATTAATAATTCTAGTGCCAAGTAGGTTTTCAAGATTTCAAATTGCCCAGTCCCTCTTGTTATCATTATGTACAAGTAGTCCAGATGCAAAATTCTGGCATTTAGAGAATGACAAGGATGCCTTACGTTGTAATGTGCAGCTGCTTTAATACAGAATAATGAATGCCGAACAGAAAAGACAGCATGTAGAAAATACCTTTAAAATGTATTCCACAACAAGACCAGTCTCCTTTCCCTCCAAAGCCAATGCCTATAATAAGTAGACTCATCATGTACCTATAAGTCAGTCTGAGATCATTAATAAATAACAGAAAAGACACTATCATGCCTTTATGAATATGTCAAGATCTTCATCAGGTATTATTCCACCAATCTTTTCTCTTCTTGAAAGTTCCAGAAGCATATCTGTCACAGGATTCAAGCTTTCAGCAACTAGCTTTTGCATATATACAATCATAATCTCATAGAACTTACCATGCTTGAATCCAACACCCTGACAGCGTGCTGAAAGGTCCAGAGTTTCCCTAACTGTCATCTCTGCAGCATGCCAATCTTGTTGATTCACATAAGCAGATGTCCTTTGTGGAACAAACTCATTTAGGCCATGTCCATTGTAAGTAACTTTCCCTGTCACCTTCAGATAAATCAATGAATAAGTGGAATGTACAGTTGTACATTAAAAAAATGCCAATCTTAAAATCCCATTACAAAACACATAAGCAGCCTGCCCTGGATCCTGAGTTCCTGACCTAGGTTTCTTGAGGCAACAGAATCTTATACCTGCAGGTCTGATTTAAGGCGTCCAGCAAGAGCCATCAGTAATGTTGTCTTTCCAGAGCTCGGAGGACCAAGTAAAAGTGTCAACCTTGAAGATATCATAAGCAGATTTGAGTTATTGAAATTCTTGTAGACAATATTTACTGTAAAGCTCATATTACTATCTACCTGGAAGGTCGAATTATACCACTGACACTGTCCAATATCACCAATTTTCTTCTCTTGGCAGAGTATATCTTTAGAGTCCTCAAGAGACCCTTTATGTTTTGTATGCATGAAATAAAAAGGGAAGAAATTCAAATGTTGGAGTTGACAAAGTTACCTTAAAAAAAATGAAAAAAAGAGTTTGACAACCCAAATTTACCTCAGCCATGTTGGAAATAAAATTTGGAATGGTGGGTAATGCTCTACTACCAACATGAACAAAAGTTTCAATATTCAAGTTCTGAAATCTGACTTCAACCTTTGGAAATTCCAAGTCAACTCTGCAATGTCACCAAAAAAGAAACAAAAGAAATTCTCATTACTACACATATAGCAATAATTAATTAATTAATTAAGTTTAGAAAGAGTTAATATCACATCATTCTTAATGCCTCAGTTTTAACTATGATTGGTATCACATCACATCATTCTTAATGCTAATTCCTCACACCAATCAACCAGCAAACAATTTTCTTTCTAAAAAGATCCAAAAAAAAAAGGAAATCAATCAATTTCTAAAAGAAAATGAAATTATTTGCTGGACTGAGCTTAATTCACTATGAACCTCTGCGCTTCAAACTTGAAGGTAAAAAAAAAAAAGTAATAGTAGTTTTAGGCAGCACCAGAACCAGAAATGAGTTGCAAAAATGGAAAAGAAAAGTAAACCTCTCGAAACGCCGTCGCATGCGGTTGAAGAACCTCTCCCAATCATCGTCCACCGAGTCGAACAGGCGGCCGAGGAGGACCTTCCGCTCCTCATTTTCCAGCTTGTCCACATCGATCTCCTTGACGTCACCCAGGATGTTCCTGAATATCCCCCGCCGTACACGAGCGTACGTCGGCAGCCTCTCCAGCGCCGCCCACCGCAGCGCCTCCTCGTCGTCCCCATCCTCCCTGAACGACGCCGACCGCACCGACAAATTCTCCGCCGAGTTCCACATTCCGCTAAATACCTTTATCCAACCCTCAAACTCCGAAATTTCCAGACAACAATCCGTTTCATCTCACATCAACCTTTCATCTCTGTACCCTATAAACATATATATATACACACATTATATAATATAAAATAGCACGAGTATATATGTGAGTGTGAGTACAGTAAAATTCAACTACTAGTTATTGCATCCTCACAGAAGTAGCTGAGCTTGCATTTATGGCGTCTCTTCCCCGGCCATCCGCCAGCCACCCCGCCCGGTGGGGCCCTCAGATTTTATCATCAAAACGAAATTACAGCCAAAAAATAAATAAAAGTAAGAAAAAAAAATAGAGAATTAAATGCAGCTATAGTTGGATAGACTTCTCTTTCGATTCACTGTTTGTGTCTGTGCTTCATTAAATGCGTAGCGAAGGACACTGAAGAAAAATGGCGCGGCGTTGAAACCAGTTGGTTGGGCCACTCGCGAAACCACTCACTACTCGCCTCATTCCGCGTGGGTAACACGTTCGAGAAATGATAGTAAGGGGGGCGATAATGAGGCTTCGTCGCGGGGTGAGCGAGTGGGCGTTGGAAAAGGCGGTGATTTGAATCAGTAACGGTTGGCAAGTGGCGACGGGCGAGGTTTTTTTTTTGTGGGGCGTTTACTCTATTTTATTTACTGTGGTTTTGATGGGTTGGAGAAAAAGGACGGCTGGCCGTTATTGGTTTTCTATTTTATTTTTTTTTTTTAAACGGAAGGATTTGCGTGACACCGTCTGAAAAAAATGAGTTTTAAGGGCGCAAAACACGTTTAATTTTTAAGAAGTATGGAGACATTGGCCTAGTTAGATAGATAGTTAGTTTATCATTTAATTTTAGCTTATTTGATCAGTATTAGTTGTTTGACTTAATTAAATCATCAATGTGAGTGTTTGATTAATTAATTTTTTTAATTAACTTTTTGAGAAAATATTGTTGAATATAATCAGCTATCAAATAACAACTAATTTACCAAACATTTTTCTACAATGAGCTAATGCTATCAACTAGTCAAACACACTAACACAATCAGCTAACAACTATTTACCAAACACGTCATGGACTTTTTGTGCTTCAATATGTTGAGAAATTATGTATGAACGTATATTACATTGTAATAGAATCAGTAGTGCTAAAAAAAAATAAGAGCATCTACACAAAAGGATATTATTGAGTTTTCACAGATAAATAACTCAAGGAGGAGTTTTTAACAAGTGTGGGGAAGAGTTTATTGGCAAGTTATTTCTCCTGCAATTTGAAGTTTATTGTGGAGACCACCATGTGAGAGAAAATGCATTGCTACATTAAATCACTGCGCGTAACGCGCATGAAGCGTGCCCGCATTTCTAGTTACTTTTTTATTTTTTAATTTCGTCAGTTGCGTATCAAGCTTTTCCCCATTTTTTTTTTCTTCTCTTTGTTTATTCTTTTTCCTTGTAAGAACATAAAAAAAACTGTGAATAATTTCAAACTGATATTGATGTTCTAAGCACTTAGTTATTTCGTTGAATTATAATAAGAGTATCCTCATCAATGACTTCGATTATATAGAAGGTAGAGGTTATGAGGTGGAAGGAAGAGAAGTAAAGAAGTGAAAGAAAATGAATTTGCAACATATGATTTTTTGTGACCTATGAAAAAAAATCCCGTGATGCGCACAAATTACGCTCAATGAGCGCGTTAATACGTTTTTCCCCTATTTGAATTTTTCCCATGTTTCCTCTTCGCATCTCCGACAACAAACCATAATTGATGAAGATGCTGTATTTTTTTTTAGTACTAATGACTATTATAATGTAATATCTGTCCAAATATACTTTCTCTACCTATTGAAAGATGCTCTAATTATTATTTTAAAAATATTACATTTCAATTTAAAAATGATACTCCGTAAATTTTATTTTAAATTTGTTATTTGTTGTTTTTTTATTAAGTATTTCCTTTTCAATTCAAAAAATTATTTATATCGTTAGAGGTCCAATACGTGTAAATAAAGTAAATATATATGCACAATAAAAGTTCATAATTATGGATAAAGGATTGCCTTTGTTTATCTTTTGACAAAAACTTCACTTTTAATTTCCCATTTATGGTATCAAAAGTTAGTTATTAACTTTAAAATTGTTGAAGTTTCATTTTGCAACTTTTGCGCCGATTTCAATCCTCATTTCACTCCAATAATATTTATATAAATTCATTATTTCATTCTACTTTTAAAAATTTTCTGACAATATTTTAAATTAATTTAATGTGTTTACTTTATTAATTTTGCCAGAGACCCGAACCACTATCCTTCGACACAAAAGCAAGCCTCGATAAGCTCATAAAGGGATTATTATTAACACCCTCATATTCAAATTTATTACATAAGATTTTTTTTAACATGATTTATTTTTGCTGTGTGATTAATTTTTTTTTTTTTTTTTTTTTTTGAGTACAGAGGAAGGGCCAAGCCCCGGGAGCAAAAAGCAAAAACACGACCTAGTCCCCTCTAGCGGAGGGCATCCCCCTAGCGTCACAATGGATAATCCTTCTTAAGTCTCCAGGGGCAGGTCGAAAGCAAAATATAATTTAGATTAGGACTAGAATGTCTAGCAAGCCAATCGGTTGCTTGGTTTTGTTCCCTCAGAACATGGCAGCATTTAACGAGCCAGTCTTTTCTCATCAAATTCTTACTCTCAGCAATGATGTTGTTCAACGACCTACCACCTCTAGCTGTGTAATTTGGATCATTAATCCACCTTATGACATTGGGTGAGTCGCTAAAAATGCAAGTTTACACCGTGCATATAGCAATTGCGCATTGTATAGCTTGACAGCATAAGCGATCCTTATGGTTGTATATTATTAAGTATATATTATCAAACGAAAGTTTAGTTGAATTGAAATGATACTTTACTTGTACTTAAATGAAATTACAATATGTATAAAATGAAATTGAGTAATGTCTCACATATTGAATGTATATTGTCAAATGGAAATGTAGTTGAATTGAAATGATACTTTAGTTGTGCTGAAATAAATCTACCCTATGTATAAAATGAAATTGAATAATATGTTTTAAGTGTATATTGTCAAATGAAACTGTAGTTATATCAAAATGATACTTTAGTTGAATTGTAATGAAACTACAGTATATATAAAATGAAACTGAATAACAATTTCACATATTTGAGTGTATATTGTCCAATAAAACTGTAGTTGAATTAGAATTATACTTTTATGGTGTTGTAATAAGACTGCAGCGTGTATAAAATGAAATTCAATAACATGTCTCACATATTGAATGTATAATGTCAAATGTTAGTTGTGACGAAATATGAAATTACAATGTATATAAAATGAAAATGAATACGTCATACAAACAGAAATAATTAAATGGGACGGATGTCATTTCTTTTAATTAAAAGAAACCGCACCATTTTGGAGCATGGTACACAGTAAAATTTGCCTTGAGAAGGTGAATCATGGTGGGCGAGGATAGGATCCTAATTTTTATATTACCATATTGGAGCTATATATTGACAAGCAAATATCGAGTGAAATGGAATACCTCAATTTTGTTAGCGAATCACGTTGGTATGATTTGACTATGTTATGTCTTATATGTAATTTTTTTCTCATATAAAAAAAATCTCACAAAAAAACATTATTAATCAATGCAATAAATAAATAATAATAATTTTATATTGTGTGACAACAAGCTAAGTATTAAATTTCTTAGATATTATGTAGTCTCATTGCCTCCAAGAACCCTTGGGCATGCGCACGATTCATTACTTGTACATATTTGTAGGAAAGTGACGGTATATATTTGTAGGAAAGTGATATTCAGGAGAGGATAATAATGTTAGTGAACTTGGACGAATTGTGAAAGAATATTAGATAATTTGGTCATGGATCAATTCATCGATTAATTGGTTAAATCAAATAATAAAATTAAAAAAAAAAAAACAATTTGAGTGTTAAAATGTTGATAGGCCACAATGATATTCAATTCATGTATGTTAAAGAATTATTACTCAGGTAATTTGGATAGCTTAATTAGCATATGTGAATATTTATTAGTATAAATGTGTATTATATATATATATATATATATATATATATATATATATATATATATAATCAAACAAAAATATTTTTTTTTTAAAGCAAGAAATCAAACAAAAATAGATTATTCTTGTTATCAGTTTTTTTTTTCAATATTCCTAACTTCTTGGAACTTCTAAACACTCAAAGTGTGAAATTTGAGCATAAAAAACATATATAAAGAAATAGCAAAATAAAGAAATCAAATTAACTTCATTATTTTGTCATTTGGTTACCAAAATTATAATAATTTTCATCATTTTGAACTATCTAGCCCCTCTAACAATATTTCATATTTTCGTTTAGACTTTACAATGTAGTATCTATTTATACATATGATCAATGTCCACACACTAGGGTTCAAACTTAAGATCTCTTATTTGAAGGGCCACAGCTATGCTGCTTGACCACAAGGAATTTTGCTTTTTAGAGTGCCACCTAAAACATTAACTTGCCACTATTAATATTAATAAACAAAACCCTAAAAAAGAACAAAAATATCTATTGATACAGGGACTATGGACAATTAGTTGACAAAATAGTAATATTGTACCGTTGGTTTATGTTATTAAGATTGATTTGTTTTTCTTTATTAATTGAGAAGCAATTCTTTATTTACTCGGATTATTGTTTCTTTCTTTAATTTCTTTGAAATAAAAGCGAATTTATTAATCAATTCAAATTAAATCTCAAACTAAAAATGAAATAACAGTATTTTCAAGGTATTGGTCTAATATATAGATAAAATACCTATTTAAAACTACTTCTAGTAATAAGGTGGCAGTTCAATTTCTTCCAAGAACATCGAGAGTTTGATCAAATTTAAATTCGATTCCTTATGTATGTATAAAGTCACAAAGTTAAATTATCAAAAATTCATGAGACAACAAAATTTCATGACTTGTGGACTAGTTAGTCATTGTAGGTACATATGTGATCAATTGACTTAAATAAACTTGACACTTATGTACTCCCAGGGAGCATGTACCATGTTACGTCTTTCTCTAACTTTTGCAGATTTTTTTATTTTTTTTACAGTAGAATTCTATGATGATTTAAACCATAATATTCTAATTATACTTTATATTTTTTTTATTATAAGGAAGGGGGATACCCTACATATACATACTATTGCCTCAATTGAGGTTCGAACCTTACACCTCCCACTTAGGGGAGCAATCCGATACCAGTGGACTACAAGCCACTTGGTAATTATACTTTATATTTGATAATATTATACTTTTCTCTTTTAATAAATTCATAAAACAAAACTATAGTAGTTTTATTAAAGACATAATATGCCAATGACCTATAGTGTCGATCGGCATGCTGAGAATTTTACTCCTTATGATATAGTTATCATTTTCTTTGGTTTATAAAGAAAAGACAATAATCTTTAATTTATGCATGAATATTAGACATTTAGATTAGTTTCTAGAAGGCCAGGCCAATCAAATTAATAGAGGGACCTCATAAAATTGGAGTTGTTTACAGCCGTGCTCTCTGGTATACTAGCTGATGCAGTAATCACATGGCCACCACTCAACCAATATTTTGTGCTTTTAATGTCTCAATACCCATCGTACCAATTCGTAAACCATGTCCATACAAACACAATATATATATATATATATATATATATATATATATATATATATATATATATATATATATTCTGGCTTATTCCTATTCAAGACATCCTATTATATATAACATGCTTTTTTTTTTATCCACCGCTCTTTGAATTATTGTCATATTTAGTTGATATAGAGAGCATTATTTATAATTGTATTAAAAATATTTGTTGAATACTTGGTGTTGTAATTGTAATAGATAAATTATGTATTTATCATTTTGATAATACACGCACAATTATATATTTACTAAATATTATCAGGGAAACGATATCGAGCCACTACAATCTAAAAAGTTTTGAGGGTTGTACTAGGTGCAATGTGGAAAATGTCTCCATTGCACTCATGACAAATCTCAAAGTGTTTGCATTCACTTTTAGTTATACTTAACATAATTGACACGTTAGATTTTATGATATAACAAATATTTGTAGGAAAATATTGAAAAGTTTGTTGAGTATATACTTTCACCATACGTCATAATCGTAGCTCACTAATTAGATCGAAGGTAAACAAAAATGACCACAAACATTCTAATATGGTCCTGTTTGGTAAAATAATTAGCTTATAAGTCAATTTTAGCTTCTTTTTTTTTTTTTTGAAAGGAGTCAATTTTTAGCTTATTTGATCACTATTAATTGTTCAACTTGGTTAAAAAATCAACATAAGTGTTTGGTTAATTAGTTTTTTTGTAACTCTAAAATGCTAAAATTCAAAAAGCTGCTCAAAGCAACTTTTTCAATTAACTTTTTTTAAAAAAAAAAAAATTATACCAAACAACTATCACCTAATTTAACAAATATACTGAATGAGTGTTCACTGCATTGCTATTCGAACTCAGGCCAATATCATTTTGCCTATCATAAACCCAATTATCTATATATTATCCAAACCCGCCATATTACTATTTGAAAGAGTATATATATATATATATATATATATATATATATATATATATTACTTAAACCCATTATCATCCCAAAAATTCCAAAATTCCCAATCCCCTATCTTCATGTAAGTGGGGCCTTATATTATTAGCATCAACTACTAGAATAAAGTCGTCGATCATTAGAACTAACGACTTTTGAGTTGCAAAATTAGAGTTCCCATAATTAGACCTAGGAATTTGTGTATACGGGTCCATTAACGGGTCGACACGATAACGACATGAACACGATAAGGCTAAATACAGACACGACATGTTATGGTTAACGGATTCAAATTTTTAACAAGAACACGATATGTTAACGGGTTGACACGTTTTGTTAACAAGTTTCAAATCGTGTCGACACGAAACTCGTTTAAACCTGCTATTCCTATTAATATATTTAAAAAACTAAAATTTAAAGTTAAGGTATATAACCTACAATTCAATCCATCAAACAAACTAAAAAATATTTAATTCATAATATTCATAAAATGATAAAATAACATAAAAAAAAAACAGAATTAAAGAAGTACATACTAGTTTTTAGAATAAAATTGAACACACACAAAATTCAAATTTTAAATTGTTAAGCACCAGCAATATAATTGGTGTAATATCTTGGGCTAATGTAGTAAATTCATCCTTAGTCATGTTCATAATATCTTTTGTAATTCATGACAATGGTTCTTAACGGGTTATAAACAGGTTTGTGTAAACAGGTTCGTTAACACGATAAAATTAACGGGTTAAACGGGTTCTTAATAAGTTTAACGGATTGAGCCGTTAGGACACGGAACATAACGGGTTCTTAACGGGTCAACCCGTTAACGACCCGAAATACATTAAGACTAAACACTAATCTGTTATTTTCGTGTATGATTTCGTATCGTGTTAATGAGTCGTGTCCATAATTACCAGTTCTACCCATAATGCATGTCCTAATTAATCACACGAAAAAGAAAGAAAAAAAATCTATTATAATAATAATTCTACGTACATTTTATTGTGTGTTAGAAAAATAGGAGACATAGTACAACTATGTTAAGTAAAGAGGGTGGTTGTTTGTAGTACAGCACTATAGAAAATTAGCTATAGTTTTTGGCTAATTAAGTGGGCGCATTACTTCACTTTAAATTGCTACTTTTTTCTCACATGGCTGTCACTCATTAGACATTAATTGTCAGAATAACAAATGAGTCCTCTCGACGTGACAAACATCTACCTTATGTGTTGGACTTTAATATATGAATATTCTTTACAAGAAAGCACATCTTTATTTGGGTGACATAAAATTTGTGGTCCGTGTATCCTAAGAAAGACTAAGTATTGGACTATATTGGTTAATTTTAGTATGGTCCTGGTTTGAAAGAATAATTAAGTCTAGAATGGATGAATAAACCTATTTAGCTTAAATTTGATCACAACCAAATAGGTAATCAAAACTCAAGTGTTTGACTACATGCAAGAGTTAATTTAACAATACTAATCTTAACTTCTTCTCTCTTTTTTATAGTACTATTGATTTTATTACAAGGTAATATTTGTTCTACATTTTCTCTATCTGTTGCAGTTTAAAGAGTCAATACTCCACCACCGAGGTTTGATCATGTGACATTCCCTCAAGGAGAGCCACAGAGATGTCATTTGAGCACAAGAAAAAATTTTATTAGAGTTAATGGCCAAAAATAGCTCATCAACTATTACAAAATTATTGATTTAGTTCTAGACAATTATTCTTGTCTAATTAAGTCATCAATTATACAAATGTTAATTAATTCCTCTATTAATGTCACTATGAAATAGCCGTGAAATCTGAGAATAAAAATATAATTTTACATGTTTAAATGTTTAATACATGAAATGGTCCTTGAACTATGACAAAATTTCTAAATTGGTCCTTTGATTGTGAGAATTCACTAAAATTGCCATGATATATAACTAAAAGTTTATTATTACGTCCCTAAGATATCCTGGTGTCTATCTGCATCTTCACCTCTGCAACATTATACTTTATCTCTACCCACCTACACCCACGACCCTTATTGGTGGAATTTTTCAAAACTCACCTCGTCCCACTACAGGTACCCACCAATTATTATCTTATTAAAAGGATAAAATAAGATTTAAATTATACTATACACCTAATAAAATAATGAAATTCATTAGTTATATTAAAATATAAAATAACATAATAATTAAATTGTTATTTGTAAAAATAAAATAAATTATTAATTAGTTTAGAATTAAAATTAGTAAAAATTATAAAAATGTGTATAAATATACTAGCACTTATTTTACTACTAGCATTTCGTACGCGCGATGCGCGAAAATTTATGCCCAATATTAACACATTGATAAAAACAAATAATTAAAAATTATAATTTAAATTATATATACACAAATAATATATGTATTTTGTACACACACATATATAATTTATCATTCATAGAAATTTAATTAAAATATAATTAAAAAAAAAAAAAGGAAAAAGATATGATAGATATAGGTGTATGATAATAATGATGTGTTGTCAATGTTAGAATTAAAAACTAACGGTGTTATAACGGTGTAAGGGTAATTTTGTATTATAACATTGAAATGTACAACATTTAAAGTGAAATGTACACCTTTATTTGCATACAAAAAGAGGGACATAAATCAAGGATATAACTTTAATTGAGGCTTATTATGTTTTTAGATTATACACATGTACACACACATATATGCACACACAATGCTAAATATAATAAGAAGCAATGTTGGTGAGGTTATGACAAGGATAAAAATTATGTTGGTATAATAATGTGAATTGATAACTTGTACATTTTGATTTATTATATTTTTTGTACAATGATAAGACATTTTCCAAAGTTACTATATTTCCCTTTTTACTTTTCTAGTTACGTACAAACTTTAGTAACGAAATATTCGATTAACTATTTATTATTTTTAAATTACTCACTGCAAAATATTTTTTCACTTTTTAATAATAATAATAATAATAATAATAATAATAATAATAATAATAATAATAAAATTATTTTTTCACTGCAAAATCCTGAAATTTTAACTTCCCGCCCAATTCCTAAAAAATCTCTCTTCCCAATAAAATATATTGATTTCTACTTTCCCATTCGTACAATACTTCTGGGTTAAAATTCTATTCTAATATTATAAAATTGTGTAATACTATTCCTATTCTATCTATACTATATATCAGTGTTGCAAAAATCGGGCCGCTAGCCGCGGCGAGGAAGGTCGGAATCGCCCACTTCCGCGACCGCCTCGCCGGCTGAACTGAAGATTATTTTATTTTATTTTTTTAAGTTGTAAAGTGTCAAAAGTTCGGCAAGGCATAACTTTTGACTCGGTTGTCCGTTTTGGACAAATATTTTTTTGAAATCGTGTATTTTTTCGAGATCTATCCACCAATTTCTATAAAAAAAAAATGCTTTATTAAATAGTTTATAAGAAAAAACTATGAGAACCTTATGTTTTATTAATGAATTTTTAAATTTTTTAATTAAAAATTTTCCGTGCATTATTTAATAATCTCTCTTTATAATTGGTCAAATTATTTAATTATGGTAAATTTGGAAATAATTAATGATGGTAATAGAAATCCTAGAAGAATATAGAATTGAAGAATATTTAATTATTGTTATACTAGTATTTGCACCCGTGCGATGCACGGAATGAATTTGTTGTAATATATTAATAATATATGAATCAATATATAATTATTTAAATTAGAATATCAAATATAATATAGTACAATTAAAGATATGATTTGGATCGTTTATATATTTTGATGTTATCATTGATTGAATTTGTGCAAATAATTGCTCAAATTGATAGCTATATTTAGATGTACGCATGCGGTGCTATATTTTGAAGATTTTATTTATCATTGTTTAGTATTTTCATAAATTAGGCAAATGTGCTCGTTATCTAACAACTCAGTTATAGAAATGAATTGCTATCCTTATTCACTTGTATGGAAGATTTACATTTTTTTGTCAAGATATATAGCATTTTTTTTCATTTTTTTTTTTTTAAAAAAAACTTAATATCACCGATTATATTTACACATTATTGAAACCTCTTTGTAGACGACATTGGTAGTGACAACACAATCTTGTTCATCTTCGTCTAGAGCTAACACTTTCAATCCATCAAGACGGGTTACCTGGGTGAAAATATATAATTGTAGAATATCACTTAATTAGTTATCCTTTTATATTTTCAGTTAATTAGTAATATCATATTCATTTTTAGCCAATTATTTTTTTTAATATTTTCAGTCAATTAGAATATCAAATGCAATGATATTTTTACCTAATTTTCGTTCCATTTTTATTTGATGATGTTGATATTATTATTGAAATATTTCTATTTCATTTTTAATTTACCTTTACTATTGTTTAAAATATGCATTTACTATTGATAATGTAGAATATTATTATTAAAATATTTTCCTTCAATTTTTAATTGAAATGCAATGATCTGACCATTTCTTTTTTTATTTTAGTCAATTATGAATCATTTTTTATTTGCAATCAATTATTAATATTCATTTCCTTTTATATTTTCAGTCAATTAGTAATATTAGATTCATTTTCAATCAATTATTCTTTTTTATTTTCAATCAATTAGTCAATTATAATATAGATGCAGTGATGTTTTTACTTAATTTTTGTTCCATTTTAATTTGATGATGTAGAATATTATTAATGAAATATTTTCGTTCCATTTTTAATTTACCTTTACTATTTTTTAAAATATGCCTTTACTATTTGATGATGTAAAAATATTATTATTGAATATTTCCTTTTCATTTTTAATTTTCCTTTACTTCTCAACAAATAAAACAACAACAAAAAAAACTTTGGACTTCTCAGTACTTGTCGACATTGATGAGCAAGCAATTATGTTGGTAAGAGGAGCTGGAGATCAAAATGATCGCACATCATTTACAAAAGGGAGCCATGGGCTCCCTTTTGTCTTTTTTATTTTTTATTTTTTTATATATTTTAATTTTATTTTGTATATCGTTTTTTTTGGATTATTACTATTATTATTATTATTATTATTATTTGATTATTGACAATTTCGTCAAAATTTTAACAAATTCGCTATTTTAACAATTTATCTTTAATCAAAACACCAAAATATTATTTAATAACTCAGTAATTTGCTCGCTCCAAACTGCTAAAAACTAAAACAACACATACATTTTGGGTTAATCTTTCCCAAACCCCACTAATAATAAATAAATAAATAATGAAAAACTAAAAAGAAAAAAAAAAAAGCTACGGTTTCTTAAATATGAACATTTTGACTTCTCAATACTTGCCACATTGATGGACAAACAATTATGTTTGTACCTCTTATATAGAAGAGCTCAAGAGCTCCTCTTTCAAACATTTTCAATGTGGGATTAAAATGATCTCACATCATTTACAAAGGGAGCTCGTGGCTCCCCTTTGTCTTCTTCTTCTTCTCCTTTTTTTTGTTAATTTTAATTTTATTTTGTATTTAGTTTTGTTTGGATTATTACTATTATTAGTATTTTCACCCGTGCGATGCAGGGAATGAATTTGTTGTAATATATTAAGAATATTTGGATCGATATATAATTATTTAAATTATAACATCAAATATTATATAGTGCACTTGAAGGTATGGTTTGGATCCTTTGTGTTTGATGTTATCATTGTTTGAATTTGAGCAAATAATTGCTCAAATTAATAGCTAATGTGTAGATGTACGCACGCGGTGTTGTAGCTTTGGAGATTTTATTTATCATTGTTCAGTATTTTTATAAATTAGGCAAATGTGCTCGTTCTTTAGCAACTCAGTTATAAAAATGAATTGATATACTAATTCATTTGTATGAAAAATATATTTTTTGTCTAGATATATAGTAATTTTGCCATTAAAAAAACAGAATATCACCGATTGTATTTACACATTATTGAAACATCTTTATAGACAACATTGGTAATAGCAACACAATCTTGTCCATCTTCGTCTAGAGCTAACACCTTCAGTCCATCAGGATGGGTGACTCGGGTGAAAATATATAATGATAGAATATCAATCAATTAGTTATCCTTTTTATATTTTCAGTCAATTAGTAATACCATATTCATTTTCAGCCAATTATTCTTTTTTTTTTAGTCAATTAGACTATTAGATGCAGTGATATTTTTACCTAATTTTCGTTCCATTTTAAAATGATGTATAATATTTTTATTGAAATATTTCCGTTATATTTTTAATTTACCTTTATATTGTTTAAACTTTAAAATATGCATTTCCTATTGATGATGTAGAATATTATTGAAATATTTCCGTCTAATTTTTAATTTTTGTTCCTTTTTAAAAAAAAAAAATTAAAATGCAATGATCATGACAATTTCTTTTTTTCATTGTAGTTAATTAGTCAATTACTCAATTAGAAATATTATTGTCACCAATTAAGCTTTATTAATTTTTTACTATTTAATTAATATCCATATTAATTTGGGCGGGAATGTTGAAAATGAGAATTTTACTTTTATTAATAGTATATTTGAATTATTTATTTTTTCATTAATTATTCGCATGGTAAACATAAATGATATTGCAATAATTAATTTATAATATTTATCAAATTGTATCTTTTTTAAAATATAAAATTTTCACATGTTTATGGGTTGAAAAAATTTTAAATTATTTTTATTTTAAAAATATTTGTCAGCAACCCAAACACTCCATTAATCTCCCATAAAAAACTGATAAAGAAAAATCATTTTATTAAAGAAATTAAAACTAATTAAATTAAATCTAATCATGCTATATTTATTTGTAATGTATATTAATTTTATTTTGAAATCATTGATTCACATATTTGAATTTTTTTTTTAATTATTCTCATTATAAACATAAATGATATTGCAATAATTAATTTATGATATTTATCAAATTGTATCTTTTTTTTAAATATAAAAATTTTTCATGTTTAGGGGTTAAATAATATTTTAAAATTATTTTGAATACATATTATACATTAAGTGTATATATATATAGACACACACACACACACACAAAAACACGTACATTTTTAATTCTATATTGATAAGTATAGTCTGTGTATATGCTTTAAGAAAATATTCATTATTGAAAATGAGATATAATTTAAAAAGTAAATTATTAATTAGATTACCTAATATAATTGTCCGACTAATTGATTCAATGCTAGTATGTATAATTCATATATTTGAAGACTTGTTAAAGCTAAATACCTATTAATTGCCTTAATAATAATTAAGATAATTTTTAGTCAATCAATATTCAATAGTACTAAAAGTATTACTTTGAATTTTTATAAATAAGATATAATATTATTAAACCAAAATAATTAAAAATATGTGTCCATAGTACAAAAGATTTTATAATAGTAATTTTTATTGCCTAATAGAATTTGTCAATTATTAAACATTATTTGTGGAAGATTTTACTTTTATTAATAGTATAGATATAGAGTGGTGTAAATAATAATTAATAAATTATTATTTCCTTATAAAATTACACCGAAATTATAGTATAGATATAGATTGATGTAAATTATTATTTCCTTATAATATCACTGGCTTGAATTACACATTAATGAAAATCTCTTTGTAGATGACATTGGTAGTAGTAACAGAATTTTATCCATCCTCGTGTAGAGTTAAAACCTTCTGGCCACCAGGATGGGTGACTCGGAAAAAAGTCACGTACAATTGATCGTGATTAAAGACTGATTTTTTAAGTAATAACCCAACGTGAGTTAGTGTTTAGCCCTGACTTTTGTTGACAATCATGGTATATGCAAGCATCAACAGGAATTGTTTATGCTAGAACTTGAAGGACAATCTCGTATCAAAAGGAGTAAGAGACATTTTAATGAAATATTTTACTTTTATTAATAGTATAGATATAGATTGGTGTAAATTATTATTTACTATTATTAAACTAATAGTATAGATGGATTAATTTCATTTTGAAATCATTGCTTCACATATTTGAATTATTTATTTTTTCTTTAATTATTATAAACAGAAATGGTATTGTACTAATTAATTTATGATATTTATCAATTTGTATTTTTTTAAAAAAATATAAGATTTACACATGTTATTAGGGGTTAAAAAAATATTTTAAAATGATTTATTATTAGTAAGTATTTTTATTTATAAAATATTTTCCGGCAACACGAACACTCCCTTAGTCTCCCATCAAAAACTGATAAAGAAAAGTCATTTCATTAAAAAAAAATTAAAACTAATTAAAGTAAATCTAATCATGCTATATTTATTTGTAATTGTATATTAATTTCATTTTGAAATCATTGGTTCACATATTTGAATTATTTATTTTTTTTCTTTAATTATTATAAACAGAAATGATTTTGTACCAATTTATGACATTTATCCAATTATATTTTTTAAAAATATAGTGTTTTACCCATTAAATTTTTTTGTTATTATGAATTTAAAATTAAAATAGAAAAAATAAAAAAATGTTAAAATGTACAATATAATAATATAGTTGAACTTTTATATATTTGGTCAAGTATCTATTTTCATAACCTACAAAAGTAAAACTAAAATTTTATATTGTTAATATAATCTTTAATCATGTACATATTTAGATAAATTTATAGCAAAAATTCATATAATTAAGTTGATTTATTCCAAATTGTATTTCATATATATTATAATGCTAAAAATAAAAATAACTAAGAGAATCGTACTTAGAAATCAATAAAAATATAAATTCTATATTTTGTATGAATAAATATAAACTCTAATCGGACGCATATCCTTATATGATTGTATAATACATTGTATATACACATATTGTGGCAATTTTTGTTATTAAGAATTTAAAATTGAAAATAGACAAAAATGAAAAGATGTTAAACTGTACAATATAATAATATAGTTGGACTTTTACATATTTGGTCAAGTATCTATTTTCATAACATACAAAATTTAAATTTTGTATGGTTAATAGAATCTCTAATCATTACATATTTAGATAAATTTATAGAAAAAATTCACATAATTAAGTTGATTTATTCCTAATTATATTTCATATATATTATAATTCTAAAAATATGAATAATAACTAACAAAATTATATATACTTAGAAATTAATAAAAAAATTTAAATTTTAAATTTTGTATGAGTAATCTTAAACTCTAATCAGACGCATTTCCTTATATGATTGTATAACACATTGTATATACACATAATATTTATTAATATGTATATAGGAAAATTATATAATATAATTTCATTAATTATAATTTATATTGATAGATTTTATTGAGCGGTTAGCATTATTATGATTTCTATGTTAGTTTCTCATCATTTAGCTATTCTTTGTGTATATAAAGCATGTAACCTTATTCTCTAAAACACACTGAAATAAACACTATTATATGCACTCATCCATTTATAATTAAAAATTACATTTAGATTTTTTTTTTTTTTAAAAAGTAACATTTAAATTTTGTATTATTATTAGTATAGTACATAAGTGTATGTATGTATTTTTATCTAAAAAAAAAGTGTATGTATGTATATTTTTTAAAAATTATAAATATTCATGTTTTGTTAATTTTATAATTTCATTTTCTTAATTATATTTCATATTTTATTAATTATAATTTAATAAAATTGCCATAAATATTTTCACGGAAGAAATCTTATATTCATTATTGAAAAGGGGATATAATTTAAAAAGTAAATTATTAATTAGATTACCTAATATAATTATCCTACTAATTGATTCTATGGTTGTATAATTCATATATTTGAAGACTTTTTAAAGCTAAATACCTATTAATTGCCATAATAATAATTAAGATTATTTTTAGTCAATCAATATTCAATAGTAGTAAAAGTATTACTTTGATTTTTTATAAATAAGATATAATATTATTAAACCAAAATAATGTATCCATAGTACAAAAGATTTTATAATGCTAATTTTTATTGCCTAATAGAATTTGTCAATTATTAAACATTATTTATGGTAATTATGCTAAATTTACAACATCAAATAATATCTCAAAATCAACTTAGTACTTAAAAGTGAAATTACTATACAACAATATTTTTCTCAAAATAACAAATAATTAAACTTTATTCCTTCTCAACTTGTTCATCCCGAATTCCTATCCATGTTCACCTGTATAAATAATTTTACACAAAAACAGAATGTAGAAAAAAATTAGTATAAGCTAAGTAAGTTTCACTTCACCCTGTAAAACAATAGTTTGGATTTTTTATATTTTCAAAACTCATATAATTTCATACTTTTCCAAAATACATGTGGAGTTATATATTTTTTTTTGTATGGAGAATAAATAGTTATTTATGGAGAAGTAACCAAACTTTTTGAAATCCACTTTGAAACTGGACTAAAACCTATGTGCACACCCTAGAAGATTCCAAGCCAGTGGATAATATATGATCCAAGTAGTTAGGTTTTCCTACCTACTACCACTCAAACAATTTGGAAACTGAATCATAACTTATGTGATACACTCTCATGTGATTCCAAGCCCAATGAGTAGTAAATAGTCCAAGTAAACAATACTCACTCTTACTTGGACACCACACAATATATTATTTTCTCAAATTTTCATTATTTCTCCACAAATAAATACTTTCTCCACAAAAATACAATTTTCTCCACATGATTTGTCCAAAATATAATTATAGTCAATAATCCAGTATTAATACAATTTCACAATACTACTATGTATTCAACACCAAAAATTTCAAGCCAAGTATTTACATAATGCACGAGTTCTACAAATCAAAACTCATTCTCGATATTTCGAGAATCACCACTCACAATATTACCATTTATTGATAAATGTACTTGTGTTCACATGAATAACATATATCATATAATATCACATATAATATCAATACATACAGTACTCGGAGAAAATAATAATTTTGGTGAATATAAAATCTTACCCTCGAAGGCAAACTTTCTATCAACCTTAATAGCATCCTAACCACCTTGATAAGAAACCTGCATGTGAATAAAATAAATCCAATAATAATAATAAGCAAAGCATATTATTCATTGATCATCATCATCAATCTCAACAAACTTAGATTTAAACAAAAGAATTTGGAGAGTAGAAACAATTACCTGAAGTAGAGATTAAGTGAATGAGTTTTGCTAGGATTGAAGAAAACGTAGGAATATATTGAAAATCATGAAGAACCAGTAGTGTGGGGGAAGATGAATGAATGCCAAAGTCTAAAAATTTGTATTTATAGGTAAAAATAGTAATTCGAAAGAAAAGTCTAAAATAATTTATTTAAAAAATATAGAAAGTAAAGTAAGTAATAAGGTAATAAAATTATTATTGTTATTAGTATATATAGATTAAATTAAATATTAAATGTATATAATGTCTATATATATATATATATATATATATATATATATCACACAGAATATTTACTATACTTAATTATTTAATTATTCTTTTACTACCTAATTTATATATTATTACTATCAATATATACATCTAATATATATATATATATATATATATATATATATATATATATATAATATCACACGTACATATATATGACTATATATATAAATTTACTATCAATATATACATCTAATATATATAATATCACACGTATATATAAATGACTATATATATAAATTTTTATATCTATAATTATTATTTCCATAAATAGAATATATATGAATTTACGTAAATGACCCTAAGTTTTGGGGGGAAAAATTGGTTTGGAGGATTTTACTTTTATATATATATATATATATATATATATATATATATATATATATATATATATATTATTGTGACTCACGGAATACAATACAAGAATATGTAATTATGGTTATATTATTATTGTGCTTCGCGGCCATTATATACTAACAGAACTTGAAAAGAAACTAATAATAATAATGTAATAATAATAATATAAGTGGTAAAAATAATATCTAAAAGTAATTAAGTGTTAATAATAATAGTAAGAATATTAACGTAAAGAATTATAACATAGAATAAATAGTAATAATTAATAAGTATAGTCTAGGATTAAATTTGAAATTGTCAGGAAAGATAAGCGACCTCTGGTGAAATTAACTCTTAAATAATTATATATCGATTTAAATATTCTTAATATATTACAACAATTCCATTCCGTGCATCGCGCGGGTGAAAATACTAATAATAATAACAACAACAACAAAAATAACAACAACGTTGATAGAAATTTTGTTTTTATATTATTATCATAATAATTAAATTTGTGTACACAAAATGGAACTCATTTTATTTTTTAATTTTTTAATTCTGTTTGCAACTATTTTCTTCTTTAATTTGGTAAGAATTAAAATGTAATAATATTTATTTAATTTGATTTGTTTCTTTTAACTATTAAAATATATTTTGTTGACTCTTCATCCTAAAAGGATATGACTGTCAAACTATAATTATTCTAAGAATATATTATCTACTCTTTAGTCTTTATCGCATAATCGGTCATTGATAATTGTAATAAGCCGAAACTAAATAAATTGAAGAAAAAAAAATAAATGTTTGTTTTAATATTTTTGGCTATGGCCTGTGGGGCTGATCCAAAACTGTTATTGTTAGGCTCAACTCAATGAAAGCCATATTTTAAATAGACTAGCTCAATTAAATTTAAATAATATCAAGCTTTTTTTGTTTTTGTTTTTTTTTTTTTTTTGTTTTTGAAAACAATATCAAGCTAAATAGCTTATTGACTCACATATTTCACACCTCTCACAAGGGTAGAACATAGAGAGAGCTGAATGTAAGATAGGAATTAGGAAAATTTCATTAGAGTACAAATTTTGAAAGATATTTTTCATTAAAATTGGTTATTTTTTCTTTGACCAGAGAATGAGTATTTTTCGTTGATTTTATTTTTCATTAATAGTCAAAGTGTGAAAAATCCAAAAAATTACTTCTAAAAGTTATTTTTCAAATTTCCAAACAGACCCTAATATTAAGTCTTAATTGAGCTCCAAAATTAAATGTCTTTGTTCTCAAATCGCAATATTCTATAGGAAAAATGTGTACACAATTAGTATTTTATATATAGAAACATGTACAATGTGTATGTTACATGTTATATTTCAAATGGTGTAAACACTTGGGTACATAAGAGGCGGGTTGTTCCATCACTAAATGTGACTTATATATGGTGATATAACAACAATCTTTGCAACAAAAATGGTAAATTTGTTATACCCTAGTTTTGAAGAGGTGAATGATGTAAAAGTATCATTCTTCCAAAGGTTGAACCCCAACCCTAAGATGTAAAAGTATCATAATTTTGCTATATGGAGCGCAAGGGTCTCAAAAAAGATCAATATATTATCTTACTTATGTTATAAAGGGTTATTTGTGGAAATAGTATCATCGCGTGTGGGAAGTATAAACCCACGACAAGGGTATTCATCGAGTATGGTAGTGGTGCCAACTAAAGAACAAGTGACATAGCTAGAGGGGTTGAAAGTCTTAAAGAAAATGTTGTTAAGTATTGGAGTAGGTTTTGTCGTATCACTATAAATTTGACGTTATTCTTTCCCTTTCGCCTTTATATTTATGCATCTTGCCATATTATTTTCACTCAAAGGATATTAATCACTTAGGGATAAATGAGCACAAACTTTTTATATTCTAATTCACCCACTCGGCTAGATAAGACTTTCAAAGTTGTCTCATGTAATGATGTGTATATTGTGCTTACTTCTACTGTTATATGCTTAAAAATTCTGCTTTTATATTTCTCCTTGCTTATGATGCATTAATTATTTTTATTGTTTCTATTATCTCTAATTCTGGATTTTTCGATTGCTCCTTATAAATGGGTCGTAGCATTAAATGTACTCTCGAGTGATCGAATGACTCTCTATGACACAATTTCTGACCTATGAATGGAGCGATTCCCTCCTAACCAGGATTCTATCACGATCGATTGAACGCTTTAGTCTTGTCTCATCCAGGTTGATTGACTCCAGAGTCCAGCCTTATAATTTCATTAATTTTTCTCATTAGAAATCTATTTATTGGCACAATAGGTAATATTTGACACTCTGAAAGGGATAGCCAATTGGATTGAGAATGATTCTCATATTAAAAGGTCACAAATTAAATTTGATTCTTACCAACATTCTATCGGTTGCTTGTCACATTAGAAGTAGCTAAAAACTCCCCATTAATATGGTGTGTAGTTGTCAACTCTTACTTCATAATTATTACATTTTATTGCATTTCTTTGGTGCATTATATATGAACACATACTCATTCCTTTCTAGTGATATAGGGTACTAACATTTCACATGACCTTTTTTGTATCAATGAGAGGGCACCCCAAGAATTCACATGACATTTAAATGAGCATAAAAACCCATCGTATTGGTATATTGTACTAATTAATATATATATATATATATATATATATATATATATATATATATAAACACACTATATTCTCATATTACAATTTCTCATTTTATTAAAATTATGTATGGTAAATCATGAAAAGTCCAATCAATTATATTATTCACGTTATATGGATTACATTTTTTTTAGTACTATTAATTCTATGAACTGCATACTTAATCACTCTTTTTATATTTTTTTAAGATATTAGAAAAAGCCAAATATATATATATATTCGTATCTAAAAAATACCATATTTTAAAAACACGTTCTATTGATATATATTGGAGGCTGCAATTAGAGTGTCAATCTAAGAATGTATGTGTTGTATTCACTCTTATTCTTATTTTTTATTTTTGTAATTGCATTTCGGTTTTGCAGTTGGGAAGGCAGCTCTTGGTCTCCTTTGCCAATAGTCTTCTCCTCTTTTCAACTCTCTTCTTTTCTCCTTCTCAAGCTACTTCTTTAACCTATAAGGTGCTTGAAATTTTGTAAATCATTTTGAATTTATTGTTTAACTTGAATTGTTTTTGTTTCTTTCAACGTAACGGATGTGTTTGATAATGGAGTGTGTAGAATTAGATGCGAATGAAGAGCTTTCTTAGGTCAAAAGTGACATTAAAAATGATTTACCAACTATATGTTATATGTTATTTGGAGCATTAGCTTGTCACTTCAAGTAACGGTCGAGATGGTCAACATTTTAAGTGATGACTTCATTGTGGACAAAAGAGTAGAAAATCAAGTTGGAAATGCAAAGAATGTGCTACAATCTGAAACAAGAGAAAGAAGCTTCCATAATTACTTATTCAATCTATAATTTTGCTTCTCTCCCTTGTAGTGAACTCATTTTTCAGTGAGTTTAATTCCCCTTTCTTTGCAATTTAATTTTGGTTTTTTTTTCAGGTCATAGCAGGCTTTTGGTTTAATTTTGCAAAAGGAAGTCACTAATGTTTGCTACTTTGCCCTTAGAGAATAACCATCCGTCTATGGCTTAAATTTCAAGTAAACCGAACTTCACATTTCCTATTCAGAGCAAAGTTAAGACGAAACATACCCAAACTCTCGTCCTTAGACTACATTATTGTCTATAGAGGAGCTGGCAAAGAAGCAAAATGGCATGCTGCATATAGAGGAGATTCTCTGCAATACCTATGGAGTTTGAGTTCTATTTTTCTTTTAATTTCTAAATGCAATACCTATGGAGTTTGAGTTCTATTTTTCTTTTCTAAAAAATTAAAACCTCAATTGTAGTTAGGTGTAGTTTGATTATTTCTTATGCAACCTCTTCTTATTATTTTAAAATACTAATTTTTTTCTTTTAACATTATATTTGTGTTAAAATGACGAATGTTTGATTTAAACAAAAGGAAAACTATTTCTTAAAATAATTTAGTATACATACATTTTTTTTATAATTATTTCTTATGCAAACTTTTCTTAATATTTTAAAATACAAATTTGTGTTATAACGAAGAAGGTTTGATTTAAGTAAAAGGAAAACTATTTCTTAAAATAATTCTAATATGACATACAGTTTTTTAGGTTAATGATTTGAAAATTAATATCTTTCTCAATCCCGTCCCCACGACCTCGTATTTGGGAGAGTCTCTTCTCCACACTAAACCACAAGGTCATTGACAAATATTATTATATTTTAATTCTTATCTTAAAAAACAAAAACAAAAAAAAAACAAAAAAAAAAAGAGAAAAGAGTTGCAAAAAGAAAAGAAAAATAAAGTAAAAAATATCATGAGTTCTTTTCGTGTAAACTAATTTAATAATAATAATAATAATAATAATAATAATAATAATAATAATATAAGCAAAATGTTGTTATTGTTGTTATTGTTGTTATTATTGTTATTATTAAAAGGTTAAAACCTAACTCAACTAAACAATGAAACTAAATACAGAGTAACATTTATATTGTCTGGCCTCCGGGTCCTAAGGCTTAACATAGTTGGTTCGTTGCCGACTTAAAAGGTCATTATTGGAAGCGATAGTGTGCATGGGGTTCGAATCCCACTAGAAATATGTAAAAAAAAAAAAAAAAAAAAAAAAAAAAAAAAAAAAAAAGTTTTGATTGATTAGATCCCTCCGCAATAATTCTAAGGCCAAAGGTCCTTTGGACTTGGGATTTGTTCGGCGGAATCGGGATCAACTAAGTTTTAAAAAATTGTTTATATTCTATTCTTTTTGTATTTCATTTATTTTTAGTCCCTCCATCTTCATTCAGTAAATCAAATGTCACGTAAATAGCTAAAAACTCCAAATATGGTGTCTAATTGCCTACTATTACCTCATAATTTTTATATTTCATTGGTGTACAAAATTATTACATATTCAATCATTCTTTCTCATGATATACTATTAGTTATTTTCTATATCATACTATTGTGATGTAAATGTTAACCGCATTTCACATGAAATTTAAGTAGTTAAAAAGCTACAAATTAAATGTGGTGTCTAGTAGTTGCCTACTATTGTCTCATAATTTTTACATTTTGAATTTGTTTGGTAAATAGCTATTAGTTGATTGGATTAGAAGGTATAATTAGTTGATAACATTAACTGATTGTAGAAAGGTGTTTGGTAAATTAGCTGTTAACTAATAGCTGTTTAGTATAATTTCTTTTCTCAAAAAGCTAATTGAAAAAGTTGTTTTGAATAGCTTTTTGAATTTTAGCATTTTAGAGATACAAAAAGTTGATTAATCAAACACTTTGATTGATTTTTTTTAACCAAGTCAAACAGTTAATAGTGGTCAAATAAGCCAAAATTAACTGATAGACTAACTATTTTATCAAACACGACATTTATTAAGTTTACAAATTACATATTCAATCATTCTCTTTATCATAATGTACTGGTCGTTATCTTTTATATATCACAATATAATGATGCAAATGTTGCGTTTCAAAAGACATTTAAAGGGATACTAAAACACTTTGTACTATGGTTGAAATGAAAACAAGGTCCGAACTAATCTCAATCACCTATTGGGATTCATTAATAATTGAAAATTTTAGTAAAAAAAACACAATGTCGATTCTATAATTATTACAAACTAGTATTTTCACCCGTGCGATGCACGGAATGAAATTGTTGTAATATATTAAGAATATTTAAATCGATAAAGAGTTAATTTCACCAGAGATCGCTTATCTTTCCTGACAATTCCAAATTTAATCCTAGACTATAGTTATTAATTATTACGATTTGTTCTATGTTATAATTCTTACGTTAATATTTTTACTATTATTATTAACACTTAATTACTTTTAGATATTATTTTTACCACTTATATTATTATTATTATATTATGATTATTAGTTTCTTTTCAAGTCTTGTTAGTATATAATGATCGTGAGCCACACAATAATAATATAACCATAATTAAATATTCTTGTATTGTATTCCGTGAGTCACAATAATAATATAACAATAATTAAATATTCTTCAATTCTAATATTCTTCTAAGATTTCGATTAACATCATTAATTATTCCCTAATTTATCATAATTAAATAATTTGACCAATTATAAAGAGAATTATTAAATAAAGCACGGGATAATTTTTTAATTACAAAATTTAAAAATTCATTAATAAAATATAAGGTTCTCATAGTTTTTTCTTAGAAACTATTTAATAAATCATTTTTTTTAGAAATTGGTGAGCAAAACCGCCTACAGCAGTTTGTGGTGGATAGATCTCGAAAAATTATGCAATTTCAAAAAAACATTTGTCCAAAACGGAAAACCGAGTCAAAAGTTATGCCTTGCCGAACTTTTGACACTTCACAACTTTAACCCAGAATTATTGTACGAATGGGAAAGAATAAATCAATGTATTTTATTGGGAAGAGAGATTTTGTAGGAATTGGGCGAAAAGTTAAAATTTCAGGATTTTGTTTTTAAATATAGTATAGATTAGATGTGCAGAGGAAATTGTATTACACTATTTTATAATTTTAGAATAGAATTTTTACACAGAATTATTGTACGAATGAGAAAGTAGAAATCAATATATTTTATTGGGAAGAGAGATTTTTTAGGAATTGGGCGGAAAGTTAAAATTTCAGGATTTTGTTTTTATATATAGTATAGATTAGATGCACAGAGAGAATTGTATTACACTATTTTATAATTTTAGAATAGAATTTTACCCAGAATTATTGTACAAATTTGAAAGTAGAAATAAATATATTTTGTTTGGAAGAGAGATTTTTTAGGAATTGGGCGGGAAGTTAAAATTTCCGAATTTTGTTTTTATATATAGTATAGATTAGATGTGCAGAGGGAATTGTATTACACTATTTTATAATTTTAGAATACAATTTTTACCCATAATTATTGTACGAATGGGAAAGTAGAAATCAATATATTTTATTGGGAAGAGAGATTTTTTAGGAATTGGACGGAAAGTTAAAATTTCATGATTTTGTTTTTATATATAGTATAGATTAGATGTGCAGATGGAATTGCATTACACTATTTTATAATTTTAGAATAGAATTTTTACCCAGAATTATTGTACGAATGAGAAAGTAGAAATCAATATATATTATTGAGAATTGGGCGGGAAGTTAAAATTTCAGGATTTTGTTTTTATATATAGTATAGATTAGATGTGCAGAGGGATTTGTATTACACTATTTCATAATTTTAGAACATAATTTTTACCCAGAACTATTGTACGAATAGGAAAGTAGAAATCAATATATTTTATTGGGAAGAGAGATTTTTTAGGAATTGGGCGGAAAGTTAAAATTTCAGTATTTTGTTTTTATATATACTATATATTAGATGTGCAGAGGGAATTGTATTACACTATTTTATAATTTTAGAATAGAATTTTTACCCAGAATTATTGTACGAATGAGAAAGTAAAAATCAATATATTTTATTGGGAAGTGAGATTTTTTAGGAATTGGGCGAAAAGTTAAAATTTCAGGATTTTATTTTTATATATAGTATAGATTAGATGTGCAGAGGGAATTGTATAACACTATTTTATAATTTTAGAATAGAATTTTTACCCAGAATTATTGTACGAATGGGAAAGTAGAAATCAATATATTTTATTGGGAAAAGAGATTTTTTAGGAATTGGGCGGGAAGTTAAAATTTCCGGATTTTGTTTTTATATATAGTATAGATTAGATAGATTAGATGTGCAGAGGGAATAGTATTACACTATTTTATAATTTTTGAATAGAATTTTTACCCATAATTATTGTACGAATGAGAAAGTAGAAATCAATATATTTTATTGGGAATTGGGTGAGAAGTTAAAATTTCAGGATTTTGTTTTTATATATAGTATAGATTAGATGTTCGGAGGGAATTGTATTACACTATTTTATAATTTTAGAACAAAATTTTTACCCAGAACTATTGTACGAATGGGAAAGTAGAAATCAATATATTTTATTGTGAAAAGAGATTTTTTAGGAATTGGGCGGAAATTAAAAATTTCAGGATTTTGTTTTTATATATAGTATAGATTAGATGTGCAGAGGGAATTGTATTACACTATTTTATAATTTTAGAATAGAATTTTTACCCAGAATAATTGTACGAATAGGAAAGTAGAAATCAATATATTTTATTGGGAAGTGAGATTTTTTAGGAATTGGGCGGAAAGTTAAAATTTCAAGATTTTGTTTTTATATATAGTATAGATTAGTTGTGCAGGGGGAATTATATTACACTATTTTATAATTTTAGAATATAATTTTTACCCAGAATTATTGTACGAATGAGAAAGTAGAAATCAATATATTTTATTGGGAATTGGGCGTGAAGTTAAAATTTCAGGATTTTGTTTTTATATATAGTATAGATTAGATATGCAGAGGGAATTGTATTACACTATTTTATAATTTTAAAACATAATTTTTACCCAGAACTATTGTACGAATAGGAAAGTAGAAATAAATATATTTTGTTTGGAAGAGAGATTTTGTAGGAATTGGGCGGGAAGTTAAAATTTCAGGATTTTGTTTTTATATATAGTATAGATTAGATGTGCAGAGGGAATTGTATTACACTATTTTACAATTTTTGAAAAGAATTTTTACCCAGAATTATTGTACGAATGAGAAAGTAGAAATCAATATATTTTATTGGGAAGATAGATTTTTTAGGAATTGGGCGGGAAGTTAAAATTTCAAGATTTTGTTTTTATATATAGTATAGATTAGATGCGCAGAGGGAATTGTATTACACTATTTTATAATTTTAGAATAAAATTTTAACCTGAATTATTGTACGAATGGGAAAGTAGAAATCAATATATTTGATTGGGAATTGGGCGGGAAGTTAAAATTTCAGGATTTTGTTTTTATATATAGTATAGATTAGATGTGCAGAGGGAATTGTATTACACTATTTTATAATTTTAGAATACAATTTTTACCCATAATTATTGTACGAATGGGAAAGTAGAAATCAATATATTTTATTGGGAAGAGAGATTTTGTAGGAATTGGGCGGAAAGTTAAAATTTCATGATTTTGTTTTTATATATAGTATAGATTAGATGTGCAGATGGAATTGCATTACACTATTTTATAATTTTAGAATAGAATTTTTACCCAGAATTATTGTACGAATGAGAAAGTAGAAATCAATATATTTTATTGAGAATTGGGCGGGGAGTTAAAATTTCAGTATTTTGTTTTTATATATAGTATAGATTAGATGTGCAGAGGGATTTGTATTACACTATTTTATAATTTTAGAACATAATTTTTACCCATAACTATTGTACGAATGGGAAAGTAGAAATCAATATATTTTATTGGGAAGAGAGATTTTTTAGGAATTGGGCGGAAATTAAAAATTTCAGGATTTTGTTTTTATATATAGTATAGATTAGATGTGCAGAAGGAATTGTATTACACTATTTTATTATTTTAGAATACAATTTTTACCCATAATTATTGTACGAAATGGAAAGTTGAAATCAATATATTTTATTGGGAAGTGAGATTTTTTAGGAATTGGGCGGAAAGTTAAAATTTCAGGATTTTGTTTTTATATATATACTATAGATTAGTTGTGCAGGGGGAATTGTATTACACTATTTTATAATTTTAAAAAATAATTTTTACCCAGAATTATTGTACGAATGAGAAAGTAGAAATCAATATATTTTATTGGGAATTGGGCGTGAAGTTAAAATTTCAGGATTTTGTTTTTATATATAGTATAGATTAGATGTGCAGAGGGAATTGTATTACACTATTTTATAATTTTAGAACATAATTTTTACCCAGAACTATTGTACGAATGGGAAAGTAGAAATCAATATATTTTATTGGGAAGAGAGATTTTTTAGGAATGGGGCGGAAAGTTAAAATTTCAGGATTTTGTTTTTATATATAGTATAGATTAGATGTGCAGAGGGAATTGTATTATACTATTTTTTAATTTTAGAATAGAATTTTTACCCAGAATTATTGTACGAATGGGAAAGTAGAAATCAATATATTTTATTGGGAAGAGAGATTTTTTAGGAATTGGGCGGGAAGTTAAAATTTCAGGAATTTGTTTTTATATATAGTATAGATTAGATGTGCAGAGAGAATTGTATTACACTATTTTATAATTTTAGAATATAATTTTTACCCATAATTATTGTACGAATGGGAAAGTAGAAATCAATATATTTTATTGGGAAGTGAGATTTTTTAGGAATTGGGCGAAAAGTTAAAATTTCAGGATTTTATTTTTATATATAGTATAGATTAGATGTGCAGAGGGAATTGTATAACACTATTTTATAATTTTAGAATAGAATTTTTACCCAGAATTATTGTACGAATGGGAAAGTAGAAATCAATATATTTTATTGGGAAAAGAGATTTTTTAGGAATTGGGCGGGAAGTTAAAATTTCCGGATTTTGTTTTTATATATAGTATAGATTAGATAGATTAGATGTGCAGAGGGAATTGTATTACACTATTTTATAATTTTTGAATAGAATTTTTACCCATAATTATTGTACGAATGAGAAAGTAGAAATCAATATATTTTATTGGGAAGAGTGATTTTTTAGGAATTGGGCGGGAAGTTAAAATTTCACGATTTTGTTTTTATATATAGTATAGATTAGATGCGCAGAGGGAATTGTATTACACTATTTTATAATTTTAGAATAAAATTTTAACCTGAATTATTGTACGAATGGGAAAGTAGAAATCAATATATTTTATTAGGAATTTGGCGAGAATTTAAAATTTTGGATTTTGTTTTTATATATAGTATAGATTTTCATGTTTACAATATTTATAAAACTAACTTCGTCTCATTTACCATTATATATAGGGGCAAGATCCCATGAGAAAAAAAAAACGTGATGACAATTTTGTAATTACGATTGTGCATCTTGTAATACCTGATTGTGCATTTGCCAATAAATGATTGTACATTTACAAACTTGTCCCCAAACTCACTGTCAATTATTTTCCAATTGTACAATCTAACATTTAATTACAAAAATTTTACCACATTAACTTTCATCATTGATCAAATTCGATGAACGGATGAAATTAATTCTCACCGTTCTCACAAAAAGAGTAGTTCTCATTTGATCCCAATTATATAAGAGCAGGGTAATCCCTTAAAGTATATATTTTCTTTCATTTCTCCAAAAGTATACCATAACTTTATATTGTTAAAAGCCCACAGACAAAAAGGGGGGTTTTTCTCTGTAGGAGCTAAAAGATGTATATTTATGGACAAAACATTCTTAAGATCAGAACCATCACCATTTTGGCACTGCAACAAAACATAATATTCACTTCCACAGCTTAACCATATTGTCACCACTTGCAGAAGCTACTAAACCAGCAAATGGTGACACTGCCAAACTGGAGATAGGTCCCTCGAGCACCGTCATCATCTTGTTCTCCGCCATGTGCCAAAGCTCCAGGGACTAAAATCAACACAAAACGGGCAAATAAACGTCACGAATGGCATTCCAACGACAAAAAAACGTTTTGTATCCATTCTGCAGTTGCAATAAATCGAATATGTAGAAAGTACCTTGTGAGAACCGATTACTAGCAGAGAAGGGTAAGTCGGATGAAAGCTGCAGGTACGGAGTCTTTTTCCCGTTATACTTAACTCATGCATGCATTTTTGGTCTCCCCCAGACTCGATTTTCCACACTCTAACGGAATCCTCGCTCAAAGATGCTAAATACTCCCCAGAAGAGCTCCAGCAAACAGACTGCACAGTTGATACATGTCCCTGTTATAAAGACGAACAAATGGCAGTCAGATTTTCAGAAAAAAACGATCTAAAGAGTAAGTAGATTGATCGAAATGTGATAAATTTCATCTTGCCTTCAAAGGGTATCTGCAGGTTTGGGTAGTCTCGACGTCTATCAAGGATACACCATTTCCTACTGCTGCAGCAAGAAACCTTCCTCGGGTGGGCTGGAACCTGACTTGACTTGCCCGAACCTGAGATTTTGGAATATGAAGAAAAAAAATATGACCTTATAAAAATTATGAGCACATAAATCCTGTGTTATATATACCTTTGAAACTCCAGCACAACCGCCATTTTTTATGGTCCAGTATCGTATGGCACTAACATCATCACAGGAGCAGATAAGATCCTCCTTGTTTGGATGAAAGTCTACTGAGATAACAGAGGCAGAATGCCCAGTAAAGGTTCGAATTGACTGGCCTGACTGTATTAATCAACGATGAAAAAAGTTTGAGATTCGAACATGGCAATATGATCTGGAAAGCTAAGTGATAGTTTGGCTTACATTATGAACATCCCAAATTTTTATCATCCTGTCCAGGGAACACGAAGCAAGCCGTGGCAGTCTTGGGCTAAAACGAACATCTGTAATTTTGTCCGAATGCTCTTCAAGTATGTATTTTTGCTCTCGAGACTCTGTGCACCATAAAACAACCTAAAACATAGAATCATCCATGAAACGAGGTTGTTATATCAGAAAGTCATCGAGAACTAATATGAACTTGGAAACCAAAATTACTGAATACCTTATTATCATCTCCGCCAATTGCAATCAGTTTACCCTCAGATGAGAAGTCACAGCAGTTAACAGCACTTGACTCGATGCTTCCAATTTCCGAAAATGTAATATCTATTTTCCAGTGGAAGGAAATCAAAACAGAAGCAATGAGACTAAAAGGAAAAAGACCCGAAGACAACAAAGTGATGTTAAAACATAAGAAAGAACTGTTAAAAGTTAAAACCTTTTCTAACATCTTCTAAGCACTGAGCAATCACATCTTCAGTATCCACGTTTTCATTAAGGAAAGACTCCACATTGTCGTCCACAGATCCATGATTTATAAAACGAACAATATCAGCCTGAAACTCCAAACGTGATAATGATTTCTCAGGTGACAGATGAACAATATTACAACACTAGATGCCCTTTTGGCCATCAAACATAATCAAAAGAAAAACTCCTTACCATTTGATTAGATGCCGATGCATTTGTATCAGAGCCACTGTTGCAAAACATTTGAGCCCGTGACTTGCTATCATCGGGAAGCAATGAAGGTACTGAAATCACATCTTCCATCGTCTGTGCTGATGGAGAAGAGGGTGCTGAACTTTGGGATGGTCCAGTGGTATTTGCAGTACCTGAACTATTGGTTGGATTTGAGGCCATTGGCCTCTTTCTTTTCCTCAGAGACTGGTTCGTTAAAGAAGATACCCAAAAATTGAACTAAATCAGAAGACAAATATTAAAGCTCTAAGAAAAATTTGTCACCATCCACTTGACTATAACAATGGGTTGGTGTAAACATTATAACAGGAATTTGAAAAGCTGTAAAATCAGCGAACCTGATCATTGTCTCTAGAGGTGTTTGAAAAGGTGACATCCATGGCACTGTTGCTAGTTGCAATCGCCTTGTCTTGCTGTGCAATTTTGTAGCTTGAAGTCGTTGGACATTGACTATGTACAGTAGACTTTTGACATTGCTGTTGGCTTTGATTGGCATTATTCAATTCAATCTGATAAAGCTGATAAATTTCCCAAAACAATAAATTAACATCGAGCCACCAGTATCTCAGAAAGAAAACGAGTCATGCCACAACTGTAAAATAAGAGAATATGAAAAAGGTACCTTCATTAGTGCATCATCTGCACGAGAGAACAGAGGAAGAGCCACTTGAACGGGCAAATTTGCATCAGGAACTATATTGTTCATAAAATTTGATTGCATATCATTCCTGATACCCATATACTGATCACCAAGAAGCATTTGAATTTGCTGCTGCAGCTGATGTTGTTGGGAGGGTTGAGAAAGAGGAAGCAAAGGGCTATGCTGCTGAAGAAGTCCAGATTGAAGTTGTTCTAATCCCTGGCTTATGCCAAGAAATATTAGTCAATGTACTCATCAGAATCTCAACCATGGTCTTGTGAGCATATAACCATTAATGTGCAATCCAACTATCAGCTTAAGCTTTTAGTTGAGATGGAGCACATGCTTCAATTTAGTATCAGAGCCTCAACGCCACTGTGAGGGGGCGTGTGAGCATATAGTAATTAATGTAAATACAGAACTCACCGTCAGTGGCCAACCCTTCAAAGGCAAATTGCTTACTCCATGATTTGATCCTGAATCAAGAGCAGTGGGTATGTAAGCTAAATCACATATCTATATTGGCTCAATTTCTAGTAGATTGTGCTCCCACATTAAAATGTTAAGCATCAAGTGTTTTTGCAAGAACAACTACATCATTTAGATTTCAGCCACACCAGTCTCTTCTTTTTTCCATGATCAAAAGCCCCACTATCCCATTTAAGATGCTTGGAGAACCAGAAATTGTTTCAGGGTTGCGCAAAGTTGATACAATAATACAAATCAGATTCAACAACTTTATGGACCAATGACATTTACTGAAATAGTATTCATAATCATTGAATCATTCATGAAACAAATATCTTAACAATTCTAGTAGAACTTGCAGATTTCAGCAGACATTATAGACCCAAAAGCAGACTCCTTCATACAGATACAAGTAAAAGTGATAAATAAACAATAAGTATCAAATGTTATACTACAGTGAACTGTTGGTACCTGGATGTTGAGTCAATGATTCATCTGAGAAAGCAGACTTGAGGTTTGTTAAGGGGTTCAGCATATTCTTTGTGCCCTGCTTCAGCAAGCAACAAGCATATCAGTATCAGTTTTGTTGCCTTTATGCCCCATTGTGTGATGGCCGATGGGTATGCTTTCCTGTGGACAAATTTTACTTACATGGGGAACATGGAGTTGCTGGGCTTGATCCTTCATTCCAGAAAAATATCTTAAATTGCCACCAGGAGTTCCTTGTAATATTTGACTAAATTGCATTTGAAACATACAATTGTTAGTGGTCAAGGCAGCAAAAGAGCAAAAAACACAGTAAGCCCAGACTCTAGATTACTTCATCCAAGTAAAAATACCGTGGAGGTTGGTCCCCAAAGGTTCCAGATCTTAATATCGAAGTATTATTTTGAGCCAAAGACTGACCAACGTTTTCACCACACCTAGACTGTATAGATTTCTTAAGAAAAAAAAACAACAGCAGATAAACCATGTCAAACAAGAACGAGTTAGCATAGTCATTATCAAAGCTCTGAGTTGCTCAACTACCTTCCTGTTTCCCCCAGACAACTGAGCTTTACTTTTGATCAGTGCATTAGTAGCCCCAAGGCTTTGTCTTGAATTAGTTTCATGGCCAGTGCCACATTCAAACCGAGTCTCTTCTCTTTGTTTCTGCGTTTGCTGTTCAATATGCTTTTGCATGATCAGTTGCTCTATTTGTTGCATTTGCTGCTGCTCAGCACTTTGATGTTGTTGCTGCCGCTCCTGTGCTTTTGGCATTATGATCTGCAAATATAGAATTGATGGAATATCATTATAATCGCTTCTTATCATGCAATTATATTGATTATAGCAGCAAGATGAAAACGGTACATAACATAGCTCTATGGAATAACACAAGCCAACTTTAAATCCAGAATGATTTATAAACCGATCAGCTAGCCTACCTCATTGTGAGATCCACTGGTTACTGAAACAGGGCATTTGAACCTAGCAATGAATATCTCCCAAAAGATTGACCACCATTCTAAAAGAAAACCGCCTGGAGCATCAATTGCTGGGAAGGACATAGTGTACTAGTTAAACCAACTTCCAAGTTACAACTGAGTTAGAAATAACTAGACATGTATGCAATTTCAACAAGTTAGAAAACGATTCGACTGGATGTAAAACCTATAAAATGTTATGCAAACTTTTCCCCATTTTTTTTTACCTGCCCGGTTTGTGGGCACTTGTGCTTCAGCTTGAAATGCCCTTGCAGAAGCAGTCAACTTCCTCTTCACAAGATAATCATATACATAAACATCTAACCTGTTACTCCAAACAGCAAGAATATCAAATCACAGACTTTGATATTATAGGCCCTTATCAAACCACATTTAGCTTGATTATCAAAAACCAAAGACCAAGAACACATGCAATTGTACATACAGAAATAAAAACCCATCTAGAAAGTAGAAAACCAAGGAGGTAATTCATATGCACATTTACATTGGCAGATATACTCAAAAAAAATTACAAACAAACAAAAAATGTAAAAATAATAAGCATCCAAAAAGAGAAACAGAAACCACTATGTCAAAACAAAGGGCAGAAGAATATGCAATGCCAAGAACACAGAACATTCTAGACAAGATAACCCTTCACTATTGCCCACAGATTTTACCAAAACCCTTCGACCAAATATGACCACAGTTTGTTCATATACGCCATAATCCTAAAGAACCACCAAGCAAATAGCCCACAAGTGAAAATTCCATGAAAACAACAAACCAGAAACAAAATGGGATATACCCATTGCAGAAACACATAAATATAACACCACCAAAATAAATAAATAAATAAAAAATAACCAGAAAATTCCAACAACAAAAAAAATAAAAAAATAAAAATCTGATCTTCAGAACTCAAAAGTAAAACAAAATGGTAGCGTGAGAACTACTACGAGAAACAAAAAAAAGGCAACCGACTGGTTTCTCGCCATTGGAGAAGCAGAAAAGGCAGACATCACCATCGATGAAACCCAATCCCAACCCCAAACAAAAAGATCACAAGTTCTCTTCGAGATAACACGAGCAAGAAAAGAAGAGAACAAAAAGAAACATTAAAATAAAATAATACTCCTAGTACTAAAGAAAAAAAAAAACAAAAACAAAAACAAAAATCTCTCACGTTTTATCTGGTTCCATGTTGGGATTAGTCATGGAGCGTGGGTACTAGCAGTAGTCTTGAGTAATGAATGAGTAGTGGCCTCGAAGAATGTCAGTCAGCCGGAAAACGCTTTAAGAAATATTTGTTTAAGCTTTGAAAGGTGTTTCAGAGGACGCTTAAACTTTTCAGACGTTTTGAATACTTATTGCTGCTTCGCTTCGCGACAAAAATTAATATGTATACCCCTCCGTAATTCGTATTCTTGTAATAATATATATCTACTCCGTACGTAGTACATCCATTATCCTTAATGGGTAATGTGGATTTTTGTTTAATTTTTTAGGAAGAAAAAATCAAGTATGATGTTTACGCTAATGGGTAATGTGGTTTTTAAGGGTTTTTTATATTGCAAGTGTTGATTTTATTGGGGTCATCATGAAAAGAGAAAAGGAGAAAAAGAAATTAAGAGATGCGCGTTGAGCGCAATATTCGTGTCCAGGTACGTGCATAACACGTGCCATGCTGGACATGTAAACCAAGATTTTTATTTCTTTTAAAAAAAAATTGTCAGCTTTTTTTTTTTTCTTTCCCGTTTGTTTTTCTCTCTCCCTCTTCTCTCTCTTAGTTGACATCTCAAAAAAAATACAACTATTGAGGTTGCTCTAGCATCTCTAATAGGGATTCTTTCATGGTTTTTAGAACATTAAAAAACTATATGGTTGATTTTTAACAAATATAGATAGTATTTTTTGTTGGTTTTTTCTCTTGCAATTTTTGATTTTTTGTGTGGCCCGCCAAGAGAGAGAAATATGAAAACAAATACAGAAAACGCTGCGTGGAGCACAAGAATCGCGCCTAGTAAGCGCGTGCTATACATGTGCCTATTGGGTGCGTATTTTAAACTTTTTTTTTCTAATTTGTTATCGACCTTTTTTTCCCTTGCGCGCCCTCATCTCTCTTTTTTAATTGGCACCTCAAAAAAAATAAAAAATAAAAAAACTATTGATGATGGAAGCAAAACAATCTCTAGACTTCTCCACCAACATTTGACCTTTTGATTAATGCCCCAGCAAATTTCACCATGGAAAACTTTCATTTTCCACATTGCATCACAATCTTGGTCTTCATCCACCACCTTTTTGTTTCACAAAATATCAAATTACTTTTAGAAGTGTTTGATTCGAAGAATGTGAGATTATTATAGGTAGTGTAAGATTACAAAATGTAAACTTACTTGTGCATTTGGTTCAAATTGTATAAATATAATACTAACATATTTGGTTAAGGCCTAAGTATTACTCTTTCAGTCTCATTTTATGTATTTGTTTTGATTAACGATTCATTTATTTTTAATAATATTAAGTTTAGTATTAGTATGTAAAATGATTTGATCAATAAATAATAAATATGACACGTAAATGGAACATAGTGAGTATCTTTTATGTCCTAATAATATTTTTACTTTAATATATAACCTTAATAATATGAACCAAACATGTAAATGCAATATGGTAATGTTATACATCTTAAATCAAGCACCCCTAAATGCTAAATTTATTTAGAGATTAAAATGTCATTTCCCTTTTTAAAATGTAAAAGTAGCATGTAATAAAATCTTGATTTGTGAGATTATAGTACTCTATCATTTTTAAGTAATACCAATCTATTAAAAATCCACACACATAGAAAATATTTAAGACATTGATAATATATACAAATTGTATACCAAGAAGGCAACAACATCTGTAATGCTTAAGAAATATTTACCCTCCACGTCATAACTATATATATCCAATATCCTCTCTTTCCGATATAAATACCCGACCTTTTAATCAAATATATTTTAGAACACAACATTTAATTGCAATAATTTATATTATATAATATGAATAAAGTTTAAAAAAAAAAAAAAACGAAAACTTACAATGATATAACTGTCAATGATTTATTCACTCATCAATGAGTGACATACTAATATGAAAACTAGCCATGGCTCAATTGTTAACTACTATTTCACCCAACAAGCGTCATGCTTTAATATGAAAACTTTGTAATCGAGCGGTATAATTGTTGCTTTTTCGAATCTTAAACCTTAGTATGAGGCATTGACTCTTTGTGATCATTCTACCCTCACTCTTTGATTTTATTTTATTTTTTAATTTCTACCAATATTCAAATACACTTTTGTATTTGGATATTGGTAGGTTTGCTTTCCCATGGTGAATATATGAATATACTTTCATTCACTCATCAATGGGTGACATAGTAATATGAAAACTAGCCATTAAACACCATTCGAGATGCTTTAATAGAGTGACAGTTGTTCAAATTAGTGTTTGTGGATTTGTGCAAATTTTTTATCCATAGGCAGTGATCAATTGACGTGTTATAAATGATAATGCATAGATATTACTAATACTTACCTGAAAAAAAAAAAAAAAAAAAAAAAAAAAAAAAAAAAACACACACACACACCCCTAAATATATGTCCAAAATACGAGGCCATCAAACAAGATTGCAATATCATCACCTTAACAATTTATAGCATGGATTTTTAATATGATAGCATTTAATAATAATAATAATAATAATAATAATAATAATAATAATAATAATAATAATAATATTATTATTATTATTATTATTATTATTATTATTATTATTATTATTATTATTAATGGATGATTGAATATGTGGTATTATCGCATTGGTTAATATGGAGTGACACTTTTAGTTTTTTTTTTTTTTTAATTTACTAATTACTTAATAATTAGAACAAATTAATAAGTATAAGGGAAATTTTTTTAAAAACAGTTTATTATTTATATTTTAGTATAATTCACATTGTTAGTGAGTTTATCATGTAATTAAAGAAACAAACGTAGAGGAACAGCAAGAAACAATTAATTAAGGAAACTATAGTTAGGAGTTAGAAAACTACTACCAAACAAAAAAGGGGGGAAAAAACGAATAAAGAAATAAATAAAGCATTGTATATGAGACATTATCTCATTATAACTACAAATTCAAAAATAAATATATGTTTAAAAAATCTACATATATAAATGCGTATTCAAACATTATAGTTACCAATTAATACATAAATCAAGAAAAACTGAGTTGGATACTATAATTAAATATAATGGTCACATTATATAAATTTTGGTGTTAAATTACTAATTTGTAAAGTATTGGATATAACTGTCATAGATAAATGTTTGGATTTTTTCTACTAAAAAGTCTAAATTCAATATTAATAAATCCCTATTTTACAAATTCAATAAGGCCCTCACCAAAAAAAAAAAACAAAACAAAAAAAAAACAAAACAAAAAAAAAAAAAAAAAAAAAAAAAAAACAAATTCAATAAGGCTGAATTTATGTGTGTGTGTGTGTATTAGAGAGGAGAAATTTGAATGTTTTAAGTACAACTTTTTGTAAAATTTAATTTATGTTTAATATGGTAATATAATTTAATTATCTTACAACATATGATTTACATAGAAAATTTAAGTGTCTCTCATTATGATATTGTCAGTGTGGTTGAGTGGAGGGACTCATACATCTTTCACCAAAGGTCAGGTTCGATCATTAGCTTTGGGTATGAAGTAATCTTCTCCCAAATACTACCCACTAAACCATTGAGTTAAGTCTGTGCGGGTAGGGTATGAAGTAATCTTAAATCCACAGCTAGGGATGTAAACAAATCAATTTAAAAAAATTCAAATACTCTTTTCGATTCGAATATTTTTCGAATACGAATTAGAGTGTATTCGATTCGAATAGTATTCGAATATTTTATGCTATTTAAATATAAATTTTTATTACATTTTATCGTAATTTATTGGAGAATTTTGTAAAAAAAAAAAAAAATTAAGTTAGGTATTTTGAATTCGAATATTCGAGTCGAATCGAATATATTCGAATAAACTGGTCGAATCGAATACAAATCAAATTTAAGATTCGAATATTAAACGAATACGAATACGAATATTCGAATATATAGTCGAATTCGAATCGAATAGTGAGATATTTGACTCGATTCGATTCGTTTACACCTCTATTCGCAGTTCCAGATTAAGTGTTCGACGGTGGAAACTCTGGACTCCACCCAAAAAAGGAAGAAATCACATCTTTTTATTCTTTATTTTTTTAATCCATGATCAAAATATTTGTTCTTTCCATTTTAGGAGGGTGGTATCGGAATAGGAGGAAATTTCACTATAATTTATACGCACTATCTGATGCATGATATATTTATTAAGAGAAAATTACACTTTTGGTCCTGTGACTATTGTGATCTTGTTAATTTGAGTACTTGACTTTCAAAACTATCAATTTAGTCCTGTAACTATGCAATTTTTAACACATTTGGTCCTTCCGGCCAAATGTTGTCGGAAAAATTTAAACCTTTTAAAAAATTTTATTTTTGGGGGCAAAACAGTCATTTTACATTTAAAACAAAAAAAATAAAATAAAAAATTGTTTGCTTCCTTCTTCTTCACATACGAGCGACAGTTTCGCCGGACTCCGCGGACTACCTCGCTGCCTCCACAGGACTACGTCGCTGCAACACAGTCATTAAAATCATTTTCTTCCCCATCCTTCACGGAGGAATTGAGCAAGACCACCTGGACAGCTTTGTTCTCGTCGTTTCCCCCACCAACGCCGCCGCCACCCTCCTCCTCTTCTTCCATGACTGCTTCGTTGGGGAGTGGAACTTCTACATTTCTACAGCAGGAAGGGTGTTTGTTGATCAATGGAATTTGCAGTGTTGATTCTTGTGCCCAATTTCCGTTCCCAAATCGGAGTGAGAACTGAGACGGAGATTCTGATCGGTAGCCAAAATTCAGACCTCCGGTAGAGATTGGAGAGGAATCTTAAGTCATCTGATCGAGGACTCCGCTGGACCACCTTGCTGCTTGAAGGGGTGGGGGGGGGGAGGAGCAGCGACGGTTTCGCCGAGAACCCAAGCCCGCCTTCGCCTGACTACCTCACTGCAACGCCAAAGCTTCCCATCGTCGACCCAAATAAAAACCAACAACGAGGAGATGAAGCAGCGGCAGCCGGGAGCCAGCGACACCTGAAGGAGAAGAGATGCAACGACATCACCGGAGAATCCAGCTTGCCTCCGCCATCTCTCAGCGCCGGCGACATCTTGCAGCAAGAAGAAGTTGCAGCAGCAGGGGAAGAGCTTCGAAAGGCCATCAACTGGTGTTGGAGTCGCCATCGTCGAATTAAGAAGCCAAGTTCGTCGTAGTTCTGGTACGCGTTCTCACCAAAAGGCCGTCAACTGCCCAGTCCTCGTCATTGCATCAACTACTACGCGAAGAAGGAAGTAAATAAATGTTCATTTTTGTTTTAAATGTGAAATGACTATTTTGCCCCTAAGAATAAAAAATTTAACAAGGTTTAAGTTTTTCCGGCAACATTTGGCCGGAAGGACCAAATGTGTTAAAAATTGCATAGTTACGGGACTAAATTGATAGTTTTTAAAGTCAAGTATTCAAATTAACAAGACCACAATAGTCACAGGACCAAAAGTGTAATTTTCTCTATTTATTAATTATGCTATCTTTTATTTTAAAAATTGCTTCATAATTTTTATCTCATAATTATTTATTATTGGATTACTTTTAATGATAAATACCTTATTGTTTAATTAACTTGTGACTTGTGAGCAACAAATTCAAAGATAGCTAATAAATATTTTTAAAAAATCATACACTTAATGTCATGTGAGAGCTAAATATATGGATCAATTTAGAACACACCATGTTGATATTTTGATCGCTTACCACAATATTCGTTAATTCTATCTTATATTTATATTTATACAAAAAAAAAAAAAAAAAAAAAAAAAACTTGAAAATCTAGAATATACCAAATACAAATATAATTGTTTTACACGTTTATCACTTAAAATTAGCGATTAAAGTGTAATTAATCTTTTCTATGTTTAGACATATTTAGCTTTCTTTCTTCCAAAATGTTGAATTCCCAACTCAAAGGTCAACCCCCCCCCCTCCCCCCCAAGGGATCTGTCCACTTTGAACATAATCCTCACACTACCGCTGCTGAAATTCGAATATTAATCTCTTCTTCCAAATATTACATACTGAGTCATTGAACTAAGTCAGAGCCAGACATATTTAGCTTTACCATAAGAAATGTGTGCATCGAAACCACCTACCAACTAATACAACACCAATATTATTATTATTATTATTATTATTATTATTATTATTTAAGAATAAAAAAAAATAAAGGTGCATCAAATAAGCAATTATAGAGCAATGGGTAAACAGCATAATTTTCTAATAATGTAGAAGCATACAAAAAGCATGATAGGAGGGTACACGTGAAATGTCATGATGTTTTTTTTTTTAGTTTACTAGAATTAGAAAAAGGGCGTGAAAGAAACACGCCATTCCAATTTCTACTTTGCAATAAGTCAAGCTCTAATTAATGGTCTCCAATGCTGTTGCTGCAGACTAGAGTTGCAGTACCATCAGATTTCATGCACCAATTCACAACATTGTTGCTTTTCGTGTTTTAACTTTTTTATTTTCTTTTTTCTTTTTTCTTTTTCTTATCTTTACATTTTTGAACGAGTAAATACCCAAATTGGTCCCTCGACTATAGCTAAATTCACAAATTGGTCATCGACTTTCAATTTCAACTAATTAAGTCCTTAATTTTACAATTTTGACATGATTTAGTCTTCCGTCTATTTGACCATTTGTTGACCGTGATCGACGATCTCCAGAAGAACATCCAGCTCTCGTCGGAGCACATGGAGGCCTCCAGGATGACGTTGCACCAGTTCGGAAACACGTCGTCTTCTTCGCTTTGGTACAAACTCAACTACATTGAATACAAAGGGAGGATGAAGAAAGGCGACCGGATTTGGTAGATTGCTTTCGACAGTGGATTCAAATGTAACAGTGCGGTCTAGAAATGCAACTGGAACCTTAAAAACCCGACGATGGACTATGAAATTACATATATATCCTCAAAAATCACAGTCAACAAACGGTCAAATAGACAGATGACCAAATTGTGTTAAAATTGCAAAGTTAAGGACTTAATTGGTTGAAATTGAAAGTTGAAGACCAATTTGTAAATTTAGCTATAGTCGAGGGACCATTTTGGGTATTCACTCTTTTTGAACACAAATAGTTATTATCCAACTAATTAGAAAGCATTCCTAAGTTCTCAACGATTTTGAATCATCACCCTATTATCTGAAACAAGATTTAAGTTGATTATGATGATCGCCACTCGAGTTAAACCTGGAGGGCTGTTCTAACTTATTTGTATGATGAAGTGATTTATCCATTTTTTGTCTGGAATGAATAACGGTTCATCATGATCACTTATCTTATACGCTCATGTACAGTTATTATTATTATTAGAGCTAATTCTAGCAATGGTCATTCGACTATTGCAATTTTTCAAAATTGGTCATCGACTTTTAATTTAGACAGAAAAGACACTTGATTTTCAAATTTTTTCCAGCAATAGTCCTTCCATCAAACATCAGTTAGTATGGCGTTAAGTAGAGGGGTAGTGTAATCATTTCCTTAATTGCTTTCTTCTTCCACTTGCACTGCTTCACACTATTACTTCTTCTTATGGGCTTAGCTTCAAACTGGAATCCAAATCTCCAAAGACACAGACACAGGACTACTCGCCGCTCTATGTTTTGCACTCCACCAGTCTTAAAAAAATAAGGTATATCATCACAGGTGCTGAAATTCTGAAAGTGAATATAAGAAATTGGAAATTAAGAGGAAAATAACAGGCCGTCGACGCCAAAATTTGACACGATGGTGGTGGTGTGGTGGCGGTGATTGCGGTGGTATGGTGGTGGTGGTGGTGGCGGCGGTGGCAGCGGCGACGGCGGTGGCGGTGGTAGTGTGGTCTTGTATTGGTGGTGGTAGTGAAGTGGTGGTGGTATGGTGTTGGTGGTGGTAATGGTGGTAGTGTGATGTTGGTGTAAAAAGTTGAAAAATGAACGGAAAATAATTTTCGTTGATTTGATTTTCCAGACACATCCAAACACTAGAAACTCAGAAAATGATTTTCAGAAATCATTTTTCAAGTTTACAAACACACCCTAACGTCATATACATTCACCATAGAAACAATATATAAAAAATAAATAGACATTCAAGTAAGATTAGACCTATCTTTTTACTAAATAAGCTAAGTTTACGTCCAAACTAAATCAAATTACAAATTTCTTAATAGAGACCTGACCTATTCTCACCCCTAACCATTCTCCTTGGTCTACCCCAGCCCCCAAATAAACACTTTGCCCCACATTCGCTAGGATCATTAGTCCAACCTCCCATGAAAAACAGTCCCCGTATACATTCCAAGTTGACTGGATTTCCGTGAAGTCCTTCCAAGATCAATGTGCAATATATTTAGATAATTGCTATTCTTTTATCCGCTATAAAATTTAAATAGTTTGTATCAAAATTTAATCATTTATTTACTTTCGAAAGTCAGAAGGAAAAGAAAAACTGAAAATTAAAATAATAATTTAAATATTTAACCAATGTGGACCTAGACTATTTCTATTTATTTTTCTCTTAGGTAATTATCATTTAATATATTATGTTTTCACAGAATACTATAAAAGCAATTAATCCCATAGTAAAAAAGCTAACACATAATTAGCTCATATATTGTGATGTCTCATTAAAAATTAAGATTGAACTGCCCTAAATCCTAATTGTGTACTGCAACAAAGTTTTAACGCTTGGCTGGAGAATCCCATTTTAGTAATTGTAGTAGCTTTCAAAGTTATTATTACTGTCCTAATGATTTCAATTTTACAGCTTCCTCGAAAGGAGCTTCATGACATATGTATCTTAATGGAATCACATTCTTTGAGCTCTGCCTAACAAACAATGCACATTTGCAATGTCTACAATTATGTGGTTTGCTCTCTCTCTCTCTCTCTCTCTCTCTCTCTCTCTCTCTCTATATATATATATATATATATATATATATATATATATATATATATATATGGATGAGTTCTGGTGCGAAGATATTCATAGGTGAAAAATAAGGTTAGATCTGAGCCGTTGATCAAATCTAAATCAATGACTCAAATTAATGAATTTTAAAAATTAAAAAAAAAAACGTGCGTCCTGCATCCATCTTCTTCATGTTTACTCCAAAGATAACATTTCCACCATTTGTTATTATATTGCTATCATATTCTTTTTCTTTTGAATTAGATCATTTTGAATTTAGGAACCAAAGCTGGAAAAATTCATTGTGCTGTTGAATGAAAAAAAAAAAACTATAATAATGGCGCACCTTAAGAAGGAAAACAATGCGCCTTAAGAAGAAAAACCACGCACCTAAAGCTTTAGACTGACGCACCTTAAGAAGAAAAATCACTCACTTAAAGCTTTAGGCCGATGCACCTTAGGTTTCAACAACTGATGCACTTTAAGCACACAAATCACGCACCTTAAGAAGGAAAATCACGCACCTAAAGCTTTAGACTGACGCACCTTAAGCACACAACACAAAAATCATGCACCTTAAGAAGGAAAATCACACACCTTAAGAAGGAAAACCACGCACCTAAAGCTTTAGGCCAACACACCTTAAGTTTCAACAAATGACGCACCTTAAGCACACAAATCACGCACCTTAAGCACACAAATCACACATCTTAAGAATGAAAACCACACACCTTAAGAAGGAAAATTATGCATCTAAAGTTTTAGACTGATGCGCGAGTTTTCAACAAGTGACACACCTTAAGCACACAACACAAAAACCACACACCTTAATAAGCACAAAAACTACGCACGTCAAGTAGGAAAACCACGCACATTAAGAAGGAAAACCACGCACCTTAAATTTGACTTAGATGCAAAAAGATCAAATTTGCCACCCGCGTTTGTTTGTTTGTTTTTTTTTTTTTTTTAAATTTTGTTAATCCTGGACGTTATTCTTGACAAGATCAATGGCTCTCATCTCACCCCACAACCACACCTGACACGCACAACCACACGGGAACTCATATATATATATATATATATATATATATATATATATATGTGTGTGTGTGTGTGTGTGTGTGTGTGTGTGTGTGTGTGTGTGTGTGTGCGCGCGCGCCCCAAACATGCTTTTAAATAATTATAAGGGAAAATGACACTTTTTCCCCCTGAGTTATATACCTATAACATTTTTTCCCCCTGAATTATTGAAGTGGCTGTTTTTCCCCCTGAAATGTTAAATGGACATATTTACCCTTAAAATAAATATTTCATTTATTTTTTTTCTCCAACAAATTATGACCATAATTTGGTTCAAACCAAACAAACACTATAGCAACCAAACTGAAATATTCCAATTACAATTTAGAATCGAAACCCAATATTTAGAGTTTATTAAAATCGTGAATCGGAACGGACGGTTCATGTTCCGAACTGAAAAAATAAAATACATTTATTGTTGAATTTAGACTATTTTAAAATAAAAAATAAAATTTTAAAATAAAGACGGTTCAAAATCGCGAACCGGGCGCCGGTTCACGGTTCAAGATTCAATTTTTTTGATACATAATTTTAATAAATTGACATCTAAATATTGGGTTCTAGATCTGAATCATAACCGGAAACTTTTAATTCGATTGCTTTAGTGTCCGGTTCAGTTCAAACCGAACCGTGGTCATCCCTACGTATACGCAATAATTTGTTGGAGAAGTAAAATAAATAAAATGTTTACTTTAAGGGTAGAAATGTCAATTTAATATATCAGGGGGGAAAAAGCACCACTTTTTAAATAATTGAGGGAGCTAATGTGCTTACCTAAATAATTGAGGGGAAAAAAGTGCTATAAGTATATAACTCAGGGGAAAAAAGTGTCATTTTCCCTAATTATAATGTTATTCTTATTAAATATAAGTAACATTTTTTAGGATGAAAATATTTGCTTTTAATAAAATAAGTTATCATAATTTATTTATGAATATTTTCGTCATAATGGAGTGACAAGTACAATTTACTTAATTATATAGGGAGTAGTACTTATATATACACAGGTAATGTATTAAATATTTGTTACTTCGTATGTCATAAACACCTATAAAAGATAAATAATTCATTTAAAGCATGTTAATCCATATTTGTTAGCATGGAATTTGTTTTAAAATGCCACAAAATTTTATAATATGAAACATAACTCATAATATACTAACTAAAGATGAAGTTAATTTGATCCCTTATTAATATAAGTCAGGTAAATTTTATTTCAAAAAAGAAAAAGTTAATTTGCTAATGTTAAAAATGTCAAATTATAATCACTAATCTGTCAAAAATCACATGTTGTTTGACTGGGAGTAAAACAGTGACTTTTGGTAGTGAACTAAAAATGGGCAAATTGACAAAAGTCAAAGAAAAGCTTTTCAGTTTTCCCTTTGAATGGCAGAAGCAGCATTTATCTCACAAACAGTACACATGAAAATGACCACAAAGGACAAAATGCCTTAGGCCCCGTGAACACTGCCAATCACAATTTAGCAATCTTTTACGGAGTATTAATTTTATATTTAACTTTTTGGAAGCTAAAGTTAGGCTATTATGAATATTTTAAAATTTGTAATAATTTTCACACAACACATAATAATTGGTACAAATTCTTATTTATATCAGCACAAATTATTTTATATAAATTAATAAAAAATAATTGTCATATGATAGAACTCAAAAGAAAATCACTCATGAATGACCAATACTATACTTGTCCATGATCAATAACAATGGAAGTGTTTTAGTTATAGAAAATATTTTTCAATTTTAATTCTAGTTTTTCAAAATTTTAAAGTTTTTATTTTTTTATTTTTATTGAAAAATAAAAAGTTATGTCTAAATTTATTTAGTTTTAATTTATAAAATAAAAAAATCATTTCAAATTTAGTTTTTTTTTTTAATTTATAAAAATAATTGTGAATGGTAATTAATAACATAATAGTGAGAGAGGGACTGACTATGAGGGTGAGTAACTTCTTCTCCTAAAGGGTTGAATCTCCAACTCCAAGGACCCCCTACACCCCAGCCCGATAGAGCATTTGAGAGGATGTAAATCGCAATGTCTCAATGGCTCTACAAACAGGGCCAAATGTCAGTGCGCACAATGGATCTGCCCATTTTGGACATAATCCCCACACTACTGCCGTCAAGGTTCGAACCTTGATCTCTTCTCCCAAATACGGCCTACTGAACTATTGAGCTGCCCAAGTGTGAGTAACTTGTCAAAGTAATGCAGTATACATGGATTTAAGAAAGAGTAGATAAACAAGTGGTGAGTAGATATGTAAAGCAAGTGGTGATGGTAGTAAAGATACTAATAGAAACATATAGTTACATAAGTGGTAGTTAGGTATAGGTGACAAGGAAAGGGAGTATATATGCAAATAGTGATAGAGGTAAGTAAGCAATAATGATTAGTAGAAATGGTTGTGATTATAGTTGGTATTGCTATAAATAGATAAGTAATCATAGGTAAAGGTATACCGGATATTTAAACTTACCAAATTAATAAATATCTTATTATGGTAGGGAAACTTTTGTTATTCATTTTGTTTTGGCTTATTGGCAGGAAAAATCTAAATATTCACACTTTGTAACAATTATACCAAAACTTCTAAAATTTGGTGAAAAATAAACTACAAACATTTAGTAACAATAATATACCCAATTAACTACTCACTCTATGTAGTGACAAGCTACTCATCCTCTAGTCTAAGATTTGATAAACACAAACACACAGGAGAAGTAGCAGACTTCTATTCCTTGAAGTCATCCTTGTCATCAACGCGAATCGCCTGGTTCCTCCAGTAGACGGCCAGGGCGCTTCCACCGAGCTGTGAGAATAAACGATGAAATTAGATCAGAGACGAAAGCTAAACGATGGATAAGCTCGGGTTTACGCGACCTACCGCCATGCAAACAACGCTCACTGCAGAGGGTACAGCAACTAGCGGGTTTTTGAAGTGCTTTTGTGCTAGTAGAAATCCTAGTGCAGAACTCTGGGAACGTAACACCAAATGACAAGCGTTATCACGGGGAATAAATCATTGTACACACAAGGAAGCTTCTGATAAGAGCGATGATAAGAGGAATTGAAGCATGTGCTCCATCTCAACTAAAAGCCTAAGTTGATTGTTGGATTGCACATTAATGGTTATATGCTTAACAGGGCCTTATTACCTGCATCCCGCATTCAATTGAAATGGTTCGGGAGGTTGATTCGCCAAAAAACAGCTTTGAGATCCAGTAACCAAGAAAAAAGGCGGCAGCATGTAAGAGGGCGACTGGGAAGAGTAGTTGTGCGCCCTGAGTTTTCAAGACATCTGCAACTTGCCCGATCTAGAAAAGATACAGAAGTTTAAATATGGTTTCAGAGAGAAAGTGGTTGAATGAATTACTAAGGGATAGCCAATGTTGTAGACTTACTGGACTTGCACAGAGAAGAGTTGTCAATATAACTCCAATTAGAGGGGTAACTGTAATTATTTTGGATGTGAACTTGGGGAAATACTCATTTGATAACACTGCAAAACAAAAGCCGAATCCAAATATACCACATCATTAGATCAAAGACACTTTTGGAAGAACCAGCTTGGTTGGCGTGAGTGGCTGTGCACTCTCATTTCTTAAGAGAGGTCGGGAGTTCGAACCCCCTCTCATATGGAAAAACCATTCTGGCCAGCACTTTGCCCCTTAATAGGCCGGACCAGTGAGAATGCGGATTAGTCTGAGTATAGTACAGGTTTAAAGGTGCCTCCTACAGTTAGGACAAAAAGACACTTTTGGAAGTATGAAGAATAAGCATTAGTGTTCTACCCTTTTTCGGTTTTTCCCTCGCCACCAATGCTCAAGTGTTCATTCAGAATGGGAAAAAAAGAAGGAAAAAGTGATATTATCCGTAAAATGTACCTCCAATAATAGTTGGTACTAACACAACCTGGAATGTGCTGATGGCAAGCCCCTATAAAATTACCAAAAGCCAATTAGTAAACCAAAAAAAAAGTCTTGGAATAGCAAACAGCAAGAGGTTAGGGTGCAGAGTTGAACAATGGAGAAAATTGGCTACCAGAAATTCTAATCAGCCAATATTTTCATGATTCCAAACACAGCAAAGCATTTTACCAATCCTTTAACTATCGAAGTCACAGATCATCTCCTTGAAGATCACTACCGAGCTTCATGGAATTTGCGTCTTTACAGACTAATACTGGTACTAATGCCATAAAAGTCAAGCATTCACATACTTACCACTGCATCAACAGGGACAAGCTGACCAGCCAAAAGCATAGTCAGTAGTGGAGTCATCAGAATAGCCCCAATAGTTGAACACCTACAAATCCATAGAAACGTTAAGATCCTCAATCCTATATTGAAAGCAATTTAAAAGTAATTTTACTTCAGCAAATTGCATCGGTTCATAAGTCAAGAAAAAACATTGGACTCAGCAATCCATGTGTAGTTTCTTCCCGGAAAGCATCCATTTCTACAAGGCTATACTAATGAAACCCTTTATCTAAAGGTCAGGTTGTGTAGATATTCCTTCCCTCCAACCCTTCATGCAGTGTTGAGGTGGCTGACCTTTTTTTTTGTCAGATCATGAGGTGTCCTGAGCAGGCCCTAACTGTAGGAGGGACCTTTAAGCCCGTACCATACTCAGACTAATCCTCATTCGCACTGGACCAGCCCAATTAAGAGGCAAAGTGCTGGCCATATTGGTTTTTTCCATACGAGAGGGGGTTTGAACTCCCGACCACTCTTAAGGGATGAGAGTGCACGGCCACTCACGCCAACCAAGCTGGCTATTGAGGTGGCTGACCTTTTGTCCTTTACCCAGACTTTCATTTTCTCCAATTCCAAATTCTCCCATCGGCAATCTATTATCCATTACTTACTTTCATGAAAGTAGTAAACGGGGCTTGCCAAGGTTATTGATGCATAAGCTATGTTACTATTTTAGCACAAAGGTGCGATTGAATAAAAAGATGAGAACTAAGCTTACGTTGTCATAAGAACAGATAGTGCTACATTGCCCTTCGATATAAAAGTTGCGACATTTGATGCCTGTCCTCCAGGACAGCATGAAACCAGGATAAGACCAGTTGCAAGGGGAGCAGACAATTTTAGAGCCTACAATTTATATACCAATCGAAGTAAGAAAATGGTTATTAACAAATATTCCATAATAAAAGCCATAGTCTAACCACAATTGGGAGTTTCAAGAATATGATGCTAACAACTCATCATCATAACAATAGGTACAAGGGTAACATTATATGGAGTATAGGCAAAAAGAAGAACTATGATCAATGAGAGAAAAAAAAAAAAATTAATACCCTTGAAATGGCATAGCCTAACAGTGGTTTAATTAAGTATTGTGCCAAAAATCCTACACCCACCTGCAAAAACAAAAGAAATGAATAGGTACTGTTCTTCTGACAGTGCACAAACAGTCAGAAACGGGAAAATAAAATCAGGAAATTGAATCAAGTTACAGCTTATTACAGTCCATGGGTTCCGCAGACAGCGTCTGAAGTCATCAAAAGTCAGCGTTAATCCCATCGAGAGCATGAGGAATCCCAAACTAAGAGTGAAAAGGTCAGTTTCCAGCCAAGTCACCTGTAAGACTAGTATGTCTCTATTAGCTAAATATTATTACGTGTAAAAAGTAATTAAACTCAGAGACGGGTTGTAAATTTTACCGCGGAAGGCTTGTAGATACCAATGACAGTACCTAATATAACCTGCCAAGTTAAAAAGAATTATGTATTTCAAATCATCCAAATACCAAAAACTCCTTCTAAGAGCAGACGAAACATTCCCGATTGTATGATGAACCAGAACATACCCACACAGGAAAAAGTGTTGTCAAAGTCTCAATGATTCTTTCATACTGGCTCATGCCACTAGAAGAATCACCTGGAATATCTCCAGATACATTTGTAGCCGCCTTGCAAGAAAGTCTTAATTTCCTAGTTTCCATAAACAAACATACTCTTAGATAATTCCCAAAGCTGATCATACTGAAATGGGAAAACTTGAAATAAACAAGTACAGGGAACTCCCAAATGTCTGGATGTTGTTAAAATAAAAAGGAATTCTTGAAATTCAAGCAGAAGGCAAAGATAAGGAAAAAAAAAATCCCTTCCTCCCCTACAATTTTGTTGCATATCTTTCCCCATTTTCTCTGGAAAATTCAACAGTGCCAAAAGCTTACTTTACAAAATAATGTGCAAATTGCAAATGCAGATGATCAACTCCTAGTAAAAGGACCATATTGGGATAACAAGCTACAAAAATCAACTACTTATGATTTCTCTGAATGCAACTATAATGCTATATTTTATGCATATAAACATAAACTTTTGGCAATATAAGTTCAACACTTTCTTTAACTTACCACAAAGCAGGGGTTTTTATAGAAGAAAGCTTTAGCATTCCATCAACTGAAACTTGCGGCTTATTTTGAATCCTCAAGCAATTTTTCTTAGGCTCAGTTTTACTAACCCCATCTCTAAAACCTGCAAAAGCAACACAAGCAATCAACTCGAATGCAAAAAAACCAATAATGGTACAATGATCAATGGCTGTTAATCACGTGAAAATAAGCAAAGAAACAATTACATAAATGGGATTGAATCCTCCTGGGAGAAAAACCATGACTTGGTTTCTGAGAAGGATCAAACGACAGAAATCTAGAGTCTTTTCCCACAAATCTTGAAATAGAGGCCATGGGTTGATTTGATGAAGCTGCAGTGGGGAGTTTTGTGTCCAAGGTGAGTAAATGAACAGGGCTTTCAGCTGGAAAGTGAAGTGGAACAAGGAAGCCAAGGGGGAAAAGTCACAATCTCAGTCTCACGGAGGATGAGGGTCGGGATTGAAGATATTTGGAGGTCGTGTAAACCAATGAGCCAGCCACACGATTTTATTTCATGCTAATCCAAAATCCTTGGCGGGTGGAATCGACCCGGGAATCTTTTACTATTTTACATGCGAAGGGGGTGCACTCGATCCATGTCAGATTCCGACATGGCTGATGGCTCCACCCTCCTAGTGGTAACCATATGATCTTGGAATTAGAAAAAGTTTTTAGACTTTAGACTTTAGACTTGAGTGGATTTTGCTTTTTTTGAAGTAATAAATATGGAGGAGAGAGAAAATTTAGGGATGTCCTGTAAAGAGTGGATTTTTGTAGACTTACGGAAGAGAGAGAAAATAAAGAAGAGAGGCTCAGTTTCGCGCACAGACACAATTCAACCGGGCGCGTGTGGTGGACGCGCTGACTAGCGCGTCAAGAGGCTTGCTTTTTCTTTTTTCTTTTTTTCCTCGCAATGCATCATATTGTTTTTTTTTTTCCTTCTTATCTCCCTCCTCTCTATCCTAAATCCCAATTGACATCTCAAAAACTACCAAAAAATCCACTACTATTGAGGATAGTTTTTGCACAAATTTTTAAGAGTCAGTCAAGTAAGAAAGATGAGGAAGAAAAAGAAAAAGCAATAAATGAGGGTGGTCGCCAGTTGGCATCCACTCTCAACGCATCCAGTGAGCGCTATTGGTGTGCTTTTCTGTTTACTTTTTTAATCAGTTGGTAGGGTCCACATTAGAAGACAAAACTCACTTCTCCCGCAAGAACCTTTGCCTCCTCTCTCCACTTCTCTCTCTTCTACATAGGATTAAAAGCTACAAAAACCTCCACAAAAACTCTATTGTGGTTGCTCTTAGTTTTTATGAGTCAAGTAGGAAAGAAGATGAAGGGAAAAAACAAGAAAAAGAGAAAAGAAAAAGAATGAGTCGCTCAGGCAATCTCTCAGTTAGTCAATGTCATTAACTCTACAAATTAGAGAAGCTCAAATCTCTCAGTCAATGTCGTTAACTCTACAAATTAGAGATTTGTAGGGGACACCCTACATATACACACTATTTGCCTCAAATGAGGTTTGAACTTTACACCTCCCACTTAAAGGAGCAACTCGATACCAATGGACTACAAGCCACTTGGTTGAGAAGCTCAATCTCTAATCTAGAGAATTCAAGTGCCCAAACTCTAACTTGTGGAACCCTAACTCCAATATATTGTTAGAGTCAAACTCATACCCTGCTCCTAGAGTGCTACAATTGTCACACTATGAAGTGTCATCTTGTTATTAGATATGTAGATTCATTAAATAGTTTTTATTTTTTTTTAATTCAAAAAATGGCTAATAAAGATTAGTAATTATAAGGGTGAAAATCATTTTTCTTTTTAATAAGGTGAGTAATTTATGTCTTTCATATTAATAAGGCGATATTAGCATTTATTCAAATATTTTTTTATTCTTTTATATAATTAATTTTGTAACTAAAATATTGATCAAGCTTAATTAAAAGATTTTTTATGTCTGAATACATATTCTATATTACTTTATTCACAATGCTTGAACATGAAACATTAGAAACAATAATAATCTCCTATAGCTAAGTGTCATTTAGTAGAGCTACACAATGTAATGTGACAAATAAGAATTGCTCTACCAAAATCAACTTTTTACATTAGTATTGAGTTAAAATTAGCCAAACAATCTCTTAAATTTCAAATTGAAAGTTTGGCACGGTATGCCTTAGAACTTGAAGTTTGGAACGGGCTCCCTTGTTTGGCTTGGCAGAGAACACAGATTATGGAAATAGATAGGGTTTGTATCTTTTTAGAATTTAAAAAATATTTTTAAAAATTTTATACATCATTTTTTTTTCTTAAAATCTGAGCAAAATCCCCCTACCTTAAGGTTCCTATCTTCGTGAATTAGAGTGTATTATTAGTACAATAAATAATAAATGTCCATGTCAATTAGAGTTGTTCTGCATGCATGGGTAAAAGAGCCATCAACGTACAGATACTCAATTACACTACTGAATTTTCACCATACAAACCAATATATCGAGGGACGAGGATAAGATCTTCATTCACTAATCATTTTCAAAAGTATAACATGAGCAACTCACACAACATGGGGGTTCAAAAGAAAGCTTTAAGATAGCAGTTGGATTACAGTGCAATATATCACCATTACAGATGAAACAAAGAATTAAAAACATAGTTAAGCAGTCAAACTCATTTGATTAGGGGTCTCTAGCAAACATGATATAGATTTGGGTAGAATAAAGTAAAGAGATAAAATATCATAATAATACCACAGAACAAAGAGAAAAATTATATGAAATACAGGCATGGCCTTTCAAAATTTAAGATGTAGCTCACAGTATCATTCTTCATTTTCAGCCTTTGACTTTTTCTTTTTCCTTTTACCTTCAGTAGCTGTTTCAACTTCCTCTCCCTCTTTCTTACTCTTTTTTTTCTTCTTTTTTGTACTTCCATCCTCATCTCCGGTTCCATTCATACCATTTGCATTTTCTGCACCTGTGTTGTTTTGCTCCTCTTCTGCTTTTCGCTTCTCCTTTTTCTTCTTCTTTGGTTCTTCAGATGCATCACCATTTGTATTACCAAGTTTATCTTCTTCCATGGGTTCACTATCCTCCACAGCCTTGGATTTCTTTTTCTTGCTTTTCTTTGTGGACGACTTGCTAGGTGTTGTGTCCACATCCATAGAAGTATCGGCATCTGCAGCAGAAGTAAGAAGAATGATGAAATTAAGAGCACACTGATTGACACCAGTAGAAGAGAGAACTTCTATGAATTGGCTCTATTTGGCTAGTAGCTACTAGCTTATTTTAAGCTCCTCATGTTTTACCAAATAGAGCTTATAGCTTATTTGTAGCTTAAAGCTATAAGCTCAGAAATAAGAGCTACCACAAATAGCACCTTGGTTGGGTATGTGCAAAGTTTAAATGCCAGCAAAAATAGAAATGCAGTTAGTGTTGTTGTTGTTGCCATTTAATTTTTCTTCTCTATATTCAAAATACTCTGCACACTGAGGGTGAAAAATTGCATGGCATACCTTTACTTTGGAAATTTTCTATAGCAACTTTCATCACATCTATGTTTTTGCGCGGTGCAACACCCTTATCATAAAAATCAAGCCGCTCCTCAACTTGTTCACGGAGTTTCTCTCCAAAGGTTGTAGTATTGTTATCTGCAAAAATATAAATAAGTTCAATCCAATGCATTAAAAACAAGGGGCAAGAAAGAGTCGGAGCAGAAGGATTAAGTTATGTTTTAAATATATAATAATGGCTGTCTAAAATATACTAGTGGAACCATGACTAACCTAAGAAACAGTCCAAGCGCGAAGCAATAGAGCATTTGTTTGCAAGATATCGTGCCATTCTCCCTTTGTTTTTAGCAGAAGCACGGCCTATGAAAGAAGAATGAAATATAAGACCATATTTGGGTGTGTTCCCTTTGGTCTTCAAGGCCCTGAATCAACAATAATGTGGGAGTAAAATGGTTAAACAGGATTTATTTAGCAAATACAAAAGGCAATGCTAAATTAAAAGAATATAGTAACAAACGTCTAGTCTGTTATGCAACCAATAAAGAGTGGGAACTGGTCTTCAATTGCCATTTCCAAAAGCATCATTAAGAATAGTACATGCAGTTATTTAAACAACAGTACTACAGTAATGTGCAGTACAATACCTAAAGAGTGCCTTCTCAGCACCGAGTATCTGAAGGGTAGAAGAAGGGCATTTGGCAAGGTTTGTAAGACTACCAGCATGAGATATTAAACGGGCTCCAACAACTTCACCAATCAGGGCAGCTAAATTTGGTGCTATGTCATGCATCTTGGCAACCAAATAATCATAGAGGCTCTTCCTATACTCAGAGAGATCCATTACTCTCTGCGCAAACTGCTTGACATTAATCAAATCAATTGGAGACAAATCATGCCCTGAAAAACAAACAGAGACTCAGGAAAACAGTCAACATACACCTCCTCTACAAAATCTACAATATCGTACCCATGGATGCTTTTGCAGCTTCTACTATTTCCTTTGCTTTATCTTCATCTCCAACTATTTCAGTTAAGGCTGGTAAGCTGTCCTCAGATAACTGGGATTTGTCCTCAATAAATTTTGCAAGTTTGGCATATAGATAATTATCATTAATAATCTTCACAAGTTCCGGGAAATGCCAAGAATACCATTCTCTGCATTAAAATTATTAATATAACTGTTCAGAAAACATATGCCAAAAACATTCAGCTTTAACTTATTTGTTGGTGATCCATGAAAGGGGAACTTAGGAACAGAAATTGCACAACATGATTCTCAGACTTCAAAGTTTCCAATTAATGAAAGAAATAGCAGAAATAATGCAAATATATAAAGGCATGTCAACCAGATGCCGGTTGCTACGGACATAAATTGCGATGAAGGATTAACATTAACAGGGAAGGGTACAGACAGAAGGTTGAACAGCCTAGTATCAACTCATGCAGGGACCATTTACAAACCATGAGATGGCAAGAAATACATACCTGACTCTCATTGAGAAGGTATTTACATCTTTATCAAGAGTATCAAGCAAGAATATTGCTTGAATAACCATATTGTCGACCCGATTAACATTGAACTTGACCTTTGCTCTGCTATAGCTGTGTCCCAAACCCAGCTGAGCTTTCTCCAGGTCACCCGGCTACAATCATAAAAAATATAACAAACAAGTAAAGATTAAATATTTAAGGATAGTGTATACAGGTTAACAGATAAGAGGACAAGGTAAGAGAACATGCAAACCTTTAGGTTTTCAATAAACTTCTCAAAATGCAACCTCACCCCTCGCAAAAGCTCTAGAACAAATTCATTGCTTTGGCAAGGAATTTTAGTTTCTTCAAATATATGTGATCCAAGCTTAGGCTCTGCAAGGCCTAAACTGAACTTAGCCTTCTTACTCTCTTTTACCTTTGGGAGAGTAAGTTCCAAGAAGTTCCTTAGCTCATCTGTCATTTGCCCTAATAAAAACAAGCATAAAAATCCAAGAAATCAGTTCTCTCAGATAAAAACAAAACTACTAAACAAAAAATATAACCCTCCATGATTCCAGGAACCCATTTTTCTTATCTTGATCAACAGCAAAATAAAAACCAAACAAATCTCCCCTTGCATTGCTACTGTACCATACGAAGCTCAGTTTCAGCTCAAATTAAAGCAATATGAAAGTATCACCAACAATGTAGAATTTAAGCAACTACACATGCAGCTAATAAACTACACACATTATCCAACATAGAAACGCGGATTTATCTTTGCATGTAGAGAGAAAGTTTCGCTTTTTTCAAGTGTATTACCTTCGGAAACGGCGTTGCACTGATTCAGGGCATCGAGAGCGGACTCGAAGGGGTTAAATGCAACGAGTTTTACAACTTTACCGAAGCGATTGAGATCGGAGATTGACTTCCGGACAGCATCGGTGCTCTGTCCGATTTCGTCAAGCCCGTGCGCCAGGAACAGCCCATAACCAGAGGCCGACTCGTACAACAGGTAAAGCGCCATTTTTGTGTATCAACTCCGAGTGAACTCTTTTTCCCACTGCATTTGTATTGTATATACCTGCAGTAATAGCTAGGTTTAAGCAAAGGTAGTAGTTTGCAATGTAGTCCTTCAATTATCGTCTAGTTGCAAGTTAAGTCACTCCAACGAGATAATTATTTTTTAATCTCAATATTTCGGTATAATTACAATTCCGGCCCCAATTATGTGTTGTTGTGATTATAGGGATGTCAATTGGGCTGGGCGGCGCAGGGGTGGTGGGCATACTCCCCATCCGCACCCCCCAACTTTTTCTCACACTCTTTGTCTTCGTCCTCATTCTCGTCGGGAAATCGAAAATTCTCCCCATCTTCATCCCCACAGGAATTATTCAGTGACGAAGAATCATCAACCTCATTTATAACTTATAAAAAATATTTAAAATTTTAAAAATATTTAAATAAATAACTCATATATATTCATCTTCGACTTAAAGTACTATTAAATACGGAGTATTTTAAAGGGAAAATTGCATATTTGGTCCATGAGTTATACCCAAGTTCCGACTCAGTCCCTGAGTTATGACTGTATCTATTTTTAGTCCCTCAGTTATGAACGAAGTGGCACATTTGGTCCCCAACCGTTAAAACTGACGGATTAATTAAAAAATATTTAAAATTTGAGGGGTAAAGTAGAAAATTCACATTTTATTCTCCTTCTTATATCAAAACCACTTTCACAACATTATTTTTCACTTTTTAGTCTCTGCAATTCTAAAAGCATTTCAATAATTTTAGTATGACTTAGGAACCTAACTCTCGTATAACAAGCTTAAGACTTAGCACAAAGAAACAAACACTTGATCATTGTCTTTAGACGTGTGAAACACACTACATCCTATTAATTTTTAATTTTCTCTACTAAGCAACAAAGGTAATCAAACCAGAACTTTTGAGATAAAAAATGATGTCAAATTTTTTAGGTTGTTTTTATGAGAAATTCACCAACGGAATAACCTGAGATTTTTAGTATGTAAAAATCTTTCATATGCAGTAGTTTATTAGTCAATAATCGTTTTTAGAAGTTACAAAAATTTTCAGAATTTTCATAACTGAGTCTTAGGTTCCTCATTCATTATTCTGGTTTTTAAGAAGACATGGGAGGTGATGAATATATATATATATATATATATATATATATATATATATATATATATTCTCAGAATAGTGATTAAGTTATTGCAAAGCTTACGAAAGAATCTTATGTACTAAAAATCTCAAGTTACTCCCTTGGTGAATTTGTCATAAAAATAACCTGAAAATTTGATATCTTCTTGTATTTCAAAAGTTATGTCTTTGATTACCATTATGTTTAGTAAGAGAAATCGGAAACTTTTAGGATGATGTTTTTACATGCTTGAAGACAATGATCAAGTGTTCTCTTGTTTGTATTGAGTCACAGGTTCCTTGTACGAGACTCAGGTTACTAACAAGTCATACAAAGATTATTGAATTGCTTTTGGAATTGAAGAACCTTGAAATAGAATGCTAGAAAGTTGAAAATAATGTTGCAAAAGTGGTTTCAATATAAGAAAGTGAATAAAATGTGAATTTCCTACTTTACCCCTAAAATTTTAAATATTTTTTAATTTTTCCGTCAGTTTTAACGGTCAGGGACCAAATGCGCCACTTCGTTCATAACTGAGGGGCTAAAAATGGATACGGTCATAACTCAGGGACTGAGTCATCACTACCATTATAACTCAGGGACCAAATTCACCATTTTCCCTATTTTAAAACATGTTATCCCAAAGATGACATTTCATAAGTATGACATACCATGAAAAAAATGTTTCTAAAATTATATACTCTATATATATTATATACAAAGTAATGAGTTTTTTTTTTTTCACTTTTGGTCCTATGACTTTAGTGTCTCTGTCAACTTAGGTTCACAACTTTCACTCCTGACTTTGGTTTTTTTTTTTTTTTTTTCCATTTTTAGTCCTTCCGGCCATCTGAGCAGCGAGTTTCAACCGGAATTAATGAATTGCCTTGTATATTTAGATTTTAGAAGGGTAAATAAGTCTTTCACCATCAATTAAACAATAAACAAAAGAAAAAAGAAAAATTAAAGTCATCAGCTCATCTTCTTCTCACCGTATCTGCATCCTCGCACTGTAAGCAACAAAACCTCTACAAAGTCTCATCTTTCCTGCTAATAGCTGGTTATCCAGTTTAGATGAGTAACAATCGGTCATGAAATTCTCTACTTTAATTTACTGGCTGCCCTAAGTTGTGTTCATAGTAACCCAGTAAACGAACAATATAAACGCTCCCATAATTTTAAACTTTCGTTTTTTAGAATAAAAGATTTGAATTGTAACTTTTAGGTCTTTGAATTCAAAGACTACGCTTGCTTGTTGCTTCTTGAATTTTTTTTAATCCGTTTTCTCCTGAACATGTCATATTTTCCAGTTCTTCCCAACTTAAAATGCCTGCAAAATTATTTTTCACCTCTTAATCACCAACGCTACTAAACAAATTAGCCACCAATCTTAGTGATGCCAATTCGATTAACAATGACGTTTTGGACTGCCTCAGTCTGAAAACAGAGGCGGCGGCAGTGTTCAATCCCGGACATGGAGTCTCTCACTTCTTTCTTTATCACATCTTGTAGCATCGCCGAGAACTCTAGGCTAAAGAGTCGTTTCTCCGCCGTTGGAGGTGAGCCAAATTGGAAGCTTCCATAGGCTTGAGGCAGAAAAGATGGTACTGGTGGAGCCATTTGAGGAAGATAAACTGGAGCCGGGGATGGTTGGGATACAGAATGCGAAATTTCAGAGCAATCAGATCGACTTGATTTGAGTTAGGGTTTGTAGAGATTTTGTTACAGTGAGAGGATGCAGATACGGTGAGAAGAAGATGAGCTGATGATTTTAATTTTTGTTTTTTTTTTCTTTTGTTTATTGTTTAATTTATGGTGAAAGACTTATTTACCCTTCTAAAATATAAATATACAAGACAATTCATTAATTCCGGTTGAAACTCGTCGCTCGAATGGCCGGAAGGACTAAAAATGGAAAAAATACCAAAGTCAAGCACTACTTATGTCAAGAATGAAAGTTGTGAACCTAAGTTGACGGAGACACTAAAGTCATAGGACCAAAAGTAGAAAAAACTCACAAAGTAATACATATATGTGTATGTTGTGTGGCTATAACGCATAAATAAGCATATATATATATATATATATATATATATATATATATATATATGGGTCACGATATGGTGCAAATGCCTGTCCAGGTGTGAAATGCGAACTATCCAGCGCGCGCCATGTGTCCTTTGGTGCAGGTGAATGTGTTATATGTGCAAGTAGTTGGTGCACATATGCAAGTAAAAAGCGCAAGTAAAATCACCTACAAGTGCATGTAATTTTGCTTTGTTAACATTCATTGATCTGGTGCACCTACTTTCACCTACAAGTGCACATACTTTCACCTAGGTGCACCTAGTTATAACTATAGCTGCACCTAGATCTGGACACATGGACCGCGCTGGATTGTTCGCAGTTCTCTCATGGGCGCGCGGTTCGCACCTGAACGTGAGTATGTATATGTATATATATATATATATATATATATATATATATATATATATATATATATATATATTCGAGGACGGGGCGGGGCCGAGAGATACTCCCCATCCCGCACCCCCCGTCCCGCGCAGGAAATTAAAAAGTATCCTCATTCTCATTCCCAGTCTTCTATTTATATCCCCATTATCGTTCTCGTTGGGATAGAAAGTCGGGTTTTTTGTTGGATACGAGTATAATTGAAATCCCTAGCTGTTAACATATTATTATGTGTGTACAATTAACATATTATATGTCTGTTGTTACCACGTTATGTCTTTATAGTTCACATGTTATGTGCCTTCAATTTATTTACAAATACATAAATTGTTAATTATAAATAGAGTAAATACCCAAAATGATCCATCGACTATAGCTAAATTCACAAATTGGTCCTCGACTTTCAATTTCAACCAATTAAGTCCTTAATTTTGCAATTCTAACACAATTTGGTCCTCTATCTATTTGACCGTTTGTTGACTGTGATTTTTGAGGATATATATGTAATTTCATGGTCCATCGTCGGGTTTTTAAGGTTCTGCCGAAAGCAATCTACCATCCGGTTGCCTTTTTTCATCCTCCCTTTGGATTCAATGTATTTGAGTTCGTACCAGAGCGAAGAAGACGACATGTTTCCGAACCGGTGCAACGTCATCCTGGAAGCCTCTACGTGCTCCAACGAGAACTGAAGGTTCTTCTGGAGATCGTCGATCACGGTCAACAAATGGTTAAATAGATGGAGCACCAAATCGTGTAAAAATTGCAAAGTTAAGGACTTAATTGGTTGAAATTGAAAGTCGAGGACCAATTTGTGAATTTAGCTATAGTCGAGGGACCATTTTAGGTATTTACTCTTATAAATATACAATACATCAACTATAAACACATAATTTTTGTATCAAAATTTATAATACAAAATGCACTATAATCCATGATACGGAACATAAGAGTACGCCTGATGAGATCGGATAGAAATGTATTGAATGAATGTAATTACAAAGATATAAATCATAAGTATATAATATACAAAAAAATTATAAAAAAAAATTAGGATAGAGAGTCACTCAAATACATAGAGTCCTAATATGCCTGACTTAGGGTATCTAAAATGCTTCTATCAATTTTTTTTCCAATTTATGAGCTAAAGAAAGACAAAAAACATATGGCAAAATTTGCATAACATAAAGAGAACAAATTGACATTTTTGCCATGACTATGACCGTCCATAAACCCGGTATTCATTGTAATTACGCGTGAATTGGAGGGTATTGTTATTCATAGGCGCCTTTCCTTTAAAACAGACCACACGAGGGGGGAAAGAGAGGGAGAATCAATCTCAGTACTCAGATGCAACAAGCGAAGCACATAAGACGGAAGAAACCAATCCACGCTGCTTCTTCGTCCCATTCTTTCTCTACTATCAGTAAGATGCCCTGATTTTCCTTGCGTTAAAAGCCCCAATTTTTAATTTGAATGTTAAATTTCCCAATTTTCTCTTCGGATTAAAATTACTATTCTGACATTTCTAGGTTGATAGAATTTCCTTGAATGCTCCTATTGTTTGTAGGTCCGTGGAGTTCTTTAATTGTTTAGGGTTACTTTGTCTTTCCTCCCATTTTAGCCGGAATTCATGTTGCCTTGTTTGGGGGTTTCGGAATTAGGTTGGAATTGATAGATTTCTAGCTATCCGTTTGCTCTTGTTGGATATATGCAATCTAGATTAACTGAAAATGTCAATGAATAACAACATCAATAGTAATACTAATAGTAATATCCCTGTAATTAAGAATCCCGGTTTGGGTAATCCCCCCGGGGTGGTGCAAATGCAAATGCAAATGCCTCAATCTGTGTCTGTAACCCAAAACCAACCGGCACCCCATCTTCTTGCCCAGTCTCGTGTGCCCCCTCACTTCCCGGGTCATTTCCAGCTGTCCGAGCCTCAAACGCAGGCGTTAGGAGCTCAGGGGCCTTCTCATTCCCACTTCCAACCTCACCAGCAGCCTCAGTCTTTTCACCACTTTCAGAATTCTGCTGCTAATAATGCTAAAACGGGTGCCCCTGCGCCTGCTGCATCTACGCCCAGTGTGGCCTCTGCTGGTGTGTCTGCGAAAAGGGTGCTCCAAAGGCAGCCTTCCCGGGCTACTGGGCAAGGCCAGGTGACGGGTCCAATGTTGAAGACCATGGAACTGACTCCCGCTGCACGCAAAAGGAAGAGGAAGCTATCGGAGAAGCATATCCCGGAGAAAGTGGCTGCTATTTTGCCAGAGTCTGCGCTTTATACTCAGTTGCTGGAATTCGAGTCTCGTGTAGATGCTGCTCTCGTGAGAATGAAGACTGACATCTTGGAATCTCTTAAGAATCCTCAGCGCATACAGAAAACACTTAGGTTATATGTCTTTAACACATTTGCCAACCAAACTGGAGCTAGTCCCGAGAAGGAACATGGCCAGCCGCCTTCCTGGTCACTTAGGATCTTTGGTAGGATCCTGAACAATAAAACTCCTGCAGTGAAGATGCAAGAAAAGCCAAGTCCTTCAGATCCAAAGTTTTCATCTTTCTTCAAGAAAATCACTGTATATCTTGATCAGAGTCTTTATGCAGATAATCATGTGATTTTGTGGGAGAGTTCCCGGTCGCCTGTGCTTCATGATGGCTTTGAGGTGAGGAGGAAAGGAGATAAGGAGTTCACTGCGATTATCAGACTGGAAATGAACTATGTGCCAGAGAAGTATAAACTTTCACCAGCTTTGCAAGATGTTCTTGGAATTGAAATGGAGACACGCCCAAGAATATTAGCTGCCATTTGGCAATATGTGAAGGCAAGAAAGCTACAGCTTCCTGATGAGACTTCATCCTTTATGTGCGATCCACCGCTAAGGAAGGTTTTCGGAGAAGAGAAGCTTAAATTCTCCACAGTAAGTCAAAAGATTGACGCACATTTGACTATACCCCAGCCAATACATTTAGAACACAAGGTCAAGCTGTCTGGGAATAGCCCTACCGGAAACACTTGTTATGACATACTGGTTGATGTGCCCTTTACACCACAGAAGGAAATGCTAACTTACTTGGCAAATTTGGGGAAGAACAAGGAGATTGATGTTTGTGATGAAGCTATTTCTGCTGCGATAAAGAAAATACATGAACATAATCAAAGGCGAGCTTTTTTTCTAGGATTCAGTCAGTCACCATCTGAGTTTATCAATGCGCTTGTTGCCTCTCAAGCCAGGGATTTGAAGCTTGTTTCTGGGGATTCAGTCCGTGATGAAGAAAATGAGAGGCGATCGGAATTCTACCATCAATCTTGGTAAATTTCTTTGCTAATATGCATTTTGCTTTTCCTTTTAATTTTTTTAAACTTGTGTCCTTAAGTTTTGCCTTGTGGTTTGCATCCGTTGTCTATTTCTTATATCATAGTCTCCAGCATTATATTGACGTTATCGTGAATATTTCATGCTATACATTCTCATAAAGTTCAGTTGTTGGAATAGCTTCGATTGTTTGGTTTGACCTGTCATTGAAAGTGTTTTTTTATTTTATTCAATATTGATGAATGTCCAATCCTCCAGTATTTTCGTGTTGGAAAATTCATTTAACTTTAATTTAACTTGCCATCAGAAATTGAGGGTTGCTGTGTGCTTTTGATACCTACAGGCTACAAACAAGTTTATACTGATATGTCTAAGACAAGTCATACAAAAGATGCCTTTTATCTTACTGTATTCTTTGTTTGCACTGTATAGGATTGAAGATGCGGTCATACGCTACCTGAATCGCAAGGCTCCTCCAGGACAATGACGTTACTGTTGGTTTTATGATTGCACAGCAACTCACCTAGTCGGTTAATCAATTAGCACCATTCAAACCCGCTCACTTTCTGGAGGCTGGCATGCCTGGAACTTGTGGTTTCTTGCATCGTATGTAACTCAACTTCTCACAGTTTGTAGACACCAGTGGTTTTTAGAAGCTGATCATGATGATAGTTTAAACTGCTGGTTAAGCGCAGCATTGAAGTGTAGACACCGGTGGTTTTTAGATCATTCACAAGCACTAGGCTATAGTTTCTTCAATTTTCCCTTTCCCTTTTTGTATGTTAACCTGAGGTTGAAGGATATAAATTTAAAAGTTTCTCTACAACTTCTTCAGTATCGCCATAACCTTGGATTCTTTTTGCCAGTTCTTTGACCACTTTTGTTCAAGAAAAACCACAACTTAGAATCCCAGATCACTTCTGAGATTTGCTGTGTTGGCTTTTCTAACACTTGTGTGCTGATATATCAAAGAATGGCTGGGAACCTTGGGGGAGTTCTTGACCGATCAGCGGTGATGAAAACTCCTTGTGCATTGAGTCATGAGTGTACAGGCAAGGGCCTCCTCCAGTGGTTCTTTCTGGGACTTAGGATTAGTCTGGCGTAAACTTGAAACGTAATGTATATAAAAAAAAAAAACAGCTGATCTGTATTAAACATCTTCAGGCATTCATTTTTTAGGGTGATGTTTGTCCATTGTCTCCTTTTGCCAACTGAAAATATGGCAAGATAAGTGTTGTGAAATCAATGGGAGATAGAAATTGTCAATTAAGTCTTCCCCTTTTGACTTTAATCAACCATCTAAGACTTGAATTTCTGTAGTGTATAATGCCATGTTTCACATTATATTCTTGCAAGTAAAATGTATAGGGACATTATAGTAGTCACTAATTGCAACCTTCAACCTTTCTAACAAGATTGTTATATATTTACATGAATATATTAAATACATAAACACATATTTATATACGACGCATACACAAGTGTTTCTCATATCCCCTTAGAAAGGGAATGATTCATTCCTATAAAGTCAAAGAATACTAAGACAAAAAGAATATGACCGCATATTATCTAAACAAATCTTGACCACAAACCAGCTTGTTGATGAAAAATAATCCCAAGGTCCCCAAGGCAAATATTATTGAGTTAGTGTATTGATATTAAGGGTAGTTGGCTTTATATTTTCCAACAATCCCTGCAAATGCAACAAGCCAATACAACCAAGATCATTCCTATCAACAAAAACTCGAGACTTTATCCTAGTTTTATTAGAATTCAAAAAATATATTTAAAAAAATCATTCAGTCAATATATTAAATATATTCTTCTAAGTTTGTATCCAGTTAAAATGGTTTATACTCCATAATTTTTATTACGGAGTATTTTATATATATATATATATATATATATATATATATATATATATATATATATATATAACTTCTTTAAATATAAAAATGGGTTTATAAAAAAAATATAAAAAAAATACTTGTTTGGTTCGCTAAAAGTAGAATACAAGGAATGAAATTCAATCTTACGGGCAAAGAGTAAAGGATGAATTTATATTTCATTGCTTAGTGTGGAAATTACAAGGATTTTGTAAGGAACTTAGAAAACTTTTAGTACCCAACGGAGTTTAAATTACTCATATTCTAAGAATTAAAATTTCAAAGAAAAAAAAATTTACCAACCAAATGATAAAATTTCAGCTTTATAAAATTGTTGAGAAAATAAAATAATTTAAATTCTCGCGAACCAAACAAACGGCTAATTTTTACTCTCAAGTCTCAACATTTTGTACCATATATATATATATATATATATATATATATATATATTTTTTTTTTTTTTTTTTTTTTAATTTTCAATTTTTAGTTTCACCTAATGGTTTGAAATGCAGAGTTAGGAGAAGGGGACTTGTTATTAGTTGTATTCCTTAGGCGCAACTAACAAAATTTATTAGTGTTTGGGTTTGTAACAAGTGATATATGATCCACCACCCTTTTCAATGGCCCTCTTTGACTTTCATACATCATTTATTCATTTTGGAATCTTATGCATATGCTGCTTTAAAATGTGACTGGTTTTTTTCTTTTAAGTGATAGGAGAAAGTCTGTAGTCATTAATCGATGGTATACACGGAATAAATTCTGTTTTGTAATTTTAGTCAATAAAGTACCACTCTTTGTTATTTGATTCTAATTGTACTTATAATATTTTAGACCTCTTTTACCATAGATCTTAGGTTTAATTATTAGTGATTGATTATTTATGCTATTTCCTTACAAACTTTAAGTTAATGGTGACCACTCTTCATTATGGTTGTAACTTGTAACAATAAAATGAAAGATGTAAAGTACACTAGTTATAGTGAGTATTAAATGAACAATCACATTTTGGTATTGATGTTTGTCATAGTATATATTTTTTATGCGCGATACGCAAAAATCGATGCCCAATATTAGTACTCTATATTAAAATCTTATATGTATTTAGATTTTAGATTTATATATATATATATATATATATATATATATATATATATATATATATATATATTGGAGTACGTACTATATAAGTTATTTTTTAATATATATATATATATATATATATATATATATATATATAAAATATCTATATATTATTACTATTGAAGAAGATAAAAAAAAAAAAAAAAAAAAAACTATATGGTAGATGCATGGCAACAATAGTTAGAAAAGATAATAAAAGTTATAACGGTAGTGATATTTTTGATTAAAATATTGTATAATACAACTCTTATCGCGTAATGTATTAAAAAAAAATTAACAGAAAAAGACGGACATAAATGAAGAGTATAACTTTAATTTACATTTATTAACTTTTAGATAATTGACAATCACGAATATTTAATATATACTTTTTAATTGATGTGTAACCCTACCACAATTTATATAGTTTTCTTTTGTTCCTCGTGTATAATAATAATAATAATAATAATAATAATAATAATAATAATAATAATAATAAATTAAAGTAGTAATGAGCACATTCATTGGATGATATAAGATCCAATGCACATTTATTTAATCAAACCTGCAGTTGGCACTTTTTTTGGTCTCTTCCCTTTGAAGTAGTAATGAAATGATTAACAATCATCTGCCAAGTCTTAGGTACATAGAAGTCATGAAAAAATAAATATAATTATTCAACGCAGTACGTTATTTAAGTTTTAAATTCCAAGATTAGGATTTATCACTGCTCCTGTTCTCAAAATTAGTAAAAGAAAAATCACGAGATATTTCTCAATTAGTCTATATGTCGCAATATTATATTTGATACTACGTATAAATTAAAGTGGGTCCATTTTAGTAGTGATTATACCAACAAAACAAATTAAAGTTGATATATATATAGGTCATTGTTCTCATGAGTCACAATGTTATATGAGTCCGTGTGGATAGATCTGTACCATTGAATACTTGAGACCAATGACTTAGATTTGACCAACTGTGCACTTCACTTGCATAGTTGGCCAAATCTAAGCCATTGATCTCAAGCATTTAATGTCACAGATCTGTCAACACGAACTCATATAACAAGATGAGCTCATTTAATCACTAGTGTTCCCGTGAGTCCACCATGTTATATATTATAGACCAATTAAGTCAATTAATCCTTAAAATAAAATAAAGAATTATTCTTTTGGTCCTTCACCCATACACCATGTTCACCTTCAAGGATTATTCCAGGGAAATTTATTCTTTCCCACTCCCTTAATTTATTGCCCATCTACCCTCCATTTAATAACACAATCATTGTTTAGGTACAATAATATATTGAGGGAAGGACCTTCTCTAGTTCTCTTCTTTCATAGCTTCTGCATTATAGCCTCCATAAACTTTAATAGTAAGCTAGCTAGGAAACAACCACAATTAAGTAGGTTTTTTTTTTTTTTTTTTTTTTTCTTTTTACAATATATGAGTAGTTGTTATTAGGTAAATTTATGGGAAATCAAGAAAAAAAAAAGTACGTATTTTGTGTCTGCAATTCGCAAATAGTACCTATAGGTAATCACTAATTAGTAATCATACAAGTAACATTGGCATTTGGCAATCAACATTTGAAGAATTGAATGTGAAGTATACTATTACATATGAGCATATTCTAGTTTTAGTAATAAACTATTGTAGCATTCTCACACTTAGTCATACTCTTTTAATTTTATCACATTACATTATTAGGTGTCATTTGGTTGCTAAAATTGGTCCTTCAATTAAAATTTTGTCATTTCACATTTAAAAAAAAAAAAAACAAGAAAAGAAAAAGAGCTAATATATAACTTTACCATTCAAATCTCTTTTCCTAACGTGTGTAATTTCTTCCAATATCTCATAAACTATTATAATCGAATGATCAAATTACATGTTGTCATTCTTTATTAAACAATAGAGTGACAATAGATTTAACGTAAGATTAATTATGACCATCAAATAAAAGGCGATGATTTAATGTTAAATTATTACATTTTTTTAACACAAAGTTCGGAAAAGTTAATAATGGGATTGCTAATAGCCTAATACAATTGCAAGGTGTCTTTGGATTAGGATTTTTGGCGAATAAGAGTCAAACTATGCGGGCGTGACTAGTGTTGAATTCAGATTAGTCTTAAAATGGTGATGATACTAGACATCGTATGCAAAAAAAAAAAAAAAATACTATTTAAAAAAAATGGAAAGTTTAGAAGTAATTCCAGGTAATATAATTCTACATTCATCCAAAAAAAATTAGCTTTAAATTCCAAAATTTGAAATTGGGGGACAAACCAGTATACCACTCCACAGTAGTACAGGTACAGGTTTGAAATTGCATTATTAGTAATGAGAATTGGTAGATGATGAAGTTTGACTTACAAAATACTCCATAGGAGTATGTATATAAGATTTGAATTTTGAATTGAATGATATATTTTCAACAAATATCGAGATACGTGATAGTAATTTAATTATAAATTTCACATTTTGAACTGAATAGCATATTTTCAACAAATATCAAGATATGTGAATGTGATAGTAATTTAATTATAACTTTCACATCTTTAAATTGCAGTTTAAATTCAAATCTGATTTTTTCTGTCCCTAATTAAATGTACTAACAGACAACCCACTATTCTTTTACAGGAACATAAAATGAACAGAAAACTATGACAATAAACACAAACCATTCTTTGTATCATTTGACATACTTAAGGCAAGTGTTACAAATATTTTTATTCGTCGATAAAGCAATCACTTGTAACATAAACTAATTTATTCAATGAAACCACGGTTAATAATACAAAATTAAGTACAAATAATAACATTGCCTTTTCAAATTTGCAAATTTCCCCATTTGATTGAGGCTTACACAGTATGAGATTGATGTTTTTTTTTTTTTGATGAAGAGTATGAGATTAATGATTGTTATATGTTCAAAAATGCAATTTAATAAAATCAATGTGAAAAGGCAGAAGTCAATAAGTCATCCATCTCAACATCATAAGTATGCCCATTCCCATTGCAATTTGGAAAGTTGGCAGAGCTATCCTTATCACATCAAAATGGATTTTTAGAAAATCAGACTCTGACATTTCCAACAAAAATAAAAAATAAATAAAATCAGACTGACAAATTTGAAATCACAGTCGCTCATTCGCCCTATGCAGCTGGATTTATTATTATTATTTTTTTTTACAAATAAATGTTAATATTTCACCTTCTTTTATCCTCATCCTCCAAACTCTTTCAACAAGAGTTATTAATGAATCCAACATAAATGAATGAAATTTGTTCGTGTTTGTTTCTTAAAATATATTATCAATACTTGTTATTTTAATACAATTGTACTTGGCATAAATTTGGTGTACATTTGTATTAAGGATGAATCGATAATATGATTTTAATTAATGCAATGTGTTTGTTGGTCCGAGCTTGAATCTTTTTAATTTTTAATGCTATCAAATTGATTATTTTGTGAGGTTTTTGGGACAATAGTTTTTTAAAGGAAATTATAGAGGCTTCATAGTTACGTTATCAATGAATTTAAAGAAATTAAAATCGGTGTATATCCGTACATGCGATTGTTCGAATTTCTATAATCAAGTATGATCTGATAAATAATCATTTGTTCTATCTGTACAACTGTGAATTATTGTGTAAAATTGTTATGAAAATACATTTTTATTTGAGCTTTTTATCTCTTAAAATTTTACTACTTGCATCGCATACTTTTGATTATTGCTATTTTACTTGATGAATGTTTATTCAAATATACAAATTTTATTAAATCCAAAAAAGGAACCATAGTTTGGTGGTTTCTTTTTTAATTTAAATAGTAGGTATGTTACTTAATAATTTGATTTAACGACCACAGTGGGAGTCGAACCCACGGCCTTCTGATCCGAAGTCAGACGCGCTAATCCACTGCACTATGCGGTCATATATTTAATTTAATTTTTAATAGTTTGACATTCCACCAAGGAATTAATTATCAAAATGGTCCCTTGACTATAGCGAAATTACCAATTTGGTCATTGACTATTTTGTTTGACGAATTAAGTCCCTCAACTTTAAAAATCTTAACTAATTTGGTCCTCCGTTTGTTTGACCGTTAGTCAACCGTTAACTTGGGACCAAATTGGTAATTCGCTATAGTGAAGGGACCATTTTGATAATTAACTTTAAGGGTGGCAATTTAGTTTAGTTTTCTCGAACCGAACCGTACCAAACTAGTTAGATTCGGTAATATATTGAACAATCGAACGATAATAGATTCTTGAATACCGAACGGTTTGGTAAAAACTCGAACCGAACTGAATTGTTCGGTGAAAACCGAACCGAACCGAATACCGTTTGAACTTTGGATTGCTATTTTGTTATATATTAGACTCTGGATATGGACTATGTAAAAACCATAACACATAATATAGAACTTTTGATAACAAACCATAAATAAATCAAATAAAACATTTACGAGAGATACCCGTGAGAATATGAGCTGAACGGCAGAGCAAGCATCAAGGGAATTGGATTTACTTTTTATTTATTTATTTATTTATTTATTATTATTATTATTATATTTAAAAAAATCAAACGGTATTCGGTTCAGTTCAATTTTTTACCGAACAATTCGGATCGGTTCGGATCGAACAAACGGTCAAACAAACAGAGGACTAAATTGGTTAAAAATTTTAAAGTTGAGGAACTTAATTGGTTAAAAAAATAATTAAAGACTAAATTAGTAATTTCCCTATAATCAAGGGACCATTTTGGTAATTAACTCTTCCACCAAGTGTCATATTAACTACGAGTCCAAAAGTTTAACTTCTTTTTTTTTTTTTTTTTCCGCAAATAACATTTGGACATTTGTTCTTTCTCCAAGTTAAAGGGGAAAAAGAATAAAAATTAATATGTAAGCGATGTGTTGTGTCTTGTAAGCGATGTGTTGTGTCTTGTAATTCCATATTATTAGAGTTGTGTGTGTCTTGTAATTCCATATTATTAGAGTTGTGTGTGTGTAACCAGTGTTTTTACCGTCAATCCTCTCCCCTATAATGGATGAGATAGCTGGAGATTTAGGACTGTTCCATACTTAAAATTAATGATCAGATCCTTGACTTTTTAGTTAAGGACGGATGAATCAAAGCCAATGATTGAACCATTAACCTTTGATTAATGATGGATGAGTCCTTTCCATTCAACCACGCCCCGAGATTATTATTAGAGTTGATTATGTATAATGATGGATTGGTAGATATGATTAGCCATTCATAGTTTAAGGTATGTGTATGTGCAATTGTGCATGATGGAGACATGCAGAAGAAAAAAAGAGTGAAAACATCCTACTTTGATCATAACAAGCCTGAAGAGGGTACATGTATCCATCATAAAGTGTGAAGCAGCTTTTCTTTATTTGCCCGTAATTACGCCATCAAGGATTATGACATCTAACTAATTTAATACTCTTTATTCTTAGGTGTAAAGTGCAAACAAAAAACAAAAACAAAACAAATTAAAATATAAACAAAAACAAAAAACCAAAAGACTTGTAGCAACGTTTTATTTATTTATTTATGTTCAAATGTGAATTGAATTAATCAACTCTACTATAAATTATGTCATGTTACGATTTTATGATGTATAGAAAAAATTAATAAATTAAAAATGGTATTTGAGTGACTACTTTGAGGAATTAATTTGAGTAGGGTTCATTCCTTGGGAAGAATTAAAATGTGTAATAGTAAATTTCATATATTAGTACAATTAAAATGTATAATGGTAAATTACAAATTGATTTTTAAACTATACTTATGAAATTGTTAAAATGAAGATTTAAAAGGCTTTGAAGAAGCATTTGTTTCACGTTAGAAGTTCGAGTGTACTACTTTATGAAGTTGCACTATTAAGTACACTCCATAGTATTATTACTTGCACTTCAAAGTTTAAGTTATTTACAAAAATATCACCATATTTTTAAAAATTATTTTTGATATGTTATATCTTTCCAAATTGACAGCTCTTATTGATTCTTAATTTTTACATGCACGCTTATTTTTATTTCATCTGAATCTTAAGTCCACACACACAAGAATTTTCTTTAAAAGTTATGATGTAATAAAAATGTAGAGATAAAAGATGAGTGAAAAGATCTTTCCCCAACAAAATGAGGAATAAGAATCCAAAGCTTTCGAAGGTATAAAAAAGGGAAACCACTACAAGAATACAACGCACATACTAAAATACAAAAATAACCAAAATAATTAAAATAGCATTTTAAAAAAAACTCCATAATAACAAAGGAAGACAACAGGTGAATGCAAAATACACACAATTTTCAGTCCCACTTGTTTCTTAGTTTTTTTTTTTTTTTTTTTTTTTTTTTTTTTTTTTTTTTTTGTATACATTTCAAGCCAAAACAAATATTGTGGTAGTGATTGTCGTACAAGCTTCATAGGTTCTTGGACTCCATATATCCGTGGCAGAAATACAAATCTAATTCACATAAAGTTAGACTCATTTACAATTATGAACAAATTAAATTAGTTTACCTTTTTATGATCATTTGTCCATTAAGATTATAATACAGAATTTACTCAATGTGCACCTTAATTGATGAAATATATTTCTCATTGTCTTAAAATTAAAAAGTAAAATCCTTTGTGAAAATATAAGTTTAGAATGGTGGAACGAAGATATTGAAGAAGCCATATGAATAGCCGGAATAGTGACAAAGTGAAAAATGTCGGTGAGATTTCAGCCGTAAGACGGTTGAATTATTATTTCTTCCAGAAATTAAAAAAAAAAAAGTTAATAGAAAAACCAGAAAGTTAAAAAAGAAAAAAGCGTAAATATTATGGCTGGTGGCGTATACAGAGCGGGGCGCATAATCATCACCCAACGTGAATATTTATCCCTTCCAAGTTCTAAAACTTAAAAAAAAAAAAAACTTTTATTATTTCACTCACAAGCCACACGCGCACCTGCACTGCAAGTGGGCTTCTACCCTGCTTGCACACGTAATTACACGCAATCAAGCGAGACCTATAACATTGTGAATTTTTATATAAGAAAAATAAGAGGAAATTTCAATTTTGGTCCTATAACTATAGGGGTCTTGTTAATTTTAATTCTTGACTTTTAAAAGTGTCAATTTAGTACCTTAACTATGTAATTTTTGTCAATTTTGGTCACTCCGGCCAAATTATTCGCCAAATTTCGCCGAAAAAATTTAATTGTTAAAATAATGAGGGTATTTTGATCATTTCACGTCTCTTTTCTTCTCCCTAGGCGAGTCCATCCTTCCTCTCTCGTTTCCGGCCAATGCAATGAACTAAGATGATGAGAAAGGAGGCTTGATGATATTAAAGATAGTGTTTACAGGGAGAAAGAACGTCGGAAACGCAAGAAAAAGGGATGGACTCGCCGGAGAAGAAGAAAAGAGGCGTGAAACAACCAAAATACCCTTATTATTTTAATTATTAAAAATTTCTGGCAAAATTTGGCCGGAGTGACCAAAATTGAAAAAAATTGTATAATTAAGGTACTAAATTAACACTTTTGAAAGTCAGGGACTAAAATTAACAACACCCCTATAGTCATATGACCAAAATTGAAATTTCCTCGAAAATAATATTGCACTTTTACATTTTACTTCTACTTTTACTGCTTTCATAAAGAAAAGTTAATATTTGACATTTTTTCTAGATCCATAAAATAAAAATTTGACATTTTATTTAACATCTTTTGTCACATCATAAAAAAAAAATTGTCTATGTATTTATGAAGAAAAAGTTCTCAGAGAATGTTTATAAATTAAGAAAAAAAATTGATAGAGAAAGTTTAGAAGTTAAGGATAAAAAAATCGTAGAAAAAAAAATAAAAAATTAAAATATACAAGTAATAATGAAGTAAAAATAATATTATTTTGACGTTTTAGACGAATATTGTAAAGTTTAAGAGAGATAAAAAAAATTGGTAGAGTTTAGGTATGAAGAAAATATAAGATAATGGAAGAAAAAATAATTTATTGAATTTAGGTATTATGTTTATAAAGTTTAAATAGGGAGAAAAATAGAGTTTAAATATAGAGAGAGAAAAAACATTCAGAGTTGGTAGAAATACAATTTTAAAATTTTAGGGTTTATGGTTGGATTATAACTATTTATATTTGAGAATGGAAGGTCTATAACACTCTTAAAATTAAAAAGCCTACAAACATTCATTACTTTTTGAACATCATAGGACTTTTAAAAACTCTTTAACAGTTTGTTTGGTTCGCTGGAAAATATTTGAAGAGAAATGACATTGAAATTCCATGGAAAATATATTTCATTGTTTGGTGTGCGGGGAAAATAAATTATTGAGAATATGAACTCCATTGTTTAGTTGAATTTAGAAAGTTAAAGAATAATGAATATAAAGACCAATATGTCCATACAAAGATCAATGAATAAATAGGCGTACCTATGTAATTAAGAAACTTTCATAACAGTAAAATGATCCAATCATGTTAAAATTTTTTCCCAAGCCTTGCGGAAAACAAAATCTCACCCCTTTACAAAGAATTTATTTTCATCAACTTTGAGGAATTCAAATGAATTCCAATTAACCAAACAACATAAGATTATATTTTTCTTAACTTTTAGGAAAATATTTTGTTTGGAAAATGTTTTCCATCCAACCAAACACCTCCTAAAAGTCTTAATTGAATACCACCCGACTTTTAATGACTCTTTAAGAATCTTGATTGAATACCGTCTAGCTTTTAAAGACTCTCTAGAACTTTGAATTGAATACATCCAAACTTTTAGGAGATTCTTGGTTGAATGTAGTTGTAATTATTTTCCACTTTATTCAATTGCAAGACAAATTACCATGTTTGGTTGGAGGAAAATGCAATTCATGGGGTACCCCCATGAATTGCAATTCAATGCTTTTGGGAAGGAAAAAATGGATGAAATGGCAAAATTACCCTTGATTATTGTTATTCTTCTTATTACATAAGGACATTTTAGTCTTTATACCACCTTTTTCCTACTCATTCCCAATAATTTTATTCCTCCTACCAAATAATGTAATTTGAATTTCTACATTATTTTTTTTCCCACCAATTGCAATTCATTTCCTTCCTAATTCCTTCATCCCAATCAAACACCCCGTTAAAGTTCATAAAAGTCTTTAAAAGTTTATAAAAGTCATGATTAAATACACCCCTTAAGAGTTTAAGTAAATAACATGATATACTTGTGTCGTTATAGACCACTTTACTTGTAATAATTAGTTTAGAATAAACAATTAATTTGTAAAACACATTTCTATAACTAATTAATATAATCATCGTTAACACAAACATTCCAACATAATAAATATTAGACATCAAATTTAATTCATCATCTTCTTGAAAGAAGAAGAGCTTGAAGTGCATCTAAAGAATAAGAATGAAATCAAATAATTCGTAACATTCGGTTCACCCACATCGAACGGAAAGGTAATAAATGTACGGATTGACTAACAAACTTAAGTTAACGATCGACTAGAGTGTCATCTTTTTGGATCACGAGCCAACAGACTTGATTGATCTTATGTCAGCTGATTCGTGTAAGACACTCTACCTAAGGGTTAGATAAGGCTCTCTCTGAGGGCTTCAGTTTCACCAAAAAAAATAAAAAATTGGAATCAAATAATTGGTATTTAGAATTGCAAATGTATGCAACCATATCTTAAGAGATTAGATACCAAATCCGATATACAATTATACATTATCGCCGTTACGGAGTATTTTTGTATTTCCTTCTTCACGTAGGGTATTGGTTATCGTGTTATACTATGATGTTTTGGTTTAAGGCGTCGAATGTCTCTGAACGCGCTGGGGAATCGCGTGAGATAACAAAACGCCGCAAAATAAAAACGTTTTTCACTCTCTCCGTCTCCGTCTACAAAACAAAGTCTCTCCCACACTCTGCTCCGCCTTCTATCTCTTTCGGAGAGCAGAGCGAGATTCTCTCTCTCTCTCTCTCTAAATTCGTTTCTCTCTCTCTCATGGACCCTTGCCGGCGGCCGGGTTTTGAATCAGTCCAGAAGTGCAGCTGTTTAAGAATTAAATAAGAATTTTGGCGTAGAGTTTTTGGTGCAAAAAGAAGAATATTATGGCGGCGATTTTGAATTCTTGGTTTCTTCTGTGGTTTGCTATGGTGGTGGCGTTACAGGTGAGTCACCACCACCGCGTCAACTCGGAGCCAACTCAGGACAAGCAAGCACTCCTTGCTTTCCTGTCGAGGGTCCCACACGAGGGCAGGGTCCAGTGGAACGCCTCCGTCTCTGCGTGCACGTGGGTGGGCGTGCAATGTGATGATAACCAGTCGTTTGTATTCGCTCTCCGGCTTCCCGGCGTCGGCTTGGTGGGGAATATTCCGGCGAATACGCTGGGACGCCTGAGCCGGCTTCGGGTTCTTAGCCTCCGGTCCAACCGGCTCACCGGTCCAATCCCGCAGGATTTCTCTAACCTCAAGCTCCTCCGTAGCCTCTATCTCCAGAACAACTTGCTCTCCGGCGGGTTTCCGGCGAGTATCACCGGGGTGACCCGACTTATCCGCCTTGACATGTCATCTAACAACTTTTCCGGGCCAATCCCGTTCGCCGTCAACAATTTAAGCAATTTGACTCGGCTTTACTTGCAGAACAATGGCTTTAATGGGACACTCCCTAGCATCAATCCTTTAAGGTTAACTGATTTCAATGTTTCGAACAATCGCCTAAATGGGTCTATTCCCACTACACTATCCAAGTTTCCGGCGTCTTCTTTCGCCGGAAACCTCCAGCTCTGCGGCGGCCCATTGCCGTCTTGCTCCCCGTTCTTCCCTTCTCCCACGCCTTCTCCTTCACTCCAGCCCAATATCCCTACGGAGCATAAGAAATCCAAGAAGCTCTCCACCGGCGCCATTGTCGGGATTGTGGTTGGCTCAGTAGCCGCCTTTCTCCTCTTATTACTCATCCTCTTCCTCTGTCTACGAAAAAGTAGGAATAGAACAGGGGAGGCAGCAAAAACGCAGAAGCCTTCGACGGTCACCCGAGCGGCGGCGGCGGCCGGGGAGGCCGGAACGTCGTCGTCAAAGGACGACGTCACCGGAGGGTCAGTGGAAGGGGAGAGGAACAAGCTGGTGTTCTTCAACGGTGGAGGCTATAGTTTCGATCTGGAGGACCTGTTGAGGGCGTCGGCGGAGGTTCTGGGGAAAGGCAGCGTCGGAACTAGCTACAAGGCGGTGCTGGAGGAGGGAACCACGGTGGTCGTGAAGCGGCTGAAAGACGTGGCGGTTAGCCGGAAAGAGTTTGAGCAGCATTTGGAAGGTTTGGGGAAGCTGAAAAACGAGAATGTGCTTCCATTAAGAGCTTTTTACTTCTCAAAAGATGAGAAATTGTTAGTCTTTGATTACATGCCTGCCGGAAGCTTATCTGCTCTTCTTCATGGTATCATCTCCCTCTCCCTCACTTTCTCTCTAATATTTCTCTAATTTTTACCAATTTTGCATCTTTTTATTCTGGGATTTAGCTTAACAAGAAGATCATGGTGTTGCAGTTATGAACATTCTCATTTCTTGAATTTTTATGGACTATAATTTTTTCCATGACTAGGAAATCTCGAGTCTGTAATGAGTAAATCTCGCCTGACCAGTCTAGGTTGTCCATAACTAGTCTTATGTTGTTGTGCCCGGCATGACCAACTTGGCTGGGTTGCGCTAACTAGAATTTTGTTTTTAGTTTCATGACAATGGGATACACCACTTGTGAGTTTTGCCAAATTTTGCCTACAGTTTTAGAGTGTTTCTCAAGACTAGATTTTTTATTTTATTTTTTTTCTTTTCCCTATCAATTATTGAAGTTTGGTACCAACATAGATTAATTTCGATTGTACGGTGTAACAGCCACAACATTTTTGTTGGTTTTTACCTAAACATATTAGATGTAACCTTAATTCAAATTCAAAGGTTGTGCTGTCATTTCATGTCTAAAATTTCAAGGTCTGCTGCATTCTTAGAATTTGCCAATGGTGAAAGCCAAATATGCCGTGTCCTATTTCCTATTATGCCCTATACCAAATACCACCTTGTTTGTTCACAATTGCTAATGAAAAGGTCAACTAAAGCAAATGGTTATATCATCATTGTTTTAGCATTTTTGCCATCCAACTTCTTGGCCTCCTTTACTTTGAATGTAAGCAATATGGCAGTTGTTATTCCTTTGCTTGTAAATCTGTCTTCATTTTCTTTCTTTTCTTTTCTTGGTGTCTAATAAATTCGGGTTTTCGGTTTGATGCACCTTACGTTTGGTTTGGACCAGTAAACCTAACTTGGATGTTTAGCTAATAGTCTTATATTGTTCGGTTATCTTGTGTAGGTAGTAGAGGGTCTGGGCGAACGCCACTAGACTGGGATACGAGAATGAAAATTGCGTTGTGTGCGGCGAGAGGCCTTGCGTATCTTCACGCGGGAGGGAAGGTAGTGCATGGCAACATAAAGGCGTCAAATATCTTGCTCAAGCAGGACAATCACGAGGCCTGTCTAGCGGATTATGGATTGAACCCGTTGTTTTCCAGCTCGACGCCGGTCAACCACAGGGTCGCAGGGTATCGGGCCCCAGAGGTGCTCGAGACCCGAAAGGTCACGTTTAAGTCAGATGTGTACAGCTACGGGGTTTTGTTGTTGGAGCTTCTAACGGGCAAATCGCCCAACCAGGCTTCGTTAGGCGAGGAGGGCATTGATTTGCCCCGATGGGTTCAAAGCGTCGTTAGGGAGGAATGGACCGCCGAAGTGTTTGATGTCGAGCTAATGAGGTATCACAATGTGGAAGAAGAGATGGTGCAACTACTCCAGATTGGAATGGCATGTGTTGCCATGGTTCCCGACCAGAGACCCTCGATGCCGGATGTGGTGAGGATGATGGAGGAGATAAACCGCGGGGGCGAAACGGACGATGGATTGCGACGACAATCCTCCGATGATCCATCGAAAGGGTCCGACATCCAAACACCTCCTCAGGAACCCCGAGCTTCACCTCCATAGGATCAAAGCAAAACAACATAAGCTATTGTTGAAATCTGCTGGAAGGCTATTCAGTCAAGTATATTACTTCCATTTTTTTGTTTTCCTTTTTTCAAGAAAATTGTGCAGTGAAATTGATAGAGATAATGGTAGTTTGCAGGAGGAAAAAAAAAAAAAAAAGAGTGTTGAATATGAAGTGATTGGAGTTGACCATTTGATGTATTCAGTTGTTCCTTTTATCATCTGATTCTTTTTGTTCAAAAACTTTATTAAGAATATATGCTTCTTTGCATTTGGCCTTTTCTTTGACTGTTTATAACTAATGGTCTATTTCATGTCTGCCTGTCTTTGTTAATTTCAATTAATTTCTTAATCCAAATACCCAAACCATTAAAAAAACATTCTTTCTATCCTAAAGTTAGCTCAGTTGATTTAACCACTTAGTTCAAATGAACCAGCTTAATTGGCGTGAGTGGTTGTACACTCTTTTTTTCTTCTTTGTTCTTTTGAGTGGTTGTGCACTTTTGTACTTCGTTCCTTTGAATGATTGTGCACTCTTATCCCTTAAAAGATCCTTTGAATAATTGTGCACTCTTATCCCTTAAAAGAAATCGAGAGTAAAAATTAAGAATGATTGTGCACTCAAAATTAATCTATCTTAAGACAGATTGAGCGACTCACGATTTATTTCCTTGAACGACACAAAACAAGTGATTATTGTTGTGAGTGAAGGGTAAAATGGGGATATGGAAAAGGAGAAGTCGAGGGGCACGGGGGTTTTGTCTTGTTACGGAGGACAGGCTGGGCGGCATTTGTCGCTGACAAAGTGAAGACAGGTTTGACTGATGCCATGTGTCAAACCACAACAAATCTTACCTTCTTTGGCCCCTCACCCAACTTCACGCGCTTCCCTTACTCAATTATCGCCCTCTTTTGCTTTCAAATACACTACATTTTTATACTAAAATTTTTTTCCGTCTTTAATAATACATTTTGGTAAATGAATGATTACCATAATTATATTTAGTAATTTATTATATCTAAAATTTTTATTTTAATAATATTAATTATATCATAATTATTTATCTGATATGATAAGCTAACTTTATCAGCTATGAACTCTACAACTATAATTTTTTTTAAATAAAAAAATATTTTAATATAATTAAAATTTTAACATTGAGTATTAATATTGGACATTTATTTTTACGAATCGCGCATATAAAATACTAGTGTGTAAATAATAGTTGTAACGTTTTTATAAATAGAGTAATAATTTTACTTTCATTATGTATACAAATGTTTTTTATTTATAAAAGTTGTCATTCATATTATTCATCATTGTACTCCGTAGTGTTTAAAAAAAAATTACGGAGTAATTATTATTTTCTTTCATAAAAGGATATCATATAAACATCATGAGACGAATATATATAGTACTGGATGTGTAAAAAAAAAAAAAAAAAAGAAGAAGCAATTCATCCGTCAGGATATCCTGAGTACAATATTGTCAGTCAAATATTATATATTTTCCTTTTCTTTATTCGCATTTTCTATCCACATTGCAAAATCAGCCTTAGTTTCTATAACATTTTTTTGTTGTAATTCATCGTATTTATTTGAAGTTAAAATTTGTCACATTGCAAGGTTAACATTTTTTTGAATGCTATTGACTCTATTACAATGTAGTATCTATTCATATACTTTCTCAACCTACTGAAACACAAAAAAAAGGCTCAAACTCACAACCTTCTAAATGAAAGTCCAACCCGGGTACCATTAGACCACATATTCTTGGTATTGTAAGGTTAACATGTTAGTTGCAAATTGCCAAATTATATTATTAATTTTTTAATTTACAAGAAAGTTTGTAACGATTACCTAAAAGTGCATTTTGAGTGAAATTTGTCTTTGTAATTCTGGCTAAAAATGGTCACACGGCAACCAACAAAAAATCACAATTAAATAAATCAGTCAAAGTTACCTATAGTTGACCGAACCAAATCGATCAAGAATGGCAATAGAAAATTCTCATGATATTATAAACTCTTACATGTATTAACCAGGTGAGTTCCGCATAGTCAAATTTTATATTTAGTGTGAACTAAATCAAATGTGTTTATACTTTATATTATAGTACTTTAGAGATCTGTTAGTGCAATGAGGGAAAAATCAATTATTACTCTATTTATAAAAATGTTACAACTTTAAAATCAATTATTTCACTATAATTCAGGGACAAAAATTAATTAGTAAATGCAGCGATAAAATTGAGGCAGGAGGTTTCAGATGTTGTAAAAGAATTTATAACTCATAGGATCCCCTCGTAAAAGACTCACAAAAGCAAAAAATGGGTCCAATTTCTGGTGCTTCCACTTGAAATTGGCTTTACAACTTTATTAGTTTGGCATCCTTTTTTCCCCTAGTGGGACTTTTAATAAAAACATTGCAGGCATTTGATACAAAGTAAAAAAATAAAGTGGGCTGACCTCTTTCTTTAATCATCATAATTTATCTTTTCAACTATTGGGAACTATGAAAAAGCTAAGATTTCAACCATGGAGGATAGGAGTAACCACCTGAATTTGTTGGATAGTTAATTTGGTGAATATAAAGTTTCAAGTTTGATTTTGTGTGAAAAGTGTTTATTGACTTTTTTGATTTGAGCCGATCAACTATGCGCAACTTAAACTGGTTTATCTCTTTGTGATTCTTTGTCAACTAGGGTCATAAGGTGAACATCTAAAACTCACATTCGAGTAGCTCTTAATTAGAATTATTTTCACTTTTGATCACATAACTATTATGTTACTTTTGTATTTAGTTTTTAAGTATTAATTTTAATTTGTTACATTTGGTTAATGACTTTTATTCTTTTTGTTAAATTCATCCTTTCACCTAAAAATCTCTTATGAAAAATAATCAAAATGCGTAGTATTGTCATACAAAACTATACATTTTCTTCCCCAAGTGTTGATATGGTCAAATCAGTATGATTTTAAATTAAAAATGGAATGTATTGTGATTGTTTTCTACAGAAGATTTGGTCAAAAAAATTAAATGTGGTAAAAAAAAATAGGGAAAATGGCACTTTTTCCCTCTAGTTATATACTTATAGTCATTTTCCCCCCCTCACTTATTTAGGTAAGCACATTAGCCCCCTCAATTATTTTAAAAGTGGTGATTTTTCCCCCTGATATATTAAATTGACATTTCTACCCTTAAAGTAAACATTTTATTTATTTTACTTCTCCAACAAATTATCGCGTATACGTAGGGATGACCACGGTTCAGATCAAACTGAACCGGACACTATAGCAATTGAATTAAAAGTTTCCGGTTATGATTCAGATCTAGAACCTAATATTTGGATTTCAATTTATTAAAATTATGAATAAAAAAAATTGGATCTTGAACCGTGAATCGGCGGTTCTGGATCCGGTTCGCGATTTTGAACCGTCTTTATTTTAAAATTTTATTTTTTATTTTAAATAGTCTAAATTCAACAATAAATGTATTTTATTTTTTCAGTTCGGAACATGAATCGTCCGTTCCGGTTCGCGATTTTAATAAACTCTAAATATCGAGTTTCGATTCTAAATTGTAATTGGTTGTTATAGTGTTTGAACCAAATTATTGTCATAATTTGTTGGAGAATGAAAATAAATGAAATATTTATTTTAAGGGTAAATATGTCCATTTAACATTTTAGGGGGAAAAACAGCCACTTGAATAATTGAGGGGGAGAAAGTGCTATAAGTATATAACTTAGGGGGAAGAAGTGCCATTTTCCCAAAAAAATAATATTTAAAGATCGAATACGAAAGTATATCCATCATATAGTACTAAAGAAAATGAAAATAGTTTCATAAGACTAAAAATGAAAATAGTCCATGCCAATTATTTTGACCCAAAACTTAATGGATGTAAAAAATGCTAGGAAGAATGTTTAATTATTTGCAATAAAGTATAGAATGAATGTTTCATTGATAAATCAATGTAAGACCAAATACCTCTATTTATAGGTCAAGAACTTGCCCATACATAGGGTGTGTATCATCCCCAATTAGGATTGGGTTCTAAAATATCCTAATTTTATAATACAATTACTATTTTCGTTGATTTCCCATGAACAAGTCTTTGTGGGGATATCAAACCGCAACTCTGAATTGTATTTTTCTGCTTGAATATGCTTAAAATGTTTTATATATAAACTAGCTTACTTGCCAACCTATAATAAGTAATACCCCATCTATATATCTATATATCTATATATATATATATATAAAAGTAAAATCCTCCTAACAAATTTCCCCCCCAAAACTTTTGTAGTAAAACTTATTTGGTAAGTAAATGTCAAATAGAAAATAAATAAATAAATAAATAAATAAAAATAATAATGTTATTACCTTAAATAAATAAATTATTATACTTTCCTTTTGAATTAGTATTTTCTACCTATAAATACAATGACTTCTTCAATCAAAGAATCTCAGACTCATCTCTCTGCTTTCTTTTTGTATGAATTTTTTACATTTTTCTAACTATATTCTCACGTACTTCAATATGTTTTGCAGTTTATATCATCTGGTATGAGTTTGAAGATACTTAAGGAGGCTCTGCTTCAACAGAGGGAAATTGAGGAGGAAGAGCATTTGTAACAGAACCCTATTGGTTTAGTTTTTATGGAAGATTGTAGAGATGCGATTGAGGATGATAAAGACAGTAATTTTGATAATTTTGTAAGATTTTCTGAAACTTAGAGTTAGTATGTTGACTTCGAGATTTGTACATGTCATTCAAGTTTCTATGTTTTTTTTTTTTTTTTTTTACCAAGCAGAGTTCATTTTACAGCATTTTTTATAATATATATATATATATATATATATATATATATCACAACTTGAGTAGAGTGTTTGTTTAACCTGTTAAAAATCTCGCTATATTTGATTTTTTCTAAATTTGTGTAAAACACAAAAATAATGATTATTTAAAAAGAAGAAATAAATAACAAATACAATTTCAGATTTTGTGTTACTCCATTCACATATTAGTATAAATAAATAAAAAAGTAATAAAATAAAATACAAAGGAAATATAAATTTTTAACCAAAAATTTAATTAGAGAAACCTCCCAAACAAATCCACGTTGTACTAAACCCAAATAAAAAAATACTGGCAATGGCACAATCATAAGGATCAAAGGGAACAATCGAAGACCCAGAAATCCAGACATCATTGATGTACCGAACGATGATGAGAGACTCAGAAATAGGAATATCATTATGAATAAAAACGGAGATTTTCTTGACACCCGAATTTAGTTTAAGAAGTTTACTCTTGAGTACAAATGTCTCCTCAATGGATTTTGTATGGACATATAGAGTGTATTTATACACCATGGATGAGTTCAAAATAGCACAATATTGAAATTATAAAATGGTAAGAGATCTCAAAAAAGGTAAAACTTTCAAATTTTCAGTTAATAAAAAAAATGTTATAATCGCCGAAAATATATATCTTTAACTTTAAACAAAAATTAAAAACGAAATCATAAACAATTTTAATAATTGATTATTTCATTTCTATGTTTCTTGAAAAATGATGGGCATGAACAGGCTGACTCATCGTGAAATATAATAATTAATGAATTACCATTAAAATTAGTATAGTAATGAAAGAATTATCATTTGTATGTTGACATTTTCCCCCGTTTATTACCATTCAAATGTTTGATACCAAAAATTATACTATATAAACACAAAATATGCATGTATGGTAAATATGCAATTTATATATATATATATATATATGCCCCTAAGTTTTGGGGATACACTTGGTTAGGAGGATTTTACTTTTAATTATATATAGATATAGATTATTCTCATAATTTTTCTTTCCTTCTTTTGTGTTATTATTATGGTAATTTTATGGTAATGTATTTAAATATTGGAAGAAAACAAATGTTATAATTAATGAAATTATTGTGGTAATTGCCACAATATTTTGTAATTATAATTAATATAAGTAATGAAATTGAGAAATATATGATTTCTTCCGTAGACATATTTGTGACAATTTCATTAAATTATAATTAATAAAATATAAAATATAATTAAAGAAATGAAATTATAAAATTAACAAAACATGAATATTTATAATTTTTTTAAATATACATACATGTACTTTAAATTTCTAAATATAATTTAAATACGTATAAATCTATCAATATAAATTATAATTAATGAAATTATATGATAGGACTTTTCTATATACATATTAATAAATATTATGTGTATATACAAAGTATTATACAATCATATAAGGATATGCGTTCGATTAGAATATTTATTTATTAATACAAAATTTAGAATTTACATTTTTTTATTGATTTCTAAGTACAATTCTCTTAGTTTTTATTATTCATATTTTTAAATTTCATATATAGATATGAAATACAATTTGGAATAAATCAACTTAATTATATGAATTTTTTCTATAAATTTATCTAAATATGTACATGATTAGAGAATATATTAACCAAACAAAATTTTAATTTTAATTTTGTATGTTATGAAATAGATACTTGACTAAATATATAAAAGTCCAACTATATTATTATATTGTACATTTTAACATCTTTTTATTTTTTCTATTTTTATTTTAAATTCATAATAACAAAAATAAAATTCCGTGCAATGCATGGATAAAACACTATATTTAAAAAATACAATTTGATAAATATCATAAATTAATTAGTAAAATATCATTTATGTTTATAATAATTAAACAAAAAATAAATAATTCAACTATGTGAACCAATAATAATAATAATAATAATAATAATAATAATAATAATTATTATTATTATTATTATTATTGGTAATATTATTGTTCAATATAATATTAAAAAAAACTTATTTTAATTGGGTAATGTATATTCTATATTAATCTATATTTATATTCTATATTAATTAATAGACACAAATCATCTTTACAAGCTCCCGCCTAAACAATTAATAATAATATGAAAAAATGAAAAAGAATGGAAGAAAGTCGTACCCCCAAACAATTAATAATAATATTGGAAAGAAAATTAATAATAATATGGAAGTATGGAAAATAATGGAAGGAAATATTATTCATGTGAATGTTTTCTACACTCTGAAAAATGGAAAAGAATCAATAAGCAGTATAAGAAAAAGAATCATTAAGATACTATTAATTTTTTAGAAAAAATTTTGCATAAAAAATTGAATAGAATTGGTTATTAATAATTTAGCCTTATTTGACTATTAATCTTTAAGAAAAATTCTGCGTAAAAAATGTAATAGAATCGGTTATTAATAAGTTAGCTTTATTTTACTATTAATCTTTAAGGAAGATTTTGCTTAAAAATGAAATAGAATCAATTTATCTATATCTATATATAATTAAAAACAAAATCATCCTAATTCATTCCCCCCCCCCCCAAAACTTTTGTAGTAAAGCTTATTTGATAAGTAAATCTCAAATGAAAATTAAATAAAATTTATTAATTCGTAAATAATAATAATAATAATAATAATAATAATAATAATTAATAATAATAATAATAATAATAATAATAATAATAATAATCCAAACAAAACCATATACAAATTAAAATTAAAATTTAAAAAAAATAAGAAGAAGACAAATGTGACTCCCCTTTGTAAATGATGTGGGATCATTTTGATCCCACATTGAAAATGTTTGGAAAGAGGAGCTTTATAAGAGGATCATTGCTCCTCTTACAAACATATAATTGCTTGCCCATCAATGTGGTCAAGTATAGAGAAGTCCAAAGACTTTTTTTTTTAGTATTATTGACTCGACAAATTATGCCGTGGCATTGTGTCCACGTTGCAAAGTAGACACAGTTCAAAAATTGTTTATAATTATAAATATATAGTTCTATAATTATAAACATAGTGTTGTGAACATTATTATAAATATATAGTTATGTAATTATGAATATAGAGATTTAATAATTGTGAATATGAAATTCAAAAATTATGAATACATATATCCAAATAAAACGATATACAAACATTTATAATAATAATAATAATAATAATAATAATAATAATAATAATAATGATAATAATAATAATCATCATCATCATAATCCAAACAAAACGATATACAAAATAAAATTAAAATTTAAAAAAAAAAATAAGAAGAAGACAAAAAGGAGCCACAGGCTCCCCTTTGTAAATGATGTTGGATCATTTTGATCCCACATTAAAAATGTTTGGAAAAGGAGCTCTTGAGCTCCTCTATATAAGAGGAGCGATGCTCTTCTTACAAATATAATTGTTTGTCCATCAATGTGGACAAGTATTGAGAAGTCCAAAGGCAAATATTTTATTTTTTGAGTACTATTGACCCGTCAAATTATGTTGTAGAATCGTGTCCACCTAGCAAGGTAGACACGATTCTAAAATTGCTCATAATTATATATATAGTTCAAAAATTATGAATATATAGTTCTAAAATTATGAATATAGTGTTGTGAACATAATTATGAACATATAGTTATGTAATTATGAATATAGAGACTCAATAATTGTGAATATGAAGTTTAAAAATTATAAATATATAGCTTTATAATTATGAACATAGAGTTCAATAATTATGAATATGAAGTTCAAAGATTCTGAATATTTAGCTTTATAATTATGAACATAGAACTGTGTCCACCTTGCAGAGTGGACACGGTTCCACAGCATAACTATTTGATTCACCGTGTTACATGTAGTATCTGTTCATATAGACTTACTCAACCTATTGAAGCCCAACGTTTCAAAAGGCTCTTATTTAAGAAACCTTATTTTAATGGCTTCTTATTTTAGTTTTTTTTTTTTTTTTAATTTATTAGGGGGTTTGGCTAAGATTAACCCAAAATGTATATGTGTTGTTTTTAGCAGTTTGGAGAAAATTGTTAAGTTATTAAATAATATTTTTGATGTTTTGATTAAATATAAAATGTTAAACAAGCGAATTTTTAAAAATTTTGGAGAATTCTCCAAATAATCAAATTACAATAACAACAACAACAACAATAACAATAACAATAACAACAACAACAACAACAACAACAATAATAATAATAAAAATAATCCAAACAAAACTATATACAAAATAAAATTAAAATTAAAAAAAAAACAAGAAAAAACAAAGAGGAATCACAGACTCCTTTTGTAAATGATGGGATCATTTTGATCACACATTGAAAATGTTTGAAACGAGAGAACTTATCTATATAAGAGGAGCAAAACTCATCTTACAAACATAATTACTTGCACATCAATGTGGGCAAGTATTGAGAAGTCAAAATGTTCTTATTTAAGAAGCTTTAGCGTTGTCTTCTTATTTTAGTTTTTATTAATTTATTTATTTATTATTAGTGGGGGTTTGGATAGATTAACCCAAAATGTATGTGTTGTTTTAGTTTTTAGCAGTTTAGAGGAAATTGCTAAGTTATTAAATAATATTTTGTTTTTTTGATTAAATATAAAATATTAAACAGACGAATTTCTTAAAATTTTGGTGAATTTGCCAAATAATCAAATTACAACACAACAACAACAATAATAATAATAATAATAATAATAATAATAATAATAATAATAATAATAATAATAATAATAATAATAATAATCCAAACAAAACTATATACAAAATAAAATTTAAAAAAAAAAAAAAAAAAAAAAAGGCAAAGGGGAGCCACATGCTCCCTTTGTAAATGATGTGGGTTCATTTTCATCCCAAATTGAAAATGTTTGAAAAGATGAGCTCCTGAGCTCTTCTATATAAGAAGTACAAACATAATTGTTTGCCCATCGATGTGGCGAGTATTAAGAAGTCAAAAGGTTCTTATTTAAGAAACCTTAGCTTTGTCTTCTTATTTTAGTTTTTATTATTTATTATTGGGGGTAAGGAAAGATTAACTCAAAATATATGTGTTGTTTTAGATTTTAGCAGTTTGGAGCAAATTACTTAGTTATTAAATAATATTTTTGGTGTTTTGATTAAAGATAAATTGTTAAAATGACGAATTTGTCAATAATAATAATAATAATAATAATAATAATAATAATAATAATAATAATAATAATAATAATAATAATAATAATAATAATAATAATCCAAATAAAACGATATACAAAATAAAATTAAAATTTAAAAAAAAAAAAATAAGGAGAAGACAAAAGGGAGTCACGGGCTCCCTTTGTAAATGATGTGGGATCATTTTGATCTCACATTGAAAATGTTTGGAAAGAGGAGCAATGCTCCTCTTACAAACATAATTGCTTGCCCATCAATGTAGGCAAGTAACCTGAAGGGTGTGGTTGAGTGTAAGGGACTCATCCATCCTTAACCAAAGGTCAAGGGTTCGATCCTTGGATTTGGGAATGGAGCAGCCTTAAATCTCTAAGCCAGTTGTCCCACCCAAAAGAGGTGCTTACAATTTAGCGAGGGGATTAGTCACTGTGTCCAACGGTGAAAACCCTAGGTTTACCAACAACAAAAAATCAATGTGGGCAAGTATTTTTTTTTTTTTTTTTTTGGTTAGAAGTAAAAGAAAATTAAAAATGGAAATGAAATATTTTAATAATAATATTTTACATCATCAAATAGTAAAGACATATTTTTAAAAATAGTAAAGATAAATTAAAAATGGAACGAAAATATTTCATTAATAATATTTTACATCATCAAATTAAAATGGAATGAAAATTAGGTAAAAATATCATTGCATCTATATTCTAATTGACTGATTGATTGGAAATAAAAATGAATAATTAACTGAAAATGAATCTAATATTACTAATTGATTGAAAATATAAAAGGAAATGAATATTAATAATTGACTGCAAATAAAAAATGATCTATAATTGACTAAAAAATTGGTAAGATCATTGCATTTTAATTAAAAATTGAATGAAAATTAAAAATTGGAGGAAAATATTTCAATAATAATATTTTACATTATCAATAGTAAATGAATATTTTAAACAATAGTAAATGTAAATTAAAAATGGAACGGAAATATTTCAATAATAATATCTACATCATCAATTAAAAATGGAACGGAAGTTAGGTAAAAATATCACTGCATTTGATATTCTAATTGATTGAAAATAAAAAAGAATAATTGGCTTAAAATGAATATGATATTACGAATTGACTCAAAATATAAAAGGATAACTAATTGAGTGATATTCTACCATTATATATTTTCACCCAAGTAACCTTTCCTGATGGAGAAGATGTTAGCTCTAGACGAAGATGAACAAGATTGTGTTGTCACTACCAATGTCGTATACAAAGAGGTTTCAATAATGTGTAAATATAATCGGTGATATTAATTTTTTTTAAATGAAAAAATTGCTATATATCTAGACAAAAAAATATATCTTCCATACAAATGAATATGGATAGCAATTCATTTCTATAACTGAGTTGTTAGAGAACGAGCACATTTACCTAATGTATGAAAATACTAAACAATGATAAAAAAAAAAATCTTCAAAATTATAGGACCGCATCCGTACATCTAGACATTAGCTATTAATTTGAGCAATTATTTGCACAAATTCAAGCAATGATAACATCAAAAAATATAAACGATTCAAATCATATCTTTAAGTGCACTATATAATATTTGATGTTCTAATTTAAATAATTATATATCGATTCATATATTCTTAATATATTACAACATATTCATTCCGTGCATCGCACGGGTGCAAATACTAGTTAACTACTTAAAATCATAATTTGTGATATACCGCCATTCTCAAAAAAAGATTTACATTTACAACGGATATGGGTTGCTAATCAAGATAAGGTTAGCAAAGGAAATTAAATCTAAACATTTTAATGAATGATACTTACTAATTCAATCCATTCTTATTAATATTTCTATTAAAAAATTGCTCTTAAATTCTAATCCATATGAATGCTACTGACTCTATTTCAATGTAGTATCTATTCATAACTACTTTCTCAACCTACTGAAAGACAAAAGAGCCAATAACGTCTTCACTGAAGCTCGAATTCACAACCTCCATATAGACAATTCGGTTTCAATTAAGTTAGAGTGCGTTTTACGATGAAAAATAAATTACAACATAACAATTAAGTAATTTGACAACAATTCTCATATCAAATTAAATGTCAAGATTAAGTAATTTTAACGACCAATCTTTTAGTCGAACATATCACCCTAAGAGAAAAAATAGACGGTGAACCAAGCCAAGAAGTTGGTGGATAAGGGCGAAGAAGTAGCACATAGTCTTTATAGTACAATTTACATCTTATTATGATTTATATTTGATGGATTTAGGGGGTGTGCCCGAATCAATAAATCCGGATAAGAACGTAATATAATAAGAATAATAAGCGAATAATATAGAACGATGTCGTAAAGGTCGCTGGGGACCGTATATTATATTAATTGCCGTAGTACTTGGCTATTACAAAGATCTGATAGGACAAAGTGTGTAATAAGTGTAGCATATGCAATGAATCGCCCCTTGTTAGGACAAGTAGGGGTTTTTTTTTTATACAAGCTAACCCCCAACCGCCTCCCCCTAAATCGGGGGGTGGTTAGATCTCACTTTGACCGGGCCCGGGCGGACCGGGTCAGGTCGGGTCCCGAGCTCGGGTAGGACCGAGCTCCCCGACCCGAGCTCCACGTAGGTTGGCTCGGGTCGGGGCACCTCCGTGGTCCCCCGGGTCCGTGTTGCTCTTGGGCACCTCCGTGGTCCCTCGGGTCCGTGTTGCTCTTGGACACCTCCGTGGTCTCCCGGGTCCGTGTTGCTCTTGGGCTCCACCAAGGTGCTCCGGGTCCATGTTGCTACCCCGGATCGGGTCGTGGGTATAATATTATCCATCAATATTATTCCCTTTCAATTTCTTTTTTTTTTTTTTTATATTATTCACTCCAAACTTATATACTAATATAAGAAAACTCTAAGACACGTTATGAAAATTATATGACACGTTATGATATACCATATTTTCTATAATAGAACCACAAATAAAAGGCTGACAAAATTGTAACAACTACAAAAGTTGAAAATAATTGTATTAAATAGTATCACAATATATTTATGGTACTATCATATATATTATACATCAATCATAACAGCCAGGCTACTGCAGAAAAGGAGCAGACACTTTTTTGCTTTTATTTTAATTTTATTTTAAAATTACATTTCTAAATATTGTTAAAATATCCCTTTCTTAAATAATATAGTATGGCACCATAATATTTCTTAAATAATTTATATACTATAATCATCAGGGATGGATTAAAAAATTTCATTTAGTGGGGACAAAAAATAAAAATATTTATAGTAAAGATGAAATAATTGTATATCTGTGTAGTTAACAAGATTTGACCCTTAGACCTGTTATAAAAAATAATTACTATTTATCAACTAAACTGTATTATCCCAACTTTTAATACCTTTTATGTATAGTAATATATTATTTATTTTTACTAAAATATATACTATATATACACATATATATAATAGGAATGGGGTGGTGAGGGAATAACTGTTCCCATTGCTCTTTTCTGAATCCGTCCTGACTATAATACGATGAATAATATAGAGACAAGAATTACCTTTCACATAAGTATGTATATTACATTTTGTGGTCCTCTATTAATTAAATTTTATTTCTCAAATTCCATAAGTCGTCTACAACACAGACAAAGTCAATAAAATGTGAACAAAAAAAAAAAAAAATGCATACAAAAGTAAATTAAGGAGATGTATTATGAAATTAGGATATTTTAGAACCCAATTCTAATGGGGTAAAGTTTATGTGCATCATAACTATCACCAATTCTCTACCAAAAAAAAAAAAAAAAGCTATCACCAATAATTCTATTACACTATCATTTTCTCGTATTTGTCATTAATTCAAATTAATAAAGTCAATGTAATATCTGTTCAAATGTACTTTTTCAACCTAATAAAACACAGAAATTTGAACCTAAAATTTTTCATTTGAAGGTCTATAACTATACTGCTCGACCACAAGATCTTCGGTCAACATTCTAGCCTGTTCTAGTTAGAAAAATATTATTAAGTCAACAGTCTGGGCACGTACAATGTGTGATTGCAACCTATCTTTAATCTGGACCGGAACTTCACAATGAGGTCCGTGCAACAAAGTGCGGTGCCTGCCCCTACGACTACGTCTATACGAGTTAGTGGCGGTCACAATATTAATGTATGTAGTGTAATATAATTGGGAGATTTTGAGCCTTTTCTCCACATGCTATCCTATTATGGATTTCACCTCTGTGCCTCAGATAGAAACCTATGTGAAGTGTGGTACACGTCCGGCCCCATTCCTTACAATCCTTTATCATAATTATATCTTATATGAATTTAATTTGTTAAAAAAAAACATATCATACTTGAGTGTGTTGGGAAAATAAAGTTGATAATGTAAGAATAAATGAATATTGTGTCGTGAAATATCTGTTGTTATAGAAGCAAATTTAAGGTTATTGGTGTAGGTGCATAGCAACGGCGTCATCCCCCTTAACCCTAAAGTTAACATGACAATCACCGAAGGAGAGAGATTAGAACGTTAAAAATAGACAAGAAAGATATGAGACAATTTTTGTTTGTATAACTCAAGCACAATCCTATTTACATATTAGGGGCCAAAGAATTATGACCACATACTTCTTAACCATTCATTATCTTGTGATGAAAATTAGACCAAGAGTAAATAATTAGGGCTAATGTGTGTGAAAAATGAAATTAAAAAATATAGCAATATTGACAAATGAAACTGAATTATAATTCAAATGATTTATACTTCATGGTCCATGTTGCTACATAAGTACATAGACCATGGTCCATAGTAAAATTTGCCATAGTCCGATCCCATCAAAGGATTGAAGCTAAATTTAAAACTTTATGGTTATTAAATCAATTATTATTTGACTAAGGTAGCTAAGGTAAAACCAAATATTTGATCATTTTGAATTTTAATCGGACAATTTTAAGTGATAAGATAAAATTGTCATGAATTCGAATAGGGAGCTAAATTGATACTTTAGCCCATCGTATAATGTTGTATAATTGATTGCCCATTCTTAATGTGCTGATAGGCTTTCTTTCATACCAATAAGACTACAACAAAAGCCCAAAAGCAAACCATATTTTACTTACTACTACCATGTGTAGCCCAAGAAAGATAATTATATTCTTTTCAAAGTGTACTTGCACTAAGGGAAACACTAGAAAGAAAACTACACATGGTAATTTCCAAGGCTACTTCAAGTGGTTGATGATCATCCGACTTAAAGTTAGTATTTTAGTGATAGGGTGATAGTGTTATAGTAGGCTTAGAGTTTAGGTTCTTGAACTCTTTAAGTTGACAAAAATGTGGAATGAATTTATTATTTTCAGAGTCAACGGTAAGAACTGACTGAGAAGTAAGGCGTGTGATTCACATTTTTCCTTAAAAGCAATTTGTTTCTCCCGAAAGGTGTTAAGAGCGTTGGATCATCAATTTTCTAAGATCGTAACAAGCAAAATCAGAGAATTTTTATGTAAAAACCTTCCGTCCAATACAAATAGGATAACCGGAAGTAATTAACACTAATGACATTGAATTTGAGTTTTAAATTCAATTCCATAATTGCCACTTTAATGTGAAATCAACACATGAGGTTACCTGGAAAGGAAAAAAAAAAAAAAAAAAAAAAAAAAAACCCAGATTTTTAAGTATTAATTTCCTTTCAAAAAAAAAAAAAAGTATTAATTTTGTAGCTGGGAAATTTTACCCTGGCGTCTGGTTCACCGGTATAACTAATATCAACCTCCAAGTTCCCCCGTCACTCTGCAACACCCAAAACCCTAATCTTAAACCCTTGTCTGATTATGATACCAAAAGCCACTGCTTTACTCCTCTTTCGCTCTCACTTCTCTACCTCTCTGCAATTCATTCCATTCTTGCCCAAATCCCCAATCTTGAACCTTAATCTCCTCTTCACCACTGTTGCCTCGCCATGTATTCCATCCCCAGAAGCGAAAACCCCCGACATCTCCGAACTCAAAGACTCGCCCGCAGTCTTGAGGCAATGGGGCTGCTCCGAATCCGACATTTCCAAGATTCTCCAACTCATACCATCTGTACGCAATATGAAGCTCGCTACCCTTCAGTCCAAGCTCCGGGTTCTCGGCGACTTCGGCGTTAATTCCTCCGACCTCGTAAAGATCGTAACTTGCCGCCCTCGGTTCCTCAACTCTCGGATCGACAGATTCTTGGACGAACGTTCCCAGTACCTCCGCGACCTGTTCCAGTCCGAGGAGACACTCCGTAAAGCCATTGTGAGAAACCCTTCTTTGCTTATTTACGATTTTCATAAACAGATTAAGCCTGTTGTTTCGTTTTACGAGCAAATGGGTGTTGGCAAACACGATTTGATATCTATGTTGATTTCCCGACCCACATTGATTCCGAGAAGTAGTTTGGGTGATGTAAAGTTGGATTTTATTAGGAGGACAGGCGTAGAAAAAGGTTCTAAGTTGTATAAATATGTAGTCACAATTTTTGCCATTTCCAGGGTTGAGACTGTTCTTGAGAAGGTTGCGAATTTTGAGAAATTCGGGTTCACTGAAGATGAGATTTTTGGGCTTTTTGGGCGAGCACCTCTCCTGTTGACATTATCTGTAGAAAAAGTTCAAAGGAATATGACTTTTGTGTTGGGCACCATGAAGCTGAATGCAAGTGTGGTGCTTCAGTATCCATTCTTGATATTTTCTAATCTGGAGGGTGTGATAAAACCCCGGTTTCTTTTAGGGGGAAAGATAGATGATATGGGTCTCGAGCCTCGAATAAAAGGCCCTTCATTGTTGAGGTCATTGAGGATGACAGAGAAACGGTTCTTCAAGGTTTTTGTAGATTGTCATCCAAAGGATGTTGCAGATGAGCTAACGGCGTTTTATAAAACTACAAAACATATTAGGAGGTTGGCAGAATCTTCAAAGAAGAATGCTCGTAAAGGATTCCCATATTGAACAATTTTGTTGGTTTAATGTGAATTGATTGTTCTCCAGCAGTCATCTGATTATTATAATTGCTTTTGTTATTCTACTGATGTACCATAGAGTTTTGTGTAGTTCGGTGGAATATGGCTTTTGTTTTGGCACCATGAAGGTAAATGCAAATGTGGTGCTTCGATATCCATTCTTGATATTTGTTAATTTGGAGAGTGATAAAACCAACAAGGTTTCTTTTATGGGGAAAGATAGATGATATTGGCCTACAGCCTCAAGTAACAATAGTTATGCTGTGCAACCGAATGTACCATGCGCATGGTGCATACGGTTCAAAACGACGTCGTTTTGATTAAAAACGCGCGTCCCACTTAAAAAAAAAAAAATCAGGTTCGACTCTCAGCAATCGCATTATTGTGGATATATAGTTATGAAATTGTGGATATATAGTTATGAAACTGTGGTTATATAGTTATGAATTTATGGATATTTAGTTCATTCGTTGTGGATATTTAGTTCAATCATATATTGTAGATATTTAGTTCATTCATTGTGGATTTTTACTTCATTCATTCATTCATTGTGGATTTTTACTTCATTCATTCATTCATTGTGGATTTTTACTTCATTCATTCACTGTGGATATATAGTTATGAAATTGTGGATATATAGTTATGAAATTGTGGTTATATAGTTATGAATTTATGGATATTTAGTTCATTCATTGTGGATATTTAGTTCAATCATATATTGTGGATATTTAGTTCATTCATTATGGATTTTTACTTCATTCATTCATTGTGGATTTTTACTTCATTCATTCACTATGGATATATAGTTATGAAATTGTGGATATATAGTTATGAAATTGTGGTTATATAGTTATGAATTTCTGGATATATAAAAATGCTATTGCCGGGAATCGAACCTGATTTCTTCTTTAAGTGGGACGCGTGTTTTTTTAACCAAAACGGCGCCGTTTTGCAACCGTATGCACCTTGCAAGGTGCATTCGGTTGCACAGCATAATTTGCGCTCAAGTAAAAGGCCCTTCATTGTTGAAGACATTGAGGATGACAGAGAATCGGTGCATCAAGGTTTTTATAGATGGTTGAGCCTTGGCAGCGGCAATGTAGGAATCACATCCAATTGGATGGTTTTCTTGTGGGCACCAGGTAGAGGTGTAAATGAGCCGAGCAGGCAGCTCGGCTCGAGCTCGGTCAACTTCAAGCTTGAGCTCAAATGTTTTAGACTCGTGGCTCGTTGAGCCATAAATATATATATATATATATATATATATATATATATATATATATATATATATATAGTCGAGCGGTCAAAGTTCGGCTCAAGCTCGGTCGACTTCGAGCTCGAGCCGAACTTGAGCTGGCTCGTTTCATAATTGAGCCGAACTTGGGCCAGCTCGTTTCATAACCGAGCCTACCTATTGTTATCGAGCTTGAGTTGGCTCGGTTCATTTACACCCCTCCACTAGGTACTAGTCCTCCTACCTAATGGACTGACAAGTCACTGTAAACAACCAGATAACTGACATTCTTAATGACCAAGTAATAAAATTTCTATCAAGCATAAAATAATATTTTTAACTTCACAACATGCACTAAAATATTATTTATACTTCTGGTAGACATATCTGAACATATAAATTCAACCATCTACGATATTTTCGAACAAAAATGGGTCTCCATATTGACAGTGCCTACAAAAAATGATTGAAAGGTGACAACCATGAAGTATTGATCTATTGATAGTGTCATTCTGGAGATGGATCGTACAATCATTCTACACATTCATTGTAGGTTTGTATTCTTACATGTATTATATATTCACTCCTATGATTACATCTCTGCATGATCAATACGGAGTATTTTGTAAGCTAGTATTATGTTCCTTATTTTCTATTTACAAGAACACCTAAATTAAGTTATTACACATGACGTATAGTTTATCAGGATCAGCTCTAATGATACTGATAGAGAACATTCATCGAGCTTGCCTCCCCTTACATACTGTACGCCTTCTCAATATCCGGTCGGGTCGATGAGAAAAATCATTCCCGACCTTAACCGACCAGTTAGCTTAATATTCTCGACCTAAATGCCTCGCCCGAGCTAAACAATAATCACTTCGTGTCCTGAGATCAACCCCGACCCGCATAAGTTCGAACGGTTATCCCGAACTGGGGTACTTGTGGATTTGGACCTAGGCTCCTAACTATAATCCGACCACATCCCTCATTGGATAGGTAGGAATATCAATACATGTGGCTGGCAGGGTGTTGTTCCCTAGCCAACCGGTTGCATGTGCGACACATGGTTAGCATGCCGAGTGTCCAGGATGGGTTACCTTTTCCTCGACTATAAATACCACATTAAATGCAAAGAGGGGGACTTTTGACATTTCTACCTACCACACTACAAGTTCGGGATTCTCTGACCTCACGTCATTATCCGAGTTCTAAACTTAGATTAATAAGCAAACTACTAAGGATTTATCTATGATCCGACCTCATGAATTGTATGTATTCGTGGACATAATAACCATATTTACCACATCAGATACCTACACTAAGAAATCATAATATATATATGGGATTGAGATCACAAATTCTTATGTGTTTGGAATAATGATCGATGTTCTCTCTTAGAAAGACAAGAAAGTTGTAAAATTAGTCATTTCATTTGTATGGATTCTTAATTACTTCAATGATATGTACAAGGTTTTGATATGCAAAATATAATGAGACACAAACAAGTTTAAGTAAAGAGTGAGAGCAAAGGTTTTGATATGCAAAATATAATGAGACACAAACAAGTTTAAGTAAAGAGTGAGAGCAAGTTGTCAACATATTATTGTTTGTGGGTGGGGGGACTTGTAAGGTGGAAGCAGTCAATATAAGTCAAAGGAATTGGAGACCCAAATTAAATCTTTAACCAATTAACCAATAGGATAGATGCATTATATCTATCTTCCTGAACTGGAAATGCACCATCTATACTTACAATCCAATCTTTTTGTATGTCTGACCAAAAGCCCCCATGCATTCAAAAAAGCTGAGATGATGATCACAGCTTTGATAGATAAGCATAATCTAAAGAAATTCATATCTTAAAAACAAGAAAAAGGAAGATTGCATGAGCATGAAACACGTCAACTTCCGTTGGAAAGTTGCCCAATTTGGATTTTTTTTCCCTCTTTGTGTACCCTTTTCTTTTATGAGCAATACTATACCAACATAATAATATTATGATTGATAATATTGTGAGTTATATTTTTCTTTATTTCTTTCCTTTTCTTTGTTATAATATTACAATTATTTGTTATAAATAATTTAATTTTCTGAATATGAATATTGGGAGAAATAATGGGTATGAAATGAAATGACAGTGGGCATACTGCTGCATACATATTGAATGGACACATAAAAAATTGTCTCATAAAAAGTCTACTTTTAGCCCTTTACAGAGCCCTATTGCATTAAAGATCATCAAACCTTTTGCTGTCAATACCAATCCTAATAATATAATGCTTTCATTTCTTGCTTGTAATCCTTTTCTATGACCAAAATATTTTTGTCACTAAATGCCAATCCCCAAATTTGCATATTTATCAGTGATGTATGAAACTATTCTCTCAATTGTTACTCTCAAAACAAAGATATTAAAATTTATAAATAAATAAAAATTAAGCTTTGCATGTTGACATCACCTGCGTATAGTATAAACATATGCAGGCAAATTTTGTTCCTATTTGATAACAGAGTTAGCTTATTAGATTTTGACTTATTTGATCATTTTTAGATATTTGACTTGGTTAAATAATCAATATGAATATTTAATGAATCAATTTTTTGTAACAGTTTATTGCTCTAAAATGTTAAATATTTCAATTTTTTTTTTTTAAATCATTTTTGTGAGAAAGTAATTTTGTATGTAATTAGCTATCAGCTAACCGCTAACAGCTAATTTATCAAACACTTTTCTACAATTAGTTAATGTTATCAACTCAAACTTACTAACCTAATTAACTATCAGCTATCAACTAATAGTTATTTATCAGCTTTATGTGAATTTACTAAATAGAAGCTTTTCCAAGGTGACATTTTTTTTTTTTTTTCTAAATCTTTGGATAAGGCTCTTCTTGAGCACAAATATAATTTATCTCTTACTACGTGGATCCCAACAGTAAACCAAAAAGGGTGAAAGGAAATAAATTAAATAAGGGAAATTGATAAACATAAATAATAAATAAATAAAAAGATGTAGAAAAAAAAAAAAAAAGGAAGAAAACCAAATTAAAAAACAGCAACAAAAGAAAAGAAAAGAAAAGGGACAAAGCCAAAGTAGGCTTGCGGTTGGTGTAATTGTATTTTAGTGTATATAAATAACAATTTTTTCTTACTCATTGTATTACTTTTTAACTAATAATATTGAATAGATGATTAAAAATGTAATTGATATAACGTATTTTTATAAGTTGATTTAAGTTAAGTCTCTTCTGAATTGTTAAGCACTGTGTGCTCAATTGACACTTTTATGACTCTTCTTGATTCAAATACTACATTGTAACCGCAAAAATTAATAAAATTATTAAAAAAGTATTGACAAAAGTGAAAAGAGTTTAGTCAATCAGATCGAGACTCGTTTAAATTAGTGTTATTATGAATATTTGGTGCAATAATTAAGCAACAAAGTTGGTCCACAGTCTGTCTGATACTAACGAACTGAGGGGTATTTTACCAAACGAATAATCAGTTGCAAAATTGCATGTCCTGCTAAATATGGCGTTACTGTATAACTGAATTAAGAAAAGCATCTTTCATTCTTGACCTTTCTGGGCACTGGGATTTTCTCACCTTCTCCTTGAAGTTTTCTCGCATCCATTAAAAACTCAGAGAGAGAAAGAGAGAGAGAGAAAGGGGGAGGAGACCTTGACCTGTCCACTGGATATTCCAGGAGAAAATCCCAACACTCACTTTCAACTTTCTCGGGATTTCTTGATCCATCCAAGAAAGATTGAGAGGAAAAGACGCCGCTCGCTTTCCAGGATTCCCAAATGGGCAGAAATCTCCACGCCGGCTGGTTCTTGATTCTGTTCTTGACGCTGACACTACGGGTCTTGGAGTGTTCCGGCGTGGGAGTCAACTGGGGGACCATGAGTTCGCACCAGTTGCCGCCGGAGAGTGTGGTGAAGGTCCTTAAAGACAACGGTTTCGACAAGGTGAAGCTCTTCGAGGCCGATGAGAAGATCCTGGGCGCCCTGGTGGGCTCTGATATTGAAGTCATGCTCGCAATCCCAAATGTGATGTTGCAGGAGATGAGCCAAGACCCCAATGCCGCCGCCGCCTGGGTTGATGCCAATGTCACCAATTACTGCTACACTGGTGGCGTCAAAATCAGGTCACAATATTTTGTCACAATTTCTCCTAATTCTTCAACCCTTTACTCAAAAATCCGATATTGTGCACTGGGTAAACCTCATTTTGTAGCATTATTCGACAAAAAACCATAAAATCAGCTTAGGTTGTCCATAACTGTTGGGTTCAAATCAAGAACGTCAATAGGCTGCTCTTACTAGAAAAGAAAAGTCTGGGTTTTTAATTTCTTCCTGAATCTTGATTGATATTGGGAATTGGTTTTAGAAGAATGTTTGATCTGAAATGGAGTAATTTGCAGGTATGTTGCAGTTGGGAATGAGCCATTTCTGACAACATATAATGGGAGTTTTCTGCCTTACACTTTTCCAGCTCTGAGAAACATTCAAGAAGCTATCAACCATGCTGGGCTAGGAACAGATGTTAAGGCCACAGTTCCATTCAATGCTGACATTTACTACTCTCCAGACTCAAACCCTGTGCCATCTGCTGGCGATTTCAGGCCAGAAATACGCGATCTCTCGATCGAGATTGTCCAGTATCTCTACTCGAACGGCGCCCCTTTCGTCGTCAACATCTACCCCTTCCTCAGCCTCTACAGCAACACCTACTTCCCATTCGACTACGCCTTCTTCGATGGCTCAAACAGGACCCTCAGGGATGGGGATGCTGTTTACACCAACGTGTTTGATGCGAATTTCGACACGCTTGTGTGGGCCCTGAAGAAGGCTGGATACCCTGAGATCAAGATCATGATTGGGGAAGTTGGGTGGCCAACAGATGGAGATAAGAATGCCAATGTCCAGAATGCCAGAAGGTTCAACCAGGGACTTCTCCAGCATGCTCTGAGTGGGGAAGGGACTCCAGCTAGGAAAGGGAAGATCATAGATTTCTACCTTTTTAGCCTCATTGATGAGAACACAAAGAGCATTGCCCCGGGGTGCTTCGAGAGGCATTGGGGGATTCTCGAGTTCGATGGGAAGCCCAAATACGAACTCGACTTATCAGGCAAAAAGCTCAACAAAGGCCTTGTTGCAGTAGAAGGGGTGGCTTACATGCACAAAAGATGGTGCATTTTGAACCCACACCTTAAAGAACTGGATGATTTGCCAAGAAATATTGACTATGCTTGCACCTTCTCTGATTGCACGGCTTTAGGCTATGGCTCTTCTTGCAATCATCTTAGTGTCGAAGGGAACGCTTCTTTCGCCTTCAACATGTACTATCAGTTCAAGAACCAGAACGCGTGGGATTGCGATTTCTCCGGGTTGGGTGTGGTGACAGATGAGGATCCTTCTGATGGTAAGTGCCAATTCCCAGTGATGATCACAGATGCCCACTCTGTTGTGCTGCTGCATAAGAAGGTTTTGTACATTTTGCTGGCCATTGTTGAGGGGTGTATAGTGTTTTTGCTTCTGGTTTCTTAGGTAAACCATAATACAGTTCAATATATACCAATATAATCCAAAACAAAAAAACATGGGATTTTTGTTTCTTCAAACATTGACATTCATCTTGCTATATATATAATAAACATAGGAAATCATAAGATTTTATTCTTCTAGCAGTGTTATTGCATTGGTATAAGGCACTATGAGGATTATGCTCAAAGTAGGCAGATCCCTTGTGCACCGGCAATTGGTCATGTCTGAACCATTAAGTCACCGTGATTTACATTCTTTCAAATGCTTTGTCGGGCCCGGAGCGTGGGGTCATTGGGTTGGAGATTCAACTTTTCGGCAGAAGATATATAAAAATTAAAAATTGTGGGTTTGATGTTCATCTTTATGTCCTATTGTGTTTCAAAAAAAAAAAAAAAAATCTTTATGTCCTATTGTCCTTGCTAAAAGGAGTAAAAGCAAAACATGGCATTTTCTTGCTGTTTTCTTGTGTAAACCTGCAGGGCTTGAAAAGAATTTGGGTTTGAGGAGTTAAGTTGAGCTTAGCTCTGTTTGGATTTTTTTTTTTTTTTTTTTTTTGAATATGTACTAACAAATTTATTATTGTTTATTAAGTGGTAGGTCTCAAGTCTATAATAATTTTTTTTTTTTAAATACATATCAAGTTATTATTGCATATATACTTTTTTATTTACTCAAAATTTTCGATACAACTTATTAACATGACACAAAAAAATAATGAGTTACAGAGTACTTAAATTATCTAAGATTATTGTATTAATGGATTAACTTGTTTAACTCGCTAATTCATCGTTTAATACGTTAAAGTTATCATGTCAACCCGTTAACATGAACTCGTTAAAAAATTGTTTAATATTAATTAATTATTAAAAAGTGTATGACATTTACTATTTTAATTACGGTTTTTGGATAATACTGTTTTTGTTGATTATATTAAATTGTAAGGGTGCATTGCGAAGTATATATAATTTGATAGTGCTATAAGTTAGCAAGTTTAAACATATAGTTGTGACATTTTTGTCATGAATACTTAAAACTTGTTCGGAGCTTGCTTGATTAATGGTGATGGAGGATTCATGGCCGCTATAAATGGCCTAATGGACGGTGTGCTGAAAGTCTGTGTTCAGTCTGACTGCCTCAACCTAGTTCAAGCTTTAGTTAGTGGGAAGATAGATAGGTCTTATCTTGGTTCTATTATTTATGATTGTAGAACTCTTAGTGGTTCGTTTTCTTTTTGTGTCTTTCAGTATATTCCTCAATCAGCGAACTAGATCGCCCATGATTTGGCTAAGGTGGCTGACTCTCAGACTGGTCGTATGACTTGGGAATGTGTTCCTCCTAATTTTCTTCATGCTTTGATTTAATATATTCTGTTGAGTTGTTGGTTTTCCAAAAAAAAAAATTGTATGGTGTCAATCCATATAAATATTGTCGTTATATCTATCTTAAACTCAATAGAATAGATTATGCATGGTTAAAACATAACGTGCATCTATATTTACGTCGGCCAATGTTGAATTCATAATAAGAATACTAAAAACCAAATATAATCAAAATGCGGGGATAGCTCAGTTGGGAGAGCGTCAGACTGAAGATCTGAAGGTCACGTGTTCGATCCACACGTTCACCGCAAGTTTATTTTCCGTCTGGTCAACAACACAGCCGCAGCCTGCAGTCAACACCTAAATAAATCTTTTCAAACTCATAAGTCATACCATTATACTTTCAGACAATTATATTTAAAACTTGATGAAAAAAAATATAAAATTATTATAAATATAAAATAAGTGGACATTATTTCTATAACAGATGTAACGGTCATTATTAATAGTTTAACTATCATATATTGTATGCTGGATGAAACGGAACACTTGAATGCTAGAATGAATAAGAGATGGTCCCTCTTTCTCCTTGTCTATTCTGAATTTTCTTACAACAAAAATTTCTATGTTTTGTGATAAGTGTACTCAATTATATATAATAATCCTATATATAATAAAGCCATATGGTCTTGTGAAAATTAAATGGTGAAAATTAACATTTAATTTTCACAAGACCATAATAATATTGTTAATTATAATAACAATAACAATAGTAATAATAATTGCAATAATAATAATGATAATAATTTCCACTGACAGTTTCTAATATATATATATATATATATATATATATATATATATATATATATATTTATTTATTTATTTATATTTCAATTTCTACTGGCAAATTATTGTGTGAACGATGGTCCACATAATTGTATGGATCATGAATATCAAAAACATTTTTAATATATTAAAAATATATTATTTTTATATTGAAAGTACCTTACATACATATATAATGTACCCTTAGTATATTTAAAATATACTTTTTATTGCATGCAACCCCAAAGTTCATAAGTTTGAAATTAATATATGGCATAACTAGGCGGCCTAATATTTAAGATTGTTGATGTGCATATTGAGGACTACGGAGACAAAGATGCGTTATTCGTGGATTCATCGGATACTATCCAACAACACTCTCCAACTTAATTGACGTGAAATTGGCTTAGTAACATTAAGATTATATTCTCGAATTATTAGTTCTCATATTTTATTGATTACACACTTAATTTGATAGTATTTGGAAGAAAAAAAATCAATATTCAAACTAAGATTGTGATTTTGGTCTTTAAAGGTCAATTGTATATTGCTACATCTAGAGTTAGAAATCTTAAAGGTCTAAAAATTTTGATCCGTGAAATTGTAATTCAATTACTATTGTAATTTACTAAGTTCTTAAAAATTTGTAATATATATTAAATACTATGTACTAAATTTTTAATATAGTTTAAGATTTGTAGTAACCACCGACCTTAAATATTATTTTAATTGTAAATATATTTATGTTCATAATTTTATCATAGGAATTCACACATAATAATTATTAAATAATAAAAATTATATATATATGAATAAACCTCATATAGGGTATATTTTTATAACATATTTTTCGTACATCGCACGGGACAAATACTAGTTATATTAAAACTTCTAAAATTTGACAAATTAGTTCCAAATATTTTTATTTTGTAACAACTATAATTTTTAATTTAAGAATAAATTTAATTTAAGCCGAATTCCTTGAGCTCACACACAAATTAGTTTAAAATGAAAACATAAAATTATTTTTTAAAAAAACATAGTATATGAAAGTATGTTTGAATAGTATAGGCATCAATTAATACCTAAATAAATATAATTGAATTATTTTTGACATTATATAATATAATTGGCTGTCCCAAAACACAAAAGTCTGTTTAATAATTTTATCAAATTTTACAAGTTTAAATATAATTTTCATAAAATAGAAATATTTAATTATTTTAAATATTTCCTTTGGCATCCTGATTAACATTTTAAATGGATAGTCATAAGTTCGAACATAATCTCAGTGGTGAGAGTTTAGATTTTTAGCTGAAATTTATTTGAGAAAGTATAGAACAAATACTGCATTGTAAAGAATTTTAAGTATTTAAAAAAAAATATTTCATTTATTTTCATTAAAAATAATTTAGTGAATGCAGATTAATGAAGGTCATAATCACCCAAGCTGGTCTGTTGGTGTTTGTCAACAATAAAGATTCAAGTCTATGGATAAATATATACTCCGTAAAAAAACATTAAAGATTGGAAAAATGTACACTCAAATGATGTGTCACTTTCAAGAATCAAGGAGAACCATAGGAATGGAGATTGGTACATTCAATTGACACATGGAATCTTATCCACCAACTTTTATTCATAGAGCTCCACGTCGAACGTTGCAATCATGGGACTTCATCCTAGGTTGAATACGTGGTTTGTTCCTGTAAAATCTAACTCAATTAGGGCTAGTTTGGGTTGATTGTTTATGATAGTTGTATGTATACTTAGAGCTCGGAATTCAAAGTAAAAATGTGGAATAATATAAACAGATCGAATTTTTTTTTTTTTTATAATAAATATATACAATGTATCAAATGTCTAAAGTAAGATTTGAATCATTGACTACCAAGTTAAAAAACAAAAGTTATACTCATTAAGCTATAAGCACATTTATATCAATATTTACATTTGTATGTTAATAAAGATATACATTTTTTATTAAATGTTCTACACTTCAATTATAATGGACAAAATTGTCACTATTACATTCTTGTTAGACTAATATCCTTATACCGTTATAACATCGTTACTATTTAATTTTAAAACTTTCATAATTCTATAACACCGTTACTATTTAATTTTAAAACTTTCATAATTATATCATTATTATCATACACCTATATCCAATTATCTATGATATCTTTTTCCTATTCTTTAATTATTATCATTTTATTAAAATCATTATAATTACTTTAATTGTTGATTATACTTTAATTAAATTTCTATGAATAGTAAATCATATATGTGTGTGTATACACATGCACCTGGATCACACACTTATAAATAAGCAGTTTTGCTTCCTTCTTGGACATCACTTGTCTATTCATTACAACATCTTTAGCCCAGTGGTTTGTGGTTCTAACTCTCAAGTTTAGCCCATGGATTATTATTTGATGGGAAATATCCCTCAGCCGTATAATTGTATAGCCACACGGTTCGTCTACCATATGTCACGAGGCTTGTAATCTCATCATTTACAATATCAGAACCCTGGAGCTCGATCGGATCGGGTGTACCGAGCTTGCTTGTAATGCCTCTTAGACTGTAAGACAAACACATGTGCTTGTAATGGGACAAAGTACCTGCTAGATTCCTATACTGTAGCGTTTTGTTCAATTTAGTCCCTGTACTTTAAGATTTAGAACAATTAAGGACAATACTTAACAACGTTAATTTTTTCCGTTAAGTTTGTCCACATGGCATTCGAATTGCCATTTCAGATTGTGTGATGTGACATATGACATGGCAATTCAAATGTCACGTGGACAAACTTAACGGAAAAAATTAACGGTGTTAAGTATTGTCCTTAATTGTTATAAATCTTAAAGTACATGGACTAAATTGAACAAAATGCAACAGTACAGGGACCTAGCATGTACTGTGTTCGCTTGTAATGCCTCTTAGACTAGAAGACAAACACATGTAATGACACTCTACCTGGTCACATTGGAAACGAGCATGTCAGGAATCTCTTCACACGTTGGCATATCAACAATGCATCCGACCTCCTCAATGCATGCACGATACGTGGCTCACATGTCGAACTCCCGGCATGTGTCCCCTTTTAGCCCTCTATATAAGGTGTTTTTAATGCCTTGTGAGGGGGCTTTAGAACTTCACCTAACCATACGGGAACGTCCGACCTACTGTCACAATTACCCGAGCCCACATACTTGTATCCTGTAGTCCACCTAGACTTACTCGTATATCTCAGTGTATTTACTACATCATTATTATTTATTGTTTGGTATCTCGAACATTATACATACTTTTTTGGGTCTAATGTCTCAAGCAATAATACTATTCATACCCGGCTATGGTGGTCCTGAATAATAATACTATTCATACCCGAGTTATGGTGGACCCGATTATTGTAAAACCACCCGTTAATATTGTAGTTGGTAAAAGAATTGTTTATTAAGAATTATTAAATTAAATATTAGTTCATAATTAAATTCCCTATTACAAGAAGAAAAGATACTCACTCAACCTCAAGTATGGATTATGTTGATTTCCATTTCGATTAGGGCAAAGCTTCAGAAACTGAAGCAAAATCCCAACTCAAATTTCACATATTTACAGTCACACCCCAAATAAAATCCAGAAGCCTCTGTCCCTCCATCAGTCCATGGACCAAAGAAACTCGCAGAAATTTCAATCCTCTCTTCTCCGTCTTTAGCTACTACCCTCATCTCTCATCCAAACCCTAATTTTACCGTAACCGACCTTCTGCTCTTCATTCCTTTATCTCCTTCGGCTTCATAGATTCTCCTCTTCCCAATTCGAATTGTTTGCCGTCTAATCTCTATTCACATTTGCCTTTGCTTTACCGGAGGAAGGAAATTCCCCCCTCGCTGGAATTTCCCTGTCAAGTTATCATCTTTCGTTTTTATCCGATCATATAAAATCTGGGATTGTTTCACGTGCACATTCGGATATCGTTTGAATCGTGTAGATATAGGTATTCTGGAGCGAGCTGTGTTGGTGGCGTTTAGATTCAGGGGAAAATGGTGGGGGGTGGAAACAGGAAGGATGATCAGTTGGTGATTAACAGCACTAATGTTTTCGCGGCGCTGGGAACCCTGAGGAAGAAGAAGAAGTCCGATAAGGATTCCAAGAGTAAGAGCGCTTCCAGTTCGTCCAACAAGGAGGCTCAGCCGCAGGTTATCTGGGCTCCGGCGCCGCTCACTACGAAATCTTGGGCCGATATCGAGGACGAAAATGACGATGATTACTATGTTTTAACGGCTCCGCCTCAGGTTTCTTGGGGTCCTGCTGCAGCTCAGGAGCAGCAATCCAAAGGACCTGTTATAGAGGTTTGAACTTTCCAACTCTTGCCTGAATGTTTGGTTTGAGAGTTACTCATTTTCCTTGCTTAAATGTTTGAATCTTTGGTGTTTTGCTGCTTTGTGCACACAGTTTAAGTGGTGATTGGCATTGTAACTTCTCTGATATATTTGAGTAGATAAACTTTATCTCTTGATAAACTTTCATATAAGTTTTCTTGGTTGGAAATGATTCTTTATAAAATTGTCACTGATCTTTCCTTATATCATATATTCTTGTGTATTTAGCTCTCTCAGTGAAAGTGAAACTCTTGATATAGAATATCTGCTTTTTTTTTCTATCTCCCTCTAGAGTCTAGAACATTAAGTCTTGGTATCCATAATCATCACCAAACATCTAGAAATTGAAGTATATTTATGCTGTTTTAGCTAAAGATGTCAGTAAATTTTCACTCAATAATTTTCAGTTATTTGATGGAACAAAAAATGGTTCTATGTGATTTTTAGGCTAATAATAGCATGACTTGAACTGAATTGATTATGAATCTTATCTCACGGCCTGTTGAAGATAACAATCCTTTGTTGCCATGGTGCATGACTGTATGCATTTATGGCATCTGAAATTGGTGTTAAGATTTTCCTTCACGTACTGAATGCTGAATTTTGAACTTTTTTCCCCATACAGAAAAGAAATAGTTGCACAAAAACCGATACTTCATTTTCAGCCTCACTTTATTATGTTCCTAAAACTTATAAAGAATGTTAGGAAATTTATTATGGGAATTGGGAAAACAATGTTAGAAAGCATGTAAAGAATCATCCTTTATTTTTCTATCAAACTTATGTTCTAGTACACTACTTTTTGACTTTTCCCATTGTGGTGATGCCAATCAGGTCCTTATGGAAACATATTTTTAAAAATTTTGCTTGTTATGTTTATGACCTGTAAAGAATGACATTATCACCCTTGTCCACATCCACTCTTATTTTCTTGATTCCGAGCACCAGTTTAGACTTTAGATAGGTGAATTTGCCTAGGTTACCTTATTTATTTCTCTCTTTCAATTGTTTCAAAATCTTTTTTGCTCCCACAGAGCAAGGTACCCCATCCACAGATGTTCATCAATATTGTACTCCACATAATATGATTTCATTTCAATTTATATTATATTGTAAACATGAAATACAATTGAAATGAACATTGAGTTTAATCATGATGAACATGTTCTGCAAGAGCATAGCTTGCTCTGTATACCTTGATGTATTACATACCAATTGCTTCAGTATGTGTGGATCATTATAATTTATATATAGTAGTTTTGGATATCAGGAGAGTGAAAGTGAAGAAGATGAAGGCCTCGATGAAGTGGATGAGGATATTGAGCAAGAGCAGGAGCATGAGCCTGAGAGTGAAGCACTTCCAGTAGAGAAGGAGCCTATTGTTAAGAAACCTGCTGAAGTTGCGGCACCCAAAGAATCAGAAAGACAGCTGTCAAAAAAAGAATTGAAGAAGAAGGAACTTGAAGAACTTGAAGCTATGCTTGCAGAATTCGGATGCAACCAACCTGAGAAAAAGGATGATCAAGGTAATTTAAATTCTCTACTCTTAATAATAATAATTATACAGTAATAATAGAGAGGCTCGGTTTGCTCACTTCGATGGCACTTTCTATGTGATCGTTAGATTGGGCCAATTAGAAGATTCTTATCTTTCGATATCTTATCTGAGAATGTTTGTGACTGGTTGAGTTTGCAGGTGTTACGCGGGATAAGAAGGCAGAGAATGTGAATGGAGAGATGGATAAGAAGGAAAACGAAGGTGCTGGTGAGAGCAAAAACGCAAAAAAGAAGAAAAAGAAATCGAAGGAAGCTAAAGAGCAACAGGGTCAGGTCAACAACGGTGTTGAGCCTGGAAGGGGTAATGAAGACACGGAGACTGAAGCTGCTGGTAATACTGATATGAAGGAGAAGATTAAGAAAGCGCAATCCATGAAGAAAAAGAAGTCGAGCAAAGAGATGGATGGTGCCGCCAAAGCCGCCGCTAGTGAGGCCGCTGCAAGGAGTGCAAAGTTAGCTGCTGCAAAGAAAAAGGAGAAGAACCACTACAACCAGCAGCCTCTGCGGTAAAAAGCCCCCTCCCCCTCCCCCTTGTTTTGGATTCAGTTGCAAAGAACATACATACACTTCTTTGTCCATTGTTTAAAATGCACAATAAACATCAGATTCTGGTTCAATTCAAATTGGCCATTTTCATTTTCAGTTTTTTGCTTTACCTTTTATCATGTTACAAATCCAAAAAATCATTTCAACCACAGCTCTCTTTTGGCCGTGTTTAGGATTTTAGTTTAAATCTCCAGTCTCTTTTATGGGCGGGGTTGAAGAATCCCATTTCCCCTCACATAAATCAACCAAGTACGTTTCCTATGTTCCATTTAATGACTCAATCTAGAATTCCAAGCTTTGTTTGAGCATTAATCAATTGTTATTGTTATACCCCTTTTAGTGTACTACAAGTCTACAACCTAATTCAATAGGTATCCATAAATCGTTATACCCTTTTTAGTATATTGCAACCCATTTCAATAGGTATTCATAAGTTTAATTAATACGTTAATGATTGGATTAACCAACATGGTTGGCATGGTGGTTCAACACCTCGTCCCTTAAGCATGAGGTTGGGGGTTCGATCCCTACCCATGTGAATGGAGTAAATCATTTGGCTCATGAATAGATTTTAGAATCTATTTTCTTTTTTACCGCCACCACCACCATCATCGCCACAACCGTCTCCACCCCCACCACCACCACCGCCACAACTGTCTCCACCCCCACCACCACCGTCGCTCCCACCACTGCCACTACTACCACCCCATCACCGCCACCACCACATATTTTTATAAGGGTATTTATGTCTTTTAAAACATATTTCATTTCTATTTCTTAAATCAACCAAACACTGTAATATAATTCCTAAAGTCTATTCCTTCCGCGAACCAAACAATAGAATACAATTCATATTCTATTCCTTACCTATTCCATTCCTTATGAAATAGCATTCCTATTACCTCAAAATTTATTGCTTGAACCAAACGTGCTGTTAGTGTGCTGACAATAAAGACGAAGGATTAGTCCTCTGACTATCGACTGGAGAGATACCTTTGGGCAAAAAAAAAAAACGTTAATGATTAGGTATTCAGTGGAACAGCCCAAGCATCGATTTAATTTTAAAAGTCCAAATTTATTATTATTATTACTTCTTTTTTTTTTTTTTTTTTTTTTTTTTTGAGAAACAAAGTCCAAATTTATTAAGTATGCTATGTTATTAAAATATTGCACTTAAATTTGATTTCTTCCATTTATACCATTATTTTATTACTTTTCATATAAGTAATAATTATATTTAAATTACGTACTCCGTATTATTTACTCATCAAATATCTTATTGTGAGTTGTGACTCATTCAACATACTTGTTCTTGTTCTACACTTCGTCACTAAGTATATTATCAAGACAATTTATTTATTCTTTTTCAATTAGAAAATATCATCTTCTATGACGGATTAAGTAATATATTTTATTTATTCTTTTTCAATTAGAAAATATCATCTTCTATGACGGATTAAGTAATATATTTTAATAGAGTCAGTAGTATTAAAAAAATATATATATTTTATTCTTTATTATCCATATAATAAATGTGGCAGTTTTTGTTGGAAGGATATTATACATATAAATATAAATATAAATATAATAATAAGATTAATTCATAATGATTAGATGAGTAATGTTGTAACGTCTATACGCATCATCGAGTTGACTTTTGCGTAAGATATTCTGTTGTGGACTAGGTTTCTATTTATTTATTTAAGTTTTATTTTTCAAAATTAATTTTCAAAATAATGGATATATCGGGTTCGACCCAAAAAAGAAAGGTCAAAGTAGACAATGCTCAAAAGTAAGGTTCGGAAGTGGTGGTTAGCTAGTTGATCTTAGGCCCAACCTCCGGAGTTGACCTCCAGACTCGAGGGTTTATTAGAAAGAGACATAGTTTCACAGGGCGTCCAATTTTTAAGAAATTGATTAGGGGAATTAGTTTATATTATTAACCATTGTCCTTGGTTAAGACATTTTCTTGTTCACTTACTACAAACTTTGTATGGAGTAATACACAAACAACTAAGGAATTTGAAGCAAATCTTTGTCCTAAACTCTCCAATATTTATATTGCTTTGTTCTTGTCTATTATCGGGGTTAGTTGATTTGGATTAGAAAAAAAGAAGAAGCAATAATTCAAGTATTTGCCTTGGTACTTGGCCCAATAAATTCGAGAAATTATTTCTTTTAAAAAAGCTTCTACGGTTTTTTTTTTTTTTTTTTAAATATTAAATGAACAATTATATCATTAAAGAAAAATGGTCAAATAAATCCTCCAAGTTTTGACAAAAAATAATAAGCTTTTTGTTATAAATAGTAATGATTGTGGACATTATTGTGTAACGGTTTCCTTTATGTCTCCATTATTGTATTCTGTTACACTTGTTATTATATATATGTCATTCTAATGTAATGATCATAGGTGTGATATAAAGGAATAAGAAACCCTCTATTTTGTCTCTACTCTTCTTCTTGTTCTTACTGTTCTTCACGAGCTAAAGACCTGCAAACAAACTTGCAATACAACACGTTATCAGCACGCTCAATTCCGGTGAACGGTAACTTTTATGAGTTTTTTATGCCTTATTATTTTCCGGATGCCTCAAAATTATATGTGTTTATGCTTTATGCATTTTTGAATTTATGAAAACTTGATCATATGATTATATATTTTTGATAATATACTTCTGCATCCGTAAGTATATATTTACTGTGAATATGTATATCATGAATGAATAAGTTTACTGGGCAAATACATATATTTCGTAGCAATGAACCAAAAATATTGATGTTGATGAATATTTGATGAGGAATCAAAATTTTTGGCCTATGCTTATATGTGACTTCATATCAAATATGCGTACAATTTTTCTTGCAATATCTAAGATTCTAGTTGCTAGATGTACTAAGTCTGGAATTTTGCATATGATATATATTTTTTTTCCGGAAAAATTGTATTGCTTTCAATATATACACTATTTTTTTACATACTGGCATGAAAAATTTGATTGATTAATTATTTTTGGTATGATAATTCGTTTAGTACAATGAGAAATTGTCTAGAATGAGTTTTTTTTTCATACCTTTCTTTCCCCTCCATCGCCGTCGCGCCTGTCATCTGAGCCACGTCGGAGGTGTTGCAGCGGCGGCATGGGGCGGCTATTTTTTTTGCGGCGTCTGTCCAGCAGTCCAGCCCCTGTTTTTAGAAGTGATCGGAGAAGGACAAAAATAGATCCCGTTTTTTCGGCCGATCGTCCCCCATTTTTTTCTGATCTGTACCATCATCGCATGGTGGGCTGTGAGGATGGCCCTATGGGTGGCCGCGGTAGAGGCGAGCGGCGGCTATTACGAAGATCGTGGCCGCGTTACTGACGACCGGTGGTGGTCTGCGGCAAGGGCGGCGATCAATAATGGCGGTTGGCGGAGGTCTCTTCGTTTTATCGAAACCGTTTGCGTAAATACAAGCCCCATAACGCCAGAAGAGTTATTAATTTCGCGTTGTTTACGGATGATTTTTGCTTTTATTCATAAAAAAAAAAAAAAAAAAAAAAAAAAAAAAAAAAAAAACGCCAGAAGCGTTAATTCCTACTTAGGATTTGGATTGGACCACCTTTAAAATAAATGGACCATCTTTATATTTGAACCATTCTTACATAAAAATCCTAAGTCCCATATTTTTTTTTATAAAATATGTTTTTTTTTCTTGGTCCTCATTAAAACTATTTCCGGTAGAAAATAGTTGCTCTTGAAAAAAGAGAATTCACTGAGCTCGCACTCAATGGAAGAAATTTCTTTATTTGGGTGTTTGATGTCGAAATATATCTTGCATCTATAAAACTGCCAAACACCATCAAAGAGGCATCTACGAGTATTGAGGCCCAGAAGGCAATACCGCTCATTTTTCTTCGTCACCACCTTAACCATGACCTCATACAATGGATATTCAATCTCTATTCCATGCCTTCGAGCATGCTTCTGCTTGAACGATTCTTTCATATCTGAATGCAAATATACCATATAGTGGATCGTTCTTAAGCATTATCTTGATACCTATTTTTTTCTCTCAATTATATTGTGGGCTGTTTTTGGAATAATAAAATATTCCTAATAATTCTTGTAGCTTATGCCATATGCTTTTGCATCCCGTCGATGCGCATGCATAGAATTAGAGAGCTTAATTAAAATACATAATATTGTGACACTTTCTTGATGTGACCACCAAATACATTGTATGGTCGGTGCACTTGTTGTCAAGTGTCAAATTTTTGTTGTGTCACAAATTGCTATCTCATGCCTTACTGGGATGTGAATCATCACAAAAGAGCATTTACTGATTTGCTCTTGATGGTAGCAATTGTTTGCTATACGCCATATATTTTAAGATTTATTATAAATCTTACTAGAAGCTTTGCCCGGATGGCAAATCAAAGCCACTGTTTATTATGGGACAATCCCTGAAGGATCGTTTTAATCAACAAGTGGTCATAGTCTGAATTCTAAATATAGTTTTGCCTAGAAGGTAAATCAAGAGCACTATTTTTATTTGTCACCCGTTATCTTGCCCCAACCCTCGATTATAGATATTTGATCTAAAAGGATTTATAGACCCTAAGTCAATCCCTGAAGGATATTTGGTGTATGCGGGTCTTATTGTCAATGGTCGTATTGTACTCCAGTAGTAGTACATGACAAAATTATGCTAAGTGTTTGGTCATTGGGCTATTTTTTTAATAAGGTCTGGAAGACCCTGAATGTGGATTGATCTTTAAGGTGACTAATGACTCATGAATGAAGTTTGCAACTTCTATTTCTAATGCTATGCTACTCTCCAAAAGTCAATATTGACTCACATCATGTTGGTTTGCCTGAAGCAAACAAGTTGTGATTTTTTTTTACACATAGTAATCACTGCCTGAAAATTCTGACCGGCGCAGTTTGAAAATTAAATTCGTGAAAAATACTTGTTGAACTCCTTTTGGCATGAAATTTTTTCTGGAGAACCTAGACTCGTGATATTTGATGTCTGTAAAAATATTTTGTTAAAAATATGCTTTGGTTATTCCAGAAAAATTTGTAAAGTTTTGGCAGTGTGCTGCCAATTATTTTTCTGCCTGGAGCAATGTTGTGAAAATTTTCAGAAAAAATACTTTCACACCTTGGATTGACATGAAAATTTTTATGTACGTTCTAGACTTACTGAACTACATATCTGCCAAATTTTGTGTCAAAATGTGTTACCTTTTTCCCCCAGAAAATTCTGCAATCCAGGTCAAAATTCTGAAAATTTTCTGCCGTTTTCAGCTTGTATATCTTGCTATTTTGTGATGTTTTCATGCTGAGATATGAAACTATGAAATAAAATGAGAGTTTGCTTGGAAAAGTGCTGTTTTTGACGCCCCGAAATAGGAATGAATGGGCCCGGCAGCGAACATGTGCTCATTATTATTCGGCGAACGGTACTTCTCTCATTTTTATAATTTATGAATTAATAAACAATATCTCTTGTCATGTCATGCCTTGTGTGTACCAAACATGATATTCTTTATTTAATGGATGTGCATGACTCAATTGAGTGTTTGGTGTCCAAGACATAAGGGACAATTATATCACATGTTGCATGTGCTTCTCTTTAATTGACAACATTTAGCATATAATCTCTTGATTATGTTCACATAAGAGATTTTGTTATTTATCTTGTTGGCAATTTATGATTTGCTATAGGCCATAGCTATTGAGATTTATCACCCAACTTATAAGTGGAAAATAGCATGAATTCTCAATATGGTTAGGTTGCACCTGTCGTTGCTAAACCTTAGCTTGCATGTGATAATAGTTAAAGGCTATGACATGTTTACAGTGCTAGTTTCTGCTATAGAAACTTTTTGACATGAGATTTGGGCATATGATATTTAAATTTATAGCCCTCATTATTTTGTATATTTATTTGCCCAGAAGGTAGATTAAGGATTTTAATTCTCTAAGTCATCCTTTTAGGATGAATCTTGACAATGAATTCTTGACCAAAAATGGTCAACCTATCCCATCAATCCCCGAAGGATTGTTTGACGTTACTATGAGTCAAATTCTTTTTATCCAAGTCTAACTCAATGCATATCACAAATCAATCCCTCAAGGATTGTAAAATACCCCCTTTTTCACCTAGTACGTGATTTCAGAAGTAACATTTTCCTATCTGCGTTATTTTATTTGCGCAGTCTATTTTATATCACCACCACAACGTACCTCTAAAAGGGCTATCAAAGAAACCTCCGTCTATTGATTAAATACAGAAAGCCCATGATAGGGGATCAATACATATAATTGGGTACGTTGACTGCATTCCTAATGAAGATTGTTTCTCGGCATTAGGGGGAGATAATATACTACTCTGTAGCTTTTTGGAATGCCAAGAAATTTCATAAGGATAAAAACATCTTCATTATTTAAATCCATGTACTAGTTAGATTGAACTGGAAGTTCAAAAGATAATCTATTTGCGATTTTAGCAAATAATCTGTCGAATACATCTATTGATCATAATGATCATAAAAGAAGTGACTAGGTCCTATATCCTAGGACCAAACATATCTATCGATACTCCTTGACACCAGAAGTGTAGGAGACCTATCGGCGAAAGAGATATGAATCATAATACTAGATCTAGTAAAGAAATATTGTCACTCTTGAAATAGTTTGAATAATTATGTCCTGCAGACGTTCGTCCAGATGACGAAAAACCCTGGTAAGACTTATAGGTGCACCAAACAAACGTAATACTAGGGATGCGGAACGACCAGATCAAAATATCTTTGGGAAATGTTTAGAATCTGGTTGTTTTAGAAATTGCCATTACTTTTACAAATATGGGAGTTTTACAAAAAAGTTATAGTTGTCGACAACACAATTGCTATTACAAATTGCTCGTTATATAATCTGGATCCAGAGTTAGGCACCAGAAGTGCCATGACTATTTAATATATAAAGGAGCAATTAAGGCATAGCTCGACTCGCTAAAATGAATAAATTCTCTTTATAACAATACACCATTTAAGTGTTAACCCTGAAGGTTACAAATGGGTGTGTGCATGAAAGAGAAATAAGAATAATGAGGTGATAAAGCGAGTTTGTAGCCTATGGGTTCACGCAGAGACCCTTAATTGATTTTAATCAAATATAATCTCCCACGGTAAATGGCATTAAGTTCCGCTACATAATACAATTTGCAGAATAATAAATTTAGATATGCAGTTAAATTTATCTTGAGAAATCCCTGATGGATTCATAATTCTCATTTTTAAGTATTATTATGTGTCATTATCTACTCTTTAAAGGGTTGCGAATGGAGTTAATATCCTCATTGAAGGAATAATATGTACCATTGTGTGCTCGATAAAGGATTGATAATGAACTTATTTATTATTTATTATCTCAGTCAAGATTGATGGTGTAAACATCAATGAAAGATATAAAGAGCTTGATGATGTCAGTTCATATTTAAAGACTGAGACTTTTGAAACAAAAAGCTTGTGAAAGCTATAAGTATTATCTCGACTTGAAGATCGAGTTTTTCTTTACAGTTTTTTATACACCAGTCAGCCTACATCTAAAAATGTTTTTTCATATGTCTATATGCATATAAGTGTCATGTTTTTATCAAACTAAAGGTTGCCTAATAATCTCTTGAAGTAGATAAGGAACCTTTTTGGACTCGAAGTCCCTTACTTCATTATCATTGGAGCACCATTATAAAACCAGAAGTTCCATAACCGCAACATATTTGTGATAAAATTGCTAGCAAAATCTAGTGCTCCCCCTACAAATGAAGTACTTGAATAATGATTAACATATCCTCCGGTATCTTCGAGATACAAAGACATGACATTTATGTAAGAAACCATGATACGGTTTTAATAGGCTACTCGGGTACTGGCTGTTTTGTTTGATCCCCGCAATGCCAAGTCCAAACTGGTTATACAATGAATTTCCCTAAATGTTCAAAATGAGGACAATAACACTTGTGTTGCACAAATGTTATATTAGCTCTAGAAGAGCCATAAGATTATTGTACACTACTCTAAGTGACAATCCAGAAGATTTGTCCAATCCATCTCTTCAAAATTTGAAATATATGTAGAACTTGAAGATTGTTATCTTCAGGGGGAGACTGGAAGTACATTTACTCGAATCAATCCGGAAGATTGAACATTGAACGTAAAATCCTGAAGATTAAGTCATAAAAGACTAACAATTGCGCACTATTTGCAACACATAAATACATAAATATCATGTACTCTTTTCCTCACTAGTTTTCTCCCATTGGGTTTTCTAGTGTGGTTTTTAACGAGGCATGAGTATGATATAATAATGACAATGAGGAAAAGTTGCAAAATAATTGCTTAAATGGACAAACCCCAAAATCCTGAAGATTATGCGGTTTGCGCCCTGAAGGCTTATGGTTGTACTCTTTTTCCCTTAACTAAGTTTTTACCACATGGTTTTCTTAAGTTAAGGTTTTTAATGAGGCGACCAAATACAATATATGTTTTTATATATATCATGTACTCTTTTCTTCAACTAGGTTTTTCCCACGTGGTTTTCCTAGTGAAGTTTTTAATGAGGCATGAATATATTTTCTATTGTACTCTTTTCTTGTCTAGGTTTTTCCCACAGGGTTTTCCTAGAAAGTTTTTAAAACGAGGCTTGATCATTGACAAATAATGTCCAAGGGGGAGTGTTATAAATAGTAATGATTGTGGACATTATTGTGTAACGGTTTCCTTTATGTCTCCATTATTGTATTCTGTTACACTTGTTATTATATATATGTCATTCTAATGTAATGATCATAGGTGTGATATAAAGGAATAAGAAACCCTCTATTTTGTCTCTACTCTTCTTCTTGTTCTTACTGTTCTTCACGAGCTAAAGACCTGCAAACAAACTTGCAATACAACACTTTTGAAATTTAAAACATTTTAATTAAACATTCAAATTCAGTAAAATCTTCTGTTTAAATCATTTTTATCGGCAATCAACATGTAATTGATAGTTGTTGACCGCTTTTTTAGTCGAAGAAGGCAATTGCCATGTTGCCTTCCTCGTATATGAGGAAGGTGATGACGAAGAATCAACATCGACGACAACAAGGCGAGGAGACAAAGGAGAAAGTTTTAATGGTCATGAAAAATTGGTTCTCATTAACTCACGGGGAGAATGATTCACATATGATCACTATATATATATATATATATATATATATATATATATATATATATATATTGTGTATGTTGATCCACGTTACAAGATGGATTATTATTACATGTTATGTTTTAGTATATTTCAATGTAATATATATTTTACTAAAAATGGACATGTATGTTAGTGGCCAAACATGGAATATAGACTATGGTCAACATTATAATGATTGAATATTTGGAGAGTTGGAGCAAAAAAAAAAAAAAAAAACATTTTTGAAAATATTTTTATTTAAAACTATAAATATCCGATTTGGAAAAAAAAGGATCCACGTACCATTATGTTGTGAATTTCCATTTGGGGATATTTGGGCAAATCTCAATAAATTCAGTCAAATCCAAACACGGCGTCACATATTTACAATCGTACCCTCAAACAAATCCAGAAGTCCCAGAACCAGAATTCAATTTTCTTCTCCATCTTCCCCGACTCGACTCTCTATCAAACCCTAATAATTACAGACTGTTCTCCTTTGTATAACCCTCACAGATTCTATTCTCTCCCAAAATTACAACCGCCATCCAATCCACAATTCAACATTTTCCTTCAATTCATCGGAAATTCCTGTTTCGCCGGAATTTCCCTGAAAATCTGTCATCTTCGATTTCCATCCGATCATTCCACAATCAGGGATTGTTTCTCCGTGGATTGAATCGCGTAGATATAGATATCTGTCGACTGCGGCGAGCTGTGTTGGTGGAGGCGTTGAGATTCTGAGTGAAAGGAGGAAAAAAAATGGTGGGTGGTGGAAACAGGAAGGATGATCAGTTGGTGATTAACAGCACTAACGGTTTCGCGGCGCTCGGAGCTCTCAGGAAGAAGAAGAAGTCCAGCAAGGATTCCAAGAGTAAGGTTTCTTCCGGTTCGTCGAAGCAGGAGCCTCAGCCGCAGGTTTTCTGGGCTCCGGCGCCGCTGACTACGAAATCGTGGGCCGATGTGGATGACGAAAGTGACGATGATTACTATATTACTACGGCTGCGCCTAAGGTTGTTTGGGGCGGTGCGGCACCGGTGGAGCAGCATTCCAAGACCACAGAAAGAGCCACTCCTGTTGTAGAGGTATGCATTTTGTAGTTTGTACTTTCACTTGGATGCTTTTTTAGTGTGAATTTATGTGTTAAAAATGGGTATTTATTCTGAATTCTGCTTTAGAATTATGCTCGAATGTGGTAATTACTCTCTTACAATTCGCAAGAATTATTTGTTATGTCTCTCTTGATTGTTTGAGTTGATACTGCACTCTCATGTTTCTGTATATTATTTATGTATTCATTTCTTTTACTTAAAGTGCTTTTGTGCTGATGCTTTTGTAGCATTTGGCACTGGTCTGATTGCTATTCTATTTTCGGTGCAGTATGTTAGTCCTGTTTGGTTAAGCAAGCTTATGATTATCATGATTTATGATGTTTTTAATACAATATTGCTTTAAATAAGTAGAGTTGTTATACTGCATAATCCTTAGGACTTCTCCAAACATGTAGATGACTAATTATTCTATCAATCTATAATTTCCAATTAAATAAACTTAACCTATTAGTGACAAACAATATACTCTGTATTTCTTTATTTTATCTATTTGCAATCTTTTAAGTAAGTTCTGTTTATGGAATGGTTCCATGTTATAAAGCTATGATTCACAATGCTGAGTTTAGCTGACTTTTCCTTGTATCAGATTTTTTTTAGCTGTCTCTCCAAATATAAATTTTTCATTATTAATTACTCCTTCTGTCATACTTTATTTGTCTTACCTTCCTTTTTACTCTGTCCCAAAACAATGACCACTTACTGAATTTAAACACCATTAGCTTTTTACTTTTTCAATTTTACTGTTAATACCATTTAACTTTTTAAATTTATCTGACTAGCCGACTAGGTGGGCCTATTTGCAATGTTGTAGAAGGCGCTAGTTGGGTGTCCGGGAGGCGTCTAGCGCCTATGTGAGTGAGTAATAATAATAAGAAAAACACAACAAAATACACATTGCACACCAAAAAAAAGACACACTCAACCAAGTTGGCCGACTCAGGTGCCTAGGCCGCCTAGTTGGCCAACTAATGTCCGCCTATGGGTAAAATCCCCTTGGCCTAGGGGCACCTAGCGCCTAATTGACGCCTAGGCTGATTTTTACAACAGTGTCTATTTGGAAGGGAAATTTTGGAAATAATATCACATCTTGTCTTCGTAAAAACCATGCCTAACACAATTACCTGTTTTACCCCTTCCAAAATGGGATGGAAGGAGTATATGGAAACTGTCTCGTAGAACATCTAGCATTGGTTATGCAAAGAGTGGTTTGGGCAAATGATATAAGTAAATATTTTATACATTCTGATTCTTCTCCAGTTGATATCACATCCAGTATGACTCCATGTGATTTGGGCTGACTTTCATTTCTAGGGTAATGATAGCTTAGCTTAGGCAAATTACTTAAACCTGTCAAACATATTACACTGTTTATTGGAGATAATAATCTTATGTTGGCACGGTAGACATGAACAACAAAAGTTAGTAATCAGTGAATACACTTCATTCCCACATCACTTTTCTCACCATTTCCCTTGCATGACATGTATTCTTTGATGATTTCATTAAGATCTTTCGTTATTTTCATTTTTGACTACCTGAAATTTCTTTTAGAAAAAAATCCTTGTTAGAAAGCATATAATCATCCTGTTTTTTTCTGTCTTGGTGATGGCAATCAGGACCTTTACGAAACATTTTAAAATTTTAATTTTTACTTGTTTATGCTGACAATTTATAATGAATGGCATTATCATCCTTTTCCTCATCTGCTTTTTATTATTATTATTATCATTTTTTAGCACCATGATAGATGTCACTTTACCCTGTAATCTCTGTGTTTTATTTTTTTTACCTCTTTCACTAAGTGTGGATGGATAAGCATTGTTACTCGTGGATATCAGGAGAGTGAAAGTGAGGATGAAGGCCTTGATGAAGTGGATGACTATATTGAACCAGAACAGGACTATGAGCCTGAGCCTGAGCCTGAAGTGCCAGTAGAGAAGGAGCCTGTTGCTAAGATACCTGCTGAAGTTGGGGCACCTAAGGAATCAGAAAGGCAGCTGTCAAAAAAGGAATTGAAGAAGAAGGAACTTGAAGAACTTGAAGCTATGCTTGCTGAATTTGGATACAACCAACCTGAGAAAAAAGACGATTCACTAGGTAATTTACATTCTCTACTTCTCTGAGCTTCTGGAAGGTTTTTATGCTCTCTGATGTTGTGGAGAGGTTTGTTATGTTGGTTTGGGGCACCATGCTGGAATTTGTACTGAAGAATTTTTTTACTGCTTTCAAGCTCAAGTAGCATGATGAATTTTGTATTATCCTGGCTTTTGAACATAAAATGTTCTTTTTACTTATAGGTGCTACACAGAGCAAGAAGGTAGAGAATGTGATGAATGGAGAGGATAAGAAGGATGATGGCACTACTGGTGAGAGCAAGAATGCAAAAAAGAAGAAAAAGAAGTCAAAGGAGGCGAAAGAGCAACAGGATCAGCCCAACGGTGTTGAAGTTGGAAATGGAAAGGAAAAAGATGAAAGTGGTGGAGTGGAGAAGGCTGAAGATGCTCATAATGTTGATGTGAAAGAGAAGCTTAAGAAAGTGCAGTCCATGAAAAAGAAGAAGTCAAGCAAAGAGATGGATGGTGCGGCCAAAGCTGCTGCTAGTGAGGCTGCTGCAAGGAACGCAAAGCTAGCTGCTGCAAAGAAAAAGGAGAAGAACCACTACAACCAGCAGCCACAGCGGTAAATTCCTTTTGTTTTTTCTTGAGTTGGGGATGAACATATATATACATATCTTATTGTCCATTGTTAAATGTACAATAAACATCAGGATCTTGTTCAATTGAGACTGACCTTTGATGTTTTACTTTTTGCTGTTAACTGCCTTCCAAGTTACCAGTCCAAAACTTTGTTTAACCATTCCCCTATCCCCCCAGCTTTTCTCGTATGTAAATTTCTGAAGGATTTTGTATGCCAATGGTTTACTCATTCGTAATGCATTTTCTTCTCATCCAACAAAATATTACCAAAGAAATAGATACGAGTATATGACCAAACTGGAATAGTATTTAATTCAGCAATGGGTTAAGACAAGCTTTGTAGATTTGAGCGTTCTCAATCCTGACTGGAATACAGCTTAGCTTCTTCCCAGATGAAGAACACTATAAAGTCAGTCATTGACAATCCTTTGTTAAATAATAGCACAGGTGACTGAATTAAGGCGTGGGTGGCTAAGAATGTGATGGTGATGGTTACGAAATCCAACCGTCGGAAGATTGCACATTCACAACATTATTAGATCTATGGAGCCATCCCCAGCTGGTTCTGTGCCTTGGGCGATTTTTCGCTTGAATTTCAATTCAATTCGTGCTCCGACTTGAGTTCATCGGCGAATGCTTTATCATTCACCTTAGGCATACTCCCTACCGTGTACTATCGAGCCGATGCCGAAATTGCTGATTAGATAGTGACGTTTGCTTTTAACCATGTTAGTAGTAGAGGCTGGTTTTATGGGTTGTCCGTGTCGGTGGTCATGGAAACGATTCATGTGTTTGAAGAACGGAGAAGCCATGACCTACTTATCCGTCCAACTGGGCGGAGAAGCCAGGCCGGCTTTCGCGTCCAGTTGGACGGAGAAGTCAAACCGACTTCTGCGTCCAACTAGTCAAGCGGTGGTCGGAAGATTTTTGTTTTTGTTTTGTTTTAATTTATTAATTTATTGAATCAGAAATATATTTTTTGTTTTAATTAATTTTTAAAATTAAAATAAAAAACTTTACCTATGATTTAAATGTAACCTGTTAATTAACTTAATTGCATAAAGTGAAAAGATCAAGGGTCTAATTGAAGCTTTTGTTAGTTTAAGAGGTTAATTGCACTTTGGCTTGTAGTTGAAGGGTCTTTTTTTTTTTTTTTTTTTGAAAGGGTAGTTGAAGGGTCTATTTGACTCTTATCTTAGGATTTTATGGCAATGCAATAGGTGTGGCATGTGTGACGAGCACGGTAATCGGGCTTCTTAATGGACCTTTGATGGATATAACTAGGCGGGTTTGGGAGGCTCGGGTATCTGTTTTAGAGGTCCATAATTGATTATGCCGAACTGAACAGGCCCAAGAGACCTGAGTTTGGCAAATTTTATTGTGGACCATATAGCAGTATGGACCATAAAGCAGAACGACATCGTATCACTTTAATTACATTTTAGTTATTTGAAAATGTTGTTTTGTTTTTTAATTTCATTTTTCATGCACACTAGTTTCATTACAGCAACACTAATGTAGCATTTTAATTCTACTACAGTTTCATTGGACCATGTACGGTATTGCAAGAGCTCTATTCTTTTAGTTTCATTTTTCACACACACTAGTTTAATTGTACTATTATAGTACTTTATGTTTATTTGACAATATATGTTCTGTTTTGCACACCCTTAGTGTAGTAGTTGGGGCACCTCCATCTTGGAGGATCCCGTAAGCGTCTGGTGAGCTTCCTTGTGGCAAAAGTTCACTATAGTTACGGACCAAAAGTAAAATAGATTCTATTGTTAATTATTGTATACTTGTTTATTAATTCGTCATAACACATTATGGATTTATAATATCGAACATTAATATATATACATGTTTGGTAAATGGTTGTTAGCTGTTAGCTGATTGTGTTAATTAGAGGGTATAATTAGTTGATAACATTAGCTGTTGTAGAAAAGTGTTTGGTAAATTAGCTGATAGCGGATAGCTGTTTGGTATAATTTCTTTTCTGAAAAAGTTAATTGAAAAAGTTGTTTGGAGTAACTTTTGAATTTTAACATTTTGGAGTTGCAAAAAGCTAATTAACCAAACACTTATATTGATATTTTAACTAAATCAAACAATTAATAGTGGTCAAATAAGCTAAAATTGGTTTATAGGCCAATTTTTTACCAAACTGGGCCATATATAGAAATACTTCAAAAATACTTGTTAAATATTGAGCTTACACTATATATACACCTGATATGGTAGGCATTAGAATACCAACATCACATCCCACAAGCAATCTAAAAACAAACAGCCATTTTTTTTTTTTTCACAAAAATTTAACTGTGGAGTGAAATGGAAGGGATAAAGAAGCTATATTTTGGTTGGCATATTAGCAATGGGTACTATAGAAGAAGATGATAAAGAGTGTGCAGATGAGTTAACAAACCTTCTTTGGCTCTTCAGATGCCTTCTCTCACTCACTGCCCATCTAATTACTTATATTTTCATTTTTGAGCTTTTTCCTTATCACATAATAAAATCTGAGATGTACAAATTCATTGAACTTCAGGATAGTGCTGAACACAATTCAAGATACTTTGGCAAATATTTTTGTTCCTTTCACACTTCATATCTGATTTGAACTTTAAAAACTGTACAAACAGGATTTCATTGCCAAAAAACCAGACAAGTATTAATCAAATATGAAGTGTATTCTCACTGGCTTACCAGGTTCACTTGGCCGGCCAATTGGGTTTTCATATCCCAAAACACTTCACACTTGTTGACTGCCTTCTGCCGGAGATGATGAATCTTCATTTTCAACTTCAATCTCAAATTTACACAGGGGGCAAGACGCGTTTATCTTCAACCACTTATCCACACACTCTGCATGGAAGAAGTGCGAGCAAGGCAGCTCCCTGAGCTCATCGTTGTCTTCATATTTAGATAGACAAATGCAACAAACCTGCAACAATTACACCGAATCTTCAATCCAACGGACAGTTGTGTATGAGAAGAAGAAAGGATTGTGAGTATATAGATCAAGAAACATACTGCATCTTCCCCTGATATCACCCGCTCCTTTTCTGTTCCTGCAGCTAGAAAACCACCTTCTTCGACCCCAGTCTCATTGTCTCCACGAATGCCACTTCCGTTTCTCTTTGATTTGAACTTGTATCTCGGAAGAGCATTAATAGATTCTTCACTTGCTCCTCTCATTCCATTCATATCTTCATGAACACCAAGTACAGATATGATACAGGGGAGACAGCAGCATATCATCGCACACAAGATGAAAGGCATAGCATACCCAATACAACTAAAGGTTAGGAAAACTACACATAACCTGTAAAGCATGTAGAAAGCATGTTAGCATAACAGGTATTACAGCGGCAAAAGAAAGAAGGAAATTTAAAGTAAGCAGTACCTATACAGATTGGGAGCATCGGCAGAAGATGACTGACCACCAAAGATCCAAACATTGCCAACAACAAACCAAACAGCAAAGAAGCAATCTAATGCCATTTTGAAATGTTCCAGGAATGAAGCAATCCTGGCCAGGAAAAAAAATTGGAATTGAGATTGCACATATATATTTGGATTCAGATTCAGAGAATACATAATATCATTGATTCATTTCAAAAACATCTGCTACCATGATAATGCACCCTGAATGGATATGCACATGTATTTACCTTGCATCAGTATTTTGCCGATTCCTAATGCGTGGGGATGCATTTGGAACATTCTGACCATCTTCATCTTCTGAGGACCGAGTCAACGAGACGGTAATGTAAGAATTAGGATCTGATGTCGAATTTACACGACTAGAACCTTGACGTAATGGAGTTGACCTCTGGTTAATGACATTATTGCGATGAAGATAACGCCAATATAGGAGGGGAAGACTTGCGGCACATGCAGCAGCATAACCCACAATCCAAGCAAATAATGGAGTTTGTGGGTTTTCATGTCTTGATAAGGATAAAACAACGACGGAAGCAATAATTTGTCCTAAAGTGAATACTAGCTCAACGGAAATCCACAACATTGTATTAAACGGGCTCCACCGATGACCCATACTTTCGCCTCTCCTTGTGACTGAGAGACTTCGAGAAATTGAACCATTTGATGGAGGAGGAGATTGACTGCCTGATGGTCTATCTTCTCGCTGGGATGCATTCAAACCAGAAGGAGACTCATTGTCAGGTGAAGCTGAAAATGAAGGATTAACACCTCGTATATCTATAACATGATCATTACTTTGACAGCTTTCTTCCTGCTCCATAAGCAAAGGGAACCTATCATTTGGGTTCTCCCGAGTTGGTTCTTCAGAGGTAGCCGCCATTTAAACCCAACAAAACTCAATGCAGTTATGGCAATCCGGATAGTTACAGAGTTAAGTAACACTATAGCATTTGCCGCAATGATTTCATAATCAGATGGCGTTCTTGAATTGCACAGCAACCAATCACAAAGTATAAAAAAGTTGCACAACAAAACTCCTCTTACGAAATTCTTACCTGGCAATAAAATGAAAATAGCTTTTAGTCTCCTCTACATTCAGAAGATTAACTAATACTCTACAATTTGGAAAACATAGTAGCAGAAGATTCTTCAAATCAAGTAAGTAAAAGCAGGTGGTATGTATACCTACATATATAAATAAATTCTTTAACTTTGAATCTGAACTTCCTACCAAACAAAAGACATTAACAAGCTGTTTCTTAAACTAATAGAAAAGGATGCTCTATTCGCAAATGAGAATAACATCCAGTTTACACAAACTACATATCAATTCTAGACCACTCATCGCAATTGACAATTGGAATCAACTTTTGAAATCCATTCAGAATGCCGGTCAACTAGAAATGCCACTCCCCTCCCTACTACTACAATAAAAATAAAAATTAAACTAAAAAAAATAAAAATGAATAAGAATTAAGAATAAATTTCTCCAAATATCCGAATCTTCCCCAGCTACATGAACAACACGATACCAATTTAAATTAATTAAACTGAAATTAAATAATAAATACTAAAAAATCAAAAACTTCATGCCGAAAATTCCTAGAAAATTCAATACAAACAAATTGAAAATGAAATTCATGTTGAAAATCTAAAATTTACCAGTGAATAGCAATGATTGATCAGCTTCTACGAACTCTCTCTCTCTCTCTTTTTTTTTTTTTTTTTTTTTTTTTTGGTATTTTACTTCTTGTACTGATATTCGATTTTGCAGTATATTGTTGTTGTCGTTCAGAATGACCACAAAATTATCAGCTTTCGATCAACCATTGCCGACTGGGCGACTCCCTCCGCAGATTTATTATTATTAATTTTCTTCAAAAAAAAAAAAAAAAAATTGGGATGGGATAGGAGCGGAGCTGCGGAGGACAAAGTAATGCTTATGACAATAGGAGAAAGGAAAGTTTTTGGGGTTTTGTAGTAATTCCTATAAAATATAAGGACAGCATGGAAAGCACGTGTTTCGAATTTTTCTTTAATTAAATTAAATACGCCATAAAAGCTTACCGGTTCGGGTCCACTACACTTTGGGCTATTTTTAACTGGACCAGACCCAGCTAACTCTTTTCGGGCCGAGTTGAGTGCTTGGAAATATTAGGCTTTAAATATGGGCCTTATATAAAATGGATTTTGAATTTCGTAATAGGAAATTAGCAATCATGCTCCATACGGCTATGCTATCAAATGTACATTCAATACATAAATAATGTACTTTTAATATATTAAAATGTACATTGTATTCAAGGAATACATATTAATTTTTCATAAACAATCATTATTGTGTGAACCATACTATCAAATAATGTACATTCAGTACATAAATAATGTATTTTTAGTATATCAAAAACGTATATTATATTCAGGGAAAATACATTATTTGAGTATTGAAAATACATCAGTTTATATAATGTATATTTAGTACATGAATAATGTATTTTTAATATATTAAAAATGTACTTTTTGTTACGGTTCACACAAAATTGTGTAGACAGTACTGTGTGGACCATGGTCCATACAATAATTTGTCGTTACTATCCTATTCCTTTAAAAAGAGTTTTATATTACTAATATTCTTTAGTTGAGTAGGTCACATAAAATTATTTTAGTGCGATTTACATATTTTGTATGATTAGGTTACTATACAAAATTGGAGTTTATTTAGTGCATACTTTCAGATAGTACATGTGAGTTTTCTTGGCATTAAAAAAAGGTATTTCTATATGTCCTTTCTAATCCTATAGTCAAGACAACCCCTCCCCCCTCCAAACATTATTACATGAACCATGATCCATACAGCTGTGTGGAGCATAAATAAAAAGTACATTTTTAATATACTAAAAGTACATTATTTATGTACATAAATCACATTTTTTGAGTACTAAAAGTACATTATTTTATATACTATTAAATAATATATTTTTAATACAAAAATAATACGGAGTATATTTTTATTTTTAATATATTAAAAATGTACTTTGTATTCATAGTCCACATAACTATGCGGACAATAGTTCACACAATAATTTCGCGATAGGAACATGTGAACCTCTTTGATGTAACTTCCAAAAGTATGATTTTGTTTATGTGGAAACACATTTGGTCTATTTTTTTGAAAGTTACTGGCTCTATTACATTGTAGTATCTGTTCATATACTTTCTCAACCTATTGAAACACAAAGAACCAATAACGCCTCCACTGAGGCTTGAACTCGTAATCTTCCAAATGGAAGTCCAACCCGGGTACCATTAGACCACATAGTCCTGGTCTATTTAAACCACCGAAATTTTGGATAATTTCTCCATTACTTTCTATCAAGGAAATAGCGTGCGGTATAAATAATTATTTAGGAAATACATTTTATGTGGTCCTTAATATATACACCAATTTTATTGCTTGGATTGGGACAACTAACTAATAAGTTAGTTATAACCGATGTTGGTGCGATACTATGATTGAATTTACATCAGAAATTGTTGGAAATAAATCTATTATGTTAATAAGTTAATAAGTATATATATGTTTACTTTATTATGTGCATGAATATTTGGATCGTTATTTTTGTCATTCATTGCAAACAACGAAACATTCTAACTTACATTTGCTTTACTGATCAAATAATATGGAATAGAATTTCTATTCTATTCATCTTCTTTTTATTTCTTACTGCATATTTTATTTACAAAATATGTTTGAAATAAAATAACATTATTAAAAATAAAATAATAAAAAAAAAACATCGGCTGCTTGTTAATTGGGGTGTTTCCTCCAAAGAAAAAATCCCTTCTTACTAAATTGTAAGAAATTGATTAGTGAATGAGATATGTTCAAAGGGTAACTCATGCTCTAAAAATAGGGGAATAAGTGTGGGTAAACAATTTGACAAATCTAATGACAAATGAGCCATTGGCACAAAGTCGTATTCAATCGTTAATCACAAAACATCAAGATATTATCGATTTTAGATGTGACAAATAATAAAGTTTAGTGAGGAGAGTTTTCTTTCTTTCTTTCTTTTCTTTCCTTTTCTTTGATTTGCTTTGATTTTTGTATGTACAAAAAGATACAATTATTATCTAATTTTCTATATATAATCCTAGCCTTCTCAAGTGTTTGGTAGTTTCATTTGTTTTTAAATGATTTTGATTCCTCAAACATCTTTGGAATTTTTTTTCCCTCCATACCGGTTTTCAACATTACATAAGGAATAGCCATTTCCATGAAAAATGAACCAAGAATATATATATATATATATATATATATATATATATATATATTACTGTTTGAGATTAGCAAACTCAAGTCTCATTGATAATCGCTAATTCTTAGTATTTTTATGTACACAATTAATATCAAACTCATATAATTTTATGTTAATTGGAAGCTAAGTATGCACTTATTTGATTCTTTTGTGTCATTTAGGTGATTTGGAGACAAAACATTGATTGCAACATCATGTAAATTGACGCTCAATTGGATATGTTTGGAAGTCATCTTGACAAAACATCGTGTTTCAGGAGTCATGAAAAGGCCAAGAAAGTGAAAAAAAAAAACAAAAAACGAGTTGGAAGTATCATGACATGACTCGGGGACCCAATGGAATAAAAGTGATTAGAAATGTGCATTTTGGATTGAAGATCAGGGCTCACGCTGACACTCACGCCATGAGTACCAACGTGACTCCACTATGTTATGTACTTTACTCTGTCATGCAACGTCTCAGTATTTTAAGCATATATCAACTTAGAAATATCCAAATGAAGTGAATTCAATGGCATTGGAAAGGTATTTCAAATAGCTACCACTTCTATGAAGATAACAAAGTCCAATTCTAACATCTGCAAGGTGAAAAATGACCTAAAAATCAGAACTACTACGCAGAGTAAATGGTCACGATCGCAGTCATGGCCGGTGAGTGTCATCGTGACCTCAAGGAACTTGCAAGCTATGCTAAAACGCTGGGACTCACATTGTGACCACGGGCCTAGAATCTTTTTTAACCTGTATTTTTTACATGATTTGAGGGGTATAAATAGCCCTAGGCGTTATTTTTAGGAAATTTTTCATTATCCACTCTCTCTCCAAGGTTTTCTTGGAGAAAGCCTGCAAACATTTCATTTGCATAATCAATACAACTTTGAAGAAGATTTGAAGAATATTTTCAGATTTCATCTTGCAATTTGTAGATTTAATTTTTCATAGTTCATCATCTAAGCTAAGTCTTTCTTGTTTCTTCTATATTGTCTTTCTTCCAATTGTGATTGCATTGTCTCTTGTTTCAATTGATGCTTTCATTTGCATTCCTAAGATGAATAGCTAGATTCACTTAGGGATTGGATTAAGTCATCTTTTGTGATTGAATTGTGCTATGAGCTAGTGTAATGATGTGATGATGACTCTAGTTGTGAGTTTGGTGGTTTAATTTGTATTGACTCTTGTATGGTTCATGTGGCCAAATTATTCAAGAGGTATATGGATAAGATGTTGCTCACTTGCTCCTATGAGAATTGAGCCACACCATAGCCATACCTCTCACTAATACAACTCAACTTTGAGAAAATGGGGTTGAAAAGAGATGCGAGCACCACATGTTTGATAAAATATATGCTTTAATGGCATTGAGTCACCATGAGAGTGGGGGCTAAAGCTAATTGAGAGTCCAACGATACGAGAGTGGCAATGGCACCTAGTAAGATCTCCATAGTTCCATTGTCAATGCATTACACGAGCTCTAAATAGTCCAAGCCCTTAGTTTTACTATTGCTTGTTAATTGTCTTAATTAATTATTTTATTATTGTACTTTACACATAATTGTTCCTTAATATCTTATAACTCGCTCTCGAACTAGCTTCCAAATAATGAACACAGGTCATGATTAAATCCAAGCACAATAACATACCATTCTTAATCAAATAACTCATCATAGACAAATTGGCAGTGATATAAAATCCTGTTTGATGATTATGTACCTCTGCTCCCTCTTTATGACATTTAAAGCCATTACTCCCTTCTGCAGCAAAACAGCATTTAAAGCCATTATTCCCTTCTGCAGCAAAACAGCTGTAAACGCCGTATTCATCATTCATGTATGTTAGAGCTCTCTAAAGAGTTTTTTTTTTTTTTTTTTTTTTTTTTTTTGAATGATTTTTTCAGTGCCAAGTAAAATAGAGAGTGAAGAGAGAACCAAAAAAAAGCAGGAAAAAGAAAACATTTTGACAAGCAGGAAAAAAAAAGTCATATTTACGCGTCAGTTGGGCACGGCAATGCACCCACCCAACGTAATGCACCGTTGGAGTGACAACTTTTCATTTTTTTTCCCATTCAATGGGTCCTACAAAAATGTTACATTTGCAGGAGAATAATTTACAAAAAGAAAAACTTTATTACAATCGTCAAAAAATTCACACTCAATTTTTACTTCTAAAAAATTATCCAACAAACGACTCTTGGGATGCTCTTAGCATAGGAGAGTATTTAGTATAGGTAGCAAAATACAAATACAAGTCTGCTTTGCTTTTAGATCAACAAACCTAACCTACCATTTGTTTTCCATGTATTTAATTTATCAAGGGGAAAGGTAGAATACGAGAATTAGAAGAATTATATTGAACCATCAACCATACGCTACATGAATTATTATTATTATTATATTCTTGTTGTTATGTTGAAACGAAATATCTTAGTCTAATATAAAACAAGAGATTAACTCGGGATTAATGAAAGCTAGCTAAAAGGACTAATGCATGCGCAAATAAAGCTTTAGGATGTTAATGGTGGTATTATTACGTACTAGAGAATAAATAGAGTATTGGAAATTTTTATGGTGTTGAATAATGACATTATTATAGTATTATTGTACTTGTTACAAAAAAAGTAGGTGTAGCATATTGTATTGATGAGTACTCAACCCCCTAACATTGCTTTGATATCATTTATCATATCAAGTGTTTATCAGAGCATATAGTATAAAAAAATAACATTCATATAATATATTAAAAACAAAAATTTAAGAGTATATTGGAAGTTCATTTTCAGTATATTACATGTTCATTTTTTCTGAAGGTTTATTTTTAATGTATTACTTAAAAATGAACATATAATACATTAAAAATTAATCTTAATAATACTAAAAATAAACATATATCAATAGTACACGTTACAATATAAATCATAATTTAAGGTATAATATAATTTGTCCCTGTAATCATACAATATCACGTAATTATTAAGAAATTTAATTAATTATTGAAAAGTAAATGCAAGTAGAATGATTATCCCAATTAAGTCATCATAATCTTTCATCTTTTTATAAATACTATCTATTAAATCAGTAAATTAAGTCCGAAAACCTTTCATAATCGCAAAATGTTAGACATATACTCCGTGCATGTGAGGGAGGATAAATGCTGACAAATTAAAGGTTGGCACACCAAGTTTTTGACCTCTGATCTGCCAAATTAAATTTGCTTAGGATTAGTTAAAGAAAAGGTTGCTGGGCCCTCTGTCTTACGAGGAAAAACCTCAGACTATATACGTTTTACAGAAACACCTCGCGAGAATCTCACTGGTCTTGGAATGGTAGGCGCCGCCACCGCGCTACCTTAGCTTTCTCATCAAAACCTTAAGGAATAAGGTTCAAATTGGCCACTGAACGTAACCTGAAAGTGCAATTAGGCCACTGAACGAAAAAAAAGTGCAATTAGGCCACTGAACACTTCAAAAATGTGCAATTTCACCTGATAGCAGGTTACCCTCAATTTTAGCAGGTTATCTGCTTACGTGGCAGCTGAGTTGGCATTTTTAATAAATTTTAATAATAAATTTTTATTAAAAAAAATTTTAAAAAATAAAAACGACTTTATTTTATTTTTTATTTAATTTTTTTCTATTTTTTTATAAATTTTATTATTTATTATTAAAATTAATTATTAAAAATTATTTAAAAATTATTAAAAATGCCAACTAAGCTGCCACGTAAGCAGGTAACCTGCTAAAATTGATGGTAACCTGTTATCCGGTAAAATTGCATACGTTTGGAGAGTTCAGTGGCCTAATTGCACATTTTTTAAGTGTTCAATGGCCTAATTGCACTTTTTTTTCGTTCAATGGCCTAATTGCATTTTCAGGTTACGTTCAGTGGCCAATTTGAACCTTATTCCGAACCTTAATTATATACATCGTATTGGGTAGTCTGTGCATGCATGTGGATATTAATAATTATTACCTTTAGGGTGGGCTATATACACATTTCTCACAATCGCCACACTTTACCATCGTGGATGTCTACAATGAGAACAATAGTTTTGAAAATAATCATATTATTGATTAATCAATTGTATTTAAAGTATATAAAGACATGTATTTATTTATTTATACCAAGACTATATACTCTAATAATGATATCTATGATTGGACTTCCATTTAAAAAGTTGTGAGCTCGAACCTTGAGCCAGTAGCATTAAAAAAAAAAAGACATATATTTATAATGATATAAAGATTTCCCATAAAAAAAAAAAAAAAAAAAAAAAAGACATGTATTTACAATGATATAAAGATTTCTCATTAAGATAAGAATGATAAATGATATATTCTCAATAATATACGGAGAGTGATAAATGATATATTTTCAATAATACAATGAAAGTGAAGAAATTCTAATGTGCTTACAATACAAAGTCCTAATACACCCCTCAAGCTTAAAGTTACATTGAGCATGCCCCTTAGATCATTTAATTTTGTTGTGTTTAGTGGCTTGGTGAAGATGTCTGTTGGTCTTTTTGTACGTACTAGTATTGTCTCGTGCGATGCACGGACTAAATATTAAATATTTGTTTGTAATGTTAGAATAGGTAAAAAAATGTTTTTAATAATGGTATTTGAAGTACAGAAGAATAAAACATGAACCACAATTTAATTGTTTAAAATTACATTTTTATTAAGCATATGGCAAAATAATTATGATATTGTATTTACAATATTTAATTTAATAATTGAAAATAGTATGATACAAAAAGTTACTATTATTAATCGCAGCTAACGGTATACATATTTGATCTTGAGTATTTCTGCTCCTAGTATGCTACCCATGCGATGCACGGAATGAATATTGGACAACATTATAATAATATTATTTATTAAAAAATACATAACCTAATATCAACATAGTTGCAATTCATATTCATATTCATATATATATTACAATACTACTACTGCTGCTGCTAATAATAATAATAATAATAATAATAATAATAATAATAATAAGTATATATATATATATATATATATATATATATATATATATACCATATGGTCTTGTGAAAATTAAATGTTGTTAATACCAACATTTAACCATTAATATCAACATTTAATTTTCACAAGACTATATGGCTTTATTATAATTAAGATGTACTTTAGTTGTATGAATTCAGTATATTTCTCAAACAAATAATTAACGTATGTAGTTTAGTTGTATGAATGCAGTATATTTCTCAAACAAAGAATTACTCGGAGTAAACAAGTTATTGATCCACATGGAAATGGGGCGTATTAAGCACTAGCTACTAATTTATTATTATAAAGTTAATCCTAACGAAAGACATGGATGATTGATTAAAACAATTAAAGGAAAACAAAGTATGCAAGTTTGTGAGAACAATAAGGAGAGAATGAGATTCCTGAGATTCAAGTATTTAATCACTTAGTGTCAAACTTAAAAACAATATTAAATCTGGGTTCAAACAAGTGTGAGAATGCAAACAGTAGAAAGAGTTACTCACGTAATCTCTAACCTATGTGAATATTCACTCCCGTGATATAAACACCCAACAACAAAAGAACATGCATTCATAATAAATTCATAATTACTACCATCTCCCGATGTGCAACAATCAAGAATTAAACTTCCTAACAAATATGTCATCTCCCAAGGTGCATCAGTTAAGTGCAATTGTGTGTGCTCTAAATTATGTCCAACTCCCGTTGTGACACCAAAAAAAAAAAAAAAATCTATGAAACAAGTAATTACAGCCGTTAACTACTAGCATCAAACAACATTATCACAATTGCAACATAAGTTATAACCCAAATAATAATATATTAAGAATTATAGAACTAGGCACATAGGTTCATAAATACTTTTACCCAAGAATCTTAAAAGTAAATTAGCCACACAGGGCTAATATATGCAATACAAAGCAAATATTAAGAGTTTACAAATAATCTAATTAAAAGAGTACAATAATTAAACCAATCGATTCTCCCAAATCTCCTTAGCTTTCTCCTTGCTTCCCAAGACAACTTGTATCTCTCAATTCTCTTCTTTCTTGTCTCCAAAGTTGAGCATAATCTTCTAGGGTTGAGAGAAGGCGTCCTTTTATAGCGGCGGTCAAACCAGGGACGAAATAGGAATTTTCCCCGCAAACTTTGGAAACTGCCAATTTGCATTCTCGCACGCTCGTCGCGTCGAGAAGTAATCTTGACACGTCGAGACTCCACTGCTCGCCTTCGAAACATTCTGGAAAAACTCGACGCGTCGAATGGGGCGTTATTTTTCTTTCTCTCGGTTGCAACCTCTCGACGCGTCAAGAAGCTTACTCAATGCTTCGAGGCTCCTGGGCTTGCACCGTGATTGCTATTGGAAATTTTGGACGCGTCGAGCCACAAGCTCAACGCGTTGAATGCTCTGTGTACGCACCCTTTTGGTCCAATTTGATTCCAAACTTATCCTAGAACATCCCTTGCTCTTGTACTTGACCTACAATGGTTTCAAAACACTAACAAACACCGTAAAACATTTAAAACACGTGTAAACCATAACTAAATAATAAAACAAGGAAATATGCAAATAAAGTAACATTTTGGTGAATTAAATCCCAACAAATAATCAAACTAACACTAGAAACATGTACAATTTAGCTCACATCATTGTAATTCCTTTGATGATACATTGTCACGAACAAAATGGTAGTCGTTGAGTTGATCAATTGTCACAGGTTCTTTAGTTGTCAATGAAGAAATCATCGCGTGCATACTCAAGGCAGAAACCTTTAACTAAATAGAGATTCTGTTCATCCAAACTAATTGGTTGGCCGGCTTCTACAAGAAGTCCAATTAAAACGCTAGCTTTGTTAAGATACTCCCTCGTAATGAAATTCTCATGGCGCAAAGACTGTAGCCGACTATGTAACTCAAATATCGTGTCCAAGAAAAAGACCCAAATGCGACTTCAATAGTTTGTCATAGGACCCGGGACATAGCATGTCCCACTACAACATACAAGTACTTCATCGGATAGAGACGAGGTGAGCATGTACAACATAAAAAAATCTTGATGGACCAAATTTTTTGCTGCATGACCGGGTACAATGGAACATTCATCCGAAGCTTTAATAAATAAAGCCGAACACGATAATGTGGCATCAACGTATCCATGAGATTTTTATCGCGGAGAAAGGGAACAAGTTGAGTCTTCTAGAACATATAGTTTGAGGAAGTAAGTTTAATGGAGATAAAGTGATGGGTTGTTTGTAGGGCATTTATCGAGGTTGTGGTTGGATAGGCAATATCGGAGATGGTGCAAGAAGAAGAGGTGGTTTCCTCGGCCAAAGGCAGCGCGGCAATGGTATTTTTTTTTTCTTGGTAGGGTTTGTAGCCATGTACCGTTTGATTTACTGATACCAAATGAAAATGATAGTTCTGAGAATGATCTTATTATTAATCAATCAATTGTATTTAAAGTACATAAAGATATATATTTATAAGGATAAAAGAGTCCCAGATATGAATGTTAAATGATATATTCTCAATAATACATGGAGAGGGAGACTGAATTCTAGTATATATATATAATACAAAATCCTAACAGGGCGTTTAGTTGAAGGAATTTTAAATTCCATTCCCATTTAATTCCCACATAATTCCAAAGGCCACAAAATTTTCTTGTTTGGTTGAAAGACATTGCAATTCCCCCATTTTCATGGAATTAAAATCCCATGCCCCCCCCCCCCCCCCCCGAGATTTTAATTCCGGGGATTTTAGGAAGAAAAAAAAAGATAGTGATGAGTCAAAATTACTCCTTCCTTTTTTAACATAAATTAATGTCTAACAACAACAATGGACCCCCCCCCCCCCCCCGAGATTTTAATTCCGGGGATTTTAGGAAGAAAAAAAAAGATAGTGATGAGTCAAAATTACTCCTTCCTTTTTTAACATAAATTAATGTCTAACAACAACAATGGACATTTTTTACTTTATACTACTTATTTCCTTTCAATTCTCATGTATACCAAACATTGGAATTGAAATTTCCGGTAATTTTATTCCTGTAAAAAAACACTGAAATTTAAATTCTCACTTTATTCCCAGTAATTCATCTCTCATGTCTCATGGAATTGTAATTCTTTTCCCACGTAATTCCCCCTCTCCAACCAAACGCCATGTAATAGTATCGAATACTCCCTGTTTTTTTTTTTTAAATAATATATGTCATTTATTATTAGACAATTCACCTTTCTTTTATTTTATTTTGTATATCAAAATAGTACGAATATTAAAAACATAGAATAATATTATTTGCATACTCTATCTTCTACGTATAAAATTGTGTCAGTTTCATTAATGTGTTAAAATATTAAGTTCTATGTATAATATTGGTTTCTTAGTGGCGTAGACTAGTTATGTTATCGCTTGTGGGATTACTTGACCTCATTGAAATTTCAGAAAAGTACAGAATGTGTTTTAGTCTTTCTTTTTTTTTTTTGAAAATGTGTTTTAGTCTTTCAATTTATACAATTTTAGTAATTGTATTCTAAGTGTTTCAGTTGTTGCATAATACATCACCTAATTTTAAAAACAAATTATGAAATTTATTTTTTGAGCAGTGGGACCGTGAACACTTTTCTATTTAAGTACACACTTTAATAATGAAATGTTCCGTTAATTATTTATTATTCTTAACTTACTTATTGCAAAAATATTTTTTAACATTTTAATAACAACAACAACAACAATAACTATGAGCATTTTGGTTTTATACTATTATTATAACAATTAAATTATACAAGATGAATAGTTTACATATACCAACAGTTGAGATCATAATCATATACATAAGGAGAACTTATGAATTCATATATTTTAACTTAATTTACATAAATTTTTAATTACTGTTCAACAACATAAATAAGCACTTTATTATCATGCTACTTAAAAAAAAAAAAACAAAAAAAAAAAAAAAACTGACTCATCAATATCACATTAAGAAGACTTAATTTATTTTAATATAAAAATTGTTAGGACATCATTTTTATTCTCGATTATAACTATATATTACGTATTACAATACTCTTCTTTACTACTATTATTATTACAAGTCAAAAATACTCATTTTAATTTTTTGTGTTGGGAATTAATTTAATTGCGCAATGCACACATTATAACTAGTATATTAATTTTAGGATAATTTAAATATGTTTTTATTTGAGCGAGTCATGGTGCTTGTGAAATATTCGAGGAAATTTCTTGTAATCTCCGAAAGAGCCGGTAAATGTCCTCTATTTCGGTCACAATATCCAAAGATATAACATACTTACATACGGAGTATCATTTTTATTTTTATTTTTAGTTTTTGTGAAACAAATTTCATTTTTAAAATAGGGAAAATGACACTTTTTCCCCCTGAGTTATATACTTATAGCACTTTTCTCCTTGAATTATTTAAGTGACTCTTTTCCCCCCTAAAATGTTAAATGGACATATTTACCCTTAAAATAAATATTTAAAATAAATATTTCATTTATTTTTCTTCTTCAACAAATTATTACTATAATTTGGTTCAAACCAAACAGATATTATAGCAACCAAACCAAAATATTCCAATTACAATTTAGAATCAAAACGCGATATTTAGAGTTTATTAAAATCGCAAATCGAAATGGCTGGTTCATGTTCCGAACTGAAAAAATAAAATACATTTATTGTTGAATTTAGATTATTTTAAAATAAAAAATAAAATAAAATTTAAAATAAAGACGGTTCAAAATCACGAACCGGATCCGGATCCGGAACCACCGGTTCACTGTTCATGATCCAGTTTTTTTTGGTTCATAAATTTAATAAATTGAAATCTAAATATTGGATTCTAGATCTGAATCATAACCGGAAACTTTTAATTCGATTGCTATAGTGTCCGGTTCAGTTCGAACCGAACCGTGGTCATTGCTACATATACACAATAATTTGTTGGAGAAGTAAAATAAATAAAATATTTACTTTAAGGGTAGAAATGTCAATTTAATATATCAGGGGGAAAAATTACCACTTTTAAAATAATTAAAGGGGCTAATGTGCTTACATAAATAATTGAGGGAAAAAAAGTGCTATAAGTATATAACTTAGGGGGAAAAAGTGTCATTTTCCCTTTAAAATATTTACAAAATTGTACTATATGTCTATATGTACTTCTAATTTTACTTCCCAGTTCCCACCTCTGGACTGATGTAACAACTTATCGACTGTTTTTTTAATTATAATTTTTTGTGTTTATTGAAAGGCTATGGAATTTATTGAATTACTTTACTAGACATACGGGATTGTGAAATGACAGGATCTATCGAAAATGCAGAGCCAGTAAACACGTTTCTATTTTGGACGAGTTTTTTGCACTTTTGATCCCACAACTATAGTGGCACTATCAGAATTGATTCACGATTTTTAAGAGCGCTAAATTTGACATTTCTCTTAACAATTTTTCCTAGATAAAAAATAATTCTTTATTGCAAAATATGGCAGAAAACAATCAGTAATACAAGCCTCTTAAACATGTCAACTTTAGCCTTCTTAAAAATGAAGAAATTTTACTCCGGTGAAATTTTGACGGAAAAGTGGTCGGAAGGACCATTTTTGCCAAAAAAACAATAATCGTGGACTAAAATTGCAATGTCAGAAAGTCGTGGATCAATTCTGATAGTGTCACTATAATCATGGGACCAAAAGTGCAAAAAACTCTATTTTGGACACACCATCTTACACTGAATTGACATTTTGCCATGATTGATTTTATTCAATATTTTTTATTTTTACCATTTTTGTTTAGGTTTTCAAAAAAATTCTATCGCATTCAGAAGTAAAAAATAAAAATAAAAAGTACTTGTTCATGTACCACATTTATCGATCAAAGCTTATCTAACCACATTTAATTACAATATTTATTTTACGGGGTATTATTTATTTAACAACCACGTGGGGAATGCTTCAAGGAAATTAAGGCTATTTTTATCGCTATAATTTTATCTTATTTTTAAAATTGAACTCTAATTAAATATCAGTATATTTGTAATACATTCTTATTTTTTTCAATGATTTTACAATTTTAATTCACTATTAAAATAAAATAAAATATAATATAATGATATTTAAATTCATTGACGGTAATAAAGTCACTGAAATATGTTTGTGGGAAAGTAAGTAGACGAGTAATTGTATTGCTAAGAGTGTGAGTACATGATTAAGCATGTACAATGCCTACAATAATATGTACAACGTCACTCAATAATTGCAGCGCTCCTGCTCTTCATAAATGTATGTGTTTCTGAAATGAGGCGGTGCTTTGTATAATAATGAGTATACTTGTTCTATATAAGTGCCTAGATTACCGTTATGTTTGACCGTCGTTATTGTTCTACTCTCAGGTCGGGGTTGGGTCTAGTAGGTTATCCCGTCATTTATTATTAAAAAAAAAAAGTATAGAATGTTTGAAAAGTCAAAGAAAAAAACAATGTTTGAAAGCTTGCGACAAAAGATTTGTTATACTTTTTTTTTCGAAAACCAAAATGATACTTTATTAAATCAAACGTTCAATACATGAAGAAATAGAATCAAGCCAAACAAGGAAATCAGAATTAGAATGAGCTGCTCTTGCCAATTCATGAGCAGCCTTATTCACTGATCTCAAAATAAAATCAATAAACACTAATTCAAAATGTCGTTTTGGAGTTTCTGGCAGCCTTATGTAATACACTGATTTGTTATACTTTATCCTATACCATTTTCAATCTAAAGATTTTGTTTCTTTCTCTCTTTCTTTCTTTCTTTCTATGGGTTGTGTTGAAATTTATTTTCAAATTAGTATATTTTAATTGCACAAGCTTTCTTTCTTTCTTTTCTATGGGTTGTGTTGAAATTTATTTTCAAATTAGTATATTTTAATTGCACAAGTTTTATAGTGTTGGTACATGTAAACTTTTAGCCCATACCTTGTGATGATTATTGATTATAAACAAATTTAATATTTTTTTCTCCTTTATTTCATTGCCTTTCAATAAAATGAAGTAATTTATTATTCAACTACATATAATTATATATTTGATAATATAAATGATTAAATGTTTGAATATGATTGATGGTGATTTCAATTACTATTTTGTTAGAATAAAATATGATCAATAAATATAAAATTCTAAACAAATTAACAATTTAATAAAACTATAATAGTTCATATTTATTTTGATAATGTAATTTTACAATTTCTTTTATCATTGGGCATTGATTTAATTAACACAATACATTTCAATTAACGAGCCTTTTTATAAATAATAAAAGTATAACTATTATTCTACCTAAAAAAGTCATCACTTTTTTTTTCTATGAATAGTAGTTAGCATTGTTACTAATTGACATTGCAAAGCTTTATTATTTAATTTAATTTAATTTAATGTCTATCTTGGTGTACACGAAATATTAACTTAAGTCAAATCTTTTAATTTATGAGAAAGTACATACTTGGTACCTAAATGTACGTTCTAAGTGAAGTTCACTTTGAAATCGAGAAAATCAATAAACAATTTTTATGGAGAGTCAAACATAAACCCTTTTGATTAACAATGTATCACATGGAGGATGATTTGGTGATAATTTTTGGCAACTCACATGACACACATATGGTTAAAGATTGTTGAACACTCTGGTCCACCTATTCTCGACGACCTAGGACCTCAATAGTAGTATAAAGGGGGTGGGGTGGGGGTGGGGGGAGTCTAGTTCATACAAGGTCGTCATCATTATCTTCGTCGACCAAACATCTCCGCCTAGTCTAACGTTGGTTTAAGTGGTCTAACTAGGTGGTCTAGTTAGTTGGTTTGACTTAGTGGTTGGCACCTAACAACTAGCTTTCAAGTGGGTCAATTAGTTTATTGGTTGGGCTTATAGGTTGGGTCACTTGGGCTTGCATTATTTCCATGTCGTGTTTATTTATTTATTTATTTATTTTTGAAAAACATGTCGTGTTCATTTTTTTTTTTTGAAAGCAGTCGTGTTCATTTATTTATAGCTAATTTTCAATACTTTTTTTGGACCCTTATTAATATATTATTATATATTTTCTCCCTATTTTCTTACATCAATCCAGTTTCATGGTGGGCCAATCAATTAAAAATAGCCACATTCAAAGACAAATTTTCTATGAACATTGTTGCATACTTATGAGTTTAAAACTTTAAATCCTATTTCAAAAAAAAAAAAAAAAAAACTTTAAATCCTCAATTTCATACTTAAATAACCAATTAATTTTAAAAATGACAAAAGAAATTCAATTATTTGATGTGATTTTGGCTAATTTATATATATTCCATTTTTTAAGATTGTATAATATGTTCGGTGAAATTATATTTTCCATCTTTGTAGAATAGATTTTTGACAAATAGATTTGTAGCACGTGTAGTCGTGTAATGTACAATCATAAATCTAGTAAACGAAATTAACTTTAAAAAATTCTAAAATGTTTTCTCTCCAAACAACTGCTTTCTCTCCCTTTTTCATCTGTAAAAGCCCTACACCTCCATCCTCCGACTGCCGGCTGACGCTCTAATGGAGGGTTGAGCCGGCGGTGCCATTAGTAGACTCCATCCTCTGGCTGTTTTAAAAATAAGCGTTAGATTTCAGATTATCTCCGATCGTTTTTCAAAGAAGGCGCCAGACACTCTCTAGATCTGACAAGTTTTCTATCATCTTTTCCATTTATTTTGTTATAGTTTGGTTCTATGTTATCCCTTTGTTCCTTTGACTAGTTTATTTTCTCTCGTCTCTCTAGCGAGTGTTTCCCTCTCGTTTCTTTGACGAGTTTTCCTCTCGTTTCTTTGACGAGTTCTTATCATAAGCGTGGAATGATAAAATGGTCGCATCAAAGTCAGGCTTGGCTATGTTTGACCAGATCTGTGAAGAAGCACCGAGTTCATTCAACAACTTCGGCTTCAAATTTATAAAACAGTCCGCAATCCAAATTTTCTATAACATTTATAAGAAATTTGTTTCTATGTCTGACGGTAAAGAATGCACTGTCATTCTAATGATCTGTATTGTAAACATTTCTGTTTATGTTTAATGAATTAGCCTTTTATTTTCAAATAATAATAATAATAATAATAATAATAATAATAATAATAATAATAATAATAATAATAATAATAAATCTAGTATTATAAAAATGTAAACTATTATACATTTAAAATGCTTTTATAATAAATTATCCACAACGTGAAATGCAATGTAGCAGCCGATTAATTTAGTCGCGAAAACCTATATTGCTATTTGCTACCCATGAGATTTCACCCTCCCCCCCCTCCTCCCCGCCCCCCCCCCCCCCCAAAAAAAAAAAAAAAAAACTAATTTGGAATGTAAAAATAAAGTATGAAATTTTGATTATCATGTTGGTAAAATAAAATAAATAAATAAATAAATAAATTCAAACACAATTCAACTAGTTAACTAACTCAAACTATGTTAATAAGTTTTAGGCTAAAGTGTCATTGCGCACCATGAACTATATCGGAACATTTATGCCGCACCCTGTACTTTCATAACATATATTTTGAACCACAAACTAGTAATTTTTTTTCATTTAGAATTTTTTGCAGGTTACCCGAAGTTACCATGATGACATGGCACTGGTTATTAGCTTATGTGTACTTTTTTTTTCTTTTTTTTTTTTTTTGTGTTTTAGTGCACCCTATATTCCTAAACATGGTTGCAGTAGGCGCTGGGCGCTAGTCGGGCGCCCGGGCAGCGCCTAGCGCCTAAGCGGCCTAGTCGGCGCCTAGGCGGAATTTAGGCGGCGCTAGGCGGTCGCGAAAAAAACAGTAGCAGACTTGCAATTTGACAATTTTAATGATGTTGTTTTCAACATTCAATCAAATAACACATCCAAATAAATGACATAATGACAAATTCATAAGTCATCACATCAAAAGAATATTAAAAAAAAAAAAAAAACTCAAATGAAATACCCAAATACTTCAATCATCCAAAGAGTGAAAGTATCAAACTAGTCTACGAGTGTATATATGTCATATTATATGTATATGTCATATAAATGGAAAAAATTAGCAAGGTCGGGTCGGTCGGGTTAACTCGACTAACTCGACAGAAATTGACGAGTTAACTTGGCGTAATCAGACGAGTTAGGCGCTAGGCGGCTGAATTAGGTGCTAGGCGGGCGCCTAGGCGGCCAGTCTCCTAGGCAGGAGCCTAGGGCGGAAATCGCCACGGTCTATGGGCGCCTAGTGCCTAGGCGCCAATTACTCGGTGCCTAGGCGGGATTTTTACAACCCTGTTCCTAAATAAATCATTTTAGACTGGTTTCTTCAATTTTTTTCATCAAGAACAAACTTCCGCTGGCTTACTTTTTTCTCGTTCTTGCTCAATAATTTGACGGTAGCGTGCGCGGCGGAGGAGACCAGAAGACTTCATGGCCTCATGGGGCATATGGCCATTGGGCGTATAGAATGACTCTGTTTGGCAAACTTAGCTGTTATGATTGAAAGTGTTTGGTAAAATTAGCTTTTCGATAAGCTGATAAATGTAAAAAGATTAAAAAGAACATCATCATAAATTTTAAATTAGTTTGTTTACATATTAAAATTTAACATTTTATCTTAAAAAAAATTTAACATTTTAAAATAAAACTATTAGAATAATCATGATCTAGCATCTTATATTGAAGTAGCAATATTGTTGCAATAATAATAATAATAATAATAATAATAATAATTATTATTATTATTATTATTATTATTATTATTATTATTATTATTATTATTATTATTATTTATCTTTCCTCTATTCTCTCTTCTCTAACTATGAAAAAATCCCAAAAACTGCACCCATGACTTAGCATAGTTAGTTTATCGCCTAACTTAAAAATCATGACTGTAGGTGGTAGTGTGTAGTTCGACTCCTATTGAAAAAATGTATGACAAAAATGTCCAAGGATGTGTCTTATGCACATGAAGATTTGGATTTGACGAGTCGTGATTTACCAATGCCTTTATTATCATGATTAAAATAATTAATATTTTATACAAAATAACTTTATAATAAATTTATGTTTATGTTTTAAAAAATGAAACAAATCGATTTTTTTAATACTTTCAACTAAATAAGAAAAGACTATTTTATAATGTTTAGTTAAACATTAAAAAAAAAAAAAAACATTAAGAAAAGACTATTTTTTTGTTTTTTAAAAGGGACCTACTTCCAGATGTATAGCTTACGGAGTTATGGGAGTACGGCATTCGGAAAAAATAAAAGGGGAAATGGCATAGTTGTGAATAAGTTGAAAAGCAGGGTGCAAAGTGTGGGAGTTGAAATGCATGCGCCAGGTGGACACTATAAATTGTAGTCCAAGAAACGCCCAATCCCTACCATCAAAAAGCCGCTGTTTCTTCTCTCTCTCTCTCTCTCTCCGAGAGTCCGAGCCAAAGTTTTTCTCAGCTATTTCAAAAAGTCTAAGAAAACGAAGAATACAAGAATATCATCATCATATTTCATAATAAAGAAGAAAAAAGAAAAAAAGATTGCAAACCCTAAGAAATCTTCTCGAAATATGGGTTGCTGATCAGGAATTGAACTCTCTGTTTTCGTACATTTCCACGCATTCATCCTCAATATTAACTCACTCCACTCACGTATGCTTCAAGGTAAGGATTTATCTCCATTTCCATTTTTTTGTTTGTTTGTTTGTCTTTTCGAATTTCTGGATTTGTGCCTTTGATCTCCGGGGCTTGAGTGATATGCTCTTGTATTTTACGTAATGTGAGGATAGGAGATGTGTATTAACGGAGAAATGGATGTTCATTTGGTTGCTTGCGTTTGTTAGTGGAATATCAAGTTAATGGGTTTGGTTTTCGAGGTCGGATTCCCAGATCTGTTCTCTGTTTTTCATTGCGTAAATGTGGCTCTTTGGGTGCATGAACATTTCTGATTTTTTCTTGCTTTTGGGATAGTTGGATGCATTTTTATTTTTTTCTTGAGTTCTTTGGATCATGCTTCATGTATATAACTATTCATCTTTTATTGGGAAGATATGTTGGTTTATTGTGGTGGTTAATCTTCTGACGGGAAAATGCTTATTTGTTTAGCTAAAATTGGAAATTAGTTTGTTGATTATTCTTCTGATAAATTACTACATATAACAAATGTTGTGAAACTAGTGGAAACTGGAAAGTAACCCTCTTAATTTTTGAACTTTTTTCTGGTTGCTTTTTAAGTTGCATACATTTTTTGTTCTTGCATAATTGTTATGATTTGTCAAATGGAGGGGCAATTTTATTTGAGGAACTTGGCCCTCACTTGGTGAAATTCTTCTTACTATCAAAGTACTAATTATTTGAATAATTACTGAAAACATATTTGATTTGTTAGAGTTGTATCTTTTCTCCATTCTGTTTCAACGACTAATGTATACGGTTACTTGAAGCTTAAGTTCAAGGGGCTACTATTGATGTAAATATTGTACTTTGGAGGTTGGATTTGATCTGATACTTACAATATGATGCAGAGAGAAATGTTGACATTTGATGCATTTTGCTGAGTATGCTAAATTTTCATTTCCCTAAGTCATAAGATTCACTTGGGTTGAACTTGAGATTTTGTTGTACTTAAACAGACTAGTGAGGTATAATAACTTCATCATGGTTGCCACTGCTGCTTTTTTCCTTGGTCATCATGTGCCCCCTGAATCTGGTGCCAAAACATCTGCAAAGTTTGGAGGAAGTGCACCTGCAAGCATAGACGCACAAGGCATTAAGTTGAAATCCTCCACTGCTAGAAATTTGCAAGTTAAGGCCAGTGCACAAGCGCCTCCAAAGGTAAATGGAACTGTGACAACTGTGATGGATGGCTTCAAGACTGATGATGAGGTGACCACTTCACATCCCTCAAAGACATTTATCAATCAGCTGCCGGATTGGAGCATGCTTCTTGCAGCCATAACAACTATTTTCTTGGCCGCTGAGAAGCAGTGGATGATGCTAGATTGGAAGCCGAAGCGCCCTGACATGCTCATTGATCCATTTGGTTTGGGAAGAATTGTTGAAGATGGTTTTGTTTTTCGTCAAAATTTTAGTATCAGGTCTTATGAAATAGGAGCTGATAGAACTGCATCAATAGAAACAATGATGAATCATTTACAGGTATATTTGAGGCATTTATATGTGTTTTGCTTGGATGTTTATTGAACAGATAGTACTTTTTTTAGACGTGCAACCTAAAAACAATGTAATGGAGTTATAGGATTACAATTTTATGGTGTCTTGAGTATATCTTGATGACATCAAACTGCAGGAAACTGCGCTGAACCATGTGAAGACGGTGGGAATCATGGGTGACGGGTTTGGCTCAACTCAGGAAATGTGCAAGAAAAATTTGATTTGGGTAGTCAGTAAAATGCAGGTTATTGTGGATCGTTACCCTGCTTGGTAGGTTTTTTTTTTCCTTGAATGTTACTTCCATGAATTGCATATGGATACCAGTCATTTATACTAGGATACTATATTCTGCATAGTGCATACCTTGACATTATATTTTGAATGAACCAGGCTGTGGTTAAATTTCAAAATGTGTGCATTAAGTTTTGGAATATGCTTGTATGTATTCTCTTGTTGTAGGAGTCAATCTGGTGATATATGAATTTGAGTTCATAGCTGATTTATCTGTGATGTAGCTAATTCAAAGTTTCCCATGACCTCTATGGCTGATCTAAAGGAAATACTTTCTGATTATATTGTAAAGCTTTAGATTGTATTGCTTGTTCAGGCCATCAGGTCACTAATCTCCCTGTTCGTGCATTAAGTGCTCTGTACTCTCCTTATATGTAGAATGAACAAGTCAGAATGCTTGAACAAGTATTTTAGGACCTCAGATCATAGCTTCAATTTCTTTTTATCAGGGGTGATCTTGTTGAAGTAGATACGTGGGTAGCTGCATCAGGAAAGAATGGTATGCGACGTGATTGGCTTCTCCGTGATTTTTATACTGGGGACACTTTAATGAGAGCTTCCAGGTATAAGCATCCAGAAGATCTTTTTGTCCTTTATAGATATTAGCAGTTCTATGCCTATACCCAAATACCGAATGAACCATACATATCTCTTGCACTTGAATAAAGCTTCTTCATTTCGTCTCATAATTTTTTTGTTGCCTAAACTGTATATACTATTAAGGATATGGAAAGTGGAAAAATGCTACTTGCATGAGTCAGAAAATCATTTGAATTAATTAATGATTTTTAAAAAAATTACTGATTACTTGTTGAATTGCTTTTAGTGTGTGGGTGATGATGAATAAAGAGACAAGAAGGTTAGCAAAAATGCCTGATGAAGTTAAAACTGAAATTGGAAGGCACTTTTCGGATAGGGCTCCAATTGTTGAAGAGGATAGTAGGAAATTACCAAAGCTTAATGACGAGACAGCAGACTCCATTCTTACTGGACTAACTGTACGTATATATTACGGAGTAATTCCTTTTCTATTCCCATTGTGTGTTATACTCATTTTGTTAAATTTGCAGCCAAAGTGGAGTGATTTGGATGTGAACCAGCATGTTAATAATGTGAAGTATATTGGGTGGATGTTGGAGGTAGATATCTGCTTCCTCCTCTCTATAGTAATTTTCACTGCTTCTTTCAACAGTATGTCGGGATCCTAGTTGCTGGAATGTTATTTTGTTGCAGAGCGCCCCCTTGCCAATTTTGGAGAATAACGAGCTAGCTGCCATGACTCTGGAGTACAGGAAGGAATGCGGGAGGGACAGTGTCCTGCAGTCTCTCACCTCTGTTCTGGGAAACAATGTTGACAACCCTGAAACTGTGGAATGCCAACATTTGCTTCGTCTTGAGGGTGGCGACGAGATTGTTAAAGGGCGGACCGAGTGGAGGCCGAAACTTGCAAACAGGCCCGGGAACATGGTCCAGCTCCCAGCAGAAAGCAGCTAGGAAGCCTGTGTTCTCTGCTCCATATCGTAATTCCCACGTAGAAATGCTTCTTCTGCTATGTCGTCATCTAGATATATATACATACGTATATGCTTTCTCCCCTTGGTATATTCCGCCTTGTGTCTGCATTGTTTACCTCACAATTATGTTAGCAGTTTTAAGGTCGTGTAAGTACAGTCCTTCCCCAGTTGCCCTCCCATCTCTTCTTTTTCTTCTTTTTTTTGGGCACATCAACCCATCCGAATAACTGCTGTTCTTTTCATTCCCAAATGCTTTATTTTTGTTATTCTTTATAGGATAATTTGTTATTCTTGTTGTGATTGGCATCCCCCCAAATAATTCAGTTGTTTACCCACCCTGTAATTTTCTTTTCTTTTGGTAAGTGATTAGTTCCGAAATCAATAAATAAAAAATAAGTTGTAAAACAACATAGTATTATTTGTTTGAAATCAATAATCAAGAATGCAATTAAGAATGAGATACAATGGAGACAGAAATACTATTTATAAGTTTATAATGATGATAATACTTTGTACAAAAATAGAAGTGTGTCCATAAGAAAGAGTGTATTCTTTCTCGTGACAAAAGAAAGACGTGCAAATTCTCAAGTGTATAGTATGTCCCTTTTATAGGTATAGTAGTATCATCTATCTCATCAAGCTAGTATGAAAGACATTGGAAGAAGAGGTCCGTTACGTTGATATATGATTCCTTTCTTTGTTGGGTAGGTTTGTCTGTTAGCATATAAAAGAAAAAGGGAAGAAGAAGAAGATATGATGATGATGATGGAAGAGCATATAGTTAAGGGGTGGGGGGTAGGGATTGTGGCCCAATATAATGAATTGAATTGAAGTGAAGAAATGAATAAACAACAAAACTAAAATAATGCGTCAGCCATGCAGAGAGGGGTTCACATGATTAATTATATTAGGCAAAGGTTTAATTTCACACCGACTGTGCCATAATTGTGATATTAATACAATGTTACTAATAAGCATAGGTCACATGCATGCTCCTTTTGCTCACATGCCACCCCACCAACACTGGGATATGATTAACTACTATACTATTATTTGCAATTACAAGATATATACATTATGCTCAACTTCATACCCCGGATGAATGAATTCATTACTACAACTAATATATTGTGATGAGAATTCAACTTCAATTTAATATTGCATTCCACAAACTTAACCTGTGAATTTGTGAATGATTGCACGGCAACTACTACATGATTGCACATCTATGACTTCCAGACATGTTTGGAGGACCTTGCGGTGCAATTGTATTCGGGTGCAGTGCAAACATTAGACATGATTCTTAAGGATTGGCCCTAGTTGCCATGTGGTCTAGCATGTATTTGCCTCTATATGAATATATATGACAATATGAGTTAATCTTTGAATTACAAAGATAAGTCAACACCATCCCTAATTATACATAAATGCGATTGTTTTGGTCCCTTAAGTTACACTATTTGTTTTTTTTTAACACTCATAATTCTTTACAAGATAGTATCTGTTCTCTATTTTCTCAATCTTTTTAGTACAAAGAATCAATGCTCCCATCACTGGAGTTCAATTCTTTAACCACCCATTTGGAATGGTAATAGAGATGTAATCACACTACATAGTAGTTGGGATGTTACAATATTATATTATTTGTTAGTTTCACACATGTTAATTAGTCACCAATATTTAAAAAAAAAAAAAAAAAAAATTGAAGGGGTGACATATAAGAACTTAGAATATGCCAACTTCACGTATGATATATTGTTTAACTAAATTTATCACCTTAAACCCTCAAATTGCCACCTTATTTAATGCATAAATATAAGTGACATTGACTTATCTCTATAATTAATAGACTAATTTGATTATTAATGTCTATCTAATGCAATTAACTCATAAATTAATCATGCTTAAGCAACATCAATAATTTTATATTATACTTAAAATTCTGAAAGCTCTTGAAAAATAGTATAAAGAAACTTTTGTCAAATGTCAATTAATATTTTACTATAAAGTTAGAGGTTATTTAGTTTTAAAACAACTAGTATTTGCGCCCGTGCGATGCACGGAATGAATTTGTTGTAATATATTAAGAATATTTGGATCGATATATAATTATTTAAATTAAAACATCAAATATTATATAGTGCAATTGAAGGTATGGTTTGGATCGTTTATGTGTTTTTATGTTATTAATTGTTCAAATTAATAGCTAATATGTAGATGTACGCACGCGGTGCTTTAAGTTTGAAGATTTTATTTATCATTGTTCAGTATTTTTATAAATTAGACAAATGTGTAGCAACTCAGTTATAAAAATGAATTGATATTCTAATTTATTTGTACGGAAAATATATATTTTTGTCTAGATATATAACAATTTTGTCATTAAAAAAAAAAACATAATATCACATATTGTATTTACATGCACACTATTAAAACCTCTTTGTAGACAACATTGGTAGTAACAACACAATCTTTTCCATCTTCGTCTAGAGCTAACACCTTTAGTCCAAAAGTATGGGTGACTCGGGTAAAAATATATAATGGTAGAATTTCAGTCAATTAGTGATCCTTTTTTATTTTCAGTCAATTAGTAATATCAGATTAATTTTCCGTCAATTATTCTTTTTTTTGTTTTTTTTTTTTTATTTTCAGTCAATTAGTCAATTAGAATATTAGATGCATTGATATTTTTACCTAATTTTCGTTCCATTTTTAATTGATGATGCAGAATATTTTTATTGAAATATTTTCGTTCTATTTTTAATTTACATTTACTATTGTTTAAAATATAAATTTACTATTGATGATGCAGAATATTATTATTGCAATATTTTCGTCCAATTTTTAATCTCCGTTCCATTTTTTTTAATTAAAATGCAATGATCTGTCAATTTCTTTTTTCATTTTAGTCAATTATGAATCATTTTTATTTGCAGTCAATTATTAATATTCATTTTCTTTTATAATTTCAGTCAATTAGTAATATCAGATTCATTTTCAAATAATTATTCTTTTTTATTTCCAGTCAATTAGAATATCAGATGCAGTGATATTTTTACCTATCCGAACTATTTTTAATTGATGATGTAGAATATTATTATTGAAATATTTCCGTTCCATTTTTAATTTCTGTTCCATTGTTAAAATTTGTGAAAAATTTATGATATAATTGTGATTTGATTTATTCTTCTGTGTAATATTATTGTGAAAAATTAAAATGCAATAATCTGACAATTTTTTTTTTCCATTTTAGTCAATTATGGATCATTTTTTATTTTCAGTCAATTATTAATATTCATTTCGTTTTCCAATTAACCTAATTTCTGTTTCTTTTTTTCATTTTTAATTTTCAGTCAATTATTAATATTCATTTATTTTCCAATTTACCTAATTTTTGTTCAATTTTTAATTGATGATGATGTAGAGAATTATTGTGAAATATTTCTGTTCATTTTTTAATTTACCTTTACTATTTACTATTGTTTCGGCGGGAAATCAGGTAAATAGAATTTTGTTTTTAATTATAGTATAGATTTTCTAGCAATCCAAACACTCCCTTAGTATCCCATAAAAAAATGAATAAAGAAAAGTCACTTCATTAAGAAAATTAAAACTAATTAAAGTAAATCTAATCATGTTATATTTATTTGTAACTGTATATTAATTTCATTTTGAAATCATTGCTTCACATATTTGAATTATTTATTTTTTCTTTAATTATTATAAACATAAATGATATTGTACTAATTAATTTATGATGTTTATCAAATTGTATTTTTAAAAATATAGTGTTTTACCCATGTGTTGCACATGAATTTTTTTTATTATGAATTTAAAAATAAAAATAGAAAACAATTAAAAGATGTTATAATGTACAATATAATAATATAGTTGGACTTTTATATATTTGGTCAAGTATCTATTTTCATAACATACAAAATTAAAATTAAAATTTTGTATAGTTAATATAATCTCTAATCATGTACATATTTAGATAAATTTATTGTAAAAATTCAGATAATTAAGTTGATTCATTCCTAATTGTATTTTATATATATTATAATTCTAAAAATATGAATACTAACTAAGAGAATTGTACTTAGAAATAAAAAATATATATATAAATTTTAAATTTTGTATGAATAAATTTAAACTCTAATCGGACGCATTTCCTCATATGATTGTATAATACATTGTATATACACATAATATTTATTAATATGTATATAGAAAAATTCTATAATATAATTTCATTAATTATAATTTATATTGATAGAATTATAATTAAAAAATTATAGTGCATTTAAATATTGTATGATTATTATTAGTATTAATCAGTGAATTCCGTTTCTTTTTTCATTTTTAATGAATTGAGGATCCTTTTTTTTTTTTTTCATATTTTACTACAACTTTTTTTTTTATACTGATTATTGTTAGTATTAATTAATCAGTGAATTTCGTTTCATTTTCAATTTTTTGTGAATTAAGGATTTTGTTGTTTCTATTTTACTATGAACCTGTTCACTAATTATTATTAATATTATTAATTGATAATTTTTTCCTCTTTTTTATTGTTTGGGCGGGAAAGTAAGAAATGATGATTTTGTTTTTAATAATAGTATAGAGTATAGATTTTTAGTGAATTTAAGATCTTTTTTTATTTTCTTATTTTATTGCTAACCTTTTTACTGATTATTATTATTAGTAGTATTAATTAATCAGTCAATTCTGTTTCCTTTTCTATTTTTCATGAATTAAGAATCTTTTTTATGACTTCAAAAAAGAATCTTTTTTATATTTCTAATTTTGGGTAGAATTTTGCTTTTTATTTTACTGTTATCTTTATTATGATCTTCTTTTTTTTTTTCACAATCTTCCATTTTTTATTTCATTTTCATTGAATTAAGACTCATTTTTTATTTTTCTATTTTACTGGTTATTAGTAATCAGTAAATTCCGTTTATATTTTTAGTTTTTAGTGAATTAAGGGTATTTTTTTATTTTCCTATTTTACTACAAACTTTTTTTTACTGATTATTGTTAGTATTAATTAATCAGTGAATTTAATTTCCTTTTCTACTTTTCGTGAATTAAGTTTTTGTTTTCTATTTTACTACTAACATTTTTACTAATTATTAGTATTATTAATTGGTAATATATTTTTTTTTTTCGCTTTTTTTATTGTTTGGGAAGGAAAGTAAGAAAGGAGGATTTTTTTTTTTTTTGAAAATAAGAAAGGAGGATTTTGTTTTTAGTAATAGTATAGATATTTTGGAAAGGATGATTTTGTTTTTAGTAATAGTATAGATGTAAACCAATTAAATCTTTCAATTTAAACAAAAGACATAAATTTAAAATTTAAAATTTAAAATATAAAATCTATATGCTTATTTGTGCAGTTTACTGAATATGTTTATTACCAATTAATTATATTACCAAGTATATTATAAAATACCATACATATTATTACCAATTATGCTATTATGTTATTACCTAATTAATTAATTAATATTTTTTGTACACGGTATTACCAATAGAATATTTAATTAATTGACTACAAAAATTTGAGCGGAAAAATAAAATAGAATATTTAATTAATTGACTACATGGTATTAATTTTATAATTAAGGTATAATATTATTAAATTAAAATTATTTAAAATATATAGATTCACAATAAAAAAATCTTATTAAATTTGGATATTAAAATTATATATTTATAATTTTATATTAAAGATGAAATTATAAATAATTAAGTTTCAATAAGTTTAGTTATTTCCTAAGTTATATATGGTTAGTAATGAATATTTTCTATATTAGATTATCCTTATATATGATTTACCCGTATTAATCATCACTATATTATATTAATATATAATTATTTTAATATAATATATAATTAAAACTAAACATATGGGTAATATTTATTCAATATTATTATAACAGTATTACAATTGTAAATTTACAATTATAACTTTGTATATGAAAAACATAGAAACTTAAATAGTTTAAATCAAAATTATTAAAAACAATGCGTCTACAATACAAAATAAATTATATTTGATTTAATAATTAATTATTTATATAATTGCCTAATATAAATTTACAACTATTAATAATTATTTGTGGTAATTATTAGGCATTAAAAAAAATAAAAAGAATAAGAAAAACAGAAGAGGAAATAATATATAGATGTCATACGATATCTTACATAAGCAAATTGATAGAAAATTTAATCTATAATTATAGTAAGAACAGGAAAAGTAAGAAAGAATATATTATATTAGGTATTGTATTACTATATTTTAATATACAATTATTGTACATAGAAAAAATTTATTTTTATTAATAGTATAGAAAAAATTAATTTCATTAAATTTTAAATAAAACGTTACCATAATTATATATAGTAATTTGTCATATATAAATTTCTTACTTTAATAATATTAATCATATAATATTGTATTCTATTAATAAAAAATAAAATCCTCCCTGCATAACACAAAGAGAACAATAAAAAAATACCATCAGATACTCAGTACTTAAAACACAACCAATATATTTAAATAAAAAATGTATGGAACAAATAATCCATACTCTAGAAACAAACAAAAAATATAAGAACATTGGTTTTATAAGAATTTAATTACAGGAAATCAAGTTTAGGTCAATAAAAGCAAAAAACACTAAATGGTTCTTTTAAGTATGCATATAGAGATATTTTAATTTATTGGCCTTCAATTCTTTCTCAGAATAAGAAGAAGTATGTTCATTAGATGAAGAGGAACTACTTTCCACAACATTCTTCTGAATCTTGCCATCGATTTTTTTCTCTCTATAGTATCCCCTACTGACTCCGTAACCATTGCATCGCACAAATAACAAAAATCATGCCTGAAAATAAAATAGATAAACAATATTACAAAATTATTGTTTGAAACAAAACAATAATACAAAAAAAAAATACATATAATACAAAATTAAAAAAAACAATAATTAAAAACTATGGAAGATCAATTACAGACAAAAATAATACGAAAAATATACGTTTCTAAAAAAATTAAACATTTCTGCATCGGCTTAGTCAGAGCAACTACAGCTGGTCTAAAGTGGCATCGACCTGGACAAATACATGATAAAGAATGTAAATGAAAAAATAATATATTTTTTTCACAGAAATAGAAATAGCTAAAAGAGAAATTGTACCTTTAATGCATTGAAATATGCATATTAGTTTGAGCAACTATTGAACCACAATGATTAAATTGGTGATGAGAGAGTCCCCTTCAAGGGAAAAGAAGGATGCAATGTAAAATGAAGAGTTTAATTTTTTTAGTCATCTCATTGTATTTATAGGTAAAAAATATGAGAATTGTAAATTTGTAAGATTTTTCAAAAGGAAATTGTATTTATTTATTTAAAGTATTGCCATAATTAATTTATTATATTGATTTATTCTTTAAAGTATTGCCATAATTAATTTATTATATTGATTTATTCTTAATTAAGTCATTATATTAATATTCCTAATTAATTTTATTCTTAATTAATTCACACGTACCAATCCCAAATTATTCTTTCCATAAACAACATAATATATATTAATTTACATAAATGACCCTAAGTTTTAGGGGGAAAATTTGTTTGGAGGATTTTACTTTTATATATATATAGATTGTTTGATACTTCACTCAATGTATTCACTCGCACATATGCTCCATTGTGCATAGTATCTGTTGGCTTTGTGACCCGAGGTAGTAACTTAACGGACTAACATAACCGATGAAATGAGAAATAAAAAGTAAAAAATAAATAGAGACAAGAATTTTAATGTAGAAACTAAAAGGTAAAAATGACATGCCTTTTTGGACGGTGCTAAGTCAAAAATTCATTATTTTATAGGAGATTTTGTACCTATATCACCGTATTATGTTTTCTAGTCTATAGAGATGTGGATCAACCCCTCATTTCTTTTCTCGTTTCTCCCCGGTGGTGAGTAGGGGGTATTCATGGGTAATTAATATGGTAATTATTAAGATTTATGGATAATTATTTGTATTTATGAGTAATAATAATGAGCTTAGAAGTTATGAAAAGATAATTAGGGAGCCAGACTGACTGAACATATCTCAAGTGCTGATTGTTGAGTTTGAGTGTCATGCCCGGTTGTCTGCTATGTGGTAGTGATTGGGTGTCCATGCTGAGTATCCATCTATATCAATCACTATACTGTGGATTATGCTTCACATTGTAAGTTACGTTGAACCATTAACACATTTGTTCATTTTTTGTATAATACAAAATAAAAGTTAATTTTTAGTGTGTACTACATGTTCAATTTTTGAATGTTCATTTTTAATAAATTATTTTAAAATGAACCTATAATACATTAAAAATAAACATTTATTAGTGATTCAAGATATAATTTGGTGCATAGTATTTGAAATGAAAGGCTATGATGAACATTGATGCAAAATTTGCACAAAATTATGGCACATCATATCATTGGTTTAGCCTGCAAACCACTAGGAATTGCTTGGTGAAGGATTCTTATTTTGGGGACTAAATTGAACTTTTATGTAAAAAGATAAAGCGGTTTGTCTCCCAATTTTGAGGTTTCACTTCATGGAACAACCTAACCACTTACGTTATACATCTTCATTATTTTTTCTTCTTCACGCCTATATCATTACCCTACCCCAAAATAATAAAGTTTTTTTTTACTAATAAAAAAATAATACTTCGGCCCACACCAAAAATAATAATAATAATAATTTGACACGACCCATATTTTACAATTTTAAATCAAACTAACAATTTAATTCTCGTAAAAATCCAAAAAAGGAAAATAAATTTCAAATACTTCAATTAAGTGCTGAAATTGTGTCGGTGATATTCAAGAAAGGTGATCTCAACTTGTCAGGAACTAATGGAACTTATATTCCATTTTTTATCAACTTCAAAAATATTATAGAGACAAACAATAAAATATTACAACAAATAGTTAGTTCAAAAACATTATATTCTATTTTTTATCAACTTCAATTTGTTCTATTTTTAATCTAAAATATGCAAAGTGTCATTAAATATAATATGATAAAGTTTAGTTAAATTTTCAAAAAGCACTTTAAATTAGAAGTTTTTTTTTTTTTTTTTTTTTTTTTTAAGTTGAGAATTAGAAATGAAACAAGTCAACGCGAAAAACCAAAATTGTAAATTTCACTATAATTGAGAATCAAAAGTGAAATATTCTTTTTTTTTGGATAGCATGAGAATCACACATCCACTACTCAAGAGTGTACGAACTACATAAAGAAGACATTATGCAACGGGCTTAACTGCGATATTATTGGTAATTCAAGAAGCAGACTTTTGACATTCTAGTATGAGAATTATGTTATACCAATCAATTACTGTTTTGTGTTTTTTTTTTATTTGTTTTTTTTTCTTTTTTTTTTGGATTAGAGAGTTGTAGAATTTATCAAGTTGCTTATAAAGTACATTGTAGGGCATGTTGAGCAATAATGTTGTTATTTGCATTTGTTTCCTGTCAACGTGTCTGTACTTGAAACAAATATATAAGCACAAGAATTATTACTCTAAGGAGTACGTACGCGTTTGGAGTATGACTACACATAAAATTGTTGCAAAAATTAATGTTAATTTCTATCTCAAGTAGTTAATGTGATCTTTAATTATGTCTAGATAAAAGGTTTTTAAACCATTGAATTACAAAAGAATCATCTTCTGCGCAGTAAATAAAGTGAGATATGTTAGCAATAATGTTAGAGATTCACATTTCTACTTGTTTAAAATTATAAGAGATCTTATGACCGGATATAATTAAAGTTGTTCAATTAAATACATCCACAAAGATTAAACATTTGTGCAAATTGAATGATAGCACATTAGAATTACTTTCATTTTACCTTGCAATCTTGCATGTTTTTAGGCTAAATGAAAAAAAAAAAAAAAAAAAAAAAAAAACTAGAACTGCCGAAGACATATCGTCTCCGGCAGTCTTCGTCTTTATGGCCGGAGACGAAGCTTCGTTTCCCTGGCCATGGAGAGAAGATTCGTCTCCGGCAGTTCTAATTTTTGTTTTGTTTTTTTTTTTAATATTTTATTTTATTTAAAATTGGTAATCGTCACGTCAGCACAATTTCATGTCAACAGGTTATTTTAGACCTAATTACATGATTTTGTGTCGTTCAAAGATCCAATTGCATTGTTTTTGAGTTCGATGGCCTAATTGTACTTTGTGTGCAGTTCGGTGACTTATTTGACTCTTATTCCAATACTAGTTTTTTACGCGCATTGCGCGATTGGGATAATGCCCAATTTTTTTTTTTTTTAAATAAGTACTTTAAAATATATCAAGACAAGATTATATTGAAATTGTTCATGCATAGATAATTGAATGTTGAATTTACTTATTTAAATAGGTAATTCTAAGTTTACAAATGCAAGGTAATATCATATTGATTATAATTGCCAATAAAATAATTGTATAGGTATGATTGAAACCAAATATGGGACATAAGGGAAAAATTAGGGCATAAAATATTAAATATATACTAATATTGAAGAGTTAACTGTTGATTGTCAAACAAGGACATTGCGAGATAGTTTTCCACTTCAATTTGTTATGTGATTTGAATACTCTTTTTGTCAATAAATCTCCCAAGTAGTTAATATGATTGGCTTAATTATATATATATTTTTTATTTTTTAAAACAATTATTATTATTATTATTATTATTATTATTATTATTATTATTATTATTATTATTATTATTATTATTAAATATATGGATACCCTTAGTTCATTTTACATGTTAATCTAAACATTTAATTTTTTCAAATATCTTTTTACCAACCGTTGATATAATTCACTGGTCAAATCCGCTAACGCTAACCGCTAATTGCTGATTGTCAAGCAAGGACATTGCGAGATAGTTATCACTTCAATTTGTTGTATGATTTGAATACTCTTTTTGTCAACAAATCCCTCAAGTAGTTAATATGATTGGATTTATTAATTATATATATATTTTTTATTTTTTCATAGTATTAATAACATACTTGGTAAATAAATATATAGCATTATTTTGTATTATAACTTTGATATTTAATTAAAAAATAGTGCACAAAAAAGATAATAGACAATATAGTGAATATAATCAATTGATGAATTTGAATGTAAAGAATTTTTACATTGGAAAAAAATAAAGACAATATAACTAATAAAATTACATCTCTTAATTAATTTATTGATAATGAATAATTTTTTTTTAATAAAGACATTGTAGGGACAATGTAGCGAATATAATCAATTGATGAATTTGAATGTAAAAAATTTTTATATTGGAGAAAAATAAAGACAATATAACTAATGAAATTATTTCTCTTATTTAATTTATTGATAATGAATAATTTTTTTTGAATAAAGACATTGTAGACACATAATTCCAAATTAAAGAAATGTATATGTATTATTTTTTGTTGTAGCTACTAAATTATTATTTATAATTTAATAAGAATAAAATAGATTACTAATTATGCCAACTTTGATTGGGATGAGGTTCGAACCTAAGACCTTTACCTTTCTTATTGAAATCAATGACTAAGTTAACGGTGAACTAACAAAAATTAACGAAAAATATAATATTTAACGGATAATCATATTCATTAAGGATAAATTAGGAAATCTTAAGAAAAAATTAAAATATAATCAATCTGAGTCATTCATTTGATTAAAAAATTTGACCGTCATTTTTTCTACCTATTATAGACCTAACTCTCTTGGGCTCTTATTAGTATAGTAGAAAATAAAATAAAATAAAAAGTCAAAAGTGACATAGAATCCTAGTTTGCGTTGATGTGTACCGCAAATTATGCCGTGGAATCGTGTTCACCGAGAATGGTGAACACAAGTCAAAACGACGTCGTTTTTAGGCAAAAAAAAAAAAAATCGCGGATGTGGAGTTAACGGCGCGTTACTGATCAAATTATGAATTTTCTGTTATGAGATTATGAATTTTATGAAAATTCATAATCTCATAACAGAAAATTCATAATTGCATAACAGAAAATTCATAATCTCACAACTGAAAATTCATAATCTCATAACAGAAAATTCATAATCTTATAACAGAAAATTCATAACCTCATGGTTCCAAAGTGAATGTGTAGGCATGGTTCCAAAGTGAATGTGCAGGCATGAATTCATAATTTATGAATGTCCGTGATTTCGGACGGGAATATGTAGGCATGGTTCCAAAGTGAATGTGCATGCATGAATTCATAATTTATGAATGTCCGAAACTCCGAAATTATGAATGTAATGAAAATTCATAATCTCATAACAGAAAATTCATAATCGCATAACAGAAAATTCATAATCGCATAACAGAAAATTCATAATCTCATAACTGAAAATTCATAATCTCATAACAGAAAATTCATAATCTCATAACAGAAAATTCATAATCTCATGGTTCCAAAGTGAATGCGTAGGCAGTCACGTAATTAAAAAAAAAAAAAAAAAAAAAAAAAAAAAGATAACGGTGCACTAACACCGTTGGAATCGTGTTCACCATGAATGGTGAACACGGTACCATGGCATAACGTCTGGATGTGTACAAGTATGTAAATAAATAAAAAATCTATTGCTTTTTCTGTCATTTAACGGGCTTCTTTGTTTAAAACTAGTGAAACTATTATTTTTCTTTAAAAAACAAATATTTTTAAATTTATTTATTGAAATAATTTTTTGTCTCAATACATTTTAAGTAGTTACTTTATAGTAATTAGCTTTTTTTTTTTTTTGAAAAGAGCCTGCGCGGCATTTATTGGAAATATACTGAAATAGCGTCTGGCGGACCATTGTCCGAGTACATCGGTGCTGAATAATTAAAGGTCGAAGTGGCTAAAATGTGTGCTAAACGATTATCTGATCTAGGAACATAATTAATTGAAACGTAATCAAAGGAAACCATTCGGTTTCTGCAGGTGTCAATGGCATAGCCGAGGTACGAACGTGGTGTATCCTTTGCTTGTGATAAATACTGTTGAAGTGACAAACAATCCGTTAGTATGTCCACTGATCTCTCTCCACGATCCCATAACCAGGATAGTACTTCTTTACACGCAATTGCTTCTGCCATAATCGGGGAGAAGCAGTCTATCAAAGGCGCCTGTAGAGCTGTGATATACGATCCCTGTTCGTCTAGTAGTATTGCCCCAACAACGGCTTTGCTTGTGGCATGGATAAAGGCTGCATCAATGTAGCATTTCTTCCGTGAGGGGGCAGCAGTGTGGTTTGTGGGCGGAATGTCTGTAGGAGGCGGTACCGCTTCTCGGCCCTGCTCGACGGTTGGCGTGATGGATCCACGCTGAGCATGCAGGTGTTGCGGGCGGTCCGGGTGTGCAATTCGCCATGATTAATATATTTTGGGACAAGATTAATTAATTGGTACCTCGATTATACTAAATTCACAAATTGGTCCGCGACTTTCAATTTCAACCAATTAAGTCCTTAACTTTGCAATTTTGACACGATTTCGTCCTCCATCTATTTGATCGTTTGTTGACCTTGATTGACGATCTCCAGAAGAACTTTCAGCTCTCGTCGGAGCACGTGGAGGCCTCCAGGATCGGATGACGTTGCACCGGTTCGGAAACACGTCGTCTTCTTCACTCTAGTACGAACTCAACTACATTGAATCCAAAGGGAGGCTGAAGAAAGGCGACCGGATTTGGTAGATTGCTTTCGACAGTGGATTCGAATGTAACAGTGCGGTCTGGAAATGCAACCGGGACCTTAACAAACCGACGGACCATGAAATTATATATATATCCTCAAAAATCACAGCCAACAAACGGTCAAATAGACGAGGATCAAGTTGTGTTAAAATTACAAAGTTAAGGACTTAATTAGTTGAAATTGAAAGTCAAGGACCAATGTGTGAATTTAGCTATAGTCGATGGACCATTTTGGATATTTACTCAAATATATAAGAATAGTCCAAATTTGATGCCGCTTTCTTTTATCAATCACTGTCTTCTAACCATAAGGATAATGTCCATTATTTATTTAAAATATATACACAAAAGGAATGAAGGAAAATTAAAATTCTTTGTTGAAAAGCATCTCTCTTTTATCATTCCCATTCAATCATTAACAAATCTCACCTCATCACTTTAAACGGTTTAACCAAAGGTGAAAACAACAGTTGCTCCGTAAAATCATGTACGTTACTAATTACCCACTAAAATTTGCCAGAAAAGAAATTATTACTAATGTAACGTTCCCATAAAACCGATTTAAAATCTTATCGTTTTTAACCAAACTCTTAAAAATTTGTACAATCTCGAAAAAGATGGACAATGATGCCTATCATAGTGTTATGGTTATCCTTCGTGGTTACCTTGTTGGATGCGTTATGATTATTGTCATTGATAGTTGTGTCGATAAACAACCATGATTGTGGTTATTCACAAAATGTCATACATGTTTTTTTTTGAGATTCTACTTTATTTTTAGTTTAGGTAGAGAAGAAAATGTAAAGATGAGAAACACGATGTTCATGTAGGCAATAAATGTTTTATACTAAAGTCACGTTAATAGTACCTTGTTATAGCAAACAACGTATACATTACAAAGGTTATTGATTTTTTTTCTTTCTATCTTTATGTGTTTATATCAAATTTGTTATCCCTCTGTCTCATTTTGTTTGTCATGTACTATTAATTGGTCAAATCAATTTTTTCTTCATTATTTATTTTTTTAGTAATTTTTATTTATTTTAAATTTTTTTGTGTGTTTAATAGTAATTTTAATGTAGTTTTTAAATATAAAATTTTATATACTAATATTAATTACTAAACGTAATATTATGAAAATTTGAATTAAAAATAACTTCAATCAAACCTTGTTAATCAAAACAAACAAACAAAATGGAACTAAGGGATTGTAATTTAAAAGTATAGTTAAACTTTCTCAAATAAAAACTATCTAAACAAGTTGTAGGAAAGTTATTATTAGAGCTATATTGTTATTTAATTTAATTAACTTTAATTAAAAACATTAATTTAGATTCTCAAAAATAAAATTTACACATTTACACCATACTTTCTACACACTTAGTCTCATTTTATATGTTTTATTTATTATTTATTGATTAAATTAACTTATTTTTTAAATCTTATCTTTTTAATTTTAACCAAATATTAAAAAATTGTACAAGCTGGAATGAGATGGGTAGTCACGTTTATTAATTATTATACTGTCATTACTATCCTTACTGGTGACCTTGTTGGAAACACTATGATTGTCCTTGATAATTGTGTCGATGAACAACTACGATTGTGGTTATCTATAACGACAATTGTCATACATATTTTGCTTGAGATTCTACTTTGATTTTAGTTTCGATAGAGAAGAACATGTAAAGATGGAGAACGTGATGTCCAGGTAGACAATAAATGTTGTATATGGAAATCACGTTAATACTACCTTATTATAGAAAACAACATTATAAATGTTATTGATTTTGTTTTCTATATTTATGTGTTTATATAAAAATTGTTCTAATTTAACAGTAGTTAAACTTTCCACAATAAAAAACAATCTAAACAAGTTGTAGCAAAGTCATTATTAGTGATATACTGTTATTTAGTTTTAATTAAAAACATTAATTTAGATCCTCAAAAATAAATTTTATACATTTACACCATACTTGGTACTCACTTTATCTAATTTTTTTTATGTTCTATTTATTATATATTTATTGGTCAAATGAATTTTTTTAATCTTTTATATATATATATATATATATATATATATATATATATAACTCTTAGAAATTTATAAAATCTCAAAAAAGATTGATAGCCACGTCTATTGTATTGTCATGGCTATCCATCGTGGGGCCTTGTTGGACATGTTATGGTTGTCCTTGATAAATGTGTCGATGAAAAATCACGAGTATAGTTATTCATAATGACAAAAAGTACAGTCATACATGTTTTTACAGTTTGATTATAAAATAAAGGTAAATATGAAAAATGTGATGTCCATACAGATAATACATGGTTTATATGAAAGTCACGTTAACAATGCCTTATTATAACAAACAATGTTCACATTACAAAGGTTATTGATTTTGTTTTCTATCTCTATGTGTTTATATAAAAATTGTTCTAATTTAAGAGTATAGTTAAAATTTACCTAATAAAAACAATATAAGTGTTGTACTATTTTTTTTTTTTGGAAAGAAGGGAGGGGGGTAGTGTTATACTATTATTTAACTTTAAATAAAAATAATTAATTTAGATTCTAAAAAAATAAAATTTAAACATTTACACCATACTTTCTACTCATTTTATCTGCTCTATTTATTATTTATTGATTAAATCAACTCATTTATTTGTTTATTTTCTTTAACATTTTTATAAAATTTAAATTCACAGTCTTATATTGAAAAGTGTTGTTGATGTAGTTTCCAAAATATAAATTTTATATGTTAATACTAAAATACATATTACCAAAAAAAATTGTAAATAATTTCAATCACTCATTAATCAAACTCCATATATAAAATAGGACAGATGAAATATTTTATAAGAAACAATAACAAAATAAAATAAAAAAAGACTCAAAATAATTTTACATGAACTAAATATATCTAAATTATTGTACTCAAATATATCTAAATTATTAATCTTTTTTTGGACAGACCATGAGGTGTCATGAGTAGACTCTAACTATAGGAAATATCTTTAAGCCTGTACCATACCATACTAGTTTAGAGCAAATTATTCTGTGGACCCAAATTCAAAATATACAATTTAAATATTAAATGTTCATAATTTGAATTATGAACATTCAGTATGTAAAAATTGCGATGGGTCCACCCGGTTCTATGGTATAACAATAGCCAATTTAGATACCAGATTTAAAATTTAATTTTTTTCTAAAAAAGAAAACACTCTAAAATTTTGAATTTTAAATACAATTGAGTACATATATATATTACGGAGTATATTTTTGAAGTGGGGTTGGTAGGGTAGCAAGTAACGGCAGTAATTTACGTTACAAATGACGGAAGGGGTGACCGCCGTCTGATGCCGGCAATTTCTCTGAAAATGCCGCTGTCATTCATTGCCTTTCTCACTCATCATGCTTTGCACCACACTCCAGGAAACCTCCAGAGAGAGAGAGTAGTACTATAAAAGAGGTTTCAACAAGAACACAACTTAGTCCTCCGTAGAGCAGACAAAACAAAACAATCAATCAGCAACAACAACTGAGAAAAAGAAGAAAAACAAAAACGTTTGTGTTTTACAAAAAAAAAAAAAAAAGAGTGCTGTTTTCTCGGTACCCAGAGAGAGAGGCCAGAGGGGGGGAAAAATAAATAAAGAGAGAACTGGGCTCCTCCACTTCCATCATTGTGTCTTCAATTCAAAGCTAAAAGAGGAAGACCATGATGTGATGTGATTCCACACTCTCCCCTCTCTCTCCCTGCTGGTTTTAGTATTCCTGCATTCTCTTCTTCTTCTTCTTCTTCTTCTTATTCATCTCTGCTAATTCTCCCAGGAATCTTTATGCCCTTTTCTTCTTTCCTCATCGCTCATCAGACCCACACTAACCCAGGTTCCATTTCTCTCTCCGCTGCTTAATTTTATTTAATTTTGAGTTTTCGGGTCAGTTAAAGATGGAATCTTTAACCCATTCCCATTTAAATTAGGACTATATTAATGTGTGTATATATGTATATCTGTGCAATTAAAAAAATGATATCTTGTTGTCTTTTTGAAGTTTTGGAGAAAGAAAAGTTTTCACTTGTGGATTTAATGATCTGGGATTTCTTTCTTCTTGTGTGTTAGTGTTGTTCTCTGGTTTCAGTCCCGGATCTGTGTTTTATACATGCATATAATTTAGGTTTTGGATGTGCAGATTTGTGTTTGGAGTCTTTTGTTGGATTCTGATCTTAAATTTCTGAGATCTGTACTGTGAACATAGTGTAGAGTAGACAGTTCTCACAATTCCTCAGTTTGATTGGATTTAACTTATAGCATTCATAGCAAAGGAATGTTCTTGAAATTAGGTTGAATTGAAGCTAAAAATCTTGAAAGCAAGCAAGGGCTTTGTGTATATGTTCAACATTGAGTGGTTTGAAAGTAATAACTCAGTGAAATTTAGTAACTTATTATAACTTGAGAATAGAAATATGAAACTTTTATCCTTAGCTTTAATGTGTTGTTCCTTATATTCATTGTATATCTTGCTCTTCATATTGGCTTTAGGTCCACTCTTGGCTGCAACTTCAAGCGTTGCTACTATGCTTAAGCAAATTCTTGCGAAAATTCCTCGGAAATCACTGAAATCGGACCCAAAAGATTCGTCTTTGAGCAATTCGTTCAACAACCCTACGAACTCGGGCAATGGGGTTCAGTTTACAAACAGCTGCAATGTCATAGCGAACCGGCTTAATGTAGTGAAACGCATGTCATCCGCGATTTTCCCAGCGAACATTGTGGCTGGAGGGGGGGAGTCTATTGCACCGCATTTGTGCTTTAAAGATGTTTCGAATGGGGAAAAGCAAGGCTTGTTTTTGAGTAAACTGAACCTCTGCTGCTCCGTGTATGATTTCAGTGATCCGGATAAGAACTCAGCGGAGAAAGATCTGAAGAGACAGGTTTTAGCAGAGCTGAATGATTTCGTTACTTCGGGATCTTTGAAATGCACTGAATCGGTAATAGCTGCGGTTTGTAAGATGTGCGCCATTAACTTGTTTCGAGATTTTCCTCCGAAGTACCCCTCCCAATCTGCTCGAGGGGAAGGTGATGATGAAGAACCGTTATTTGATCCCGCCTGGTATCACTTACAGCTCGTGTATGACCTATTCCTTCAATTTATAAGCCTAAGTTCTCTTGACCCGAAGGTAGCGAAGAAATATATACACCATTCTTTCATACTAAAATTACTAAACCTATTTGATTCCGAGGACCCAAGGGAAAGGGAAGGCTTGAAATCTGTTCTCCATCGGCTATATGGAAAGTTCATGATGCACAGGCCTTTTATCAGAAACGCTGTCAGTAATATATTTTATGGCTTTGTTTTCGAGACTCAACGGCATAATGGGATTTCAGAACTATTAGAAGTTTTCGGGAGTGTGATTAGTGGCTTTGCTTTGCCGTTGAAAGAGGAGCACAAGATGTTTTTCTCTCGGGCTTTGATACCTTTACACAAACCGAAATCATTGGGGGTCTATCATCAACAGCTTGCGTACTGTGTTGTACAGTTTGTAGAAAAGGATCAAAATCTGGGTAGCGTCGTGATAGAAAAACTCTTGAGATATTGGCCCGTGAAAAATAGCCAAAAGGAGTTGATGTTTATCAGCGAGATAGAAGAGCTTCTGGAACTGATCAACGTCTCCGAGTTTCAGAAGATCATGGTGCCACTGTTTCGCCGCTTAGGGTCTTGCCTCAACAGCTCACATTTCCAGGTGATAATTTCTTTAGAACTGTTAAGAGTCCACATTGATAAAATAAGAGAGAACATATGGGTTTATAAGGCCACGAGTTAGACTAACTAATTGGTTGGATTCAATCTTTTATTGTGGTTTGGCCAATGTGCATTATAGCCCAGTTGACTGACCCTAGCCAGTAAACGAGCATCTTAGCTTATTCTTCTTTTCTTACCATTTTTTTTCCAGGTAGCTGAGCGAGCACACCTGTTATGGAACAACGACAACATCCTTAACCTTGTTATGCACAACAAGGATGTGATAATGCCGATTGTAGTGTCAGCTCTAGAGAGGAATAGCCAAAACCATTGGAACAAAGCGATTCTGAACCTGACACAAAACGTGAGGAAAGTGATCACGGAGATGGACGAGGAGCTCGTGTGTGCCTGCCAAAGCAAACTCGAGGAAGAGAAGTCGTTGTCGAATGTGGTTGCGGAGAGACGAAGGCTGACATGGGAACACCTCGACGTTATTGCTGCTAGCAATATTTCAGCTCTAACTAAACCCGCAAATGCAAGCTGTCTCGTTAGTTGTTAGATGATTGAGCATCAACGAACGCCATCCGTCTCTTGGATATACTTCAATCCTTTCCTCTCGAAAGCGGGAAAAGCAGCAGATCAGTCGTCTCTTGGATACGGGGATGTACATACATATATACAATTCCCCCAGGATACCAAAGCCGTGTCAAGTGGATGAGAAAGCGGTTCCTCTACCTTGAATTAATGCTTACTCTTCTGGATTTTAATGGAAGAAAAGTCCAATGGGGTTATGCCCAGCAACATCTAGAGCTCTTACAATGGGGTTACCAAGGGATCAGGGATATGGAGGTCACCAGATTATGTTATTATAAGTATGTTTTAGCCATTTGGTTTGGGAGATTAATAGCTAATGCACCATGAATGTTCATCATATTTGTCTCTTTTCTTTTCATCTTTTTCTTATATTACATAGTATGAGGTGGAAAAGCTGTATGTGTTGATTGTTAGCAAGCAAGCATGCACTGTAAGTAAGTCTTTGTATGAGTTGGGAGATTAAGTAGCTGCTAGCTAGTTCTTTGCATCAAGTTATTGTGCCTTTTTCATCAACCTTATTTAATCTTTATTGTTGATTATTGGCAAGTGTTACTCTGTTTAAGTTATGAAATGTACAACATTCATTACTAGGTTTAGGTAGAGAATCAGCCTGCACAGGTTTAATTCAATGGTTCAGTAGACAGTATTTAAGAGAAGAGACCAAGGTTCGAACTTTAATAGCGGCAGTGTTGAGATTATCCTTGTGCGCATCAGCATTTGGCCCTGTATGTTGAGCCCTTGAGTCATCCTAATTTACATCTTAGGGGGCCCTTGGGGTAGAGAACCTTTGATATTTTAACTAATTTAAAGTTTGAAATATTATCAAACTTTATATAAAAGGGGTTTTATTAATTTTTATTACTATATTTATAAGACTTAAATAGAAATCTTATTTAAAAGAGGAATTGAGTTATTTGTACTTGGAAGTATAATTCGTTGGTAGTTTATTTGAGTAAATAATTCTTAACTATATTATGTCATTATTGATGAGGCCACAAGATAGCCTCTTGTTGCTCCTATGTGTAGTAATTAGTTGAACTTTGTTAAACTTAGTACTATCTTATGGTATCACTGTTATTTTTCTGATTAGGGTTGGCATTACAATAGAATAATAGGTTAGAGTGTATCAAACAAATAATCGAATCTTTTAAAGTTAGTAATCTATTAATACATAGGAGCAATTTGTTAAACTTTGCTAAACTTAGTAACGTAGTAATTGAATTTTTAAAATTAATAATTATATTTTAATAATCAAACCTTTTAAAGTTAGTAATGCACACCAAAATTTGAAATGGTAATGCAATAATAATAACCTTTTTTTTTTTTTTTTTTGATTGTCCCTAAAAAAGGGATTATAAATTTAAGACTCATATGCAGACGCAAAGGTTCAAATATGATTTTCATGACAAGCTTAAAACACGAGTTATAAAAGAAAAGTGACATAGATTATAATTTCTTCTTTAGCTCCTTGCTAGATTTTTTGGCTTTTGCATTTCATACTTAATGATTTTCTTCTTTCTGAATATTTTCTTCAAGATCTTAATAGAGCACCAAGGCCCAAGGTGAATCTTTTAGTACACAACAAATCCCCCTTGATCATTTATCCACTTCTAGACTTGTGTTGAGGATTTCTTAGTGAATTGGCTATGTAATATTGTAATAAGAATTCTTTGGTTCTTGGTTGTCTCAACTTGTGTTGCAATATTATAAGTGACACCTTTAATAATAGATTTTGTCATCTTGAACTCTTAATTTACATTGTCATCAACAATAAAACATGCTGGATTTAATTTTCAAACGTAAATTTATCGTATACAAGATTTAAGGTTTGGGGTCTATTTTTATCTTCATGGTAGTCTTTCGTTTTCCTTACCTCATGTTGGCTAAACATTTGAAGCACTTTGGCTTGATGTTATCTTATTGGCTACAATAATGACACACATTATCTTCTCTCCTTATCCATATTGATTTAGTGCAAGCATTAAGTTCATTCATGAGTGGCTTGGATTTTCCTTTGCATTGTACCCTCTAAGTGCTAGATTTTCCTTGCATTGTACCCTCTAAGTACTTGTAGCATTTAGGTTTGAATGTTTGATTTGCCCCTTTCTTTTGCTCACCCCTAGTTTGCTAATTGTTAAGATATGATCTATGTAGATGTGCATGATTTTAGCATTTTAAGTTGTTTTTCACATATTGTAATTCATAATTTAGTTCACCTTCACATGCTTTGCTCTTATTGTAAATGATTTATATATAGTTAACAACTTTCTTTTCAAGTTTGACCTTCTATTTTTGAAAATCTTTATTTTGCATATGAATGTTTTCAGTAATCTAAAAACTTCACACCGTTTGTTGTGCATTTCTTCTTAAGTAGCAACTAAATCTCCCTAAACAAACATCTTAACCTTGTTAATGCACAATTGTTTAGATTTGTCAATCTTTACTCCTTTTAATAGTGCTGATTGGACGATAACAAAAAGTACATTTTCAATATACGAAAAATATAGTATTTGTGTACTGAATGTACATTATACAAAATAATATACTTTCAATACTCAAATAATGTATTTTTCCTGAATACAATGTACATTTTTAATATATTAAAAGATTACATTATTTATGTACTAAATGTACATCATTTGCTAAATTTATACCAGAAATTCCTTGTATCACTCTTCCATGAAATCCCCTTCACGTGGTGTCGTGGTGTATGGTCCACCCGAATAAGTTCAACTTTCAAAGCTTGATGTTTACCAAGTGTATAAATTTGAGAATAATAACTTGAGCAATCAATCTTCTTAGAATATAACTTTTTGAACTCTCGTCACGTCTTCTTTTTCATATTGTAACTAATTAAATTGTAGCTTTGTACAAAAATACTTGCAGATTACTTGTCTATTTCAACTTCTTATTCCTTGTCCGACACATCTCAAAAGCTTGTGAAAAAAGGGTAGTCAAGTAAGTAAAGCATGAACCTCTCCACATATATTACACGTTCTTAGATAATAACGACAGATTTTTTGACACGCGAAAAAAAAAAAAAAAGAGAAAAAGAACCAACACACTTGTAATCTAATTTGAACGTACACTTCAAAAGCCAAATAATTCGACAACTCATACAAATAAATTTATATTAACGTTGTTTCATCAATAATTGTCATCATTATCAAACAATCTTTTATTTTTATTTTTTTAATCATTTTATATCATTTATCATACATTCTATTATTGGACATCCAATAAACAAATATTTTACACGTCACTCTGTTCAAATTTATACTCTGCATATTATTCCAATTAATTTCTCCGTACATTTAATGTAAAAATATATTAATTTCCCCGAAATTCTGATAATTGATTGTTTCTATCCATTTCTGCCATGACAAAGAAAGCGAAAACGAAATTTGCAGTGAGATCTAAGGCTGTAGGGAGTCTAAGCTTGATAAGCAATTAAGGGGAGCAAATAGTAATGAAAATAGTTTTCCTCTCCCAGAAGTGTAATCACTAATCACTAGTCGGAGAGAGAAAGAATCAGAGAATCCCAGAGAGAGAGAGAGAGAGAGAGACCCAAATCGTTCAAGATTTGAAGGTTGGAACATCACACTCGAAACTACTCAAAACATCTCACTCTGGGATGTTTTATCATCGCTAGCCAGAGGGAGAAGAAGAAAAAAAAAAGGGCCTTTTTTATGTTTCTTGAAAAAGGTAATCAAATGGGCGAAGGGAACATCGTCTCACATTCTTGTTCAAGCCGAGAGCCTGCAAATGCAAGCGATTCAACCGCCGACAGCAATAGCAGCAACGTCAGCCGCGGCTCGCAGGTTATATTGAACGTCTATGACCTTACTCCCATCAATCACTATACCATTTGGTTTGGGTTTGGCATCTTCCATTCTGGGATTGAAGGTCAGCACCACCCAATCAATCCACCCTTTTTTTTGCATATATCTATGTTTTATGTTTATGTGCATTTGTTTTTGCTTAACATTTCTTGGTTTTTAAGGAATTGGGTTTTTCTCTAGTTATTGAAACATATTGTGGTTGGTCTCTGTGATAGAGTTTCTGAAATCTTGAACAGTTCTTGGTACTGAAAATTTGTTGTTTGAAGGACAGGTTTTTAATGGAGTCTTATTGATTAAGTCTGAATTAGTATTCCAATATTCCATATTTGGTAGAGATGATTCTTTGTGCCTTTCTGGCTCCTAGACCCAAGAAAAAGATGGAATAAGGAAGTGGAGATTGCAATGACATTCATTTCACTTTGAATCTCTCTTTAGTCTTTATTGGCATGTTAAGTTTGATGGGATTCATGATGTACCCTTGACTTTCTTTGAATAGCCATGTAGATCTAGAAAATTAGAACCATAAATAATAGGAATGATTTGAAGCAATTGGTAGGCTGTAGTTTTCGGGAAATAAATAATTGAACAGTTTCTAATGTCTACAAGCATTCTCGAGAGTCTTCCTGTACAGTGTACACTAGAGATGCTGTCGGTTATTGGTCCTTCGAAGCATGTTACAAATGCCAAGGTTTTAAGGAGCAAGCAATAACTGAACTCCCTTTTTCTTTCACTGTTTTCAATTTTGATCTTTTTCGTGCTTTATGAGTTACTTCTAGACTGATTCTATTTCCTTTTTCCTTCATGGATATCTTTGTATATACATGTTCATTTTATCTTTTTTTTTTCCCTCCATTTTCATTCATTACAATCTTTGAAAGTTAAGTGAGCATAAAAGCAGAAAAGTAAGCTTCTTTTTGCAAAAACAGCATGCAGATGTGACAAACTTTCCCTCATTTCCATTCTAAATATTCTATAGATGCTCATGCTGTATTGATTTGCTTCTCTAAGATATGCTTTTATCTTCATAATGAGTGGATCCGTATGAAATTCCAGATAAATCATCGGGTTGCTTGGGTTATCTATCTATTAAAGAATATATTCTGTGCATAAATTGATCATAAGTAGGCATACTTCAAGCATCTTTGTAACTAGTTGCACAAGACACGGAGACGGTGAATATTAGTTTTTTTTTTTTTGTCAGACCACGAGGTGTCTTGAGTAGGCCCTAACTGTAGGAGGCACCTTTAAGCCCGTACCATACTCAGACTAATCCCTGTTCGCACCGGGGCGGCCCAATTAAGGGACAAAGTGCTGGCCAGATTGATATTAGTTGATTGTTCTTGATATGATTTTAAAGTGATTATACAAATATGTTTTATTTGTGAGATTATGCGGTCTTTTTGTGACCAGATAAGTTGATCTCTACCTCTCTTTCTATAAGCATGTGTATTTTCTCGGAAGACTTATTTGGTAGACTAGGCATGTGAAAAATAAAAGAACAATAAAGTGACGTTTTATTGTAACCTGATGATGAAACGATGTTGCGAAATGAAGCAATGAGACTTTACTAAGAATTAATTTTCAGTTTTGTTTCCGCATTGCAAAAATTTCCAGTCCATGGAATGGAATATGGTTTTGGAGCGCATGACTTTCCTATAAGCGGGGTGTTTGAAGTGGAGCCTAAGAGCTGCCCAGGTTTTAGCTACAGATGTTCGATCCCGCTGGGTCAGATTAACCTACCTCCATATGAATTCCGAACTTTTATCGAAAATGTGGCTTCTGAATACCACGGGGACACCTACCACCTCATCTCCAAGAACTGCAACCATTTCACAGATGATATGGCTAGGAGACTGACTAGGAAGGGGATTCCCGGGTGGGTGAATCGACTTGCCAGACTTGGTAATAATTTCTTCCCGATTCATCATCTCCCTCGACTTCTAAACTTTCTTTTTATTTAGGAAAAAAAGCAACTTTAAAGTCCAAGAATCGGTGGTTTTCCCCTAATATTTCTATACATTGAATGATTAATTGGTGTTAAATTTTCAGGTGCTTTCTGCAGCTGTCTTCTTCCCGAATACCTTCAAGTAACGAGTGTTAAACAGCTTCCTGAATACCATATTTGTGCAGGTGGTTTCTTCTTATATTTGTCTTCGATTACGAATTTCATCCTCCTTTCGTGAATGCAAACAACAGATCTTACTATAGACCGAATGTTTCTGCTACTCCGAACTTGCTAATTCTTTTCATTGTGCCCCAGAAGAAGATGGGAGTGGGTCGCTCTCTACTGTAACACCCCAGGAACCCAATGAAAGCGAGGATGGCGATCCAGATAAGCACCTGCTATCACCTCCCCGTGGCAGCGGGGAAGTGTGCTTTATAAGGGAGATATCCAAGTGAGACATTATTTATTCGAAATCCGTTCGTGATTGGCTTGAATCGTTCAACAACTTTCTTCTGCAAGTGGCAAAATTGTGATCAATGGCAGTAGAGTAGAGGAGCATTATTTGGTGTAGACAGTAGAGAGCACATTGTATCATGAGCCTTGTGGCCCCCACAAGTAATGGTTTCTTCATATTCTCTTGAGGTGTATTTTCAGTGGGGCTTTTCAAGTGATTGCTTAATCATTGCAACTTCCATTGCTTTCAAAGCAAACATTATGCTTGTAATTCACTGTTCAGAACAGCCAATTCAATTGTTCATCCAGGGCTTTTGAAGATAGATTTCTTCCATTTTTACATTTTTGAAGTAAATGTTCATCAAGTTTGTACAAAATATTCATAAAGGTTTGCATAGCTCTGTGAGTTGAGTTGAGACAGATTATTGAGGTTTGAATACAAGAAATAAAGCACAGAATAGATTCAGAGTGGAAATTACCAAATAGCACTGTTTACTTCCCCCAAGCCAATAAAGAGATAATTTAAAGGTCCATAAATTCATACAATATGAGTAAAGCTACAACCTTCTGGATGGAATACTTGTCAAATACAATCCATTAAAAAAGATGAAAAAAAAAAAACAAAAAACAAAGCAATTTTGCAACCTTCATATCACCATAGTGCCCTTTGAGCAACAATCAAAATTAACAAAATGGGAAGATAACTATTTCCCATCGAGCCCGAGCTTGGAGGTTAACCATGCACAAACTTCATCCATCTCCTCTGGGATAGTGTAGTGACCGAGGCTGTCAATCAAACAACGCTAGATGGTTTATTGAATTTATTTTACAAAATGTCATAAATACGAGATCTCAAAAGTGCAAGGCACATACGCTGTGTATGATTTGAATGCGACATCTGGAAATCCGGATGAAATCAACTTTTGGGATGACTTCTCGCCAAACGTGTATGGAACGACATCATCTCCTGTATCAAATTGTATGAAAAAAATATCAAGTTACACCTGGTTAAAAAAATAGAAAATAGCTGTACATAGAAAGAAAATCAATTTTCAGTGCATATATACGCCATACAAATGAGACCACACAAAAATCAAATACCTTTGCCGTGACAAAGCAGGATAGGCAGTGAAGCAGCCCGCCTTGCAGCCTCCTCTACCCCTGCCATTTTGTTGCTTAAAGTCCTGCCAGAATAATAGATCAACAAAAATATCTACTAGATCCAACGTGCTTGTAATAAGAAGAAATAAGGGAAGGTTGCTAGGCATCAAACTTTGCACAAGGAAGCCAGCCACTTAATCCAACAACTGCACTTAAGTTGGCAGGGTACGAGTTTCCATTCTCATACTTCCCATGCGTGAAACAAGTTGCAGAGTAAAGGGAGGTTGCAGCACCCATGCTAAAGCCTCCGACACCAAGTTTGACTGCAAAACACAAATTGTATTAATAAATGTGAAAGGGTGATAAGCCGTTATGTTCTTACTGAGAACTTGAGCATAATTAGCGAGGGGGGCTGCATTTTCTGTTCAGCTACATTTTAGTAGTAGCAGAGTTGTTTGTCAAAATCAAATGCATAATTAGATAGATGAGGTATATGCTTATATAAACGGGCAATATACCCATAATCATACAATTTTATTTTTATTTTTGGTTGCCCAAAGGTATCCCTCCAGCCGATAGCCAGAAGGACTAATCCCCCGTCCCTACTGTCAGCACACTAAGTGGTAGGGGACTGGCCAAATGGTTTGCTCGATTCACATGGGTGGGGATCGAACCCCCAACCTCATGCTTAAGGGACGAGGTGCTGAACCACCACGCCAACCATGTTGGTTCCCATAATCATACAATGAGTAGGAACTATTTCTCCCTAAATACCAACATATTATATAAAAGAGGAAAATAAAATCTCAAAATCTGATATCCTAAAACATGAAAGCCCATTAGGAAACAAGAAATCATAGCAACCTGAAATAGCAAGAATTTTAAAAAGGCCAAAACAAGAAAAGTTTTAAATATCTTTAGGGCAGGAATTATATTTCTCGAACTGCGAGATAAAAACTCACTTTCAGAAGGCTCAGTAGCCAACAAGCTTGCCACATATGCCGCTGAAGCATCCAGGCCCTCTACATCATCAATTGCATTTTCGGAAAGCTCATTCACATCAAACCCTGATTCAACCATGAAAAGTGTTTATTGATGACATAGTCAACTATATCATGTGTTAATATCGAACTCTATGGACAGTATAACATCCATAACTTTCAGCAAAAAAGTGTGAAGTGTTTAGGTCAACTAGTAATATAAAGCAATTTTGATTGCATAATGATTCTTTCTCCCCCAACGTATTTAAGACAGTATAACTACAGTAAGATTTGCTCATATATGCTGATCAAAATGAAAAGTAACAGCTAAAATAGCAGGGCAACATACAGGCAGTTGAAGGGAAGCCTCCAAATAAAGTTATTGGCCGCTGAGGGGCCGTTGGACAGATCCATTTAATCTGCATTTTAAAAAAACATTGGAATAACACAATCAGACTGTTAAATGCATCAATAAGCAAAAGCATGTATATTCCAATGTAGAATGATGCAACAAAAGGTTAATGCAAGTACATCTATGGAACTAATCCTTACATTTGGAAGAGGAAGAGTCTCTAAAAGACTGGACCAGCTGTCAAAAAAAGAAAATCAAAGCAAAGAATGTGATTAAGTAAGCTTCATAATTGAGTTTGGATGGTTGTATGGATGATGAACACATTTATATCAACTAACTAACTGAGAACTCCATACTCCATAGCAAGGAAGACGTAACACCGATGCCCTCTTCACTTCGATAAAGATAAAAATGAAAAGTTTACTTCTATTGCTCACAGAATTAATTTTATATTCATTTAAGCACTCTCATACATTAATTTCAACTGTAATTCAACATGAAACAAAATCACTTATTAATCCTTTTCACTAAAGGAAATATTAAAGATTGGGTCCTGCTAACAGAAAGTTATACTTCCAAGCGTGGTAAGATCAATATGCCGGGCTTCCAGAAACAAGATAAAGGACATGAGATAAAGTGATAAACCCATTCTCAAGTGACAAATGATATTAAGACACTTAAAGGCAAGGTCATAGGAAGAGGAGGATGCACACAATCTTTATGCAAAAGCATATCACATTGACACTCACAAAAAGGAATAGGGATGGAAGTACCTAGAGCCATTGTCTCCAAGGCCATGCAACCAAACAATAGTTGCCTGGTGTTTACCTTTGGGCTTCACCACATAAGTCCGTCCAAAGTTGAATGACCTTCCAGCAGTTCTACCAGCTATAAGGATTTAAATTACAGTTCACTCAGTTATGAAAGAATAAAGAAATGATATACAGAGACAAAGTCGTCAAAATCATTTCTTCTTTTGATTAGTACTCCTCCCTTGCATTTGCAGATTGAACAATTGAATATATTTGGCAAGATTCTCATCATCATAATCATAATCATAATCATAATAATAATAATAACAATAAAATTTTCTCCATTATTCATTATAATAGACAATACGGTGCAAATATAGATATGTCTCCTAATGTTTCACTTATACTTCTACCTCACCCTTTCTCCTACGAATAAAAAGAACCAGAGAAAGAAAGTATTTGGGTGTTTTCCTCCATAACCAGCCAAATTTTCAATGATTTTCACAAAGGCTAAGTACAAGAAACAACAGATACTGCAAATATAATGGATCAAAAGCTACTAGACTACTAAACTACTCCAAACCCATTAGGATGAATTACAGGATCCAACAAAAACATCATCCAGAATTATTCTTAGCTAATGGAACATGCTCAAAAATAATAAAATAAAATAAATACGATTAAAATACTAACCAGAAGCTACAGAAGAGCCAGTGAAACTCATTCCTTCAAACAAAACTGAGAGCAGACTGTTAGAACAATTGTATATTTCACCTACAGGTAAAAGAAATTAAGATTAGCTCAAGTAATACAGCCCAACTCATCATTTACAACTGAAAATGAAATACAGCCATTGGTATAACACACTTGCACAAACTCAGGAAATGTGCATAAAACCAAGGCTACTCAATATTAGAAAATCCATTAGTTTGTACCCAGCAAACAGTTTACAATAGAGATACCTTAGTATCGACGTAGTTGAATCTACATTAACAAATCCACTAACCCAGCTGAGAAATATGCGGATCAAAAGTCTCCTTAATCACAGATAATCAGGCATTCATTTTCAACTCGAATTACAGCAAGAGAATAATTTATTGGAGAGAGAGAGAGAGAGAAATCCCAAAGTAAAGCTGGGAAATTTAATTATAATTATCCGGAAAAATACCCAAAAATGGATTATCAGTGACAAGAACAGAAAACCCACATCTTCATGACGAACATTTTTTCGATTTACGTCAAAGCCCCGGACAAATCGAAGACCAAATTATGAATCAAGCACGATTAGGAGATAGTACATGAATGTAGAAACAACGCAGAAAAGCATAAATACCAAAAAGAAAAATGCATTTCTACGCGAGGAAGATCAGATAGATCTTTTTTGTTTCTGGGTAGCTTCAATTGTTACCTGAAATCTCGATGACGCGCAGTTTCCGAAGCGCCTCGCTCTCTCCTGTGCGTAGAAAGTCTCAGTTGTGATGTATGATGTATCGCTCTCGTTTCAGTCTATATATCTACTCATAACTATAACACTAATGTTCGTTTGTCGTTACATTATCAGCACGGCTCACCATTGATTGACTTGTACCGACGTAGGCTTTGTTTGAAGGAGCTTATTTTAAGTTATAAACTTTGTTTGGTAATGTTTTTAAAATAAGTTCGTAGCTTAAATAAGAATTTATTTTGAAACGTTATTTTAGGTAGCATTTCAAAATAAGTTAGTACCTTTTTAAGTTTTTTTTTTTATCTTTGTCTTTATTATTTTAAAGAAATGACATCATTTTTTTTTTTGAAAGTAAATGACATCATTTATTTTTTCTAATTTTCATCTTTGTACTGACGGAATCTCTCGAGAACTGCTTGCCTCGCCAGATACATGCGTTTCTGCTTGCCCATATCGCCTAGCATAACATAACAAACTTGCATTGAAGATCATCTTTGAGGCATATGGCACTTATTGGTCACTCCGGATAAATTGTCGGCCAAATTTTACCGGAAAATTTTAACAGTTAAAACAATAAGGATATTTTAGTCATTTCACATCTTTTCTTTCTTCTCCGGCGAATTCTTTTTTTTCTTTCCAGCGAATTTTGGCCACTCTAGTCGCATGCGAACCGATCGCGCAGAATATTAGCTTGGCGTTGGTCAAATTGAACTACTGCTGGCCTATCTCCATCTCCGTCTACGAGGATACTACCAAGATCTCGCCATCGGTTCAGCAGGCCCTCAATAACACCGACATCACCCTCAACCATGTCCATGTAGGTATATATCCCTGTGTTTGTAGTGGTTCTGGAAGGGTTTGAAGCGGGAAAAATGGCGTCGTAGAGAGTGCACCTAAGCAATGGTGTACGAGTCGGTGGTTGTGGTCCAATGCAAGGCTGCTGCAAAGCAACTGAGGCTGTTTGGCGTGAACATTGTTGGCGTTGAGCCTCGGGGTGTTGACGCGAGTCTGGGCGACCCGGATCGCGACGATGGTGTTCTCCGCTGGCAAAAAAAAATCGCCGGAGAAGAAGGAAGAGATGTGAAATGACTAAAATACCCTTATTATTTTAACTGTTAAAATTTGCTAGCGAATTTTGACCGGCAATTTGACCGGAGTGACCAAAATTGATAACAATTGCATAGTTAAGGTACCAAATTGACACTTTTGAAAGTCAGGTGCTAAAATTAACAAAGCCCCTATAGTCATATGACCAAAATTGAAATTTTCTCAAAGATTATACAATGCTAGAAGAAATACACACACACACACACACACACACACACACACACACACACACACACACACACATATATATATATATATATAGAGAGAGAGTTAATACCCAAAATTGTCCTCGAGTATAGTGGTTTTTCTCAATTTCGTCCTAAACGACTTTGGTGACCTAATATCGTCCCGGACTTTTGTGTTTCGCGCAATTTTGTCCCAGACTTTTGTGCTTTTGCTCAATTTAGTCCATCATTTGTTATTCTGTACATTTGGTGTTAAATAAATAGACAATTAAGTGATTGTAATATTGGCATCTCTTTACTCATAAACATGTGAACTGCGAAATCCCTTTTTTTTTTTTTACGAATTACTCCCAGAATTACTCCTAAAATTGCGAATATAAAATTTGATTTGCAAGTCCGGGAGTAATTTTGGGTGTAATTCGTACAAGAAAGAGGAATTTCGCACTTCACAAGTTGAAAGTAAAGAAAGATCAATATTGACATTATTGAATTGTCCCTTTATTTAACACCAATTTGACGGAATAACAAATGGAGGACGAAATTGAGCGAAACACAAAAGTCTGGGACGATATTAGGTCACCAAAGTCGTTTAGGACGAAATTGAGAAAAATCACTATAGTCGAGGACGATTTTGGGTATTAACTATATATATATATATATATATATATATATATATATATATATGTGGTGTTTAAAGACTTATTTAGTAATCTAGTGTGATGACATCTCGATTATCAATTCAAATGGGTTGTCATAGTTTCGATCTCCATTGGTGGGACTTATATTCTTTGGTTGAAAAATATAAAATGTTTGAGAAAGTATAGAACATATATTACATTGTAAAGAATTATGAGTATTTCAAACCAAAAGAAAAAAAGACTTACTTAGTACATTTTCCCTTTTTATTATATGTTTCTCATTTTCACAATTTTCTCAATTTTTTATTATAAATTAAAAATAATAATATTAAAATATAAAACATATTCATCACTATCATTTTATACTAGTAATTGTCCAGTGCGATGCACGAACTATTATTAATTTAACAAATTTACCAATTAAATTTTTGACATCCTTTGAATTAGTAAAGTAAGTAATGGTTGTGGAAACATAAATACGTACTTGAGTTCTTGAACTCAGAATTAGTTTGATTAAAAATATAAGTATAACTATACAATGTAATATTTAATATTTTTAAAAGTTTAATTATGCTATTATTATGTTGATTTTAAAGTTTATTGTTACTTGTATTATTATTTGAATTTGATTTTTTTAAAGGAATCTGAATTTGAAATAACTACTTTAATTATATAAGTAATAAGTAATGTATTTAAATAAAACTTGTAAATAAAATAACATGCGATATTTTTCAAAAATTTATTCATTTGAAAAAGATTATTTATGTAAGGACTATATTTATTTTATATCTAATTTCTCCTATTTATATATGTGGAGTCAAATTAATTATAATTGAGGTTTAAATGAATATATATAAATTTCAATACAATAAAATTTTTTCCATACTTCATTATGCTTTAATATATATATAGAGATAGAGATAGAGATAGATATATAACTATAATAATAAAATATAATTTATAAAATATAAATACACATAATAACTTCAAAAAAATATGTATAAATATATCCACCCACACAATTAATGCATTCATACTTGCTAATCTTGCCCCTGAACCTCTTAACATTACACCAGTGAATCCCCAATCCTTTGCTTGCTGTGCAGTGACAGTACCAATATCCACTAATCGTTGTTTCCAGATACGGTTGTCGGTTGACATCTCTTCTAATTCGTCGATACGAGAAGCAAATTGTTGTGTGAAGGAATCAATATCTCTACATAAGCCAAGAGGAAGATCACACTTTGAAGAGAAAATTTTGTGGCTAGATTCTGCTTTATTATATATATATATATATATATATATATATATATATATATATATAAAGATAAAGATTATTATTTTTCAAATGAGAAAATTAAAGTTATTTAAAAGTGATTATTTTTCTTCATTTTAACCTACAAATAATGCTAGTGATAAGTGACAGTAATATACATTTTATTCAAAATACTCAAGATTTAGAGTGTTACTTTTCAAGTTTTAATTCAGACAATTAAGAGTAATATTCATGGAGGACAAGTAAAATAATATACTTTCACTATGTATTTGGTCTGGTTAACGAGACTTGACTGTAGTTATTTTTATTTCAAAATTTCATAATGGTAACTTGATAAGTTTAGTATTAGTATATAAAATTAATATAATTAAAATATACATTAAAAGTAATAGGAATAAGGGTCAAATAAATCACTGAACTGCACACGAGAATGCAATTAGGCCACTGAACTTAAAAAACCTACAATTGGGTCCTTAAACTAACCAAATTCATTCAATTTGTCCATTTTTCAGGTTTCTCAAGTTGCTAACAAATTACCCCTCCACTTATGATGCATATGTGGCATTTTTTAAAAAATAATTTATTTTCAAATTCATTTTTTAATGTTTAATAAATAAAAATAATAATAATTTGTTTTTTAAAAAAAATAAAATAATTTGTTAATCGTACATGGGTTTTGGATTTTATTTTCAAAAAAAGAAACAAATTATTTTAGTTTTAATTTATTAAACATAAAAAAACTAATTTAAAAATAAATTATTTTAGTTTTTATTTATTAAACATTAAAAAAAACTAATTTAAAAATAAATTATTATTTTTTAAATGCCACATATGCATCCTAGGTGGAGGGATAACTTGTTAGAAACTTGAGAAACTTGAAAAATAGACAAATTGAATGAATTTGGTTAGTTTAGGGACCCAATTGTAGGTTTTTTAGGTTCAGTGGCCTAATTGCATTCTCGTGTGCAGTTCAGTGGTCTATTTGACCCTTATTCCAAAGTAATATGTCAATAACCTTGTGATCAAGTGGCATGAAGTGACTCTCTAAAATGAGAAGTCATGGGCTCAAGCCCCAATTGGGACAATATTCAATATTAATAGGTAAAATAATGAGAGTATTTTAGTCATTTTTTTTTTTCTTTCTTCTCCCCTGGAATAAGAAAGAAAAGAGATTAGAATGGCCAAAATTAATAAAACTTAAATAACTAAGCACTAAATTAACAATTTTAATAATGGTGAATTGAAATTAACAAAACTCTAATAATTAAAATTGCAATTTACTGTATTTGAAATATTAGGCTAAAGTATCATCCCGCACCATGAACCATTCATGATTATTCATGCCGCACCTTGATCTTTAATAAGTGATATTTTGAGTCATAAATCATTAATTTTTGTTCGTCTAGCATTTTTTACAGGTTTCTCACAAGTTACCGGTAATAATAGGCTGACATGGATTTTTTAATTTTAAAAAAAATTAACTCTTAAAAGAACCATAACCAGTGATGCTGTGATCTGCGTTCCATTGGAGTCCCTAATAATAATGCCATAACCAGTTATCTTAAGAATTAACCAAGCTGCGTTCTTTGTCACGGCCAGAGGGAATCAATTTCTCATATTTTCATGCATTGCACTTTCACTAAGGATTGCTGGAGTAGACTGGGAGATATTCAGAGTCTGGACAATGCTAATCCCCAGGAATTGTTGCATCTCAATATGTCATCTTTAGATTAGGCCTGTGCAGTCGGACGGATCGGACGGATCGAATTGCGGAATGAGACTCTCGGTCGGATTTCGGATTTCCATTTTGACCACCCTAACCGTTTATTTTTGTTGACTAATCCGATCGGTTATTTTTATTTTCGGATTGGTTCGGATCGGTCGGATATCCGTGTTGTAATTCGGATTTATCAGAATGAAAAAAACTTAAAATCAAATATTCTATTCATGGATTTAAATGGAACACCTAAGTGGCTAAGTACCTAACTAATGAACTACTTAAGTACTAAAAGCCACTAACTAGTAATTACTAACTACTTAACAGCAAAAATAAGTAAATAACATAAGTAAACTTATACAAATTAGCTTACATATAATCAGCAGATTAGCTTACAAGTTACAAGTTACAAAATTAAAACTTGTAATGAGAATTTTAATTGTTCATAGCAAGCAGGCATGTTCCAACAGCATCACTGCATCAGTCTCCAACTCTCCAATCAGCACATCAGCATTCAGCTTTCATGTTTCAGGCATTGAGCAAAAGAAAGTCAGATATCCAAAACTCCAAAAGCAATATATGAATATATGATTAATATAATATAGAGTACTCTATGTCTATTCTTCTTCCTGATAAGTGAACACATAAAAACACAATAAGTTCAAAACATTTGTAGTTAGTTAGAATTGACACAAATAACACAATCACACAAACTGGAACTGTAAAAGACTAAAAGAATGCTCAGATAGAGCTTTTTTTTCCATATCAAGTTAGGATTGGGGGCACACTACTCAATGAGTATGGCATAAACACCACACTTCAAAGGCAACATACCAAACCCAATTCTATATATTCAGAGAACATGGTGGAAACATCATCATAGCACAATAATGAACATTTATACAGGCATTCAGCTTTCATGTTTCAGGCATTGAGCAAAAGAAAGCCAGATATCCAAAACTCCAAAAGCAATATATGAATATATGATTAATATAATATAGAGTACTCTATGTCTATTCTTCTTCCTGATAAGTGAACACATAAAAACACAATAAGTTCAAAACATTTGTAGTTAGTTAGAATTGACACAAATAACACAATCACACAAACTGAAACTGTAAAAGACTAAAAGAATGCTCAGATAGAGCTTTTTTTTCCATATCAAGTTAGGATTGGGGGCACACTACTCAATGAGTATGACATAAACACCACACTTCAAAGGCAACATACCAAACCCAATTCTATATATTCAGAGAACATGGTGGAAGCATCATCATAGCACAATAATGAACATTTATACAAGTATAACTTATAAGTATAGTGAGTCAGAAGTCAGAAGTCACATTTAGACATTTAGTCAGTACTTATACTGATACCTGAGCTCAATGGCAGCAACATTTAAAATGTTACCTAGCCATGAGCACTTTCCAGTTTCCAGTTCCAACTTCCCAGCCTCACGAGGGACATTGATTTGAATCATTGATACACATACATGATACACTGATACAGAGGCAATGAGGCATAAATTTATCATGAAATCAAATAAGTAAATAAGTAATCACAAATCAAATAAGTAAATAAGTAAACATACAACAATTGTAGGCATTCCAGTTCCAGTGCTGGATGTGCAGCACAACTCTGCAGTACAAAAACAAAATGGAAATTAAAACTTAAACAATTAAACAGATCATTGCTGGAAGTTAGAAGTATATACCTTTCTCAATCCTTTCAACATCTTCAATATTTTCTTCAATTGAGATTGGTTGGTTGCTTAACCTTAGCCAATCCTGTGCACACACCAATGCCTCAACAATTCTAGGAGTTAGGGAACTCCTAAAGGCATCAAGTACCCTTCCACTTGTACTGAATGCTGATTCAGAAGCAACAGTTGATATTGGAACAACTAGAATATCCCTTGCCATTTTAGATAAGACAGGGAACCTTCAGATTGTTGTTTCCACCATCTTAGAAGGTCAAATGAATCATCCTCATCCACAATAACCTCAGAGAGATACACTTCCAACTAAGTTTTTTTCCTAGACAAATCCCCACTCACCAATTTTTGCTTCTTAATCTGAGATTTCAGTAATGATTGAGGTCTCCCAACAGAAACTGAATCAGATATTGTTATTGAGGGAGAAAATTTTTCAGATTGTTCAACACACTGGACAGGGAAGCATGCAACATAATCTTCAAACAACTCCTTAAGGCCAACAATCACCTTATCAAACATTGTTTTACCCTTGTCCTCACCATATAACTGGTTAAACTGAATGGGCATATACTCAATTTTGTCCCTAGGGTCTAAGATATTTGCATAGAATATCAAAAAGTTCATTTTTTCAGGCTCACCCCAATACTTATCAAATTTTGCCCTCATATTTTTACCCATTAGTTTAACACTATCTTCTGTAGCTTCCTCCATATTTTTCAACAAGCAAGACAAATCAGAAATCTCAGAGAAGAAGGTATTAGAAGTCACATACAATGATCCAGAAATCCTAACAGTCATTTCATAAAAAGATTTTAGAATCATAACCAAAGATTGAATTGATTCCCAATCTAAGAAATCAGGTACACTTCCACCCAAATCAGATTTAAATGAACTGTCATGATCATCATAGGCTTCAAATACCTTCTGAAACAGTAATGCAGTATTAAGCATCATATATGTGGAATTCCACCTTGTAGGGACATCTAGACACAGAGAATTCTTAGCTTCCACCCCAATTAGATCAGCTAGTGATTTAAACTTCTGCAACCTAGCAGGTGAGCTCCTCACATACCTAACAGCATCCCTGACTTTCTTAACAGAACTGTCACATTCTTTCAACCCATCCTGTACCACCAAGTTAAGAATGTGAGCAATGCACCTCATGTGCAAATACTTACACCTAACAGCAGTACAACCCCAAGAGCCCAACTTCTTCTTCAAGAATCCTAGGGCAGTATCATTGCTGGAAGCATTATCTACTGTCACACTAAACACTGATTTTAGACCCCAGTCCAAAAGGCAACTCTCTAAAGCCTTTGCAATACTTTCCCCCTTGTGGGAATATATAGGAACAAATGAAATAATCTTCTTTTGCAGCTTCCACTCACTATCAATGAAATGTGCAGTTATGCACATGTAGTTTATTCTCTGGACCGAGGTCCAAGTATCAGTTGTGATACTTACTCTCTGACTGCTAGTCCTAAAAAACTTCTTCAAGTTGACCCTCTCATCAGAAAATATCTTGAAAATGTCCCTACTGATAGTCCATCTTGAAGGGATTTTAAACCTAGGACAGCAAACTAAAACAAACTTTCTAAAACCCTGTCCCTCAACAATCCTAAAAGGAAGTTCATCTAAAATAATCATCTCAGCTAAGGCTCTCCTTATCAAGTCTTGATCAAACACCCAAGTACCCAACACCCCTTCAGTTCCTTCACTACTTTGAGTTCCAGCAGAAGAAGGTGCAGGTTGGAATGTGAGTAGGGACTGCCTTGTCTCCTTAGAGTGAGGATTTTTAAGGCAGTTTACCACATGAAGTCTGAGAGAAGAAGTCCCATGTTTCTTGCTCTCACAGCAATACACTTTTGCACAATATATACATTTTCCTTTGATGACAATGCCCTCACTGTCTTTGATCTTTTCAAAGTGATCCCAACATGGAGCCCTGGATTCAACCTCTTTCCTTTTCTTTGGAACAGGTGGAGGCAAAGGCTGCTGAGACTAAGGAGTAACAGTCTCTACAGCAGGTGCTTCCAACTCAGGTTGTGTTCCAGATACACCAGTAACAGTCTCTACACCACTAACACTTTCCATCTAAAAAGGGGAAAGTATCAGTGACACAGAATGGGAAATCACTCATTCAAAATCATCAACAGAGAATGGCCTTTGTCACATACACACATGTATCAATTAAAGTGTTAAACAGGCAGAATTCAGTGAATTGAACATTTCATCATGTATGCAGAATTGCACATAAATGATTTAAGGGTCACATATCCATAAACTTACAATTTCACATTTTCACAGTTACAACTTACAACTAAGTAACTAACAACTTACAAATTACAATGAAATCCATAATCAGGCATTCAAGCTAAGTAGGTGTATGCTACTTTATATGCTCATCATTTATATGGATTTCAGTCACACACTCCCACATTTATATGGATTTCAGTCACACATGAGTACAAGACAGTGGACACACTCCCACATTTATATATGGCTTCCACACAAATACCATCATGCTTAACATTTATATGGATTTCAGTATTTAACACACAGTGGCAACTGGCAAGGGGCTAGGGTAGTATGGCTTCCACCACAGATTAGGTTACAAATTAGAAACCCTAATCAAACAATTCACAAATTCATACTCAAAGAACTACTGACATGCAATCCGGAACTTCTCAACGGATTTACAAGTATCATAGTCCAGTGAGTCCACGGATTAGGTTACAAATTAGAAACCCTAATCAAACTCACAAATTCACACTCAAAGAACTACTGACATGCAATCCGGAACTTCTCAACGGATTTACAAGTATCATAGTCCAGTGAGTCCACATATTTACGTTACAAATTAGAAACCCTAATCACACAATTCACAAATTCAAACTCAAAGGACTAGTGACATGCAATCCGGAACTTCTCAACGGATTTACAAGTATCACAGTCCACATAATCATAAAAATTAGAAACCCTAATCAAGAAGACAAATACACAATAATCTATAACGGAAATGTAAATAGGGTTTAGTAATTACTTCGTTTCTCAGATTTAATCCCTCGAGAACAAAGGGCTTCGAATCCACTATTCCACCGTTCCACAGTTCCACCAGACTCCGGTGACCGGACTAGGGTCTAGGGCTTCCACCGTTCCACCACTCCGCCAGTCGCTACTCCGAGTCTCCGAATAGGGCTTCCACCAGAGTCCAGACTAACAAACAGAGACTAAGACTCTCAGAGTCTTAGAGAGTAAGACACTAAGAGTCTAAGACTCAAAGTCTCAAAGACCAGAGCGAAAGAGAGAACGAGAGTCGAGAGATGAGAGATGAGAGATTGAGAGAAGTCTAGAAGAGTCAAGAGTGAACTGAGAGCTCGGCTGCGCTCAATGAAATGAGTGATATATATACATACACCAAACGACATCGTATTATATAGCGGAAAAAAATCCTAGGGTTTAGTCGGGTAATCGGACGGGTTCGGGTGGCGTTTAATGCCTCCCACCCGAACCCCTTACATCCGTCTAATAGCGTAGCCTCGGTTCGGGTTGGGTGTTCGGATACGGTTCGCGGCACGGATGCACCCGTCGGGTTTCGGGTCGGTCGGGTGTGTCGAAATTTTCGGGTTTTGCACACCCCTACTTTAGATTGTTATGCAGCCTGCCTTTTTATTTTGGTGGTTTCGGGTATTTGGAAGCAAGAAAAGAAACAACGGGATCTGGAATGCTAAAAAACAAACCAATTGTTCATCTTGGAGGAGACAAAAAGTTTTTTTGCAGCATGGAAAGCTTGCCAATCCAATAGCAAATCTGTAGACACCTCTCCCCCTCATACGAAGTGGACTTCAGTACTTCACCACCTGGAGGCTGGCTTAAATTGAACTGTGATGCTGCGCTTGATCAAGGCCATGGTTGCAGTAGGCGCTGGGCGCTAGTCGGGCGTCCGGGCAGCGCCTAGCGCCTAAGCGGCCTAGTCGGCGCCTAGGCGGAATCTAGGCGGCGCTAGGCGGTCGCGAAAAAAACAGTAGCAGACTTGCAATTTGACAATTTTAATGATGTTGTTTTCAACATTCAATCAAATAACACATCCAAATAAATGACATAATGACAAATTCATAAGTCATCACATCAAAAGAATATTAAAAAAAAAAAAAAACTCAAATGAAATACCCAAATACTTCAATCATCCAAAGAGTGAAAGTATCAAACTAGTCTACGAGTGTATATATGTCATATTATATGTATATGTCATATAAATGGAAAAAATTAGCAAGGTCGGGTTAACTCGACTAACTCGACAGAAATTGACGAGTTAACTTGGCGTAATCAGACGAGTTAGGCGCTAGGCGGCTGAATTAGGTGCTAGGCGGGCGCCTAGGCGGCCAGTCTCCTAGGCAGGAGCCTAGGGCGGAAATCGCCACGGTCTATGGGCGCCTAGTGCCTAGGCGCCAATTACTCGGTGCCTAGGCGGGATTTTTACAACCCTGATCAAGGCTCTAAAAGAACTGGTTATGACATTATTATTAAGGACTCCAATGGAACTTTTGTGGCGGCAAAGTCTGGGGCAACTGAAGGAATTATGCAAGTCAAGATTGCTGAAGCCATTGCAGTCTACGAAGCGGTGAAGTGGGCGGTGGTGGTCTGGAAATTGTTGTTAGAACCATAGAGATTTTAGGCTTGAATCTGGGTTGAAGATGGCGAAGTGAATACAAGTACAAGAAAGAAAACCAAAGCAAGAAACTGGTTTCATGCACCATTTCTTGAAACTCTTGCAATGGAGGCTTTCACGGTGGGTTAAAACAGAGAAAAGAACATAGACGCAGAGCCTCGCAAAGCTCGTCAACTTCGCAAACGTGGCATTAAATTTCATATATTTTATTTTTAATAAAGCTGACGTGGACTCCAAATCAGCAAGTAATCCGCGACACGTCATCTGGTAACTTGGAAAATCTATTAAAAGTTTTAGACGAATTTTTTTTTTTATAGTTTATGGCTTGAAATATCACTTATTAAAGATCAGGGTGGGTGTGGCATGAATAATCATGAATGGTTCATGGTGCGGGATGACACTTTAGCCGAAATATTATAAATACGGAAAGAAAAGCAAGGAGGTGAAGGAGGAGTATACGGAGTAGCAAGCAATATCCCCTGCGGCTTTCCACACCAGATTGCGACTCATTCGCTGCCCTAAAACATCAAACACTCTCTTCTTCTCCCTGTCTCTCTGCGTTGTGCTTTGGTTAGCTGACATGGGGAGCTCATCGAATGGCATCCAGCCCGCCGCCATCAGCCGCGGCGACGGCGCCGCCGCTGCGGTGGACAAGGACGTCGATTTCGCCAACTATTTCTGCACTTACGCCTTTCTCTACCATCAGAAGGACATGCTCACCGACCGCGTTCGCATGGACTCTTATTACAACGCCGTTTTCCAGAACAAGCATCACTTTGCCGGAAAGGTTCGAGCTTTTACCCCCTTCCCCTCCCCCTCTTTGTATTAATGTATGCATCGCAATGTATTTAACGTTTTGATTCATATGCGTTGTTTGTAATTTCTAACGTTTCTGTGTTTTGATAAGTGTTGGATAGTTTGAAGAAGTTCTTAATTCTCTAGTGTGGTTGGAGTTCAAGGCTGCTTTGAATTTTTATCAGCATGCATAAATTTGATTATAATTTATTGGGTTAATGAGCTTAACACACGTGTTGTTTCGTGGGTGCTAAATGTGAAGAAAAAAAGAGTTCATGAAGAGGAATTATAAAAGATTATATTTTTATAAGGTGTGTGTTGTGTTGGGGGTGGGGGGTGAGAGCTTGGTGTTGAAGATTGTTCTTACTATTCAGTGCCTCTGTGGGTTCTCAAGATTTTGATAGAGAGAAATACATGTATTGCATATTAGATTCTTTGTTAGATATGGAAGAGTGGCTAATTTACTACTATCCTAAATTTTGTCCCATATCTTCTTGTAAGTGAGATGAAAAACTTTCTCACAGACAAAGTTCTATACTATCCTATTTCCTAGGAGCTTGCAAATAAAGCAGCAATCTTGAGAAAGAGAATGGTTGTACTCTAATTATATAATTCATGCATTGACAATTATGGTTTTTTCTTTTTGTAAGTAATTTGACTAAGTTGGTTGGTTATCCCTACAATAGGCTGTATTGGATGTAGGAACTGGGAGTGGTATTCTAGCAATATGGTCAGCGCAAGCTGGTGCAAGAAAAGTGTATGCAGTGGAAGCCACCAAAATGGCAGATCATGCCCGTGAACTAGTTAAGGCGAATAACCTTGAGGGAGTTGTTGAAGTTATTGAGGCTTCTATTGAAGATGTTAATCTGCCAGAGAAAGGTGAGAGCTTTTCATACATATATGTAATAAATGCATGAATACTCTTTTGGTTATTTCTTCTTTGATACTTATTTAACAAATGCATTGGTTGGCAGTTGATGTGATTATTTCGGAATGGATGGGATACTTTCTTCTTCGAGAGTCAATGTTTGATTCTGTAATTTGTGCCCGTGACCGCTGGCTGAAGCCAAACGGAGTTATGTAGGTGTCTTTGCACATTTATTCGCACAACTTTTTTAGCGGCTGTTTCTTTCAGCCTTTACCAAACTTTGTGATATTAGCTTCATCATTTTACTAATCTTGTTTCAAGCACAATGCCTGTGATTCATGTCTTTTCTATCTTGGTAAAATGGTTTTACAGGTACCCAAGCCATGCTAGGATGTGGGTAGCACCTATCCGGTCTGCAGTAGGGGAGCAAAAGAAGATTGATTATGATGTAGCCATGGATGATTGGCATCAATTTGTGAATGATACTAAAACTCATTATGGTGTTGATATGAATGTTTTAACAAAACCTTATCTGGAAGAACAGAAAAAATACTATTTACAGGTTGGTATTCATTATTATATTGTTTAATTGAAAGATTAAGAAGTGACCAATAGCCGTCAACTAGTACATGAACTGCACATGTACTGTAGACTTATTACCCCTATGTAAATGTTGCTTGCAATAGTGAGAAAATACTTCTCATGAAAAACAAACATTTTCTCTTCGGTTAGTTTTGCATAATGAGAGTTGATTATTTGTTAAAGATGAGATCACAAATGTATTATCTCAGAGGTGAGGGAAAATAGGATCATTTTCATGAATAACCAAAAGTTGCATTTAGTTTTATGCAATCAGAGACACTATTTGCTAAAGATCGGCTTACATATATATATATATATATATATATATATATATATATATATATATATATATATATATATATATATATATATATATATATATATATATATATATTCTTGCATAATTCCACACGAGTGAGTGAACCATTTCTTTAGTTCTTTCTGCTAAAGCGGCCTAACAGTAGTTGCAGTATTGCCTTACTGTAAAACTGTCCTGTTTGCTTTGTACTTGAACATGACTGACTTTCTGCTCAAGATTCCTATTCCCTATTGCTCATTCTAGTCTCTTTTACTCTGTTGCGAATACTAAAATCATGCTAATGATTTCTATAGACGTCACTTTGGAGCAACCTTCATCCAAATCAAGTGATAGGATATCCTGCTATCATAAAGGAAATTGATTGCTTGACTTCAACTGTTAATGACTTACTCAATGTCCGTGCAAGTGTTTCATCATTGATTACTGCTGAACTCGCAAGGGTTTGTGGGTTTGGTGGATGGTTCGATGTCCACTTCAAAGTGAGTTGACTTCTGCTCTCTCTGGGTTTTTACACGTTACTGGTATTGCACATATCTGTGAACCAATTTCGTTTATTCAAACTTTGTTTGGTTCATTTTGCTAGGGACGTGAAGACAATCCAGTTAAACTGGAGGTTGAGTTGACAACAGCTCCTAGTGTAGAGTTTGGTACACATTGGGGCCAGCAGGTTCGTAAACATCAGTATCTGTCATCTCAAGTTGCTACAATTTGAAGTTTGTTTAGTTTATTTCTTTGCAAAAGAATCGCAATGTGATTACTATCAATTAAGGTTGTTACTGTCCTTTGTGTAATTGTCAGGTGTTTCTATTGCATCCTCCCAAGCGTGTTGGCAAAGGCGATGATGTTAGAATCAACTTTGACATGATCCGCTCTAAACAAAACCACCGATTGCTGGAAGTCGAGTTTGATTGTGAGATTAGACACTCTTCTGGGGATCCAAACCCCTCGTTTAGAAAAAAGTTTTTCATAGAATGAGAAGAACAAAGCTACTAGCATTCAAGGTATGAACTTTTGCACCTTACAATTGAAAATGCAATAGTAAGTCAAAGTGTCTTATTCCATGCATTTCTTATGTAGAACCAATCATTTTTTACCCGCTGTCACTCCTGTTTTTTTTTTGGCTTGCATTAGCATCCTAGTATAGTTTTTGATTTCTCCTTTTATTTATTCCAGTCCCAACAGGTGGAAGAGCTCACAACTTTCTGGTCATCAATGGGTTACTGCATCTTTTGCTTAAGTTTATGCAGTGATTTTTCTGCTTATGACAGAATGGAAATGAGTTCTCTTCATACCTTGAAGGTGTTGTATTCTTAAGTAGAGTGAGAGCGAGAAGAATATTGTGTAATGTGGGATAAAAAATTTATTTTATTGTCTTCTGTTAAATTTTGGGTTACTTCGATTTTTTGTTTCTTTAATCTAGTGTTTCATTTTCTTCTATTTTTTGTTTTGTTTTGTTTGTTTGTTTTTTTTTTGTTTGTTTGTTTGTTTTTTCTTTTTTTTTTTTTTCTTTTTTTTTTTTTTAATTTAGAAAATATGTTTACTAGCTTATATCAATATATAGTGAGTTTAATGGATGGAATTCTCATTTAAGACTTGCATTCAACGGGATTGTGGAAGTTTGATTCTCGCCACGATGGTTTTTGGGTTTGTGTTGAGCTTATTGTGTGCAATTTGATAATTTTGAATTTAGATTGATGTAATTTACATTCTTATTGGTCTAGGGATGAGTTCTTGAGGTTCAAAATATAATTCGGTGAGACGAGAATATTTGGATTATTATATATATATATATATATATATATATATATATATATATTAATCATTATACCAAGACCATAGTTCACCTTGTAAGATAGTAAGACCATTAATAGTTCATTTTTAATATATTGAATGTTTGTTTTTTGCGTACTTGGTTCAGGGATGCGTTCTTGAGGTTCAAAATATAATTTGGTGAGTCGGAATATTTGGATTATCAAATACGGAGTATATATTAATCATTATACCATGAATCATAGTCCACCTTGTAAGGTAGTAAGGTGGACCACTAACGGTTCATTTTTAATATATATTGAATGTGCATTTTTAATACATTGAATGCTCGTTGTTTGTGTATTAAGAGTTATTTATTTAGTATATTTAGTATACTACTAAATATCATGGTTGCAAAACTCGGCTGCCTAGGCGTTAGGCGGCACCCATCTTTGCCGTTTTGGCCTATACTCGACCAAAACTCGGCCAATATTGAACCTTTTGTACAAAAAAAAAAAGCTAATAATAAATATTTATCCATAGTCTATCCTTATACCATGGACAAGGGTTCACATTGCAATGTGGATCTTGATACATGTGTATGTGTTTGATGTTGAGTTTTTGTGTCTTGTTATGAAATTCTGTACCTTAATAGTATGAATTTTGTACATGAAACAAATTAGTAATTGTATATTATGTTTTGAATTTGAGTCTTGTGTTTTGAAATTCTGTGCATATGAACACAAATTATGTAATTAAATCATATTTGAAAATAAGTAAATATATAACATGCGTATGTGTCTCGTGTTGTATTTTTTGTGTCGTGTTATGAAATTTTGTATTTTACAAATATAAATTTTGTATTTCGTCATTTGGATTCAATTTCCATAATGATACGTGGATCATGGTCCATACAAATGGCCTATACATATAGTTTGGGCCTTTATTGGAATTGGGCTTGACTTATTTGCATTTAGTTAAATAAAAGCCCAGTATGTTAGCCTACTAAGCAAATTATGCTGTGGAACAGCTAGCTTGCTTTCACTTGGTATCGGATCTTTCCTAAATGAAGAATTTGCCTCTCGACGGGAACTCCTAGTCTCATAAAATGAAAATATGTATGTCCGAATCGATCTCAACGGATCCCTCGTTACTGCCCAGAGGAGAAGAATAGGTAGGGATGAAAGGATTGGAACCCGTGAAATTTTTTACCCAAAACAAAGGCGCTACCAAGCTGCGCTACATCCCTTTCAATTGGTCTACGAACCGTGTTCACCTTGCAAGGTAGACACAGTTCCAAAACTGTTTCTAATTGTGAATATAGAATTCAAAAATTATGAACATACAGTTCTATAATTATGAACATAGAGTTTTGTAATTGTGAATATGAAGTACAAAAATTATGAACATAAAGTTTTATAATTATGAACATATAGTTCAGTAATTATGAACATAGAATTCTGTAATTGTGAATATAGAGTTAAATAATTGTGAATATGAAGTTCAAAAATTATGAACATAGAGTTTTATGATTATGAACATAGAGTTAAGTAATTATAAACATAGAATGTAAGGTGGATACGGTTCCACGACATAACAATTGGCCTTAAATCAAGTTACTATATAATGAATGTACTGCATGTAATACTATATTATGACTAATCAACATATTCTCATACAACAATTAATAATTACTCCGTACTAAAGTTTAATTTAATTGTTTATGTCAACTATCGTGTAGTGTGATAGCATCCCGATTACCTTTGGATGGGTATAGGTTCGAACTCCGGTGTTGGGGGCTTAGATTCTTTGGGCTGAACAGATACTATCTTGTAAAGAATCATGAGTATTTCAATTTTTTTTAATTGTTTATAGTTTATTATAATATTTCTAATCTACTCAAAATTATCTTGAAAGGGCTCAATCTTGCATTAATCACCTTTCTTAAAAGCTTGTATATGTCATGTATGTGGTACCATTGTCACAATTAATTGTTGAAAATGTGACAATAGGTTTACTACATATTATAGAGAATGGAAAACTAGATAAATGAGAAATTTTAAAAAATAAATAAAAATTAAAGAATTGAAACAAACGCAACCTAACTTCATTCATCAACAACCACTTTTGTGCTTATAATTGATAAGTTATATTAGTTGTCGAGTCAGAAATGGGATTACATTGGATTAGGAGGGTGATAGGGGGTTTGGTCCTCCATCTTATATTGAGGAAGAGAGGGATTGATGGAGAGATTGAGGAAAGAAACCTAGAAATGAGTTGGACATTAATGTGGTTCCACCAAATCCTCAGCCATTGTCTTTGCCACTCCCATGTGACTATGCCTCCTCTTCCACAACAAGAGAGCAGCTGTATATGAATCTAGGTTGGGCTTCTTATGGTTTCATGATTCATACAGATCATGTCTCATTTCTTCCAAAAATATCTTCTTTTATCTTATTAATAACACCCCCTTTAACCAGCTTGACTGGCGTGAGTGGTCGTGCACTCTTGTCCCTTAAGAGAGGTCGGGAGTCTAGTCTGAAAAATCCAATCTGGCCAGCACTATACCCTTTAATTGGACCCGCCCGGTGCGAACGGGGATTAGTTTGGATATGATTCGAGCTTAAAGGTGCCTTCTACAGTTAGAGCCTGCTCAGGACAGTTCATAAAATTTATTTTTGTAAGAGTGGTTATAATTTTTATAAGTTACTATGCAATAACTTTTTCATTTTTCAAATTGTGTTTTGTTTTCTGGTGGTCTGGTGGGAAGGCCAGCCAATGATTTATGTAGGTTAATTATAATCTTGGCTTATTAAAATGATTGCATTTCATCAGAATTGAGGACACATAAGCCAAGCTATCCCCTTTTCACTCTTCTAAATTCTATCAAGGAGAATATATGTTTAGGACATATATACTATTAGCTTTGAAGATGACATAGTAATATGAATTTGGTTTGTGCTATACTGCTATTCAAAGAAATCATTAGAGAGATCGAATTTGTATCGTTAAACATTTTCACTGAGAAACCAAATTCAGCATTATGTCATCGAGAACATGTGACTGATTGTTAGCAAATAAAAGAAAATAAAGTTACACATTTTACTACTAGCTGTATTTTTTAGTGGAGTGATAAGCGCTTAATCTGACATTTAATTCTTATCAGTCCACTTAAACATTGGTTGGTAGACATAATATCAATTGAAAAGGAATGAAACTGGGACTGTCCATTCTCAAGTAAGGTATTGATTTAGCATTAAATTTGCACATTTTGGTCCCCAATCCCACACACACCCACCCACACCTTGGCATGTGACTTGCTTGCCTTGTAGGAATGCCATAAGCCCATCTTTTTTCCAATCTTAGCAATAAAAACCAACTAGAATTTGGCACATCATTTTCCCCTCATTGGTTATGGGTGATGGAATTGCAATGCCATTGTGGCTCTCTCTCCCCCCCCCCCCTATCCCACCCCCTTCTTGGTACATTGCATTTTTTTCAGCCCTCTCTTGCTAGCTGTTGATAGTTAGCAAGAACCTAGCTAGCATTGTCACATGATAAAAATCCAAGGTATACTCTACCAAATTGTAATTTTGTTTTGAACACAAAAAGAGTCAAATTACTTTTGCCATCATTGGAACACAAATAATACACCCATCATGGAAGCATGAGAAGTTGTCAACATTCTTGGGATGTTGAGGTCTCATCAACCCTTACCCTCCCCACCCACTTCATTTTATTACAAGAAATCATAGTTTCATGATCATAATTATATGAGAAAAAAAAATGTCATTTTGAATTTTCAGTTACACCCTATAATTAAATTCAGTCCTTCAGTACTCATACGAGTGTATAAATGAGATGATGGGAGAGTCTCTCCCAGCTTAACAAGAGGGCTCAAACTCATGATTTGAGTCAGAGTAATGCAATTACCTTAAATCTACATGATCAGTTTCAGTGTGTGGTTCTAGTTGACTAGTCGAGAAAACTTGTAGTCAAACAAAAAACCCAACCCTTCAATTATTATTGTATAAAGTTTAAATAGTAGGCGCTTATATTTATATGAGACTGACGTTCCGATATGATGTTCCAAAATTTATTTGACAGATTTTGAGTATAATTCCAACCTAGTGATGTACATAGAAATATGCAATTTCTCTTCTACTACCATCAATCTCTTAAAAAGGCATAGGCAAAAAGTATGTGAGAAAAGAAATGAATAATTATTAGTTTCCCATCTGGCAAGAAATGAAGATTGAAGACAAACAAATTATTGATGCTGATCCTATTAATGATTAAGAAATTGGTAAATGGGCAGGTAAGATACAGAAAGATCATCCAAGTATGAACAGTGAGATATGGGAATATATATATAAATATAAATAATGAAGTGATAGATAATAAGGGCATGAATTGAAGAAAATGAAAGAGAGGATAGGAGTGTATGTATGTATATATATGTGTAGTCTTAGGTATAATACATACAGATGCATAATGGCAACTGCCCTTTGGTCTATGGGAGCCCAGACAAGGAAGTAGCATTAAATCAAGGGCAGACAGGAGCCAGCTCAGTCACAAGTCACAAATCAAGAAGGGGAGACAATTAAGATTTAATTAAGGTTTAAGGTAGATCTTTATTAAGCATGGGGATCTTAATTAGGTTAAAGTAAGGGGGTGGGTGAGCTGGCCAGTGGTTTGGGATGTGAAAAATCCAGAGTATGTTGCAGAAGAATTGAAGCTAAGGGGTATAGTATAGTATGGCTAAGTACCATACATACATACATACATACCTCTGTGTGTTGTCTTGTTCTTCTTGTCTAATTTCCACTCTCTCATCTTTTTGATTCTCTCTCTCACCAAGGTTCAATCAGATGCTCCAAAAGTTGTGAAAAGTAGTGTTTTTGCTTAGCTTCTTAAATTAATTATTTCTTGTCACATGAATCAATCAGTATGTGTAGTGTGTCATCTGCAGCTTTGGTTGTTTTTGTTGCCTGTTAGTTGTCATGCTTAATTGCCCTTTATTCAATATATATATATATATATATATATATATATATATATATATATGTATCTTAGTAGAGTAAGTTTAATTTGCAGGATTTGTCCAAAAAAAGGTCAATAGACTTTTTCTGTTAAGAGTTGATGAACATGTAAGTTGTGGAATCAAGTTAATAGTCTAACCAACTTAATTGGCTTAGTTTGCTCCTGCTAGGAGTCGAATTTGTAAGTTGTGATTATCAAGTCAACAACCTGATTAACTTGTCTGGGGTTACTCTTGAGAATTATACTTATGCTCAATGAATTTTCATTCTTTCAAGTCAATAAGTCATTACAAGAAAAATATTAGTTCGTCGCCTGACTTAAAGGTTATGACGGGATGCGACGATATGGAAGCTTGAATCTCAGTGGAAACATGTATGAAAAAAATGGCTCAAGGATGATTGAAGGTCTGGATTGGACCCTTGTGCGCATGTGAAGACTAGGATTTGACGGGTGGGTTGATACTTGATAGGCTCTGGGGATAGGATCTTGTGGGCTTAGGATTAATCCGGCGAAACTAAGATCACCAAAATTATTATTTTTTTTTTTGTTTTTTTTTTTAAAAGGAAAACAAGTTACAACTTGTTAATTGCATCAATTAAGGATGTGATTACTATCATACCCCAATTGCAAATTCATTACTTCAAATACAATTATTCCTAATATTTTATACAATTCACATTCAAATCACTTATAGTTCAACTTAAATCCGGCCCCTAATCATTGGTAAAGTTATGACTGAAATAAATAAATAAATAAATAAATAAATAAATAAATAAATAAATAAAGATATATATATATATATATATATATATATATATATATAACTCAAACCAAACATATATGAATTATTTTGGATATCAAGGTTAAAAAATCACTTATAATTTTGAATTTATGTGATTTTTATACAACACTATAGTCTCAAAAAATTAAATTAAAAAATGAGTATTAGCAAACATAATTTATAAACTAAAAACAAAAATAAAAAAACAGAAAACAAGTAATAAAATGTGAAAAAGAAAAAGAAAATCGAAAATTGGAGTAAACAAGCCTCAGATAGATTGTCCAACCATTTTAATTATAAAAATGACATTATTATTTGTATTAATTCTTTTATCACATTTTTAGTTATTTGATAATGCAATTTGTGAAGTGTAACTTCTATATACATTTGCTATTGGCCTATTTTGCTACCACGTTATCAAATGAAGCCACTAGACTACTAGTACAACAAATTGTGTAATTATTATTATTATTATTATTATTATTATTATGGTCTACAAAAAAATTGTCTAATCAACTACACCAATAAAAGAATTTCCTCCAAATTCGACTATTGTTTGTATGACCCATATCCTCATTATCACCTGAAACTCCAAGTCTCTACCTATTTAGGTATCTCACATTCTAATTTAAACATTTTTCTTGAATTTCATACCTTACTTGTCTATCGCTCTCTCCTCAATGAGAATGTGTTGTCAACCCACCGTTGGACATTTATTTGCTTCAAACTCCATCGTCAAATCAACGCTCTTCCGTCACCGATCATCACTATTTTCATTTTCCATCGGCGACACTCCATCGCTCTGATTTTCGTCAGCGACTCTCCGTCGCTCCGATTTTCTATCAGCAACTCTCCGTCGTTTTGATTTTCCATTGGCTACTCTCTGTCGCTCCGATTGTCCATCGTCGAGTCTATGGTGTGTTGATTTCCATTATGCGGTGTGCAACGATCGTGCGGCCTCATCTCGTGCCATGGTCGTGCTGTCGTCTCATGATGCACCCTTCCCGTGCGACGATCGTGCGGCTATCTCATCGCAGATTCTCTACTTCTTCGATCTTTCATCACAGATTCTCAACTTCTTCGATCTTTCACCCCTGGCTCTCTATTGCTTCGATCTTCATTTTCAACTCTTCATTGCTTTGATCCACCATCGCTTACTCTCCACTGCTTCAAATCTTCATCGCCGACTCTTACTACTTTTGCATTTCGAGTCCACTTCAACTACCTGTTTGAGCTTTTTACCCCTATACCGAGGTAATTTAAATCTCTTTGTAGTTTGAAATAATATAGAGAATAAATATATTGAAAGTGTAGAATGAGTAAAAAATAATTCAAATTGGTCTCTCAATTATTTAGTTAATTTTTGTTGTTTATTACCCTAATAATTGTTCTACATCTTTTCTCATTAATAATAATAATAATAATAATAATAATAATAATATTAATATATATATATATATATATATATATATTTTGATGTGATGATTACAACTAAAGTTAACAAATTAAACAGATCACAATTAATTAACTCAATTACATAATTAAATTATAACAATTCTAAACAATAAGCTAAATCAAACGCAATCTTTTTTGAGTAACAAAATGGTTTTTTTTTTTTTTTTTTTTTTTTTTTTTTTTGTAATTAAAACATCATTGATTTCATTGTCCTTTCTGTTTTTTCTCCATTCCACTCAAGTTTTTTTTTTTTTTTTTTTTTTTTTTAAGTACTACTGACTTTATTTCAAAAAAAATGTACTACTGACTCTATTTGTTATTCTTCCAAAAGATGATGTAAATTATGGTGACTCAACTGAACATGAACCATAGAGGCTAGACCAGTGTTCACTGCGCACAAGGAACCCCCCCACTTTGAGAAGTTGCGCCCGTACTGCCGCTGGTGAGACTTGATCCCTAGTCATTCTTCCAAAGTTTCACCTCTATGACCAGTTGAGCTACCCATGCGAGCTTATTGTTATTGTTATTGTTATTGTTATTGTTATTATTATTATTTTTTTTATTATTTTTTTTTGGTCCACAAAAAAAAAAAAAAAATTGCTTAATCAACTACACCAATAAAAGAATTTCCTCCAAATTCGACTATTCTTTGTGTGACCCATATCCTCATTATCACCTGAAACTCCAAGTCTCTACCTATTTAGGTATCTCACATTCTATTTTAAGCCTTTTTCTTGAATTTCATACCTTACTTGTCGATCGCTCTCTCCTCAACGAGAATGTGTCGTCAACCCACCGCTGTACTTTTATTTGCTTCAAACTCCATCGTCAAATCAACGCTCTTCCATCACTGACTCATCACTACTTTCATTTTCCATCGGCGACACTCCGTCGCTCTGATTTTCCATCAGCGACTCTCCGTCGCTCCGATTTTCTATTAGCAACTCTACGTCGCTCTAATTTTACATTGGCTACTCTGTGTCGCTCCGATTTTCCATCGTCGAGTCTATGGTGTGTTGATTTCCATTATGCGGCGTGCGACGATCGTGAGGACTCATCTCGTGCCATGGTCGTGCTGTCGTCTCATGATGCACCCCTCCCGTGCGACGATCGTGCGGCTATCTCATCGCGAATTCTCTACTTCTTTGATCTTTCATCACAGATTCTCTACTTCTTCGATCTTTCACTGGTAGCTCTCTATTGCTTCGATCTTCTTTTTCACCTCTTCGTTTCTTTGATCCACCATCGCTTACTCTCCACTGCTTCAAATCTTCATCGCCGACTCTTACTACTTTTGCATTTCGAGTCCACTTCAACTACCTGTTTGAGCCTTTTACCCCTACACCGAGGTAATTTAAATCTTTTTGTAATTTGAAATAATATAGAGAATAAATATATTGAAAGTGTAGAATGAGTAAAAAATAATTCAAATTGGCCTCTCAATTATTTAGTTAACTTTTGTTGTTTATTACCCTAATAATTGTTCTACATCTTTTCTCATTAATAATAATAATAATAATAATAATAATAATAATAATAATAATAATAATAATAATAATAATAATATATTATTATTATTATTATTATTATTATTTTTTTTTTATGTGATGATTACAACTAAAGTTAACAAATTAAACAGATCACAATTAATTAACTCAATTGCATAATTAAATTAAAACAACTTAATTACACCCCCCCCCCCCCAACCCAAATAAAACTTCTAAACAATAAGCTAAATCAAACGCAATCTTTTTTGAGTAACAAAATGGTTTTTTTTTTTTTTTTGGTAATTAAAACATCATTGATTTCATTGTCCTTTTTGTTTTTTTCTCCATTCCACTCAAGTTTTTTTGTTTTTTTTTTTTAAATTTTTTATTTAAGTACTACCGACTCTATTTTATTGTAATTTCTATCCATATATACTCTATCAACTTATTATAGCACAAAGAGTCAATGCTCTCACTGAAGTTCAAATTTGTTTATTGTTATTGTTATTGTTTATTATTATTATTATTATTATTATTATTATTATTATTATTTTGGTCCACAAAAAAATTGCCATCGACTACACTAATATAATAAAAGAATTTCCTCCAAATTCGACTATTCTTTGTGTGACCCATATCCTCATTATCACCTGAAACTCCAAGTCTCTACCTATTTAGGTATCTCACATTCTATTTTAAGCTTTTTTCTTGAATTTCATACCTTACTTTTCTATCGCTCTCTCCTAAACGAGAATATGTCGTCAACCCACCGCTGGACGTTTATTTGCTTCAAACTCCATCGTCAAATCAACGCTCTTCCATCACCGACTCATCACTACTTTCATTTTCCATCGGCGACACTTCGTCACTCTGATTTTCCATCAGCGACTCTCCGTCGCTCCGATTTTCTATCAGCAACTCTCCGTCGCTCTGATTTTCCATTGGCTACTCTCTGTCGCTCCGATTTTCAATCGTCGAGTCTATGGTGTGGTTATTTCCATTATGCGACGTGCGACGATCGTGCGGCTTCATCTCGTGCCATGGTCGTCTATAATTAGGGAGCCAAAAGTGCTATTTTATAATGTTTACATAGTTAAATGTGCGGATTTTCTGGCAAATCTTGATCAGACCAAGGATACGGGTACAATTGTCTTAAAAGGTCCTCCTGATGACATTTTGGGGCTCCTATCGGCTGATGCCAATGGTACTAGGTCTAAAAGGGTCAGTACGTTAACTCCCGCCCTGGGCGGGAGTGTTCTTACTCCAAAAAGAAGAAGAAGAAGAATGATTTACCTGTGTAAAACTAATAAATAAAGAAAATGGCACAATATTGTACCTAAAAATGTCGTATTTTAACAATAAAAAGTGACGGAGGCATATATATAAGAGTTTTCTCCATAAATTGTGTAAGTGATTAAATATATATCATTTTCTATATATCATCAGCCATTGCCTGAGATGTGCTTGGACTTCCTCAAGGAAGGCTTTGTTCTTAGAATGAGCTGATTTGGGTATTCTAACCCAACACCACCCCCCCCCCCCCCCGCGAAATATATATCATTTTCTATTTTTAAAATTCAATTTATTTTTTTATACATATGATATTCCAATAATTACCCAATTAATAAATTAAGAGTAATTATGGAAGAACATGGTTAAGTGTAGTTTAGAATGTTGAGTTTGTCGTGTAGCAATGTGGCGGGGGACATATCCCTCTCTAACTGATATCTAGAAGCGTGCATATTACAAAGCACAATGTTGTAGCACCGATGTTAACATTAACAATTAACAATTATTATTAATTAATATTATAGGCTACGATAACCAGCTTAGTTGACGTTATTTACCGTGTACTCTCATTGCTTAAGAGAGGTTGAGAGTACAAATCTCTTATTGTATGTAAAATTAATCAATCTGACCGTACTTTGTCTCTTAATTGAGACGACTCTGTGTGAATGAGAATTAATCTGAGTATGGTACGAGTTTACAATTAGAGCCTGCTCAAGACACCTTGTGATTAAAAAAAAAAATATTATAGGCTCGATTATTGTATTCATTGACGCTAATCAATAAAAGGCACGTACGTTATTAAACAAATCAATAAGTATTAATGCTTAATTAATCATTCATTCATTGCGCGTAACGTAAATTAAAAGTTGACTTGAAAGGCGACACAACATTTTTGTTAGAGAGCAAAACGTGTTTTATCTTATTGATTTAGTACGTACGAATAAGATTAATTTGTTGTATTTTTATTTTTATTTTTGTCTTATGTAATTAAGTACAGATGTAATGTAATGCCAATAAGAGCTTGGTGAGACACTTAATTGTAGTTGTGGGCAAAGTACAATTATTAACGGAAACAGAAAAATAATGTAACTGTACACTACTGATTAATAATCAGGTGGCTATGATTCTTGTGGCACGTAATTCGAGATTAGCGACGTGATAAGGAAGAATAAAAAGCTACCAGTACACGCTGTGTCACATACACTATGTTTCTGCATGTACTACCACAAGGACTGGTTATAATTTTTTTTTTTTTTTTTAAACATTGGAATATATTTATTTTATTTCTCTTCCGATTTTTTTTTAATCTATTAGGTTTCTCGAGTTACTGAAGGAGATAAATTATGAATTGTCTAAACAACTTTTCTGTTAGTTTCTGTCGTACGCACAGGGTCCGACAGACTATTTGGAAGGATATAAATCACGGTGACTCAGTGACTCAACAGACATCGCCAAATGTCGATGCGCGATTGAACATAATCTCCACACTGCCGCTGCCGAAATTTGAACATTAGTATCTTCTCCCAAATACTGTCTATTGAACTATTGAGCTAAACTCGTGGACATTTAGTTAAATAAGTGAATGGGACACATTTATAGACGATTACTAAATACTTAAACTACTTGAATCCCAGTGGTGCCTCATCAAGAAAACTAAAGGTCATTGTTGGATTGGATGGAAAGATAATTAATGGTGAGATATATAGTTAATTGGGTTTAGTAAGTTTTAAGTATATGATGCATTAAACCAATCTTTAATTTGTTGAAATGAATATAGTATTCTATTTGAAAATTGGTATATGTTTAGACTTTACTTTAATTTAGAGTGAAATTCACTTTTAATCTTCCGTACGAGGATGGTAGTATAATAAAAAATATTATTCCCTAGTATACTTGGAGTCGAAGATTAAAAGTGCTGAACTAATTAGATTTGAAATTACTGATATATGTGATGAATCAGAAGTGAAATTAACTCAATTGTATAATTTTCTTTAGATTTAATTTTGAATTTAATCATGTGAATATCACTTATTTTCAATTTTAGTCATTGACTTTTAAAGTTACTAAATTTAATAATTGATTATTGAATTATTTCCAATTGTAATCGACGGTAAGCTTTTCATTGTGTGAACAGTTAAAATTGAGGGTAAAATTATGAATGCTGGAATAAGAAAATTAAGGCTTTATTCACCGTTTTGAGAAACAATTAGCGCAATATAATGGTCATGACTTTTCAACCCTCAATGTCAACTTAACTATTCACACAAGGCGTAGCTGCGCTACCAGTGGATTGCAATTATAAATGATTCAATACTTAAAGACTAAATTTAGTAACTTTAAAAGTCAATGAGTAAAATTAGAAATAATTATTATCGTCAAATGGCTAAATATGAAATTAACTCATAAAACCCGCATAGGCAGCTCAACTAGTCATAGAGGTGAAAAGTTGAAAGAATGATCAGGGATCGAATCTCACCAGTAACAGTGTGGGAGCTACCTCTCAAAGTGAGGGGGCTCCTTGTGCGCACAGGTCAGAGTGTGTGGGCCCTTAAGGTTGGGGTTCAACCTTGGAAGAATGAAATTAACTCATAAATGCACAATGCAATACAGTTTCAACTAATGAAACATATGTGGTGCAACAATCAATAATGAGTAGCTGATAAATACAAAAATAGTGTATGATATGTTGTTGTTTTCACCTCTAAAAATGTAATAATTATGCAAGGATTCACATGATGGATGGCATGCTTTGATTCTTTTAACATAAGCCCAAGAAAAGAAAAGGTTTGGGGGTGGGGGTGAAAGATTAAGAGAAGGGTGATGAGTGAATTAGCACATGCATGCTTTGGAGGGTTAGGCAGGGGGACCATCCAATTCCAAGAATTGAAGAATGAGAGATTTGAGAAGCTCCCAAAAAGCAATACACAAAAAGGGAACTTTCTTCTCTTTAATGTTCACTACATACTACCAGATTACTGTTAAATTAACTCACAGTTGCCAAACCCCATAAAGGAGAATGCATTTTTAAAAAGGGTATTAATTATTTGCATTTGCATGCTTAGATTCAAAACCACCTTTAAATAAATTTATTTGCTTCAAAAGAACATCTCATTTCTTGGGCATTGCAATTCTTCTTTAATTTGCCTTATTAGCTTTCTCTTTTATATATTTATTTATTTATGATCTTCTTGTTAATTGTGTGTATAGTAGGCACCATAATCTATGAATTTAACAATAATTTCTAAGCACCTTCCCCCTTGTACTGCCTTGTTAGGACAACCTCAGCTTCCAAGAATGCTCTCTAATTCATACATTAATCCTTTTTCACCTTTCTTATACATTTTATGTCTTCCAATATATGTACATACATATATATGCAATGTTGAATGTTGTAGTGCGGTGGAGACATCCTTCCAACATAAACTACTAAAATACTGTATTTTATTTATCACTAAGTTTTCATAATATTCATATTATTCTTTATCTAAGTAAGGCGATTTTGATTTGAGTTTCAATTCATCTTAGAAGATATAAGAAATGTAAAATTAGAAAAAGTTACAAGTGTATAACAAAATAAGCATAATGTATTAATTGTACATCTTGCAATGCCTAATTATGAAATATGTAATGCCTAAATGTGCAATCTGCACGATCACACAAGAGCATAAGAGCAGTACGTGGTTCTCAATAGATCCTGCTAGGACAGATGATAGACGCTCGTCATGTTCATCAATGATTGATGGTTTTAGTAACAAAAATATATGATCAATTTTATTCAAATTTGTAATATTTATAAAGCTAACCCCACCCCTTTTCCCCTTATTTTTCACCCGCCACCAATTGTTGATATACCAAAATAGGTGGATTAGATCAGTCCTCACTTTTCGGTGAAAGTTTGTTCTCATTGAACCCCCTCATATATATATTGGAGAAAGGATCAAATGAGAACATTTTAGCCATGTAAAAACTGCGGACTAAATCTGTCTGGCAATCCTGGTTGATCAAAGGGCCATAAAATAAGGAAAAAATGTAGTTACATTTTGATAAATATTTCAAATTTGAAATACATCTCGTAACAGTTAACTATTCAATTGCTAATATGTAACCATGTAATGCACCTTTACGTATCAGCATTACAATTATGAAATTTCAATTTTGAGTACACATCTACATATCAACAACTGTATTTATAATTGTTACGCGTGATAAATATTTACAATTCTCACTGGAAGCATGATTCTCATCTGAATATGCCCACTATATATATATATATATATACACACACAGAGTGAAGATATTTGGTCCAACATCGAGGCAAACGTATGGTGACAAGTGTTGAGGCAAGGGGTGGGTGCGAAGCGTGATTCAATGCCCAATTTTGCATCTCTGTTTTCGAGCTATGGCCTATTGGCAAGTCCACTTCATAGAGCTCTGAAAATCATTCTTTGGTACTTTAATTTTTTTGCTGTCATCTTAACGAAATTGCTCAAAAGAGAGGAGAAATTAAAATTAAAATCTAAAAAATGTATAGAAATTAGAAAGAGTGTCAATTCCATCCAACACAAACCTACCATATTTCACAATCATGAAGGGGGTATATATGGTAATATAACAAAACTGTGTTAGGACTACTTCACATATACATTACATACACATAAGGGATGATGATGATGATGGGGATCGGAGCTGATTGGGTCACCAAGTTAAACCAAAAAAAAAAAAAAAAGATTTTAAAAAAATCCTAAAAGACTAAAAGACGCTAGCCAGGGGAGGTAGCTAGCATGCTGAAAATCCAAACTCTTTGGCAAAACACAGAGCATGCCTCTACTTTTGGGTCAGTCATTCTATTAGCAATTGGCCATTGGGCAAAGGGCAATTAAGGAATCACACCGATTTTATATCCTAATTTCCTACAACTTATGCTTCTAATAAACATTTTTTTCCTCCTTTTTCTTTTCTTTTTTGTTTTCTTGGTGGGTCATTTGAGAAGCTAAGCATATATGCACTCACACAACGGAAGGATAGGGGTAGTTTAGGTATTTTGCGCTACCAGGACCCTTGATCTTGCATGGTTGTGGTTTCGGGTTCATGTTCGGGTAAGCGTTGAAATATGAGGGGAGCCCCGAATTGTGGGTGCAGAAGCATCAACACCGTCGGAGCGTGTTTATAACGCGGCGACAACCGGATGGAGAAGCGTTGGAGCATGATCGCCAACGTAAGCTTCGTTTGAAGGATTGCGAGGTTTTGTCCGATGCACTGACGAACGCCCAGCCCGAAAGGAATGTAAGCCACGGGATGCTTGGCTGCGCGGGCCACCCCTTCTGAGAATCGGGCCGGGTTGAACTCGTTGACGTCATTGCCCCATATGGCTTGATCATGATGAACGGCTAGGATGGGTATGAGTAGCTCAGTCCCACGCGGGATCTTGCATCCTCCGAGCTCCACGTCAGCCTTTGCCCGACGGATGGTGGCGACGATCGGAGGGTAGAGACGTAAGGACTCATTCAGAATCATGCTCAACTGTGCCACCAAAACAAAAAACAAAAAATTAGTTGAAATGACAAAATTGCCCTCCTTTGGGAGAAAAAAAACAAACATTAGTACTTGCTAAACAACAATTAATGATTTCCAAATTAATATGAGAGGGGGTAATTAAGGTGGAAAGTAGAAGACAAAAAGATGAATATATATTTTTGTCTTGATCACACTAAAAAGGTGAGAGTAAATGAGGAAGGCCTACCATCTTAAGCTTGACAATATCATCTTTGGAGGGTATGTCACGTGGTCCGCACACCTTGAGCACCTCCTCACGTGCTTGGTCCTGCCAGTGTGGGTGCATCGCCAGCAGCACCGTCGTCCACGTCAGCAGGTTGGACGTCGTTTGCTCCCCGGCGAAGAAGAACGTCTTGCACTCCTCCGCAATGTCGTTGACGGTGATCGTCGACGCCGGTGACGGCGACGGCGACGGCGAATAGCTCACCTCGCCCCCTCCCTTCTTGGAAGCTTCCTTCATGCTGGCTTGGATCATGAGTCCCAGCAAATCCTTGGGCCCGCTCTCAAGATTCTCCTTCCCCCAATTCCCTCTCCTTTCTTCGATAACCTTCATTAATGATTTCTTTATCTCCTTCTCCAATTTCCAAGATTTTATGTTCCTTTTCGTGGGCAGAAATCTTCATTTCACCCAAAATTTTTTAAAAAGAGTTAATTATAGTAATGAATATATAATTAATCTGGGGCTATAATCAAGAAGAAGAAGAAATTAACCTGTAGCCGGGGATGAAAACTTTCTGGAAGGCTTCACTGGCGAGAACCATTTGTTGAGCTTGAAGCCTAAAAATGGCTTTGCCATCTTCATAGCTATGGCCGAAAGCTGTCTGGGCAACAATGTCTTCTGTCAAGGTTTGGAACCATTCCGAGACTTCAATTTCCACCTCTCCATCTCCAACCTCCTTTGACCATTTCTCCAACATTTCAACCACTTTGCCGGCGGCCACTGGTATCAACATCTGAGATAGATTTAATTTCAAGAAAAAAGATCAAATTTTGAGTCAAAATTTCATTTAATTTCCCCCATCCATAATCCAGTAACAGTAACAGAGTGTTTAATTTACCTTGAGATTCTCCATGTGGAAAGTAGGGGTGATGATTTTTCTGTGGAGTGCCCATTTCTCACCCTTGAGGCTCAAAAGCCCGTCGCCTTCAAGCTGTCTGATCAAAGGGTGCGCCTCATTTTTCTCGTAGAATTCTGATTTTGATGTGAAGATTTCTCTAATCAGGTCTGGATCAGCAACCGCCAAACGCGCCGTCGGCCCGAACCACACTAGAAATGTTGCACCTGAATATAATGGAACTTTCTTTCATTAATTATATAATAATAATAATAATTAACTACTAATTTACAATCCAAAAAAAAAAAAAAGAAGAATGATATGATGGATAGGGCAGGGGCCCTACAATTGTGGGGCGGGGGGCAAAACAAGAAGGTTAAGAAGAAGACAACTCAAAACTATGGCACTAACAAACGGAAACAGACTTCATCATCAAAGAAAAAGAAAAAAAGGTTTCAAGGATTCAATCATAAGCTCTTTGGATGAAAAGTTGAAAGGAGCCATAGAAACTACTATCTATCCCATTATATTGTTACAGTTTTTGGACCACAAACAAACGTTGTCACCATGTCTTCAGACCACAGCTAACATTAATCTGAGAATGAATTAACCCAAAAATCTGGGCAAAAGAGAAAGGGATAGATGGAGCAGACTGAAACTAACACTCAAGTTTATCATCACAAGTTGAAAGGTAGTATAGGATTGGGAAGAAGTCAGCTTTTAAAAGATGTTAAGAATCTTGAAATCATCATTACCATAAAGTACTATACTATACTCAGCTCTCATCAATTCAACCTCAGATTCTCCATTCCCAAACCCAAAATTAAAAATTTTTTTAAAAAAGGCCCAGAAACCGATCAAACTCCATAGTTTCTGCAACGTAACAGTGAAAGTTGGTGGCTTTTGAGAAGAAGAGAAAAAGAACACAAAAACATGGTGGCTCACCGTAGATTTTCTTCCAATGATGGTAGAAAGGGAGGACTCTAGGGAGAATGTTGTGGCAATAAGTCATGGGGTGAGAGGAGGCTTTCACCATTAGGCTCACAATCTCCTTAGCATTGCCGATGAAGAAGCGGTAAGGAGGGCCTCTTATGCCTTGTTTGGCAAAGTGGTGCTCCATCTTCCTCGGCCTCCACCACAGATACGCCATCCCTCGAAGCACAAACAAACACACCACTGCAGAAATGCAGAGAACCTTCATGTTCTCCCACACCTTCTTCTCTTCTTCCATTTTTCTTTTCTCTTTCTTTCTTTCTTTGTGTTTTGTGTTATGTTTGCTGTGCCCCTTTCTGAGTTTGTTCTCTTTTTAATACCAAAGAATGAAGTATGTAAGAGAGAGAGAGAGAGAGGGGAAAGAGTACAGAGAGAGAGAAAGAGAGAGAGATTGTTTGGCAAGGCCAGCGGCGTAGGGGCCGCCATTGGGAATTATAAGGGTCAACGAATAAATGAAATATTATTTTTGTTTTTTAAAAATTATTATTTGTATTATCACCTTCTAATTGCTCATATATTTATCATCATCATCATGATATATGATGTATGTGTGTATATACGCTTTTTAAAGACAATGCTACCCTTGTCTTTTCTTACAAGTATAAAAATACCTAGTTGCCTTGTGCACAGTGCATTATTGAGTTATGTTTTTTTTTTTTTGACACACAATAAATACAATTTCTCTAATATATTAATATTAAATATCTTCTCCCAAAAGGTTGAATCTCTAACCTCAAGGATCCTCACACCCCAGCCCGACAAAGTATTTAAGAATATTTAAATCACAATGACTCAATAGACAGGACCAAATGCCTATGCGAATAAGAGATCTGTCCATTTTGAATATAATCTTCACATTGCCGCCGCCGAAGTTCGAACCTTAGTCTCTTCTTCCAAATACTGCCTACTTAATACTAAATATCTTCTTCAGGGCAGGAAAGTAACTAAAATAATTTTCTTCAAGAATAGCATTTTTTAAACGTTATATTATTAAGTTACTCGTAAAATTTGTCAAAAGCTTTAAAGGAAAATTTCATTGTATAGTGTACACCTCTATGTGTGTGTGAGAGAAAGAGATATCAAATTTGTAAATAGAATAATATTTATTTATAAAAATATCATAATATTTTCTTGTATTAGTAAGTACTAAGGTGTGTTTTTAACATTGTAAAATTCTTATAGTTTTGAATAATTTCTTGAAATTTTAAAAAGAAGAATCACTCATCACATGTCTACATACCAATTTCAACGAATCCTAACAACATTGAAAGTGATGGTATTAGTAAATTTATACTTTTCTTTGTTCAAGAAAGAACATATAAGTTTGAATTCAAGGATTTAGAAATCATGCAATATGAAAGTGTGAATTTTCATGTGACACTGCTTGGAAAATTGGCGGATCGGATACTATCTAATACTTTTGATCTATCTAAAAATGGACAAAAATTAAAATATATTTTAGAATTTTGGACAAAAATTGGTGGTGGTAGAAAAATGTGACAAAAAATTTCAACAATCAATTATATGTGCTTGAGGTGATTGAGAAATTGAAAGTGGGATATAATTAATTGAGAGGTATGTAGCTTAGCTTATACATTTACTCAGAATTATTCTTAATTATTATAGTAAAGCACTTCTTTGCTACTATATATCTTCAATGTTGTCATAATTATAGTAAACTTCTTTGCTACTATCTTCAATATTGTCATGACTAAAAAAAAAAAAAAAAAAAAGAAGAACAATTTCATATAAAACTATAACTTTTTTTCCTCCTTTTTATTGCTTGATCGATATGACCAAAATGTTTAATCCTTTTGGGAGCGACCTCTGCCAAGTTGGTCGAACCGTTAGTTGGTTAACCACAAGGATGCAAATTTGACTCGCGGTGGGAGCGGCTTATTGGCTTTCTTAGTTTGAATCGGTCAGCTATATATGGATAACCTAGGCTGATTTAACTCATTGTGATCCTTTGTCGGCTTATTGACTTTCTTGGTTTGAACCGGTCAGCTATATATGGGTAACCTAGGCTAATTTAACTCATTGTGGTCCTTTGTTGGCTAGAGTCACAAAGTGAGATTTACTCAGTGCACACCTCTAGATAATGACTGTAAATTTCCCTCGTCACAAAAATAAAATAAAATTATGTCCTTTCCAATTTTAGTAGGAGACACAAAAGAATTTTCCATAGTATTGTTGTTATTATTATTATAAAGACTTACTAAAAATTTAAAATACTTATCTAACAACTCCACGTACAAAAAATCACAACAAACTTATATCAACAAGACTCAAATTCTTATCCATTTATCGGTGGTACTGATTTAAAAAAAAAAAAATTGTCAACAAAGTAAGATTTTAGAGTTAATAAACAATTATATTTAAACATAAGTATACTCTTCACCGTATAAAAAAAAAAAATTAGTGATGGGAAAAATGCCTATTATTGTATAATTTAATGTAATTTATTATATTATTATTATTAATAAGTTGCGTGGATATGATGTTGCAGTCACAAGCATCAAATGAGGCATTACTAGAAAGAAACAGACAGGCATGAGGTGTAAATTTGCTGTTTTTATTAAGCATGCTGTCACATGTTATCAAAATTTCAAACTATAATGCCCCCCCCCCTCCCCCCACCCCCACCCCAAAATTTACATTCAAAGAAAAACATGGCGGAAGAAGAATGGACCATGAAGATTTGGGGGTGTTGGTGTAATAGTATTAATTTTGAGTGTATAATTTTGAATTTCTAGATTAGAACTATTAAATACTTTAAAAAAACAAGGAAAAAAATAGTAACGTTTATTAATTTCTACACGTTAATTATTTTGACTTTATATTATATTTGACAAAAATGTCTCCATTTTACCACATTTTGCAACGCATTGTGCGTGTTTTTTCCGAACAATTTGTTTTTATAGGTGTGTATGGTAGTTATTAGGAAACAATATTTTTTGCCTTTGAATTGTTCTACTTTTAAAATTTTGATTCATGTTAATTGATTTAAACATATTTAATCATTTTTAAGGGATTTAATCATTTAATTATTTATTAAGTTTCTTTCTGTCCGTGGTATTCATGGGCGGACCTAGCATGGGGGCAGCTGCCCCCACTCACCCCACTCCCATCCCATATATAGCCCTTGTATGTATATATGTATGCATATATAGTACACGTTTTAGATATATGTATATAAAAACGAATAAATATACACAATGAATTGCTTGGAGTAGTTGGCAAAGCCGTGCTTGACCTTAGGAATGGCCAGGGGGTCGTATCTCCAATTGTTCACCATGACTCTTTTTTGGCTTTCAGCAGAATCTGTATGGATATATAAATATAATTTTTTAAATATTAATAATGAGATGTGTAATTTATAATGGGTTTTCTATTTGAATTATTTTATCAAATTAATTATGTTTCATATTTTGTTATGAATATTTTTATAAAGTTTTGATGTGTTTTATTTTTCACTTATACCTAACAATATGTATGACTATATCTTTTAAGTGTTTCATTGTTTTTCAAACTATCCCTTTTGTTTTAATGATTTCGTCCCCACTGACAAAAAGTTATGGATCCGCCACGGGTGGTATTATATAATATATTATTATCAAACTCCATTAGCAAACTCTTTTGTTAAGATGTTACTTTTGTCATTTAGAATCAATATCCATTGTTAGAGTTTTATTCTCTCCATGTGAACGTCATTTTTAACCGGAAATATTGATTCTAAATGATCCAAAAAAAATCATATGTCAATAGAGTTTGATAATTATATAATATAAAAGTGCAACGTTATGAACAATTAAGAGACTAAATTTGTTTAAATTAATTTACAGAGATCAAATTTCTAAACATACAACGAAACAATTCATGGGTCAAAAGTGTCATTTTCTTTAGTTATTATTTATTTACGAACATATTTTTTTAGTCCAACAATTTTGTTAAAGTTAATCAGATTGTTGACTCAGTAACCACAAGGTTATAAGTCAGCTCCTAACATAAACATGCTATTGACTTTCTTGTGGTCCTTTGCCGACTAATTAAGATCACAATGCAAGATTAGCGGGTCGAGTTTCTCTCATCAATTAAAAACAAAACATTTGTATTTTAATGTACAAGGTGGAATTTGATACTGAGAGTTTTCTAGGTTTATTTAGTAAGGTGTATGATGTGAGAGTTGATTTTGTAATTTCTAATTCTTTCAAGTCAATAAAAAATTCACAGAGTATATACCAAGTCCAAAAATAACAAGATTAACAACGCACACACACACAAAACACACACACACACACTATTCCTTTACGTTTCAAAAAAAAAAAAAACAACAACACACACAAAAAAAATCAATTTTAATAAGGATATTATTGTTAGGCAAAGACTTAGATGACCAAATTCGACATCCAACTATCAAAACATGGTAATAACTGTTACCGTTGGACTAAGAACGCAAATATGAAACAATAAAATAAAATTATGCATTCACTATTAATTATAGTTTTTGGAGTAATTCTCACTATTTTGATCTCATTCTTCCTATTTTAACTGATTCAAACTCATAGCTCCCTCTAAAGCAACACGAGAAAAAGGTTTTTGTTGATTTAGATTTAGTGTGAAATACATTACATAATTAGCGGCCAAAATTTTCTATTGACACCGGGCATTCTTTCTTCCTTTTACTTTTTTTTTTTTAATAAAAAAATTTAAAGAATATTTTATTTATTGCAACAGTAATTTGACGTTAGTGATCACTGCTGTCACCATTTCCCATCTCTCTCTCTCTCTCTCTGTTGTTTTCCAATGAGTTGTATTCTTTCGTACATCACAAAACTACAATGATTTAATTAATTTTTTTGAAGGTATAATTTAATTAATTTTTCAAATTCTCAATAGTCAGCCAGCAAAAGAAATTCTAAGGATTAATGCCAAGAAATTCTAAGGATTAATGCCATTTGAAGTTTTGTATAACACCATTCCACTCTTTTTTTTGAAAGTTGCTGGCTCTATTACATTGTAGTATCTGTTCATATACTTTCTCAACCTACTAAAACACAAAGAACCAATAACACCTCCATTGAGGCTCAAACTCATAATCTTCCAAATGGAAATCCAACCCGGGTACCATTAGACCACATAGTCCTGGTACACCATTCCACTCTAATTAAATCACAACAAAATTAAATTTATAAATAGTTATCAAATTAAAAATTAAAATACTTCTCACAACCACATATTTAATAATGCGAGCTATTATAGAAATAATATTTTCCAAATTCTAATTATCAGTTATCTTAAAACTCATAAACGAGTATTTCACTTTTCTATCAAAATATAATTAGTTTTAGTGTGTGATTTTAGCTCACTGGTTAAGAAAAAAAATATAAGGAGTAATTAATTAATAATATTGCAAGTTGAGTCACGGAGAATTTGACCAAGTGATTGTTAGTTAGGAGTCTCTTTTGATAAATTATGATATGATAGAAAATTATATCCACTATTTATTCTGGATATATCAATTTCAATCGAAATGATGCTTTTGGAGTCTTCCCAATTGTTCTTAATTATTCTAATTATTATTTTGTTAAACCATTTTTAAAAAATAAAAAAAAAAATTGAACCAAATTAGTTGAAGGGTCATTTCAACTCGTTAATTATTCTATAGTTCGGAATTGATGTTATATATATATATATATATATATATATATATATATAATACATATTATTAAGTCCAAATTAAATGCGTAATATGTACTATAATGTTAATCACGCGTGTGAGCTGATTACTTTTTAATGATCAAGTTGAAAAATGAATTTTGTTTTAACTAAAAGTCTAATATGATATTTCAATTGCACGTTTACGTTTATGTATTATATATACTCAACAAAAATGATAGTAATCTCTTGAATTAGTTGGAAAGAGTACGTGATGTTCGAGATGTATAAGGAATTGTTACAATATACGAAATATTATGTATCTTATTGAGAAAAAAGAAAGGAATTGAAGAAATTGAAGGAAGGAAGAAAGCGATAGTAGCCAACCCCACCTATTCTCAAAATTTCTTTCGTCTCTTCTTCAATTGCGACTAATTTTATTTTGAATTCTTTATTTTTACAAATAATTTTTTAAGTGAATCCTTGGCTTGCTTCTAATGACCTAATTGTTTGAAATTGGAAGGATTTCCATACCTAAAACTCACCACGCATACCACGCATTAGTTGAACAAATGACAAAGAAAAAAACATTGCAAGAAAAACTACCTTAACTATGTCAAGAAAGTGACATTTTATGTATGAAATAGTCCAAAGGCAATTATATACTAATAATGTCAATTCTTACAACTAAAAAATAGTTAATTATTTTTCTTGTTTTTACTTCATTATCATATTACTCGTCCAAAGTCTTCTTCACATACACCTGCCTATATCTGCCTTTATTTTGTGACTTCAATATAGCCATCCATTTATGAATTTTTCTTGTATTTATTATTTTCATTTCAAGTGTGACGTCCGAGTTGAACAACTAACACCAAATCCAAAAAGAATGACATTCAAACTTAGATCTCTACCTTTCTATTTTGGTGGTAATATATATACCATTAATGTTTTCTATCTTTTATTTCATATACGCGGAGTCAAATTGACCCCATGACTTTTTCAATAATAATAATAATAATAATAATAATAATAATAATAATAATAATAATAATAATAATAATAATAATTCCATATACAATAAATTTTCTAAAAATTGAATTTTCGAGCTAGAGTAGTTCAACTCAAAAAATATTTATCTAATATGAACAATATTAGTCTTGTATGATTCTAGTTGTCGCGGAAACCTATGGCCAGACCCCAAAACTCATGCGTTTAGTTTTTTTTTTTTTTTTTCATTTTATTTTTTTAAATAGAAACACTGACTTATAACATTTCTATTTATATGTACAATTGGCAACTGTACAGATCTGAAACTAATTATGCAATCACAAATCATCTACTAATGTGACAATGGTCACCAAATAAGCTAGCTCATAAACCTCAATCACATTGTCATATATGTACAATTAATATGGCATGATTTGAGCTTATTATCCGAATTTAGACTAGGAATTTGAATGCTAAATCAACATTATATATATGTATGTATGTGCAATAGTCAAGAGAAAAGAAAAATCATTCCATAAAGTGGAACTCTTAAAAGTCTATTATCAACCCTCAAGGCAAAAGGGAACAAATGAAAAATCACAATATTGAACAAATGGAATGAAGAATGAGAATATGAATGAAAGATTCAGAAAGAAATGTGTTATTGACTATTTAACCAACAAATATATGATGACCCCACAAGGAGTTGAACAAAAGAATATATATATATATATATATATATATATATATATATATATATATATATATATATATATATATATATATATATATGCAGACCTTTGATTTTTGTAGTTTAATTTTGGTAGTCTTATGTTAGTATGTATACCATAATGATTGAGGGTGCAGTATATGTCTCAGGAATGGAATGGAAGGGAAGGGAAGGCTAGCCGCCTTTACTTAGCCAAAGAGTTTGACTATTTCTTGAGGTGTCAAACTAGGCCTAATATTATTTGATTTTGAAATTGGTAAAATTGCATGCATATATGGATGCCTTCCTTGCTAAACAAATTTCATCCGTCAAGAAATCAAATACATAACATATTCACACAAAGTACAAATAATTGTACCAATTTCTTCATCATTTAATATAGAAATGTTCGCATACACACGGAGCTTTTATTAGGAACAAAAATAAAATTAGTTATCTGTATTCATCCTCAGAAGCAATTACGTTATAGTACTTCTTTTAATTTATTGTTTCTTTGTGTGTTAGGACTTCTTAGCTTGGTACTCAATCGTATTGAATTTTGAGTAATTTGATATGGAATCGGGTCGTCACGTTGATGGAGTCAATGTCAGAGATCTTTTGTTAGGACTAAGTATTTATCACGAAATGCGCAACTTTATTTTCTTATACTTACATAGTAGGCATCAATACCACATTTCGATAGTAGGATGTTGGACTTGACTCTCCAAGCCCATCTTTCAAATATTGTCAAGATCCGTTTACCACTACGCATAAAGCTGTAGTGAAGACACAACTTTATTTATTTACTAGTTTTTTTTTACGCGCATTGCGCGATTGGGATAATGCCCAATGTTTTTTTTTTTTTTTAATAAGTACTTTAAAGTATATCAATGCAAGATTATATTGGAATTGTTCATGCATAGATAATTGAATGTTAAATTTGCGTATTTAAATAGGCAAAGATAATATAGTCAAGATTGATTATAATTGTCAATAAAATAATTGTATAGGTATGATTGAAACCAAATACGGGACATAAGGGAGAGCAAATAAAACTTAGGACATAAAATATTAAATATATACTAATATTGAAGAGCTAACTGCTAATTGTCAAACAAGGACATTGTGAGATAGTTTTCCACTTCAATTTGTTGTGTGATTTGGATACTCTTTTTGTCAATAAATCCCCCAAGTAGTTAACAGGATTGGCTTAATTATATATATATATATATATATATATATTTTAAAACAATTATTATTATTATTATTATTATTATTATTATTATTATATGTATACCCTTAGGTCATTTTACATGTTAATCTAAACAGCTAATTTTTTCAAATATCTTTTTACCAACCGTTGATATAATTCGTTGGTCAAATTCGCTAATATGCTAACGCTAACCGCTAACTGTTGATTATCAAACAAAGACATTGCGAGGTAGTTCTCACTTCAATTTGTTGTGCGATTTGAATACTCTCTTTGTCAACAAATTCCTCAAGTAGTTAATATGATTTACTTTATTAATTATATTTTTTTAATTTTTTCATGGTATTAATAAAATACTTGGTAAATAAATATATAGCATTATTTTGTATTATAACTTTGATATTTAATTAAAAAATAGTGCACAAAAAAGATAATAGACAATGTAGTGAATATAATCAATTGATGAATTTGAATGTAAAAAATTTTTACATTGGAGAAATATAAAGACAATATAACTAATAAAATTATTTCTCTTAATTAATTTATTGATAATGAATAATTTTTTTTAATAAAGACATTGTAGGGACAATGTAGCGAATATAATCAATTGATTAATTTGAATGTAAAGAATTTTTATATTGGAGAAAAATAAATACAATATAACTAATGAAATTATTCTCTTATTTAATTTATTGATAATGAATTATTATTATTTTTTTTAATAAAGACATTATTGTAGACACATAATTATAAATTAAAGAAATGCATATGTATTATTTTTTGTTGTAGCTACTAAATTATTATTTATTAATTTAATAATAGTAAAATAGAGTACTAATTATGTCAACTTTGATTGAGATGAGGTTCGAACCTAAGACCATTTTTATTGAAATCAATAAGTAAGTTAACGGTGAACTAACAGAAATTAACAGAAAAGATAATATATAACGGAAAAGTTAACGGATAATCATTCATTAAGGATAAATTAGGAAATCTTAAGGAAAAATTAAAATCTGATCAATCTGAGTCATTCATTTGATTAAAAAATTTGACCGCCATTTTTTTTACCCATTATAGGCCTAACTCTCTTAGACTCTTATTAGTATAGTAGATACTTGCATAGCAGTTAACGCTATGTTCTGATGGCAAGATACTGGACTCGACCTTCCAAGCCTCCGCCCAACAAATATAAAGTTCCCTATATGTATAAGTTAAGGTTTGTGTGTGTGTGTGTGTGTGTATATATATATATATATATATATATATATATATAACTAAGTTGATGGGCCAAGGACCTTGGGTCCAATAGCAACAAGTTGTTCCTTTATATGGGAGGTTGTTGGTTCGAGCTTCAATGGAGGCGCGATAAATATAGAGGAAAAAAAATATTTTTTTTTAGTACTACTGACAAACTCATGACCTCCCATTTGGAAGAGTCACTTCATACAACTAGATCACAAGGTCATTGGTAGAAAAAAAAAAAAGTAGCATCACATGCATACGATTTTGGATTTAAATTTTAGTACTATATATATGTTACGTATTATATTGTGATTAGTTGGTATAAAGGGAGGGGAAATTAAATGGGGGTTGCTGCCCTTTGGAATGATGCTCTTAAATTTATGCACATGGGAACAAATGCTGACTATTTAGGGTTTATTTCTGTGGTTTTGGTAGGGAAATATGCTGTGGAAGAGGCAACAAGAAGTACCCACACAAGGGCACCCCCTCCCTTAATCTTGTCTTAATAGTCCCAAGACATGTTTGAGCCATGTGCCCTTCATGGGTCCTACACCCTCCTCTCAAACAACAAATGCTACGGTTACAATTTATGCCTCATGTCTTCCCTGCCCTTAGCTTCCTTGCAATTTTAATTTCATTTAATTAATGGTCACATTGAATTTGGTTAGTCACACCTTTACTACCTTCCCCCCTTGACAACACTCATTGGATAATAAATCTTTCTTCCCCATATCATGAAATGTATGTAATGTGTGCTTTAAATTCCTAGTGCATGTACATGTGTTTTTGTTCCTCATGAAAATCATACATACCTATAGATATAAATATATCAACTTTTAGTAGTAATGATTCAAAATTAACGATATATAAAATTGTAAACAAATAATAACTTTTAGTACGTAAGATTAGTTAGATAATAATTACTTGTTGAGTAACTTCATTAGTATTGTCAATAAATTAATGGAATTGCAAGAAAATAATATGCATTGTGTAAGACAAACTTTTGTAGTTAGTTAGATTGGTATTAATTATTTATTAAGGTAAGTTCATTAATTAGTATTATTATTGATAAGTAACTTCTATTTTTTTCTTGCAAATAGTCCAAAGAAATAAGACCTGAGAATTTTAATTCAATCAGTATTATCGACATAATGAGTAATTAACTATTATATGCTTCATATAGGCTCGTGATGGATTGTTTATTTTGATGCCCTTTTGGCCTAAACTGACTAGATAGTTAGCACATTGGTTGTCTTCAAGAAATACACGATGTATGTTTCATTCTCAATTTTCCTATACCATTGACTTACCATCCGAGACCTTGCCTAGGTTGTACAAAAATCAACTGAAGAATCACGTAGTACATTGTACTTGAACATTTATAAACCTCCTTACTTTATGACACAAAAAATTATCATGTACATTTTAGAGTTCAAACATGAAAATATGTAACTATTCAATTTTAACCACAAAATTTATAAAAATTCAATTCCCTTTGTAATTTTAATTTTCTAAAGTAATTACAATTTTTAATGAAATTACAAGCTACCTAAAATTTTTAGAAACCTAGCTATATACACTAGTATATAAATTAATTAAGAATAAATTATTATAGAGGTTGTAAGAGTTGTTGGTGAGGTGCATGTTGGCAATTGGCAATAAGGTGGAGCCATGTGCCCTATAAAATAGTGTCTAGAGTCCCTAAATTATGTGCTATGGGGCATCACAATTGAACAACAAATCATGTACGTGGCCTAGCAACAACAGAGCCTATTGCCCCAGACATTAATCATTTCCTTTGCTAAATTCAATACAAATCAATCATCATCTATCATTACTTCATTCACTTCAAACTATGACCAGCTGGTAATTTTTTTTAAAATAAAAAAATATATAATTTTAGTGAGGTAGTACAGTTTTGATTCTTTAATTAATTTACAAATTAAAGATATTTAACCATTAATAATTTAAAAATATTATAATAAAACATGTTTATTATTATTTTATAATTAATTTTATGTAATATTTTATCGAGACAAGAAAAAAATAGTGACGAATTGAAGCTACGTTATTATTGTAGTGTCAATTGACACCACCCAAAGAGCAAAAATTAGGTTGTAACAGAGAAATAATTGAAAAATTAAAAGTTCAAAGTCCAAAGGATCAGGGTGTACTTATGTGTGGTATTTTACTTTTACTTTTTTTGTGATTTTATTTGTACAATTTTGAATTCGTGTTATGAAAATAAGAATAGAAAAGATTAAATGATGTCAATAACTTTGTAGTCTAGTAGTGATACAAATATGAAAATCTTTGTGAATACTTTACTTGCTTAATTTTTGTATTATTGAAAAAATTCATATTAATATTTGTATATTGTTTTAAAAAAATAGTAATATTTGTATATATTATAACATAGCTTGCTACACCATTATGCTACTCGTGATTTCACAATATTTTGAAATTTAAATTTTTTATTGATAAATGTACTTTTTTTGGTTTTTATTTACATATAGTTATTGAATTTATATGCATTAATATAATGTTTTGACCACGTCATATGCTAAAATACGTACACGAGGCTAAACGTTAAAAGAAAATAAAAATAATAAATAATAATAAAGAAAGCCCAACCTAATTATAATTAATTAAGTAAATGAAACAAAAAAACCACAGTGTAGGCCGCCTAGTCTCTAGGCTTTCTATTTACCAGGATTTACTATTGTTTAATTTGTCTCTATTAACAATCAAAGTATACCCAATAATTAAGTTAACTAATCCTTTTGGAGTGTGTGGGTACATCACAGCATCAGTGCATGTGATTATTTGAATTGTAATATATGCACGATTATATTTTAAAAATAAAATTTACATTATATATAAATCACGCAATATAGGTGGTAGAGTTTTTATTTATTTATTATTATTTTTTTTCCGTTCAATTCGTTTGATAACCACACAGTGTCAAATTCGATTTCTCGTAAAAGTTGTCTACGGATCTTATTGGTTTGAGCCAGTCAACTATGCGTAAGGCAACTTATGTTGGTTTATCTCTTTGTAGTCATTTACCAACTAGAGTCACAAGACGGACTTCATCTAGAGCGTGCATTCAGGCAACGATTGCAAACTTTTCCATAAATCAAAGTTTGTAGAAGTTTTGATAAGCATAATGTATTTTATACGATAAAATAATTTTATAAATTTGGTAGTCATAAAAAAAAAAAAAAGAAAAAGAAAAAGAAAAAAATACTCTACGTTAAGGCCACTAAAGTCTTCAGCTGCAAATTCACTTATAACACTTGCCAAAAAAAAAAAAAAAAATTATTGGTCCTGTTTGGTAAAAAATTGGCCTATATGTCAATTTTGACTTATTTGACCACTATTAATTGTTTGATTTAGTTGAAATATCAATACAAGTGTTTGATTAATTAGCTTTTTGCAACTCCAAAATGCTAAAATTCAAAAAACTACTCCAAGCTACTTTTTCATTTAGCTTTTTTCAAAAAAGAAATTATACCAAACAGCTATCAAATAATAGCTAATTTACCAAACATTTTTTTACAATCAACTAATGTTTTCAACTAGTTATACCTTCTAATTAACACAATCAGCTAACAGCTATTAGCTAACAACCATTTACTAAACAGGGACATAGTCTTATCACCATGGCCTCCATAAAACACATAATGCATAAAAACCTCGCAATAAAATTGAGAAAGTTACAAATCTAAAACAATACTCACTCGAAGAAAAAAATTAAGATTTTCGTATAAACAACTCTCAAGTTCCCTACAAGAAATTCACTAATAGACATGGTTGAAAAATTATTGTCTTTTTAGAAAGAAAAAAAAAACTATTACTCATAAAGACACAATTAAAGATTTCGCTCGAATATAACACTTTTATAATTTACCAGTGTATTTGCTATTATATGACAATGTTAAAAACCATTGTCTGTTAGGAGCATTTTTTCCCCCCTTCTTGAGCAACATTTTACATGCACAAATTATATAATTGACTTATAGTAGTTTAAAGAATTTATAGCACTTACCAAGTCGGTAGGGCATGATTATTGTATTTGAATGTCACAAGTTTGATTCTTCCCAACATCCTATCGGTTGAATTATCAGCCAGTGATTGTTAGTTCCCTTGTTACCCAAAAAAAAAAAAAAAAAAAAAAACAATGCTACAAACCCCTCATGTATTTTTCCTACACATTTTCTCTCCTGATGTGTCATCATGTGATTGGTAGTTAAATTTATTTATCAGTTAGTGGTGAATTAGCTAATTCATTGATACCCAATAAATGAAAGACACGTCATAAGAGAAAGTTTGAAGGTAAAAATCATAAGGAGAAAGAAGCATTTTCAAAAAAATACATATAATTAATCAACGATAGAAACACATGAGAATCAAAACTTTATGTAATCATGAAACTTATTTATTTTGGTGTCATAATTACTCAATAATTAATAACTACCTTAAAATTTGATAAACTTGAAATTGGAGTGCTTATAATGAAGGACATTATTATTGATTGAAATAAGGTGGTCTTTACTTGTGTTGCAGCATTGTGTGAAGCCTCTCAATGTGGATCACATCACTTCAACTTCATTCAATTTGATTTAATGGTTCAAGGAACATCTGAACTTATCAGCTTTATTACTTTCGGCAGCTAATAAATATAAATATAAATATAAATATTTAATAAAATAATTATAGGAAAAAAAAAAAAAAAGGAGTGGTAAAATTGGCCTCGAAAAAAAGCAATAAAAAGGAGGGAAGAGTACATACAAAGCAGAATATGCAATCAGAAAAAAGTTGTGGAGCTTTCGAAAATGCCAAATTTCTGACCAACCAAAACAGCCTGCGGCTGATCTGATTATAATAGATATATGTGCATCTTTTTTTATTTCTAATATTATCTAAATAATAAAAAACAAAGAAAAAAACAAAAAATAATTTAACAACTTGTATCCTTTGTAAGAGCAACACCACTGACTATTTTTCTTTGATTTTTTTAATAACTTTTTAGGTTCGGTGGAAGAAAGAGGAGAGAGGGTAAGCGCATCCGCTAAAAATGATTTTTAAGTACAATTTTTAGGAGGGGTAAAAAAAATCATTTTGAAATATAACTCTTGTGCTCAACGGAGGCATGCATTTCATGCTCCCATCGGGTACATTACAACTTTGTCTTTTTGTATTTTTTTATTCTTTATTTATTTTTTTCGTTCTCTCTCTTAATCAACTCTACAAATCCAACAAATCGCAACAAAAATCTTGTAAGAATCACAACCAATGTAGTTGTTCTAAAGTTATATATTAATATTTGCCAGAGATATATTGGGGATACTAAATAGTACTCCGTATAACTTTACAAAACATAATGTGTGTCTGTGTGTGTATAAAGTAGACATATTCTAACATTCACGACATTCTAAAATTTTTCCAAGAAAAATATTGATTATAATTCCAATGTTTTGACAATTAAGTCGTTTTACTCTCACTATGACATTGGGCATGGTTATTTTTCACCATTACTATTTTTTGGGGGGTCAAATAGGTGAATTTGGTTCATGAAGTAACAAGGATGGTTAACTTCATTATTAGGTTTGTTCCATATAAAAAAAAAAAAAGTTTTTTTTTTTTTTTTTTTTTTTTTTTTTTTTTACGAGTGTGCGCCATTTCTTGAAGTTAAGGGTACCAACGGTTAAAAGAATAAAAATATTTATCTTAAAAAAAAAAAATTAATCGCACTCGAATAGAGACACCAAAATAATTTCATCACTAAACCATAAGGATAAAATAATTTTTTTGAAAAGATAAGGATAAAATAATTGTTTCTAATAATAATAATAATAATTCATTTAATACATATGAATGGAAATAATAGTTCTTTCTTTCAATTCTTTTGTCCCTTCTTTAAATGTCGGTAGATCACTGAAAAGCTGCCATGCATTTTGCAAATTTTGAGGAGAGAAAGGAGGAATAATTTTTCGGGTTTTGTTATTTTTTGGAATATATAATTTTTCCGGATTTTTTAAAATACATTTTTTATTTAAACCATAACTTAGAATTATAGTTTAGTTTTTTTTCCATTCTGATTTTATCAATTTGAAACTAAAACCGGTAAAACAAAAGCAAATTCTAACGCTGATCATAAACCAAAAATATTAAATTTATAATTTTTTATTAGATTAAGAACTTTAATATTTATACAATGTATTATTGAAAGAACACATAATTAATTGATAAACAATCACAAATTTGGACCCATCTACAAGGAAATAATAGTTATAGCAATGGTGATGAACTGTCTTCTCACTTGTAACAAAGAACAACGAAAAGAGAAAAGATTTAGTCTCAAAAGGCAAGCAAAAAGAGCAAAAAAAAAAAAAAAAAAAAAAAAGATGAGATTTTAAGTTGAATCAATCTTCTTAGCAAATCCCACCCCACCATATCACATCTTTTTGCCAAAAGTTAAGTTTATTCTCCCAAGATTCATCCTTCAAATATTATTGCAAATTTAAATTAGCAGCCCCAACCTCATCCTCCATCATAAATTTTAAAACGTGTCAACAACAAATCATTAAATTCCTATACTAAGTTTGGTGAAATTAGTGGCTAGCTTAATTGCGGCAAATTATGTTGTGGATGCAAAAACGACGTCGTTTTATAAAAAATGTGCCTTCCACTTAAAAAAAAAATTCAGTTTCGATTCCCAGCAACAACATTATATTGTGCATAATTTGAACTATATATCCAGAATCTATGAACTAAAAATACAGAATAAATGAATTAAAAATAAAGAATGAATGGACTAAAAATCCATAATGAATGAACTAAATATCCAACATGAATGAAAACAAAATCAGTTTCATTTACGTCTAAATATCCAGAATCAATGAACTAAAAATCCAGAATCAATGAACTAGAAATTCAGAATTAATGAACGAAATAAAAATCCAGAATCAATGAACTAAACATCCAGAATCTATGAACTAAAAATCCAGAATGAATGAACAACATAATGTTGTTAAGGGAAATCGAAACTGAATTTTTTAAAGTGTGACGCGCGTTTTTAATAAAACGACGTCATTTTTGCATCCGTATGCACATCATAATGATCCCTTAATTGCTAGAATAAAAAGGGCATATATAGAGACCCAAAAACTTATTTTGGCCCGCATGCTGGCAGGCTTTGGCTTGCCCCACCCGGCTTGCCCATATTGACAGCTCTAGAGCTAATCTCATTGCATATTGCAAACACATGCTTAAACATCAGTAAGATATCCAAATTAATCATGTTCTTAGAGAGCAAAACCAAGCATCGAATTTCCTCACCAAGAAATCACATTTGCATGAGATGGGACTCAAGTTCATTGAGGTTCCTCGAGCTTCAAAGAACTCTTAGTGAGGATATTTTTTAGATGACGAGACCTCGACGTGTTATCAATGATTAGGAGGCATTTTTCTTTGCTTCCACTGGATCACCCCCTCCTTCCGCTTTTCGAGTAACATGCTATGGTCTCAATGCCCTTACGAGGTAGTGATTAGTTTCACGCGCTCTAAAGTCCGGCCCGCGCGTGGTTAGGAAGATTGGCCGCAATCTGAGCGGTACCACCCACCCTACCCTACCACCTATAGGCGATCGTCCATCCTACAACCGCCTATAAAGGAACTGCAGTGATCTTGAATAGGAATTCTGCAACGATAAATAGTATCCCCATAAAAATAGCACTAGATCGAGCACCAGTGATTTCGTATCCGGTCAAAATCTTGGCTAATTGATAGAAGTGGGTAGCTCCACTAGACCCATAGATGATGGAACAAATAGGGTGGGTAGGCCCAAGCACCCACTATAGGTATAGACGCGAACCCCCCTCCCCCTCGTTATCGTACGTGCGACTCTCACAGCATACGGCTCGCACAAAGACTCTTAAATCCATCCCGAGCTTTTTCTTCTACCTCTCTTCTCCAATCCTCGATGAAAGATTAAAAAAAATAAAACAAAAGAAAAAGTCTCATATGATATTTATCATCATAATTAATTTCAAGATATGATGAGCTTGCTATAACTTCAACATTCATGAATCCCTTGCCAATATCCTTCCAAGGAAGACTTTTTCGACTCATAGTATAGAATTACATCAACAAACAAGTCATACCTTTAAACTAAATTAAACTTATTCATTCTAAATATTAAATACACTCACCTAATACTATGACCAAAAAATAAATGTGAATCAATGGTTCTCATCACTTATAACCACAAAATTTGTCATAGGCCATGGATCCACCTTTCATGCATAGTACTATTAGATGAAAGTTTTACTGTTATGGTCAATTAAGCGCCCATTAATCACGGATTAGATGCCACTCATTATACTCACATTTCATATTTTCATACCATAATATTCAAATGTAATTAGCATTAGCATAGTAGGGCGATAGACTTAATGAAACCCTATATAAGCCAATGACAAACAAGGTTTAATTTAGTGAGTGGTTTATCATCATATCATCAAATATCGTTGTCAAACTAAGTTAATGGAAGATGAATTAGTCAAACATATGTAGATTGTAAAAATTAAAACAATTTATTTATTTTTATTTTATTTAAAGATTAGATAACAGAATCAGATTTGACAAACCGACTTATCTTGATTACTAATTGCTTTATGGAACACTAAATCATTCAATTGGCCTGGAATCAACCCATCATTACGCATGAAATCCCAAGATTTTCTCCACCATTTCCCAAGTCAATTTTCCATTCATTAGCTCAAATCAATGACTAAAACCTAGCTTATGTCATGTTTTAGGTAAAGAGTTCTGTTTTTTAGTCAAATCTTGCATGTATTAACTGCCGTGACAAATGAGAAATATCATCACTTTGTGTATTTGTTAAGAGTTAATTCCATATTTACTCTTAGATTTATTGATGACAGTCCATTTTTAGTCATTTTTTTCAAAACAACCACCTTTGGTCATAGTATTATTGTGACATAACCATTTTTGGTCATTCCCAATAAAATCGTTTAAATTCTGTAAAATACAAGTGTATTTATGTCTTCAATTATGATTTTATTTTTTAAAAAATATATAAATAAATAAAAATATACGGAGTCAACCCACTTTGTATTTTTTTTTAAATGATCGCAATGCCCTTTTATTTAACGAAATTTTAACGTTTTTCTTGACGGAGAACAAAAAATGATCCTGCCACAATAATAGTAAGACCAAATGAGATGTTCTGAAAAAAAAAAAAAACATAGTGAATTATCACTTATAAATCTAGTACAAAAAATGGAATTACCTCATTTGCTAATATTTAACCAATTTTAGTGTGAATTAATAAGATAAAGTCATGTCAAATAATACAAGATTTAATATAAAAAATAATACAAATAGCATTGTCTTTAAAGTAATACGTAACTTTCATTTTTGAAATTTTAAATAATTTGATACAAATTGCATTGTTGAATGATCTGTTAGTTCAAAAGTTAAAAATATTATTTTTTTGGGAATAAAAGTTAAAAGTTTTATCACAGACAGATTTAGTGTAAAATATTTAGTAAAGTATAATGTATTTAATGGTATTTGGTTTGTTATTGGTGAGCAAAATTGCATTGTTGATTTTCTAGCCAACATAATAATCCACCAAGAAATTGGATTGAACTAGAGGAACCTCCACTGAATATAACAAAAGTGATTGTTGTTTCGAGAGGGTAAAACATGATTCTCATATTAGAATGTCATAAGTTTGATTTGTATTATCTTTATATTGTATGCGATTTACTTGTATGATTTATAATAAGATTATAACATAAGAGTACATTCATATAGTGATGTGGGTTTTTCACCTTACCCAAAAAAATCACAATGTCATATATTGATATTATATCCAATTAACCGTCAAGAAAAGAAGAGGAGGAAAAAACAGTTCACTGATGTTGTGGGACAAGACAGAAAAATAAAACATATATATTTGTTTTTATAGGATATTGGCTATAGAATCCAATCTTTTGTATGGTTACATCAACTGAGAAAGATGATGGGAAAGTACAACGGAAATTAGCATTTGGCTCTGTAAAATAATAAATTCCAAAGAGTAACATAACTTGCACAATATTGATATTCATTTAATTTTTATCTGTTTCTGGATGCAATCCATCAATCACTTTTCCACATATTAGATTCTAGTTATTGTGGCATCGGGATGGTGCCAGAGAATATATATATGTATATATAATTATTTATTTAATTATCTATTTATATTTATTGATTATATATAGAGGCTGTAAAGTAAGAGAATTTAGAAAAGAAAAGAAAAAAAAACATGATATTTTGATGAGTATTTAAAATTTAAAATGCATTGACCAATATTGTAAAGTGTATTATACAATAAACAAAATGCACATAGTTATACGTGAAATGTACCTTCTTGAGTTCACTTCGTCATATCATGGAATGTATTTTCTAGTTGTGTACAAAGTTTAAAATATTTATTAAAATGTCAATGCATTTTTTTTTTTTCAAATTCTCTAGTTTTAGAACATCCAAATCAATGATTAAGATCAATTCACAAATATATATATATATATATATATATATATATATGTGTGTGTGTGTGTGTGTGTGTGTGTGTGTGTGTGTGTGTGTGTGTGTGTGTGTGTGTGGACTCGCTCAGGTGACAATTGATACTCAGAGAGGAATGAGACACAATCACAAACGTTCGCATGCCATATCTAACATATCAGATGTAATTTTTATTTTTTTTTTTTAAAGATGCGGTATCATTTTTGTAAATAACTCGAACTATGGACCAAGTAACATGTGTTAAAAGTGCAAATAACTGGTGCAAATAAAATTACTTAAAAGTGCAAGTAATTTAACTTTTCACATTAGTGCTCCTAATGATAACATCTTTCACATTGGTGCACTTAATATTGATGCTCGGTGTACATTATTTATTACACTTTTAATACATTTTACTTGCACTTAGGTACACTCTATGAAACCGTTACTCGCGCTTTTAACACAATTTACTTGCCCTTCAAAGTACAATTATTTACGAAAATGTCACCGTTTTTTTAAATAGTGTTTACGATCCATTAGATTTGGACACATTGACGACTGCAATGAGTTCTCATTCCTTTCCTGGGTATGGGGTTCTTACCTGATCCATCTTTTATATATATATATATATATATATATATATATATATATATATATATATATATATATATATATATATTGAAAGGTTCCAGTGCAGTTGAATGCTTCCCGTGCGGTTGTGTAGTTGATTAATGTGCATGAGTTTTGTACTCAATGTGTGTGTGTCTTGTACTTAATGTGCCTGAGATTTGTATTTAATGTGCGTGAGTGTGTAATGTTAATGTGCGTGAGTTTTGTACTTAAGGTGTGTGAGTCTTATGCCTAAGGTGCGTGAGTTGTGTGCTCAATGTGCGTGAGTGTGTAATGTTTAATGTGCTCCTGTTGCTCCTGTACATATACGTCTTCGTCTTCGTATTCCCTTCCTACCCTTAATCCTCTCTTCTTCTCTCTCTCTGTTCTTCACCATATACGTTTTCGTCTTCTCTTCATATTCCCTTAATCCTCCCTTCCCCTCTCTCTGTTCTTCATCATATACGTCTTCGTCTTCTCTTCCTAATAAAACAGTTTTCCTCTTTTCCCTTTAATCCTCTCATCCCCTCTCTCTGTTCTTCATCGCTTCCGTTAGCGTGAGGTGTGAATTTGTGGTCTGAATGTATTTTGTTTATAGCTTCCTGTGCGATTATGTTAAAATTCACGCACATTAAGCACAAATATCACACACATTAAGCACAATACTCAAGTACATTAAGTACAAAACTCACACACATTAACATTACACACTCACGCACATTAAATACAAATCTCAGGCACATTAAGAACAAGACTCACGCACATTAGGTATAAAACTCACGCACATTAATCAATCGCACAACCGCACGGGAAGCCACAAATGCACCTGATACCTTCCATATATATATATATATATATATATATATATATATATATATATATATATATATATATATATATATATATATATGTAGAGAGAGAGAGAGAGAGAGAGAGAGTGGATTAGGTGCAAAGATAACTTCTCGTGCGATTGTGCGGTTAACACAAAAAGACGCACCTTAAGTACATAAATCACGCACCATAAGCACACAAACAAAGCACCTTAACAACACAAACCACGCACATAAAGTTTTAAAATGACGCACTTTAAGTACACAAACCACCTTAAGCACACAAACAAAGCGCCTTAATAACACAAACCACGCACCTAAAGTTTTAAAATGGCGCACCTTAAGTTTCGACAACTGACGCACCTTAAGCATACAAATCACGCACCTTAAGAAGGAAAACAACGCATCTTAAGAAGTAAAATCACGCACCTAGAGCTTTAAGCCGACGCACCTTAAGTTTCAACAACTGACGCACCTTAAGAAGGAAAACTGTGCACCTAAAGCTTTAAATCGGCGCACTTAAGTTTTCAACAACTGACGCACCTTAAGTCACACAGTACAAAAATCACGCACCTTAAATTTGATCTAGATGCAAAAAGACCAAATTGCCACAACGTTTTTTAATCATTGTTAATCCTAGACATTGATTTAGGCAAGATCAATGGCTCGGATTTAACCGCACAACCGCACGAGAACTGAATTATATATATATAAGGAGAGGAAAATGAACTAAACAGAAAAATGTAATTTTTAACTTTCAGTCAAACACAAAAAAGATGGTTTTCAACAATCAGCCAAACATTAGAGAATTGAATTATTTGATGAAAAATAAGTCATTTTCTATAAATCATTTTCAGGAAAATATTTTTCAAGTTTCTAAATAGACCCTAGTGATTAAAAATAAGTGTTTGTTTCCATCCATATTGTTAGAAAAGAAGTATGTTTGGAAAGCGTAGTGTGGAATGAAAGTTTGCCTATTTTATCGCGATTGGATGCTTTTGGGTGGATTAATTTGCCCTTAGTAATATATTTCCTATTAGATTATGGTAATAATATTGTTAGACTGAGGCTAGTAAACGGTTTAGTGCCAAGTCCAGCACCTAGCGTCTCAAAAATGTGATGACGGTCTATAAGTAAAGAAATAAATTAAAGTTGCGTCTTTGTTACTAGCTATAGCTTTTGGCGTAAATGGTAAGCGTTTGAATCTATCAAATATCCTTAATTTTAACAAATAGATGCGTAGATCTCAGCCATGCATATCTTGATTTTAATGGTCCAAATTAGACCACAGCTCTCACCTAGGCAGGGACGGAGCTAGAAAAATACTTGAGCGGGGGCGAAGTTTAAATGACGGTTAGAAATATCAATTACGAAATATCAAACAGTCATAATAAGGTTAATGTACAAAATATATTATAAATTACAATAGAATATTTTTGATAGATTAAAAATAGTTACGTTGGAGTTGGAGCAAAAAATATACTTGAGTGAGGTGAAAATGTAAAAATATTTATGACAAAATATGAAACATAATCAATTAGATAAAATAATTTGAATAAAATGAAGTATAATATAAACTTGTATACTACATTAATTAAATGATTCATAAAAAGTATACTAAAAGAGCATTTAATTTGTTAATTAAATTATTCATAAAAGTAGGCTAAAAAATATTTATCTTGGGAAGGAATGAAAGATATAAAATAAATAAGTGAAGATAAGGAAAATTGTTTTTAATGAAATTCAAACCTATGACCATACACTTTTTTAATATTAAATTTAAAGTTCAATCAACTAAGTTACTCTAACTATTAATAAGTTAAACATAAATATAAATTTTATATAATATTTAATGCTATATATGTCGATATATACATACATATATATAAAGGGGTGGGGGTGGGGGGAGTGGGGCAACTGCCCCATACTGCCTCCGTCCCTGCACCTAAGGTATGGTTCTCATGGGAGTCAGAGCATATATACGCACCATTAGGTATACATAAATGCACCACACAGTGTTAAAAAATGTACCTAAACAAAATGACACAAAATGGACCGCACGTCAAAAAATACATCACACATAATGATGTATTTTCAGACACTGTGTGATGCATTTATGCATACCTAATAGTGCATATATACCACACCGACCACACAAGAAGTCATGTTTTCACGCATATACATATGTGCCATGAGAGCTTGCGACCACGCTATCAATCAATCTCTCTATGCAGCTTTAGGGAATTAGGGCATGTCAAATCTAAAATAAGAAGTAACAATTGATGTTTTAATTTTCATGCAATTGATAATGTGTACTTGTATGATTCGTAACATTTAATGATGATATTTTGGATGCAAACTAAAACTAAATGATTTTTCCTGGTATACTACTTGACACACAATATTAAGGTAGGGGAAAAATTTTTAAATTTAAAATTAATTAATTACAATAACACGAATTAATCATGTCAAACAAACAACTTAGTGACTCATAACAGTTGTTTAACGAATAAGAAGTCTCACTTAAGAGTTGAGACTTAATTACTTCCAACGACATGATGACGTTTAATTCATGTCACGAACATTGAATGTTTGAGATTGGGTTAGACTCCTCGTACACAGAAGTGTATATCTTGGTGTCAAAGTCTCGAAACTATATTAACTGGTTTTACCTCCTCATAGTTCTAACAACTTATTGTTATGCTGTCCGCACGTGCTTAACTCACTGATTCACTAGGTAGTATTTAGAAGTATAGACCAATGTTTGAACTTCGACAGCAGCAGTTATGTCTATAGAGTAGGTATTTAATTAAAGTGGTCATCAAATCAAAGATTGCCACGTGACTTCCAATCATCTAGAGTTCCGTCTTTCATCCCCCACATAGATAATAGATATATATATTATTTTGTCCATATCCAATAGCTTTTTTGTGAGGTTACATCACTTCCCTCTCAGAGCTCCATGAAACAAGAAAAGGGTAAAAGGGGGAGTCTGCCTCTGCTCATCCTGCTGCCTTTCCCTTTGTTGGTTTTCTCCTACCTACTCACACCCTGCAATAACGCTATCATGATTGAATAGGACTTCATCCAAATTCAATTTCATTAATCTTATATTGAAGATAGATGCAAATATTAATATACCCTATGAAAAATGTACTACTTGCTAGCTTCTTGATTGTATGCATAGGCTTGGGGAAAAGGGTTCATAGGATTCATGATATATTTCGATGAAGTTAGGGAACTTAGGTTATTGAAAAAGAGAGAAGAAATTACTATTAAAAAAATCTTCATAATCTGATCAATCTACAAACCATGTAATATAGCAATTAGTCGCATAGACAACTAAACTGGTCATAGAGGTAAAGTTTGGGAAAAATGATCCGGAATCGAGTCTTACCAACAGTAGTGGGAGCAACTTCTCAAAATGAGGGGGACTTCTGCTCAGTAAGCAAAAGTCTAGCCTCTGTGGTTCAGTTGAGTTACCATAATTTACATCCTCTCAGATGCTCTGTCGGGTCGGGGTCTTTACCATTTATTTTCTTCAACAATTTATTATAATTTCAAAGTTTTTTCGCAGTTAATATATAAATTTTACTTATTGATACAAACTTAAAATTCAAAATTGAATCGTAAAAATTTTGAATCAAATTTGTTAATTGAACAGGATATAAAGGAATAGTATTTTGTGATAATTATCATTGGAAGAAAATGGATAATTGGGTACATTATCATATTTAGGCTTGAGCTATGATAAGAAGATATTCTATTGTGGCATATCTATGATTGGAGTACGTTGTCCTAGAAACTATATGTGGCATTATTTCAAAAAAAAAAATCTAATTAAATGTGTAATTATTTTACTTTTTTCTTTTTTATATTTATATTTAAATTTAAAAAGAATCACATACGTCAATAAAGTGAAAAAGATGAAAGTGAGGCAGGTTTGTTTGTTAAGTACACAAAGATAACAAACTCTGCCACTGAGAGAATCATCACGGACCAATCCGTACTTTTCTCGAACCTTTCGTCTATATATAATTTATAAAATAATTTTACTTTTTATTTTTTTTGCTCAGAAACCCCTCGTGAATCGAGGGTATTGTTTTATGCTTTTTTCAGTTTAGACCCCTATATTCTACCATTTCCCCCCCCACCCCACCCCACCCCAAAAAAAAAAAACATTTTCTTTTTTCTATAATGACATCAAATTGAATTCTTATTTTTTGAAATGCTATGGATGTTAACAGATATTATATTGTAATAGAGTCAGTAGTACTCAAAAATACCACATATGTTAACAATATGTTAGAAACATTCGTTTTTTTAGAAGTTACTGAGAATTTATTTCGACAAAAATTTGTAATTAGAAATTAGAGACGCCATCACGTCACCTAATAAAATTCTAAATTAGTGGTGCGTTATTTTCTAAATACATGTTTTTTCTTTTTTCGAGAACTTCTAAATACATGTTTTAATAGTGATTTAATAATAATATAATATTAATAGCTTACTGTAGTTAAAATGAAGTAATATGGTTTTAAAATTAAATTTTGGTCCTCCATTCAACATATTATGAGTTTTTTTTTTCTTTCAAAATGGTCCCCTCGACTATTGCTCATTCTCAATTTTACATTTTGACTTTCAATTGCGTCAAATTTGGTCCATTGACTTTCAATAACTCACCAATTCAGTCATCTGTTGGGTATTTCGTTTACTCAGTGTTAAAATGGAGGACATTTTGATCCGTTCACATATTTTGTGCCTAACTCACTCAGCAATATCGAGACTCCATTTTTAGTACAAAAAAATAAACTATTTTATTTATTTTTAATTTTGTTTTTAGACTATATCAAATTAGAATTTCTTTAGATTTTTTTATCATTTTTCTCTCAAAAAATAGGCACCATTTTGAGAAAAACTCTTTTATTTTTTTTTCATTTTTTTCCATTTTCATTTTCTTTAGATTCTCTCAAACTAGAATTGCTCTAAAAGAAAAAAAATTCTCACAAATATAGATAGTTAAAATCTCACACTCCAACCCAAAAAAATTTCAACTTTTTCTACATACTTTTTGCCTCTATTTAAATATACAAGCATTTCCTCTATCCTATTAAGTTTTACAATACGTTTTGTAACTTTCATAAATACTCGTATAGTTTTTATTTTTATCTTTTTATGTTCATATATATATATATATATATATATATATATATATATAAATCATATTAGATGTTTAATAGACATTCAATCACTATATATCACAATAACATTTCTTTTTTAGATAAATAGTGATTGATTTTCTATTGAACTTTTAGTATGAACTTTTAGATATACATAGTATATGAGTATTTACGAAAGTTACGAAATGTATTGTAAAACTTAATAGAAATAGAGGAAAAGTTTGTATGTTTAGACGGAGAGAATTTTTTTTTTAGAGAAAGTTAAAAATTTTGGGGTTGGAGTGTGAGATTTTAACTATTTATATTTGTGATAAAAAAATTACAGAAATTCTAATTTGATAGAGTCTAAAAACAAAAATGGAATAAATAAAAGTGTTTTTTTCCAAAATGGTCCCTCTTTTTTATGAAAAAAAAAATCTATAAAAATTCTAATTTGATAGAGTCTAAAATGAAAATAAATAAAAATAAAATAAATAAAATAATTTTTTTTCTCAAAATGGTCCATCGTCTATTGATGAGTGTATTAGGCACACAATAGGTGAATGCCCTCCATTTTAACACTAAGTAAACAGAATACTTAACGGAAGACTGAATTGAGTGAGTTTTTGCGAGTCAATGGACTACATTTGGTTCAAATTAAAAATCGAAATGCAGAATTTAGAATGAATAATAGTCGAGGAATCATTTTAGAAAAAAAAAAAACAAAAAAAAAAAAAAACAAAAAAAACACATATATATTATTGTAAACTTAGTGCTTTACATTTTTACGACTAAAATGCCCCTAATTCATACATCCCCTAAAGAGTATATATATATATATATATATATATATATATATATATATATATATATATATATATACACACACACACAAAAAGCTAATAGTATTTATATCAGAGCACTATTATTGTTATTATTATACAATATATTCTAATTGAAATTTTAAAATATAATTTATTTTCTTTCAATATATAGATTAAAAAAGCAAAATTTTCTAATACTATATATACAAGTGTCGAGTTTTTATTAGTTTTATCCTCCAAATGTTTGTGTCCCAACCTAACAGCATCCACTTTGTCATTTTTCATAGGAAATGGACAAGAAAGCAATTTGGGGAGCAAAAATTGGGACATCTATCGACCAGAAGAGTAGAGCCAAGGAAGATGATTTGATGGATGTATGTGCTACATACATAATTATTTACTGTTCATTTCAATACAGGGTTGAAGACAAGAAAGGATAGGGAGGCCTGAGAGAGGCCACATACACATGGACCCAATTTTTTTTTTTTTTTTTTTTTTTTTTTTTTTTTAAAGATAATCTCAACATCCATGTAATTGGAACAATTTGTCTAAAAGTCTAGAACATCCTTGTGGCTGATTGTCGGGGTATACCTAAAAGTCTAGGACTAGGGGCTTGCTTATAAGAGATTATTGAAATTGTAGCTTGGTGTTTATCCCTCAATTTGATTTTTTTTTTTTAACAAAAAAAAAAAAAAAAAAAAGGCATTCATATTTTTTTTTTCTCTGCATTAATATTTTATATTTGATTTCTACGTCATATATATATTATATGAGCCTGAATATTATGTTGTGTATGTCTCATATGTTACTTGAAGATGACATGTATTGCAGTAAGGTACATGAGTAATTTTGTAAATATACTATATATTAGGGTTATATATAAATATAATGCTTATAATTTTGAATTGTATGATCATTATCACAATTAATAAAAGAATTGCTTCACTCAATTGAATGTAGACACCTTGACAAAACATTTTTAATTTTGTATTTTTCTTTTGTTTCTATCTTTGTTATTGATTTCTTATATCTTGTTTTACTATATATTTTTACTAAATTCTATATATGTGTGTATTTAATTAATGAGCATTGCCAAGGCCGAAGAAGGTTATTGCGACGACCATAGCATCCATGCATACGTGGCAGCAGGTGCACTTGGCCGCCCCCACACAGTCTGCTGGCCTCGCCACCGCCAGCCTGCTACCGTTACTGGCAGTGCAGCAGCCCGCCCCCCTGCCGAGACACAAGCAATGCCGCTGATGCCACACGTTGCCGCTGCTACTGGGACGGGAACAATGCCGCTGTTGCGTTGTTTTATCGACGCCGGGTACCGGCCTCATTTGAAGACCGCCACAGTTGGAGTGGTGTTATTCGATGCATACGGCGGATACATATCAGCTTATGCCGCACCCTTACAAAACTATTTCTCACCGCTTATGGCCGAGGCTCTTGCATACAAGGAAGTTTTATCATGGCTCAGGGCACGTGGTGAACTGTCAGTTGAGCTATTCACAGACTGCCAGACACTTCAGGCATATTTAGCCACATTGGCAATTCAATCTCGATCCTACCTTGGTTATGCCCTTGATGACTGTAGGACTACTATGACTATGTTTACTTATTGCTTAGTTATTTTTATCCCTAGACCGCAAAATTATTTAGCGCATATGTTAGCATCTAAGGCTTTTAATCACGTTTCAACTATGTACTGAGATGTTATCCCACCTGACTCGATTTTGAGTTATTTATAAATATAACCACATTGGTTTTTCAAAAAATTAATGAGCATTGATAAATTTGTTGGACTTGGTGGCAGTATTGGTATGAAGTTTTTAAAATAATTGATTAGTTGTAAATTTTTCATTGTAAATTGTAGAATCTTTCCCTATTTTTCAGCTCACAACTTTTATACGCAGGAAACTTTTGGTATCTAAGTTTTATTTTTTGTCATTTTTAGTACATGACTATTATTTTTTTTTACCACTTTAGTCCCTTTTGACCACAAGTCCGGTGGAAAGTAGCAAGAATTTGTCAAAAGACTAACATATAATTCTTTTTTTTTTTTGGAAAAAACATATAATATTATTTAATTTGAGGGGTTTTTTTGTCCATTCAGTTATGGATCCAAATTTCTAATCAGGAAAAAATGTAAACATATTGCTATTTTCCCCTCAATTTCTTCCATTTCCTTGTCATCACCCTCAAATTAAAAAAGAAAGTCTCTCGCCCCTGACCTCTACACTCTGGCCTGATAAGATCGCGGATAGATAAATCACGGTAAATCAATAGTCTCTTAAGTGGAAGGACCAATACCCGGTACCCACAAGAAACCTACCACATTAAGTGAAACTCTCACATTGTGTCTGTTAGGACTCGTTCATTAATCCTCACCCTAAATCTATCACCCGAGTACTCACTGAGCTACCATACAAGCTCCATTTCCTTTTCCCTATTGTACCAAGAACCGGAGCAAATTCAATTCATTTAATTAGATTACGCGTATGGTAAATAATTTACTAACTTAAATGGACAAAAATGCCCCTCAAATCATCTTAGATGCTAGCCTTTTGATGAATTCCAACGAATTTTACTAGAGATAGACTAGTGAGTTGTAAAGATCAAAAGAGGATTTTGATAAGAAAATAACACTAAATTATTACAATTAGGCACAAAAAGCTACTTTAGAAAGCAATTAAGTGCAAAATAGAATGCATGCATTACCATAATATCTTAAGAGGATGCCATTTATTCAATGCATATATAGATAGGCCTAACCAAATGATGTATAGTTGACCTACAAATATAAAGGCGTACACGCTAGATTTTTGGGGTCCATCCCTGTTGATTTTCGACAATATCTGCACCTCTAGCAAACATATTGAAACATTAATACATGCATGCATATGATAATAAATTAAAACACATTATTAATTGTATCAACCAAAACATTAACCTACGAATTCATTCACTTTCCAAAAGACCTTGCAGTAACCACCTACAACTTTAATTAATGAAGATCATGATAAATTGTTCTCCAATGAAGAAAAAAAAAAATGAATGCAAATTATTCTTAGTTCAAAAGATCGAGATTCAATCTCCATTATGCAAACTGCAAAGCATTTCGCTGATGTCTCACGATATAATCACTCAATTTGTTTTGGTTGTGCAGTTGAGGCACTGTGGCGCTAATTGCTATGAAAGTATGGAGAAATAAAGTTGCAGATTCACTATTAATTATATCTGATCTTTTGACATAGTAATAAGTAATTGATCTTGACACAATTTATACCAATAGAACATCTCGCCCAATAGGGAGTTTGATCTAACATTGGGCTTTTAAGTTTTGTTTTCATTTTAAACATTCTTCCCGGCTGAACCCCAACTCTAAGGGCATTTTCATTTTAAACATAGTAATGTTGTTTGTTGACAAATATTGTGCGGTTTGTGGAAATGGGAAAGAAAGAGGACCTTTTTTTGTTGTTGGGTCCAGGGTATCCACCGTCGCACACAGTGATTAATCTCATTGTTGAATTGTAGGCACCCCTTTGGGTGAGACAGCTGGCCTGGAGATTTAAGACTCCTCCATACCCAAAACTAATGATCGAACCCTTGACCTTTGGTTAAGGATGAAAATAGGACATGCTTTTACAATATCTACCTAAGTTTAATTTTTCTATTAAGATAACATAAGATGATCTAGGTATATATAGGTATATCTTATGGCATAGTTGTGGAGATGGCACAATGTGATTCAAACCCATATTTACAATTTTGAAAAGAGCTATAACTCACTAGCTACTATACTATTTGCCTCCATATATGACTATAATACTATGCAATTTATATATAGCTTACCATAGTCAACACGATTTTCTTTATGTTTGATATCACGTTTGAATTTAGCTGTGAGCAAGCGAAACAACAAGCTTGAAAAAATATCCGCAGATGATGAGATCTAACAATAATTCAATTTCAAATTAGTCATAACTTAATGTGACTACCAGATACCGAAAGATGTCTCCCATGGTACAAAAAAAGAAAAATATGAATGCCATGCAATGTATATGGCAAAGACAACGACAGTTGCTAGCCATCCTCTTATTCATGCTTCCCTCCTTGTGAGCTTAAGCACATGACACTATTCCCACAATACGTCCTCTTACAAAGCATTTACTATATGTCTATATGACTTGAGCACACGTACTTATACATATCATGAATGTATAATTACGTATTTGTAGATCAGATAAACCCTAAAGTTTTACACAATGCACACTAAATTTGCAATAATTACGAAAATATCATTATATTTTTTCTTTAATTTTCTGTCCTAAATCATCACAGATATAATATTATTCTGATTTTTAAAAAAATATGTATGTATGTGTGAAGGACTAGCTAGTTAATCAAAGTTGTGAGGGACATGCTTATCCTTACCCTACCAGAAAAGGACTAAAATGTTCCTTTCTTTAAATTCCGTATCATCACTCACATGATACTCCATGTGACCTCTACTCCTCCATGACTCTCTATTTACTATTATTCCATACATATGTGTGTGTATATATATATATATATATATATATATATATATATATATATATATATATATATATACAACTTCCCTCTCTCTCTTTCTCTCTCTATTACTATTATATATCACTACAACTTAAGACTGTGTTCCCCATGCATTAATTATATTATATCAACACCACAATTTCTTGTATGTTTTCTCTCCGGGCAATTTATGATTTAGAACAAATTATTAAATAAGTGCATAGAAACACGATTTAATTTTTTCAGCGGTGAAAAGACGGTAGATGTGAGAATCAAAATATATATCTAAGCCAAATTGAATAGCAAAGTAGCACTAAATAGAGATAGTGGTAAGTGAAAGTGATAGTGAGGTGATAGTGTGATTAGAAATTTGAAAAATTGGGTATGATGAAAATGCAGGCAGGAAGACAGATGGAGGTTGAAGAAGCTAAGCTGGGTAGGAGTGAGTTATGAAGCTAGGGAGGGGAGGGGAGGGGAGGGAAGAGATGAGAGAATAGGCAATTCACCAAAAAGAAGGAAAACAGTAGGGACAATGGGAAAGGGAGATGATTGAGGATAATAGTAATAGAAGATGACTTGTGAAAAGATATATCAAGTTGTGGATCACACAATAAGTTTTTGTTGGAACAAGTAGTTCAAGGCAGCTCAGTCCACCAACCGACAGTGAAAGTAACTAATTGTAGCCATTCTACTTGCTACCCTAAATGGACCCTCTCTTGGGCCATCAAAGCACCCTGGCAAATATTTTTGTTACTAAGTGCTCTTCTTCTGATCTTCTCCTCCATCTCATCATCATCATCATCATCATCATCAGGCCACCCCACCTGCACCATTCAGCTTTTAACATGCCATTGTTGGCAGTCATAGGGTGTAAAGTAAGATATAGAATTGACCCTATTGTGAGTATCAGTGTAAAAGTATTTAGGAAAGCCTGACCGCTGAGTTACCTCATCCACCGAAACTTCATAGTAGGGACAAGTGGAGGTTCTCGAGATTGGAAGGTAATCATCGGTGTACAAGTAATTAGAAAAGCTTAACCACTGAGTTACCTTCTGTGTTTTACCTCATCCACTGAAACTTCAGAGTAGGGACAAGTGGAGGTTCTAGAGATTAGAAGGTAATCAGTGTACAAGTAATTAGGAAAGCCTGATCAATGAGTTACCTCTTACGTTTTCCCTCATCCACTAAAACTTTAGATGGAGTAGGGACAGGGGGAGGTTCTCGATATTGGAAGGTAATGTTACCTCCTGCGTTTTTCCTCGTCCACTAAAACTTCAGAGTAAGGACAGGTGGAGGTTCTCGAGATTGGAAGGTAATCAATGTACAAGTGCTTAGGAAAGCCTGGTCAATGAGTTACCTCCTACGCTTTCCCTCAACCACTAAAACTTCAGATCGAGTAGGGACAGGGTAATCAGTCTACAAGTACTTAGGAAAGCCTGATTACTGAGTTACCTCCTAGGCTCCTACGTTTTCCCTCATCCACTAAAACATCAGAATAGGAACAAGTGGAGGTTCTCGAGATTGGAAGGTAATCAGTGTACAAGTACTTAGGAAAGCCTGACCAATGAGTTACATCCTACGTTTTACCTCATCCGGTTCATTGAAATTTCAGAGTAAGGACAGGTGGAGGGTCTTATTAGGACTAACCCATATTAAACATGAGGGTGGTTAAGTGAGAGACGAATTCAAGTTTGAATGCAGGTATTGTTGGGGTTGGAGTGATGTGGATATGGCCTAATTAGTGGGCATTTTGGTGCACAGTGGCACTGAGTCCACTGACAAGCATTGGGGCCTGAGTGGGCATGGTTTTGAACTGAGAATTGGCGTCGGAAAGGGACAACTCCGTCTTGCACTAAGCTAGGAAGGCAAGCAGGATGCACCCACACATATAATTCCCGCGTGTAGTGTCTTCCACACTTCCCGCCCGGCCAGAACTTGATGATGGAGCCAAGGCTGTTGAATTGCATGCTGCGTTTTTATCTGATGATTCTGCAGCCTGTAGGCCCAATGGGAACCCCATCTATCACTCTGGTTGGTGAAATGTAGTTTCAACAATATAATTCTATGTATTATAGTAGCTGCTCTGGGAAGACAATGTAGCCATTGGCATGCTGGCATTTGCTGTAGTATTCTCCTAGGGTTTTGGATCTTGTGTAGTGGAGGGACAGCACCATTTTTGTAGTAGATTCATGCCTACCCCCCACACCATTATCTACTCCCCCCTGCCCCATATAATGATGGACCAGCCCAACAGGAATTCAAGATGCCCTAGATTACAACATCTATCTATGTAGGCCACTCTCAAGTCGGCTACCTATATTAGTTTTTACCATATGGTTATTCAACTTTAATTTGAAGCAATACCCCGAGTTACATGGGTTATGTTTTTACCGATCAGAGGTAATGAAGATCCCGTGTGCGCAAAGTGTACGTGCAAGAGTTAGAAACCTAGGAATTGACAAAGCTATTTGTGACGGCTCTTAGACAGAAGTCCTAGGGGTTTCAACAACTATTAATGTGCAATCCAATTGTCAGTTTAGGCTTTTAGTTGAGATAGAGCACATGCTTCAGTTTATTAGGGGTGAAACCTAATGTATCAACTAAAAAAAAAAGGTGACTCATCAGACCAAAATGGCTATAGGAGATTCATGTTCTAGTTGACATAGAAAATGGGCATAAAATATCAGAGCTCAAACAGGGCCTAAGAAAGTTGATGTGTATGTGAGACATATCAGCCATAAAGCCCAACCAACTAACCATAAAACTGTTATGTCTAAAAGGATAATGCTTCCAATTTGGATACAATTCAGCCTAAACATACAGAGAAACATCAAGAAAGTGGGCAATTATTAGCAGCTTCTTGGAGCTCAGCTTCATGCCTAGCTAAACATGAAATTACTGAAGTGTCACTCATTGTGACAAGTCAGTAAAAAGACAACCTCACTGGAAAACCTTAAAACAAAACATAGACAGACAGCCAGCCCAGAAAGACTGTGACACTGGGATGGAAAAAAGTGATCTTTCTTTCGCTGCCCGCTGTCTCGATTTGGACTTCTGGAGGAGCAAGATCAGAGGTGGTGGCTCCACAGAAATGAATTCAAGATTGGCATATATATATCCCTGACAAGTTTAAGAAATGAATTGAAGCAAATAATTGAAGGTAAGATACAAGAATATAATGGCTTTTCAAAGTTGTAGTTGTTCTTAGCAGAAGTCTTGAGTTGTCTGTTCTTTGCATCATCACCTCTGGGAAACTCTGTTGGAAGATTATAGAAAAGAAGGATTAGTGGACAAAAAATAATAATGGGAAGGTTAACTAATTAACCTGCAGTGATATGATCATGGTGGAACATTTTTGTAAGTCAAACATAATAATTATATTGCAGATTTCCCATGAGTGATGCATTTGGAAACACACACAAAAAAACAAACCTTTCTGAACCATTAAGGGGATCGAGAAAAGATTAGGTAACGACATATATGATACAGTGTAACACGGTATTCTTCTAGGGATACCTAATCTTTTCTCGTCGGGACGAACACAAATCCAACAGCTGGACTTGATTTTCTTTACATATATATCTTCAAAATCAATTAACACCAAGTGGAAGGGACTGTGTTTACAAAATATAGTACAGTCCTCATCACAATTGCTGCATCCTACCCTCATATAGGCTCATCCATAATAGTAAACCATTTTCTTTGCTTTTGTTGATAATCTATCTGTCAACTTCAAGAATCCCAGCCAATCCTCCTCTCAGTGGAGTTAGCTCCATTACTTACTCAATAAATGCCTGAAAGCATTATTTGTTTCAGTCAAATTTGGACTCTATTGATTTTCAGAATTCACATTACATGTTTATTGAAACATAATGAATTCAATTAGTTGCCATGGATGTCTTCTATAGGTGGAAATTAAAGCTTAAACCCCATAAATTCCATCAAGAATTGTCCCCCTTATTACGCAATCATCCAAATCCCCCCAGAAACAACAAAATGTCACAAATCACAGGAAAATCCCTAAAATGCATAAAAGAAAGCAAAAATAAATGAAAACACAGCGTGGATATTGAATTTTTTAGAGCCTGGCGAATTGATTGAAGTAGTTGGGCCCAATAATTTTGAACAAAGATTAATGGGTTTGACAAATAAATAAATTTAATGACCCAAATATATATGTTTGGACCATGATGGTATTTTATTAATAAAAGAATAAAATAATTGTTTGAATTGTTAGTTTAAAATTTATTTATTTATTTTTGTATATTCTATTTCTTATTTTTAAAATAATCTAAATTCAACAATTATTTTTTTTTTCGATTTTGAATTGTAATCAAAACCGTCTATACTATTTCGATTCGATTGCTACAGTGTCTGGTTAGGTTCGACCAGAATTGTGGCTATCCTTACATATAAGCAATAATTTGTTGGAGAAGAAAAATAAATGAAATACTTAATTTTAAGAGGAAAAATGTACATCTAACATAAAAGGAGAGAAAACGGCCACATTTAATAGGAGTAAGGGTCAAATAGGTCATTCAAGTACACACAAAAATGCAATTAGGCCATTGAACTCAAAAAAACTACAATTAATCCCTGAACTACGCAAATTAATACAATTTCACAAAAAATGACGTGTTTACCTGTTGTGTCGGTTTCAGAATTAAAAATAAATTTTAAACTTTTATTTTAATAATTTTAAATAATAAATTATTATAAAAAAAAAAAAAAACAGCCGGAGCTGATTGTTTTGTTTTTGTTTTTTTTTTTTGTTGTTTTTTTTTTTAATTTTAAATAAATGTTTATTTAAAATTATTAAAATAAAAGTTTAAAAATTATTTTTTTAATTTGGTAACTGACACGTCAGCGTATCAACAGGTAAACAAGTCATTTTTGATGAAATTGTATGAATTTGTGTAGTTCAAGGACCTAATTGTAACTTTTTTGAGTTGGGTGGCTTAATTACATGTTAGTGTGCAATTGGATGACATATTTAAACCTTATTCTCATTTAATATAATTGAAAGGGTAAATATGAATATATAAATAACTCAGGAAAAAAAAATCACTATAAGCATATAACTCAAGAAATAAAGTGACGGTAATAACGTTACCGGTAAATAATAATATAACAATGCTATAAGAGAATACGATGGTTGTATTGCTTTTGTCTTAGTATAGAAAGCACAATGTCCCCTGCTCAGTTGAGGGAAGTTCTATTTATGCTAGGTCCTAACGGTAACAACATGAAGAGTCATCATTGGGGAGCTGAGCTAACGGCAAGAATATGAAGAGTCATGAATGAGGCGTTGAGGCTTTAACTCTCTCTCATCAAAGGTGGCATCAATGGTGGCTTCAAAGACAATAAAGGTGACACCTGTTGGAATTCCTAACCGTTGGAGTTCTGCCCGTTGGGTTCCCATGTGATGCTGAGTCAATGCCCATTTGTGATCCGGGTCGGGTGCCAGCCCTATTATCCTGTCACTAGTCCCCCCTACTCCTGAGGCAACGGATGTGTTTGAGTTGACTTGGGAGTAAAGCTGAATTTGCTTGATATCGTGCAGAATCCCGATTGATCCCGAGTATGTGATTTTATTTTCCAAATCACACATGAATTTATTTATTTATTTATTTATTTTTTTATGCTGGCCGAGACAGGCTGCGGCTTAGGCTGGCCGAGGTGCGTGCCTCCGGCCGAGGCGTCGCCTCAACCGATCGTGGCCGAGGCGTGCGCTTCGGCTGATCGCGGCGAGGACCGATCGTGGTTTTTTTTTTTTTTTTTTTTTTTTTTTTTTTTTTTTTTTTTGCCGAGACGGACTTCGGCGTTGGCCGAGGCGGGCGCCTCGGCCAGCCCCTCGACTGATCATGGCCGAGGCGTCGCCTCGACCGACCGTTGCCGAGGCGTCGCCTCGACCCACCGTGGCCGAGGCGTCGCCTCGACCCACCGTGGCCGAGGCGTCACCTCGACTGATCGTGGCCGAGGCGTGGCCTCGACCGATCGTGGCCCAGGCGTGCGCTTCGGCTGATCGCGGCCGAGGCGTAGCCTCGTCCGATCATTTTTTTTTTTTTTTTTTTTTCCGGGGCCGAGGCGCGGCCTCGGCCTGTGGCCGAGACGCCGCCTCAGCCTGTGGCCGAGACGCCGCCTCGGCCTGTGGCCAAGGCGCGGCCTCAGCCTGTGGCCGAGACGCGGCCTCGGCCATGTGGCCGAGGCGCGGACTCGGCCATGTGGCCGAGGCGCGACCTCGGCCACTTGGCTGAGGCGCGCCCTCCGCCTTTTTTTTTTTTTTTTTTTTTTTTTTTTTTTTTTTGCTGAGACGAACTTCGGCGTTGGCCGAGGCGGGCGCCTCGGCCAACACCTCGACTGATCGTGGTCGAGGCGTCGCCTCGACCAATCGTGGCCGAGGCGTGCGCCTCAGCTGACCGTGGCCGAGGCGTCGCCTCGACCGATCGCGGCCGAGGCGTGGCCTCGACCGATCGCGGCCGAGGCGTGGCCTCGACCGATCGCGGCCGAGGCGTGGCCTCGACCGATCGCGGCCGAGGCGTGGCCTCGACCGATCGCGGCCGAGGCGTGGCCTCGACCGACCGTGGCCAAGGCGTGCGCTTCGGCTGATCGCGGCCGAGGCATAGCCTCGTCCGATCGTTTTTTTTTTTTTTTTTTTTTTTTTTTTTTTTTTTTTCGGGGCCGAGGCGTGCGCCTCGGCCTGTGGCCTAGGCGCGGCCAAGGCCACTGGGCCAAGGCGGCCGAGGCCTGTGGCCGAGACGCGGCCTCGGCCTGTGGCCGAGGCGTGACCTCGGCCACTGGGCCAAGGCGCCGCCTCGGCCACTTGGCCGAGGCGCCGCCTTGGCCTCTTGGCTGAGGCGCGGCCTCGACCAGGAGGCCGAGGCGTGTGCCTCGGCCTTGGCTGAGGTGCGCCCTCAGTCATTTTTTTTTTTTTTTTTTTTTTTTTTTGTTTTGAAACAACATGAGCGGACCACAAGCACGAGATATTATTCCAAAAGATTTCATAATGCAAAGCGGGCGGACCGCGATTTCCAAACACCAGTTCCAAACGACTACTAGAATATTAAGGAAAATACTTAATCAAATGTTCCTAGCTCCATACCCGATCGATCATCCTTACAGATGGTGTGGACTTGTAGATCATTTCTGCCAATCTTTTTGCATGCTTTAACGTAACAACTGCGGGCCGCTCGCTGGTCTCCTCTGACGACCCCTATCCCGCTCGGAGTGGGGAACTTCATACACAAGTGTTCCACCGACACTATGGCCTTGAGGTTCTCCAGTGCCGGTCTCCCCAATATGATGTTGTGCGCGCAAGTGAGTCTTACCACGATGAATTCCAAGTCAAGTTTGCGAATGTTAGGGCTCGTGCCTATCTCCACTGGTAAGACCACTGACCCCTCCGTCTCCACTGAATCACCCGTAAATCCAGAGAGTGGGGTACGTACTTCTTTGAGCTGGTTCCTAAGTATCCCTAACTTGGTGAAGGCATCGTAATACATCACATTGACTGAGCTTCCCGTGTCGACTAAGATGCGGCGGATAATGACATCATTGACGTCCATCTCAATTACCAGGGCGTCACGATGGGGTAACGGGCCCTCTGGGAGGTCATCATCAGAGAAGGTGATGGCCTCCTGTCTCTGTTTCTTTTCTCTGGGAAGACTCGCCACTTCTCCCACGTATAGCCGCCGGCTCCACTCATTTCTTTCCGCGGGCGTGTCGCCCTCTGCAGGTCCACCATAGATAAAGTGTATGGTGTGCCTCTTTTGTCGTCTGGGCGCCACCTCGGTTTCTTTCTCGCTATCACTCTGCTTAGATATTTGGTCGTGGTCTCTTTTTTTGGCGTTTGAGGTGGACGGCTCGGTGCCATCCTCATTCCTCCAGACATTTTTTGGTGGATTGTGTTGCGGCTGTTGCCGCTGCTTGGGTCGCTTGACGAAATGTCGGAAGTAGCCCTGCTGGATGAGGTCTTCTATTTGTCTCTTCAAAACGTGACACTCATCCGTATCGTGTCCGGCATGCCTATGAAACCTGCAGTACTTTGTTTGGTCTGCCTTTGGGGAGACCTTCATGCACTCCTCGGGGAATTCTACCATTCCCATCTCCTCAGCTTGCTTTAGAATGACACTGACGGGATGGGTAAGAGGAGTCAAATTACGCAAGGGGACTAGGCGAGGCCGTTCGTGGTCTCGGCCTTTCCCTGCGGTCGGGTGGTTCGAGAGTGGTGCCTGGCTGGGCGGACCAGCTTTCCCAGGCTTCCCATCTTTCCTACCATCCTCTTCGTCCTTCTTCTTCCTGTCGACGTCCTCTGCTTCGGCATAGCAGCTAGCCGTCCTCATCAGATCTTCGTAAGAGCGGGGGTGGTGAGCGTTCAGCTGCTTGTGGAAATACCCTGATCTTAAGGCATGGATAAATATCGGGATCGCCGCCTTGGAGTCGAAGTCGTAGACATTATTGACTTCCTTTTTCCATTTGATCAGGAAGTCTTTGAGGCTCTCGCCTCTATCTTGCTTCACTACACAGAGGTGAGAGAAGGGTTTCTTGCGATGTATGCTACCGGAGAAGTATGTTAGGAAGCTCTTGGATAACTCCCCAAAGTTTTGGATCGACCCATCTGGGATGGTGTTGAACCAGTCTTGGGCCGCTCCATCCAGTGTGGACAAGAACGCTCGGCACATGATGGCGTCCCCTGCCCCGATCATTACCATAGCAGCCTTGTACCTCGTCATGTGGACACGTGGGTCAGTGGCCCCCGTGTACTCCTTGATGGCGGGCAACCTAAAGTCCCTCGGCAAAGGTACGTCCATGATGCTAGGGGAGAATGGTGCTGCCATCCGTACCTCAGGTTCCGGCGACTGCTCCCGTGCCTCCACCCTTCTTGCTAACTCCTCGATTCTTCTCTGCAGCTTCTCGACCAGGGCCGACTCGTCAGGGTGCCGACGCGGGGCCGGCTGCCGCTCCTCCATGTGTCGGCGTGGAGCTAGTTCATCGACGTGCTGTCTATCTGAGTGTCGACGCGGAGCGGGTTCCTCGACGTTCCGTCCATCCAAGTGTCGGTGTGGGACCCGCTCATCAGCGCGCCGCTTCTCCGCCGAGTGCCGACGCAGAGCCGGCTCATCGACGCGTCGCTCCTCCAAGTGTCGACGTAGGGCCGACTCATCAACGTGTCGGCGTGGGGTCGGCTCCCGAGACTCGCCCACCTCCTCTGTGGGTGATCTCTCGGCTTGTCTGTTCTCGTGTTGGCGAGGGCCTCTGGTAGAGGACCCCTCGGCCCGTGATCCTAATATTTGCCGCACGGGCGCCCTCTGTCCCAATCGTTCTGGCGCAGATTGGGAAGGGCCTGGTTGTCGTCTGGCCGGTCCACTTCTTTGGGCCTCTACCCCTATTTGCTGGGGCCGCGGCGTGGGCACTTGGCCTTGCAGTCCCACCGCCACCTGATTTAGCGCTGCCGTCACTGCTTGCTGAATGATATCGGCAGTCGCCTGGAGGTTCACGGCTTGGTTCACCCCCCCATTGTTGAGTTGGTCTCGAAGGTCCCCGGGCCTCCCATTGTTGAGCTGTTCTCGGAGGTCCCCTCCACGATTGTTGGTGAGTTGGTCCCGGAGGTCACCTGAGGCATTGCCATTGTTCACGTTGCGAGAACCGTGGGAGTTGCGGGACGCCATTCTTTCAGGCTTACTGTTGAAAGAGAAAAAGAGTAGTGTTGTAGCCTGCTTGAGTATTGGACTCAGGCTCTCAATGAAAGCACCAATGACGGTAATAACGTTACCGGTAAATAATAATATAACAATGCTATAAGAGAATACGATGGTTGTATTGCTTTTGTCTTAGTATAGAAAGCACAATGTCCCCTGCTCAGTTGAGGGAAGTTCTATTTATGCTAGGTCCTAACGGTAACAACATGAAGAGTCATCATTGGGGAGCTGAGCTAACGGCAAGAATATGAAGAGTCATGAATGAGGCGTTGAGGCTTTAACTCTCTCTCATCAAAGGTGGCATCAATGGTGGCTTCAAAGACAATAAAGGTGACACCTGTTGGAATTCCTAACCGTTGGAGTTCTGCCCGTTGGGTTCCCATGTGATGCTGAGTCAATGCCCATTTGTGATCCGGGTCGGGTGCCAGCCCTATTATCCTGTCATAAAGTGTCATTTGATTTCTTATATTTTAGTACGGAGTATATTTTATGACTTCAAAAAAAAAAAAAATTAGTATATTTTATCATAATTGGTGGGGGAATTACCCTTCCAAATTGGATGCCTTGATATTTCATATGTTAAAATCATAGATGCCTAAGAAATAAAAAGCGGAAGGATCCTCAAGCCAGCTACATTGACCGTATTACCGCCCCCGCGCCACCTGTTTTGACGCCACTTTTTCAATTCTTCTGTCACTCGACGTCCCCATTTCTGGTTCTCGGCGACTATGGCTTCACGGACCGATCCCCAGATCCCCAATGAGCAGTAAGCCCCGTTGCTTGATAACAAACCACAATTTTGCTTTTCATACTACCCAAATTAACAAAAAAGGATTATTTTTTTCTTGATTTCTGACTGAATTTATGAATTGATGTGTATCCCTTTTGGTTTAAAGGAAAATGTTTAGGACACGAAAGCAACCCCCGTTCATGATGCTGCTTCCTTTAGTCTATGCTCCTGTTCTTCCTCTGAGTAAGTTTTCGTTTTTTTTGTTTGTTTTCATAAATTACGTGTATTCATATTGTCATTATTCTCAATTTTAGGTTTTGTTATTGGTTCCTAAATGGCCTAATGGTTATGAACTCTGGTTTACCAGTTCGGATTTCACTGCGACACAATCCGGTTGTGAGGGATCGGCTGTTCTATGGCGTTCTGGCCGGTGCATTTGCTCATGGACTTTACTTGATGTATCCTTGATTTCTTATTTTGCATATTTATGTTTATTTGTGCTTTATATACTTTGTGTGGGAGTTGAAATTTTATGTTATTTTCCTAAAATTTGGAGTAGTACATAATCCAAGAATATCCCATTTGCTCTTGCTGAATTGATTAAATTTTGTTGTGAGGACATTGACATTTGTGTTGCTCCAATCCCTCAGTGAGAATTTAGAATTAGAATTTGAGGCCTTGGCATGAAGAGGTGGAAAGTATTGTGCTTATGCTAGAACTGCAGGCAATCTATACCTAGGAGGGAAATATGAACAGTAATTCATTCTAAATCAAGTTGAAGAATTTAACTTAATCAAATCCAGTTTATTTCAAATTATACATTGATATAAACTTGTTAATAAATCTTAGGATTAATGCATGATGCTACTTTTCTCTACATACAATTCACCAAGTATACTGATAGTTTGGTTATGGTTCCTTTCATGATAGACTTGTTAATTCTAGGGAGTTTTTTGGAAAGGTCATGTCCTTGTATATTGTGCTGACCTGAACAGCTATAAAATATGTTGTTTGGAATCTGGATTCTTGAAATGTTAGAATTGCTATCTGTTGACTGTTGGATTGAATGTCATTTGAAGAAAATTTTCAAGGCAAGTATGATCGTAAGAGCATGTTGGGTTCATTATTATACTTGTAATAACAAATAGCATGAAATTCTAAAGTTGTCACAATGAGAAATACATTCTCCATTTTTCTATGTCATAACAGAAACTATTTTCTAGCCTTTGTTCACTTTTACAGATTTTTTCTTAATTGTTTTCTCTATTGATAATATTGAGTTTCTTTAGGTTACTTGAACTTTCTAAAAGATATTACAATCAATTTGCAGTTCAAAGAACATGAGTTTGCGTTAGGTGTTATTCATTTGTGATTGTTACAACTTACATGTGACTATATAAGCAATGAGGATTAGATTATTCTGTTGCTTATATTTAAGTTTGAGGGTCTTTGTAAAATGAGTATAAGGTTGATTTTGTGGTGCTCGTTCTGAACAGTGCCCATAGTATTTCTAGACTGTACGAACTGCGGTTAGTATCAGAAAATAGCTGTTAAAAGGACTGAATTTTAGACCACTAGAAAGCTCAGTTCTTTTAGATTCAGGCTGGCAGGGCTCTTTAGGTCCCCATGGCTCAACATTGTGAACAGTAAGATGGAAGAATAATCTGTCAAATATTGAATAGAGAAATATACCTTATGGATAGTGATATGTAGTTTTCTTGCAAAGATGACAAGACTATACTAGAAAAGTAGAGGTAAATGGAAGCCTACATTATAGAAAGAAGAGCTCTGCAAAAAAGATTAGACTTCAAAGAATAAAGCGTTTCACAGAGATGACAACCGATCATGTTATGTATGTTTGATTCTTATATTGGCAATGAGTTTATTTGTTAGTAGGGATAATGACTCTGTTAGGACTTCTTCGCCTTATCATCATGTCTTGTCCAAGATCAAGGATAGATATGTGCTTTTTGCCTTTTTGTCATCAAGTTCTCTGTAATGTTGAGAAGAAGCTTGGGGTTATACTTGTATCATTATTCAAGCATCATTGCCTCTTTAGTTGTGTGTATTCCAGAAAATGATATTCGTATTAATTTCAGAAGGGGGAGTGCATATACAAAGCGGGTCATCGTTGATCATTGTGACATCTGTTTATATATGTATATGCTTGTAACTTGTTTGCCTTAACATATATGTTCAGATCAGAGCTATATGATGTTGAGAGCAAGTGAAGCGATGGAAAACGTGCCTAGGATTCTGGTTTCTTGGAGAGACATTTTTTTAAATTTATTTTTGTAATAAGCAAGCATAATGCAGCATGACAGTATTGTTACAAGATGGCTGTTCACAGGTATGATGGCACTGGTGAATTTTGGAAACTGTGTTGAACCTAAGATTCTCAGAAAGCTAACTAAACTGCAACTCCATGGTTTTCCAGAAAAAGGCAACACCCTGTGTTCACTACAGTGTTATTTTTGTATGGATTTGTATTGAAAAATGCCATCTTTCATTAATAATTCTGCAAGTGGTAGTATATTCCCCACTCCAATGCCTGTCTAAATTTTGTCAACATCTTTTAAAGGCCTTCTTGCATTCTAATCAGGCCCCATTTGACTATGACCACATCCCACCATCATTATCATTCAACTCATGTATACAATTATAGTTATATATAAGCAAAAATAAATTATTTCTCCATTTTTCTAGTCTAGAAAAATAAAAACTCGAGAAAGAACCAGAGAATTGAGGAAATCAGATTAAACCACTTCAAAAACATCCTTCCAAAACACATATCATTAATGATAGTATATGCTTCGAGAATCATAGAATATATACATTTTTTGGTCAAAGTACTTACGAGGTTCCTGTACTATAACGTTTTGTTCAATTTAGCCCTTATACTTTTATTTTATTCAATTTAGTCCCTGTACTTTAAAAAACAGTTAATGGTGTTAATATTACGGGTAACTTAGGTTATATGGCGCTGACGATATTTATATTCTTACTCATATATTTCTTTATAAATATTTAAAATTAGTTATTTTTACCATCAATATATTAAATTAGTATGTCTAAAATAAATAATTAAAACCATGTTTTTAATGAGATTTGGACAATTGTCCTTAATTTCACCACTTTTTAAAAGTAGATGGACTAAATTAAACAGAATAAAGATACAAGGATTAAATTGAACAAAACACTATATTACAAGAACTTTATAGGTACTTTGAATATATCTTTCTAAGTAACAGAGAAACTCGGCACTATTACCTGATGGTATGGACTAGTAAAACCGAGTATATACTATATACATATTGACTAATATATAATAATAGACTAATAGGAGTACTTATATTACATATCTAAAGTACAAATTTTCTTGATAAAGTGTTCCACATCATTGAACGCATATTTACAGATTGCACAAGCAAGCATTATTGAACATCATGCTTATCTGCATATAATAGAAGATCTATATATATATATAATATATTGCAGTCGTACAAGATCATTGCATGGTCCACGTTATCACCAACTAAAATTTCAAGTTTATTGAGCAGTAAGATAAAATAAAATATATAAAAATAAAACAACCGGTCATGAATCGTACCGAACCGGGACTGTAGATCACAGACCGGATCGGTCTGAGAAATCGGAGGCGAGTCGGGAAGCGATGGCGGAGTGGTACATGACGTCGTGGAACGACGACGACTCCGTTGTGAGCTTCCGGAGTTGTCGCGCCTTCTCATCCGTGAACGCGCCGGGAGCGAATCGAGAGATCGCCGGTTTTGCATCTTGATCGGGATCCGTTTTGTTCTCGACTTTCCTCTTGGAATTCGCGTCAATGTAGTCCGGTTCGGCGGGAAATCCGAAAATCGGGGCCCACCAGTTTGAGTTACCGCCGGCTTTCCGGCCACTGGCGTCAGGTTTCCGGTGGGAGGAGGAGCCGGCGCACGCCACGACGACGGTCGGCCGCAACGGTAACAAATTCGTCGCCATTTCTACCGCTCGTATATGTAGAGAGAGAAACTGCCGTGAAAGTAGGGTTGAACGAGAGTTGACTGGCTTTGCTAAAACGCTTTATTTTAATGAGAGTTTTGCTTGCCTTTTATAAAGCCTAACATGGAGGAAACAGATAAGATGGTACACGTGTCGGGTGACTGTTAAGGAACAATGTGGGGCTCACTTTCGCTTTTACTTTCACACTAGACTCCTCCAATTTACAAATATTACTTTTTACATCCATTTAGTTTTTAAAATAACCATCTACTATAATTTCACCCTTTTTTCCTTTGTTTTTATTTTTGTTTTTGTGTTTTTTCAATTTTAATTACACTAAAAAATTGCTAAGAACTTTTGGTCTAATGGTACCAAAGTTAGACTCCCATATGGAAGGTTGTAGGTCCGAACCTAGTAGTTATGAACAGATACTACATTGTAATAGAGTCAGTAATATTAAAAAAAAATTACTCTAAAGAGTTAATTGGTCCCACGAGTATCGACAAAATAACAGTTTTAGTCCACATACTTAATTCCTACCAACTTTCATCCACGACTATTGTTTTAGTGTCAAAGTTCATCACACCGATCACACATTCGTTTAATATATGCTAAAATATGAAATTATTAAGGATATTTTCGTCTTTTTCAACTTAAGATTTCAATTTGAGCATAAATAAAGGGATTTAAGCTCTAAGATCGATCTCAATTCGCAATTCTCCTCCTCAATTAAGGTAGAATAAGGAGGATAATTATGAATTGAGATCGATGTTAGAGCTTAAATCACTTTATTCATGTTCAAATTGGGTTCTTAAGTTTAAAATGACGAAAATATCCTTAAAATTTTTAGATTTTGACAAGTCTTAAAAGGGGGACTGATCGGCGTGATGTTTGGCACTAAAATAATAGTCGTGGATGAAAATTGGTACTAAAACAATAGTCGTAGATGAAAAATGGTAAGAATTAAACATGTGGACCAAAACTGTCATTGTATTAATACTCATGGGACTAAAATGTGTATTTGCTCATTAAATCTTTTTCAATTTAATTCATCGTAAGCTTTTCTTTGTGTGAACTGTTAATATTGAGAATGCAATTAAGACTGCTAAAATAAGAAAATTAGGACTTTGTTCCCAGCTTCTGAGAAATAATTGGCGCAATAGTCATAACTTACCAACTTTACCGTTAATGTTAGTGATTCACACAAAGAAAAGTTAACAATGAATTAAAATTGGGAATGATTCAATTTTTTTTTTGGTGTAAACCACAATGTAGTCCAAGTCTTTCTCCCGAAAGCTAACCCAAAGAGAATCGTCACATGTGGGAATCGAATCCAGGTTATCCCGAAATTCTCCCCCACAAAGAGAGTTCATTTGCCACTTGAGCTACCCTGTTGGGTTGAATGATTCAATATTTAAAGATTAAAATTGATAGTTTAGAAATGAGTTAATTCCAGCAATGGTCCTCCGACTGTATTGATTTTCCAAAATTAGTCCTTGACTTTTAATTTGGACACTTTAGGTCCCTTGACTTTCAATTTCTTTCCAATTGAGGTCCTTTCATCAGAATACGGTTAATTGAATTTTAAATGAAGGGGTAAACTCATCATTTCACCTGCCTATGTATTATTCTTAGTATTTCTCCATTGTATACGCGATATATATGAAGATAATCTTAGTCGAAACCCTAAAATGTTCCTCGTCGTTCCCCATTTGCTAACTACTCGTGTGTGCGTTTCTCTATTATTGAGATGTTTACAAGGTATAACAGCGAAATATGAAGGGAGAAATACGAAGAATAATACATAGGCAGGTGAAAGGACAAGTTTACCCCTTCATTTAAAGTCTAATGAACCGTATTCTAACGAAAGGACCTCAATTGGAAAGAAATTGAAAGTCAATGGACCTAAAGTGTCCAAATTAAAAGTCGGGGACTAATTTTGGAAAATCACTATAGTCGGAGGACCATTGCTGGAATTAACTCGTTTAGAAATTAGAAGAAGTCTATGACTAAAATTGAAAATGAGTGATAGTCATAGGGCTAAGTCCACAATTAACTATGCTAAGTATTCAAAAAATGATTAAATGTAACGAAATATAATACTTAAAATTAAAAATTAAATAAGTGCAGTTTATTTTTAGGTTTTTTTGTTCACATTCATTTAGTTTATACAAGCAATAATAGCAAGCTAGCTAGTTATAGCTTTTTATCTATTTCATTTAAAGTTTTTAGTACTAAAATTTAATTTGAAAAAATATATATTATAGAGTATTTTTTTTTTTGAATGCTACTAGCTCTATTACATTGTAGTATCTGTTCATATATTTGCTCAACCTACTGAAACATAAAGAGCCAATAACGCCTCCACTAAGGCTGAACTCATAACCTTCCAAATGGAAGTCCAACCCGATTACCATTAAACTATCACTTAAAACGGTTACATTACAATTATAGAGTATTTTAAGATATAGGCTCTCACTTAAAACGGTTGCATTACACTTGATTGAAAAGTAAATGTTGAAAAACTAAATCCAATAAGAAAATCAACCTAATAGCCCTAAGCTACTCAAAACTACTATTTGTTTTCCAAAAAACCAAGTGAGTTGCGCAATTGACATTTCTATGTATCCAACATATTTGAGGTTTAAAAACAAAACTAAAGTTTTTGACCTAGTTTCGCTGATCAGACAGACTATATCCTAGAATAAACCCGCTCCCAAATTCATAATGAGATAAATCAGGCCAATCTAATTTCAAGACTCAACATCAAATTATATACTTCTGTGTACACAAGCTTAACCCAAATTCAAACATTGATGTGTTTGGTTCACACATGAGAATCAGAATCGGAATGGGTATCACATACTTGGTAATAATAATGGGTTTTGGTGAAAATATTTAGCATGTTTGGTAGTAGGGTCACTAGGGTGGAATGAGAATGGTTACTAATAAAGTAATAATAGTGCTTAAGAAGGAATAAGGGAATGAAACCCTTATTTTATTTCGGTATTGGTTTTTTAATTAATGGGGTATTCGAAACTCATAGTAGTGTTCTAAAAATCTATTAACCAAACAATAACAATCACTTTCATACCCATTTCTGTGAGCAAAACTCATAAACCTAAACACACCCTAAATGTTCGTGACATAAATCAAACTCCCATCATGTCACTAAAAGCAAGTCTTAAATAAAGGTTTTTTTTATTAAAAAAAAAAAAATCATGCCATAACATCACTAAACGAAACAATATAATAATAGGTAAAAGCGAAAAGTTGATCCGAGTGGTCCGGTAAAAGAAAAGTGGGTTAGCCTGAGAAGGACGTCTCCGATCCGGTTGAAGTTGATTGAGAAATGTGAGCGTTAATCTCCGGCGGCATCTATCCATCCATCCATTGGTATATAGAGGAAAGTTGGTGGAAGCTAGCTGCGGCGTGCGGGCACACGTTTTTATTTACTATTCAAAAGCTAAGGGTGTATAGTTTTGGTGGTTTGCTACCAACGGTGGCGATGGATCGGAGGATCCCGGCGGGCGGAGACGCGTCTTCTTCGACGACGTCGACACCACCTTTTGTCAGTTTATATATATATGCATGCATCATGCATGGGAAAGTCACGATAGGATGGTGGCCTGGGTTACGTTAAATATCCAGCTAAGCGTAGAGTATATATACATTCAAAAGATCAGAGATGAGAGAGAGAGAGAGCATATTCTGTAGTATATATACCGCCATGTGAGTATTAATTCGTTAGTTTGTCATCTTCCTCGCCTCTGTTTTCTGCTTTGTCGGCTCACAAACCATGCATCATCGCTCCTAGTTTCCACTTTAATTTCATGGTTGAAATTCTCCACTTATTCTTTATTCATAACACTTTTCAACGGTCAGCTCCGATATTTTTCATCAAATTAAGCTTCAATTACAACATAATTCTATTCCATTCTTATAATATCAAAAACAGCAATCGCAGTCAAACGGACAGAGAGGAGTACCTCCGGCATCCGCCCTGCCAATTCCCAATTCCTCCTCACTATAAATTACAAGCCCATCTCCCGTCCTTTTCCTACACCTTAAACCACCCGTCGAACCATTTTCTTTACCAACTTTGCTATCCTTCCTTTTGTTATTCTTCATAGCCTCTTTTTTAGGCTCTCCAACCACATCCTCGACCTTCTCCGGCTTCTTTCTCTTTTTCCCCGCAAAGATTTCATCGATTTCACTGCCACACTTTAGCTTCTTAGGTGTCGCAGAAGAAGATATGACAGGTGGTGGTGGCGTCTTCTTCATGTTTTCTGCCACAGGGTTCTGCTCATCATCAACTGGTTTTGCATTCTTCGATAGCTTCTTTTTCTTCATTTTCAATTCTGAGCAAAACTCGGGTGAATAACTTCCTTGAATCTTGCTAAACTCTATCCCCCTTTGTGGTCATTCCTCTAGCAATCTCTTGGATGCAAACTTTATCCTACAATACAAAAGTAATCAAATAGAAATTCTATTAATCACTGGGCATTTCGAATACAACAAACAAAAATCACTCCAATTAATTCAGAAAGAAACCAGATTTCACACTTCATTGGGCTAAAGAGGTGAAAAATGTTCTCAGAAGCCAAGCGTAACAAGTAAATTTCATTGAAGATCCAAACACAAAGTAGGATCTTCTTACATGTTAGAACCTCATCACTGCAGCATCATCTCATCATCCAACAAGACAGAAACAAAATAGATGAAAAATATATATGTATTGTTAAGGAAACAGATTTAGCTACTGCAAATTTGAAGGAAAAGGGTAGGAAAAATCAGTTTCCTCCAATCGTGATTAGTAGCTCTTTATTGGCACCATGCAAAAGGTGGATTGCTAGAGACATATTTGAACAAACCCCCGTTGTCTGACTCGAGTGCCTCATTCAATTAAATATATAATTTAAAAATAATATATCCAGATTATTGTGTCATGAAACAATTTTCATATGAATCATGGGTCTTCAGCCGGATAATCTGTTTAGGCTCCATGCGGCAGACGGGTCTGCCATTAACTGGCACCTGCTGCTGACTCTGTATGGAGCCATCATACTAAAATCTTCTTCATCTTATTAATTAAAACAAAATAAAAATTTCCATACTTTAGAAGCAATAATATTTAGAGAGTTAAAAAGAAAAAATAGATAGAGGGAGAGATGGAAAACCATTACTTTGATTCCCCATACATTGATTGCTATCAAAATTGTGTGTATTAGGCAATTAATATAAGAACGTATGCTGTAATAGTTTGACAGTTCAGTTGGCTATTAACCAATTAGACCCGACTGATGGGATAGATGAATCCTCCATGGAAATGACTGAAGAAAGATCTACTTGGCTATAAAAAGAGGGAAAAGTAGAATGTCAAATATTTTCTCCAAACAATGCAAGTGAGAAAAGAAACACCAGAAGCAAGAATATGAAGTGATTGATAATTAAAAGTCAGAAACACAAAACTGGCAGATCTGTAGCATCATATCTTTTTATGGGAAATGTTTGATGAATTTCAACAGTTTAACATCCACTAGCTAAAGCTTAACCCTATATAAGATAATCAGACCCAAAATCTCAATTGAGTGATGGTTTGGATATCATTTGAAAAGAAGAATATTCTATAAAACCCTCTAAAGACTTAGAATTTAAATAAACAGATTAAAAAAAAAAAAAACTTGCAATAATCCATACTTCAAGAAATTATTTCATATGCTACAGTAACAAGTAAATGAATGGAAAATTTCAACAATGCATACAGCACCAAAACATTTTCCATTAAATGGATCATGCATCAATAATAATAGCAAGAACACAACAGATTCATCAAATTCAACAATACTTATATATGGAATTTGAGTCAGAATCAAGTTTATTTGTGGGTTCAAAATTCAAGCTATCCTATTTTGTCCCTTCACAAAACAATGGAAAAAAACAAGAAAAAATGCTGGATTTGAATTGGAATATTGATAGGCCTGCTCAAAATTTTGAAGGAAAAAAAAAAAAAAAAAACAAAGCAATTTATCAAGATTCAACACAGAAGGCATCAATTTGAAGGGCATAGAATGAGCTAGAGAACCATTTCTATGTCAACGCATAATTTCCCACCATAGCACTTATCAGTAAAATCAAATAACAGAATGAATCCATTAATAAATTGAAGAAACACTCTTACCTGGGCCAGGCATTGCATTGGCACACAGCTATCATTCGCGAGCGCCTGCGTGTGAGCCGGATTCGCCACGAGGAGTTTGAGACTCAGATTAGGCTTTAGGGCTTCTAGTTGTTCTAGACGTTATATATAGTTGTTCTAGACGTTCTAAAAGTCTGGTCTTTCCGCAATATATGGCGTATATATCTTCTTGGGCCTCACTTAAGAGTTAGGTTTTTAGCGGCTAAAAACCTAACTCTTAAGTGAGGCCCAAGAAATAATTGAGTTCCCAGTTCCCACCCATAATTAGGGTTTCTTCTATGTCAATATTTTTACCTATATAAAGCCATCACCTTTAGTCTTTTCTTCATCTACTCCTGCATTTTAAACTACTATCGCCGTTGGGCGGTGCTTGCCATGCTTTTTCCGCCGTCGATTAGTCCTCCGTTTCTATTTCATGCTTCGATTTTTCGTTTTTTTTTTTTTCTTTTTGGGTATATTTGTTTTGATTGAGTGAATTGTGATGCTTAAGAAAGCCAATTTGCAGAGCAAGTGCGTCTGATTTAAAATGGCGAAATCTCTTGCATTGAAGGTTGGCAAAATCATGTTGCGATTCTCCGTGCCTTTCAAATTTCATCGTTTTGATTACGGCCTCGAACAAGTCGCTACATTTCTCTAATCTTCTTTTCCGTCTCTAAATTTGTAGTGTGAGTAATTGAATCATATGAATACGATTGCACAAGCAAGCTAGGGAGGGCTTCGCGAGAGTTAAAAAATGGCGACGCCCCAGCCGCTATTGTGCATAAAGGGAAAGCTGAGCTGTAGTCAGCGGCGGCCAGACAACCGCTGAGATGGATCCACAGATGGATTCTTTCAAAATAGGACTTGTCTACTAATTCCATCTCACATTTCTTAGCCTATCCTTATTCTCCCAATTTCTTTCAATCACATTTCAAAAATGGTGTTTCAATTTTACCTCATTTTTAAAATTAATATCTTTTTTATAAATAATAATAAAAAAAAACAAAAACAAAAAGCACAAAAGTTACCGTGACAAATTTTGTATAGATTACAAATTTGCATCTAGTACAAATTTATATATATATATACATATATATAAGTTCAATTTTTGTTGGGATAAGACCAGCCTTAGTTGATTCAGACCACACCTAATCAATTAGTAAGGCTGACAGAAGCAACAGACATATATTTTTTTATTGCTTAGTTGAATTGTAAATTTGCAATTGGTACAAAAGCTGCTGTAGTAGCTGTGGTTGTTTAAAAAATATTAATTTTGTAAAGTGTGATTAGATTTGCAGGGATATTAGTGTAAAATAGTATTTACTTTTCAAGGTGAGAGTATTGCAGGAATAAAAATAGCAAGACCTCATCTATATATATATATATAAACAAAATATTTCACTTTTATGCACAAATTTTTGTAGTAAAATTTATTAGGTAAATGGTAAATGAAAATTAATTTAAATTTATTAATTGTTAATATTGCAAAACTTTTAATATTATTTATGGTATTATATTTTATAATATAATTGATTGATAATAAAATTATTTAAATATAATAAAAAAGCCTATGTAATAATAAAATTATATATAATAATAATAATATTAATTCAAATAAAATTATATACAAAATAAAATTAAAATTAGAAAAAAAAAATAAGAAGACAAAGGGAGTCGTCGGATCCCTTTGTAAATGGTGTGGGATCATTTTGAAAATGTTTGAAAATAGGAGTTCTTGAGCTTCTCTATATAAGAGGAGTAATGTTTATCTTACCAACATAATTATTTGTCTATTAGTGTGGTCAAGTATTGAGAAGTCGGATTACTCTTATTTAAAAAGTCTTGGATTAATGGCTTTTTATTTTAGTTTTTTTTAAAAAAAAAATTATTTTGAGGTTTGGATACTTATATATTTTGGGTTAATCTTTCACAAACCCCCTTAATAATTTTTTTTTTTTTAAAAAACAAAATAAGAAGCTATTGATTTATCAATACTTGCCCACATTGATGGGCAAACAATTATGCTTGTAAGATGAGCAATTGTTCATCTTATAGAGGAGCTCATGAGCTCTTTTTTCCAAACGTTTTCAATGTGGGATAAAACATTTACCTGTGGTTTTTTTTTTTAATTTTATTTTATTTTGTATATAGTTTTGTTTGAATTATTGTAATAATTGTAATTTTATTTTATTATACTTGAACGATAATATTATCAAAGTTTGAGCGTGAAAATAAAATAGGAGAATTTTGTTTATATATATATATAATGTGATAATAAATAAAATTACATTACAATAATAATATTAATAATATAATTATTATCTATATATATAATGTGATAATAAATAAAATTACATTACAATAATAATATTAATAATAGGGAAAATGGCACTTTTTCCCCCTAAGTTATATACTTATAGCCATTTTTCCCCCTCAATTATTTAGGTAAGCACATTAACCCCCTCAATTATTCTAAAAGTGGTGATTTTTCCCCCCTGATATATTAAATTGACATTTCTACCCTTAAAGTAAACATTTTATTTATTTTACTTCTCCAACAAATTATCGCGTATACGTAGGGATGACCACGGTTCAAATCAAACTGAACCGGACACTATAGCAATTGAATTAAAAGTTTTCGGTTATGATTCAGATCTAGAACCTAATATTTGGATTTCAATTTATTAAAATTATGAATAAAAAAATTGGATCTTGAACCGTGAATCGGCGGTTCTGGATCCGGTTCGCAATTTTGAACCGTTTTTATTTTAAAATTTTATTTTTTATTTTAAATAGTCTAAATTCTACAATAAATATATTTTATTTTTTTAGTTCGGTACATGAATCGTCCGTTCCGGTTCGCGATTTTAATAAACTCTAAATATCGAGTTTCGATTCTAAATTGTAATTGGAATATTTCGGTTTGGTTGCTATAGTGTTTGTTTGGTTTGAACCAAATTATTGTCATAATTTGTTGGAGAAGGAAAATAAATGAAATATTTATTTTAAATATTTATTTTAAGGGTAAATATGTCCATTTAACATTTCAGGGGGAAAAACAGCCACTTGAATAATTCAGGGGGAGAAAGTGCTATAAGTATATAACTTAGGGGGAAGAAGTGCCATTTTCCCTTAATAATTAATTATTATCAAAACAAAACTATATACAAATGAAAATTTTAAAACAAAAACAAAGGGGGCCGGTAAATTGCATTCAAGAAGAGCTCCTCTATATAAGGGGAGCAATGTTCATATTCTATTGCCTATTAATTAGAAGGCCATATATATATTTGCCTTGGAAGTTTATTGATCAAGTTGAAGATGGAACTTTTTTGGCTTTCTAGTTGATTATTCCACATTTTGATTGCAGATTTTTAGGAGAGCAAAAACTAAATTCTAAAAAATATGTGCATAGACTGTTGAAAGGAATCACATATTGCTTTAAATTGGAGTGGGAAACCTAAATTTCTAATTTTACCCTTCATTTTAACACAACTTAACACTAAAGCTGAGAATCATCTTGGTTTAAAATTCAAAAGTCAGGGGATCACTTTCGGGGAAATTAAAAGTTAAGGACCAATTTGAGAAAAGACTATAGTCAGAGGATTATTTTAGAAATTAACTCTATAATAAACATAATCTAACATAATACACATAGACTCTTAACATAGTGGCATAAATTCGTAAAAAAATTGTAACGCGATTAGACGTACAAAACGGTGTTTTTTGTGTTAAGCCGTTAACTCCCCAACAACTTATAGAAACGATGTAGTTTTGGGCCAAAGTGCACAATACTGATATAATTTGCCTTGTCTTTCCACAATATATATTCTTGGGCCAACTCAGGGCGTTTGGTTGGAGGGAATTTAAATTCCCTCCCACCTAATTCCAAAGACCACTAACAGAGCGTTTGGTTGGAGTGGGGGAATTATGTGGGAAAAGAATTGTAATTTCATGGGAGTTGAATTACTGGGAATAAAGTGGGAATTTAAATTCCATTGGTTGATAGGAATATAATTACTGGGAATTTCAATTCCAATGTTTGGTATACATGGGAATTGAAAAGGAATAAATAGTATAAAGTCCAAAATGCCCATTGTTGTTGTTAAAAGGAAAGATCAGACATTCATTTTAGGTTAAACAAGATAATGGTAATTTTGTCTCATCAGTATTTTTTTTCTTCCTAAAATCCTAGGGGGGGCATGAGATTTTAATTCCATGAAAATGGGGGAATTGCAATTCCCTCCAACCAAACTATGGAATTTAATGGCCTTTGGAATTAGGTGGGAATTAAGTGGGAAGGGAATTTAAAATCCATCCAACCAAACGCCCTGTAAATTCTTTAGTTTGGTTGGAACAAAATTGTAATTCCTTCAGCTTGTTTGGTTCGCTGGAAAATATGTTAAGGAATAATGAGTATAATTACAAATATAACCCTACACAACAACAACAATAATAATAATAATAATAATAATAATAATAATAATAATAATAAAGAATGATGAGGGAAAAATTGTCATATTAGTTTTTCATGGAAAACAAAATACCTAGGATGGGCTAAAAATTTATTTTCCTCATTCTCAATGAAAACTTTTTCCAATGAAAAATATTTTTCATCCAACCAAATAACATAAAATATCATTTTCCTTCACTTTTAGAAAAACATTTTCCAAGGAAAATGTTTTCCATCCAACCAAACACCCCCTCATATTCATGGAATTAAAATCTCATTCCCCCCTTGGGATTTTAGAAAGAAAAAAGATAATGATGAGACAAAATTACCCTCCCATTTTTTAACATAAAATTGATGTCTCACAACAACAATTGACATTTTGAACTTTATACTACTTATATTCCTTTTCACTTCTCATGTATACCAAACATTAGAATTGAAATTTTCAGTAATTTTATTCATATAAACCAATCACTGAAATTTAAACTCTCACTTTATTCCCAATAATTCATCTCCCATAAAATTACAATTCATTTCTCAGACAATTTCTTCACTCCAACCAAACGCCCCGTTAAATGAGTCCAAGAAATAATCGAGTTCCCAGTTCCCACCCATAATTAGGGTTTCTTCTATGTCAATATTTTTACCTATATAAAGCCATCACCTTTAGCCTTCTTCATCTACTCCTGCATTTTACACAATCGCCGTTGGGCGGTGCTTGCCATGCTTTTTCCGCCGTCGATTAGTCTTCCGTTTCTATTTCATGCTTCGATTTTTCGTTTTGGGTATATTTGTTTTGATTGAGTGAATTGTGATGCTTAAGAAAGCCAATTTGCAGAGCAAGTGCGTCTGATGTAAAATGGCGAAATCTCTTGCATTGAAGGTTGGCGAAATCATGTTGCGATTCTCCGTGCCTTTCAAATTTCCTATCTTTTTGATTACGGCCTCGAACAAGTCGCTACATTCCATCCTCCTCTTTTCTTTTCTTACACTCTGAATTTGTGACGTATGATTACGAGAATTGCACCAGCAAGTAAGAGCTTCGCGAAAGATAAAATGGCGAAGGGAAAGCTGAGCTTTAGTCAGCGGCGGCCAGACAACCGCTGAGATGGATCCACAGATGGGTTCTTTCAAAATAGGACTTGTCTACTAATTCCACCTCACATTTCTTAGCTTATTATCTTTCGCAATATTCTTTCATTTTTTAAAGTGAATTTCTACATTCACATTACTCAATTTACAATTCATTTATTTTTTACATTATATTTCAGTAAATCTAATCAATTTTAAATAGTGGGTTTTAATTTTATATCACTTTAAAAAATTAGTACTTTTCCAAAAAAAAATTTAAAAAAAAAAAAAAAAAAAAACTGTGGCAGCTTTTGTACGGATTGAAATTTTTTAATTCAATTAAGCAATAACATTAATATATTTTTTTTATTGCTTATTTAGATTGCAAATTTGCAATGTATTGTTGCAAATTTGTTACAATCCATATGGAAGTTATCATAGCTTTTGTACTTTTTAATTTTTTTTCTTTATTTATAAAAAGAATATTAATTTTTTAAAGTGGTGAAATTGATACTTATTTTTAAATTGGATTTGTAGGGATAGGGCAAGTATAATTCACTTTCGAAAGTAGTAAAAATAAAATGGTATAGACAGAATAACTGTAGTATTCTTTTTTCCTATTTTATTTGTTCTACTTATTATTATTGATTTAAGTTTTAATGTAATTTCTAAATATATAAATTGTATATTATTATTAAATTTAATATATGAAAATTGTATTAAAAATAATTTTAATTTAGCTTTTTATTAAGCGAGAATTAGATACATAAAATGAGACCGAAGGGAGTATTATACTTTTGGATAAGTGGTCTACTAAGTGATGTTGTGAAACAAATAGACCCTTGAATTATAGGTGAAGTGCAATTAGGCCTTTCAACTTTATAAAAGTGCAATTAGATTTTTCAAGTTAAATGGTTTAATTGCACTTTTGTAAAATTGAAGGGCTTAATTGTACTCTTGTTAATATTGCAAGGGTCTATTTTGTTAATATTGCAAGGGTCTATTTGACCCTTATCCTATGAAAAAAAAAGGTCTTGATTGCATAGACCAATACAATACAACTTTTTACAAAATAAAAGGGCTCAACAATATAGACTAACAGTGAACTCTATTCATAATTATAAAATCTTATTTTCACGATTATTGGATTTTATATTCACAATTATTGAATTCTATATTTACAATTACAGAATTCTATGTTCATAATTATTGAACTTTATGTTCATGACTTTTGAACTTCTTATCACAATTATTGAACTATATATTTACAATTACAAAATTTTATGTTAATAATTATAGAATTCTATTGGGGATCGTTATACCTGTACCACGGCGCGCACAGCACTTTGTGCCTTGCACCTCGCGCCTCCCAAAATAATGTCGTGATTATGTGTATTTGTTTATATAATTATGTGTATTTTTTATACAATTATGTGTACTTGTTTATATAATTATGTACATTTTTTATACAATCATGTACATCTTTTTTTATACAATCATGTACATATAAAATTATGTACATTTTTGTACATGAGATTTTTTTTAAAAGAAAATTAACTGTCAACACAGGGTAGCGAAATTTCAAAAAAATAAAATAAAATTCTGAAACGATGTCCTTTTGCATTAGGGTGCACGATGCAATGCGTGTCATGGTGCAGGATATAAATTGTCCAATTTTAAAACTGAGTCCGCCTTGCCTTTGTGTCTTGCTTGGGCCTTTTCTCTTAGTTTCCAGTTCAAGCTCTTCTTGGGCCCTGGGTTGTGGGCTCTTGGGCCATAGGTCTCACTCTTGGAACATTTATAATATCTCCATTTGAAAGTATGAAATATTTTATGTATGTATAATTTTTTATTTTTTATTTTTTTTTTTAAGTATGTATGTATAAAATTTTCTTTCTTGAGATATTATAGTGTCTCAATTTTTGGAATTGATTTTGTATTTTGTTATTCAATAGTTAAAACTTTATTCAGTCATGGAGATTTTAAATCTCATAATTGTATCAGACTAAGAGAATTTGAGTGTATACTATGACAACAAGCATTTCGATACTCATTTGAGTTGTTGGTTAGTAAAGGTGGAAATCAAATTTTGGTCAGGATTACCGCATTAGACCAGGAGTTGGAGCCTTTAAAAATTTTATTTTACAAAACAGTGAAAATATTATTAATAATGTTAAATATTACCAGAGACAACAAATAAAATCTAAATCATGAAAGATTGTAAGCAGTGTTGCAAAAATCGAGCCTAGGCGCCGATTAATCGCTCTAGCGATTTTTTCAACCTTGATTGTAAGATACCCAATATTCAAAATTAGATATATTTTATATACAAACACAACACTACAAACAAATCAGTGGCTAATATCTCGCTTCATTGGTTCATCCATTCCTTGATTTTCTCAAACACAATTATGACTATTCTTGTGATGCCATTTATACTAAAATGTTATATTATTTCTCAAACCCAACGCATTCCTTGATTTTCTCAAATACAATTATAATTTTTTTCAAACTTCACTCAATGACCAATTGAGCTATCCATACGGATTTAATTAATTATAATTGAATGAACTAATTAATTAACAGATAATTATAATTAATTAATATATAAAATATAATAATATATACCACAAAGTGCATAAATTGCATAAATAAATATAACAACAATAACAATAATAATATTGGCGTAATTAACTGGCATATGCAATGCAATCCAAGTAGCTAAATAGGGATTAAGTTATAAGAAATAGAAATTCATCAAAATTCTTTTCACCATCTAAAGTAACAACAACATATGATTTATATTTGATTAACTAACTCATGATAACTAAAGAATAAAAAAAAAAAAATTATTATCACGCCAAAAAGTAAAAAAAAAAAAAAATCATAAAATTTTTATAAGTAATGTAGCTTTATTCTAAAATAAATATCTCTAGTTATCTGATAAGATCTTTTAACTATTCTAAGCAACCATTTCCAAAATTTTTTTTAAAAAAATGATCTTATCATCATTTAAAAAAATATTATCTTTACTTTTTTTATATACCTTTTGCATTTGATTTGGGGAGTTAGTGGGGTTAACTTTTAAATTAATATAAAATGTTGTAAAATTATTTCAGTGAATTTAAATTTAACCAAACCATTTTGTGTGCAATGAATATGTTAAAAAAACAAACTATAGCTATAACTTGTTGAATGGAGTGGAATCAACTAACTCACCAAAGTCCCCGCCTAACTACCTTTGACTTTTGAAACGTAAAGGTGGAAATCAAAATTTGGTCGACAATTCGACACGAGACCATTAGTTGAGATTTATATTAAAAAAAAAAAGTGAAAATGTTGTTAATTTTTTTCATTTTTTTGGGTACATTAGACGCCCTCATAAGAGATCGATTATCTAACCCTCAAGTTGGGAGTGTTGTTCTTGTCGGTTGAAAGGAGTCCAAGCAAGCTATCCAGAACGTTATCAAGAATCTTAGTTCTCCAATTGGCGGATTGACCCATGTTGGCGAGTCAGTCGGCGCATTTGTTACCGATTGAGTAAAAACGACTTATATCTTATGAGACCGACTCACAAGTATCAATCTGCACTTTATAACAAAATTGTATAAACATTTTGTAATAAATAAAGTAATAATATAACAAAATTAAAATTATTTTAAATATTTTAAACCTTATATATAATATTTTATAGCAAAAATGCAATACACATTTTGCAGTGAATAAAGTAATAACATAAAATATGATACTTTAACCTATATATATATATATATATATATATATATATATATATATATATATAGTCGCGTTCTGGTGCGAAATGCGAACCAATCAGCGTGCGCCACATGTCTAGCTCTAGGTGCACACATAGGTATAACTAGGTGCACTTGTAGGTGAAAGTAGAGACAAAATTACATGCAGTTGTAAGGAAAAAGTAGGTGCACTTGTAGGTGAGCGTAGGACACATGACGCACTTATTGGTTCGCATTGCGCACGAGATCGCGCCACTACACACACACACACACACACACACACACACACACACACTTTATAACGTAAATATAATACTTAAAAAAACTATAATAGACAAATTTAATTTGCAAGAAATAGAGTATCATTACATAGTATAATTGCATATATAATCAATACTTTAACCATTATATATTATACAGAATAATTTATAGTAAAATGTAATACTTTATAGCAAAATTGTATTAAATAGTTTACAGAAGAATCAATTTCATTTTTTATCCTATAGGTGACATTCAACTTTTAATCATTTATTTTTCAAAACATTCCCTATTGATCCTATTATTATTATAACATGACTATTTTTTTCCCGACAACAAACTTATTTAAATGGCACTAAACATGAGAACAATTAACATATACACACAAAGCTTGCAATTTTTTATAGTGCCATACTTCATAAAAGAAAAAAAAAATGTTCATCTTTTAAACTTGCGGTGCTGGATTATTCTATTAACTAGTCTTTATACACCAAAAAGTAAATTTACAACATTAGCCAAACACATTGTGTTCATATGACATGTAATGATCTTATATATGTGAGAGGTCATGAAATCGAGTCTCAGGGAGTCGTTGTTGACTCTTTGTGCTTCAATAGGTTGTAAAAAATATGTTTGAACAGATACTACAATGTAATAGAGTCAGTATCATTCAAAAAAAAAAATTTACAACATTATTGCGAATGTTAAAATTATAATTATATTAAATTAAATGATTCAAATAATAATAAATAAATAAAATAACACAAGTGGTAGAATTTATATTATATTATAATGATTAATTATTAACATAATTTGTTGTTTATATTAAGAACAATCGATTTTTATTAGGATTTTAATATTGGCAAAGTATTATTTCATGGGGTTAAACTGAAAATTAATTATTATTTAAAAAAAATATGACATGATAAATTGAAGGAGTCATGTGTATATGCTGATTATTTTTTACTGTAAGATGTATCTATCCAAACTTAAAGTCTAAATTAATAGTTAGATGGCATATTTAAATTTATATATTATATATGCTCAATGTTGTAGCTAGATAATTACTTAAAAACAAAATTATTACTTAATATTTTGTGCTATCTTTCTCCTTTAAACATGGTGGGAAAGCAATAAATCTCAGTCATTGAAATTAAATAATTATTCTATATATTATGCTTGGTGGCCCGAGGGAGCATGATTTTGGTTTCCACATTGAACGGTATGAAAGAAAAAAGGACATTAATTCATAAGCATTAATTGATAGGGGAATTGAAGAGGGTTTAAAGGCTTAATTAGCAGTAACATGTGGCGCAACATGAGGTTGTTGTCACCAAAATATTCTCCTTTGCATGTTCCTCGTCTGTGTGTTCCTGGTTCGCTGCTTTTGGTAAAAGATTCAAAGAGCAGCAACAACTAACCAAAATGTACTACCCAAAATACTACTCCGTACTATACATTAATGCTTTCCAAGCTCTGAAAAGTTGAGGATACAAATCATTCAAAAAGCTGTTTTGTGGACCTCCCCTAGCTAGTTCCAAAAATAAGTAGGATTTTCCTTTTACGAAATTATTATGTGTACTATTATTTTCTAATCTCACAATCAAAGTTGTGATACATACACTTATAATGTATTTACATAAAACAAATTATTAATGGTCGTTATATCAAAGAATAAGAATGGAAAGTATATGTAATAAAACTCTTCTTTTTAAATACAGTGTGGTGTACCATGTACGTAGATTCGAAGCTTTGACGGATATGTAAGCATCTATTGACTTGTATATATACCAGCTTAGCTTCCATGAAGGATTAATGTCGAATGGTCTGAGTCAACTTTTAAATTGGTGATTAAATGCCAGGAAATATATTTTCTATATTAGAAAACCGAAAATATAAAAAATAAAATTGAGATGGGCCCATAATGTTCGGCATGCATGGCAAATTATATCGCTAGTAGATTATAGGAATCGTTATTGTTGAGCATATAATTATTAATGTGCAATCCAACTATTAGTTTAAGCTTTTAGTTGAGATGGAGCACATGTTTCAATTTGATATCAAGAGTCAGACCAAAAGTTATGAGTGAGTTTGAATCTCAGCCCTCACACGTAAGGGCCCTAAGATGGAGCACATGCTTCAATTGATGTATAAAATTGTATAGTAAAATACACATAAACACACACACAAAACGGGATTGGACCGACGGAACGGTGTCCGTCGTGTCGTGTCAACTCCCCCAACTTATAGAAACGACGTTGTTTTAGGTCAGGGCACACAATGCATTGTGCGCCCTGGTGCACGATGATATAATTTGCCAGATTATACTCCAAAATGATGTCATTTTTTATTAAGTGTCAAATAATACATTATATTTAATAATACTATTATGTATTATGTCCATAATATTTGTTGTATATGTATATTTTTTTAGGTGTAAACCACGAAGTGATCAGGGTCTTTCTCTGTCCATTTAAAGGTCCAAGTCCACCCGACTAATCCCTGTTCGCTCCGAAAGGCTGGGAGCTAACCCGGGGGTGTTGTATATGTATATACACATAAACATTAATGTAAAACACCAAACTTACAACCATATTTTCTTTTTAGTTTTTCTCTTTATGTATAAACTATAGTAGTAGAATATTATATTATTTAACTTTTTATTATTCTTAACTTGAATTAATTGCAAGAGTATTTCGTAACATTTTAATAATAATACTAATAGTAATATAAACCAGCTTGGTTGGCATTAGTGGCGGTGCACTCTCATCTTTAAGAGAGGTTGAGAGTTCAAACTCCCTCTCGAATTAAAAAATCAATATAGCCCGAGGGTCATTTTGTTTTTTATATTATTATTATTTTAACAATTAAATTAATATACACATAAAAGAACCCATAATGACATTTAAAAAAAAAACTTTTCAATATTTTTGCAACTCTTTCTTTGCGGTAAAATATAATAATATTTACTTAATTTGATTTTTTTCTTTCAACCATTAAAACAAGTGAAAGATATTATTTTTCAAATCTTCAGATATTATAATTGTTCTAAGATCGAATACATTGTCATATGGGACAAATTAAAATTTCTATCTACTTTAAAAATTAAAATGCAACAAAAAATTAATCATCTAATCAATCTTATAGGAAAAAAAGTTAATATTTCAAAATATCAATAAGAGTTTGCAAGAGGAATAGTCATACAAGTGATATAACAACAATTAAGGTCTTAATCATATACACAACGAAAATCTAAGAATTTGTATGCTATAATTTCATTGCATAACTCTTCAATAATATCTGTAGGCTTATTATATTATTGTAACTTTTGACAAAAAATAAGTTAAATTTCACCAACTCATTACTGATCAATTAACAATATAACAGACTTAATTCTTTTTAATATGAAAATTGTTAGGACATGATTTTTATTTTCAATTATAACTATCTATAACAATATAATACTTATTTTTACTACTACTTTTATCACAAGTTAAACAATATTCATTTTGATTATACTTAAAATAAGGCAAAAACGTAACTTGTGTAAGACCGTCTCACGTATCCTTGTCCGTGAGACGGGTCGGGTCAATACGAAATGTAATACTTATACTAGCAAATGTAATACTAAATCAAGAATAAAATGTTTATTATTTATATGAAAAAATGTAATACTTTTGAAGAAAAATATAATACTTTTACATTTTGATGTAAAAGTATTATATTTTTCATCAAAAGTATTACATTTTCCTTTATAAGTGCAACATATTGCTTATAAGGGAACATATAAGATGGTGTTTGGCGGGATGAAAAATATTTTTCATGAAAAATGTTTTTCTAAAAGTGGAGAAAAATGGTGTTTTATGTTGTTTGGTTGGATGGAAATCATTTTCAATTAGAAAAAGTTTTCCTAAAGAATGAGGAAAACTTTTTCATAGCTCATCCTGGGTATTTTGTTTTTTGTTTTTTTTTTTTTTTATGGAAAAATAGTATGATAGTTTTGCTCTCACCATAGTTTTTTTTTTTTTTTTTTTTTTTTTAAACAACATAGTTTATTAATTACTCTTATTATTATATTATTATTGTTGTTGTGTATGGTTATATTTGTCAGTATACACTTTCTTACCATTTCAAACCCAACCAAACAATGAAATTCATATTCTCAGTAATTTATTTTCCACAAACCAAACAAAGGAATCCATTTTCTTGAAATTTATCTTCTATGGAATTTCAATTCCATTCCTCTTCAAAAGTATTACGTTTTCCCTTAAGTTAAAAAACATTTTATTCCTAATTTAGTATTACATTTGCTAGTATAAGTATTACATTTGCATAGTCTCAACTCGACCCGTCTCACAGATAAGGATCCGTGAGACAGTCGATCTCACACAAGTATGACCCAAAATAATCATTTTTATTTTATACGGAGAACCTATGTTAAATTGTTAACATATGAACCAATGTATTATTGTACACCGTTGATCTTGTTTAATCTTATAATTGATAATGATTTTGACCTGATAAATATACATCATTGCACCATAGCCACTTGTGCCTAATTCTTAAGTGATGAAGCTGAAACCAAAGCATGCGATGCCTGTGTCCCACTAGTGTAGGATAAGAGAACCAAAATATTAGGGAATAAGAGAGTCGTATCCACAAGATAAGAGTAATAGTACGTTGACTACTTAGCTTGTTACACATATGCCATTTTTATGTCTAGAATGGGTATACATTTATTCTTGGTAATCCTAAAAAGAATGTTAATATTTCTCCACTATATTAAAAAAATATAATATTGGTTCATGATATTTCTTCATTAAATTATACATGACTGAAAGTATATGCAATGCTTTAAAACACACACACACACTTCATTTTGTCCTTTTATGTGTTTTCCTTGTTGTTTGGAGCCTTCCACAAGAGTCAATCTTTTTGAGATCGCATGGACGGTATGGTAGTTGAATGTGTTTTCTTGTTTGGATTTTATCTGTTTAGTGATGGAATTGCCTATTCAACTTTTTGATTGTAAGAAATTTTTTCTAAGTTCTTATAAATAATTTTGTAATTTTTGCTAATTAAAGATCCTTGTAACGAAAGCGTGATGAGTCTCCTACTTTTTTTTTTTATTATTATTTTTTTATTTTTATTTTTTATATAAGATTTTTTTATAGATCTTTATCCATGAAATAGATCGAATTGAGATGAAAATGTAATACTTATGGTGAAAAATAAAAAAATGTAATACTAATCAAGAATAAATTTTGTTTGTTTTTTTTTTTTTTTGTTGAAAAGAACCAATACAGTTGTATTTATAGATAAATCGAAATAGAGTCAGGCGGGATTACATCCCAATGCATAGTCATATCATGATTAAAAGCTGTAGAAGCTAAAATATGAGCTAAATAATTCTGTGGTCTATGAATAAAATTAACTGAGCAGTAATCAAACATAGTCATGTAATCTCTGCAACCATCAATAGCATAACCGATATAGGATCGAGTCTGGACATCCGCTAAAGATAAGTAGACCTGAAGTGTGTGACAGTCTGTGTATAGCTCAATAGATCATTCTCCATGAGTTCTTAGCCATGACAAAGCCTCTTTGCACGTGAGAGCCTCGGCCATAAGTGGAGAGAAATAGCTCTGGAGGGGCGCACTGTAGGCCGACACGTATCCACCTTGGCCATCGAACAGGACTGCACCGACTGTGGGCCTGTGGCCGTCTTCATCGCTGGACGATATCCAGCGTCGATAAATTTTGTTTGTTAGTTATGAGAAAATGTAATACTTTTGAAGAAAAATGTAATATTTTTATACTAAAATATAATATTTAGGGGTTGAATAATCTCTTGTGAGAAAATGTGTAATACTTAAGAGAAAATAATGTAATATTATTTAAGAGATTGTACTTTATATCGAGGAAACAAGTAATTTTAAAAATATAATGATTTTAAATCAAAAGGTAAGTTATTTATTTAAAAAATTGTACTTCATATCACGGAAAAGTGTGATACTTAGGAAAAAAATCAAAGCCATTTCAGGAGATTTTGTCCTAACAAAATTATTAAGAACGCACTGTTCAGTGCTTATTTTTTAATAATGAATAGTGAAATTTTAAGAAATAGCCCAACCGACTACTTTGAAAAACTTATAAGTTATAAATCCATAGAGAAACTTTAGCGTGCCGACTAAGATAGTCATGCCATTGATCAAGGTTGATTTTGTATTTATAATTTTAAAACTCTATATTCACAATTTTTGAATTTTATATTAACAATTTTAAAACTAAAATTTATAATTAAAAAAAAATTATTGAAAACAACTTAATGAGTAAATATTCAATTCTGTAATGTGAATATAAAGTTCTTTAATTGTGAATATAGAGTTATGAAATTATGAATATAGGATTTTGTAATTGTAGATATAGAGTTAAAAAATTGTGAATATAGAGTTCTGCAATGAATATTGAGTTATATAATTTGTATTGAGATCAAAAATTATAAATATTCAGTTCTAATATTATGAATATAAAATTTAAAAATTATGAATATAGAATTCAAAAAATGTGAATATAATTCAGATTCACCTTGCAAGGTGGACACAGTCGACAACATAATTTGCCTGCCGACTACCATTTCTTCATGCATGTTAGCCACGTGGACAATATATTTAAACTCTAGCTTTCAAACCCGTCTTCATCAAGCAAGTAAGAAATCTTATTTCACACCCACCATTCCACCCGACTTTCACTCACAAAAGTCATAAGACTGGGACTTGACTTTTAGGCATTGATAGGTCATGTTAGACTCAGATTTTTCTTCCCATTTTGACCAATTAATTTAAGACGGTGAACAACATTGAAAGAATAGCCATGGCAAACTGTCATTTTTTTTTAATTTTATTTAAAGGTGAATATTAGTTGCAAGCTTTCAGTTTTTGAAAACTTTAGAATAATTATTTTTCTCAGGCTTTTTTTTTTGTTTTTGTTTTTTTTTTTGGTGTTTTAATAATTTAATAATTGAATCAATAATTTTCTTATTCTTTGAGGATTAAATTACAATTTTCCTTTTTGCTATGTGTAGGTAAGTAGATACAAATAATAATCTATAATATAATATAATAGGGCAATATATAATATAATTCAATTATGGATTCAATCAATCTTCATATCTATTCATAAAAGGTATTTTAATTATTTATTTATTTCACTTTGTGATATTTAGTTTAGAAACGTAAATTATCGTTTATATATCATTTTATACACTTATTTATTGTTTATTGGTCTAGTTAAATTTTATTAACAATTTCTTATATATTTTATTAGTTAAATTAAAATTAAGTTAAATAACAAAAATTAAAATTATAAATAATTTAAGTTAAATCGGTACGAATGGAATAATACTTTTTTTTTTTTACCGTCCTTAGTTTGAACTCCTTCTCGTATGGAAAAATAAAAAATCAATCTGACTAGTATTTTGCTCTTTAATTGTGCCAGTCCAGTGCGAGCGATGATCTCATATAGTTAGAGCTCTGAACACTTAATAATCTAATAAAAAAAATGTAATATTTGTCTGTGCATACTTTCTTAACCTACATAGAGGTGATGTTGGAGAATAATACTTTTAGGTGGGCCCACAAAATATTTCCCTCCCCTATTTAACGCCCAGCATTCAAAGACAAAACTCGCACAGAAGGAAAGGAGCAAAAGCTTTGCAGCAATGGCGGATAGTTGTTACAGGAGAGGGCGTAGGGAAGGGTTTTTCCAGGTTTCTATGTGCGGCGCGGCACAGGAGATCGAACAATCATCGAGAGACGGCAGCCATTACAGCCTAACTACCGGCATTATCCCGCCGCTCGGAGCTCGGAGCAACCGCAGAGTGAAACTCCGCCAGTTTATCATCTCTCCTTACGATCGCCGCTACAGGTGAACGTATCAGTTAACTATGGAGTTCGTGAATCGTTCATGAATTGAACTCTTTTTGCTTGTTTATTTATTCGGTTTTACAGTAATGCTCTTTAACTTGCCGTTTCCCGAGTTTTGTTCTTCTGTATTTCCTTCTGTCTATTTTCACATTTATGATGACATTGTGATATGGATTTCGTAAACACGAAGTTTATTGTACAACAGTGAGAGATTAAAGTAATTTTATATGAAAAAACAAAAAAAATCATTGGAAATTTGCCGTTTCCTTCTCTTTGTTTTCCCGATGGCATCAATAACTATACAATAATCATGGTGCACCTAGTCGTGTCAGCAGTGATGTACTCCATAGCTAGTAGTAATTAATGTTTGGTAGCTGGGCGTCGGTGAGTGGTTGACTCCACAATTCATGCTAGAATTTTTCCAGTCTCATTAGTTTACCTTTTTGACTTGTTGATTCTTCTGTTGGAAAAACTCTAGAGTGTATAATTTAAGAACAATGTACGGAACCTCTTTATTGCGTGATTTACTGCTTAATGTTCCTCTGAGTCTTGCATTTTCCTGTGAACTTTTTGGCCTGTATTCCTTTTATACTACTCCAGGGAAAGCAAGATGTTGGTTGGTAACAAAAAGGTTTAGCGTATCTAGTACACTGAACTTTGATGCCAATTGGACACCGCTACCTGTGCCGGACAAACATGAATATTGAAAATTTGGTCTGAAACTCACTGCAAATTTAGTAAAAGTGAACTGAATATCCAACTGTAAAAAGAAATCCCCAATTGATATTTGTTATCTGTGTACCTAGCAACTATGTTTTTGTCTAAAATGATTCTTAATTCTTCTTCTACTAAAGTCATCTCATCTCATGTTGGATCCAATCTTTCAGGTCATGGGAGACCTTTCTGGCTGTTCTGGTCATCTATATTGCTTGGGTGTCTCCTTTTGAATTCGGTTTTCTAGATAAACCATCATGGCCTCTGACTATCACTGATAACATTGTGAATGGTTTCTTTGGAATTGACATAGTTCTCACTTTCTTTGTGGCGTACATGGATAAAACCACATACCTTCTTGTTGATAACCCAAGACAAATTGCATGGAGGTATACAAGAACTTGGTTCATATTTGATGTCATTTCCACAATCCCTTCAGAATTTGCTTATAAGATTTCACCAAGTCATTTTAGCCTATATGGCTTATTCAGTATGCTTCGCCTCTGGCGTCTCCGTAGAGTTAGTGCACTATTTGCCAGGTAAGTCCTTTAACTACTAGAAATGACTTATTGCATTTGTTGTCAATAAAGCATGGAAAATAATAGGCAGCCCTGCTTTCTTTCCTATAGGTTGGAGAAAGATAAGAATTTCAATTATTTTTGGGTTCGGTGTGCAAAACTTATTTGTGTAAGTGTGCACTGCAAATTCTGTTGTTTTCTGGGAAGTGGGAGTTGGGCAAGGGACAGTTGATGAAACTATGGTATTTATTGTGTTCAATGTAGGTTACTCTTTTTGCGGTTCATTCTGCTGGATGCTTCTATTATCTCATTGCTGGTAATTATCATGACCCTAAATACACTTGGATTGGGGTATCAATGGGGGACGATTTCCATAAGAGAAGCATATGGGCCCGCTACATTACTTCAATCTATTGGTCAATCACAACTCTCACAACGACTGGTTATGGTGACCTGCATGCTGAGAATACTGAGGAGATGATATTTACCGTGTTCTACATGCTCTTTAACTTGGGTCTGACAGCATACTTAATAGGAAATATGACGAATTTAGTAGTCCATCGTACAAGCAAGACAAGACAATTTGTGAGTGCTTCTATCTTATTGAAACAAAACATTTATTTGAGGCTTCTAGACTTCTTGTAAGGTCTGCAGTGAAGTAAAATTTGATTTTACATGAATTAACAGAGAGATGCAATTCAAGCTGCCTCAAGTTTTGCACATAGAAATCAGTTGCCTACTCGCCTCCAAGATCAGATGCTTGCTCACTTGTGCTTGAAATTTAGAACAGACTCAGAGGGGCTGCAGCAGCAAGAGACTCTTGATTCCCTTCCCAAAGCCATCCGGTCAAGCATATCACACTTTCTGTTTTACTCCTTGCTTGATAATGTCTATCTTTTCCGGGGAGTATCAAATGATTTACTCTTCCAACTAGTAAGTTTAGTAACATATAATACAATGATTTCTTTACTTTTCGATAAAATTTTAATAATGTATACTCTGTTGTGTAATTTAAGGTCTCAGACATGAAAGCGGAGTACTTCCCCCCCAAAGAGGATGTAATTCTGCAGAATGAAGCACCAACAGACTTCTATATTCTTGTGACAGGAGCTGTGGTAATTGTTGTCTCTATCAATAATTTGAATAGAAAACATTAAGTTCATATGCAGTACATTTAATTCCTTTGCATTTGAGGTCTAATATACTTTAATGATGAAATTTCTTGACAGGACCTACTTGTTTACAGAAATGGAGTTGAACAGGCAAGTGGGTTGTGTTCATGGAAGTTCTCCTTAGATTACACATATTAATCCATATAGTTTTGTCTTCATCCTTTCTTTGCTTTGTATGATTCATAACTTTGTCTGAAATTGTTATGACGTTGCAGGTTGTTGGGGAGGCAAAGACTGGCGATCCTTGTGGTGAGATTGGGGTTCTTTGTTATAGACCTCAGCTATTCACAGTACGCACTAAAAGATTGAGTCAGCTTCTACGAATGAATCGTACTGCATTTCTAAATATTGTTCAGGCTAATGTTGGAGATGGAACCATAATTATGAATAACCTCCTCCAGGTCTGGATTTGCAATCCACTTCTTTACTTTCTAAAATTGTAATTTTTAGTTTTGCAGACAATATTTATTAGTTGTTTTGTTAGCAGCATTTGAAGGATGCAAGGGATCCAATTATGGAGGGAGTCCTCTTAGAGACAGAGAACATGTTAGCACGTGGTAGAATGGACCTACCTCTCACCCTTTGCTTTGCAGCGCTTAGAGGAGATGAATTATTGTTGCACCATTTGTTGAAACGGGGCCTTGACCCAAATGAATCTGACAACAATGGGAGAACAGCTCTTGTATGTGAACTCCACTGCTCAATTTTTTTAACCTGTGTGGCTGAGTGCCACATTTTAATCAATTTCTTTTGCTTTTCCATTTTCCACCCTTCAGCATATAGCAGCATCTAAAGGATATGAGAATTGTGTACTTCTTCTGCTGGACTTTGGGGCCGATCCCAACATCAGAGGTATATAATATTTTGATACAAATCCAGTAGCCAAACTTAGAAGATACATGGTTTAAAATTTCATTTGGTTCCGTATGATTTTTCTAGACTATGGTCAGTAAATTTTACTAACTTGTGAAGGACAGTCATATTCCACATTTACTGATCATCATCATTAAATAATATGCTATTATTTCTTCTTTGTTCATCATTTTTCTGCATAAGTGCATATCAGTCACTGCACCCTTTCAGAATCCTTTCACTTGATATATTCTTTTATCCTCCTTTTTTCAAAATAAATATGCTCATTCATGCATTATTAAAGCTATTATTTATATTTAACAGAAATTTGTTTCCCATTGTTCCTTTAACATAGAATCTCTACTGATAGGTGCTTTGACATGTTGGGTGTAAGAAGTAGCCTTCTAGGAACATGATTAGATTTTTCATATCTGTATCATCAGAATTTAAAACCTTGGGTCAGATTCAACATAATAGAGCATATCATAGTACAGGGTAATATGAAGCTGTCTCGCTTTGAAATTGGAATAACATGTAGTTAGAGTTTCTCAAATTGCTATATTGCCATTATCCATATCTACTGACTTTTCTATACTTATCCAAAGCAAGTAATTGTCAAGTACTATTAACTTAATAGTATTTTCTCATTTTGTTTTTCTTTTAACATATACAGATACAGAAGGGAAAGTACCATTATGGGAGGCCATCTTGGGAAAGCATGAATCAGTCATTAGGCTATTGGTAGACAATGGTGCTGAATTACAATGTGGTGAAATTGGCCAATTTGTGTGCATTGCAGCAGAGGAAAACAACATGGACCTACTCAAAGAAATTGTACGATGGGGAGGGGATGTAACATGTCCAGGAAGCAATGGATCCACAGCGCTCCATTTTGCAGTGTGTGAGGGCAACCTGGAGATGGTGGAGTACCTACTCGAACAGGGGGCTGATATCGACACACCAGAAGAAAATGGGTGGACCCCGAGGAGCCTGGCTGAACAGCAAGGACACGAGGACATAAAACAACTGTTTGAATCCAAGAAAGAGAACACAAACCAATCTGTTAACGTTACAGTACCCGAAGAAAGGAATAGAGTTCGGTTTCTAGGGAGGTTCAAGAGTGAGCCAACCATCCCCCATGCTACATTTCCAGCAACTGATGGGTCGTGGAGTCGTTCATCACGCCACCAAAGGCGGAGGACTAACACCTTTCACAACTCATTGTTTGGTATTATGTCAGCCGCCAAGAATGGGGGCGATGGCTTGATGTTTCCCACGAACGCAGCTGCAAAATCTGCAAGTGCCAAGACTTACGTTGCTAGAGTAACCGTGAGTTGTCCTGAGAAAGATGATGTTGCTGGGAAGATCATATTGCTTCCTAAAAGCTTCCAAGAGCTACTTCAAATTGGTGTTAAGAAATATGGATTATTGGCAGCAAAAGTTGTGAGCAAAGAGGGAGCTGAGATTGATAGTATAGAGTTGATCAGAGATAATGATCACTTAGTTTTTATAAGTGACGATGGTAAGGCCAACGAAACTATACACCAAAATGGGGGTAATTAGATGAGATAAAATGTAATTCAGAAAGATACTATTATACACTTCTTTTACAATCTGTTACGAGGAGAGCTTTTAGTAGTTTTTCCCTCCTCTTGCATCAATGCTGTTGTTACAGAATATATATACACACACATATGAGGCTTTGTACAGAATAGTGGAATACCCGAGTGAAATCAATACATTCAAGCTTTCTTTCCATCTTTTGCTTTTTTTTTTTTTTTTTTTTTTCTCATTGCTATGAAATTGGCTCTACTGTCTAGAGGTCCTATTCCATTTGTTAACGACCCCTATTAGACGGAGGCTATGGCATGTAGAGAGGTAGTATCCTGACTTAATTTCGTAATCTAAACAAAATTTGTCTTTAATCTGACTGCAATAGCGTCGTAACTACTATTTCCAAAAGGAACATTGATCTCTCTTATCCTGACCCCGTTTGGTGTTTAACAACCTATATTTCGAGTTCTATAAACCATAAAAACATTTCTGTGATGTTTTTATGTGAAATCATGGAACACACTAGAGTTATTATACAACCAAATTTGAGTTTAGTGTGAATCATATCATAGTAAAACCTAAAACCAGAAATGTGAAATTACTTTCTTTATAAATCCAAAATATGTGAGTATTGTTCATAGTCATTCACCAGAATCAGCTCTCTTGCTGAGCAACTAAAGGTACACCAAAAGTCAAGATCAAGAAAATATAAAGGCAGGTTAAATCAACTTAACCGTATACTTTTGAAGCTCGAGACATTATATTGATTATAAACAAGCGTTTAAAGATTCAAATTTCTCATCCTATAAGAGTTTGAGCATTTTAAGACGTTCTTCGTGTTCTTTGTCCAGTTTTGGTGGGGTATAGCAGCCATGAAGATCTTCCACTATATATTCCTGTAACATTCAAGGAGAGGAAAATAAGAATTGGTCAGTTACACTACAAAAATAAAAACAAGCAGAATATAGGAAACAAAACCAAACTTCGATACAAGGTCGGTCTACAACCCGTAGCATGAATATCAAACCAAATATAAACCGTTTGTTTAACAAATAGGGCAAGTTGTAAGTAAGGTTTAGTTAAAGAATCGAACCTGTGTAAGTTCTCTCTTTGTGAGGATGTGGTAGTGTCTCTGCCAGATCCTTTGGAGGGCCATGGTAGCAGCAAGGAAACCATATGCAATGCCCAGAATAGCAAAGATAACTACGAAAATAATAACCAGTGCAAAGCACGCTTCCATTGATGCAGGAAAGCAATCCAAGATACCCCAGCCGTAACAGCAGTTCTGACAACCAGCCATGTGTGGGTCATTGCTATTAAGCGAGGAGCAATGTAGTATGAGCCCAAAAAATCCGAGCAGCACAAAGAACGCAAGCACTCCTGTTTCATGTAGATCGACAAAGTTAACACCCTACTCAAGTAATGTGAGAAAACCCATAGACAATGCAAATTCTACGACTTGGGAGACTAAAACCTTGGAAAACTCCAGTTTCCATGAGACACTTGGAAAAGGTAAAATTTACTCCATGTGCGATTTTAAAGCATTATATTGAGGACACTTCTACAACGAGCTAACACTCGCAATTCTTTATCCAGAAAACTAGATTATTAGACTATTAGAGTATCACAATGCTTACCTATAGAGTAACAAAAGAGAATAGGATGTTGGACAACATAAGCCTCACTACTACATTTCTTTATCTAGAATCCAGAAAATTAGATTATTAGTCTCAAAATGCGTACCTATACAGTAATAGAAGGGAATAGGATGTTTGGACAATATGCGGTCCCAACTGTCATTGAATGAATTCCTAAATGTTCCATCTTTATCCATAAGGAATGCCAAGCCGCCCATCACTGCAATCACCTGTGGAGAAAAGCACACAACAATAAGAATTAAAGGAAGTTCAGAAGTGGATCTAGTTCACTCCCAATCCTACCACCGTTATTTTCATGACAAAACAGTCCAACATTAGTGTCAGCAAAAGCCGCTTCTGCTTTGGAGATTTTGCCATAGTTTTCTACCGGGAACACAAGTACTGGAGACTATAGCATTTTCCCAGCAAGGATAGATTTCAGATTTTATTTCCAAATATGCATATATCCCTCAAAAGCTGTTTTAAAAAAATTTCAAAGAAATGGAAGAAGAAGAAGAAGAAGAAAAAGCTTTCAGTCTTCACAAAGAGGACCAATATGATATGTTCCAATGCCAACACTTTTTCAGTAGAAGAAACATGAGGGTAAACCAGTAAAAGGAAACATAATACTTACAGTTTGTACAGCCAAAAACACAAGGAAAACATCCCTAGCCACAAAGAGTCTGAACTTTACTTTTCTCCAACTGTTGTCCTCTAACTCCGCCACCCGAAGATGAAATTGAGCTTTACAAGTAGTGCAATGTGAAAATGCAAATCCCTCCTACATAAGAATGCATAGGTCATATCAGAACTTGTCATTTCATATTTAATCATTTGCATTGTACTACACAAATGTATGAGGGACAATATCTCACTTTGACTGATCGCCAATGATCAAGACAAGCACGGTGCACAAACTGCTGGGTGCCCTTGCACATGCATGGTGAGATCAATTCATCATCTGAAGAGGCGACAATTAGCAAAAACTAAGACTATATGTAATGAAAAGTACTAGCACCATAAATATAAACATCTACCAAAATGGAGCATGCTTAACAGATCTTGAAAATTATTCCAGCCACTAATGAAGTACATAGTACATATTAACAAATAGAACAGAATGCACACATTAACAGTGATGGAACACAATTAAAACAACACATATAAACAGTGATGGAACAGAATTATACGATCTCCCAACTCTTCAGAAATCCTACTACATTGGTTCTTGGTGCTAGATTGTGGACAAGGTCACATATTCGAGCCTGACAGCTAGAGTGTGGGAGTTCCATCACTCTGTGGTGGGCTCGGGCTCCTTAGTGACACCAGACACTGAAACTCGGGCCGTTGAGTTTACCCTCCACAATCCTATCAGGCCGGGGTGTGGAACCTGGGGCAAAGGCTTAGCCTTTTGTGGACAAGAAATCCTACCATATTGCCTACCTGTCTCTTACAAAACAATAACATCACATCACAAACATTTACACTCCTAGATCACTCTATACCACCTGAACTTTAAAACCTAGAAAAATAAAATTAAAAATTGACCCAAACAGCTAGCTATAGCATAGCTAGATAATCACGCATAGAAATGCAAGAAATTATAAAATAAATCAATTCTACCATCTTCCCCGTCGCATTCGAGGCAGATTCTACAGCAAGGCAGCGAACCAGTCTCCAAATCTTCGACCTTTATCTCGTTGGGGCTCTCCGATGCAGATGAAGACGACGGCGACGAGTCCACATGCTGGCCGTGGAGCAGAGGATCGGTGTCGCTAGGATTAGGCCCTCCCAACGCCTCCAGCTGTACTTCTCCTTTCATCGATCCTATTCCTTATCAAAAACAAACCAAATTCGTGGCAGACTCCAAAAGCCCTAATCTTTTAGGCGAAGATATCTCACAGTGGATCGCTAATCAATGATCGATTAACCAAAATAAGAACCCATAACAGTTTTTATAGTATACAAATAAAAGGGCAAAAGTTTCAAACAAGAATTATGAATTTTTACAAATAACGGAGAGAGAAAGAGAGAGAGAGAGTCTTGAGGATTGAAGAAATGTGTGAAGCGCATACAGAAAGACGTAGAAGAAGACGACGACGTCAACGGAGAAGCCTAGATGCTTTCCTTGATTTGATTATTTTTTTTCAATATAGTTATAATTATTTTGTGATTTGTAAAATTGTAAGTTGTCGAAACGTATAAGTGTACTTTGGGGAAGAAATCGAGATTCTTTTTGGAGTTCAGAAGCTCTATGACTTGTATCCAAGGTATAGCCGGCTACGTTACCATACGACTTTAGTTTATCACCTTATTGGTTCAATAAATAATATTTATAAAAAAATTAACATTTAATTTTTGACAACATTAGTGTATAAATTATATTTAAAATAGACCAATTTATTATAGCACATCATTTAACTATGTCCTTCTAAATACTCTATTAAATCGGAATGAGGAGTTCGTAAAGATTTTTAAGATTAAAGATTCAACCTTTTGGAAGAAGGTAGGTTAACATATAAATAAATTTAAAGTTTAAGTGGGTATTTATTAATATAGTTATTTTTTTTTTGAATATTAATGGTTCTATTATTATATTGTAGTATCTGTTCATATACTTTCTCAACCTACTGAAACACAAAGAACCAATAACGCCTCTACTGAGGGGCTTGAACTCACAATCTTCCAAATGGAAGTCCAACCCGGATACCATTAGACCACATAGTCTTGGTATTAATATAGTTATTTAATTAACAAGAATTTCAAACATTTTTTTTAATTAAGTCAAATGAGAGACAAAAATAAAAATGTTAACCTCCACAAAAGTTCGATCTCATGACCTCCCATATGAGAGAGGTCAAAACATAGTCAACAATTTCTCCCATATGAAAGAGGTCATCACATGTCATCTAAACACAAGGTGCTTGACTAAAATTTGAGATATCTAACTTTTTAAAAATATAATTAATTATCTGAACAAGTCAAATGTATACAATTAAATAAAAAAGATAGGTACTCTACTACTCTAGATAAAAATTTGATGCAATGATATTAAAATTTTATTTTTTTTATTTATGTTTTAAAATAAAAACAAATATAAACATAGAAGAACGCATTTTCTAAACTCCTAACCAAGTGTCATATATGTTTTTTTGCAATAAAGGTCAAATAGGTTATCGAACTATGCACACGATAATGCAATTAGGCCAATGAACTTAAAAACCTACAATTAGTTTTGGCATGGATCGTAGAAAATCGGCATGTCAGGTTGATTGGGGCCGTTAGAGTTTTGGCAGAAGTAGATGACCATATTACCCTTATTATTATTAAACAAAAGCAAGTCAATTAACATTTTCTAGTGACATTTAACCGGAGTGACAAAAATTAATAGAAATTGAATAGTTAAAAGTACTACTCCGTAATTAACAAGACGGTCGTTGTAGTCATATGATCAAAACTGAAATTTTCTCAGGTACTTATGTCTAAATGCCATTACATACTTCAGCCTACCATCTAGTATGAGAGAATCAACAAGAAGAATTTCTCCTTGAATCACAATCGATATGATTAATCAATCTTGATATATATATGGCGCTTACCTAGCTACAACTTCTGAAACTGTGATTTCATTAGTGGACAAGGACAACCATTCATCTTTTTCTTGGGTTTCTGAGTGCTGGGCACCTTCCTCTGCAATGAAAAATGCAGGTTGTTTAGGCAAAGGTAGCTGTGCGCTTTGATTTGCAAGCATGGAGACCACAGTTGACATTGAAGGCCTATATATTGCGTCATCTTGCACACACAACAATCCCACTTGAATACACCTCATTACTTCTGCTTCTGGGCAGGATCCACTCAATGCTGGATCCATTAGCTCTACACCTCTCCCTTCTCTCCACAGCTCCCATGCCTGCAAAAATATATATTGTCATAAAACAAATATATTTAGCTAATGCTCTGTATGTAATGTTGATGATCTTACCAAACCAATGAGATTTAGCGGGTGTTCCAAATGATACGAGCTGTTGTTTTTCTTGCCGCTCACAATCTCTAGGAGTAGAACCCCGAAACTGAATACATCTATCTTGGTTGAAACAATTCCCCTCAGGGCATACTCCGGAGACATGTATCCACTGAAGTACGTGACAACCAAACAATGGTGTTAGAATTTCAAAACCATAACTACTAACAATCAAACTATTATTAGTTACTTACTAGGTTCCAACAATTCTTTTGGTGTTTGCTTCAGTTTCCTGCCTCCCGGAGATTCTAGCCATGCCAAAATCAGATATTTTCGGGTTCATATTTTCATCCAGTAAGATGTTACTGCTTTTTAGGTCTCTATGAATGATTGTCAACCTCGAATATTTGTGGAGATAAAGCAACCCCTGAGCAACCCCTTCTATAATGTTCAATCTGTTTCCCCATCTTAGCACCTCCTTCCTATTAGGGTCTGTTTGTTCATACCAAATTCATACAACCATATGAGTACATACAATAAACCATATAATATATGGATAAGTAAATAAGTAGTGAATGATCACTTGTACATACTTACCAAATAAAATATAATCTAAACTTTTATTAGGCATATACTCGTAAATTAAAATTTTCTCATCTTCTTCAATGCAGCAACCCAGAAGTCTAACAAGATTAGTATGCTGGAGTCTGGCAATCAATAGAATTTCATTCTTGAACTCCACAAGACCTTGTCCTGAGCTTTTTGAGAGTCTCTTAATAGCCACTTCTTGCGTATTAGGTAATGTTCCCTAAAATTTCAATACAATAATCATATTATTTAGTGGATGGTTAAACTTTTTTAAATAAAAAATCTTTTAAACTAATTACCTTGTAAACTGGTCCAAACCCACCCATTCCGAGCATACTTGCATTAGAGAAGTTGTTTGTGGCCATAACAATGCTCTTAAAACTGAATACCTGCAGTTCATGACTAATTTTTTTGTCTATATTGTTCTTGTTCACTCTTGAAGGTGTCACAACATCTCTTAGTTCATCTAGTAATAGACTGGCTTTGTCTGATTGTTTATATCATTGAAATAAAAAGCAATATATTAGAGGGATTGATCATCTAAATATGCATGATTCTGACGTGATATTTTTGTAATTAGAATTGTGCATTTGGAGATGTTTGACTATGCATTTGAAAAATAATTAACATTGAATTTAGACAAAAGTTTTCAAATGCACAATCAGACATTACAAGATGCAGAATCATAATTACAGAAGTAATCATAGAAATGTCACATCATTTGTAGAAAAATATTTGCTAATGCATATGGAGAGAAGTTTCTGGTGCGGGTGTGCGCCTCAGGTGCGATTGTGTGGTTTAATCTGAGTCATTCATCTCGCTTAAATCAACGCCCAAGATTATCAAAAAAAAAAAAAAATTTAAAAAAAAAACAAACAGTGGCAATTTGGTAATTTTTGGATCTAGGTCAAAATTAAGGTGAGTGGTTTTGTGATTAAGGTGCGTGAGTTTTGTATATAAGGTGCATGAGGTTTGTGCTTAAGGTGCGTGGGGCTTGTGCTTAAGGTGCGTGAGGGTTGTGCATAAGGTGCGTGAGGGTTGTGCATAAGGTGCGTCAGTTTATAAACTAAGATGCGTGAAGTTAATACTTAAAGTGCATCAGGTTAACACTTAATGTGCGTTGTTCTAACACTTAAGGTGCGTGAGGTTTGTGCTTAAGGTGCGTGTGGTTTGTGCTTAAGGTGCGTGGAGTTAGTGATTAATGTTAGTAGTTGTTGAAACTTAAGGTGCGTGAGGTTTGTCCTTAAGGTGCGCGTGGTTTGTGCTTAAGGTGTGTGTGGTTTGTGCTTAAGGTGCGTGAGGGTTGTGCATAAGGTGCGTCAATTTATAAACTAAGATGCACAAAGTTAATACTTAATGTGCGTTGTTCTAACACTTAAGGTGCGTGTTTCTATCATAAGGTGAGCCATTTTTAACTTGTGCTTCTTTCTTCCAAACACGCATTTTCTTTATTTTAATTTTCATTGATTTGAGCTGTTGATCTGAATTTGATCAACGGCTCAGATATAATCGCACAACCGCACGGAAAACTATTCCCGCACCTGAACCCTTCTCTCTCTCTCTCTATATATATATATATATATATATATATATATATATATATATATATATATATATATAGATTTAGGTTCTCGTGCGGGTGAGGGCTTCAGGTGCGGTTGTGCGGTTTAATCTGAGTCATTCATCTCGCTTTAATCAACGTCCAGGATTATCAAAGTTTAAAAAAAAATGCTGTGGCAATTTTGTAATTTTTGCATCTAGGTCAAAATTAAGGTGAGCGGATCTGTGATTAATGTGCGTGAGTTTTGTGCTTAATGTGCGTGTGTTTTGTGCTTAATGTGCGTGAGGTTTGTGCTTAATGTGCGTGGGGATGTGCTTAACGTGAATAGTTGTTAAAACTTAAAGTCTGTGAGTGAATACTTAAAGTGCGTGAGTTTTGTGCTTAATGTGCGTGATGTTTGTGCTTAATGTGCGCGGGTTTTGTACTTAATGTGCGTGAGTTTTGTACTTAATGTCAGTAGTTGTTGAAACTTAAAGTCTGTGAGTTAATATTTAAAGTGTGTGGGTTTTGTGCTTAATGTGCGTGAGGTTATGCTTAATGTGTGTTGGTTTTGTACTTAAAGTGTGTGACTTTGTGATTAAGATCTAACACTTAAGGTGCACCTTAGCTTATACTTCTTTGTTTCAGGCACGCGTTTTTTTTTTTTTTTTTTTTTTTAATTTTCATTGATTTGAGCCGTTGATCTAAATTTGATCAACTGCTCAGATTTAACCGCACAACCGCACGGGAAGCTATACTCGCACCTGAACCCTTCCCTCTATATATATATATATATATATATATATATATATATATATATATATATATATATATATATATATATATATATATATATATATCCAAAACCTCACCTTTTGTAGTCTTTTTCCATCGAAAATAGCAAATGGAGCATACTATTAGGAACATCACTGAAGCAAGAACAACTAGCAACCATATCCACCACTTCCTCGAGCTTGCTGCAGTCGAAACAAAGGATCCTGCATGCATATATGTAATTAACTTCATATCAGATAAGCGTTCCTATATATTATAAGTTTGCAAAGTATCAATTCATTTTTAGCTAGTCAATTTTGAGGTTGAAATAGAACACATCATGGTAACTTATATTAATCTAAGACATTTTCGTCCCTTCTCCCCTAATTTCTTATTTTGTGGGTCAAATCTTATTCACATTTTCTATTCTCAAGTTCTACTCTCACTCTCAAATTTTTTATATAGACTTTTTTTTAAGACTCACATAATAAAAATAATCGATTCTTATTTATCGAATAAAAGTGAAAGAACTAATACTTTCTTTCTAATTTTCTCACTTTTTCTCCCCATTTTATTTTGTTATTTAAATCTATTTTGATTTAAAATCAAATTTTGAAATTATAATTATAAGAAGTAATAAAATAATGGTGGCCAGCACTTTGTCCCTTAAAATTGGGTCGGATCGGTGTGAACGGGGTTAGTCTAAGTATGGTACGAGCTTAAAGGTACATCCTACAGTTATGGTCTGTCCAATACACCTCATGGTCTGACAAAAAAAAAATAATGCATAATGTGGATGATTATAGTATTGAAAAAAAAAACATAAAATGACATTTTAAGTTGCTGTTTTGTGGTATAAATATATGTGGGGTCCACTTTCGATTTGGATTGGGTCAAAGTATGTGGATTTGGGTTCTTTGTAGTGAGACAAAGAGATCGATATATTATACGCTCAAAACGGATAATGAATTCTCAAAGTAGACCTATTTGAGTTGAAAAATGAATGTGGTAATGCTCGAAAGAATCATTTATCCCATATAGAAAATGGAAGTGGGTTTGCACTAGTATATGCACAAGTTCCTTTAGAGTAAGTTTGAATTGTATAATTTAGAGTAAATTAATTTTTGTCAGTTATGAAAGTTATAAACTAGGTTTTAATTAAATCAGTGTTAATGTCATATGTAAATGCTATTTAATCACTTTCTCCTATATATACCATGGCTGAGAAATCTAAAGTTTTCCCTCTTTAAAACTTGATTTTCCTTTTCAAAATCTGTGTTCAAAGTCATTGTTCTAGTTCGTCGGACTCATTTGTTTGAGTGTTCAAACATCGAGTCCTAAGCTAATTTGTTTTATCTTGAAAAATTTAAGGTACAATGTTCATAGCATTGAGATAGCAAATAAAGTTCTAAGAATAATGTGAGTACACAGCACTCGAACTAAACTTTTTTTCTGTCCTTTCGTTTTGTGCTTGTTTCAAAAATTAATATTTTTGTAGTATTATTTCGTTACATATAAGGCCCAAAATGGAAAGAAAAGGAGAAGGATTAAAGAAGGGGGAAAAAAAGTGAAGTTATTATGTTCTGAAAAGTTGAGCCCACCAAATAGGGAGATTAGGGACGGACTTGATTAATAGACAGATAGAACTTAATTATAGTTTATTTTAAGGAGTAAAAATTCAAAATATGCCTCCACTATAGCTAAATTCATAAATTGGTTCTCGACTTTTAATTTCAACTAATTAAGTCCTTAATTTTACAATTTTAACACGATTTGATCCTCCGTTTATTTGACCATTTGTTGACTGTGATTTTTGAGGATATATATGTAATTTCATGGTCCATCGTCGGTTTTTTAAGGTTCCAGTTGCATTTTCAGACCGCACTCTAGTTGAGTTCGTATCAGAGCGAAAAAGACGACATGTTTCCGAAAAGGTGCAACGTCATCCTGGTGGCCTCCATGTGCTCCAACGAGAGCTGCAGGTTCTTCTGGAGATCGTCGATGACGGCACAGCCGCCGGCGATGATGCAGAATCGTGAAATTACATATATATCCTCAAAGATCACGGTCAACGAACTGTCAAATAGACTGAGGACCAAATTGTGTTAAAATTGCAAAGTTAAGGACTTAATTGGTTGAAATTGAAAGTCAAGGACCAATTTGTGAATTTAGCTATAGTCGAGGGACCATTTTGAGTATTTACTCTATTTTAAGCTAAAAATAAACTATAAATTTTGTTTGCTAAAACATTGAGAGAATATATATTTATTTTAAAACGCTACCTCAGATGTGTTTCAAAATAAATTCATGACTTTTTAATTTTTTTTTCTTTTTTATATTTATTACTCAGTAATTCACAAAAAATGATATAATTTTCCCTTCATTAATCCAAATCCTAATATCTTTTTTTTTTCTTTGAATGCTACTAGCTCTATTACATTGTAGTGTCTGTGTTCTTATACTTTCTCAACCTACTGAAACACAAAGAGCTAATAACGCCTCCACTGAGGCTCAAACTTACAACCTTCCAAATGAAAGTCCAACCCGGATACCATTAGACCACATAGTCTTGGTCATATCCTAATATCTTAGTTTATTGTTTTTGCCTTTTTTTAAAAAAATACTTATGATTCTTTACAAGGTAGTATATGTTCTATACTTTCTCAAACACTTTTAGTTAAAAAAATCTAAACTCCCACCACCGAGATTCAAACCTTTGACCATCCAAGATAACCAAGATGTCATCACACTACATGATAGTTGACATTATTTTTGTCTTTTTAACTAATTTAACAATTAATTTGACCAAATACTTTATTTTCAATTAATTAACTTATTAGCTGCTATGCAATTTTCACCTAGGGTGCCAAACTGAGCCTAGAATGAAATGGATGGAGATGTCCTAACGAAGAAATAAGAGGAAATTTCAATTTTGGTCATATGACTATAGGAGTCTTGTTAATTTCAGTCCTTTGACTTTTAAAAGTGTCAATTTAGTACCTTAACTATGCAATTTTTGTCAATTTTGGTCACTCCGGGCAAATTGCCGATCAAATTTTGCAGGAAAATTTTAATTGTCAAAATAATGAGGGTATTTTATCATTTCACGTCTCTTTTCTTCTTCCCAGGCGAGTCCATCCCTTCCTCTCTCATTTCCGGTGAATGCAATGAACTAAGATGATGGGGAAATGAGGCGGTGATATTAAAGATAGGGTTTAGATGGAGAAAGAACACCGGAAACGGGAGAGAAAGAGATGGACTCGCCGGAGAAGAAGAAAAGAGGCGTGAAACGACCAAAATACCCTTATTATTTTAACTATTAAAATTTGGCCGGCAATTTGGCCGGAGTGACTAAAATTGACAAAAATTACATAATTAAGGTACTAAATTGACACTTTTAAAAGTCAAGGACTGAAATTAACAAGACCCCTACAGTCATATGACCAAAATTGAAATTTCTTCAAGAAATAAAATACGTGCAAGTAACATATACGTTCCTGTTCCCGGAATATACAGTAACCCACTCCCGGCACTGAAATTCATTCCGGGATTATATCTCCGCACCAAATCTTCACTCACGTTAGCCGCATTTGCCACCGTCTGCAAGCTCTCTCCCGGCCTCAGGGGATACGTAATGAACAAGTCGTAGCCCTGGGGCAAATCTCTATTCCCGCACGAGCAGTTGACCATCACGTTCAACACCATCCCTACATCCAGGGAAAAAACATCCTTGTCCGAGAGATGGTTAAACTTCTGCAACCATTGATAAGTGGTTAAACTGGAATAGTAGGACATCGAAATGATAAAGAGGGTGTCCCCTTCCCGAATGGTGTACGGAAACATGCGCCCCAATTCGCCGTTAATCGACAGGCAATCACATGGGAATGGGACGTTGATCCTGGTTCCTGCAAGGACGGAATCCCCGTTTGGGAAAATTGCAGTTGGGTTGTAGGCAATGATTTTCTGTGCAGGAATGGAGAACAGCTGGGCGATGAAGCTCAGATTCATGCCCGGAACAACGTAGTATGAGGCTAGAGCCAAGTCACACCCCTCACTGCAACTCGACTCAGCTGGAGGGAGAAGTACTGATGATGATAAGCTGAGAAGAGATAAGATTATGGGGAGGAGATGAGAGTTGAGGTTGTTCCTGGTTTGGATTGATGAAGAAGAAAGACCCACATGTTGACTAAAACCCATGAGCGGCAGGAGAATGGAGCTCTGATCTTTTGGAATGAAGAAATGTTGGGTTTGGAAAGACTTGTCAAATAAATAATGGAAAATGGATGGATAATCGAAACAGGCCAGGGCAAAGAATGTATGCACATGGAACTATGCAAGTAGCACGCAAAAAAGTAAACGTGTTATAATAATATTATTATTATAATTGTTAAACCAAGGCTTAATTAGTTTGTTAATTAAATAAGTAGAGGGTGGCATGTAGTTGCTTAGTACGTGAAGCATAGTGGGGTATGGCAGCAGCATTTCATGAAATAATGGCAGTATATGGAGCATTAGTGCTTACATGCATTTCTTAATTTTTAGCATTGTTGTTATCTACATTTACCATAAGGCTGTCCTCAATCCTGCAATTCTAAGCTCTTGCAAGATGATGTGGCAGGAGAGAGAGAGTATATTTATTGCATTGTTTTAATCCTACGAGTGTGTATTGCAAGATGGCTATTTTAGCAAGTGCTTGCTAATCAGAAGAAAGTTGCAATATGGCAGCTTTTGCTGCCCAAAGCTGCCCATGGCAGGCAAAAGCTGCCGCCACATGCTTTGTTATGTGTTTCTTTATTTTTTTTTATTTCTTTTATATTACGAGTATTTTATTATTATATTTATAATATAATAAGAATGTGGGACCTATTTTTAAAAGTGAGAGATTTGCTGGGATGTAAAATAAATAGTGAAGAAATTGTAAATTTGATGATGTGGAAGTGCGACCCATTTTAAAAAGTGAGAGAAATTGCTGGAATAACGATAGCCTAAATAGGCTTTGTATCAATCCTTTTAAATCGTCAGTAATCAAGTAGTTTTATTCTTTCATTCCTTCGTATTCCACTTTCTTTCGTGTGTATATATTATGACAACAAATTTCAATATTGTATGATACGGTCCCAAATCAGACGAGAAACTTGATTATAATTATTGGCAAATTATGATGTCCACACATTTGAAAGCTCAAAATCTTTGGAGCTTTGTTGATCCCGGTCTATCCGAAGGAGTTGATGCACCCGCTACAAGGCGAGATCAATTGCCCTTGGGACAGATTCACTAAGGTGTTCATTACTCCATTTTTGAGCAATTAACTCGTGCTCAAACAGCAAAGAAAAAAAAAAAAAACAGCAATGCAAGCTTGGGACATCTTAAAGGTGTCACACAAAAGAGTCGATCGGGCACAGAAGTCTAAGTTGCGTCGTTGAGAAGGTTGTACGATAATTGTGAGATGACCTCTACAGAAACAGTAGATACGTATTTCACTCGTCTTATTGATACAGTGAATAAGATGATGTTATATGGAGATACGATTGAAGATGGTGCAGTGGTTGAAAAAGTTCTTCGAACTATGCTGATGAAGTATGACCATGTGGTGACTTCAATCACAGAGTCACACAAAACCGAACTCTTATCAATTGCAGAGCTGAAGTTATTTATCATGTGCCCATGCTCCTATTTTCTCCTATGTTGATTTGATTGTTGACGAGTGCAAGGCTTCTATGTCTACTTTTAATCATTGCCTTGTTAGTTTAGTACCTAGATAAGTTAATATTATTGCCCATACTCTTGCTTCTGCAGTTTTTACTCAGGTTATAACACTCTGTTTTGGAATTCTATCCCTCCTTATTCTATTTCTACTTTATTATAGTAATCCATATTGTATTTACTTTCAAAAAAAATATTAAACTTAATCGAATCAAACAAATAAAATGTGACCCAAAAAAAATACTAAATTTAATCGAACCAAACAAACAAGTGGGAGTATTATACAAATGGATATATGCTTCATTAACTATTATAATAGTCGAATAATATAATAGCTACATCCAATGATAACTCTAGTTCATTCATGCAATGTACATAAGCTAAGGGTCTACTGGAATATTACATTAACAATTCACTTAATAATTGCTTCAGTCAACCATCAACCGTCGTTAATTTGGAATAATAGTTCGTCTTGGGAATTGACAGACCAACTAGTTTGCAGAAGTCTAGAATGGACCATAGAACTATACAAGACGATAGTTTGAACAACAAAAATTTGCCCTTGAATCACAACAAAAAAAGAAAAAAAAAAATCTTGATGAATTTATTAACCTATATATGGTGCTTATCTAGCTACCATTTCTGAAACTGTTATTTCATTATGGTGCTTATCTAGCTACCAAAAGAGAATTAAGAAGAATTAGAGAAATTTAAATCAAAATTAGTATTTATTTAAACTATCATTTTTAGACTAACAGGGCGTTTGGTTGGAGGGATTTTAAATTCCCTTCCCACTTAATTCCCACCTAATTCCAAAGGCCACAAAATTCCCTTGTTTGGTTGAAAGGAATTGCAATTCCCCAATTTTCATGGAATTAAAATCACATGTCCCCCTGGTATTTTAATTCCTGGGATTTTAGGAAGAAAAAAAAATAGTGATGAGTCAAAATTACCCTTCCATTTTTTAATCTAAAATTAATGTTTGACAACAACAATGAACATTTTGGACTTTATACTACTTATTCCCTTTTCAATTCCCATGTATATCAAACATTGGAATTGAAATTCCCAGTAATTCTATTCCTGCCAACTAAACATTGGAATTTAAATTCCACTTTATTCCCAGTAATTCATCTCTCATGGAATTGCAAATCATTTCCCACGTAATTCCCCCTCTCCAACCAAACGCCATGTAAGTATTTAGACTTGCGTTATTACAAAGTTGCAAACATTTATTTAGTGACAATTATAATCAATCTCTCATATATTATCTTGCATTTATATACTTTGAATTACCGATTTAAATAAACAAATTCAACATTTATTTACCTATGCATGAACATCTCCTATATAATATTGCATTAATATACTTTGAAATACTTATTTAAAAATAATCATTGGGCAATATCCCACGTAAAAAAAAAACTAGTATATATAATAAAGTAGAATCTAGTCACCAAATTTTTCCTCCAAAGTGTGAATACCTTTTGATAGAAATAAGATTAGCAAGTATGAATGCATTAATTATGTGGGTAGATGTATTTATACATATTTTTTTGAAGTTATTATGTGTATTTATATTTTATAAATTATATTTTATTATTTCATTTAAACCTCAATTATAATTAATTTGACTCCACATATATAAAGAGGAAAAATTATATATAAAATAAATATAATTTTTACATAAATAATCTTTTTCAAATGAATAAATTTTTGGTGGAGATTTTTGACAAATATCGCGTGTTATTTTATTTACAAATTTTATTTAAATACATTTTTTAAAAGGAAAGTTTTATTTAAAAACGTTAGTTATATAATTAAAGTAGTTATTTCAAATTCAAATTCCTTTTAAAAAAATTTCAAATTCAAATAATAATACAAATAACAATAAACTTTAAACTCAACATAATGATAGCATAATTAAACTTTTTAAAATATTAAATATTACATTGTATAGTTATACTTACATTTTTAATCAAACTAATTCTGAGCTCAATAACCCAAGTACGTTTTTCTGTTTCCACAACCATTACTTTCTTTGCTAATTCAGAAGATGTCAAAAATTTAATTGGTAGATTTGTTAAATTAATAATAGTACGTGTATCGCACGGGACAATTACTAGTTATATTTAAAATAGACAGATCTTTTATGCGCACGACATTTAATTATGCCTTCCCAAATACTCTGTTAAATCGGAATGTGGAGCCCGTAGAAGTCTTTTGGGAGAAGGTAGGTTAACATATAAAATAAAAGAGTTAATTCTAGCAATGGTCCTCCGACTATGTTGATTTTCCACAATTGGTCCTTGACTTTTAATTTGGACAATTTAGACACTTGACTTTTGAAATCTTTCCAATGTTGGTCCTTACGTTAGTTGAAAGTTAAGTGGATGTTAGTTTGAGGGGTAAAAATAGTCATTTCACCTACTTAAATCAAGTGAGGGCTGAAAACACTAATTCAAATAGATTGATTGATCGGCAATATAATATTCCGTCTTCCCTCACCGGAATGCTTATGCGTCGATCGCCTCGCAACGCCAACGAAGGTCCTTTTCGTTTCAAGCCTACTCAGGTTATTCCATCGCATCCTCTGGGTATATATAGTTATTCCATCGCATCATCTATATATATATAATATATAGGGATAAGGGTCAAATAGACCCTTCAACTATAGGTCAAAATGCAATTAGCCCCTTAAACTAAGAAATGCTCCAATTAGACACTTCATCTCCTCACTTTGATGCAATTTAGCCCATAATTTATTAAATTTGTACAATTAACTTATTTTGCAGGTAAATTCAAGATAATAGCAGGTAAATTTGGATTTTTTTATAAAATATAATTTTAAAATAAATTTAAAAAACATATTTCCACTGGCCGGCGAGAAATACTTTGGCAGACAACGTCGTTTTCACGTAGGTGGCGGAGCTCATCTCTATTTGACAGATTCTGACTGCGCAGAATAACTTTTCCGACAGCTCCTCCTTCGACTGCGATTCTTTTCTGATGGACATTGACGATGGCCATGATTTCGTGTTCTGAAACTATAACTCAGGCAACCCATTTGATTTTCTTGTTCCATGGTTTTCATCCCGGAATGAAAGGAAAGAGATGTAGGAATACCACTGATGAGAGTAGAAAGGCATGAGTGACAACAATAAATATTGCGCTCCACTATTTTGGAGGTTGTTGTTTGCTAGGATAAATGTGCCACAATGCTAATCTGAGGTATTTGATAATTTTGGTTTTTGGTTTTCATTTTTTCTTGTTGATTTTCCTGGGTTTTGATTATGAAAAGCTAAGAAAGAACAACAAAAATGCTTGAGAAGAAGAATTTTCGTTTTTGCTTTTCATTTTTTCTTGTTAATTCTCCTGTTAAATGGGTTTTGATTATGAAAAGCTAAGAAAGAAGTGAAAGAACAATGGAAATGCTGGTGATGAAGAAGAAGAAAGAATGGTTTTTGCTTTTCATTTTATCTTGTTGATTATCCTGTTAAATGGGTTTTAATCCCATGTCGATTGTGACACGGGACGGTGAAGACACCGCTACCAGAGGTTTTTTTTTTTTTTTTTTTTTTTTTTTTTTTTTTTTTTTTAACTAATTACTTTATATTAATAATATGTTTTTAATTAATTTTTTAAATTAAAAAAAATGACCGGTTACTTAGAGGTAACCTGTTAGATAACTTAATTGCATACAAATGAGAAGTTAAATTGCCTAATTGGAGCTTTTCTATATTTAGGGGGCTAATTGCACTTTTATCTATAGTTGAAGGGCCTATTTGACCCTTATCCCTAATATATATAAACTTCAGCTTTTTGAACACTAGTTCATTCAATTCGAAAGCATATCTTTCAAAATTCACATCTTTCAGTTTGAAAATCTCCTGGTTGGGTAACTTAGAGAAAGTGGTCACAGATTTGGGCACCAAATAACACATTGTGATGCTCAGTTTTTGAAGGTTTGGTGGGAAAGCATTCCAGCATGGGGAATTCTTTACCAAGATTGAGCAAAACTTTAGTGTTTCTAGTCGTTTCAAGTAGAGAAGATTGGTGAGGCAACCATTCAAATGCGGTCTAATCCCCTGCTCTTGATTTAACACCCATTTTGTTACTCCTACTCCTGCACCACACCCAGTAATGCCCAATTTTTTAAGATTGGAGATACTAATGAAAACTTCTCTTGTACAACTGCTGAGGTGTATAAAGCAAAGTGTTTCCAGATTTAACAAAACCTTAGTAATTGTCATAGGAGGATTAGTCCACAAACTGGAATTCTTAAGATGCAGATGCCTCAACTGTTCCATTTCCCACATTTCTGTTGGCAAGATCAGAACTCCTGATGTTTCAAGGACTAATTAAGGTTTGTAGATTCACAAGTTTGGACACTGGAAGAGGAAAGTCGCCTTTATAGTTAAGGGCTAGATACTTCATATGAAGCAGCTGTGTTATCTCTACTGTGTTTCCAACTAAGGCAAATAGTGTCAATCTTTGAGCTAATAATATCCACACCAGAAGTGAAGCTAATTAGTTGCTCATTATAGGCATATGCACTATAAATGGTGGAATGCTATTTCTTAACCTGCATAAACTTCTCCTTTTCGCTTTCTTGCAAACTCAATTCGCGCACCAGATCATGAATAACACACGTCTTAGTGGTTCCACCATTCGCACACAAGAGTTGAAGTCGCAGAAGGCGGAAGCGGTTTCCGTTCCCAATTATAATAATAAGGTGAGAGCTAGTGGCGGTGGAGGGGAGTGAGTATAACGGGAAAATTGTGTTGCAGCCACGGATGTTTTTACTTTGAGATCGTTTGGGTCTGATTCCTGCGGAGTCATCAAGACCAAGACCGATTCTGTGGCCACCGGAGACGACGACGACGAGGTCTCCCCGTTTTTCGCAATGCTGTCGGATTACATAGAGAGCTCCAAGAAAAGTCAGGATTTTGAGATCATTTCTGGCCATCTCGCCATGGTAAGTAAATAACCTTCTTTTCACAAGGTGATAGCAGGTATATATCTAGGTTTGGTGAGCAGGAATTAAGTGAGCTGCTAAGTATGTATGTATATTTGATGCATATATAGTGTGTCATGCATGCACATACAGATAGTGTTTGCAGTGACGGTGACGACATCGGTTGTGATCGGAACGAAATTCATTATTTTGGAAGATGGAGTTATGGGGATCGCTGAAGCCGCGGGAGTTTGCTTAGGAGTCGTGACTTGTGCCGCCTGCCTGGTTTTTCAGCGCCGGTAGCAGAGTCGCTCATTGCAGTTGCCACTTTCTTCCATGAAGGTGAAATGACAACTTTACCCCTCAAACTAACATCCACTTAATCTTCATTTGACGGAAGGACTAACATGGGAAAGATTTCAAAAGTCAAGTGTCTAAATTGTTTAAATTAAAAGTCAAGGACCAATTGTGGAAAATCAACATAGTCAGATGACCATTACATGAATTAACTCTAAAATAAAATTAAAATTTAAGTGGGTATTTTTTATTTTTCAAAAAGAAAAAGTGGGTATTTATTAATATAGTTATCTAATCTAAACTATATAGTTTGGGAAATAATTAATGCTACAATTAATGTTACTTCCCAAACCATATAGTTAAGATTAATTTTACAATTAATTACCAACATTATTATTAGGGAAAATGACACTTTTTCCCCCTAAATTATATACTTATAGTACTTTTTCCCCCTCAATTATTTAAGTGACTTTTTTTCCCCCTTAAATGTTAAATGAACATATTTACCCTTAAAATAAATATTTAAAGTAAATATTTCATTTATTTTTATTCTCCAACAAATTATTACTATAATTTGGTTTAAACCAAACAGATACTATAGCAACCAAACCAAAATATTTCAATTACAATTTATAATCAAAACGCGATATTTAGAGTTTATTAAAATCGCGGACCAGAATGGCCGGTTCATGTTCCGGACTGAAAAAATAAAATACATTTATTGTTGAATTTAGATTATTTTAAAATAAAAAATAAAATTTTAAAATAAAGATGGTTCAAAATCGCGAACTGGATCCGGAATCGCCGGTTCACGGTTCATGATCCAGTTTTTTTTATTCTTAAATTTAATAAATTGAAATCCAAATATTGGGTTCTAGATCTGAATCATAACTGAAAACTTTTAATTCGATTGCTATAGTGTCTGGTTCAGTTTGAACCGAACCGTGGTAATCGCTACATATACGCAATAATTTGTTGGAGAAGTAAAATAAATAAAATGTTTACTTTAAGGGTAGAAATGTCAATTTAATATATTAGGGGGAAAAACCACCACTTTTAAAATAATTGAGGGGGCTAATGTGCTTACATAAATAATTGAGGGGAAAAAAGTGCTATAAGTATATAACTTAGGGGGAAAAAGTGCAATTTTCCCTTATTATTATTACTAGCTATAAATATAAAATAGTCACAACATCCTTTACTAAAAAAAAAAAAAAGCATAACATTTGAAAAATAAAATAACTATTTTTTTCTCGTCCATAACAAAGGATTACATTTATTGAATTAATGGAGTTATTAAATGTTATGATATTAGGATTAAGGATTCCGATTCCCGATTAATAAAAAATATGAAACGATGCAATATCAATTAAATCTCTGATTTACAATGAAAGTTTATTTGATATGCTTTTGTTATTTAGGGTGCTTCTTAGGATTACAATATTAATTAAATTTTCAATGAAAACTTATTCAATATCTGAAACAGTGCAATTAATTCAAGCCTCTACATATAATTTTTCTCCCTCTCAAATGCTTCAAAGAAATGGCAGAAGCGAGAAGGGATGAAGAAAGCAAATGCTGCGGGTCGTGGGTCAATTATTGGACTTCAGAATAAAAAAAAAATCATTTGAGCCATAAATAAAAATTTAAATATATATAAATGTATATATCGTATGGGTCTTTAATGTTTTTCTGGACTTATAAAAGAAAAAAAAAATACATTTGAATTATCTCCACAAAAAGTAGTCTTGGACTTATAGAATGACATTTGGGTTTATGGAATGACATGTGCATAAAGAATATATTATATAATTATATAAAAAAAAAATGTGTTCAATTAGAGTTTAAATTTACTCATACAAAATTTGAAATTTGCTTTCTAATTGTAATTATCTTAGTTATTATTCGTATTGTGAAAATTATAATATAGATGAAATACAATTAAGAATAAATCAATGTAATTATGTAAATTCTCTCTATAAGTTTATTTGAATATGTACATAATTAGAGATTATATTAACCATACAAAATTTTAATTTTAATTGTAATTTTGTATTCTATAAAAATAATAAATACTTGACCAATGGAAGCTCAAAAATATTATTATATTAAACAATTTAAAATATTTTTATTTTTCTATTTTTTATTTATATTTATAATAACATAATTTTTTCCTCGTGCATCGGGCAGGTGATAATTATTAAATAACAAAAACTTTATATATGAATAAACCTCATATAGGGTATATTTTTATAACATATTTTCCGTGCATCGCACGAGACAAATACTAGTTTAATTAACAAGAATTTCAAACATTTTTTTAATTAAGTCAAATGAGAGACGAAAATAAAAGTGTTAAAAAAAAGAGACGAAAATAAAATTTGAGATATCTAACTTTTTAAAAATATAATTAATTATGCTTTCAAAAATATATATAATTAATTATCTGAACAAGTCAAATGTATACAATTAAATAAAAAAGACATGTACTCTACTATAGATAAAAAAAAAATTTGATGCAATGATATTGAAATTTTATTTCTTATTGGAGCCTTAATGGAGGCATTATTGGCTCTTTGTGCTTTGAGAAAGTAGTTATTAATAGATACTACATTGTAATAGAGTCAGTAACATTTAAAAAAATAAAAAAGACAGGTACTCTACTACTCAGTTAAAAATTTGATGCAATGATATTAAAATATTATTTCTTATTTATGTTTTAAAATAAAAACAAATATAAAAATAGAAGAACGCATTAGGAATAAAGTTCAAACAGGTCATCGAACTGCACACGATAATACAATTAAGTCACTGAACTTAAAAACCTACCATTAGTTTTGGCATGGAGAAAATTGGCATGTCAGGTTGATTAGGGCCATCAGAGTTTTGGCAGAAGTAGATGACCATATTACCCTTATTATTAAACAAAAGTAAGTCAATTAACATTTTCCAGTGACCCGGAGTGACAAAAATTAGATAGTCAAAAGTACTAATTAACAAACAAGACCCCAACTGTAGTCGATTATATGACCAAAACTGAAATTTTCTCAAATAATAACATACTTAATTATGTCTAAATGCCATTACATACTTCAGCCTACCATGCATCAAAGTATGAGAGAATCAACAAGAAGAATTTCTCCTTGAATCACAATCGATATGATTAATCAATCTTGATATATATATGGCGCTTACCTAGCTACAACTTCTGAAACTGTTATTTCATTAGTGGACAAGGACAACCTTTCATCTTTTTCTTGGGTTTCTGAGTGCTGGGCACCTTCCTCTGAAATGAAAAATGCAGGTTGTTTAGGCAAAGGTAGCTCTGCACTTTCATTTGCAAGCATGGAGACCACAGTTGACATTGAAGGCCTATATTTTGCGTCGTCTTGCACACACAACAATCCCACATGGATACACCTCATTACTTCTGCTTCTGGGCAAGATCCACTCAGACTCAGTGCAGGATCCATTAGCTCTACACCTCTCCCTTCTCTCCACAGCTCCCATGCCTGCAAAAATATATATTGTCATCAAACAAATATATTTTGTTGATGCTCTGTATGTAATGTTGATGATCTTACCAAACCAATGAGATTCAGTGGGTGTTCCAAACGATACGAGCTGTTGTTTTTCTTGCCGCTCACAATCTCTAGAACTAGAACACCAAAACTGAATACATCTATCTTGGTTGAAACAATTCCCCTCAAGGCATACTCCGGAGACATGTATCCACTGAAGTACGTGACAACCAAACAATGGTGTTAGAATTTCAAAACCATAACTACTAACAATCAAACTATTATTAGTTACTTACTAGGTTCCAACAATTCTGTTGGTGTTTGCTTCAGTTTCCTGCCTCCCGAAGATTCTAGCCATGCCAAAATCAGATATTTTTGGATTCATGTTTTCGTCCAGTAAGATGTTACTGCTTTTTAGATCTCTATGGATGATTGTCAACCTCGAATATTTGTGGAGATAAAGTAACCCCTGAGCAACCCCTTCTATAATGTTCAATCTGTTCCCCCATCTTAGCAGCTCCTTCCTATTAGGGTCTATTTGTTCATACCAAATTCATACAAACATATGAATCATATAATATATGAATAAGTAAATAAGTAGTGAATGATAACTTGTACATACTTACCAAATAAAATAGAATCTAAACTTTTATTAGGCATATACTCGTAAATTAAAATTTTCTCATCTTCTTCAATGCAGCAACCCAAAAGTCTAACAAGATTAGTATGCTGGAGTCTCGCAATCAATAGAATTTCATTCTTGAACTCCACAAGACCTTGTCCTGAGCTTTTTGAGAGTCTCTTAATAGCCACTTCTTGCGTATGAGGTAATGTTCCCTAAAATTTCAATACAATAAACATATTATTTAGTGGATGGTAAAACTTTTTTAAATAAAAGATCTTCTAAACTAATTACCTTGTAAACTGGTCCAAAACCACCCATTCCGAACATACTTGCATTAGAGAAGTTGTTTGTGGCCATAACAATGCTCTTAAAGCTGAATACCTGCAGTTCATGACTAATTTTTTTGTCTATATTGTTCTTGTTCACTCTTGACGGTGTCACAACATCTCTTAGTTCATCTAGTAACAGACTGGCTTTGCCTGATTGTTTATCATTGAAATAAAAAGCCATATATTAGAGGGATTAATGATCATCTAAACATGCATGATTCCCAAATGATGTGATATTTTTGTAATTAAAATTGTACATTTGGAGATGTTTGACTATGCATTTGAAAAATAATTAACAGTGAATTTAGAAAAAAAAAATTAAATACAAAATCAGGCATTACAAGATCCAGAATCATAATTATTGGAGTAATCATAGAAAATAAAAAATGTCGCATCATTTATAAAAAAATATTTGTCAGTGCATATGAAGAGAAGTTTCTAGGTATATGTGCAGGTAAAATCACTTACAAGTGCACCTACTTTCACCTACAAGTACATGTAATTTTACCTTGTTAACATTTATTGATCTGAGTTCGTTCTGTTTGCCATCGTTTTTGTTCTTGCGGGGAGTTCAGCCGGTAGTTAGTACCCTTGAAAACCACCCGCAAACATTCATGCAGTAGGTGCAACTACTTATAACTATCGATGCAACTACGTACTTATAACTATAGGTGCACTTAGTATTGATGCTCAGTGTAAATTTTACATGCACCTATAATACATTTTACATGCACTTGTAATACATTTTACTTGCACTTCGATGTTCAATTATTTACGAAAATGTCACCCCATTTTTTTTAAATAATCAGTGTTTCTCATCCATTAGATATGGACACGTGAACTGATAGCAGGCATTACCATATTCGCTACGGGAAGATCCATTCGCATGGGAGTGCAACTATATATATATATATATATATATATATATATATATATATATATATACAAAACCTCACCTTTTGTAGTCTTTTTCCATCGAAAATAGCAAATGGAGCATACTATTAGGAACATCACTGAAGCAAGACCTACAACCAACCATATCCACCACTTCCTCGAGCTTGCTGCAGTCGAAACAAGGGATCCTGCATGCATATCTAATTAACTTCATATCAGATAACCGTTCCTATTATAAGTTTGCAAGTATCAATATAATTTCCTTTTTTGGCAAAAAAACTTGTGTGAAATCGTTTCACGAATCTCAATCTATGAGACGGGTCGGATCTTTGGTTAATGATGTCAAACATCCAACTCATTAATCAAAGATCTGACCCGTCTCATAGATTGAGACCCGTGAGACAGTCTCACATAAGTATTACCCTTATGATTTTGATTAATGAGGGAGATATTATGTCATTTTTTAAATTAATAAAGATAAAGGATGTTTGGCAAACATAGCTCAAAAGGTAGTTGAAAGCTGAAAAATTATAAGACAAAGCTGAAAACTTAAGAGCGATTAAGCTAACTGATTATGCTTAAAAGTGTTTGGTAAAATTAACTTTTAGATAAACTACTAAATGTAAAAAGATTAAAATGACATCTTCATAAAATTGAAATAGTTTTAAATTTAAATAAGTTTGTTTACATATTAGAATTTAACATATTGAAATGAAACTATTAGCATAATCATGATCTAGCATTTTAAAATTCAACACAATAAGCTTTAAATATTCAAGCATAATGGATATATATATATATATATATATATATATATATATATATATATATATTTATAGGATCAGGTGCGCACAAACTTCCGGTGCGAAAATACCGTGAGATAGAATTTGCGCTATGATTAATGACTCTCTTAAATCAATTGTATACGAAATATGCATTTGAAAGCTCAAAATTATGCACTTGAAGGTAGAAAAATGTGCACTTGAAGGCAACAAATTTGCACTCGAAGAAAAAATAGATGTGCAATTGATGTAATTTATGGTACCAAAAATGGAGGTTATTCAACTTAAGTGTTATTAAACTAATTACCCATACAAATCGTTTGTAAATCTCATAAATTTTATTAGAAATTTAGTTATTTGTTATTGAAAATAATGCACAAGATATAACAAATATGGCCCAGAATTGTGCACTTGAAGGCAAAGAAACATGCACTTGAAGGCATAAAAATGTGCACTTGAAGGTAAAAAATATGCACTGAAGGAAAAAATGGTTCACTTGAATGTTGAGTATTTTTTTTTTTACACAATAGTAAGACACACATACACTTGTAGGCATTAAATTGAGCACTTGAGGACATAAAGAGGATCACTAGAAGGCAACGGAGATTTAAAAAAAAAAAAAAAAAAAAAAAAAAAAAAAAAAAAAAAAACACTAAAAGGGAAAATTCGAAGGAAATTAATTGTGCACTCTTAGAAAGAAAAACATGCATTTGAAGGCTACAAAACGTGAACTTGAATGCTAAAAACATGAACTAGAAGGAAAAAAATGTTCAATGGAAAGCTAAGTAATTGTTTTATTTTGTTAATACAATAGTAAGACACATATGCACTTGTAGGCATGAAATTGAGCACTTGAGAGCATAGGGAGGATCACTAGAAGACAATAGAAAAAAGAATACTAAAAGGAAAAATTAGAACAAAATCAATTATGCACTCTTAGAAAAGAAAACATGCACTTGAAGGCTAAAAAACATGCACTTTTAGGCCAAATGTTTGCACTCAAAGGCACAAAGATGTGCAATCAAATGAGAAACTAAGTACTAAACGAAACAGATGCACTCAAAGAAAATAAATATGCACTTGAAGAAGTAAAAATGTACACTCAAAGAAGAAAATTTTGCACTCGAATACAAAAGACAATTTGGCCTACTTACTCAAATTACAAATATGCCACCCGCGCGCAGTGGCAGAGCCACAATTTGTACCCCCGCCTCCCCTCTCACCCCTTCTCGTTTTATAATATATATGTACATGTATAAATCACTAAAGATACAGCGACTCAGTTGGTTGAACTTTGAATATGACATGAAATTCCATGGGTTTGAATCCCACTTATAAAATTTTTGTATATTTTAGCTTTTTATCTTTATTTTAACTCTTCTCACCCTTCAATAAATTAAATGTATTTTTTTTAATTCTATTTTTATGTGTGTATATTTTAGCTTCTTTTTCTTTATTTTAACTCTTCTCACCCTTCAATAAATTAAATATTTTTTTAAGTCTAGTTTTTTTTTGTGAATCATTTAATTAATGTAGTCAACAAGCAAGTTTATACTATACTTCATCATATTCAAATTAATTTAGAAAAATAATTAAAAGAAAATTAAAATTAAAGTATTTATGAATATAATGTTTTTTCTATTCAAACTATTTTATCTAATCGATTATGATTTATATTTTTTCATAAATATTTTTATAACATTTCAAAGTGTCTTAAAATTTCACCCTAACCAAGTATAGTTTTGGCTTCGCCCTTAATTATCTTGTAGTCTATCATAAATATTGTATTATAATTTATAATGTATTTGAATCATATTATAGGTGTTTGATATTTTGTCATTGACAATTCTAAAATCATTTTAAGTACGGCCCCAATCACATAATTTTCTAAGTCCGCCACTGCCCGCGCGTATAATTTTGTAATTAATATTGAATCTCCGCTGTTGATTTTGGAATGCATATACGGTTGGATTTTGTGCGCATTTTTTACCAATGTAAGCTTTTTTATTTGATCCATTATATATATATATATATATATATATATATATATATATATATATGACAGGGATCAGGTGCGAGGAGAGGTTCCTGTGCGATTGTGCGAAGGAACGCACCTTAAGCATTAAACTAACGCACTTTAAGTACACAACACACGTACATTAAGTACAGAAACAAAACACCTTAAGAACACTAATCTCACGCACATTAAGCACAAAACTCATGCACCTTAAGCACAAAACTCACGCACCTTAAACACAAAACTCAACAACTACTCATATTAAGTACACACTCACGCACCTTAAGCACAAGACTCACGCACCTTAAGTACAAAACTCACGGACATTAATCACTGTACGGGAGATACTCAACCGCACTAGAACTTAATTATATATATATATATATATGAAAAAGTTCAAATGCGGCGATGTCCTTAGGTGCGGCAGAATTTCAGAATACACCAACAGTGTTAACAACATGCACCAACAATGTAAGGGAAACACACCACAATGAAATGCAAAAAAAAAAAAAAAAAACACCAAAAAATACACAACAGACCCAAAAAAAAATACACCATATAACTCACCACGTGTATTTCTGGACACTGAATGGTGTTTTTACTCACACTTAATGGTGTGTTTTTGGTGTTACGTACCTAATTTGTATGTGTTTTTGTGGTACATTTTCCTAACGTTGATGGTGTATATTTGTTGACTATTGGTGACGCTGCACTGTTGCACCTAAGGATATCGCCGCACTTGAACCTTACTATATATATATATATATATATATCCACTATGCTTGAATATTATATATCCACTATGCTCGAATATTTAAAGCTTACTGTGCTGAATTTTTTGTATGAAAATGAATCCATTAGATTTGATTGTTTTTCTTTGGTATGTTACTGTGCTTGGAATTGTGATGCGTGTAGAGTCGAAATTTTTAGGTTATATATATATATATATATATATATATATATATATATATATATTCAAATAAAAAATTACATAATGCACCCGGGTTGGACTTCCATTTGGAAGGTAGTGAGTTTGAGCCTCAGTGAAAGCGTTATTGGCTTTTTGTGTTTCAGTAGGTTGAGAAAGTATATGAACAGATACTACATTGTAATAGAGTCAGTAGCATTCAAAAAAAATCAAATTTAAAAAAAAATTGAAAAGAAAAAGAAAAATCATACGAGAGATATGAATACTTGTTCGAATGAAGAATGAATAAAAATATAGGAGAAGAGAAAATACCAAAAGGGTTTTAATTGTAAAGGGGATAAATGATATCATTTATTTAAAATAATAAGGATAAAAATGAATATATATTTTTTATTAATGGGTTGGATTTTTGATCTCATTAATCAAAGATCCGACTCGTCTCACAGATTGAGGGCAAATTATACCGTGCACCAGGGCGCACAGTGCATTGTGCGCCCTGGCACAAAACGACATCGTTTTGATCTTTTCACGTGTTTGCCATTAAAAAAAAAAAAAAAATTATACCTGAAAACACATAATCTTTTTTAAAAAGACAAAAAACCTTGTTTCGAATGTACAGATTGAATTTTATACCTGAAAATACATAATTTTATAACAAAATACAAAAAGATGTCGTTTTGGGAGGCGCGGGGCACACATTGCTATGCGCGCCTTAGTGCATAGTATAACGATTGCGGATTGAGACCTATGAGAGTCTCACACAAATATTTGCCAAATTATAATATCTTTTTTTTTTTTTTGAAATGTTACTGGCCCTATTACATTGTAGTATCTGTTCATATACTTTCTCAACCTACTGAAACACAAAGAACCAATAACGCCTCCACCGAAGCTTGAACTCATAATAACCTTCCAAATGGAAGTCCAACCCGGGTACCATTAGACCACATAGTCCTGGTCCAAATTATAATATCTTAATTTATTCTTTTTGTCTTTTTACATTTATCAACTAATCAACTAAGTAAACAATTAATTTTATCAAATACTTTAATTTCAATTAGTTAATTTATTACTTATTAGCTACTACCTTTTTAATTTTGCCTTGCCAAACTGATCTTAGAAGGGAATGGATGGAGATGTCGGAAGAAATAAAATACGTGCGAGTAACATATACGTACCTGTTCCCGGAATATACAGTAACCCACTCCCGGCACTGAAATTCATTCCGGGATTGTATCTCCGCACCAAATCTTCACTCACGTTAGTCGCTTTTGCCACCGTCTGCAAGCTCTCTCCCGGCCTCAGGGGATACGTAATGAACAAATCGTAGCCATGGGGCAAATCTTTATTCCCGCACGAGCAGTTGACCATCACGTTCAACACCATCCCTACATCCACGGAAAATATATTCTTGATAGGGTTAAACTTCAGCAGCCATTGAAAAGTGGTTAAGTTGGAATAGTAGAACGCCGAAATGAGATAGAGGGTGTCCCGTTCCCGAATGGTGTACGGAAACATGCGCCCCAATTCGCCGTTATTAATCGACAGGCAATCACATGAGAATGGGACGTTGATCCTGGTTCCTGCAAGGACGGAATCCCCGTTTGGAAAAATTGCAGTTGGGTTGTAGGCAATGATTTTCTCTGCAGGAATGGAGAACATCTTGGAGATGAAGCTCAGATTCATGCCCGGTCCGGCGTAGTATGAGGCTAGAGCCAAGTCACATCCCCCACTGCAACTGGACTCAGCTGGTGATAATAAGCTGAGAAGAGATAAGATTATGGGGAGGAGATGAGAGTTGAGGTTGTTCCTGGTTTGGATTGATGAAGAAAGACCCACATGTTGAGCAAAACCCATGAGAGGGCAGGAGAATGGAGCTCTGATCTTTTGGATTATTGAAGAAGATCAGGGTCTGAGTGATGAAGAAATGTTAGGTTTGGAAAGACTTGTCAAACAAATAATAGTGGAAAATGGATGGATAAGCCAAACAGAGCAAAGAATGTATGCACATGGACCATGGAACTATGCAAGTGTACGCTTGAAAAATCTACCTAGTAGCACGGAGAAATGTAAACGCGTGAATTGAATTAGTGAGGTCCCGACAGAGTATTGGTAACTCAGCTTCTCAGCTTGTTCCACACTGGCACACTGCAGTAGTCATGTCTGGTTATTCTTTTCAAATTTCACTCATATGACCAACTGAATTGTCTATACAGACATTTTATTGGACAATGATCATTATACCATATATCATAGTTATTTTGTAAGGTAAATCACTTATATGGGGTATAATGTTTATTTTTAATATACCAAAGAATAATTTTAATGCATTATTAAAGATTCATTAGTTGATATACTATCTAAAAATGAACTTTCAATAAATTAAAAATAAATATTTAGCATATTAAAAATGAACATTTATTTATGATCCACAATATATTTTGTCTTTATCGGAAAGATTGCAATTTTAGGATGTATATATTGGTGATATTGGAATTACCCCAACATATACCCTCAAACATACCAAAGCCATCTATGATATATATCCTATTTTTCATGCCATGTTTAATATTGAATGATAACTCTAGTTCATTCATGCAATGTACATAAGCTAAGGGTCTACTGGAATATTACATTAACAATTTACTTAATAATTGCTTCAGTCAACAGTCAACAGTCGTTAATTTGGAATAATAGTTCGTCTTGGGAATTGACAGACCAACTAGTTTGCAGAAGTCTAGAATGGACCATATGTAGAACTATACAAGACGAGAGTTTCAACAACAAAAATTTGCCCTTGAATCACAATCCCCAAAAAAAAAAAAAAAAAAAAAAAAAAAAATCTTGATGAATTGATTAACCTATATATGGTGCTTATCTAGCTACCATTTCTGAAACTGTTATTTCATTAGTGGATAACCTTTCATCTTTTTCTTGGTTTTCTGAGTGCTGGGCACCTTCCTCTGCAATGAAAAATGCAGGTTGTTTTGGCAGAGGTATCTGCGCATTTTCATTTGCAAGCATGGAGACCACACTTGACATTGAAGGCCTATATTTTGCGTCATCTTGCACACATAACAATCCCACTTGAATACACCTCATTACTTCTCCTTCTGGGCAGGATCCACTCAGTGCAGGATCCATTAGCTCTATACCTCTCCCTTCTCTCCACAGCTCCCATGCCTGCAAAGATATATATTGTCATAAAACAAATATATTTTGCTAATGCTCTGTATGTAATGTTGATGATCTTACCAAACCAATGAGATTCAGTGGGTGTTCCAAGCGATACGAGCTGTTGTTTTTCTTGCCGCTCAAAATCTCTTGGAGTAAAACCCCGAAACTGAATACATCTGTCTTGGTTGAAACAATTCCCCTCAGCGCATACTCTGGAGACATGTATCCACTAAAGTGACAACATAACCTGGCCAAACAATAATGTTGTTAGCATGCATGCATGTATCCACTTCTGGGCATGCATTTAACATAGTATATGACATAGTTACTTACTAGGTTCCAACAATTCTGTTGGTGTTTGCTAGCTTCAATATCCTGCCTCCCAAAGATTCTAGCCATGCCGAAATCAGATATTTTTGGGTTCATGTTTTCGTCGAGTAAGATGTTGCCGCTTTTTAGATCTCTATGGATGATCGTCAACCTCGAATATTTGTGGAGATAGAGTAATCCCTGAGCAATTCCTTCTACAATGTTCAATCGGTTCCCCCATCTTAGCAGCTCCTTCCTGTCAGGGTCTGTTCATACAACTATGAATACAACAGATAGTATATAATTATATAAATCACTTGCAATTACCAATGTGTATAGTATACTTACCAAATAAAAAGGAATCTAAGCTTTTATTGGGCATATACTCGTAAATTAAAATTTTCTCATCTCCTTCGATGCAGCAACCCAAAAGCCTAACAAGATTAGTGTGTTGGAGTCTGGCAATCAATAAAATTTCATTCTTGAACTCCAAAAGCCCTTGGCCTGAGCTTTTTGAGAGTCTCTTAATAGCTACTTCTTGTCCATCAGGTAATGTTCCCTGTATGATAAGATTAATTAGTCACTGCCAAAACTTTTTAAAACGAAAGATCTTGTGAAGCTCGCTTACCTTGTAAACAGGTCCAAAACCACCCTTTCCGAGCATACTTGCATTAGAGAAATTGTTTGTGGCGATAGAAATGCTCTTAAAACTGAATACCTGCAGTTCATGACTAATTTTTTTGTCTATATTGCTCTAGTTCACTCTTGAGAGTGTGACAACACCTCTTAGGGTGTGTTTGGAAACCTGAAAAATGAGTTCTGGAAATCATTTTCCAAGTTTCCAGTGTTTGGATGTGCCTGGAAAATCAAGTCAACGGAAATCATTTTCCGTTGACTTTGGAAAATAGGCTTGTTTTGGAGGAAAATGACTTCCCCTTTTTTTGGGGGGAAGTCATTTTCCAACTTTTACACCAACATCACACCACCACCAACATCATCAACACCATACCACCATCACCACCACTATTGCCGCCGCCACCACCAGTATACCCCCGCCACCATCACACCACCATCACAACCACCACCAACACCGCAACCACTACCACCACCACCACCACCATACCACCGCCACCATCGCCGCCGCCGCCACCACCACATACCACCGCCACCACACCACCACCACACCACCACCTTCACACCACCACCGCCGCCACCACCACCACCATACACCGCAACCACCGTCGCCGCCACCACCACCGCAACCACGCGACCACTGCCACCACCGTCATACTACCACCACCATCACACCAACACCACTACCGCCGTCGCCGCCACCACCAGCATACTACCGCAACCACCGTCGCCGCTGCCACCACCATACCACCGCAACCACCGCCACCACCATCACACCGCCGCCGCCGCCGCCGCCGCCACGACCATACCACTGCAACCACCACCGTCGCCACCACCACCATACCACCGCCACCACACCACCACCGTCATACCACCACCAATTATTATTATTATTATTATTATTATTATTATTATTATTATTATTATTATTATTATTATTATATAACGAATAAAACCACTACCACTACACCACCACCACCACCATAATATTTTTGATATATTATTAATTTTTTTTTTGAAAAACTTAGCTATTTTTTATTATATTTAAAATTAATATTATATTATTATATATTATTATACATGTTGTAATATTCTAAATAAAATAATTAAAATGTTTAATTATACAATTCTACTCATTTTCCAGAAAATGAACCAAACACAGAAAAACAGTTTTCCATAATGCAACCAAACACTGGAAAGGAAAATGTTTTCCGGAAAATGACTCATTTTCCAGAAAACATTTTCCAGAAGTCATTTTCCTGCTTTCCAAACGGACCCTTAGTTCATCTAGCAGCAGACTGGCTTTTGATTTGGCTTCTTCACCTGCAGATTATTAATCATGAAAAGCAAGATATTAGAGGGATATATATCATCAAAACATATTTGTTATTTCCTTCCCAAATCCAAGTATTACACAAAACCTCACCTTTTATATTCTTTTTCCATTGAAAATACCAAATGGAGCATAGTATTAAAAATACCACAGAAGTAAGAACAACTACCAACCATATCCACCATTTCCTTTTCCTGGAGCTGGCTGCAGTAGAAACTAAACAAGGATCCAGTGTTACTTGAAATCAGAGAAGCTGCCTATTAGAGAGAATTGAAAGGAGAACTTAATGCCCTTTGATGTACAATAAGGTAAAACCATTCACTGCACATACTAGAGAGTTCTTTAATTCTCAAAAGGTGACAAAAGTGAAATTTGTCACAAGAGACCAATGGTCGAGTCTCACTAGAAGCAGTGTTGTCAGCAATCTCTCAAATGAGGAGAGCTCTTTGTGCGCAGTGAACAAAAGTCTAGCATATGTTAATCAATTAAGTCATTATAATTAGGGGTGATAGCAAACAGAATTTTTGATAAACTACTCATGTTCGTGTTCGGTAACCATTCGTTTATGGTCGTTTATTAAGGTAAACAAACATAAATGAATAAATTTTAGAACTCGATTAAAAAACGAACAGAGTTTGAAAATTTGTAGGCTCGTTTGCTAAGAGCTCGTGAATAAGCTCATTTGTATTCGTTTAATAATGTTCACAAACAAACTCGTTTAGTGTCCAATCCATTTAATAATATTTACGAACATGTTCATGAACAAGTAGTTAAACATTATTTCTTATCCACGAATAAATTGTGATCATGAACATTAACATGTATTTAATTGGTTTGGTTATTAAGCATTCATGAACGTGTTCACGAACCTGAATGAACATGTTTGCGAATTTATTCGCAAACGTTAACGAGCATGCTCGTGAACGTGTTTGTTAATGTTAATGAACATGTACAACACTAATGAACGCTTAACAAATGAACACGAACAAGATTTTCAAAAACATTAACAAAAGAACATGAACCATAAATGAATAAATTTTAGAACTCGATTAAAAAACGAACAGAGTTTGAAAATTTGTAGGCTCGTTTGCTAAGAGCTCGTGAATAAGCTCATTTGTATTCGTTTAATAATGTTCACAAACAAACTCGTTTAGTGTCCAATCCATTTAATAATATTTACGAACATGTTCATGAACAAGTAGTCAAACATTATTTCTTATCCACGAATAAATTGTGATCATGAACATTAACATGTATTTAATTGGTTTGGTTATTAAGCATTCATGAACGTGTTCACGAACCTGAATGAACATGTTTGCGAATTTATTCGCAAACGTTAACGAGCATGCTCGTGAACGTGTTTGTTAATGTTAATGAACATGTACAACACTAATGAACGCTTAACAAATGAACACGAACAAGATTTTCAAAAACATTAACAAAAGAACATGAACCATAAATCTTAACAAACAAACACGAAGAACCTCGGTTTGTTTATGTTTAATTCATTAACAATCCTAATTATAATTTACCCCTCTATAATTCTCTCTGGTGTCAAAACACTTGAAAGGTACAATTTCACCTTTTATTAGAAGAGAGTTCTTTAATTACATACCTTCAGATGGAGGTGGTGATAACACTGGCGCGGAAGCTGGAACTGATCTTGGCAATTGAAGTCAAAAATAGAGTTAAGAATTAACAGGTCTTTATTTATTGTTATACTAGGTATTTTTACGCACATAAAGTTTAAACAATTAAACCCAATATATTCAAATCTATTTCAACTATTAAACAAAAATAAAAAATATTTATTTATAAAAATAATTTTAAAATATTATTTTTAACTCATCAAAGTTATATATATATATATATATATATATATATATATATATATATATATATATATATATATATATATGTGTGTGTGTGTGTGTGTGTGTGTGTGTGTGTGTGTGTGTGTGTGTGAAAATCCTATATTTTAAAAAGTAGTTATAATTATTGGGTAAATGTCATAACTTAATTATTGTCCTTTCAAAAAAAAAAACTTAATTATTGTCATATTATTTTTGTTTATAATGAAAAAAAAAAAAAGTAAGTCCAATTTATTAAGTAATAGTTTTGGAATAAAATTAATATATAATGACTAATAAATATGGCATGATTAATTAGATTGTCATAATATATTTTAGTTAACATTAATGTGAGGGAAGATCACATGATTAAACTAAGGTTGTGGGGTATTGACTCTTTGGATTATAATAAATAAATAAATAAATAAATAAATAAATACACACATACACACACACACACACACACATATATATATATATATATATATATTGAACAGATAGTAATGTATAATATATATATGTATAATTCAATTTTTAATAATATTTAGTTTAATATATAAGTATATAAAATTTATATATTTAAAAAAAAAACAAAAATAAATTTAAAAGTTCTAAAAAAAAAAAGTTAGAATCAAAGAACAATGCAAAAGTCATTCATTTTGTAAATGTAATAATTTTTAATAAGTTGATATTTTAAATTTATAAAATTAAAAAAAAAAAAAAAAAAAAAAAAAAAAACAAACAAACAAACAGTCACATCAAAGTGGAGAGATTTTCGGAATAAAAAAATACTGAGCAAATGATGTACCTCTTCCGGGAATATACAGTAACCCACTCCCGGCACTGAAATTCACTCTGGGATTGTACCTCCGCACCATATCTTCACTGACGTTAGCCGCTTTTGCCACCGACTGCAAGCTGTCCCCCGGACTTAGGGGATACGTAATAAACAAGTCGTAATCCTTGGGCATATCCCCATTCCCGCACGAGCAATTGATCATCTCATTCAACTTCATCCCTGGTACCAGAGAAACAAGATTATCCTCCGTCAGACTGTTAATCTTGTGCAGCCACTCATAAGTTGTTAAATTGGAATAGTGCCACGTCGCAATCTTATAGGTGTTGTCCCCGCTCTGAATGGAGTACGGAAACAAGTGCCCCAAGTAGCCGTTCACATGAGAATGGCACGTTAATCCTGGTTCCTCCATTGGCGGTGGCGTTGGGGTTGTAGGCAAGGATTTGGTCTACAGGAATGGAGAACAGGTGGGAGATGAAGGTGAGATTTGTGGCCGGCCTAACGTAGTATGAGGCTAGAGCCAAGTCACAGCCCTCATCACAACGGGACTCAGATGGAGGGGAAAATAATGATAAGCTTAGAAGAGATACAAATATCCGGAGGAGAGTAGAGGTTGTTCCTAGTTTGGATTGATGAAGAAAGGAGGACATGTTGAGCAAAACTCATGAGAATGGAACTCTTTCGGATTTAAAGGTTAGGTTTGGAGAATCTGATCAAAACTCAAAAAGAATTGTCAAATAGATGGAAAATCGATCGGATAGGCCAAACAGAGCAAAGAATTGGCAGACATCTTTGGACAAAAAGTCTATATTGAACCGTGTTTGAAAAATCAGAGCTGCTCTTTTTTCTTTTTTCTTTTTTTTGACATTTTCCATATTGCAATTATGGGATGTATTGGTTTTAGTTGGCCCGCTTGACTCAAAGAGTCAAAGTAAACCCTCAAGTAGAGCAAACATGATTACATGTATGCCCCATATAACTATTTGGACCATAAATAAAAAGTATATTGAGCAAATACAAATTTTGGTCCTACAAGTATTAGTAAAATGACAATTTTGATTCACATGTTTAATTCCTACCAATTTTCATCCACGACTATTATCTTAGTACCAATTTTTATCTACAAATATTGTTTTAGTGCCAAAATTCATCGCACCGGTCACCTCTTCATTTAAGACATGCCGATATATGAAATTATTAAGGGTATTTTCGTTTTTTTTTTTTTAAATTAAGATCCCAATTTGAACATGAATAAAAGGATTTAAGTCCTAAAATTCATCCCAATTCTCAATTCTCAATTCTCCTCCTCAAATTAAGGTAAGATGGGGAGAAGAACTATCAATTGGGGCAAATTTTTATTCTCACACGAGCAGTTGACCACCACGTTCAACACCATCCCTATATCCAGGAAAAGAACATCCTCCTCTCACATGCTCTGTCGGGTCAGAGTGTGGGGACCCTTAAGGTTGAGATTCAGCCTTTTGAGATAAAAAAAGAACATCCTTGTCCGAGAGAAGGTTAAACTTCTGCAACCATTGATAAGTGGTTAAGTTGGAATAGTAGGACGTGGAAATGATATAGAGGGCCCGAATGGTGTACGGAAACATGCGCCCCAATTCGCCGTTAATCGACAGGCAATCACATGGGAATGGCACGTTGATCCTGGTTCCTGCAAGGACGGAATCCCCGTCTGGGAAAATCTACCAAGTAGCACGCAGAAACGTGTGAATTAGTGCTACACTTTTATTTCACAATCATTATATCATTATATGTTCATTCATGTACATAAGCTAAGGCCAAGGTTTAATGGAATAGTATTACATTAACAATTTACTTAATAATTGCTTTAGTCAATAGTGGTAAAATTGGAATAATAGTTCGTCTTGGGAATTGACAGACCAACTAGCTAGTTTGCAGAAGTCTAGAATGGACCATAGAACTATACAAGACGAGAGTTTCAACAACAAAAATTTGCCCCTTGAATCACAATCAATCTTTATGAATTGATTAACCTATATATGATGCTTATCTAGCTAGCAGTTCTGAAACTGTTAGTCCATTAGTGGACAAACTTTCATTCTTTTCTTGGCTTTCCGACTGTTGTGCACCTTCCTCTGCAATAAAAAATGCAGGTTGTTTAGGCAAAGGTAGCTGTACACTTTCATTTGCAAGCATGGAGACCACACTTGACATTGAAGGCCTATATTTTGCGTCGTCTTGCACGCACAACAATCCCACTTGAATACACCTCATTGCTTCTGCTTCTGGGCAGGATCCACTCAGACTCAGTGCAGGATCCATTAGCTCTATACCTCTCCCTTCTCTCCACAGCTCCCATGCCTGCAAAAATATATATTGTCATAAAACAAATATATTTTGCTAATACTCTGTATGTAATGTTGATGACCTTACCAAACCAATGAGATTCAGTGGGTGTTCCAAACGATACGAGCTGTTGTTTTTCTTGCCGCTCACAATCTCTAGAACTAGAACACCAAAACTAAATACATCTATCTTGGTTGAAACAATTCCCCTCAGCGCATACTCCGGAGACATGTATCCACTAAAGTGACAACATAACCAAACAATAATGTTGTTAGCATGCATGCATGTATCCACTTCTGGGCATGCATTTAATATAGTATATGGCATAGTTACTTACTAGGTTCCAACAATTCTATTGGTGTTTGCTTCAATATCTTGCCTCCCAGCAAAGATTCTAGCCATGCCAAAATCAGATATTTTTGGGTTCATGTTTTCGTCGAGTAAGATGTTGCCACTTTTTAGATCTCTATGGATGACCGTCAACCTCGAATATTTGTGGAGATAGAGTAACCCCTGAGCAATTCCTTCTACAATGTTCAATCGGTTCCCCCATCTTAGCAGCTCCTTCCTGTCAGGGTCTGTTCATACAACTATGAATACAACAGATAGTATATAATTATATAAATCACTTGCAATTACCAATGTGTATAGTATACTTACCAAATAAAAAGGAATCTAAGCTTTTATTGGGCATATACTCGTAAATTAAAATTTTCTCATCTCCTTCGATGCAGCAACCCAAAAGCCTAACAAGATTAGTATGCTGGAGTCTGGCAATCAATAAAATTTCATTCTTGAATTCCAATAGCCCTTGGCCCGAGCTTTTCGAGAGTCTCTTAATAGCTACTTCTTGTCCATCAGGTAATATTCCCTTAAATTTCAGTACAATAAGATTAATTAGTCACTGCCAAAACTTTTTAAAAGGAAAGATTTTGTGAAGCTTACCTTGTAAACAGGTCCAAAACCACCCTTTCCAAGCATACTTGCATTAGAGAAATTGTTTGTGGCCATAGCAATGCTCTTAAAACTGAATACCTGCAGTTCATGACTAATTTTTTTGTCTATATTGCTCTTGTTCACTCTTGAGAGTGTGACAACACTTCTTAGTTCATCTAGCAGCAGACTGGCTTTTGATTTAGCTTCTTCACCTGCAGATTATTAATCATGAAAAGCGAGATATTAGAGGGATATATATTATCAAAACATGTTTGTCATCTTCTTCCCAAATCCTGGTATTACACAAAGCCTCACCTTTTGCATTCTTTTTCCATTGAAAGTAGAAAATGGAGCATACAATCAATAGGAATATCACACAAGGAAGAATAACTGCCAACAATATCCACCATTTCCTTTTCCTCAAGCTCTCTGCAGTAGAAACAAAGGATAAAGTGTTACTATAGATCAGATAAGCGTGCCTATAAGCGAGAAAGGAGAGCATAATGCCGGTTGATGTACAGAAAGGTAAAACCATATACACATACTTGCGAGTTCTTTACATTCCTAACCGGGGAGTCAGAAAAAATCATGTATTTTTTTGAAAAATTATGGTAAAAATTTAGAATGTCAGTCAATATTAATACGGATTATATATGATATCATTATATATATCATACATAATTGTACCCTGGCATCGATCTCAATTATATAGTATAATAATAAATGTATTTTTATTGTAATTTTACTGTTTACTTTTAATCAAATAAAAGTTACCAATTATTTTGTTGGCAATATTTTTATAGATAATTAACTGATATTCATTTTATTGATTAAATTAATATTCTAAAATTTGAGGGATGAGGATGAAACTCAAAATCACGAATTAAAAAATCAATATTAACATTGATTTTTCAATTTAAAAACTAATCTTTTAAATTGACAAATGTGCATCCTAAAAGTGTAAATAAATAATAAAACTCAAATAACTCGCAAATAATTTGACTTATTTACACTCATAAACACAATGGAGCACTTGAGATTTGTTTATTTGTTTACATACCTCCAGACGGAAGTGATGATGGCATTGAGGGATCTGGAAGAAACGAAAGTTAATTTTTAGTTGATAAATCTTGAATAAGAATATATATATATATATATATATATATATATATATATAGAGGCGGGTTCAGGTGCGGCAGTGTCTTACGGTGCGGTTATTTTTTACGGTGCGGCAACACCAATAGTTCACCAAATATGCACCATCAACGTTAGGAAATACACCACACAAAACAGAGTAAACAGAACCCTGCATCACCAAACACACACCATTAGGTGTGAGTAAAAACACCATACACTGTTCGGAAATACACCATTGGGGATGGTGAGTTATATGGTGTGTTTTTTTGAGTCTGTGGTGTATTTTGTGATGTTTTATTATATTTCATTGGGGTGTGTTTTTATTACACTGTTGGTGCATATTGTTAACACTGTTGGTGTATTCTGGAATTTGACCGCACCGCCGCACCGTAAGACCCCGCCGCATATGAGCGCTCTTCTATATATATATATATATATATATATATATAATGAAATGTATGATTATATATAGAGTTAATTCTAGCAATAGTCCTTCGACTATTGTAATTTTTCAAATTTAGTCCTCGTCTTTTAATTTGGACGAAATAAATCCTTGACTATCAGAATTGTAAGACATACCGATTCCTGGAATAAATACTAATCCAGTTTCAGCTTGGACATCCAGTCCTGGATTGTAGCGTTGCAGCAAATCTAACCTGACATTAGTCGCTCCGGCCAGCGTGAGCAAGCTCTCCCCCGGCCTCAGGGGATGCGTAATAAACAAGTCGTACTTGTTGGCCACATCCGGCGTATTCGCGCACGAGCAATTCACCGTCACATTCAACGTCGTCGTATCCCGCTTATTAGTCGTCTTCAACCAGTCAACAGTGGTTAAATTGGAAAAGTAGAGGTTCGCAATCCTATCGTAGGTGTCCCCGGCCGCAACGGAGTATGGAAACACATGCCCCAAGAAGTGGCCGTTTTCCAGACAATCACATCGGAATGGGATATTAATCCTGGAGTCTTCTAAGATGCTATACGGGCCTGTATAATCGAAAGTGGGGTTGTAGTCAACAATTTTCTGGAGACTAGTGGAGAAGAGTTGGGAGAGGAAGGTGAGATTCATGCCTGGCCAAACATTGTATGAAGCTAGAGCCAAATCACAGCCATAGCTGCAAGTGGAGGCAGCTGATGAGAAGGTAAGAAGGGATAAGAATATCCGGAGGAGGAGGAGGAGAGCGGTTGAGGTCATTATATTCCTGGTTTTGATTGATGAATGATTGAATGTTGAGACGAGAATTGGAGTTTTTCTTTCTGCCGCTGGGAGGATTGATTGAAAACACTACAGTGAGTCGGTGATGGAGAAAGGTTAGGTTTGGACTTGGGAGAGATCAGAGTCTGATCAAATTTCAGTCAAACAAGTGGAAAATGGATGGGATCGGATAAGGCAGGCAGTCAGAGAAGACAACTTTGCACAAGTCAATAAATTCGCTCATATACAAAGTAGCACAAAACCATGAGCTTCGTTCTCTTTTCCAGATTTGCGTAACGTTTTGATTGTTTTGTGAGCAGTTAACAAGAAGTGTAAAACTGTATTTAATAGGACGGGTACATTCGTGCGTTATGCATCGTAAAAACATACACAATTTCTTCCAAGTCTGACTCAAAAACTAGCAAGCATTCGGTGTTGCCAGATGACAACTGGGACGACCTACGTCTCAATTACTTACTTCCATAGCTTGCGCAATGACATGTTCTTCTCTGTATCCTTCTTCATCACCTTCGCCACTGCCATCTCAAAATCTTCCTGTGTCACGTGGACCCTCCTTTCTCGTAGAGCAAACATCCCCGCTTCAGTACAAACAGCCTGCACCCACGTGTAAATAATTAACAATTTCTTCCTATCTATCTATTTCTTTGCTTCATTCACTAATAATATTATGTCATCACTCAAGAAAACATGCAATTTGCGAGAATATGAAATCATCAAATCAAGGAACTGGAAGCCAACTCACCTTAAGTTCGGCACCAGAAGCACCATTCATCTTTTCTGCTATCTTCTTTAGATCAATCCCACGCATCAAGTTCATTTTCCTAGAATGAATCTTCAAGATATCCCAGCGAGACTGAATACCAACATCAATTATTCATTCAGTTGATGTAGGAGCAAACAGGAAGGAAAAGACGCTCATTATTTAGAGTAGGATGAGATGCAAAACTACTTTTTCTTTTTCATGATAAAAAAGGGATTCTTTTCAAACTAAAACCTCAATATGGAAATAGAGTGAGAGTCGAATGGGCAAGAAATACAAGAATCCAACAAGTAGAAATCTGGACACTTGTAACAACTTTCAATGAATATATACATAACCAATTGAGAAGAAGTTCTCTACCTCTTCATTCGGATTTGGAAATTCAATTTTTCGGTCAATTCTTCCTGGTCTGAGAAGGGCCTGATCCAGAATATCTATACGGTTTGTGGCCATCAATACCTGAAAGGAATACAAGCTTATATTGTAGCATTTGACCACAAAAGACAATAGAGACCAAAATAATAGTATATATCAATCATACACACACATATGCTGATTAAAAGAAAAGCTCCTAATCAATTTCAACCGATGACTAACCTTGATCTTGTTTGATGCCTCAAATCCATCAAGCTGGTTAAGGAGCTCAAGCATTGTGCGTTGCACTTCACTGTCACCATTCCCACTTCCTGATTCCATTCTAGCTGACCCAATGCTATCAATTTCATCCATAAATATAATAGACGGAGCATGTTCTCTGCCAAACAACAAAACCACAACTACTTAAGACGATGGCACAATAAGTAAAGCATATGATACTCCTCAAGTGTATCCATAGGAAATAATTAGAGGGTGTTGTAAAACCCAAACACATGATCAATAGGTTCTGACACATGTTTCTTCAAGCACCTAAAACTAACTTCAAAAAGCAACAGCATACTCAATTCAGTCAATTGCCAACTTCTTAAATTCGGTTCAATTCCATCCCTACCTTGAGTAAGTGGACCAGTTAACTGGGAGAAAACTAACTCAGAAATTCTTCTGCTACCAAATGCACATTCATAAAGTTTCTCATCTCAACCAAAGCTCAAATGGCATTGCATATAACAAAGCTTTCAATAACTGAACTTTAACACTGAGATAGAAGGGAACAAGGAGTACTTAACAAGGAGAAAGTGTAGAAAACAAAAAACCAGTTTCTTAAAAGCCCCATTCACTTGGCATAAAATATTCTATACAGGGACGGAGCCAGAAAATATGTTGAGGGGGGGCAAAGAAGTAAGGATGGATTCAATGGCAGATTCGGAAATTTTTTTCAGGGAAAAAATTAAAATAAAAGAGAAAATTTGAAAAAAAAAAATGAAACACTTAAGAAATATAACAATAGATATTGTTGGATATAGCGAAAAATAAAACATATTAAAACTTTATAAAAATATTTATAATAAAATATGAAACATAATTAATTTGATAAAACAATTCGAATATAAAACACATTATAAATTACACATTCCATTATTAATATAAAGAAAATTATATATACATCTCATTATTAATATAAAATAGAAAGACATCCCATTATTAATATAAAAGAAAGTTATAGATATCATGCCAAAATTCAATTGTGTTAAGCAAAGTTGTGAAGAAGATTGTGTCATTATCAATGCAAGGATTCGAACCCAAGCCATTCCCAAACTCAAACACATTTCCTACCACCTTTGTCTACCAAAGCTTTTGTTTACATAATCTGCTTTATAATACTTATATCAATAATGTACTATATATACATATTATATACAATATAGGGTAGGGTGGGGTGGGCTGAGGGGGGGCAGCTGCCCCTGCCCCCCCTTTGCCTCCGTCTCTGATTCTATACATAAGTTGTTTTATGATTTACATTGTTTACTTGACTGAAAAGTGCATAATAAATACGGAGTAGTTTTCAAGGAAACCTTGCTTTTATGCCTAATTGCCTATAGGCATAAAATCATTTATATTAAAAGATGCATAAATGTTTTATGTTCTATGTAATACTATTTTTATCCCAAGATATTCCTAACTAAGCTAGTCTTTAAACACTTTCCAGCATAACTAACTAAACATTGGGAAAGTTTTTCCCCAAAAAACATTTTTCTTTTCCCCAACTATTATTATTATTACTTTATGCAAAGTGTACTAAAGAAAACATTTCCCCTCCACGCCCCCAACAATCATTTTTGGCTAATGCCTTCAATCCCACAGAATTAAGGCACCAAAGTAACATACTCCGTAATATTTAATTGTCAATGTGAGAGTAAAAAACAAACCTGGCCATTACAAAAAGTTCTCTCACCATTCGAGAGCCTTCTCCAATATATTTTTGCACTAGTTCAGAGCCAGAAACCCTAATGAAGGTACAATCAGTATGATGTGCAACAGCTCTTGCCAACAGTGTTTTCCCAGTTCCTGGAGGTCCATAAAGCAGTACTCCCTATTTTTTGACAGATAAGTTAAGATAGGATAAGAATGTCCATTCACTGTTAACTAATTAAAATACCAATCAAAATAACTTGACAATGCTTAAGATACCTTTGGTTGGGCAATTCCAAGACTCTCAAATAATTCAGGGTGTTTAATAGGAAGCTCAATAACCTGAAATATATGACAAAAGAATATCAATATACAGAATCTATAAAATGCAAAATAGTTGTGGTCTTAGTACGCATGACCAAAGATGGGAAGTTACTAGATACGCTAACACAAACAAATGTTGAAACGACATTAACCTCCTTAATCTCCTTGATTTGTTGATCAAGACCACCAATCATATCATAAGTAGAATCAGGAACTTTTTCAACTTTCATAAGGTTGACTAAAGGATCCACTTTGCTAGGTAAAATCAAATGGAGAACATAGCTATCGTTGCGAAGAGCAACCCTGGTTGATGGAGTAATCTTTGTTATGTCAATGCTCTTATCAATGTCAACAACATATTTGCCTTCAGGATGTACCTGTAGAACAATATACGATAAAGAGTTTCTATAATGAGTATAATATATATACAGACACACACACACACAGAGTTGTTACTTGTTAGTTTAAATACTCCGTACAAATTCAATTAATAACATTTGGGTGGGGGTTAAACTTACTTTAACCAAAACTTTTGACTTCCCCATCACTTTGACAACTTCACCGACATAAGATCCAGGCTCCTGAAGCAGTTGTAACTCTTCCTTCAACATTCTCACTGCTCAATGGAAATAAACAAAAAATGGAATACATCACTGAGCAATTTGTAGTTTTTACTCATCAAAAATTTAAATAAATAAAATATAATATAATAATAATAATAATATAAAACCATCACTGATCACCCGGTATCCCCACCCCCAGCCCCCAAAAAAAATACCAAGGTGGAAACCCAGAAAATCTTGTGAAAGGAGAGGAACAAATCAATCAAGGACCAAAATAACCAAAACGAAGATTAGAACCAAAATTCACCAATAGAACTAACCAAAATACCCAAGTGATAGTTGCCCTTGATCCCACACAAAGACAAAATCATGTGCAGGCACACATACAAAGACAAGTGTTTGCAATACTAGTAATTTAGTAAATTTGTAATTAATGCAAAACTACAATAATTGGAATCTAGAGGTTCACTTCAAAATAAACCATCCTAAAATTAAGTCTACTTACATTCAGTTAATTTACTTGCTCTCCTCAATGAATTTCAGAAGTAATAAAAATTACCACATACAGAGTACTATATAAATAAGGGACTCCCCACATTGGAGCAACCCTAGCCAAGTTGGTTAAATTGTTGACTTGATAATCACAAGGTTACAAGTTCGACTCCCAATGACCTTCATGGTTTGAGAAGGTAACCTAAGCTAGTTTACCTCCTTGTAATCCTTTGCCGGCTAAGATCACAAGGCGGGGTAGCAGGATTTACCCGTGCACACCCTCGGGTAGTGCCTGCGGGTTCCCTCGTCACCCAAAAAGAAAAAGGAACTCACCACATTCTTTCCAGCTGCATACATTAATGAAATAAACAAGAGACAAACCTCTATAGCACATTAGCACTAATTATAGCATTAGAAAAATGCTATTCTCCTAAAGAATATTACATTTCCTTAAATACATCCGGACCAATACCAATACCAACACCATATTATATAGTTAATCTGATCAAGATGCTAACTTTCTACTCGCAAAGAGCTACTCCTACAGAAATCAAGCGCCCCGCTACATGGCCGACATAACACAAGGACAATAAACAAAGATAAAAAAGAACACTGGTTTATGCACGTGAATATTATTTTGCAGAACATAGCACAATTTCACTAAATCATAACTCAGAGATAGACAATTCCATTAATAATCGGGGCTAAATGTAGGGTTTTTGAAATATATACTGTTATCGACCTAACCTTTAGAATTGAGCTCGTTACGCTGGGCTTCGAGCCGATTGAGATTATGACCCTTTTGGCGGACTTGGAGTTGGAGATCGTGGATGTGCTGCATGTAGTACTGCTTCAGGCCTTCACCTTGCTTCATCGGCTTCGCTGAACAGCTATCTTCTCTCCCTGATTCGGTTGTGCTCTTTCTCACCTCCACCGTCGCCATTCTTTGATCGCGGGTTTAGGGTTTCTAATCACAATCCACAGTTTTTCAGAAGATGAGAAGTTGAGAAGGAATGACCTTCAACAGTTTCAATTCGGGTCGGGTTGGTTTGATTCAGGCTGGTATTAAAATGAGTTTCTTAATACTTTATTCTCCTTTTCTTGATCAGTTGGAAAACTACGATTAGAGTAATTACACAAATAGCCCCCACACTGATTTATATTCGAGAACGCAACTCTTTATCTTTTGAATATACATTGAGCCCCAAGAATATTAAAGCAAAGAGTAAAAGACATTTTTGGTCCTAGACTTATAGTGGCACGGACAATTTTAGTCCTTTTTTAAAAAATCAGACAATTTGTGGACACTCTTATTATGACGAGGACAATTTTGGTCCTCCGTCTAAATTTCTGTTAGATGGCCCGTTAGATAGGGGGTACATTTGTCTTTTCAGCTTACGTCCTCCATTTTAATACGGCAATGTGGTTCTGTTCTTCATTCGAGATTGACGAGCGAAGAGGCAGATTGAAGAAGCAATCCTGGTGAATGGTGAATGGATTTCGATTCAAGTTTGTGAATGTGGGCAAGAAAATTGCTAACCAATATATAAATTAGCAAATACATACCAAAATCTGCACACCCAAAATCTTAAAACATCAATCAATATCAACACAGCTGAATTATGGGACTGCCAATGTATGCTTTTCCATCTGTATGGCAAGGGAGAGGGTACAAATATCAGAGACATACAATCTCAACATATATAAATACCAATTCACTTGCAATATTTATCCTGCAGAACAAAACATAAAGAAGCATGTAATGGGCGCATTCTTGGACAAAACCTTGATTGCTTGCAGTCTCTATGCCTGATCTGCAACCTCACCTAGCGTGTTCATCTCTGGTTAATCATTGTCAGTAGCAGAAAATGCCCAAAGAATGCAACCATTCAGTGTTGTGTCCATTCGATACTCTTAATGTCAATACCCTCCTTAACCATCTCATAAAGGGGGCTCATTTCCCTCAATTTCTCGACTTGGTGCACAGTAAGCCCCACCGCTCTATCAATCTCGATTGGAATCTTCCCTAAAGCTTGGGCCGCATCGGTATGGAAAGGCACATTGAATTCTTTGCAAATTTTTCCGATTTCCTCAACGGGTTGAATAACCCCAATCTCATTATTCACCATCATGACCGAAACCAGGCCTGTGTCGGGCCGAATCGCCGCCCTGAGCTTGTCTAGGTTAATAAGCCCGTCGGGTTCAACGGGAAGGTAAGTAACATCGAAGCCCTCTTGCTGCAGATGACGGAAGTGAAGATAATCTCCTTCGGAGAAGGGTTAATTAGGGTCGCAACTTGCGCCCGGGCGGTCTCGACGGCCTGGTCCGATTCCCAGCCGTAGAGGTGAGTCCGAGAGTGAGGGTTCCCGAATCGCGAGAGATAATAAGGGAGCATGGCGTCAAGCACACGCGGATCCACCGGAGAAGTGACCTGCATATCCAGGTATAGAGGTCTTCCGGAGATCTTCACTCCTTTCATGGTGACTCCAGCTGTTTCTTCCTCATAGGGCTCTACTCCCGCCGCCGCAGCAGCAGAGGTCGAAAAAGGACGGAGAATGGCGTAGGGTTTATCAAACGAGCGGCGGAAAACGGCGGCTAGAAGCTTCGAGGCCATCGTTATGAATCAAACAATTATGCTCCGACGAAGAATTGACTCTTACGCTCCGGGAATAAAAAGGGAATAAAAAGGGAAAGAATGAAGGACACTTGATAAGACGAAATTACCCCCTATTTAACATGCCATCTAACGGAAATTTAGACGGAGGACCAAAATTGTCCTCGTCATAATAAGAGTGTCCACAAATTGTCTGATTTTTTTAAAAAGGACTAAAATTGTCCGTGCCACTATAAGTCTAGGACCAAAAATGTCTTTTACTCTTAAAGCAAATATAGAGATTAAATCCATCAATTTAATATTACATCAATAAATTTTATTTTTTTTAAGTAGCATTCATTCAAAACTTAAATAATCAAATGTTCAAGACATAAAGGAATAACAGATAATCAAATAGAGGGATTAAATTGAGAACTCATAGTCTTAACTAAAGCATGAGCAAATTTGTTTATTGATCTACGTATATACGTATAAACTGAATAGACACCAATTTAGTGTCAATTTAAAAAGCGACATTCTCTCATGACACGACCCGCATAAGAGAAGTCAGACAAACCATTATTGAGCAATCTACAAATCATTTTGATAATCTGAGAAGATCACAATGTTTCTCCATCCGTGTTTCAAAACTCATGATAGAGCCTCCTTGATAGCCAGAGCTTCCACTAAATGAGGCTCATTCATACAACACACTGGGCCATTTTGTGCAGCCAGTAAATCACCAGGCCCAACCCATAGGCGAGGGCAGGCATGGCCCCTTCTCAGAGCCTATCTCTAGAGGGGGCTCATAGGCCATAAGATATTATAACAATAATAAATTTTGTGTTGATGTAATAGATTACATCAAAGACTTATACTTTGTGCTTTTTTTGTTTATAATTATGCAGATTTAATTTTCAATTTTATTCGTCATCTTCTCAGTTTTTTCTTAATAATGTTAAGCCTAATTTTTTTTTTTTTGAAAATAATGTTAAGCCTAATTATTATGTTATAATTGGAATTAAAATTGTAGTAGTATAATCAATTGTGTGGTGATGACTTATGCGTTGTATTTTCTTTCTTGCATCTTTACAAATACTGTATAACTGTACTCTTCTCTTCTTAGGTTTGCCTACACTATTTTCAAGTATAAGATTTGGTATAAGTTTTTTTGTTTCTTTCTACAAGTTGTGTTAAAATTTATTTTCTAATTGGTAAAGTGTTGGGGAAGGCTTGGAGTGGTGATACAGGGTGTTGGTTGGGGGGATATGTTGGATTGGTTACAACACTGTTTTGACATCTTTGAGGTTGAGACTTTGTGAGGGATTATTATGTTGTGTTGGGGTTTATGGAATTGTAGAAATGATGTCAATAATGGATGTGTGAGCTGGGTTAAATCTCTAGGTCAGCTGTCCCACTCAAAAGAGGTGGTTACAATTTAACGAGAGAATTAGTCACTGTGTCCGACAGTGGAAACCCTGGGTATATCAAAAAAAAAAAAAAAATGAATGTGTAAATGTGGAGAGTGTATAATGGGAGTTTGACGTTTCTAGAGACTATGAGGGTGGGGGCAAGGCCACACGAGGGGTGTTGAGGAGTGGTGGAAAGGTGGTGCAGCCAAATTAGGGATTCCTAAATTATTTTTCATGAAAATTTAATTTCATTCTTCAAATATTTTTCGCGAATCAAACGAGCCATTAGTTCATCATTAGTGAAAATATGAAGAACCAAATTCGTACATTATTTTTCTTAAATTTAATATTTACTAAATTGATATTTAACTAGATGACTAAATTTGGAATAAAATCAATAGTCAAGAGACCATTTATGGTCAAGTTAAAAGTCGATGATGAAAATTAGTAAGCGTCAATAGTCGATTGACCATTTACGATCCAATTGAAAGTTAAAAATAAAAGTGGTAAATATCAATAATCAAGGTACGATTCCTAAATTTTCAAAAAAAAAAAAAAAGGTACGATTCCTAAAATTAATTCCAACAATTATTAACCAAATTTAGTCTTAAAGTATTATTCTAAATGAATAATGGTAGAATTGAGTGAAATGTTAACAAAGTGATAATTGTTAACATTTACATGTATATTTTTGAATAATATTATTTTGCATATTAAAATCACAACATAATTTTCATTGACAATTACAAAAAAAAAAAAAAAAAAAAAAAACAATTGTTATAAATTACAACGTCATCTCGTGTGAACCTTATTAAATTGTACACTCAAAACAATATAGAGAAAAAGAGAGGAGAGAAGAAGAAGTTGAACTCAAGAACTCAAAATAGAATTTTTATTTAACAAACGCTAATATATATACATATACAATGATGGGAAAACTGTATCCAACCAGGGAAGTTAAAACTAAGATAATGACCATTTTATAGATTCCAACCACGGTGATGGGGGCTTAGATTCTTTAGGCTAAAAATGTTTGTGAAAATATATAATAAATACTACTTTGTAAAGAATTATGAGTATTTTAGAAACAATAATAATCACTTTATAGATATATTTACAACATCCTCCCTTAGCTATAATTAAAATTATTTTTATCAATAATTATAAATTGATTAACTTATCAATGAAGAGTTCACATAATAATTAAATTTAAAAAATCATTTATGGTTAATCGATTTTAAAACATTGAGAAGTTATATTTAATCAAATTAATAATGCATATTAAATATGAAAAATACCAAAATATTCTGGCATTATTTATATTTATTTGAAATTATTAATTCTATTTATCATATTAATAGTAAATTATTATTATTTTTGAAAATTATTAATAGTAAATTATTAAACACTAAAATATCAAAAATAGTATAACATTAATTCTTTGGATTTATTTGGTAATTCTACTTGCCTAATTCTTAATTTTGTTTATTAGGCAATTTAACTTGACATATTCGTTTGCCCCAAAATTTTGTCCAAATTTACAAGAAAATTAAATGACTGTGACCGCTATCATAAATAATATGGTACTATTTTAAAATAAAATTTGGTAAAATAGTTTTAAACAATTACATATTGTTGGTGATATACTGATGAACTTAGAAAATTTCCCAAACTATAAAACAAAACCTAATTCCAGAATCATATCTCAATTCTCATATTCTTGCCATTCTCCCTTACGTAGTCTATAGAGGCGCAAATCCGTTCTCCGTAAGTTCATTTTCGGCTCTCATTATTTTCATTGATTGCTCGTGAACAGCGTACCTTTCTAGCAACTTCAATCTATAATATTTATGTTTACTGCTATTTTTATCCTACTTTCTTGGCTTTTTATTTCATTTCAATCTAAATACATGTTTTTTTTTTAAGAAATTAATTCCTATTTGAAGCCTTTTGGTCGTGTTTAAAAGGGGAGTCGCAGAAATTTTAGTGTTGATTTAGCTTGAAGCACATTTTCAAGTTTGTTTTTGTCAATTTTGGTAGAGTTCAATACATCATACATGACTGAAAATTGTGTTATCGTGACGAAGTACAATGCGGATAGAATAGTCATGAAATAAACTGGCATGACATTTTTTTTCCCTTTTAATATAAAACGCCAAACAGTAGTTGAAAAAAAAAACAATTAAGTTTTTATTGTGGAATTAGAATTATTGTTAGAATAAAGATAAAGATGTGAATCAGTGGATGCTTTGTACTTAAATGAAATTCTGTATTGTGTATTTGAAAGCTGGTGTGAGTGGATATTTAAAGTTCTGTGATCAAGTAAGGGATATTGGTTTTTGTACACTGACACTTTAGGTCAGAGGTAGAGAGACTAATGTGTAAAAGTGTTCCAAAATTCTAAATTGGGAAGCTGAAACGAGATGTGATCCCAGTTGTGGCTGGTATGTAAGTGCTTATTAGGCCAGTTTGTAACTCTCTAGTGCCGGTTATTATTGAATGAACTACTTAGGAGTTAGGGCAGCAAGGGGCAAGTGATGCAAGGGTGAACTCTGCTGAGCTGCGTATTTTAGTTTTTCATGAGATGTTTTTTTGGGGGGTGTTTGGTAAATGGTTGATAGCTGATTGTTTTAGTTGGTTTGACCAGTTGATTGTATTAGCTGATTATAAAAAAAGTGTTTGATAAATTAACTGTTTAGTATTAACTGATAGCATGTAAAATGACCTTTAAGGGTATGAGTATATTATTATTATTATTATTATTATTACTATTATTATTTATTAAATAAATTTATTACTATTACTATTTATTATTATTATTGAAAATTTATTATTATTAAATAAATAAATCGAACAAATACTATAATGTAATAGAGTCAGTAGCATTCAAAAAAAAAAAAAAAAAAAAAAAAAAAAAACCTACAACCCCCCTTCTTATTATTATTATTATTATTATTATTTAAAATGACAAGCCCACGCATTAAAAAAAAAAAAAAAAAAAAAAAATATGACAAGCCCACGGTGCCCACCCACGACCCACCTAATGCCCAAACCCACATCTCAAATCAAATCACTAAACCAGTAAAACCCTCTGCCCCAAACGGCGAAGCAGTACGTGGAGAGAAAAATGAGCGACAATCAAAGGCAAGAAGCAATGGGGAAGAAGAAGGGCGAGAATCAATGGCAGCAAGGATGAAGATGTTCGATTTGGGTTCGTTTCTTTCAATGTTTTTATTTTTTTTTATTTATTTTTTATTTTTTTTAACTTTTGATTTGTGAATAAAAAAAATCTAATTTGTGTATTTATGGTGTGTTCTGAACTTTGAGGATGAAGAAAGTTGATAGTTTTTTTCATTTATTATTTACTTTTAATTTGTGAGTTTAGATGTGTGTTCTTGATGTTGTCCATGGCCTGACATTGAGAGGGGAGAAGCGAGAAAAGAAGAAGAATAATGGGTAAATCTGTCTTTTAGAAATTAAATGCAACCAGCCATCCCAAAAACGCTGCCTCACCCAGCTTGTCAAAAATCAGCTTATTGAGATGAATCAGCTGAAGGAAAAAGCCATTAACCAAACACTCATTTCAGCTGATTGACTAAGTCAAACAACTGAAAATGGTCAAATCAGCCAAAAATTGGCTGATCAGCCAATAACCAAACACCCCCTTGTCATCTTACAGATTCTTGCATTTGAACATGAAATGCTATATTGTTAGAAAAATTTGACTATTTGAGTATTCCTAGGCACATCATTTCTTCATTTGTTGTGAAGTGAGAAAGGAACAGTATATAAGGGGAGAAACTTCATTTAGCTGAGAATTTAGTATCTCAAACTAGTTATTATATTTGATGAGATGGTATAATATTGTATGATTATGTTCAATGAATCAATTCCCTTCAAAATGATGTGTGTGATAGTGGGTGTGTATGTATGGTGCATTACGGTGAGGAGAAAAATACTCGAATGCATTATAAGCTATTTGAGTTGATAGTCTCACTTAATTTGGTGCGATATGTATTAGTTATATTTATTCAATTGTGTTTCTTGAACTTTGCTATGATATTTGATTGTACAATCCTTATTATTACAAATTTTAATATAAAATAGAAAAAAATAACTTCTTAGTCAAGCCTATTCAAGTCAAGTTTGAGCTGGGTCCAGCTTCAAGCTTGACTTGGCTTGATTACACCCTTATATTTGACTCTCCAAATTTCTTCTTCTTATTTTCTTTAATGAAATAATTTATGTTTCTAAAATATGAAAATTAATTTGATATGAAATAAAATAAAATTAACAACAAGATTTTCAGATGGGTTTTCCTGAAAACAGTGTTTTGTTTATGCCCTTGCCTGTAGAGTGCAGATCATTCAATTTTTCGTCTTCGGTCTTCAAACTAATTTGAAACCCTTATCACCTACTCCACATTCAAACTGCTCAGAGCTTCTAGGGTCACTCACGTCAGGAAAGGTATATCATTTCATTCTAACATCTCTTTAATTTACTCGGCAATTTATACCATGTTCAAGGTTTCATCTTTATTGATTTTTTGAAATTTCCTTAGAGCTCTGTATTATTTTTCTTTTGTTTGTTTCTTTCTTTCTTTATCGTCAAAATTCACCACATTTTAGAATTATACTGCACCCCATGTAATTGTTGGAATTGATTTTAGTATTTTACCCATCTGCCTCAGCTTTTGATCTATTCTCACAACCAATTTATCTTAGGTTTTTAGAATTTTATTTAAAATCTCTGCTTTTGGCAGTAATCTACCGATGCATATCTGATCTCAAGCATAACTGCATCGAGAATATCTGGATTTTTTTTCACTCACGTCAAGAAAGGTATATCATTTCGTTCTAACATCTCTTTAATTTGCGCAGCAATTTATACCATGTTCAAGATTTCATCTTTTTTGAATTTTTTGAAATTTCCTGTTTGAATTTCATTATAGCTTTGTGTTATTTTTCTTTTGTTTGTTTCTTTATCGTCAAAATTCACCACATTTTAGAATTTTACTGCACCCCACTTAATTGTTGGAACTTGGAATTGATTTTACCCATCTGCCTCAGCTTTTGATCAATTCTCACAACCAATTTATGTTAGGATTTTAGAATTTTATTTAAAATCTCTGCTTTCCGCTATAATCTACTGATGAAGATCTGATCTCAAGCATAACTGCATCAAGATATCTGAATTTGTTTTCATTGGGTTTCCCATTATTTGGCAGATCAAAATCATAGCCAACTTCAATCTCCATTGTCACCATGACTTGCATTTCCAGCTCATCAAAGCATTTCTGTGTTGATATGTGCATCAGCATGGGAACAAAAGTATTGCATTAGGCTGTTGTACTCAGATTTAATCAGGTTAAGTGGTGGGAATTGTAGAGAAAATAAGGAACACAAGAAGGAAGATAATTTCATAGTGTAGTTGTGAAAATGTCACCAATAGGATTTGAGGGTACAAAACAATATTATGCTACTTTCACTGTTGTATTGGGCTATGCTTTATGTTCTAGTTTGCTTGCGGTGATCAACAAGTTTGCAATTACCCACTTTAATTACCCAGGGTTTCTCACTGCATTGCAGTACTTCACCTCGGCTCTGGGTGTTTGGGTTTTGGGGAAGCTAGGGCTGTTGCACCATGATGCGTTCACATGGGAAACCGCTAAGAAATTCTTGCCTGCTGCCTTTGTGTTTTTCTTGGCAATATTCACAAACACAAATCTTTTAAGCCATGCCAATGTGGATACATTTATAGTGTTCAGATCATGTACACCCCTTTTGGTTGCCCTGGCTGATACAACATTTAGGAAGCAACCGTTGCCTTCAAAGTTAACATTTCTATCGTTGGTCATTATTCTGGGAGGTGCTATTGGATATGTTGCTACAGATTCAGGTTTTACATTGACTGCTTATTCATGGGCAGTTGCTTATTTGGTGACCATTACTACTGAGATGGTCTACATTAAGCATATAGTGACGAACCTTGGACTAAATACTTGGGGATTCGTGCTGTATAACAATTTGCTCTCGTTGATGATAGCTCCCTTGTTTTGGATCATTACTGGGGAGTTTACACAAGTACTTGTTGCCATGGGATCTGGCACAGGGAATTTATTCAATCCCGTTGCGTTTTCCGCGGTGTCGCTCTCCTGTGTGTTTGGTTTGCTCATTAGTTTCTTTGGGTTTGCAGCAAGGAAGGCAATATCTGCCACTGCCTTTACAGTGACAGGTGTAGTAAATAAGTTTTTGACAGTTGTAATTAATGTCGTCATCTGGGATAAGCATGCCAGTCCTTTTGGGCTGCTATGCTTGCTGTTTACCATTGCTGGTGGCGTTCTTTATCAGCAGTCAGTTACTGGGATTAGCAGTGCTCCATCACAGCGGGAAATTAAGAACCATGGCAACAACTATGAAGATGGCGATGAAGAAAAGGGCGTTTCTGGTAAAATGTCTGGTGTATGAGCATTTGAACATACTCCAACTATTCCTAGTATGGCACTCATTCATTATGGATTTTGATCTTTACTTTACCAGATTATATCATTGCACTGCACTGGAATTCTTGAAAATTTTCTGATTGGATCTTTCTTACCATTACCTTTTTAATGAACTTTACTTATTTGCCTTAGTTATAATACTCGGTTTTCAGTTTTCTGTTATCGATCTGTGCCTCCTCCCCCAACCCCATCAATCCCAGTCGTTATGCTGTGCAACCGTGTGCACCATGCGGTTGCGAACGACGCCGTTTCACTATGGTGGAGTAACGGTGCCGTTAGTGGCACCGTTTAACTCCACCAATCAATTTTTTTTTTCTCACCATTGTCAACTAAGGTCGACGTCTTCTTCGAGTATTATGCATTTTATGGATATATAGTAAACTAATTCTGAATTTATAGTTCATTAATTCTGAATATATAGTTCATTCATTCTGAATACACAGACGCAGCGAACTGCCATATGCCAAAACAGAGTATCAGTAACCGGTGTGAATATATAGTTCATTAATTATGAATATATAGTTCATTAATTCCGGATATATAGTTCAAATTATGCACAGCATAACGCCGTTAACGGTAATCGAAAATAATTTTTTTTTTTTAAAGTCGGACGGTGTTGTTTTTATTAAAAACGACACCGTTTTGCAACCGTGTGTACGGTACATCATGCATGGTGCACACGGTTGCACGGCATAATTTGCGCACCAATCCTCAAAATGGAAAATCTTGGTTTAGTGCCCTGCCCTACACTGTTCTTTTGATTCGATTTCTTAAAGTAGGTGATTTGCAAATTTTTGATATTCATCAATTACTGGTAAATGGATTGGACTGATTTTATAACGGGCAGAACAAAAGTTGTGTGTTTAAAGAGGACACGTCGGGTGATGGGCAAAATATGGACACGGGGTGATGAATTTGGGGGTGGCAGAGACTCAGAGAGGCAGTGATGCGCAATTAATTGAATCAGAGTTTCAGACTCTCAGCGTTCAGGTTTTGATTCAAACATAAATTATATATGTATCATGGTCACCTTGCATTGTAGACTTTGATTCAAAATGATATTTAAATAATTTTGTATGTGTAGTTAACAATATTACAGTATATGTTTATAGTTAATATATTATGTCTTTAATTTATTTACAGACACATAATGTTGAAATCACAAAATATGTTAACTACATATATATAATTTTTGGTCTAAAATTCATATTGCAAGATGAATCTTGGTCAATTGTATAACAGTTGGTGATTCAGATTTCAGAATGATAGGCCGATCACATTTAAAAAAAAAAAAAAAAAGGGAAAGACATGCATAACATTTACAAAAGTATAATAATTGAGGGATTTTTTTTAATGAAGTCACTTGTTTATCAACTCATATAGGATGTGAATATGTGATGCAAGTTAATTCACACAAAATTTTACTTTGTCTAGATACAATATTTTTGAGTTATCTTTTCTTGAGAGTCTAGACAATATACTCTTCTTTTTTTCTGAAATTTTGTGTGCTTGCAAAAGTTTTTTTTTTTTTTTTTCTGAAATTTTGTGTGCTTGCAAAAGCACGGCATTTATTTGCCTAATTTGTTGCCATGTTCCATACAACATGGCATCCAGAGATTTAAGAAATTCTCGCACGTTTCAATGTTTCATATTTGTACAAATAGGGAAGGACCACATGACCAAACTAAAATGGATCATTAATTGGTAACATTTGACTTTGGGTGTAAATGAGATGTTTATTTATTTATTTGTTTATTTTGAGTGGCAAAGGAAATTGTTGATATTATATGAGAGTATACATTAAATAAATTTCGCTCATATATAATAGTTTATAAACTACACAGGAAACGTAAATTGCACTAGAAAAATTTTGTGTAATGGACTAGACTGAGAAAATGTTGACAAAAATATCAAACTCTTAACTTTTAAATACGAATTAAATTCATGTTTCACCCATTTAATTGACATGTTTTTTTTCCGGGTAAATGAGATTAAAAATGTTTCATGCATAGAGTGTACAAGAATTTCTGGCATGTGGTGGGAGTAGAAGAAGCCAAGCATGCTAAATCTTGTTGCAATCTGGAGGGATTATTAATCCCAGAATTCCATCTGAACCAGATATATGGGATCCTCTTATCTCTTGCTAATTTACTGTCCCTTTCTCTATGGATTTCAGTGTTGTCAATACTCAATACATCATTTTCAACACTAGTTTGGCAGTAGTTCTAGAGTTCGAATAAGTTCTTTCATTCGATCCAATCTTAGGTTTGTATATATTACAATCTTTTTATCTGAAATTCGTTGTAAATGAAATAATAAAATTTATCTAATAGGCGTTCGTTGATTTAAGTGAAAGAAATTTAAATCGTTTAAATATAATCTTAATTATTCAAAGTTTTTAATTAACCTTATCACCTTATCTCGTTAGATATAAATTTATTTATTTATTTATTTTAAAGGGGTACTTAAATTCATTCTAGGTTAGTGTAGGTAGTGCTAGGGGTTTGGCAAGGCTATACATGGCCTAAAGTGATTACTATGGGGAATTTAAAGATCTTACATCAAGTGGGAAAATAGTTTAGGGGTAATTGTCAACTTTTAACCTGCATAAATATCTTGACTTTATGTTACTAGTAAATTTCTATGGATTAAATGTTAATTTATTATATTTTTAGAGGGATTGTAATGAATTTAGATTGATTTCAAAAAAGATTTTATGAAATTTAATTTATTTAACATTAACATTATTCCTTAAAAGTCATATTTTGTTGCAACATTAGGGTTTTAAATTTTATAAAATTAATACTTTGGATTTATTTGGTAATTCTACTTGCCTAATTCTTTTTTTTTTGAATGCTATTAGCTCTATTACATTGTAGTATCTGTTCATATACTTTCTCAACCTATTGAAACACAGAGAGCTAATAATGCCTCCACTGAGGCTTGAACTCACAACCTTCCAAATGGAAGTCCAACCCGGGTACCATTGAACCACATAGTCCTGGTTACTTGCCTAATTCTTAATTCTATTTATTTGGCAATTTTACTTGCCATATTCTCTTGCCCCAAAATTTTGTCCAAATGGCATTAATGATTCATATGAATAATTCTCGATAAATTAATTCAATTTACAAATAATTAAATGACTGTGACCACTATCATAAATAACACAGTACTATTCAAACTCAAATTTGGTACGAAAGGTTTGAAACAATTTAGTACATATGGTTGGTGATACACTGATGAACTTACAAAAATCCCCAAACTATGAAAGAAACCTAATTCCAAAATCATATCCCAATTCCCAGATTTTTGCCATTTTCCCCTACAGAGGCGCAAAAATTTGCTCCGTAAGTTCATGTTCGGCGGATAGGTTTTCCTGAAAACAGTGTTTTGTTTATGCCATTGCCATTTGCGTGTAGAGTTTGAAACTGCTCAGAGCTTCTTAGGCCACTCACGTCAAGAAAGGTATATCATTTCATTCTAAGATCTCTTTAATTTGCTCAGCAGTTTATAGCAAGTTCAAGTTTCATCTTTATTGATTTTTTAAAATTTCCTGTTTGAATTTCCTTAGAGCTCTGTATTATTTTCCTTTGTTTGTTTGTATTGTCAAAATAATAATAATAATATAATTGAAGCACGTGCTCCATCTCAACTAAAAGTCCACCCGCCCTGTAAACTATAGTCAGTTACGAGTGACACTGAGATTTGAACCCATAACCTTTGGTCTGACTCTAATACCAAATTGAAACACGTGTTCCATCTCAACTAAAAGCCTAAGCTGATAATTGGATTGCACATTAATGGCTATATGCTCACAAATGGCTTATAATCATGGGGTGCACATGAATTTGGTCCAATTAGAAAATGCCAGGTAAGGAGGAAAAGATTGGAGAGTGGGTTAGTGGGTAGCATTATTCTTGTTGGAATTGATTTTACCCATCTGCCTCAGTTTTTGATCAATTATCACAACCAATTAATCTTAAGTTTTTTGAATTTTATTTAAAATCTCTGCTTTTGGCAGTAACCTACTGATGCAGATCTGATCTCAAGCATAACTGAATTGAGAATATCTGAACTTTTTTCATTGGGTTTCCCATTATTTGGCAGATCAAAATCATAGCCAACATGAATCTCCATTGTCACCATGATTCGCATTTCCAGCTCAAAGCATTTCTGTGTTGATATATGTATCGGTATGGGATCAAAAGTATTGCATTAGGCTGTTGTACTTGGATTTAATCAGGTCAAGTAGTGGGAATTGTAGAGAAAATAAGGAAAACAAGAAGTGAGATAATTTCTTAGTAAGTGTAGTCGTGAAAATGCCAGTTCGAGTTGAGGGTAAAAAACAATATTATGCTACCAGCACTCTCGTGTTGGGCTATGCTTTATGTTCCAGCTTGCTTGCGGTGATCAACAAGTTTGCAATTACCCACTTTAATTACCCAGGGCTTCTCACCGCATTGCAGTACTTCACCTCGGCTCTGGGTGTTTGGGTTTTGGGGAAGCTAGGGCTGTTACACCATGATGCGTTCACATGGGAAACCGCTAAGAAATTCTTGCCTGCTGCCTTTGTGTTTTTCTTGGCAATATTCACAAACACAAATCTTTTAAGCCATGCCAATGTGGATACATTTATAGTGTTCAGATCATGTACGCCCCTTTTGGTTGCCTTAGCTGATACAGCATTTAGGAAGCAACCGTGGCCTTCAAAGTTAACATTTCTATCGTTGGTCGTTATTTTGGGAGGTGCTATTGGATATGTTGCTACAGATTCAGGTTTCACGTTGACTGCTTATTCATGGGCATTTGCCTATTTGGTGACCATTACTACCGAGATGGTTTACATTAAGCATATAGTGACGAACCTTGGACTAAACACTTGGGGATTTGTGCTGTATAACAATTTGCTCGCCTTGATGATGGCTCCCCTGTTTTGGATCATTACTGGGGAGTTTGCTCATGTACTTGTTTCCGTGGGATCTGGCACAAGGAATTTATTCAACCCGGTTGCATTTTTCGCGGTGTCCATCTCCTGTGTGTTCGGTTTGCTCATTAGTTTCTTTGGATTTGCAGCGAGGAAGGCGATATCTGCCACTGCCTTTACTGTGACGGGTGTAGTAAATAAGTTTTTGACAGTCGCTATTAATGTGTTCATCTGGGATAAGCATGCGAGTCCCATCGGGCTGCTATGTTTGCTGTTTACCATGGCTGGTGGTGTTCTTTATCAGCAGTCAGTTACTGGGGTTAGCAGCGCCCCGCCACAGCAGGAAAGTAAGAACCATGGCGACGACCATGCAGATGGCGATGAAGAAAAGGGCATTTCTGGTAAAATATCTGGTGTGTGAGCATTTGAAGTTTTGAACATACTCTCTAACTATCCCTAACATGGCAACACATTCACTAGTATATTTCATTGTGGATTTTGATCTTTACTTTACAAGATTATATCACTGCACTGGTATTCTTGAAATTTTTGTGATTGGATCTTTCCTAGCATGACCTTTTTAACCAACTTTACTTATATGCCTTAGTTGTAGTACTCGGTTCTCGATTTTCTGTTATCTTTTGTAAGTGATTTTGTACATATATCATCGAGTGTGTATGATCATTCAGCCTCCCCTTCTTTGCTCCTGACTAGTGACTACCCTCTTTTATAGTAGAAGAGAGGGTAATGTACATGGTAGAAGAAGGCTCATATGGTCCATTCGGCACTTATGGATAATTAAGGAGATTAAAGGCTCTAATTAATTAATAGGATTAAAGACTATAATTAATGGGATTAAAGGCTCTAATTAATGCCATTGGAGGTTATGGAAAGATAATTAGAGAGCCAAGACTGACTGGTTACGTTCCGAAAGGTTGAACCCCATCCCTAAGGACTCCTTACACCCCAGCCCAACAGAGCATATGTGAGGATATAAATCATGTAACTCAACTGACATGAACCACAGAAACTAGACTTTTGCTTACTGCACACAAGGAGCCCCTCACTTTGAGAAGTTGCTCCCACACTGTCGTCGGTGAGACTCGATTTCTGGTCATTCTTTTCAACTTTCACCTCTATGATCATTTGAGCTGCCCATGTGCGGGCTCAAGTCCGAGTTTCATGCCTGCTTGCTAGGTGGTACCGACTGGGTACCCATGTTGAGTATCTATCAGGCAAAATATGCACAGTTGCACACGGGCGGGGGGATGAATTTGGGGGTGGCAGAGACTCAGAGAGGCAGTGATGGGCAATTAATTGAATCAGAGTTTCAGACTCTCAGCTGGTTCACAGGTGGGGTGGGGTGGGGGGTAATATATTATATATTATATATTCATATATGATATGATGAGATTCACAAGGATGATGATGATGATGATAAGGATTTTTATTTTTATTTTTGGTTTAAGGTGAGGAAGAGAAAGAACGTGAAAAACTTGTCAGCTTGAACAACGGGATTCAAACAACAACAACGCCTCAGCATTAAGGATTTGTCTGCCCCAAACGATGCATGCATGCATGTTTTCTTGGGCTCCGATCCCTTCTTCATTGGTCCCATTTCCCCACCGCTCTATACTCTCTGCAACTTCCCACTGTCCCTAAATTCCCACTCTTATAATTAACCAAATAAAACATATATACTGATACAATTTCACATCCATCTCACTGAAAATAGAGATTTTTTTCCCACTTATTATAATGGTCTTTTGAGTTGAGCATTTCTATTAAGTTTAAATATGTCATTCTTAAATTTGGGCATGGATAATTAAAAATTACATTTTTAGTACTATAGGTATACAGTATCATTAAAAAAATTATAATTATTTCTTTTATTATGTAACGTTATCTAGAATGGCATGGCCTTGTGAATATAGACCATACTGCATATACACGTATACGTAATACGTTCTTTCCTTTATAGCATCATTATGGTCCCGAATTTCTTATTATATACTAGTACTGGGCATGCATTAGGTCCACTTGGACCACATATTTCTCTGAAAATATGAAATTAAATACGTAAATATAATAATAAATAAATAAGATTGAAGAATATGAGACGATTTTAAAAAAATAAAAATAAAAAAATCTAAAAGTTTGTGATTAGAGGTGACACTGATTAGAATAATTGAATGTTAGACACAAAAAGGCCTACTGCAATACTGCATGCTGCATAGAATTGGGTCAATTCAATTGACTCTTTGGAATCATAAAATGATGACTTCTAGGCATATCCACGTCACCCCTCTTTTCTAGTTTTTTTTTTTTTCTTTTTCTTTTTTTTTTCTAGCTTATTAACCTCTGTGCTGCGTTTGGATGGCCGAAATGTGACATAAAATAAAATAAAATAAATTTAACACAAGTTACACAAGATTTTTTTTTTTTGTATTTTTTTTTTCAATAGACCTCTCACTTTGCTAGAGTAAAGTACAACATGGCTGTATTTATTTTAATTTTTCAACTTTCTTCATTTTTAAAATCCAGTTTTCAATTTTTTTTTTTCACTTATTTTACATTTTTCAATTTAAAAAGTACGTACGTTGATGAGTTTAGTTTACTCAAAGTACTAATTTAGTAGGTAAATGATAATTAGGATAATTTATGAAGTAAAAACCTTAAAAAGAAAATTACAAGCCTTTTGAATTGTGTCAAGCTAAACCCATTATATTATTTGGTGTCAATGTATATATATACAAGGTAGGCTATGATTCTATGAAGAAGCTATTGATAAAGACTATTCTTACATAGGAAACCTTGCAGAGGGGAAGAAAGAGAGGGAAGGAGGAATCCAAATTAAAGAAGAAAACTCATTATTTATATTAAGTGGTGTCTTAATTTATACAAAAGACAGTAATAAATAGCTACAACGTTAATATGAGAACATATTTATTGCATTAGATGGTGCTTTGGTTGGGATATTAGTTTTTTTGTCTAATTTCCTATTTATAACAGTGGAGTCACATATTTCTGGTGAGACTAAAAGTTAAGAAATAATTACTCAAGACGGAGCAAATAACGTTATTCCATCGTAAATTTTCAACATCAGTTTTTTGAAGTCTTTGATTTTCTTTTTCTCAGTTAATAATCAAGTCTTGAATGATGGATCGAAAGGTGTTTGGTAATTGACTGTTAGCTAATAGCTAATTGTGTTAGCTGGTTTGACCAATTGATAGTATTAACTCGTTATAAAAAAAATGTTTGTTAAATTAGTTGTTTGTTTTTAGTTGATTACATATAAAATGACATAAATTTATACATAAATGCACACAATTTTAAATTTCAGTACACAATATAATGCACACAATAATCTTCCTTGGAATTAATTTGTGTGCATTTATGTAGGCAATTTTATCCATTTATGTTAGTTTGCTGGTTTTCACTGGAGTGTATTGGTGTGCATTTATGTAGACAATTGTATATATATTTATGCGTGTGTGTTAGGCAAAGAGTCAATTCAGATGTCGGGTTCTAATCGATTATGATGATATTAAAAATGTAAATTTGAATAAAAATGAAATAATTATAAACACCACAACAACCAAAAACTACTAAGGATAAATTAGATTTTCAAAATCAAATGCAATAAGTTGATATAGTGAGCTATTTAAAGTAATTTTTTCGTTATTAGCATCAATAAGCTAAGCTAAAAAGTTGTTTACAGAAAATTCATATTAACTATTTAACCAATCAAATAAGTTAAAATTGATCAAACAAATTAAATTTTGACGGATAATAAGCCATTTTTTAAACACTTATAAATGAATCCATAAAAGCAACTAACTACTAAAACAATGTATGCAGAAACGTTTGATGTCAAGATCTACTCATTAAACTCATTTCAAGAAACCTCAACATCAACCACCAAACCAAACCCCATACAACATTGTTTTCTCCAATTTCCTTTCATTTGAGAGCAGTCTACAGTCTACACTATACACAATACAATACAATACAATACACTATACTATACATTAGTCAAAAAAATTGAATGATCATAGGGATGATAGATGTGTTGCCCCATAATTAATATAGGAAAAGAAAAGGTGGGTCGTATGAAGTTTCCTCGTGGAAATGTCGTCCACGTACGCCCTTTAAATTGACATGGGATAGCCCGAAATACTGTACTACTGTTGTTGTAATAATAATTTTAGACAAAGCATTGCGCCATCAACATCGATATATGTCGTGGGATTTTTTTTTTTTTTTTTTTTTTTTGAGGCTTTTAATAAAGTGATAATGTAAATTGGAAAAGTTATGGTTTTTCTTTTTAACACTCCAACGTTAATCTATTTCAAACATATCATATCACCACCCACAATCATTAATTTACTCGAGTTTACATTTGTTTCATGTGAGGGCTGCAGTGTGTCTGTGCGTCTATGTATAAAAAGATCATTTTAGATGTTATTCAACTTATGTTTTTAATTACATTTTTGTATGTAATTAAATATCTAAATGCATTGGACCATATCGAGTATTATCAACACTAGTGTTATTAACGATATTATTAAAGTGAGACTGTTAACTTAAAATATACCACTCATGCCTAGCTCGTCATGGCGCACTAGTTAGCCCACCAAAACATTTTTTTTTTTAAAAAAAAAGGTAAAATACTACTCCAAACATTAATTAATACAAAATTTTAAACTCAATGAGTCAAAATAATCTAAATCGAAATTAGTATGAACTATTAAAACTGTAAATATCGAAATTTAACTTGAATATATAATTTTTAATTATTAATATTAACCGGTTAGCCTGTCAACCTTACAAATGTACCCCACGATGAACTGAGACTTGTTCATGTGCGGGCCGGCCTCTAAATCCCCAACACGCTCCCCGCCTTATTATGTGGTAAGGCAGGACGTGCCAATAGCAGGCTAAACCTATTTTAATAGCTCTGGGAACCAATTAACAACATCTAATGTAACCATCATAGATATGAAATATCACAAAATATAGCATTTCAAGTCATCATAAATCAGAATAGTACTTGAAGAAAGCAGGTTGCCTGCTCAAACCAGAATCCAGATGAAATTTGTTTGGATTTGAGCCATTATTTGAAATTGGATTCATTATATTTTCTTTTTTCTTTTGTTTTCCAACCATAAAGATGAAAATTTATAATATTCAAATATAAATAAAAGCTAAATAATTAAAGGCCCAATAAAAGTCACAAAATTGATATGAAATTGTGAGTAGTAGCTGTAGATGCTTAGATGGATGGAAAGCGAAATTCACTGATGGGGTGAAATGCTGAAAGTTGGTAAAATGGCATTTTCAGAGTAGTAATCAGGGGGTCAATTCTAAACTAAAAGTTTCTGTACAAGTCCCTATCAGATGATGAAAACCTAATTCATATTTCCACCAAATCATATCTTCTACTCTGTTACCACTTTACCAAATTCAACACCCAAAATATGCTCTACACAACTCACCCCCAATATCCCTCCATTATCACCCAACTTTTACTTTTTTTTTTTTTTTTTTTTTTTTTTATAAATTTATTATGTTAAGTGGAGGTTTAAAAGTGTCAAATCTAACATTCTGTCATTAAAAAAAAAAATTAAAATGTCAATAATACTTATATCAATAATCGAAGAACTAAAATCACTATTTCTTGATGGAAAACACTATTTTTTTCCATCATTATTATTAATTTTATTATTTTATGGTTCATTGGTTAGGCAATGATTCCTTTTGCCCTTGTTTTTCCTTTGCAGTCTCTAATTCTTCCCTAGCTAGCAATATACAATAAGTTGGTATGGAGTTGTGATGCCACATTTGGTAAATGTTACTCTACCACACATGGTTAAGTGAGAAAAAAAATATTTTACTGCGGTTGATTGGTCCCCACGCACCACACTCTTTGCATATGCGTGCATGCATGGCTGACTATCATTGGGAATGTTCCACCAATTTTCACACTCATTAGGTTAAATTGCACTGTCATAGATACTATATTTTGAACCATTTTAGCGATTAGGGTTAAATTCTCTACACCTCTAGGGCTTGGGATAACTCTAATTTAGATGCATTATTAAAGAAAAAAAGATAGAAATTGCTTTACCACAACTTATTGATGTTGTGGGTAGGCTGCAAAATTTAGGGTGAAATAATTGGGGATATAGAGGGGTGGTAGCGAGATTAGAGCATTTTAACCGTTATAATAATCACATAGTTCTCGGTGAACCCTTATTCCTCTAGTTTAAATTTAGAATATTTAGAGTGGTGGTAACAGATTAAAGCAACATAATATCTCTCGATAACCAAACCATTATTTCTCTAGTTGAAATTTCTACCATTGGAGTGATGCGATAGACTACTCTAATAACTCTATTAATCGCACCTCATCCAAACAACCTGTCGGAGAGTAATTGGAACTTGGAACAGTCCAATTGTTCTTCTAAATGCACATTAAATCATTAATACGAAAAAGATAAGATAATGCTAAAACGGACTAATAACATATTAATTTACGAATATAATTAATGTCACGATAAAAGAAAATGAATATTCTTAATTAAAACAAATGATCACATGGAATCTCATAAAGGTTACACTACCAATTCAATGTTAAAGAATTCTGTACCAACCAACTTGATTAAAAACTTCACTAGTAATGATAGTTGTTAAAGTCCCCATAGAAATCAAAAAAGGAAAGGAGAAAAAAAGGGCAAGTATGGACCACAATATTGAAATGGAATTTTAATGGAATTATATCAGTTGAACAAAGATTATATGTGAAGTGTGAAACAGGGAAAGTGGAATCTGTTATCTGTAATCTGTACTTAGTTTTATAAGAAAATTATGATTGCATGATTGAAGGCAATTAATTTAGTACTCAAATTGTAGTACACTCATGCATGCACAGTTCTCTGCAATTTGATATATTTTTTAGAAACAAATAATTATATTTTCCCTTCTTGATTTTATCTCACAATGTTTATTAATAAAGTGAATTGGTCGGCTTACCTTGTCATAAAATGTAAATTTATTTATTAATCAAATATAAAAAAAAACATATTAATCAAGTAAATTGAAATCCGAGAATGTAGCATTATACTTTCGAAAAATATACTTATATAAAACTTTGTAATAGATTGCATCCCAACATAGTCAAAAAGTAGCATCAATCTTGCCAAACATTTTTAAAATAAGAAAGTGTTACTTTTTATAGTACAATAAAGTTTTAATAATTAAGGATCATTATTTAATTAGAGACAACATTGGTTTCAAAGAATTTACATATTTATTATTCCGTATTAATTAAGTGAAACTTCTCGTAAAAAATGACAAAAACCTCTCGTATTGCGTGTAATATATATAGTTCTTATTTACTACTAATAATTAATAAATAGTTATTTATTTATATTTATTTTTTGGATGGTAATAAAAATTTATCATCATTACCTAAGAATGTGTACTGAATAAATCATGAATCAATATTTATTTATTTATTGTAATTTGGTATGCACTTTGAATGACTTTTTAATTCGTTTAAAATTATGTTATTGTCAACTTTATTTTTGTGATTGAGTAAGTTGTTTTACCACATTCACACATTTTGCATTCTTTATTTATATGGAATAACTGATTGACCCAAAAGAGAGTTCTAGGTTATTTCATTTACTAATTAAAAAAAAAAAACATTTTTACTAATAGACTCTTTATGTTCCAGAATTTATGTATCAACATATACTACATTATAATTGGGTTAGAATTACTATTAAAAAAAAAAACTAGAAATCAAATTTTCTCCTCCAAATAAAAAATAATTCAAACTCCAATCACCTATCTACCCCACTCTCACTATTATATATTTATTTCAATATTTATTTACTATTGTGTTTACATTCATTACTATCTTTTCGTATTACTTTCACTATCATATCGTCTATCTTCATTATTCTGATCTACTTATATCAACATAACCTAGTGTTGGGAAGAATTGAATTAAATATCTACTTATACCAACATAACATAGTGTTGGGAAAAGAATTGAATTAAATATCTACTTATACCAACATAACCTAGTGTTGGGAAAAATTGAACTAAATACTATTGATTCTATTAGAATGTAATAGATGTTCAAATATACTTTTTTCATCTATTGAAACACAAAGAGTTAAAGCACCTACACTAGAGTTCGAACCTGAAACCTCTCATTTGAGAATCACCACAAGGCCTTTGGCTCACGTTAGTATTTTTAATCGACAATTTGATCGGATGAACTGAAATTGACAAAAATTGAAGAGAAAAGGGTCAAATATAGGCCCCTAAACTTTCTTTAAAAGGGCAAATTAGGCCCCTGAACTTCAAAAAGGTGCAATTAAATCCATAAACTTATTATTTTAGTTAATTAGTATATCCAAACCCAACAACCAGTAATTTACCTGAAATAGCCGTCATCAAATTTCCGGCGACAATTCCGGCGAAATTTCGGTGATCCTCTGAATTAAAAAAAAAATGGTGAAGGTCATCGTATTTCGGCCGTATTCTAATGGTGATGGAGAAGGCGGTCGTCCAGTCCTCTTCTCTAGTGGAAGACGACCGGACGGCCGGAATTTGACGACCTTCACCAGATTATTATTATTATTTTTAATTCAAAGGATGGTTGGAATTTCATCGGAATTGTCGTGGGAAATTTTATGACGGGCTATTTTCGGTAAATTACAGGTTGTTGGGTTTGAATGTACTAAAATAATAAGTTTAAGGGTTTAATTGCACAATTTTGAAGTTCAAGAGCCTAATTGCCCTTTTAAAAAAAAGTTTGATCATAGACATATTTGATCCTTTTCTCAAAATTGAATAATTATGAATTAAAATTGACAACTTTTAAACTCATAAATTCAAATAAAAATGCTCAATAGTCATAAAATCAAAAGTAACATTTGTTATTTTATAAAATTATAGTCCCAAACAATTATATTTGAAAAATGAATATTAGTAAATTTGTTTTCTAAGACTTCTCGGAAACATGTTTTCTAAACCCTTGAAAATTGAAAACATAAAATAAAGAATGAAAAGGAAAGTAAATGGGTCCTACTATTTTTTATTAGTTTTTCTTTCAGTATAAATAAATATTATAATATAATGAAACGGTGTTGGAGTGATAATTAATTAATTATTAATAGTCTATTTAGTTTGTAGGAAACGTATTTTTTAACAATTACTTAAAACTGTGAATTCTTATATTTGGTTAGTGAAATGGATAGCTAATTATGATAATCAAATATAATCGATAATATTAAAAAAAAATCAAATACGGAGTAAAAATGAAAGATGTAATGTAAACATTTAAAAATATAAATAAATATAATAATATCGTAATAGTCAGGACATAAATAAAAGTAAAAATTTTATTTTTCTCCCTAAATTATATTTTTATAGTATTTTTTTCTCTTTGAATTATTCATATATTCATCATATTAGTCTCTCCATTATACTAAAAGTGATGATTTTTCCTCTTGAATTGTTAAATGGACATTTTCATCTTTAAAATAAATATTTTATTTATTTTCTATCCAAAAAATTATTGCTAACATGTAGGGATGACCACAGTCCAGTTCTGAACTGGATACTATAGCAACCAAATCGAATTATCGAAAGGTTTCGATTATGATTCAGAATTGGAACCCAATGTCTCGATTTTGGTTTATTAAAATTACAAACTATAAACGTTATATTCTGAACCTGAATCGGCGGTTGAAAAATTTGTTAAAAAAAAATAAAATGAAATATTTATTCTAAAGGTAAAGTTTAAAGATATTCATTTAAAATATCAGAACTAAAATAACTACTTTTAGAATAATTAAGAAATTAATGGATACATGAGTAATTTAAGAAAAAAAAAATGTCATATGAATATATAATTCAAGTAAAAAAAAAAATGTCATTTAAAAAAAAAATTGCTACATTAAAATACGTATAAGTAACATCAAATGTGGAGTATTTATATTGGGAAGTACGCCCCGAAAAGTTACGTTTTTTCTTTTTCTTTTTGTGTTCCTTGTACCTCGTGGTTTTCTCTATCAGACCCCATCTTCCTCTCTCTTTCACTAGTCGCTTTTCACTGCAAATTCTAGACCCAACTCCCAACGTACACTCTCTTTCTTCTTTCTCTTCTCTAATGGCTTCGCTATTCCCATAAACCCCCCTATCTCCGGCTCTAATTTTAAGGTCTGAGGGAGATTTCAGTTTGAAGCCCTACCATAAAATGAGTCCCCATGACTCTTCCATAACCAGCAGCAGCGGCAGCTCCTCCTCCTCCTGCTCCGCCTCTCACGTCGACCAGATCGACAGCCTCCTCGCCGGCGCCGGCTACATGGTCCGCTCCTCCGACCTCCGCCACGTCGCTCAGCGCCTCGAGCATCTGGAGAGTTTCATGGGGAGCAGCCCGATGGGGTCCGAGATCTCTCAGCACCTCGGAAACGACGTCGTCCACCAGAACCCTTCCGACCTCGGGTCGTGGGTCGATTCCTTGCTGTCGGAGCTCCACCCGCCGCCCGTACCCGAATTCGCCGCTCCCTCGGATTCCAATTTCGTCCCCGCCGCGGGTCCCACCGGGTGGAGCGAATGTGAGGCGATGCTGCAGCAGCCGCCGCAGATTGTTTCCCCCGCGCATCTAACGGTGGTAACGGCCATGGAGCAGGAGGATTCCGGCATCCGATTGGTGCATGCGCTGATGACGTGTGCGGTTTCCGTCCAACGTGGCGAGTTCTCCTTAGCCGGATCCTTGATCGACGAATTGCAGCTGCTCCTGACACGTGTCAATTCCGGCTGCGGCATCGGAAAAGTCGCCGGCTACTTCATCGACGCCTTGAGCAAGAGGCTCTATACGCCGCAAGGGGTTAGCCTAATGGGATCAGCTTACGAGGACGAGATTTTGTATTCCCATTTCTACGAGGCGGCTCCGTATTTAAAATTCGCTCATTTCACGGCTAATCAAGCCATATTAGAGGCATTCCACGGCCACGATTGCGTCCACGTCATCGATTTCAACTTGATGCATGGCTTGCAATGGCCGGCATTGATCCAGGCGCTGGCTTTACGTCCCGGAGGGCCGCCGTTACTCCGGTTAACCGGCATTGGGCCGCCGTCCCCCGACGGCCGCGATTCCTTACGTGAAATCGGGCTCAAGTTAGCGGAATTGGCGCGTTCCGTTAACGTCCGGTTCGCCTTCCGCGGCGTGGCGGCTTCGCGGCTCGACGATGTGAAGTCGTGGATGTTACAAGTTGGGTCAAACGAAGCCGTGGCGGTGAATTCGATAATGCAGCTGCACAAATTGCTCGGCCCGGACCCGATCCGCGGCTCGCCCATCGATACGGTTCTTGGGTGGATCAGGAGTTTGAACCCGAAAGTTGTGACCGTTGTTGAGCAGGAAGCGAACCATAACCAGCCCGAATTTCTGGACCGGTTCACCGAATCTCTGTACTACTACTCCACAATGTTCGATTCGCTGGAGGCTTGCCCGGCTCAGCCCGAGAAAGCCCTAGCGGAGATGTACATTCAGAGAGAGATTTGCAATGTGGTGTGTTGCGAGGGCGTGGCTCGGGTGGAGAGGCACGAGCCGTTGGGAAAGTGGAAGGCTCGACTCACCGGAGCCGGCTTCAAGCCCCTGAATTTAGGCTCTAATGCATTCAAGCAAGCCAGCATGTTATTGACTCTATTCTCAGCCGAAGGCTACAATGTTGAAGAGACCGAAGGGTGTTTAACACTCGGGTGGCACAGTCGACCTCTCATCGCGGCTTCGGCTTGGCAGGCCAGCCGTGACTGAGCCAACCGAGCCGTTCACTTGGGGGTAAATTAGTCATTTTAGTTGTCAAATCTTTAGTAGCTTTAGCCCCCTAGTGCGACGTTTATTCAGTACACACCTTTGGATAGTGATTACGAGTTTTTTTTTCTGGTCACATAGTATATGTTCTCTTATGAGTTGAATCATGGAAGAGTTAATTACATATTGTACAAGGCAAGGCAAGGGAACCCAACAATCTTTGAAGTTGTGTAGTGATAGTGATGGGTTGGGTTGGGTTGGGTTTGTATGTAAAATTTCTCCTTCTGAAAACTAAATTAAACTTCTTTGTTTCATATAATGTGAAAAAGAAGAAAAATATTGAATGCTTAATATAAAAGTTACAGGTTTTTGGAGTTTGGGTCAGGAAGGGAATGAGAAAAAGAAAAAGTTTTGGGTTAGTTGATGATGAATCAGATTGTACAAATTGTTCAGAACTACCAAATGTTTAAAACAAGAAAAGAAAACAGCCCTCCACTTTATAGATGCCAAAACACACAGGTAACATAAATGGCAATTTCATAAGTGGTTGCGATTCCTAATATGTGTATCAGTGTATGTTCAAACAGGGATGCCAGTTGCAGTCTGCTGCTAACTGGCTGGCCTGGTAATCAACAATCCTGCAGAAATTAATTATTTTTTTATTATTTTTAAAAAAGTGAAGAAGTCTATGGTGATGTCTCTCTACTCTCTAGTTACTCGGGTTTTGAAATTTTCTATTAGCTTAATGATTCAGTAGACAGTATTTGAAAAAAAAAAGATCAAAGTTGAAATCCCAATGACGATTTGGTCATTTATATCTTTTGAAATATTCTGTCGGGTCCGAAGTGTGGGGGTCTTTGAGGTTGAAGATTTAACGTTTTGGGAGAACGATTTGAAATTTCCTTTACTATTTTAGCAATCACTAATCTCAATTATTGTACGATGGTATTGGGAATTTCATTTATTGGTACATTCAATTCATATATTTAAGTAGTCAAGTTTTTATTATTGTTACGTGCCCATTGGAACTTGTTAATTAAAAATAAGTTTTCTAAATAGCGTTAATTGCATGGAAAACGATTTTTCTTTATTTTGCTTAACCCTTTTTTTTCCCCTCCCTCTGTTAAGTATTTAATGTAATCATCAGCCTTATACAATTTAAAAGAACAATGATATTTTCCCCTTTTAAGTTCACCTCTTACGTGTTAATAAGATTCTTTATTTTTGTTGACCACTAATTAATTGACCGATTCCACCACATTTAAAACAAAAATATACTGAATAATGGAAAAAGAAAAATATACTGAATAAAGAAAAATCTAATTAGACAGTGTCACGATATCAAGATGTGACTCATGTGAGTAGCAGAAGCAGTATGTAGTATTACAACTGAACATATACTAAAATTATATGTTTTTAAATTCTTTATTAGCAAATGTTACAACCCCTCCCTCGGTCCCTCCCTTTTTTTTTCTTTGTTTTATTTATTTATTTATTATAAAATACTAATTTCAATCCCATGAGTAAAATGTTAATTGACAATTTTTTTTTTAAAAAAAAAACAACAGTACGTGTAATCCTCAACCTTTTGATACTTTTCGTGTCAAGGAGTATTTTATTCTCGAAATGGTAATTAAATGCATTCTCAAATAATAAGACGCTTGTCACAATAATATTTTGTTGGATAAAAAATAGGAAAAAAATAGTGACTTGCTTTATCTTTAATCAATCAAACATCATCAGTAAAGAAAAAAAGAATGTTAACAATTGTAGTAGTACATTTTCACTCTCAAAATTAGAATATTAATAGTCCATCTTTATTTTGGGGTAAGAATGACAATTTTAATCCGCCCCCAAAAAAAAATACACACACACACCAAAATTCACCCCACATTGATTAAGTTTCTTTTGAGTGACAACATGGCTGGGTTGGGAGTGAGTCATAAAATATTAATTTCGCATTGGGTAAAGTTAGATGTGAGTTTTATACACCAAACTCGCATAGAACCCAACCCAACCCACCCTGGATCAAATAAGAACTTGTAGAAAATAACTAAGAACCAATCAAAGTTGTTTATTTGAAAAGATCTATGGACTTTAAAGCATGAAGAAAAGGAAAAAATGCATTGAATGTGAAAATTAATTGCAATTAGGGTCTACCTTTCAAACTTTATGATTTAATTTTTTCTATTTGGTTTAAGGGTTCACTTTTTACTATCTAGGAGTTTAAAATTAATTTATGGTACACCTTTGAATTTATTAATAGAGTAGTCTTACTTGCACTGTACTCTATAGTGTTAAAAGTTGCACTATATAGTGTGTTTAATTGCACTTTAAAGTGTAAGCTATTTACAAAAATGTCATTCTATTTATTCTATATTTGCTTCTGATTTATTAATTTTTTTTCGTATAAATGACTTTGATCAATTACTAGTTCTCTCTTAGGCGTTTGTTCTCACAGGAGTGTGTGAATATATATGAAATAAACTCCATTAAACATGAAAGGGAAGCAAGAACCTCAAGTCATTGTTATCCAAGTGATGGGGTGGACATTACTATATTGATCAAGATTGTTTACCAAATATTTTAACCATTGATATGACTTACATAATGAATTGACAACAAAATTAAATTAGTCACTGATAACTAATAAATATAAAGAAACCATGGCAAGATTAATTAATAGATTTGGTGTTATCAAACCTATTGTTTATAGGGGGTGGAATGGTATGTTTATAATAAACCTATTGTGCATTTGAGGAATATTACACGGCCAAACTTCCACAGCTAGTGGTCTAAAACATTGATAGTGCACCCTACACCCTCAAAGGAGTGGCCTTTTTTAGACCATTGATTGAAGTGTCAAACAAATATTTAACCAAATGTTGACCATGTAAAAAGACTTCAAACCAATTATATATATGTTCCCATATAATGAAAATGTTAATTAATCAGTTTGTGTATTTTCATAAGTTCAATCAAAGACTTTTGGCATAAAAATTAGTTGCTCAATCCTATTTCGATGTTACCATCTTATCAAAAAAAAAAAAAAAAATGTTGAGTCTTTTACATTTACTAGTAATGATAATGTAAAATAGAAGTTACTGCAATAAAAGGTGAGAGTTAATTTCAAAAATGGTCTTATGATTATTGATATTTACTAATTTTTATCATTAACTTTCAAATAGATTATAAATAATCAATTGGCTATTGACATTTACCAATTTTCATCATAGACTTTCAATTTGATTATAAATGATCTCTTAAATATTGATTTTATTCCAAATTTCATCTTTCAATTAAATATTCATTTAGTAAACATTAAATTTAAGGGTAATAATGTAAAAGTTGACTTCTTGTTGAGATAGACAAATTGGATTCATAAACTTAATACATTGGGCTTATCATTAGTGAAAATGTGAAGAATCAAATTCTTACATTATTATCCTTAAATTTAATTGGATGACCAAATTTGGAACAAAATCAATAGTCAAAATGAAAATCAATGGTGAAAATTGATAAAAGTCAATAGTTATTGGACCATTTATGGTCCCAAAAAAAAGTTGATGATAAAAATTTATAGTCAAGGAACTATTTTGGAATTAATTAACTCAAAGCGTGATAATGAAAGTGCTACTTTCCTTTTTTACTTTGTATGGAAAAATTTGTAGCCGCTATTCGAATGTCTGCTCTAGGTGAAGCCCACTTTGCAATCCCAGTCAGCAAAAGACTAAGTTGAGGTAAACTAACTTAGGTTGTTCATAGCTAATTGACTCAAATTAAAAAGGTTCAATAGATAACTCTTACAAGGAGTTGAACTTGAAATTTTGTGATCACGTTACCAAGAACTTGTTGGTTGAATTACTGCACATAACTTTATAATCAACTTTTTATAACTTTTTGACATAGCAAAAACTTTTTAAAAAATTTATTAACTATTTATAAATTGACAAACACGAATTAATAATCAACTATTAAGAGAAATATGCTATTTCTGTATGTAAGTGGGGTACTAAAATCAATGTTGCAAAAATCGCGCATAGGCGCCGCTTAACCGCGGTGAGGAAGGCAGGAATCGGCTTCCTCCGCGGCCGGGTTGCTAGGCGGTCGCCTAGTCGGTTGAACCGCCGTTTTTTTTTTTTTTTTTTAAATTTTAATTATTTTTTAGGATGGTTGAAAAGTGTGGAAACTTTGGCAAGACATAACTTTTGACTCGGTTATCTGTTTTGGACAATTTTTTTTTGAAATTGCGTATCTTTTTGAGATCGCCGTAGGCAGTTTGTCCCACTAATTTCTTTAAAAAATGCTTCTTTTGCTCTTATTTTTAGTTTTTTTTAAGTATTTAAATGGTTTTAACAATATTTTGAACAATTTTATAGCCACTCAAATAAATAGTTTGTAAGAAAAAACTATGGCAACCTTATGTTTTATTAATGAATTTTTACGATTTTTAGTTTAAAATTTTTTATTTTTTTTTTTAAAATTAAAAAAAAATTACTCGGCACCTAGGGGGCGCCTAGTGTACTGGAGGGCTCATAAGTGCACTTCTTGACGTGCTTCCCTAGTGTATTTCCTGACTCGAATAGTGTATGTCGATCTACTTATTGATCACATTATTTTTTTTGGTGTAAACCACAAGGTGGTCCGGGTCCACCCGACTAATCCCCATTCGCTCCGGGAGGCACGAGAGCTGACCCAAAGGGAATCGTCACTTGTGGGAATCGAACCCGGATTATCCCGGAATTCTCCCCTACAAAGAGATCTCATTTACCACTTGAGCTACCCTGTTGGGTTATTGATCACATTATTAGTATACTTGCCGGTTGCCTTATCAAGTAGACTTACCAGTCGCCTTGTTAGTAGACTTCTTGACCGGCCTGGTCAATAATCACACAATGACTGTCAAGTGTCCGCAAGATTTAAACCAAGCTTCCCATCACATGGTCAGACTTCTAAGGACACTTGAAGAGCATAACTTCACCGCCGAATCTCCGAAGGACACGTGGAAGACATGCTGAACGGTCGACATGTATCCTCACACCCCTATATATAAATGACACTTATTGCTCTTGGTGAGGAGGGTTGTTTAATTTCTCCCAAGTCCCGACCTACACCACTCCAATCGAAGCTTCCCGACCTTGCGTGATCAGACAATTAGTTAGCTTTCCAACCACGCTGCTCACCTTTAGTTAACTTTCTGATTGCGCTACTCGCCATCAATAGACTTTTTGGTCACGTTCGTTTCCCTTATATTTAATGTACATTTCAATAGCATTCAGTATTGTAGGTCAAAATTTGTATCATTCAATCCTATAAGGGTCCGTTTGGAAAGCAGGAAAATAACTTCTGGAAAATGTTTTCCGAAAAATGAGTCATTTTCCAGAAAACATTTTCCTTTCCAGTGTTTGGTTGCATTCTGGAAAACTGTTTTTGTGTGTTTGGTTCATTTTCTGGAAAATGAGTGGAATTGTATAATTAAATATTTTAATTATTTTATTTAGAATATTATAACATTTCTAATAATATATAATAATATAATAATAATTTTAAATATAATAAAAAAATACGGAGTAACTAATAATATATCAAAAATATTATGGTGGTGGTGGTGTAGTGGTAGTGGTGTTATTTGTTATATAATAATAATAGTAATAGTTATAATAATAATAATAACAATTGGTGGTGGTATGACGGTGGTGGCAGTGGTAGTGGTGGTGGCGGTGGTATGGTCGTGGTGGTGGTGGCGGCGGCAGTGTGATGGTGGTGGCGGTGGTTGCGGTGGCGGCGGTTGCGGTGGTATGGTGGTGGTGGTGGCGGCGGTGGTATGGTGGCGGCGACGGTGGTTGCAGTGGTATGGTGGTGGTGGCGATGGTGGTAGTGGTGGTGTGATGGTGGTGGCGGCGGCGGCGGTGGTAGTGGTGGTGGTGGCGGCGGCGACGGTGGTTGCGGTGGTGGCGGCGGTGGCGGCGGTGGTGGTAGTGGTGGTGGTGTGGTGGCGGTGGTGGCGGTGGTTGTGGTTGCGGTGGTATGATGGTGGTGGTGGTATGGTGTTGATGGTGTTGGTGGTGGTAGTGGTTGCGGTGGTATGGTGTTGGTGGTGGTAGTGGTGGTGGTGGTGTGGTGGCGGGTGTGGCGGCGACAGTAGTGGTGGTGTGGTGGCGGTGGTGGCGGCGGCAGTAGTGGTGGTGATGGTGGTAGTGAGGTGGTGGTGGTATGGTGTTGATGATGTTGGTGGTGGTGTGATGTTGGTGTAAAAGTTGGAAAATGACTTCCCCCAAAAAAAAAGGGAAGTCATTTTCCTCCAAAATAAGCCTATTTTCCAAAGTCAACGGAAAATGATTTCCGTTGACTTGATTTTCCATGCACAACCAAACAATGGAAACTTGGAAAATGATTTCCAGAACTCATTTTCCAGGTTTCCAAACACACCCTAAATAGATTTCGTTCTAATCCAATCTAAAAAACTTGTATTTTTTTTTTCTTTCAGGGTTTCCACGTAAAACGCATGACCTTGTTATTTCTTTCGTACTACTCATTCTAGTTATTGTACAAGGTGACCCGAACTAATAACAATATCAAATACCAAATAATCATTTTCTTCCTGACAAAATGAAATAATATACTTTTGATTAAATATTTATAAATTAAGTGAACATAGCATGAACAGATAAAAGAATTGAATATAGAAGAATCAAATATTTGTGTACACACATCTAGATGAGGTAGTGGTACGCAAAATAAGAGAAAAAGAAATATAATGGGACGGGGCCCGTTGAACGTAATAGAGGGGTGTCGTGGGCAGAGAGCCAGAGAGGAAATCACATGAGCTTTCTGTCCCCCACCCTGCATTGCATTACTGTTCCCTCTTTTCTCTATCTCTTTTCCTTCAATTCCCATATCTCTCTCTCATCTCCATCAACATCTTTCTTTCCCTTTCACCTCCACTCTCCCTTCTCATTACTCTTTTACCATTCAAATTTAAACCATTACAATACTATATATTGTTTTCCAGTGATTCTTGAATAGAGATTCTAAATTTTAGAATCAGTGTAACTTAAGCTGAGAAACTTAATATATTAATTTGTAGTTCGGAAGAAATGAGTAAAAATCACCCATTGTTTCTAAAAGTTGAAAATCTTCAATTACAAGTGTTTTTCACGTCCCAGTCTAACAGAGCTTTTGAAAAAGATGTAAATCATGATAACTCAGAGATCATAGACATTTGATAAAAAAAAAAAAAAAAAAAAAAAAAAAAAAAAAAAAAGGAGTTTCCGGAATAGGAGATGTGTAGGCTCGGTGTTATAACGCCACCACGTGAACCCGTTTTCCAGGTCGTCTGATGTGGCCCTTCTGGGCCCCCTCAATGTGTACAAGTCATCAATGACTGCAATATGGAGGGGACCACCATCATGGACCTTGCCCCAAGAGTTGCCGCTCTGCTTCTCTCTCTTTCTCTCTCAACCTCTCCCATCCCATTTTTCTCATGTCTTGATAACGATATCTCCATTGCTTTCAACTCTCCATTTTTTCCGTTTTCTTTTTAATTAGAACTATGATTAAATTAACAAATATCACAATAATCATTTGTACATACATGTTCATTAAATATACGTACCACCAATACAATTATATTAATACGGAGTATCTAATTATGATGCCGTAAAAATTCTAAAATTTTTCTTTTTTTTTTTTTATAAAATATTATCTTTTTCAAACTTTAGTTTATTGTTGCATGTTACACTCAATCACATACTAAATGTAGCTATCATAGTGCTGGAATTTTGGACCCCATTTCATATTAAGGTAGCTGTGTGGTCCCGTACCAATGCCGCCTCAAAGTGTAGGAAATTTTAATATACACTAACAAAAATATTTCACACATTTTCTGTTACTTCGTAGCTGTCATGTTTTCGTTGCACTTACCACGAGTATCTTGCACAAATTTTTGAGTAAGAATGACAATACTGATAGAATATTTTGGAATCTAAATTGTGAAATATACTCGTTCACACTATGTATTTTTTTAATGAGATAATTTAGATAATGTGGGTATTTGGTAAATAGTTGTTAGCTGATTGGGTTAGTGGGTTTAGCTGATTGTAGAAAAGCATTTGGTAAATTTTTTGTAGCAAAGTGTTTGATAAATTAGTTGTTAACTAATAATTGATTACATGTAAAATGTCTTTCTTAAAAAGATGATCAAAAAAGTTGTTTCGAACAATTTTTTTAAATTTTAGCATTTTGGAATAATAAATGTTACAAAAAATTAATTAATTACACACTCATATTAATTGTTTAACCATATCAAATAACTAATGTGATCAAATAAGTCAAAATTGACTAACAAGTTAATTGTGTTACCAAACAAGGCCAATGTATTTTGTAAGTGTAAAAGTTAGATAAACTAAATTTATGTAATGAATGGTTCATTAATTTAGGGGACATAATAAAGTCCTAGAATTCAGCTGTCTTTTTTTTTTTTTTTTTTTTTTTTTTTTTTTTTTTTTCACTTTCGCACCATTTAGTTTCTCTTTATTACCTTTGGGTCCATTTTCACTTTCATGGCCTCGGCCACACACTGTTTAGTTATTTTCAGTTCTTGTTTCTAAAGTGGGGCCATGTTGGGTACTTGACACTACCAGATATTGGCCTCGTGTTAATGGGTAAGGCCCAATTTTGAAGATTAAAGCCCATGTAGAGGTCAAGCAATTGTTATTCCATGGATCAGGGTTCATATTGCATTGTGTATCCTGATATAAAAATTCTGTACTTTAACTTAATACATTCTGTACATACAGTTAATCATTTCTGTACATGTAAACAAATAACTTGATAATTACTGACACATAATATGATAGCTACATATACAAAAACTATCAACTGCAAGTACATAATGTGTCAACTATAGATACATAATCTGAATGTTATTTTTGGACCAGCGTCTACGATGCAAAGTAGACCCTGATCCATGGTATAATTTGCCTTGTAAAACCATGGACGAAGTTCCACCTTGCATCTGTAGTTAATTTAGTATGTATTTTTAATTATTAAATTATGTACCTGTTACCATTAAATCTACAGTTAAACATATATTGTGCATACAATTAATAAATTATGCACTTGTACTTAACAGTTTAACACATTATGTGGGTTCAATTTATTTATAGGTGCATAATATATTAACTGAAGGTACACAATATATTAACTACAGTCACATGATCTGAATATCATTTTAGACTAGGTCCACAATACAAGGTGGACCTTGGTCCATGCTATAATTTGCAAATAGTTATACTGTGCAACCGTGTGCACCATACATAGTGCACACGGTTGCAAAACGACGTCGTTTTGACTAAAAACGCGCGTCCCATTTAAAAAAAAAATCAGTTTCGATTCCCCTCAACAACATTATGTTGTTCATTGTGGATTTTTAGTTCAATCATTGTGGATATTTAGTTCAATCATTGTGGATATTTAATTCATTCATTCTGGAATTTGTGTTATTCGTTCACTCTGAATATATAGTTATAAATTTGTGGATATATAGTTATGAATTCGTGGATATATAGTTATGAATTTGTGGATATATAATTCAAATTATGCACACAAAAAATGTTATTGTCGGGAATCTAACCTGAATTTTTTTTTTAAAGTGGGACGCGCGTTTTTAGTCAAAATGACGTCGTTTTTGCAACTATGTGCACCATACATAGTGCACACGGTTGCACAACATAATTTGCGATAATTTGCCGAGGTCAAGCATAGAAAATTTGGTTAAGGAGTTGAGACTCAAAATTTGTCATACATTAGGATTTAGGACTCCCTAGTCCCTACTATATAAACATTTCCAGCTCTTTTTCCCCTACTCAGTTCAAACTTATATGACCTTATTTTGCTCTTTGCCTAGCAATAGAACATCACATTTTTCACCTTCTCCTTCAATGCCGGCAGGGGCCGCACCCCGGAGCCATTCGTGGTGCGCGTGCAGCGCATCGAGCCGTTCTCGTGGGCGTCGTTATCGACATAAAATCGCGCTCTGTAGGCCGCCAAATGTGCATAATATGCAGGAGGGACTGTATTCATAGTAACACAGATGCTTGTGAGATACCATATTATAATGCAGCTTTGCACATGAATAAAATGCAGAAGCAAAAAACACAGTTCTATCTGGAGCATCAGAGCTTTGAATGAGAGAAAAAGTTAGAAGATTACCAACAGAAACAGACCGAGTGCATCGTGCATACCTGCATTCGTTGCAGTTAAGTTGTTACTAATAATGGAAAAGCGAGATAGTTAAAAAGGAGTTTCAACGTAACACGACTAGATTGAGAGAAAAGAGATTCGTTACGTATAACAAAGGTTGTTTGTCAGAGATTGGATTTCATCTGCTGTGAAGTTGTTCTCGTCCCAAAGAACATGGTAGTGTGCAGGACGACTGGTCCCCTGCAAATGTAAACGATGCCACGGGGTCAAACATGGAAAACAGAGAATGAAAACTGGAAAATTTAAAAACAGAAAACAGTTTCCCGTTAGTAAACAGGCCCAGATTCCTATAAGTTGCTAATGGTTTGTCCTTTGATTTGAATGAAATTCAAGCACTTACCTGAATTCCAGCATGACTGCATAGATAAAAATCGAATTCTGTAGGATGGCAAATCTTAGAATCCACCACAGTACCTGCATTTTGTTGTTATAAATTTCAATTATATCAAACGAGAAAAACGAACATTCAATCATCAAAACGTCTTACCAGGTAACACATTCCCACTCCTGTCCATATGGTTTCGGTCATTATGGTTGTTAGCAAAAAGCCTCGTGTGATGACGTTTTTGGACAACAATGAAAGTAACCAGAGGTTGGTAACCCGGTTCCAGTGATGCACAAGCCTGGAGCCGAGGCACAACAGGAAGTAATACAGATTTAGAAGACGAGTAGATCGAATTAAAAACATTAACTGCAGGAGTTAGTTATTCCTAAATTCACAAACCTTGCGGATAGCATCAAGCTCGTACAGTAGAACCTGATAGAACTGCCCATCGCTCACACCATCCCTACACCCGTTAAGGTAATTAGAACAAAACATCACAGGTCTACAAATATAAGACTAAAATACCTATAGAATATTATCCTCAGCGGTTTTTGTCCCGTGGCCTTCTTAAATGCCAGCAAAAGTTCCCTGCAAATCGTTGAAACAAACAAACATGTTCATTTCCAAGCATATCTGCTATAATACGTTGCTGCATATGAAGTAAGGATATTGAACGAACACCTACCTAATCATGCCTCCAGAAACTTTCCCCCATTGAGGATCGTGCCATGTTCTGTAAAGATCCTGAATGAGTTCTTGTCGATGTGGCTGAGCACACACTAAACCCGCATACTTGGTAACTTCGGGCCAATCTTGCGAGGCCACGACCTTCACCAAATAACAGCAGATGTCATAAATTTTATCCTCAGCTCGAACAACTTAATTCCAGTAGTCAAATAAACCAAGAAGCTAAGCTTAGATTCTTACAGCAGCTATTGATGGGCTACAGTCCTCTCCAGATTCGGGATGAGTAACATCAGCCCCGAAAATGATCGTTGGGATGTCGCTCACCAGAGGAACTTTCCATCTTAAAGCATCTAAAAGCACAGTATTTCTTCCTCCCATCTGCATTAACGTTTTCAAAACCACATTATTAAATAATTATATTAATTAGCAACATTTTCAATTCACTACTTCCAACTTGCCTTCACATTAATCTTAAGCGATACATTCGACAGGTATTGTTTGCTGATCTTTAAGACATATTTCGTGAGGCAGCACTGCGATATCAGTCCCAGGTCTGTTTCACAAATTCGCTTCAGAGTACCTGAATATCAAGAATCTAACTTCGATTAGTATATTATTCTAGAATGATCAATAATGCGTTAACTAGTGAGTATTAGCTGGACACGTACCATACAACGGACCGTTATTGTCTGGAAGAATGGCTATGAGTAGTTCTAGCTCTTTTCCCCCGGGTTTGTTGGCAGCAACGTTATAAACGTAGTTCAAAGCCTTCTTTACCTGATCTGGTTTAGCCGAATAGATCGGGATGACTGGCTCACAATTAAATTCCTGATATCAAAGGTCAAAAATGAAACCATTTATGCAGTATAAAATTAATAACATAAGTTTCCAAACAATTTAAATGATAAAATGTTACCATTCCAGAGACTTGACACATCTGGGCTAGCTGTTGGCAAAAGCCACGAGCAGCGTTTTCCTGGACATTACGCGAGAAATTGATGCAAGCCCAGTGGTTGACGGTGCTTCCATTAATTACTTTCTGTAACGGGAGAACAATATCATGATCCTGGTACTAGAACAAAAATACGGTGTTGTTAGAATTGAGAACCGGGCACCTACCTTATTTATCATGTTCCACTGACCTTGCTGGGGTCGACATTCCTTTTCCTTTCCAGAATCATGGTATTTCAACTAAAAGAAACGAAAAACGAATTGGTGAATATGTATCATCACGCTCTGAAGCTAAATTTCAAGACACAAGCATATATATATATAGTAGCGTTACCCATGGGGCAGGGAGAACACGAGCTTCAACCGATGCTAGCTTATCATCAATGTTGATGCCAAATTCCTTGGCAACGGGGTCTTCCTTGTATCCATTTTGCTTAACAACCTGCAAAATGTCGAGTTCTTGCTCTCGAGGCCTTTGGCATGAAGATTTTAGCAACGAAGTTATCTGCTTCTCATCCAGCCGTTTCGTATACCTCTGCCCCTCAACAATCTTACAAGCCTATTGAAGCCAAAATCGGGACTTTTGGAATTTTTTGCCTAAAGGACAAAATTTTAAACATATTTGGGAAGAATCAATTCAACTACTTAATTACCTCCATTGGTAAATAATTAACTTTCCTTTGACTTCCCACTTGGAGGCAAGGTAAATGCGGATATTGAATGGTATATCCATACATCTCTTGAAAATACTCGATTACTGATTTCATGTTCTTTTCCTCATCAACGGGAAAACTATATTCACCAGAAGTAGTTAAAATGAATAAGTAGCCAAGAAACACCAAAGCTAGTTATAATAGAAATGAATGGTGAATATAATGTTACATTAGCTCCCTGGTTGGTTGTGATGTTAAACCCGAAATTCTGTATTTTCTTCTAATGTTTCCCCTGTGCGTAACTTCAACTTTCACACCTCTCAGGGCTTTCTTAACCTGCAGAATTAGTAACATTTTAAATGTACTAGGTAAGTAATTATTCGGTTCACTAATAAGGTGATCTTACCTTAACCCGATCTGCATCGGAGAGTGGCCTGGAACTTATATCTCGTCCTAAAACTTGAGCTACAAACTCAACAACCGGGAGAGGTTCTATGAATGCTGTCGTTGACATATCTGCCCAGAACATATAAAACCGTTAATTCTAAGTAAAACATCAATACTAATATGCAGTACCAAGATTCATATATAAAAGGAAACCGATATGTGGGATTTACAGACTATCCTACCAATATTCAGTGATAGTCCCATTTGAGTCGGTTTTATACTCTGATAGAAGCCCCGCCAAGACTGTAAGCCATTACCAAGAGCCTGTGGTTTCTTGATACTAGGAGAATAGAAGAATCTCCCAACAGATATATACCTACAAGCATTCGAAATGACAAGACATATATATATATTTGAGAATGTAATAATGCGAAATCTCTTGGTTGGGGATTGGAGAAGAGATTATGAATTAAACCTTTGGGATGCAAGTTCCCTCAATACAACATCGAAGATTTTAAGCACTTGAAAAGGGGCATCAGCTTGTTTCCCAGCGAGAAAATTGTGCAACTGAGCCATGTCTGCCTGAGCTGAAAACTTGATTGTGACACTAAATCGACGCTCCCTAACATGATATAATCAACAACGTTTTAACTAACTAAGATCCATTCGACGAGAAATAATGCATATATAGCAATTAACTAACTAACTAACTTACTTTGTGATGCCACTCCACTCATCATCATCAGCCAGAGTTATGATAAAGTCTTTTGTGTTAAAAGGGAGCAATCCAGCTGTGTACAGCATTCGCCTCCCATCATACACCGGAAGCCTATTCCCCAGCTCGGTTTCTTTGTGGCGTTTTACCAACTCAGTCATGATAGCTTTGTTCAATCGAGTGGAATTAATTTCCGGGCTAAACTTAACCTGTATTCGAACACAAAAAAATTGTAAGAACTTAACTCGAATTAATGCACCCGAGAAATTAAACCAACAATGGCTTACAGTATACTGGCTTAAGTTCCTATCGGATAGCTCAGCGACGAAGTGATTGGCCTTCACAATACATTTGGTCCCCAATTGGCCATAGCCAGGCCTAGTGGGGAAAGAAAGCCTCCGGTCAGACGAAGAAGAAGGGGGATTATTATTATTACCACCTATCTCCAACATCTTTTCCATTTGTACCCCTTTCCCTTTCCTCCTTCCCCTTCTCCTCTTGGCTTCTTCTTCACCATCGCATCTCGACAAGATTCGAGACACAGAATTCTGATTCCTCGACTCCTGCAATGGAGTTCTGGAGATCACATGCTTTTCCTCAGGCTCTTTCATCTGCCACTGAGGCATTTCCTATGATCTTGTGAATCTCTGATCTGATGTGCCCTTCACACCAAAAATTAATTGCATTCAGAAGCTAAAGAATATGGTAGTAAGACAAAGAAATGCAATAATAAAAAAGAATCATAGGACAAATAAAAAAACACAGATGCAAAAGGAATAGGATAGAAAGAATCAAATCTCTATATGACACGCTTCTGTCGCAGCACTGTTTTCCCCCTGAAAAGGTTTACACCAAAAGTAAAAAGAGCCATGCAACCATGCAGATCCCAGTAGGCAATAACAAACAAGAATCCAAAACCCCAAAAAAAATAAAATCAAAATCTTCACAGTAAAATTACTGTGTATATATAGGAAGTTAAGTTTTAAACATTTGAAAACACCTGAGGTGGTGGGATGAAGGGACAGAAGTGAATGTCTCCTTAATGCTAACGAACTAAATCTTCAATGGCGTGTCAATGTCAGGAAGAACAGATGACGACAGAATCCCATACGTTACTTACCCTGTTCTTCTTTTGTTTTTAACCCCCCCCCCCCACCCCCCACCCCCCACCCCCATTGAGGTCCGTGAACAATGCAAGAACTTCTGGACTTCTGCAACATCCTCCGGTCAATAATCAGAAATTTTTTGGTTGGTTTCTTGTACCCATCCACTACCAGAATCAAAGTTGGGATCTTTTCTTTAGAAAAGAATTCTTCATTGGCCAAATGAGAAGAAAGAAGAACAAAAGTAAATACTGTAAAACAAATCCCAATCAAAGCATGAAGGGTGGGTGGGCAAGCAAAAGGTACTAAGAACCTTAAATGACAAGAATAAGTCTTGAATGATCTTAATCAAGCAGCAGAAAGCCAGAAATTGTGGGTCATAATTTTTTTTTAAAAAAAAAAATTAAGGTACAGTAAAAAGCTGGAGACTGTGAACTAAGATTGACAGGAGAGCAATTAATGTTGGAGGGCTAGTGCCAGAAAGGTAAAATTCCTGGGCTGAGAGCTATGGCAGGAGAGGATTTTTAACTACTACTAACTGCAACCCAGAGGTAATTTCAAGAAGACAACAGGATTACTGTGTGAAAAATAAATAAATTACTGTGTGAAAAAATGGAGGGTTTGAGATTCAAGGTGGTTCACACATGATAGGGATGTCTCATAACTCACTGCCAGAATGGTTTCACCATAACGGTCCAAGTGGTTGGCTCTGGATTCAATGTTGGTGGATGTGATTTCTTGCCTAATTTCAGAAATATACACCTCTCATTAAACCACATCACTCACTATATTACTGTACTCTCATTTATATCACTTCAAGAATTCTCATTTATATCACTTCAAGAATTCAATCAAAATTGTGCAATTAATTCTCACACTCTCAGATGAAGCTACCTCCTTCTAAGTAATTGCTCTCATCTGCTTCTTGGGGTAATACTATATTACCATGGAGTATTTGCTAAAAATCTCTTTTACCAGACAATTTTCTTTTTACCATAATCAAGTATTAACTTATATCTAGTATACTCAGGTATAACATATCTAGTAGACTTTTTATCCACATCAAATATTAGTCCTCCTACATACTAGGGCGTACCTTATTGAGATATGAAAACTTTGAATTGAGAGAATTTCACCTTTTGTAAGCAAGATATAACATATATGGTTGTACATCCAATAATACTATTGGTATCATACAAAAATCATATATACAATTATGCATAATGAATTCTATATTACTTTTTTTGGATCAATAGGGAGGGGGACACCGGTAGATCTAATTCTATATTACTTGTTACAAACAAGTCCTTTTACGTGCGATATACATAAATAAATGTTCAATGTTAATGCTAATGTTAAAATTATAGTTGTATTGAAGCAACTTTTTTTAAATAGTAGTATACAAATTTGTAAAATTCATATTATATTAAAAAGTATAGTTAATAATTTGGGTAATTGTTATGGAATGATTAACAATTGTTAAAGTAAGATTTTTAGATACAGTAATTGATTAAATATAATTATGATAATATTTAATGTATATTAACAAATTGATTTAATTACCGATTTGGTCCCTCGACTATGAGGATTTCACCAATTTAGTTCTCCACTTTCAAAATTTCTCAATATAGTCCCCGACTATGCTTTTTTTTTTTTTTTTTTTATTTTTTTTTTTTTATTACCTGAAGTGGTCCTTACCGTTAAACATCCATTAACTCAGGACCAAATTGGTAATTTTACTATAGTCAATGGACCATTTCTGTAATTATCTTTCAGAGAAAATGGTGCATGTGATGACCGAAATGGTCCCTTGACTATAGCAAAATTACCAATTTGGTCCTGAGTTAACGGATGTCTAATGGTTAGGACCATTTCAGGTAAAAAAAGCATAGTCGGGGACTAAATTGAGGAATTCTGAAACTCGAGAACCAGATTGGTGAAATCCTCATAGTCGATGACCAAATTAGTTATTAACTTTAACTCTAACAAATTTAACAGTGTAAGGCCAACTTTGTCTTATAAAAATAATAGTACAACATTTGTAGCGTAATGTACCACTCAACAAGTATAGAAATATAAAAAAAAAAAAAAATAATAATAATAATAATAATAATAATAAATAGCTTCAAAGCAGCGTTTGAAAGTGGATGGACTTCTTCCTACTACTGTGATGGCCGGGCACCACTAAAGACAAGCAAACAAGTTTTGGGGGAAAAGGAAGCCAAAAAAGTGATGAGAATTGCAGCTTTTCTTTTAGCACCCACCACTCAATTCACCACAAATTTCTTAAACTCCACGATTTTGAGACAATAGACTTAAGTTTAAATCTGGGTACTAGACTCGGCTCTTCACCAGCTTCTATCTAACAATTCTTTAGCTACCTGATGTTGAACTTAACCCTTCATCGACTTCCACCTAACAATTCTCTCTCTCCCTCTCTCCAGCACCCTGCTAGTCTTAACTACACAGTTTTTACTCGTGACTTGACTCTGATATTATTTACTAGGATCAAACACTTACTATATGGTAAGTCCAGCACCTTGCATCTCGAAATCTGAATGCAGATAGAGGAAAAAGCAAATAGTCGAAATGGTGTGGGTAGGGAACAATGATTCATTGACCAATAAAGGATGGGGCTTTGGTGAAAACGACGACCCACTGCAAAGCTCAAAGTTTATTCTCTCTACATTATCACTCCACTCAATGCTACATACCATTTGTTTGGCCTTTAAATTTTATTGTACAGAGACTGCACCGTTGCTGCGCCACCACTTTAGAGCGGAGACCACCACAAACACTACCTATTCCATTTTAACTATTCTGTCCTGCCAAAACTACTCATAAATTACTCTTCCTACCTATCTAACATTTATATTTGTAGTGTTGTGGCCTGGGCATTAAAGAAAGGGGGCTGGCTGGGTATCAGTTTTCACCCACTCCCAATTTTGTATATTAGACTTTATGATTTACATATTACACTTGATCATATCATATCGGTACTTGTAAGCTAAGTTAATATGTACTTGTGGTGTGTCAATTTGACAAATTCTTATTTTATCTTTTAAGTCTATCAACTTTTTTTGAAACAAACGAAACAGACTTCATTAAGAATTCCAAAAGCAGCAATACAAGCCGGTGGGATAATAGCTCACGACTTAGAGACAGACGAAGAACCAATTGTTCGAGCCAATTCGTGAGCCACGTGATTCGCTGTTAAGTCTATCAACTTAATTGACTACTTGTATAATTTTAATATAATATTTATAGTTCATGTTTTAGTGTGTAAGTTTTAATTTACGGGAAAGACCATTACTCAAGGTACATTTTGAATAAAATTTATCTTGTGATTTTAGTGACAAAGGTAATCTAAGATTATACCTAGTTAGGAAATGGGGGTAATCACATTACCGCCACATCAGATTTGAAGTAATATAATTACCTAGATAATCTAAGATCCATGACCATGGTTCACACAATAATGATTAGATCTTGTGATCGATGAGTCATAAAAGATAGAAATTTAAAAACTCCATCAAAGTAGATTGAAAACCTTGATCAAATAGTAGATTTTTTTAAAGGGAAATAGTAGATTTAAAATTTCTTAATATAAACTCAACTTATTACGTGCACTACAAATAACCAATCTTAGTGACTAGTGCCAACAAGTTTTGACTAAACAACTAATTATTATTAATCTTAAAGCAATAAAATTTGAACTCAAATTTAACCTAACTTAATATATAATAAAAAATATTTTGTAAATATATTTTTTGAGTACTACTAACTCTGTTACAATGCAGTATTTGTTCATAACTACTTCCTCAGCCTACCGAAGCACAAAGTGTTAATATCACCCCATTGAAGCTCGAACTCATGACTTTCCATATATAAATATATACATATATACATATACATTAAAGTAAGTTTTGAATTTTATATATATTATTCTACATAAATATATATATAAAATAAGAACAACTCGACTAATTTAAACTCGTGAATTTATTTCAAAAAGAAAAAGACTAAACTCGTAAACTGATTGAACATCGTATCAAAATACTAAGATTCTATCGTTTGACTCAACATTAATGACTCATTTAGTTCAATGAAAAAACATTAAGAATGAATTGAATTTAAATTTCATAAAAAGAATTACTTGAAATATCGATTCTATTAGTTGGTTAAAGAATCAAATGCTCCTACAGAATAAAGATATTTGAGCATAATACAGGAATTTAAATTGTATTTTTTTTCTAAAAAAATGTGAAAAATAAAATACCAAACGGTCAATTTACTGAATTCATTTCCCTCAATTTTGAGATATTCTTTTTCCATAAAATGTTAGACTTCTTCCAAAAGGCTGGATCCCTAATCCCAAAACCCCCCACATCTCAGCTTGACAAAGTATTTGGGAAGATATAATTAGTTACAATGACCCAATGGCTCATTAGACATGGTCAAATGTCGGTGCGCACAAAAAATCTATCTACTTTGACAATATATATACGAGTGAGACAAGATTCAAAGTAAGAAATGATGTTGGGAGAGTGGGGGTCCTCTAGCTATCTGTCGTTTGTTGCGTGGCTGGTAGACTAAAAGGAAATATGCAAAGTGGTGAAGATAGAAAGCACAAAGATTTGGTCACACCGTACCCATAGTCCCATAGTTTAAACAACTAACCACCCACCCACCCATCACGTGTATGGGTGGGTAAAGTCAATAAATGCAAAGACAAAGAGGAAAAAACACTAAAGAATATTTTGCTGTAAATTCCCTTCCCTTCTCGTCGATCTGTCCATTCCCAACAACTAAAATAAGGCCCGCCCAGAACCAAACGCCAAAACACACACCCAAACCCCAATCGCAATTATGAGAATGAGAATGAGATTGAGATTGTACGCACACTATCCACCAACACTTCACACACCCGCCCCCAAACCATGCTCACAAAAGACGAAATTTCTCCTCCCAAAACTCCCACATCTCAACACGACAAAATTTTTTGAGAAAGTAAATTAAGATGACTTAGTGGTCTATTAGGCGGGACTGTGAAAGAATCAGTATTTGGTACCTATAAGGAGCTGAGTCTAGAGTAAATCTCACATTATGACGGTCAGGCTCAATCCACACTCCCAAACCAAACCCTATATATATCTATCTAAAAAATATTGTATTGCATCTGAGGGTCCCCACGGACCCTTTCGAAGTTTTTGGTGAATGATCGTAACAGAGTTTTGAACTTTTGTAAATTAATCAACTTGAGTTATGTCTGGAACTGACCAAACCCTAAATGGCCCTTATTATTATTATTATATATCACTTCTGCATGCTATTACTCTCCCCCTTCTTAAAGGTCTGCATCCAGCCGACCCCTCAATCCCTATTCCCAATCCCTAAATTCAAACAAGTAAATGCATGTCTACCCCAACACACTCACCAACTTTAAAACTTATTGCTGCAATAATTTTTACGGTTTTCTGTCTTGTACGTACTCCTTTGATGACTCACCCCAAGCCCCCAAGTTTTATTTTTTTTTTCTACTAACTGAAAATTTTTTCATAAAAATAAAAAATCGAAAAAAAACACACAAAAAAAAAATATTATTGTACCACAGAATCTAATGTAATGTAAAATGTTGCAGAAGGATAAAGCCAAAGGAGAGAAAATACCTTGTGAATTACGTAATCTTTAGCTTGTGATCCTTTGCGAACCAACTTGAATGCTATGTTTCTTCCCTGACGATCATTAACTGAAGCTCAGCAGCCCTGTCTCTACAAACCAAACATTATATATTATTATTATATTTGTTTTAGGTACTCTATATAGGGAGGCTATATATAAATATATATGCCGTATGTACTGTATGATCTAAAGGTTAGATCTTGAAGTGCATATCAGAGTTGTTGTTGTTGTAAGGCTAGGCTAGATTTTCATGCAAAATCTGAAGCTAAAAATTGAATGAAGGTAATAAAAGGGAAGGGGGCTAGACAGATAGCTAGCTAGTTTAGGAGGTTGAGAGTTTACCTACCCAAGTGCATGCCTCAAAGATTCGAGAATAATTATGATGGAAATGAAGGGTGCTTTGAACATGAAAAGGTGTTAAAAAGGGGCAACTCAAATGCTCCAAGATGTGAGCTTTTTGGGGCATCAAAAGAAGTTATTACTACTTATTTAACTTTGGGGAAAAAACAAGGAATTTTTTTGGTCACTTAAAATATATATATGGACTTGAAAACAGTGACAGCAAGCTAAGCAAAAGAGCAAAAATGAAGCCTTTTTCCCTTTACCAGTTCAGTGCAACAAAATGCGAGTCTTGGAAGTGTTTGAGAATACCAAAGAGTACAGTATAATAATAGAGGAATCAAGAAATTAAAGCAAGCTAAGCTTAATTATAATAAGACGTCACACTTTATATTGGATAAAATTGTATTATATTATTTTTCATGTGCTTTTGTCGTAATAAGAAATACAATTTTACTAGACACGACACACCACCGCAACGACGGGACTGCTAAAGTTCCCATGTTTTCAATAGAGTAATAATACATCTAATCCCACTTGGTAAAGGTCCTATTACATTGTCAGTATGTTATTAAGCTGTTATGTGTACAAGCTAAGACTAAGACTATGAGAAAAGAAAAAAAGAAAACTTGAAAATTCAAAGCTTTAAAGAAACTTGCCTTAGTTATATATATATACACTGAGTAAAGAAGAAGGAAAGGAATATAAAAACCAAGGGATCACAGCCTTCAAGGAGAAAAGAGAACTTTCATGGAAAGAAAGAAAGAGAGAGAGAGAGAGAGAGAGAGAGAGAGAGAGAAGGGCTTTAAGCGTGCAGTACAGAAAATGGTTATATATGTTTGCAGGCTTTAATTAAACTGTTTAATTAATTAATTACATAAAAAAGTATAATTTTGTTCTTCGCAAAAAAACAATTAAGAGCGAAATGAAAGGGGGGAATAAAGAAAAGAAAAGAAAAGAAGAGAAAGAATAATGGTGTAAACAAGTAAGATTCCATATATACTCACTCACCCATCATCACATCATCAGACTCAGTGCTCTTCTTTTTGCAGCTCGGATAGATGGGATCTGAATCTTTATATATTGCGTTCAGATTGCATGAGTTGTTTATTCGCCGGAAGAGCTGTCGGAAAATTTTGTGAGTGGTGGAGGGTTGGTGGCCTGGGCCGCTGCGCTGCGGGTAGTTGATTTTTTTGACTGTTAGAACTAAGTGATAAGGTGTATGGGAAGTGATCAAAGTAATGGTTGTGTGTTTTTGCCAGGACTGCGATGTCGTAGCTAACTCCCTACATATATATACTAGGAAAACATACATATGGAGTAATGTGTTTTGGTTAAAATAGAAATAAAATTCAAATAGGCTACTCAACTGCATACCATGGAACCATGTCCACCTTGTAAGGTGGACACGGTTCCAAAATTGTTCAAAATTGTGAATATAGAGTTCAAAAATTATGAACATAGAGTTATAGACATATAATTCTGTAATTGTGAATATAGAATTTAATAATTGTGAATATGAAGTTCAAAAATTATGAACATAGAGTTTTATAATTATGAACATAGAATTCTGTAATTGTGAATATAGAGTTCAATAATTGTGACTATGAAGTTCAAAAATTATGACCATAGAGTTTTATAATTATAAAGTATAAACATAGAACCGTGTCCACATTGTAATGTGCACAATTCCAAGGCATAACAATCCACCAAAATACAATTGGATCCCTGAACAACACAAACTCGTGCAATTAGACCCAAAATGACCTGTTTACTCGAAATTATGCTGATATGCCGGTTACCAATTTTAAAAGTAATATTTTAAAATAAATTTAAATAAAATAATTAATTAAAAAAAAAAAAAAAAAAACTAAAACGGCCGGCTTTGTCCCCCCGGCCATGGAGACGAAGTTGCCCGCTGGTTTTTTTTTTTTTTTTTTTTTTTTTTTTTTTTTTATAAAAAAATTTAATTAATTATTTGTATTTAAATTTATTTTACAATATTATTTTTAAAATTGGTAAGGTGGATAGCTAATAGATGTTAACTTTTAGTATATTGAATGTTCATTTGTAATGTATTTTAAGTGATATACTAAAAATGAATAATTAAAAAATGAACTGATAGTATATTAAAAATGAACATGTATATCAGTGATCCAATTTATAATGTGGACTATGGTTCATGGTATTATAATTGCTTTCTTTATTTAGTTGGCTTTTTAACTTAATAACATCAATGAGGATGCTAGACAATACAATATGCAGAAAGTGAAACATTTTCCTTACAAAAGTATCATCTCCAAATTAAAGTTCCTTTTCGGCATTGAATTCCCAATAAATAAATAAATAAATAAATAAATAAATAAATAAATAAATATATATATATATATATATATATATATCAAGTTTTTAAATTTGATTATTATATACCATATATATATATATATATATATATATATATATATATATATATATATCAAGTTTTTAAATTTGATTATTATATACCACGTTTGAAAATTTTTGCATGATTTTATTTTTTATTAAAAAACAAAACTCAAATTTATATGGATTTGACACAATGTTTCATAGATAGCGCCATAGCGCGCTAATGCAAAGGTATTAGGTTTATTGTTAACTAATAGACAAATTATCGGATTTCAAAAAAAAAAAAAAAAAAAAACAAAAGACAAGTTATCAATGTGATTATATTGTTCCATACATTTGTCATGATTTTTTTATTTTTTTTTTTGGATTATAATACATGCATAATCTGAAACTCCTTATGGATAATATTATATAATAATAAGTAAATGTGAGACACTTGCATGAGTTGTTTACTAGCAACAATATAAATTATAATGGAAATGTTTTATACTATGGTTAAAAAAAAAAAGCACGCAAGTATACAACCATTCAAAAAAATAGGTACATAGATTAAAGTTATTACATCAATAGACCATGAAATAATTTTAAATTACATTATACGTACTTTCATTTTACTCTATACTCTTGTCCCAAAGGTTGAATCCTCAACCCTAAAGGTCCCCACACTCTGACCGAGAAAACATGTTATATTGATTGATAATTAGTATTAGAAACAATTCACTTTTTTTTAATATCTTTTTATTATTTTTTTCCGACACACACGTACACACATACGCACGTGCGCGCACACCCCTTGATCGAATAAACCAAACAATACACAACTATTGTTTTCCAAGGATAACCTTTACACGGCTAAAACAATGTGAAAATTAAACCACCGTATAACACTACGCAAATCGGCAGCCTAGTTCCACTAACCACCGCATAACACTACCCAAATTGGCAGCCTACTTCCGTCAACCACCACAAATTTTGGCACTCAACTCCCTCCAGCAACTAGCCAAAAGTCTCTTCCATTAAAGGTGGTCTGGCACAAGCACTTTATGTTCAGATGACGACACTTTTGTGACTCTCCTTAATTGAGGGAAGGTTACATAACTGAACCTGGCTCTGAACTACAACAGATAGAGGAAGTATAGAACGAACATATATTACCTTCTAATAATAGAGTTTATAGTACTCAAAATAATTTAATATATGGAATGTACCATACACGTACACCTAAAACATTTTTTGTTTTTGAACTATATAGTCTTGTAAGTTATTAAAAGAGTAAATACCTAAAATGGTCCCTTGACTATAGGTAAATTCACAAATTGGTCATTGACTTTCAATTTTAACCAATTAAGTCCTTAACTTTGCAATTTTAACACGATTTGGTCCTCCGTCTATTTGACCGTTTGTTGACTGTGATTTTTGAGGATATATATATATGTAATTCATGGTCCATCGTCGATTTTTTAAGGTTCCGGTTGTATTTTCAGACCGCACTGTTACATTTGAATCCACCGCCGAAAGCAATCTGCCAAATCCTGTCGCCTTTCTTCATCCTCCATTTGGATTCAATGTAGTTGAGTTCGTACCAGAGTGAAGAAGACAACGTGTTTCCGAACCGGTGCAGCGTCATCCTGGAGGCCTCCATGTGCTCCGGTGAGAGCTGCGGGTATTTCTGGAAACCGTCAATGACGGCGCGGGCGCGGGCGTTAATGCAGAAGTGTCCGAATGACCAAATCGTGTTAAAATTGTAAAGTTAAGGACTTAATTGGTTAAAATTGAAAGCCGAGGACCAATTTGTGAATTTAGCTATAGTTGAGAGACCATTTTGGGTATTTACTCTTATTAAAATTTTGAGAACACATGCACTTCATTTCTTGAATCAATCAGTCATGACTAACTATATGCATGAGTACTTGCAATATATATGGCTTAATAATCTAGAGAGAAGACCATAAAATCCACACCCTTCCATAGGACCATTATATATCATATCATTGGGTTTAATCATAATATAATTAAGATCATACTTACACACGTAGTACAATAATAATAATTGTACAAGAATCAAAATTGAGAGACTAAAATTTGTCACAAAACATGATGAAAACCCAGACAAAGTTGTGGTAGTAATGCATGCAAGCTCACTAGACACCACAGATACCTTAAAAAGAGATGCTACCTGTGAAGATCTGATCTTTGTTGGTACTCTTTTTCATAATGGTTTTAAAAGGAGTGAAGCTTTATAAAAAATTTCAACTCCTCAATGATAACAAAATCGAGTGAAAGATGAACGACTATTTTTTTTATTTTTTTTTTATTTTAAATTTTATTATCTGGCTTCCCTTTCCAGAAAGGAGACAAAACTACAAAAGATTGGTTGCTGGAGATTGGATCCCACCATGGATGGGCATGCATATTCAAGATCATGTTTTTCACTTTTTTTCTTTTCTTTTTAAATGTGAGCTGAGAATTATGGTGATTAGACCTAAGTGGTTGAAAGCTATTTTGTCACTTGGTTATCATATCATATCATATGTGATATATAGATGCTGCTGCAAATAAAAGCACAAGCAAAAAAGGGAAAGAGGGGCATGCAATATAATGCATGAATTTGTACACATAAAAAAGTAGCAATTTATCCCTCTTTTTCACCTATCTGATCTTCTTTAATTTAGATGTTCAACATTCCTTTTGCTCTCATCATCAGATCACTGTACGTACTATCATGAGCATTGCACGTTGTGCTTATGAAAAAACCCATCATTAGACTTTTGACATTAGCAAAAGATTATTGTGTTGATGATGATGATGATGATGATGATGGGAGAGGGATCAGATCCGAGTGATGAGTGGATGGTTTATGAATTATGATGATGGGGTAAATAATGAGCTGATGAGGCCTAGGTTGCATGCCCCTTTTCCTCTTTTCTTGAGTTGGGATCAGATCAACATGGTAAGCCACTTACTTAGCTACAGTATTGTCTTTTAAAGAAAGGCAACGCATTTTAATTTGATCCTATTGCCCAACACTTTTTAGATGGAGCAGATACACCATATAATAAGTTTAATCAGATGTATGTGAATATTTATACCAAAATTAAGGTTTTGGTTCGAGTGGGATGGGAGGGATTTGAAGTACAATCGAAACTCGATTGAATTAGTTTTATCTTTCAGAATGAAGATATTGGTATGAAAAAAAAAATGTAGACATCTATGATAGATCTATGTACTCTAAGTAAAGATGAGAATTAAGGCTATATTTGGCAAGTCTAGTTGAAAGTTGAAAATTAGTTAAAAATTGAAAAGTTATAAGGTAGAAGCGGAAAAATGAGAGTTGTTAAGTTAATTAATTTTTACTTAAAATAATTCTTTGTTCAAACCAAAATAATCATGATTGGGATTATTTTGGTTAACAATTGCATAATTGAGGGTGAAATTGAGCAAATTTAGAAGTTGAGGACGACCAAAATGGTGAAATCCTAATATATAGTCGAGGGATCAAATCGGGTATTAACTCTTATTTAAAATATTGGTTGAGTCATCTTGAAGATCTAGGCATGTTCTAAGGTTGGGTAACTACGATGGTTTGAGGTAATTAATTTTGTTGAAATATATTTCACTATTGACACGGTTCCAAAACTGTTCATAATTACAAACATATAGTTCAAAAATTATGAACATATAGTTCTATAATTATGAATATAGAGTTGTGAACATAATTATGAACATATAGTTCTGTAATTATGAATATAGATATTCAATATTTGTGAATATGAAGTTCAAAAATTATGAATATATAGCTTTATAATTATGAAAATATAGTTAAGGAATTATGAACATAAAGTTATGTAATTGTTAATATAGAGTTCAATAATTATGAATATGAAGTTCAAAAATTATGAATATATAGCTTTATAAAGATGAACACGGTTCCGCAGCATAACGATTGGTCTCCACATCGTGTTATTCTTCTTTTTAAAGCAAGGCAAAGCTTGAATTAAATTAAGCCATAAATAATGTTAGGAGGGACATGGTCTCAGTTCATTTACCTGGAAAGATAAATTTACGAATAGAATGATTTGCTGCTAGACTTGTTGTACAAAGAACCAGCCAGCCTGAGAAACGGCTGAAACGGCTAATGTATAAGCTAAAACATTTGCAGATTTAGGAACAACGTAAATAAACCAATCCAAAGAAGTAGACCAAGTAGTCCTGCAGTCATCAACTATCAAACCAACATACGAACGAACCGGAGCGTGTGAAGAAAGTATATTCCGAAGCTCCAATCGTTATGCCATGGAACCGTGTTCACCATTCATGGTGAACACGGTTCCAACGCTGTTAGTACACCGTTATCTTTTTTTTTTTTTTTTTTTTTTTTTTTAATTGCGTGATTTTTCTTCTCAATTTTCACATTTCGCGGTTTCACTTTAATTTGAGGTGAGCAATGATTTCGGACATTCATAAATTATGAATTCATGCCTGCACATTCACTTTGGAACCATGCCTACACATTCCCGTCTGAAATCACGGACATTCATAAATTATGAATCCATGCCTGCACATTCACTTTGGAACCATGCCTACACATTCACTTTGGAACCATGAGATTATGAATTTTCTGTTATAAGATTATGAATTTTCAGTTATGAGATTATGAATTTTCAGTTATGGGATTATGAATTTTTTGTTAAGAGATTATGAATTTTCTGTTATGAGATTATGAATTTTCTGTTATGAAATTATGAATTTTCTGTTATGAGATTATGAATCTACATTACATTCATAATCTCATAATAGAAAATTCATAATTTAATAAATATTTTACTTTTATGCGATTATGAATTTTCTGTTATGAGATTATGAATTTTCATTACATTCATAATCTCATAACAGAAAATTCATAATTTGATCAAACGCGCGCCGTTAACTCCACATCCGCGATTTTTTATTTTTATTTTTTGATAAAAATGACGTCGTTTGGACTTGTGTTCACCATTCAGGGTGAACACGTTTCTAGGGCATAATTTGCGTCCGAAGCTCCCCACATCGTGTTATTCAAATATGTGACAAGTGAAGAATTCAGGCCCTTTTAAAACCGAAAATGTCAAAAGCCCAAAATTCATTTGATGGACTCGGGCTGCAGTGTGGCCCAATAAACTAGTAAAATTTTTTTTTCTGAAGATAATAAACTAGTAAATTACCTTTCAAAAAAAAAAAAAAAACTAGTAAATTAAGACAGGAAATTTTAGGTGCGGTGTGGAGCACTCACTAGAAGCGGCGAAGATGACGATTGACGACGAGAGCTCGATTTACGTTGGAGGCCTCCCGTACAGTGCCACCGAAGAAACTCTCCGGCAAGTCTTCAATATATACGGTTCAGTCGTCGACGTCAAGGTCCCCCCTCCCACTCTCTTTGCTCTCCTGTATACACTCACGCGCATACGCTTAGGCTTATTCTTAGGGTTTAATTTTAAATTACCCGCTCTTCTATTGAATTAACTATAATTATCTTTTAATTTTCGTTTCAAATTCACACTTTTCCTCGTCAAAGGCAATGTTCTAAATCCAGTGGCCTTTATTTCTTTATTTCATCACTTTAATTTCTATTAGTTGTAGCTGCAATTTTTTTTTTTTTACATTTCAATTGGCTGAAATGGTTAGTGTTGGTATTAGGGAAGACGGTGAAGCTTGAAAGTCTGAGTTTACTCTCTGCTTGCATAATACAAATTCTAGAATTAAAATGCATAAAAGAAGCATAAAATGACTTTAACCACATGGTGGCTTGGTTATTATTTGATTGAACTGTGAAACTCAGGTTCTGTTCTTACTGTTATAGTAAGAACTAAGAAGTCTGGTTGTCTGATGTTTATAGTACAGTAAAGTAAACTGTTAGCTATAAAAGTATATCTGTTATCCAGCTACTATGGAATTTATTCAATTTCTTTGTATAAATGAATTAGCTTTTTACTTTAATTGTGGAGTGTGCTTTGTAGCATTCTGGTAGTAGTAGTTATTCAAGAGCCAATTCGGTTTATTACTGTGATTGGTTTAAACCCATTTCTGGAGAGTGGCCTGTTGCATATTTTGTGTTTTTGGTTGTAAAAACCATGTATGATCTATTTGTCTTCCATAACTCTTTCTGTTTATTTAATATTTCTATGCAAGATATATCCTGTTAAATGCATTTTGCATGTTTGATTTCCAGATAATTAATGACCATAATGTTAGGGGTAAGTGTTATGGATTCGTCACCTTCGCAAGTCCTCGATCTGCCCAACAGGCTATAAATGATATGGATGGAAAGGTATATCTTTATGTTGTTTGACTACTGATTATTCCTTAATATTTTAATTATTGTTGGTTTATCTGAGTAATTTTTTTAAAAATAATATTATTTCTCTTCAATTCATTCATTCTTGAACTTTTCCTAGACCATTGATGGAAGGTCTGTAAGAGTAAATGAAGTCAAGACCAGAGGTGGCAGGCCAAATTTTGGTCCTCAGAGTTTTCATCATCACACTAAGAGAGGGTTGGATGGTGATAAAGACGGCTGGGACATAGAAGGTGATTATGATTATGATAGACTTAGGGATGGACATAAGGATCGGTCTCGAGACCGCACTCATAACAGTAGAGGATACCAACGAATACATAATCAGGACCGAGAAAGAGATTATAATGTTGATAGAGATAGATCTCAAGACTACAGAAGAGACATGGTGGATTTTCAACGAGAATATCAAAGTAATCACGGTGACAGCTCTGAAAGATACAGAGATCAACGTAGAAAGCGGCAAAAGTATGATGATAATCATGAAAACAGAGACAGGGATCTAATTTCTAAGTTACCTAATGGGTATGATACCCTTTTGCACATTTGTATGGTGCAACTGATTAGCACAATAATAAGTGGTATTTTTTTTTCACAAAGTTATAGGAGCTTTTTGGCAACCTTATTTGTAAAAATTTTAGAATAAAGTATCTTATTTTGATAACTAAATTTTAAGCAGGTCTAATTTAGGTCATCGCAATAATAGAGATCAGTCGGCTGAATCAAGTGAAAATAATCATGATCAGGTATGTTTATTGTAGTTTCAAACAGCTTCCTGCTTTTATTACGTGCAGTTTAGCATACTTAGCTAATTAATATATATTCGTACCTTTATTCAGGCGGAAAAACAACTGGAGGTTTCAAATAGAATGCTTGAAGAACTTCAAAATGAGGTATATGTTCACTTAGTGCTTATACTGATGGTTAAGATTGCTAGTCCCAGAAATGATTGAACCAATTAAGTACAAGGGTTTGATTTTGCTCCATCTAAGTATGTTATCCTTGATTATGTGTATCCTGTTTGGCCTTTTCTATGAGAAGGGAATACCAGAACTAAAACACTTATTTCCTTTTATTTAAGTTGAATCTGTTGCTTCATATATGTAGAGCTGTCAAAACGGGCCAGCCCGTCTCGGGTTATGCCCAACCTGTTTTTTATACGGGTTGGGATTTTACAACCCAACCCGTGGTCTGACTGGCTGGCGGGCTAAATGGGCCAGCCCTCCAGCCCATCCTAAAATTTAAAAAATCATATTAAATAAATATAATATATGAAATATGAATATATGATTTATTTTATTGATTTATATCAATTATCATTTATCAAACAAAATTGGTACATTACATTTTACTCCGTATATTTTTACACAAATAACCAAATATTTACACAATTACACAAAATTAGTACATAAAAATTTAAAATGTTCTAATTCATTCAAGTTCCAACTTCCATTCTTCCAACACAATGAGTAACTGTTGTGTTCTCACGTCACGGGCCAGAAAACATAAGGAAAATTGAATAGAGAATAACAATTGGAAAATAAAGAGAAGAAAACACTGGGTTTGCTTGAGACCCAAAACTCCCTTAGACCCAATTTGGGATTCAATTTCTGCTTCCATTATTCTCAATAATACTCCCTTTTTATAGGGTAAAATACAACTCATAGAATGGCTAAATAAGCTAAGTAATCTGCTGAAATCTTCTAGTTTATTTAGAGTAACTATTTAGTAATTTCTAAATAACTATTTATTAGTTTCTAAATAACTATTTAGTAATTTATTAATATCTAAACTATGTAATATAATAAAATAAGACTTCCTAAAATCCTGGTCCCAAGCATGTATTATTACTCCCCTCTTGGACCACAAGCTTGTCCTCAAGCTTGATAACCTCGTGCAGCCATAGCCAACACCTCCCACGATCGAATGGCCTCCTCAAAAGATGTACAAATGGAAGAACCTCAACTGGCATTCTACATATCAATGGAGGAGCAAACAGTGGTGAGGAAGACCCCAAACTTGGACATCCTCCTTTGAAGGATTTAGTTGGAACAGCAACATTGGATGATGAGAGAGACACCAAAGATGAAGGCTCACCAATACCGTACAACACAACCCTTAAATGAGATGGGGTTGGAGAGTGGTGAAATAACCCTCCCACGCATAGGACGGTTTTTGGAAAGGGCACAACCTCAATTTCAGTAGAGTCAACCGCCTTTTGTGTTGAATCAACATGAGGTTGATCGACTGAAACGTTGGCTTGCATCGGCACTATCTCCACATGTGGGTGGTCAACAATGATTGTTGATGATTCAAGTGAAGTAGCCTCATCCTTTGTTTGCTGAATTTTGGAGAGAATCGGCGGACGCAAGTCCTTCAGGTCAGCGGAAAGTTTGCGTAAAACTTTGTCTAAGTGTTTCAACACAGTCGCTATTTCTGTGAGAGCTTCAAACTCCGACTGAGTGATGCCCATGACGCCGGCAACGGAACCAATGTTGTGTTCTCACGTCACGGGCCAGAAAACATAAGGAGAATTGAATAGAGAATAACAATTGGAAAATAAAGAGAAGAAAACACTGGGTTTGCTTGAGACCCAAAACTCCCTTAGACCCAATTTGGGATTCAATTTCTGCTTCCATTATTCTCAATAATACTCCCTTTTTATAGGGTAAAATACAACTCATAGAATGGCTAAATAAGCTAAGTAATCTGCTGAAATCTTCTAGTTTATTTAGAGTAACTATTTAGTAATTTCTAAATAACTATTTATTAGTTTCTAAATAACTATTTAGTAATTTATTAATATCTAAACTATGTAATATAATAAAATAAGACTTCCTAAAATCCTGGTCCCAAGCATGTATCAGTAACTAATTACTAAAAATTGTTTAGTGAGAATGTGAGATAATGTTTACCTGGAGCAGTGGAGCTACTGCCGTAGCCCGTATGCCGGAGTGCCGAACGGAGAACTGGAGAAGGGAGAAGCTACTGCCGTATGCCAGAGACGTCGACCGGAGAACTGAGAAGGGATTCTCGAACTGTCAAAACTCAAAAGCCGAGTACAGAGACCGGAGTAGGGTGACTGGGAGAAGGCCAAACTGCCAGTTGCCGTTGTTGATGTAGTGCCGGTCGCTGGTCAGAGTGGTCGCTCTTCCGCTTCAGCCTTCGCAGATCGCAACGACGCAGAGATCAGAGTTGTGGAATACTGGAATTAGGGATTTTAACCTAAACAAAAGGGGTGAGAGACGAGAGAGATAGGGGAGAGAGGGAGACCTGGAAAATGTCTTCCGACTAAAAATCTAGGAAAACGTTTTCCACCAAAATAAGCCTTTTATGTATTGTTCTCTAGAGCCCACATTGCTGGAAGGATTGAGCTCTTCTTGTGAGTAAGCTTAGTTTTCTTGCAACTCAGTTTGAAGTTAACCATTAATGCTTTTCCAGGTACCTCAGATAGAGGAAAGAGTGCAGGAAAAGATGAAGCTGGTATCGGAGTTACAGGAAAAACTCCAGGTTGAGATTTGTTGCTGTAATGTTGAGACTTCTGCTTGTCTTGCATTTCTTCCACTATTTCATTACAGTTCATTTAGTTCTCTAAGCATGCTTTTAAATATAGACTGCATGCATCTTTTGCTTCCATCATATTGTTTGGTGACTACAGAAACTGGAGGATTCACTTAAGGCTGTAAAGAAGCTTAGGTCACAGAGACAGCTGCAAATGTCTAAGGTAATTCCACATATATGGTTTGTTATTCACTGTTGCACATAGAGAACTCTCATTCTTTGCTATGTACAGTTGTACAAAAGTTTTCTCCATGTAAGAGACAGTGGTGAAAGACTTAAAGCTTCTGAACAGGAGCTGCAGGTAGAGACTCTATCTTTTCATAAATGAGATATCCTTTGTTAATTGTATATTTGTTCATTCTCAGTGAAAAGGTTTTTTTGAAAAAATGACTTTTTTCAAACACAATGTATATCCAATATTCATGAAATTCTTCTCTCTTGTGCTAATGGAAATATCATCTCTCATGAAAGGTAAGACAATACTAAAATAGCGAAAACATGTGTGCTTCTATTTTTGTGTGTGGTTTGAAGCTGTCTTAGAACCAAAATGTTTCATATATTTATGTCATGTTACATGGCCAAATAATGAACTTTCACTCTGATTATTGGAGCATGTATGATTTCCAAGATAATTGATGTAAGTTTCTTTCTTATAGTCACTGGTCCACTCAACAATGCTGGAAATGGACTGTGACGATGGTCTGGGTATGAAGGATGTATCCTGAGGATTGGCGATCCCTGAGGGGTCTGAGAATTCAAATTGCTTGACGTTTGTTCTCTCTATCCCTCATGTTCCATGGAAACTGCATGACTTGTATATTTATGTCTCTGAATATGACCAAGGTAGTCCTTTTTTTTGGTCGGCTTTTGTAATATCAAAACTTTTAGTTAGCCTGTAAGACTGTAATGTAGTTGCTATTTGTTACATAGAATTAATTTCACTTTTGGTCCCACGACTTTTGAGTTCTTATCACTTTTGGTGCACAACTTTGAATTTTTTCAATTTTGGTGCCTAACTTTGTTATTTTTATCAGTTTAGGTCCTTCTAGCCAAATTGACGGTAAAATATTTCCAGATTTTATATTTTAGGGGCAAAATCGTCATCCCATGGAAAGATCTTCAATATTTAAACAAAAGAAAAATCATATTAAGAGGAAAAGAAGAGTTTGCCAATGGTCGAAACTATAAATCCCATAGATCTGTCTGGTTTCTGCCCATCTTCCCCATTATTCTCATCATCAAACACCTATAGATATGATTTTACGGTGATCTTGTTTAGATATTGAAGATGTTTCCTTGGGATGAAGATTTTACCCCTAACAATATAAAATCTAACAACATTTCACAGTCAATTTGGCCGAAAGGACCAAAATTGATAAAAATAACAAAGTTAGGCACCAAAATTAAAAAATTTTAAAGTTGTGCACCAAAAGTGATAGCACATCAAAAGTCGTGGGCCGAAAGTGAAATTAATTCTTGTTACATATACATATCTCTGAATGGATCAAAGATGTATGCAGTTGTACGTGCAGATCGATTAACATGAAACTTGTTGTTTTACCTGTATTGATTGTTACAAGGCTTTTAGTCCTGGCATTTTTTGTTATTTGCTGTACTGATCATTATTGGACACTGGTGACATGTCAGGTGTATGAACAGATTGATATGTAGTGAGATTTCAGTGTCTTGTCTTTATTTTCCGATTGTTTTGAGCTGAATCCGGAGTTGTCAAAGATCATTGCCTCACTTGTCGAATCAATTTAGCACCACTGGCACTGCATATCTTCAGAGAACTTACTTTTCTGAAGAAATCGTTCCAAGTTTTCATAGATTGGTGCTGAATTGTAGGCACCTCTTTTGGATGGGATAGCTGGCTTGGAGATTTAAGGCTGTTTCATTCCCAAAGCCAAGGATCGAATCCTTGACCTTTGGTTAAGGATGGATGACTCCCTTCTACTCAACCACACCTTCTCCCTTCTACTCAACCACACCTTCTAAGTTTCAGAGGTGCTCTTTGAATGTGCAACTAGTAGTTGATACTATCCGATCCATACAGATTAATCTTGAATTGTATGCATTTTCTTGCACTTGCATGCAGAGTTTATATATGCAGAGTTGCAGTACGATATATATATATATATATATATATTTGGTTTGGTTTGGTTTGGTTATAAGTTTTCAGAAAAAGGGTCAAATATGCCCATGAGCTTTTGGAAAAAGGGTCAAATTGGCCTTTAAGTTTTATATGAGAAAGCAATTGGACCCAAGAATTTTAAAAAGTTGGTAATTTAATTTATCATTTTGGTGCATTTGGGTCTAATATAATAATTGGTGATTCATTCGGTTAACTGGTGATGAATGATTGCGACTTTTTTATTAACAACATTCAACAAGCCAATAGTCAACGATGGTTATTATGCTATAGGTTATATTTGATTGATTTTTATAATTAAGTGTTTAATTGTAACATTTTAAAGTTCATGAGCTTTTTTTTTTTTTTTTTTTTTTTTTTTTTTTTTTAAGTATGACCATAATTACTGATCTAGGTTCTGACTAGGTTTGGAACAATCTTAAATCACTCAAATCTTAGATTTTTTTTTTACGTTAATATTTATTCTGTAATATTTTACTATTAACTACTACTAAAGTCTTAAAAAGTTTATAATTATTAAGTCTTTAAAAAATAAAAAATACATGAGAGTCTGAGGAGTGCTTAGCAAATTTTTCAACATATGACTATATGAGTGAAGATTAAACTTATAAGCTGTCATTTCTTTCATTGCTAATAATATGGTAAGTTACATACTAATATAATTTGACATGTAAATGGTTAATTCATATATAAAAGGGAAAATAATTTTTGTAGATATAAAGAGAATCGATATAAGAGTTTTCAGATGTCCACTCAATAGAGGTGCTTGCAATTTAACGAAAAAATTAGTCATTGTGTTTGACGGTGAAAACTCTGAGCTACACCCAAAAATATAAGAGTTTCACATATAATTAGACTACAAAGCTTGAGCCCAAAAAAAAAAAAAAAAAAAAAAACTTTTAAAACAAATTAAATGAGGTTTGATATGAATACATATTCCAAGAATATAAACAACTCTTTTCCGGAATAAAAACATATGGGGATTGTACGGGGCCAACATGGCACTTTATGAAATGAAAAAGGATTAAATTTCATGTGACTGCCACTGATAGCGGCATCTCTGCACCTACTATGCATTTTGCATGCCTTGATGCTGTAAATATATATAAAGCTCGCTGGACCATTATATTGCCCAAAACTTGGGAAAACAAATTATAACCAACTTTAGTTTTTGATCGAATACGACGAACAAATTAAATCCCATAATATATATAGATGGTATGCAAGACAAACACCCTCTTTTTATTTATTTATTTATTTTATTATGCCCATATATATATATATATATATATATATATATATATATATATATATATATATATAAGAGTATGATATTATTCTCAAATAATTAATAATGTAATAATAGTTTTAAGGAACTTTGAGGCACAAAGAAAGGTCTTAGGTTAATTAATGATAAAAGCTTTAGGAACATCGAGGTGAGCTTGATCCGGAAGCGGATGTGAATGCTACCAAGGAAGATACTAAATTAATTCTGGTAGGGGTAGGGGAGCTACACTTTTGCTAGGTTGCAACTTGCAAGGATATTATGTCCAAAATGGATATTTAAAAAATCTCTCATATTTTGCGAGCTAGAAGGAATAAATGTGTCTATTTTTTAACTAATCTTGTCAAATAAGTGACTGATGAACTTCTATAATAGATCAACTCTTGAACAAATTGAAGATGCTATTGACGTTTCGTCTTGGAGAGTGAATTTGTAACAACTTGTATAGTCATTTGGTCGCACCAAAAAAAAAAAGAAAAAAAAAAAGAAGAAAAAAAGAGAGGACATATTTAGTTACTAATTAAATCCATGATTTTCATCTATATCTCGATGAACTAAAAACTAAATTACTATTTGTTTATCTCTCAATGGATTTCTTCCATTACCAATTTCTTCTTTAATTCTATTAAAACACCATCAATCCACTTAGACAATTTAGTGATAATTTGAATGTTGAACGTCATGCCCAAATTAGCTGCCAAAGCAAAATTGATATATAATTGTTAGATGTTAAATTTGACAACTCATTTTATTATTGATAACATAGTAATTTATTTTTTTACCCTCAAATTTCATAAAAATAAAATCAGAATTTGTAACAAGTATTTAAATACAAAATCATTATTATTATTATTATTAAAGTACAAAAGATAGTCACTTACAAATTAAATCTAAAAAAGTTACAAAAGACTAAATTGGAATTTAACTAACTCCAAAACAAATCATAATTAATTAATGGCCTTTTTAAACATTGTAATTAATTTCCGAGCTAAACTTACCCTACTCTTAAATCTAAATCCAAGAATTAATGCTACTAAAGTACACTAATAATAATAATAATAATAATAATAATCAAAGAAATTATAATTAATTTAGAACTTGAGACTAATCTCAGTTCCATTATTCCCCACTTCACCTTCCTCCCTTAAAACCAAAACTTTCCTCTCCCCGCCGCCGTTTTCGCTACCGCTATCGCCTTTCCAGCTGCCGCCGCTGGCCGAAGACTTGCCGTCCTCGATGCTCTCTGACCGGTCACCGGAAACGGGGGAGCTATGGGTATGTGCATGGGAGGGTGGCTTGTACATGTGGAGCTGGTGGTGGTGGTGGAGGAGGGGCTGGTGCAACTGGTGGAGCGGCGGCGGCGGCGGTGCTGCGTAGAATTCGTGATGGGCCACTTGCGGGGCGGCGGTAGCGCAGTAGTGCTGTTGAGCATGGACGGTTGGGTGTGCACCGTAAAGGGTAGCGGCGGCGACGGAACCGCTGTGGGTGGCGGCGGCGGTTGCGTACTCCGGTGGAACCCATATGCCCCCTAATACGACGAGCTGTGGTGCTCCGGTGGCGGCTGTTTGTGGACTCGGGATTGGTCTTCTGGTGTGAAGTCTGTATTTCTGCATATCAAAAACAAAAAACAAGTCAAAGAAAAACCAACATTTGTTACACAATTTCTTGCTTACAAAAGGCGAAATTTCTTGACCCTAGAACACACACCCCCGCCTAACAGAATGGTCCAGGGGTAATTAGCTGAGAGAACCCGATCAGACAGGAGTCCGGTGTAACTCTCAAATTATGATTGGCAGGGCTCGATACTCTGTCCTTACCCATAATCTACCATTCAAGAACGAATTAAGTTATTGGTGTTGACAAGACGAAATTCACTAGTCAACAATCCCGACAGAATAATAGAGGGGTAAATTAAAGCGACTCAGTGAGATATTTGTTGCAACTTTCTGATTCTACTTCTTACACATTACTGCACTTAAAAGAATATGCAGACACAGCAGTGTAGTACTAACACAGAAGAAAAGGGGGGGGGGGGGGGGGGGGTAATAGATAGATATAGTTTTGTGTATGTATACCTGGAGATGGCTTTTAACTTCATCATTGGTCAATCCATCAACCTTCATGAGTTCCCTGATTTGCTTTGGGGTGGCAACTGTAATCATTGCCCAAATATGGATTAGCTTAAATTATCAGCAATAATAATAATAATATCATAATACTAACAATAACAAGAAGAGACAAGAAAATCAGAAACACAAAACTACTTTTTTGACCATCAACATCATTTCAGGCCCCATTCAAGAAAATCATGTCTGAATGTATATATGAAATACAATACATATATACCTTGAGATCCACCAAGCATCTGAAGAGCATTAACGAAACGTCTGTGCAGATCAGGGGACCAACATCTTCTAGCTTTCCTCTGAGGCTGAGTGGCGGCGGCGGCCGCCGCCGTGGCGCTGGTGGTTTGACCATCTGGTTGACTCATACTACTTGCATCCCCGCTATGATTGTTGGCCTTACTAGGAGGATTATTCACAATAATTTCTGAAACATTATTATTATTATTCTTTTTGTCTGCTTCTACGTTGTCTTCACATGAAGAAGCTAGGGCTAGGGTTGGGGCAGGAGGGCCTGAAGAGCTTCTGTCTTTGGAAAATGGAAGAAAAGCCCCAGGCCCCCCTCCACCATTATTATTATTATTTCTCTTCTCAAGGTTTCCTGCTTTTGGGCTCATTGAAAACCCTATTATTTCATTTTCTTTTGGAGAAGAAGCTACACCAATACTGGGATGTTGCTTCTTCCCTGCGCCTTCATTTCCTTGATCACTCCATAGTTGTGCTGACGTCATCCAATTCGCCTTGTCGGACGCCATGTTTGCCGCCGCCATCGCCATCTTTTCTGCTCCTCCATTATTATCACAACTTGATGAAGAATTCTTGAGTGGAATGAATTCTTCAAGAACCGGCCTCGTCCCCCCTTGATTATTCGCCTTATAAGATTGCAATTGCTGCCTTGAAGCCTCCATAGCTGCCCAATTACAGATAAATTCTTTATATTCATTAACTAATTTAATCTCCTAACAAAATATATATAAAAAAAGAAAATTGATGCATCCGATGAGCATTATATTACCATTCTATCTATAAATGTGTTCTGTTAATTCCCAGAATGGAATAATTTGAAAATGATTATTTTGAATAGTACTACCAAGATCCCACTATGCCTAAAGATGAAACATGCATCTAAAGTTGTGCACATTAAAAGCCATTTCTAACTTCCAGGCTGCATGTTACAATAAAGATTAACAAAAAATAAATAAGGATTAAAGCAAGCTGCTAAGGCACAAATTTTCAGACCAAGATTAAAACTTTATTTCAGACAAGTAACAGTGAAAAAGTAAATTTAATTTTGTGTGGCATAAATATACATATAATGAATTACCATTGGTGAGGAGTTGCATGCATAGGGGAAGCTCGCGTTTAAAAGCATCGATCTTGAGGCGTTCTTCTTCGAGACGAGCGAGGAATTCTTCGAGCTTTTGGGAGGTTTGATGATGATCAGTTGTCGTTTGTTGTTGGTCTCCGAAGGATTTTAGGAGCATAGAGTAGCTATGTTGTGGTTTGCAGTCCAGGCTTAGTTCTGAGGATGATGCCATCATGATGATGATGATTATTATTATTATCTTTTAATTTCCAAGTAAAATGCAAGCTAGCTAGCTAGAAACTACAGTGATTGTGTGAATGTCAAGAAATGTTCATACTCAAACTAACAGGGAATGGAAATTGGGTTTGAAGATGGGATGAGATTAAAAGGGTGGCCAAAAGAATAGTTTTGTCTGAACCCAAAGTGTGGGGTGGAATGGAGAGAGAGAGAGAGAAAGGGGAGAGGTGTTGTTTGTGAGCACAAGGGCAGGAGGACAAATGGGGGGGAGACTCTTCCTTTTAGAGAGCTGAGTTTGAAGGAGGGAATAAAGTGGGGTTTTTAGAGAGAGAGAGAGAGGAAAATAACAGATAAAGAAAGAGGGAGGCCGGGCAATGGTAACTTCTTGCAAAGGGCAAAGACAAAAAGATATACAGTGAATATTAGGGTTAGTACTATCTTACATTTCATATTTTATGCATCCATATACTATATATTTTAACATTATTTTTCTTTCCAAAAGGTTGAACCCAACCCTAGGGTCCCCCACACCCCGGCCCAACAGAGCATCTGGGAGGATGTAGTAACTCAATTGAATATGAACTATAGATGCTAGACCTTTGCTTACTGCGCACAAGGAGCCCCTCACTTTGAGAGGTTGCTCCCACACTGCCGCTGGTGAGACTCGATCTCTAGTGCTATTTTAACATTATTTTTTGGTGAATGATTGATAAATTCTTTTTTTTTTTTTGGATAGGAATGAAAATCCACAGTTACTATCTGAAGGTGTGTATTGAGTAAATTTTAATCTTATGTAATAATCCAGAAACCATAAATGAGAAGTAAACCACCCAGGAAATATCCCATTTAACAGGTTGGATGGGTGATCTAATGTATTGATGGATTATCCTTACATTAATTTTTAGTCTAAAAAATTAAAGTTCTTTTACTATTTTTTTTTTCATAACAAGAAAAAAAAAGAGTTTTCATATCAGAAACAAATGATACTTAAACAAAACTATAAAAATCTTGACTGTACAAATTAAGCTAACAAAAATGAATTCTTCCATAGTTAATGTTAATGTTAATTAATGTAGAATAATTAATCCTAGGAAAGATAAGTGAACAGCACTAAAGTGATGGCATAAGGCTAAAATGGGAGAAGGAATCAGATAGATAGATAGATGGGTTCTGACAGGTGAGGGGCCGATCATGTGATTAGAGAAAGAGTGATTTTGGAACCTTTAGAGGCTTTAATTTGGGACAGTCATCTTTGCACGAAATCACATTATCTCTCCCATAAAAGATGATTCTTCTTCTTCTTCCTCAGCTCCTCCATAGCACCTTAGCTTTTCTTTCTTTTTACCCTTTACTCTTTACTCTCTCCATATGCACATACATAAACTAACAACATCCACTTTTGTTGTGTATATTTCTATTACTATTCTATATTTGATTCATATACTAAAGTGCACATATATGCATGCATGCTACCTGCTATTATGTAATATAATATGGTAAAAGAAGTGAACTTTTTGTAATGGGCATTGGCCATAAGGGAATTCAAATATGAAAATACATTGCAATAAACTTGCATTGAGCTGAGATATATTGCAGAACAAGGTATATATAGTAGACCATCTTACATGGGTGGAAATGAAAAGTCTAAAATTTCGACGGATTGAAGTGGTCGGAAACATAACATTTGCAGTTGAGAATTGGGTTATTGACTAATTTTAATTTTCTACCACTTTATGAATTCCAAAAATAATATTATTGACCACTAGTTGAAAGTGGTCAGAAAAACTGTCCACCAAAAAAAAAAAAAATTGTCAAAAAATTTGGATGGCCGGGTTAGGTTATTAAGGCAAATTATGCTGTGCATCCGTATGCACCATGCATGGCGCATATGGATGCAAAAACGATGTCGTTTTGTATCAAAACGCGCGTCCTACTTTAAAAAAAATCAGTTTCGATTTCCAGCAACAACATTATGTTATTCATTTTTTAGTTCATTCATTCTGGATTTTTAGTTATGAAATTCTGAATGTGTAATTATGCAATTCTGGATGCAATTCTGGATTTATAGTTATGAAGTTATGGATGTGTAGTTATGCAATTCTGGATTTATAGTTATGAAATTATGGATGTGTAGTTATGCAATTCTGGATGTATAGTTATGAAGTTATGGATGTGTAGTTATGCAATTCTGGATTTATAGTTATGAAATTATGGATTTGTAGTTATGTAATTCTGGATGTATAGTTATAAAATTATGAATGTGATGAAATTATAGATGTGTAGTTATGCAATTTTGAATAATTTTTTTTTAAAAGTTAGACGTCAAAACGGCGTCGTTTTTGCATCCGGATGCACCATGCATGGTGCATACGGATGCACAACATAACGATCCGGTTATTAAATGTGTTTGCTAATTGTATTCCATGTAGTCATGAAATTGCACTTCACTTGGATTCACCTAGCTACTTCGAGGTTCGAACTAAACTAGTTAGTGTTACGCAAAAAATGAAACCTTAATCACGGGGCTATATATATAGGGTGATGTTCCAATGAGAACTCCTTTTCCTGTGAGAACCTGTAAACTTGTACATAAATGCATACAATCTCATATTTCAGACCACAGAACACACAATTTACTCCTGGAATAGTTTATGTGCATTTATGTAGACCATTTTGTGCATTCATGTTGATTCGCATGTTCTCATTTGATCATTAATATATATATATATATATATATATATATATATATATATATATATATATATAGTAGCCCACAAGGTTTAATTAAAGACAAAGTACCTTAGTTGGTGACATAGTTGTTATTTTAAAGGGATCAAGACCTCTTAATATTTTAATCGCGTTTTGAAGATTTTGATTTCTCGTCACTCGTCAAAAAGATTTTTTTAACTCCGTCCATGTTTGTAAGTTTTATTTTATAAAATTTTATTAATAATTAATTTATTATTTATTATGATAACAATGATATTGTTTGTAAGTTTATTTGATTTTAAATTGTTTAATTATTTGCCAACTACTATATAATGTGAATGTGTAATGGTACTTGTGTTACTATTCCAAATGGGTGGTCACAGGATCAGGTGGTGGCAGTATTGATTACGTAACTTTATCTCCTTCTGCTTGTGTAACTGCGTTGTTCGTGCTATGTTTTGATGGCAAATGTCAAAATACCACTACGCAAAAAGCTATATATAGTTAGTAGTGATTGCACAACTTTATTTCCTTCTACTTGCGTAGCCGTCAGCAGAGCAATAAACGTCACTTTTTTATCGTAGGATGTTAGACTCGGGTCTCCAAACCGTCGCCCAATAGAGATTACGTACATGCATGCCCATTATTATTTTTGGGAAGTCTTGATTAGGTGGAATAATAATATTTGAACAAAAATGTGAATTGAACCTGCAGGCATGGGTTCCAATCAATTCCATTCCCCTAATTTTAGCATGAGTTGATCTATCCGAATAAGAAAAGAGAGGAAATATTCAAAAATGGTGTTTAGTATCAATCCAATAAGCAACAAAGTAAGTGTATAATTGATGAAAGTATCGAAGCAAGATGTATTCATGTTGAAGAGACAGACATTAAATTTCATTCATTTGTAAAGAATATAATATTGAGAGTGCATAAGTAAGGAATATCTGATCTGAGTTAATTCCAATTCTACGACTCTAATTTTAAGGGAACAATATATTGCCTACAAAGCTTAAAAGCCAGAAATTGTGTCTCTCTCTCTCTCTCTCTCTGCACAACAGAATAATTCCATTAAAACACCTTAACTCAATCCTCCTCCTTTGGGAATCTTCTTCTGCTACTTACTTTTTTGAAGTGGGTTGGAAGGTAAGAAGATTCTCTCTAGCTACTTTTTTTTTTTTGGTTTTTCTTTTCTTTTTGTTAGATTATTGTTAATTGATTCTAAGTAAAATTCGGATCTCTACCCGAATATGATTCTTGCTATTCTGTATTTTTTAAAGTCGATATATATGCCAGGTATATGAGAGGGTTAATAGATTTTTTTATAAAGATTTTTTTCTTTTAGGGTTTTGGCCTAGCTACGCTAGCTAGAACATGGAATTGGATGGCTAAGATGAAAATCAAATTCAAATGAAATGGTTGGACTAACTTTTGTAGATTCTTAATTATTAAAGGTGTTTGATATAGCTTGTAAAATCATTCAAATCATATTTCACTGTCTAAGAATTCCCAGAACTTAATGGTCATGATTTACTAAAGTTTAATATATATTTTTTTCAATAGAAAAAAAAAAAAAAAAACAAAAACAAAAGAGACGAAAGAATGACTAAAATAATTTGTATTTATTAAAAAGGATTTTGGCTATTACAATTTACAAAGGTTTAAATATGCTCTGAGAGTACAATAATTTCTCAAGAGGATTGAAAGTGACCAATTTAATGTGCAGTGTCTCTCCTCTATTTATGGTAGCAGATGGCAGATCGTATTTGCGTGTGACAAAAAGGTGGAATCGCCCACTACTTCAGCTGTCCCTATATTTCGGTTCGATAAATTTTTGTTCATTGCGCACAAAGAGACCCTTCATTTTGAGAGGTTGCTCACACATTGTCACGGGCGAAACTCGATCATTGGTCTATTGTAACAAATTTCACCCCTGCAAATCTGCAATCAATTGAGTTGCCCATGCGGGCGGCAGCTTGTATTTGTTGTTTCAATCACCGAGTAATATTAGTTGTTAATAAAAAGACGTTTAATAAATTAGATGAGAAAATTATATTTTTGGTCCTGTGACTATTGTGGTCTTGTTAATTTGAGTACTTGACTTTAAAAACTATCAATTTAATCCTGTGACTATGTAATTTTTAACACATTTGGTCCTTCCGGCCAAATCGCCGGTCAAATGTTGCCGGAAAAACGTAAACCTTTTTAAATTTTTTTATTCTTGGGGGCAAAACAGCCATTTTACATTAAAAAAAAAAAATTTGTTTGCTTCCTTCTTCTTCGCGTATGAGCGACGGTTTCGCCGGATTCCGCAGACTACCTCACTACCTCCACCGAACTACGTCACTACTACATAGTCATTTCAAATCATTTTCTTCCCCATCCTTCACGGCGGAATTGAGCGAGACCACCTAGACAGCTTGAAGGACGAGACATGCAACGACATCGCCGGAGAATCCAGCTCGCATCCTCCAACTCTCAACGCCGGCGACATCCTGCAGCAGCAGGGGAAGAGCGCCGAAAGGCTATCAACTATTGTCGGAGTCGCCATCGTCGAACTGAAAAGCCAAATTCGTCGTAGTTCTAGTACGCGTTCTCGCCATCGTCGCCGAAAGGCCATCAACTGCCCAGTCATCGTCATTGCATCAACTGGTAAGCGAAGAAGGAAGCAAATAACTGTTGCTTTTGTTTTAAATGTAAAATGACTATTTTGCCCCCAAGAATAAAAAATTTAAAAGGTTTAAGTTTTTCCGGCAACATTTGGCCGGCGATTTGCCCGGAATGACCAAATGTGTTAAAAATTGCATAGTTACGGGACTAGATTGATAGTTTTTAAAGTCAAGTACTCAAATTAACAAGACCACAATAGTCACATGACCAAAAGTGTAATTTTCTCTAAATTAGATGTTTAGTTTTAACTGGTAAAATAACCTATAAAGGTATGAATGTAGAGTTTTATCTATTTAATTACTTTAAAAATATTTTATATTTTAGATATAAATATAATTTTCTAATAATTTAATTTTAAAATCATTATTATTGATGCTGTTGTTTTGGAATCCACTACGAATTAGCTAGATTTTTGTGTGATTTAAACTATTAGTGCGGTTAAGGATTGGGTAAAATTAGTAAACTAATAGTATAAATTATTAGGCAAAATAGTCTTTTTAACTAAATAGATGCAATCAGTTGTCCCAAAAAGATACTATTTTTAGCATTTTGACCTCATTTCGCTAATAAATATATGCTATCTGTCAAACACTAATTTTAACGCGCTTTGACCAAGTTAAACCACTAAAGTTAGACATATTTGTCCAAAATTGAGGATCCACCATTTACAAAACACTCTCTGTGTGCTCTTAACTAACTATTATTAGCAGGTGTTGAGTGGTTAGTTAAGAAACATCCTCCTCCTCCTCCATGTAATTGATGTGCCTAATAATTATTAATTGATTAGGCAACATGGGCTAATCGAGCCAATTATCCCATAAAAATAAATTAATCGAATTAATTAATTGAGTACTAATCTAATTATTAATTAATCAAATACAAAAAAAAAAAAAAAAGATTGTCAAACGAATAGTGCCATATATATAAAAAGATATTATGATAAGATTATCGCAGTCGCAGCAAGAATTAAAGATTGATGCATGAATTGAAGTCATTATTATGATAAGATTATCGTCCTTTCGTTTCAATGTACTCGAGAATTGAATTTTGTGATTAAGATATGACTACACGTATGGATCGATCAAATAATTCAAAGTTTAATGATTCCATCTTAATATGATACTACATTCTGAATTGATGTTTCCTCTTTCACCTTCTTGGACCTTAATTCATCCATCCTTCCAGGAGCTACGTACCTACTTAAAAGAAAGAATATTAAACAAACAAAAGTAATTGGTTCCCCCCCCCCCCCCCCCCCCCTTGATTTATATATGGCCCTAGTGTCCTACCGCTAAATATCTTAAGTGACTAAAATTTTGTTCAATTGTTTTTTTTTTTTCAATTAAATTATAATAATCTAAAAGTATAGTAATTAAATATTAGCCAATCCGTGCATTTACAATTACTAATTATTCAATCTAAGAGCATGCTGCATGCATACTTATCTACGAGTGGTCAAATTAATTTGATCGGGACTTGGTTTTTATAGTTACATATACATTTGTATGAAAATAATAAAGTAAATTACATAAAGTAGCAAACAAGACTCCATATCAAAGTTTTAATATTATGAAAATCATAGTGGCTAGCCATAGGTTTTTTTTTTTTTTTTTTCTTTTTAGTTAAGTCACGTCAAACTCTATGATATGATCGATGAAGTAAGATTGAATTCCTTAATATTGAGTTGTAGAGCGTGGTCATCACATGCATATATACATTCCTCTGTGCCTATGGAACATTTTATAGTGAAAAGGGATGTATTTTAATTTATAGCAAGTCAAATGGCTATTCATTGTGGGATAATGCAAAATCATTGGTTTTCATCAATTGAAGTCTAAGCTGATAATTGGATTGGATTGAGATTCGAACTCATCTCAATTGCATATTAATGGTTATATGCTCAACACGCCTCCTCACGTGTGCGGTGGGTTCCAAGCAACTACGGCACGCCCCCTCACGTGTGCGGTGGGTTTCAAGCAACTAATCGGGTGACGTAGAGACGTGTGCGGTGGGTTCCAAGCAACTACGGCATGCCCCCTCACGTATGCGGTGGGTTCCAAGCAACTACGATCCCCGTAGTCGCTTATCGGGTGACGTAGAGATTCGAACCCATGACCTTTGGTCTGACTCTGATACAAAATTAAAGCATGTGCTCCATCTCAACTAAAAACTTAGCTAATAGTTGGATGAACCCATGACCTTTGGTCTGGTTCTGATACCAAATTGAAGCATGTGTTCCATCTCAACTAAAAACTTAAGCTAATAGTTAGATTCCACATTAACACGCCCCTTCACGTGTGCGGTAGGCTCTGATACCAAATTGAAGCATATGCCTCATCTCAACTAAAAGCCTAAACTGATAGTTGGATTGCACATTAATGGTTATGTGCTCAACATCATCTAATCTACAAATATTATATATGTGAATATATGTTATTATGTTATATATATTATTTTGTCCATATTTTTAGTACGTCGTAATATATATTCCTTGAAAAAAATACTCTCATTCTGACCTTCTTTGATACTCATTGTTAGAATCAAAAGTTTACCACTACTCTAAAAATGATAACTAATAGCAAAGACATAACTTTATTTTCTTATATTTGCTTAGCAGTTAGCGTCACATTTGGATGACGTAATGCTAGACTCACCCATCCAAGCTCAAGCTCAACAAAAAAAACTAATTAAGAAGCATTATTGAAGCTAATATTATGACAAGAGAAAATAACACTTTTTGCCCTTGAATTATATGCTTATAACATTTTTACCCTCTGAATTATTCATGTATCCACGTTAGTGATCGTCAATTCAATTATGTTAAAAGTGATTGTTTTTCTCCTTTCTATTAAATGGACATTTTTACCTTTAAAAATAAGTACAAAACAAGTATCTCGTTTATTTTTTTTTCTCTAACAAATTATTGCTTATATCATGGAATCAGGATAAATGTGAAAAAAAAAAAAAAAAAAAAAAAAAAAGCGACACCATATGAAAATATTATAATTATAATTTTAAACTAATGCTAGTAGTATTAATTAAGACTTATTTTGCCCTTATTTTTAAGGGAAAAAATGCCAATTTATACATAAAGTGAAAAAATTTGTCACTTTTAAAATAATTGAGGGGCTAATGTTGACACATGAATAATAATACACGAAAAAATAACACTATAAGCATATAATTCAAGGAAAACTTGTCATTTTTTGTTATGACAATCGAATTAATCATACCATATTTTTTAAGGAAAAATTATACCTTTCGTCCCTAAGTTATAGGATAAATGTAGAATTTGTCCCTAAATATTGGCCATGCTCACTATTCGTCCCCAAGCTATCATTGGTGTTGCACTTTTCGTCCATTTAATAACAAAACATTATGGACGAAAAGTGAGCACGAGAAGTTAACTCAGAGGCAAAAAGTAAACACGAGAAGTTAACTTAGGGACGAAAAGTGAACATGAGAAATTAGCTTAGGGACGAAAAGTGCAACGTCAATAATAGCTTAGGAACGAAAAGTGAACAACACTTAGAGATGAATTCTACACTTATCCTATAATTTTGGGATGAAAATTGCAATTTTCTCTTCTTTTTTTTTTTAAAAAAAAAGTTCCAAATAAGAAGTTTTTTTTTTTTTTTTTTTTTTTTTTTGAATAAGTGAGGCATTCCAATAGAAAGAATTTGCAAATAATTTTATTAATTTTATCACAAAATTATTTCCTTAAAGATTGAATTGCTTCTTTATTTTTTTTCCATTATAAACATAAATAATATTGTAATAATTAATTTTATATTCACCAAATAATATTTTTCCGATATATATAATTTTCACAAGTATAATTATATCATGGGATAAAAATTAATATTTAAAGGCAGCTACTCTAAGGACATTAGTGATTTTTCAATGGCTAGTTTAATTGGATCACTCTTGTAATTTATGTCAAATTGTTTATCTATTTTTTATCAAATTGATATTATCTCATCAACATGGTTTTAAATTCACATGCTTATAATTTAATTAAATAAGATGGTATAGAATGCTACATTAAACTTCATTTATTGTCATCTTTTTCTTTTTCACATAAACATTAATTAAATCTCGGTTAATTAAATTAAACAATAGCAACAAGATGCAATTCTTGAATATATATAGGTTGAAATAATTTTACTTTGAACTTCGTTTTATTAATTTTACATTGTATAGAATGCTGCATTGAAATTCATTTAATTAAATAAGATTGTATAGAATTCTTTATTTATTTGTATTTATTTATTTTTTATTTGTTGGTTTGTTAATTAATATTATAAATGTTGGAGAGATAAATGAAGGTTGGTCGCTTTCTAGAATGATGCTTCTCGTACAAGACTCCAACCAAAGCCTTTTGTGTAGATTCCCTTCTCTTTTTTTTCTTTTTCTTTTTTAAAAAAAAAATTACAAAATTTATCTCATTCATTCTCTCTCCAATTCATGTATTGCATGGCAGAGATTCTCCTCGTGACACGTGCGATGCTTATATTCCCAATGCTGTCCTCTTGAATATCCCTTTTGTCGGGGTCCATCAACTATGAGAATATTCCCTACTATTATTATTATTATTATTATTATTATTATTATTATTATTATTATTGAAAAAAATTATAGCATGAAGTATCGTGAAAGATGAAGGCAGCTATTTATTTATTTTTCTTTAAAATTGAGATGTAAATCAAATTAGATATATTGTTGATGTATATTAAAGTATGTATGCATATCCATAATCATAATAATATTAATGTGATTCATAGAATATTGTCAATTGTTATCTAGTAGTATAACTTCATACATGGTGATCGATAGTGATGGTCATAGTCTCGGTGCAACCTAAAATTCATGTAATTTCAAAGAGCATGAAACATCATTATATGCATATTGCACACTTGCACTGATGAGTCAATTTCATCTTAAAAGTTTAATATCTTGTGTAAATATTTAAAAATTCAAAAATGAAATTATATAGATGTATATTTTAATAGATTATAAATTTTTTAGTAGAATAATATAGACGCGCACCACTGACCTTGTGGTCTAGTGGCACGAAGTGGTTCTCCCATATGGGAAGTCATGAGTTTGAGCCTTAGTGGGAAATACTACATTGTAACAGAATCAGTAGTACTCAAAAAAATACACACGCATTATATGCATGTGCATTCTAGGTCTAATATAACATGCCATGAGGGGTTTGGGAAGAACTTTGTGATTCAAATAATATCTTTCTATTTTTTATCAGGTGAGCTATAAACAGACTGAAATAGAAAAATCAAAAGGCTATTATAAGATATGGGCCCAAAGTGAAATGCAAAAGGCCCATCATGTGATGGGTTCCTGGAGACTAAAAGGCCCATGTTTGGACCACTATTATTCCTTTTGAGGTTCTGGCCAGCTAGCTCAAAGGCTTTTGAATGCATTATGCATATTCTTTAAAAAAAAAAAAAAAAAAAAAAAATAGTAGTGATTTATGGCATCTAAACAACCATTAAATACAACTTCAAAACTGACATATATTTTTTTATTACTATTGACACACCTTATTATAATGTAGTATATGTCCAATTTATGACCTCTCATTTAGAAGAGTTCCAGAGGTGCCATTGAGCTACAAGCTACTTTGCGAGACTGACACATACTTATTCTCTAATAATACAAAATCTCTTAACTGAGTGCATATTAAATCTCTTAACTGAGTGTATATTGAGTCATTATTCCTTGGCCAAAACAATTCATTTGCTTCTTATAATATATCATTATTAATAAAATAGTAAAATTCTAGAAAGATGGAGACATCACATTTTATTATATATATTTATGTGTATCAGTGTATGGTAATTCAAATAGCATGATGCCATAATGTGTGAAGGGAAACCTTATTACAAGGAAAAGTAAAAGTAAAACTAAAGGGGCATTTGTAGGAGTATTAAGTTAATTTTGAACCTCCCGTACGCACGGACAGTTCAACTTATTTTTATATGATATATTATGGGCAAGAACACGGAATTAAATCATTGAAATTTACCTTTAGCTTCTACTATCCTGTCGAGGTGAGGTGTAAGATTTTGAGAACGAAGAAATTTTGCCTTGGGAGAAAGTTAATTCTGAACGATTGCTATTAACCGTTTTAATATGTCATTGACTTCTTAATGAATAGAATAATCACTATTGTTTTTTTTAAAAAAAAAAAAACGAATAATCACTATTTAGTTTTGCGATTCTTATTTTTTAAAAAAAATAAAGGGGTGTGTTAGTTATTTATATATAGTGTAAAAAAATATAAGAATTCTCTTATTATATATAAGTGAAAAGAAAGTTATGAATATGAAGGGAGTTGAAGATATTTTTTTTTAAATCTCTTTGAAGAAAGGAAAATATAAAATTTAGAACGTGAGTGATAATAAAAGAATTTTTTTAATTAAAAATATATAAATAAATAAAATAAAGAATCGAACTTAAATAGGTGTCTAAGGGTTTACCTAGCTAAATAGACAGTGTGAATAAGAAAATTAAAGCATTGAATTAGTGGTGTTGGTGGATGGAAACTTTATGGGACAAAGATTTAAATTCCTACCCTAATGACAATATTATCATATGTATTTAATTCCATATTAACAAAGTATAGTACAGGGATATCCGAGCAGGTGCCAACACAATTGTGTGTTTATAAAGCTCAACATACACCTTAACATAATTTATATATTTATATCTTGTTACATAAACAGAAATATAACACCACTAGACAGAAGTCACGGGGTATGTTTTGCCATCATAAAAGTTTCCAAAATCGTAAAAGATTCTATTCTTTTTTTTTCTTTTTTCATTTTTGTGTACCCAATATTTTCACTGACAGACATAGTGATTAATCTCATCTCTGAATTATAAGTACCTCTTTTAGGTGGAACAGTTGGCCTGAACATTTAAGACTGTTCCATACATTTGGTTAAGGATGGATAAATCTCTTCCACTCAACTACACCCCTAGGTTAGATTCTATTCTTTGTTATCCAATCCTCACTAAACCCTTTTTTTTTGTCTTTGATTCAGATTCTCAAGAACTAAAAATTCTTTTTCAACCCCATTTGAAAGCAGAAAAAAAAAAAAAAAAAAAAAAAAAAAAAAAAGTGGAAAAAAGAAAAGCAAGAAAAGAGTGGTCTTTATTGTATGTGCATTATGAGAAAATATATATTCTGTATTTAGGCTTTGGGGAAAGCCAATTGAAAGGTACATTTACGGGCTGTGAGGCTTTCTACAAGAATCATTAACTGGAAAAGTATCCAAATTAAATGAAGAGATTAAGAAAGGAGTTAAAGGAAACTCTTTGTTTAATTGTCCATTTAAGGATTAGATTCCCCATTTGCATGCATACCCCATTATACACCAATCATTGATGGTTTATTTTTGCCATTTGCAGCTCTTCTTTGGATACTTATCCTCACCAAATCAAATTAAACCTTTTTGTTTGGTTTAATTTATTTTGAAGAGGAAAACAAGAAAGATGGAAAGGTAATCACTAGGCCGGAAAAAAAACAATTAATTAGTCTCTCAAATGTTTGCAATTTGTCATTTTGGTTCTTTTGTTGTTTAAAGTATATTCTCGACTTTTTAAGATTGTGACAGTTTTAGTTTTCTGGCAAAAGAAAACGTTGTAAGGGTTAATTCCTTCAAATTTTGTATCAAATAATATGAAATATCAAATGAATATGGAATGTGAGGGATTATACAGAATCGTAGTAGTTAATCATAGAGAATTATGTTGCTTTTAAGTAGTACTAAAAATATATTCCATTTTCAAGTTTGACTTGAGAGAAGCATTGGGCATAAGCATCTCAAGAATGCTAAAGTGGAAAATGGAATTTGGAATCACTTTGGTCGGCCTCTAAGCAAAAGATTTATTAGAGTGTTGTTGAAGACTGGTAGTAATATAATCAATCATTTTTTTTTAATAATAATAAGCACAAATAAAAGATAAATTCTCATAATGTATTTCTTTTGTTAATTTGTTCATGCATCAAATAACATTAATAACCTAGCTTGAACTATCAACTGTTAAGTGTCAACTAAAAGTTCAAGAATAAAAATCATTAGAAAATCTAAACTTCTAATGTGACTTTTTGCGTTTGGTAAATGAAAATTGAGGTGAAATTTATTTAAAATTTTAAATAAAAAAAAAAATCAAGGCTTCCTTTGATTATGGGTTCAATGCTGGAATTGTTCCATCAGATAGAAGACTATGGAAGTGATAACTACGAATTTTGAGCTGCCCAGAAGTACAGTAGATCTGGCTGTACCGCCTGTATCCCAATAGAGAGATTTTAGATGATTTTTGTAAATTTTAAAGCTTATGTGGATGAGAGAGGAAGGAGAGAGACGGCTCTTGCAAGCACATTGATTTTTACCAGTATAGTGGGCCCACCAAAAAACAAAGCAGCTCTCTAGTGCACATGAGGCGCACCAAGAGCGTCCAATCGAGCGCGTGCATGCCACACGCCTGTTTGGCACGTTATTTATGCTGCTGATTTTTTTTTCTTTTCTTTTTTTCTTCTTCTTCTTTCTCCTCTCTCTCATATTCTCTCTCTTAGTAAGCACCTAAATATTTGTGCTAAAAACTACACAATTGTGATTGTCTTTTTCTCAGGTTCGAATCTTGACCTTGACAATTATGGTGGCCTAACAAATTTCATTTAATTTTTTTTTTTTTAAATTAAGATAGACATGGTTGTACCCTACGTCTTGAATAGATAAGATTAAAACTTAATTGCATTTGTTTGTAGTCACAATAAAACTTCTTTATATATATATATATATATATATATATATATATATATATATATATATATATATATATATATATATATAAATATCAAGTGCACAATTTATTTGATTAAAAAGATTTATTTGACATTTTTTTTCAAGAGTAAATTTCATTATTGTGATTTTATCACATTTAGTCATACCTTTTTAATTTAGAAAAATTTTTGTGAACTATAAATAAGATATACATTATTTGATAGTATAAAAAATAATATATTCTCAATACTCAAATAATGTACATTTAATTTATTAAAAAACGTACGGAGTGCATTTTTATTAATGGTCAACCTAACTGTGTAGGCCATAGTCCAAGTAATAATGATTGTTAAATTTTGTCATGTTAAATCCTTGACTTTTATTTATCTACATTGTCATTTTAAAATTTAACATAAAGAGCTAACATGTAATTCATCATTTGATTAAAATAATTATTAAGAGGGGAGAAAAATTACATGTTATAGCAAAAATATAAATAGATGACTAATTATGGTAAACAAATGAAAGTTAATGATGTAATGAAACAAAATTAAATGAGTATAAGTGTATAACTAAATGTAACAATGCCACAATAATAAATGACTAAAAGTGAAATTTATTCTTTTTTCCAATTTGAAAAGTAGACATGTAATTTCCTGTAATTTATAAAATTGAATTCACCATTCAGTAATATTGTAGGACCAAAAATGCATTCCCATCTAATATTGACTGTGAATATATTGAAGTACATGCAGACTCAAACACATAAAGCACAAAAGACAATACAAATCTCTGAGGAATACAAATCTTTGCAACTTTCATTGTCTGTCCAACAACACACCTGATGGAATTCCTAAGACATACCTTACGTGCCGATGATTCCTTCAGACATCCTTTGAGTGCAGATTATTCCCTCAGACATCCCTTGTCTGTTAATTCCTTGACCATCGTCTATCATTTCTTTCAGAACGAAAATCTGTGGTGGCTTACAAGACTCGAGATTAGGGAACAGTAGAAGTGCTAATAATGGAGTAATTCTTCCGGCCATGATTTCAAAGATGCTTTGAGATTCTCTCCCCTATGATCGAGGAGTATTATTGACAGTCTTGATGAATTTTACAAGTTTCCTCAGGTAATTTAAAGCTTAGGCAATACATTGCCTGCACCATAAGAACAAATTCAATCAAATACTGGTGAAAGTAGTGAAGACGAAGAATTTTGGTTTAGGTTTGTACCTTGTTTGGAGCAACATCTCTAACCCTGTGAAATATTGGATCTCGTATATTCGCATTCAAGGCAGACACTGCTTTCTGAAATCAACAACGAAAATAGACAGAGCTCAAGGAAACATACAAGTAGCCTAGATTAAAGAGCCGTTTGTTAGGGGCAATTATGTGATTCTAATACTCCGTACAACATTTATATTAAGAATATTGTCTCTTACTAGTAGACCAGACTATGTACTTGACTAGATAATCTAAAGAATTCACAAGTCATTTAACTTATATCACCAGAAAATGAAGTAGAGCGTCAATATATCATAACAGAGAAGCTGATAAAAATATTCAGAAACTAGAGAACTTGCAGTATAAGGAACTTACCGATATTATATCTTCCGTTGTCTCAGTTGAACGGATAAAGCAATAGCAATGAATCCAAGGTAATGATCCCTTCCAGTCTCTCATATTTACAAGCCCTCTAAAGGAATCTGTGGAATGGATTCAAACTGTTAAAACTACTTTTCCACTTTTTACACAAGTATTAGAAGATAATTGGCTGCGTTTTAAGATGATAAAGTGGGTAGCTACATATAGATCATCACACTACATGGTTGACATTTGTGCAACCAATGCAAAGACTCATTTCTTTATGCTTATAGACATGCATGTTACGATAAAATGGGAAAAACACATGCAGCACTTTACCAAGAAATTGCAGGGCAGATGCCGGTAAGTTCATGATCACATGATCTACATGCTCATAGGGGTTTGTGTCAAATGACTTGGAGTTCCTTGTGCTCTTATTTAATCCTTTTCTTTTCTTGCCAGTTACGGGAACACTAGCATGGTCAGCTGTTTTGTTCCCTACAATTAGATAAACAGATGAACGATTCAGTAATTTTGTTTGACAAACCACTCCAATAGACATTTTAATAAGTATACAGGATACACCTAATGCTATATATACAGAAAATCACTCTAGCTGTTTGCATAACTGAGTGTAACCATGATATTCAGACTTTTCATCAAATCACCAAAATGTTACCTTCTTCAGACATTTCAGAACATCTTTTAGTTGCATTGGCATTTGCATCGTCCCGAATAGATAAATCTTCAACATTGCTGATGTTTCTTAACCTTTGGTCAGATATATCTTTTTCCATGTCTGCAGAGCAGAAGAGAGAAATTATGCTGAACCACGTCACTTTATCTAGGTAGTGCATCCAGACATTAAATTATACCTGATTGGGTTCCCTCTTCAAATGCTGTTACTCCACTTGCAAATTCATTGCACGACCCACATGATTTCAGTGTAATGTTAGATTCCAAATTGCCTTCACTAGAAGGCACAGCCATCAGTTGATATATAAATTTACGTGCGTCCATATTATAAACAAAAACTAGATCATCAACCTTGTTGATTGCAGCATTAATTTTTAGATATCGTGCACTATCTGGGTTTAAATCATTTGCATACACTCTGCAACCTTTTTGTGCTGCTGGAATAGCAAAGGGACCAATACCAGCAAACATGTCACATATGGTCTCTCCTGCCCTGAACTGCGAGACCAACCTTAGGTGCTCATGTTCCAATCTTGAATTCCAGTAGACCAAGCCATAATCGAGCTTGAAAGTTGCTCCATATTGCTTCAACTCTGTCACCAAATCATCTTTTCCAGCCAGTATTTCAAAGCTTGGTACTCGAAATTCATTTGTAATACTTCCAATTTTATTCACAATTGTCTGGAGTCTGGGGTAATTTTTCTGAAAGGAAGTAAATACTAAATAGTTCAGAAAATAATGACAAAACTATAAACTTCAATAGCTGAAAGATGGAAAATATATTCTCTATCTTTAAAAGTTAAAACATGAATACAGGTCAAGTTTGAGATCATAGAATAAGCTCAATGCCCGGGTGGAGGGTTGGAGACACAGTCGATAAAAATTTGATACTCTAGGTTCAAAACTTAAACCCTTGCCTTTTTCAAAACTAAAAAGGAATACCCAATGCATTCCCATTGAATTTCAGAAAAGGTAAAGATGCAAGAATCTTATTTTCCAGCTATTAGAATTCTAGAGGAAACGCAAGAAGAGACAAAAGCAATTAGTAAATTATACATGCAGACATGCAGTAATATCCATGTTCATCAAAAAGTCAAAACCATAAATGTAACAATTGCATTATTAAATACACATACATCATAGATAACTTTTGCAATGACATCTTTATATGGAAGAAGTTCATCAGTTATGTTCAAATGAGCAATATGGCCTGCATAAACAAAAGGCCAAAATTTTTATCAGGAATCTGACAGGAGTGCCCCTATATTCTGACTCTCTAGAAAGTAAAATGGCAGCAGAGGGGAAATACAGGTCATCAAAACAAAATATTGCCTTATGAAGTACTTAACTATTGTCTCAAAGGATGATGGAACTTCAAGTCCAGGAGGAAGAATCTGTTTTAGTATATGGTCTGCAATGAACTAATTCAGTGAGGAAACAGCAATACTGAAAACTAAGTGAATACGTTAATGGTAGAAACACCTTGAGTTCCAGCAAAAAGCATCCAAATCCCATGACTAAGAACTAAAGACAGTCTTAACAAACACAATGCAAGTACATGAGAACTATACTTACCTGAACTCCAATAAGAATACCCCAGTGTAAGGGAATATGGAACAACGTCGAACTCACAAAGGCCTTTCAAATCTGCAAGCGTCTGAGCTGGAACTTCTGATAAATCTTGTTTCAAGTAAGGAAAGTAAACATGGTAAGTAAATATTGATTTTCCACTGGACTATCTAATATAACTGACAAACCAATTCCAGTAATTGTTTGATGGGACTAGTTCCCAAATTGTGTGCACAAGTTATTATGCACCAGTCACCTGAATTTTGGATCTTTTCAGATAAAACCAACATCCGGGTTTTTTCAGAAGCAGGATCTTCCACAATAGGCTTGATGCGTGGCTTGTCAAGCAAATATCTATTGCAAAAGGAATTTCCAAACTTAATTGCAATACTCAAGCTCAATATTCATAATTTCATAATTTCATAAGCAACATCTTATCGAAACTCTCCTACATTCTAAATAAAGAAATAAGAATTCATTCACACTATCAACATCAATGGCTCTTTCAACCTCAAAATAATGAAATTAGCCACATAATATAACCTAACCAAACTTCACATATATTTCTTATACGGAGTTTGTCTTTTTTTCTTTTTTTCTGAGAAAGGAAAATACTTTATTAAAAAAAAAAAATTCTTATAGTAGTGAGTATTTGAATTTGAAAACAAAATAATAATAATAATCTTTTTAGTGAAAACGAACTGGATAAATAAAAAAAAAAAATGGTACCCATTGAGTATCCGTGTGGCAACATTGCAATACTCCCGTGGAATTCGAAGCGCCCACAACTTCAGTTCCACATCAAACTTGCTCTCATCCAACTCCACCATTGTAGACAGCGTAGAAATCTCAACTTCCAAAATCTGAAAACTAAAATTAAAAATGAAACATACAAAAAACCTATTTGGGTTTAGGGTTTTGAATTGAGAAATTAGACATTTTTGTTTAGCGGGTAGGAATGGAATTGGAGTCTGGAGAGTCCGCTTTAGAAATATGGGCTTGGCCCATATAAAAATTGTTACTCAATTGGATTAGTTGATAATCAACGTGGACTGTTGTGTAATTTTATTGAAAGCAAATGGATTGGGTATTTCAAAATTTTCAAATTATTTAGCATTCTACCCAATAACGTTTTGAAAAATGCTGATGATCCCTCAATTTAATATATATTTTTCCTATAAGTCACCTTTTTTTTTCTAACGATAATGTTGAGGTTACTATATTTGGGTAGGGTAAATTATTGCGTGGACCGTGATTTACACAGACGTTGTTGAATTTTATGAGTTAAAATAATGTATTTTATGTGTTAAATAATGTACATTATAAGTTAGAATAATGTACATTATGTCATTTATGTGTTAAAATAATAAAACAAGTTACTTAGTCAATTAAATAATATTTAAAATTAAAATTAAAATTGCAATCGATTGATGGTGGGTATTAGAAATCTCCGTTTCAAAAGATTATTAATTAACAAGTCCAATTTTGATAAAGAAAAGAAAAGGGATTGAGACTTGAAAACGACTCAACACTACCTGTCAACTTGAAAAAAATATCCAATACGAATATATATGACGTACGAACGAATTTCTGTGAAAAAATATCCAATACGAATATATATGACGTACGAACGAATTTCTGTGATTAGAATATGACGTAAAAGCACAATTGTTTGTGAAATTCTGGTGATATTATTATGGCAATTTGTGCTGATGTTGTGCCATCCAATTTCAACAAAACCATAATTTCCACAAACACAAATTTCAGGTAATAATTGTGGAGTGGCGTAGGTGTTGAAAGAGATAACAAGTTTCTATCATTTTATTAGTTTATAATCAATATTTCTAACAAATATAATAAAAATCAATCTTGTTAAGTCTTAACTGAATTTTTTTTTTTAAATTATTGATAGTATAAATTGTATTGATAAATTATACGTTATGTTTTCTTTATTGTATTTTTATATTTATTTTCTAAATGTATGCCTTTTATCTTTTTTAAAATTATTCAATTCTATTAACATATGTTACAACAGCTAGTTAAAAAATTATTGTCAATTTAATATAATATTTGTTTTTTTTTTTTTTTGTTAAAGACTTCTGGAAAAAAAAAATCATAACTGAAGTTATAATACGAGTAGTATATTTACATTCCAATGAATGTCAAAAATAATATTGATTGATTTTTTATTTATTTTTTGCTAAAAAAATCAATCAATATTGTTTTTAAGATTCTTTGCAATGTAAATATACTATTATAAATTTATAATTGCAATTATGGAAAATACTTTTTTTACCATTAGAAGTCATTAATGTAAAAGAAGAAAAAAATCATTAAACTGACAACCATTTTTAAACGTTTGTAACATATGTTAAATGAATGGAGTAATTTTCAAAAGATAAAATGGTAAATTTGAAAATTAAATGTAAGAATTAAACATTTGGGAGAAGGAGAAGAGAAGAAAACACAAAGTATAATATATTAAAGTAATACGGAGTATAACTTATCTTAAGCACCTTGTGTTCTGATGGCATGTAGTGACATCTCCCATGTGGGAGGTTTAAGATCGAGCTTCAGTAGAGGCTTTGTTGACTCTCTGTGCACAGATATAAAGATACTCAAATTGAGTATTTTTTTCTATTGACCATAATGAATAATTTCATTTGACTCCATTTTCCTTTAATAATACCCAAACACTAAAAAATTCATAAAATGATATCTGGAAGTTATTTATCAGTTTCCAAACGGACCTAAATAAGGGAAAATACTTATTATTTATCCGATGGCCTTGCAAGTTGCAAATTGCAATACACGCAATAGGAATATATATAATTAGTCTACTAATAATAATTATTAGATGGAGGGAATCATTCTACCCATGACTCTAATATAACTAAGTAAAGTGCCCCTCAATCAATCGTCTTCAAAGATAAACTTGCATCATTATTCCAATTATCTTTGATGTTGTTATAATAGATACATCATTATTATTTTTTTTGTCCATCATAGGTTTTCTTTGTTAGAATGCACTAGAACTCCATACAATGAGACTAATCATGTTTTTATTTTTAAAACTTTTGATCAAGTTGGAAGAGCGAGGCACACACTATCTCATTTACACTACATAGGTATAGATAGCTCATGATTAATGGTAATAATTAATTAATTATTCTTAATTTTTTTAAAAAAAATTCCAGTAATATAATTATTACGAAGTATTTGTCTCGGGTATTTTTTAATTGATTTCCTTTCAGAGCGTAGCAATATTTAAAAGGAGGGGAAAAAAAAAAGAAAAAAAAAACCTTAAAGTGTATTTACTTTTTTGAGGGATCAAATCAAATCAAATCAGAGGGATAGTGAATTGTGCCAATTATGGGAAGTGAAAATGACAAAAGATAAATATTAAAAAAAAATGTTAAATCAATCCCCTTAGCATTTTAATCATCTTATGTTGAAAAAAATTGAAGTTATGAATTTGGTGGAGGTTGAGATGGATGCACAAATGCACAATAAGTGTTTCTTGCTTTGTGTTATGATTCGTGATTACTTGTGAATGTGGTGAATGATGAGAAAAAATGATTAACTATCTTTTCTTTTTAAAAAAAAAAAAAAGTTATTAAAATTTATGATTTTAAATAATTCATAATATAAAAATTATAACACAAAAAATCTAATTGTACGTGATATTAACCTAAAATGAACTTATAAAGGCATATGATTCCCATAACAATTCAATTATCAGATAGGTGAGATAGCAAGCTAGTAAACCTTGAGCGCCATGGACAAATTTTGATTAATTATTCCGCTGTATTAACTAGCAAAACCCAAAACCAGAGAAATACATACTGACAATTATATATAATATAATTCTTTAATTTATAAGAAGTCAAAATTAGAAAAATACTTGAAATGAAACTGGGTAGATCCTAAATCAAGACTGTTAGCTGCTAGTTCCCTTTTTTTTGCTTAATATTCTGTGTGTAAGGATGAAACTAGCTAGTAGAGTTTATAATCTCTGTGGAATTTATGAATTATTGCAGCGTAATTGATTTATTCAATGCATTTAAATAAAATCATACTGACAATAAATTATTCTCCTCACTGAAAATATAGACAATATTGTAAAAGTATACCTAACCTTCAAATATACAAGTAAAATGCAAATGGCATAATTGTGCTTGATAATACATTCTGAAATCAAATTCGTTGATAGAAATTACAAATTTGAATTTGAATTTGAATTTGTGTGAATCTAATCCCATTATTCCAATTCAACTTGCCAGGCCATCGAATTGCATCGTTCTTAGTAGATTTGGAAGCTAGCCAAACATATTATACGTATCCCAGAAAGGTAGAAAAACCGCGCGCATGACTCCTCGGATCGGAGCACGTACACATGATCTGATCCATGGTTGGAAAATGGTGAATTTCGATGGAACACTCACGTCTTCCATTTGAGATTTCAACGACGTCTTCTTGTCCCGATCGAATTTCGCCATAGATAGATCATCGTGGCTTCCTTAAACTTGGTCTTCTTCGATCTTCAGCTGTGTCTTTTGTTGTTGTTTCTCGATCGAAAACAAAACATACAGTCGTCAATCGGCTATGGAATGGTTTTGCCAGCAGAGGAGCATCGTGATGCAACGTCTGAGAATATAGAACCTCGTTTTCTGTTGCTTGGCCATGCTCAAGCACCGCTTCCGGAGGCTGGATTCCCGGCGAGACCTCCGGCCAGAATCCGACGACGGGAAGAAGTATGAAAACAGCGTCATGGTATTGGTGGGTTTAAGAGCGAGCGAGCGAGATTAGAGTTTGTTTGGGATTCGAAGAGATTTGAGCAATGACGAGATAATTTGGTGTTTTATATAGCAGGGGTGATTGGCTGAAGCATCTTCGCCCATCCTGGTGGGTCCCATTGTTTGAAGAGTCCAATGTCAACTTGTGATCTTCTGTTTTAATAAAAAGACTGAAATACCCCTTCATATTTTGCAACAAATTTGTAATTTGGGCTTGGGCCTCTAAGGGCAATAAGGTGAATGCGCATTCGAACTTATCCGAGGCGAGGAAGAAGCGTGTGGGGATGAAAGGATTGGAGAGCGTCCCCGGCACGCGTCTACGTCGTGTGAATACGCCACGTCGGCGTCCGATGAAATTTCTGAGTTATTTCGAGGTGGGCCCACAATTGGAAAGATTTATTATGGTATCTGGTTCGGGCGCTCGTGGGTTTCGTAATGTACCTAAAACCCGACTTTTGGTTGTTCCGAATAACCAAATTATCTTATCTTCATCACTTATCACTTCACAGGGGCCTCTATTTAGATTCCGATTCTTTCTTTTTTAACTGCAACTGTGACGCCGCCACGTCATCCAAAACCGACGGTGCTGTTTTAATTAATTTATCGTTTCCGACACCTCCTAATTCCATGATGTAACCTCTCAGGGGCATTCCAGAATCGAAGGTGTCATGTTTAGATTTTAGAATAATCAGAGCTTTAATTTAATTGATCATTGAACATTTGTTTGGAGAAATTATTGTTAATAATATAATACAGTAGAATTTATTAACATAATGATACTAGATTAAGATGATCTTTCTGTCTTTAAAAAAAATATTAAGATTATCTTTGTTGTAACTATTTGCTTAATTACTTCTGTAAATTCCTCTATATATTGTGTACTGGTGTACAATCATCATTTCATAACATTGTATATATATTATAATTCTGGGAGCAACCCTCGATCAAATTATTGGTTAGATAATTAGTTTGGTAATCACAAGATTTTAAGTTTGACTCTGTAAGAGTCGTCTGTTTGTCTTTTTGATTTGGTTTGAGTTGGTTAAGTTCTTGTAATTCCTTGTCAGCTAGGTAACAAGGCGGATTTCACCTATAACACTAATAGTATAAATATGCTGCGAAGTTCCAAATACATACAATCTTGCAGGTCGGACCAGATTTAGATTCCTGTATAGTTTGCTTATTGATTTACGTATTGAGTTCGGGTAAGGACGTGAGCTCAGAGGCTCCCGACCTATAATGTGGTAAGTAAGAAAGCCAAAAATCTCCCCTCATAGCCATAAATATGATATTTATAGGGAAGGAAAAGGGTCTCGGGAACAATGCATTGTCGGATCGCCCACGTGGGCTTACAGTCCCGATCGCCCTACTAGGATGGGGTCAGATTAAGGCATGTTCAAATTGTAAAAGCACACATCCCCAAAGTAGCCCAGTTCGGGATCATCGCTTCGACTTGAGTTGATCGGGGTCAGTTCCTGAGCAACGAAATTCTGCCGCAATCTGTAGCTAGCTCAATTGTCGCATTTAGGTCGGAAAGGCTGAGCTTATGATCGAGCAAGGTCGGGAATAATTATCCTCAGTGAACTGACCAAATACCGAGCAGGTGTTCAGTACGTAGAGGGAGACATACTCGAAGAATATTCCTTATCAAACACATATTTGAATAACATGTTAGAATCATAATTTTTCTAACAAGACTTTTTTATGGCACTTTCTCATTCAATAAATTGGTGGTAGTTTTCGTATATGAAGTCATCACGTTCAGCAGTCCATGCCAGTGTCATTAGTTCTTATTTTGTTGATTATATTGACAGCACAAGAATAATACTAACTAACTCAATTTTTTTGACAAAAGCACAAAAATTGTCAATTTTTATTATATTAGAACTTTGATCATACAAACTTACCGTATGTAAACTAATTGTTATTGAATTTGATTTGAAGTTGTCTAGAATTTAACGATTATTGATGTGTCATAACTCATAATAAACACGTTTACATATAAAAGAGTTGACGATAGTGATACTGATAGCGAAATCTATATGTTGGTCTTCTCCCTAGCTCGCACTTAACTCCACCAACCAATTCAATTATTAAACTATTAATTAATATTAAATATTTAAAGAGGATAAGCGGAGTGCCGCCGTCTCTGACGGCGGCTAATTTAATATATTTGCATATTCTAGATGGCGCCACTTGCGACAGGGAGTAAATGTTTCTACGTATATATATAAAATTCTAGAGTTATTGAAGAAGTTTCCATTTCTCTAAAGACAAAGGTGGAGTCCAAGTGATGGAACAAGTTCAATTTGTGGGGTTGCACCCAAATTTTCTCCAACAACGCAAGTACACAACTCTCACATTTTAAATGGAATTCTACTCCACCAACAAACCTTCGAAGAGGAGCTCAGTTTAAGACTCTCTAGAATGTCTTTATTTATGATTTAAGAGAGGAGAGATTATTCTATTTGGAATGGTTGGTAAAAAAAAAAAAAAAAAGAATTAAAGATGATAAAATTATGAAAAAGAAATAGATTATTAAATCATTTTTATTAATTCTATCCATCCTTATCAACAAAGTCCATGCTAATATACAATTGCAAGTTGCAATTAATATACCAGTAATGAAAAATTTTATTGTGATTTATTCATTTATGATCTTGTTGGGTCTGATATGAGTCCTTTATGACGAGAGGTTTCACCTTTTGTAGGCAAATTTTATTAATGTTGTTTGGTTTGATGGGAGAGGTTGCTCTAGCTACTTGTTCTTGTTGAGATTAATAAGAACAAGAAAAATAATAATGGCATAAAGGGTAAAGAAGAGCAAGATTTACGTGGTTCGGCAAAGTGCCTACATCCACGGGAGTGAAACAATACTCTTATTCATAGTGATGGTGATAGTGGTGACACAACCCCTTAGGGATACAACCAATATATTTATAGGCATCTAATCCCTATACGATGGGTCTACCCGTTTCATTCCTATTCCTAGTATGAGACAAATTCATATTCCTAATCCCTATATGAGACAAATCAACAATCTCCACCTTGACGAATATGCTCTTTAGGAGAAAAAGATAACTCAACAAATCTCCACCTTGACGAATATGCTCTTTAGGAGAAAAGACTTATCTCACCATCTCCACCTTCACATATATGCCCTTTAGGAGAAAAGACTATCTCCACCTTCGCAAATATGCCCTTTAGAAGAAAAAGATAACTCAACAAATCTCCACCTTAGCAAATATGTCCCTTAGGAGAAAAGACTTATCTCACCATCTCCACCTTCACAATTATGCCCCTTAGGAGAAAAAGACTTATCTCACATATACACATGGGTAGGAACAACCATGTTCATCCAACTAGCCAGCCATATGCACCACGCAGCATCAAACGTTTCCCAGTGCATGTACACGAACTGCTTTGTCCCAAGCCATTCGCCCCTCGGTCGTCGACCTGTTATATCAGCCTCGACTCATGCTTACTGTCCCGTTTAGCTGATCTCCTGCATCTGGCCCATACCAAGTCCATATCCCCTCATGGTATCCACGCTGCCCCAACACAACAGCGCCCCTGCAAAGTCACACTAAACCCGTGTGCCTTGCTCAATGCTCCACTAACCAGCAATTACCACTGGCCAGCAACACGCACAACGCAGCATCAAACGTTTCCCAATGCATGTTCACGAACTTCTTCGTCGTCCCGAGAAGTCCTCCCATACCAGCCGTGACTCATGCCAAGCCCAGCCCATACCAGCTGTGACTCATGCCAAGTCCGACCTATACCAGCCGTGACTCATGCCAAGCCCGACCCATACCAACCGTGACTCACGCCAAGCCCGACCCATACCGATACCAAGCCTATATCGGCCCTAACCAGTGCCATACCAGCACATACCGAGCCCAAATAAGCCCATATCGATACCAGGTCCACGACCCCTCCTAGTATCCGCGCTTCCCAACACCACAGCGCCCCTCACCACTTTCTCATCTAGCATCTAGAAGCATCCAACAAGTCCAAACAATGTTCGAACTTGTTGCTTGTAACAGCTAGAACATCACCTTCACTATAATAAGAGTCATCAGCATGTACCACATCCGTAGCTTCCTGCTTCTTCAACTCCTCCCTATCAGCCTCTTCCAGATTAGTTAGCTTTTCCACCCTCAAGGTTTTCAGAATGCCCTGATATGCCAACAAATCCTTTACCCTAGTCCGCCATAACCCAAAATTCCCTATACTATCAAACTTTGATACCTCGAATTTTGTACTTGAACTAGCTAGCCATCTCAACTATGCTCTGATACCAATTTGTTGAGATTAATAAGAACAAGAAAAATAATAATGGCATAAAGGGTAAAGAAGAGCAAGATTTACGTGGTTCGGCAAAGTGCCTACATCCACGGGAGTGAAACAATACTCTTATTCATAGTGATGGTGATAGTGGTGACACCCAACCCTTTAGGGATACAACCAATATATTTATAGGCATCTAATCCCTATACGATGGGTCTACCCGTTTCACTCCTATTCCTAGTATGAGACAAATTCATATTCCTAATCCCTATATGAGACAAATCAACAGTTCTCCTATCAAGTGTTTAATACTTTAATTTAAGAGGATGTTTGGTTCATGAAAAATGTTTTCCTTTTGGAAAATATTTTCCTTAAAGTGAAGGAAAATGTTGTTTTCTAGTGTTTGGTTCATGGAATTCATTTTCTATTGGAAAATGAATTCCTCAAATTTGAGGAAAACAAAATCATTGGTTTGACCAAGAATTTTGTTTTCCATGGAAGATGGGAAGAAAAAGTGAATAGATTGCCTATTGTACCCTTGCTTTCTTTTTCAATTATATTACTTTTATTAATTTGTAGGGCCGGGCATATAAGTCTTTATACTCATTATTCCTTACAATTTCAAATCTAACCAAACAATAGAATTATTATTCCTATTAATTCTTTTTCCACCAACCAAACAATGAAATTCATATTCCTAGTAATTGTTTTTCCATGGAATTCCAATTTCACTTCCCTTAAAATATTTTATGCGAACCAAACGAGCCCTAAGAGAAAATGATACTTTTCGTCTCTAAATTATATGATAATTATAGGATTCATCTCTACTTATTGGATGTGTTACCTTCTTGTACTTAATCTATAATTAGCATTGCAAACACTCATATTAGTTATTTGATCAGTCAAACAAGCTAGATTTTAGGTATAAGTCATTTGCCAAACACTCCCTTTGTGTTTTGCAAATGACTATATATAATTCTTATTTGATTGCATCTTTTCACATTGGCCAATCATCTCTATGTCTACCCTCTTTGATAGAGATAGGCTCATGATCCTCATTTTCATTCATAACATTGTTACATTATATGTAAGAATAGAGAAAATTTCAATTTTGGTCCACTGACTATTGGGGTTGTGTTAATTGCAACACTTGACTTTTAAAAATGTTAATTTAGTACTTTGACTATGCAATTTCTATCAATTTTGATCACGGCGACAAAATTGTCAGTCAAATCTCATCGGAAAAATTTAATAGGTCAGTTTATAAGGGTATTTTAGTAATTTTACTTACTACCCCTTTCTTCTCCGATTAGTTCTCTCCATTTCCATTTTCGGCGACAACCTGGCTTCTCGATTCGGTTTATAATCTGGTTTCATGTTTCATTATCATATTATTATAATATGTGTTGTCTGATTATGATTTGAAGATCGAATTTTGGTACTGTTCATAGCTTTGGGTTTTTCGAAAGAGAAGGATGATTTTGTCCGTTATTCCTTGGCTTTTACATAGACGACAAAGAGGCCGGCGAGTCACTAATCGGCGGCTCCATCTTTTTTCGTTTTGCCTTCCCGGTGGATTTTGCGAAAGCGATCAAAAAAAAAATAATGCAATGATGTGCCTCAAGCTTATAGTGCTAGTAGCCATCATCAACGGCCTCTGCTATGGTGACCCCATGCCTCAAACAAATGAAACCATGATGCAAAAAGGCCATGCCTTTTACCCCAAGAAGTCTTCCTGGCGCATTTCCGTACCCATATTTTGGTCTCTTCAATGAAACCAACTCCTATGGCAATGCTTCCAACCATGTGGTGGCAGTGGAGTTCGATACCCTTCAGAATCGTCAATCGGAAATGGAGAGAACTAATCGGAGAAGAAAGGGGTAGTAAGTAAAATTACTAAAATACCCTCATAAATTGACCTATTAAATTTTTTCGGTGAGATTTGATCGGCGTGACCAAAATTGATAGAAATTGTATAGTCAAAGTACTAAATTAACATTTTTTAAAGTTAAGTGTTACAATTAACACAACCCCTAATAGTCAGTGGACCAAAATTGAAATTTTCACTGTAGAAATAATATTATATCGATACATATATATTTTTCTCAGTTTCAGATTTTAAAATAAAATAAAAAATACAATTGAATATAGTAATAATACCACAATAATAGATCACTACAATGAATTGAAGATCTGGAGGATGAAAGTAAGCAGCAAATAGAGATCACCAGGACTACTGTCAGGAATCTGCGTATCCGGGAAGACACTGCTAAATATCTTCTCAATCTTGATCCAAATTCTGCCCACTATGATCCCAAAACCCGGTCCATGCGTGAAGATCCCCTTCTTGATATGGATCCCAAAGACAAATTCTATGCCGGGGATAACCATAATAGATTAAGCGGTGAAGCACTCGAGTTATTGAATCATCTCCATATTCATATGCAATCTGAAGCAGCGCTAGCTCCCTCCCAAGCCGAATTGCTCTATAAAAGCTATAGAATCAGTAAGGAGAAGTTGGAGTCTCAAAGAAGGGACACCATCTTGGAGAAATATGGGAATGCAGCTAACGAGGAAACACTGTCCCCAGAACTTTTACTGGGTCAAAGTGATATTCAAGTAGAATATGATCGGTTTGGGAGGATTGTTAAGGAAGATGAGATGTTACTCCCAACAAGCAAATATGAAGAGGATGTTTACATTAACAATCATACCAGTGTTTGGGGTTCTTGGTGGAAAGAAAATGCATGGGGTTATAAGTGCTGCAAACAAACAATTAGAAACACTTATTGTACACTAGGAAGATAAATGAATTGAATAGACTCTTATATTCAATCATATTTATTCAATCATATTTTTGTGTTTAGATATTTGTATTATTCAAAATTAATTTCAGAATTGTTATTGTGGCGTATTTTATAAACAATGTGTATAGGTTATTAATATATTTTTGATAAAAATTAAGGCTTACGTCTCAGACTCAGCATTACAAAACGCATCGAGGGTTAATTCCTTTTGTATCCTAATCTTTGCCGACACAAAAAAAAAAAAAAAAAGACTCTTAATCTCCTCAAGCAACTTGCGTGAAATATTTCCAAGGCCAAACCTCAGAATCAGTGGTTTAATTAACTTTTGGTAAAAAATTCAACAGCTTATTTAATACTTTTCCAAAAATAAATAAATAAATAAAATTGATGCTCGATTATATTCACATGCCAGGCTCGATCAGGCGGTCAGCTGTTCTTCACGTCGGTTCATCCGAATCTTGTGCTTCAAATTCCTAAGAACTCAAGAATGGCTTCCCATCTCTACTGTCACCATTTCTCTCAAAAACTCTCATTTTCCTCATTTCTTCCTAAGACAAATTCCTCATTTACCCTTCTACCCACCATTTCCTTACGCTACCCCTGTCGGCCCTTCGCCGTTTCAGTCTCCTCTCACGGCGACGGTGGCGGAGGAAGTGGCACTATCAGCTTCACTTGGGATGATGTGTCTCGAGTCTCAAATTCGCCTGGAAACGACTCTTCTGACCTACAAGGCTTCTTCGATAAGGTCAAACTCTGCAATCGCAATTCCGTAAGACGCCCCCCATCCTCTGATTTTTATTATAGGTTTTTTTTTTTTTTTTTTTTTTTTTTTTTTTTTTTTTTTTTTTGAAGAAAACATTTTGATATTTGTTGCAGGAAAAGAAAAATGAATTCATGCCATTTGTTATGGAGAATCAAATAGTTGGCTATGTTCACAATGGGTAATGCCCTTTAATTTATGACTTATAGTATTGTATCTTGTTCAGGACTCAATCTTATTGTCAATTTATAATAATCTGTTTGAATATAATTGGTTTAAAGGTTGGATTTTTCATGAATGTTAGGTTGCTTGAAGAACTACATTACTCAAAGCTTAGCAACATACTAAGAATTTTTTGTTTCGTACAGAGTTGTTTAATGTTTCTTTACTCAGGGGCTAATTCAATGTTATGTAGGTTTGCTGATCATCTGAGGGCATTTAGAAATGTGTTTGTGTTCCCCAAAGATAATTCTTATGGCACCCATTTCGGGTGCCATGTTACATTACATCCGGTGCTTAAGACACCGGAGGATAGGACTGCTGCTTTTGCTGAAGTGGTCAAGTCTTTAGGGGAAGAACTGATTCCAGGTATACGGAATGAGGTACTTCTTCTGATTGCTTAACAATGTTGTAGCCCCGTGATCACTTTTTCTATGATTAGGCATCAATGATACTGACTTGTATTGTTCTCTTCTTTGATACCTCTTCGGGATATGTTGACCACAATCAGCTATATCCAGTAGTGTCATCTTTTGGTTCATCAATATTTTTTTCAATGGAAAGAGCAGCAGCACCATACTTTGGGATAAAGGTGCGTTTTTTGCTTCCACTACCAGGTGTATGGAGTAGCACAATTGTGTTCGGAAATGCCCTTTTTTTTGGCTCAGTTCATAAGTATTTCTTAAACCAACCCTTCCTCCCTCCTCTTCCACTTTCTGGAACTTTGTGTCTCAGGCTTATGGAGTTCATATGAATGGCTATGTTGAAAGCAATGGGCAGAAATTTCTATGGATAGGGAGGAGAAGTGAAAAGAAATCAACATATCCTGGAATGCTTGATCATCTAGTTGCTGGAGGACTGGTACGTTGCTAACTGGAAGCTTTATACTTTAGTACGTATAGCCTCTATATATTTTCATGGTACCTTGATTGACCAAAGGTTATGTCTCGGAACATACATTATCAGATTTGTTTTCTACTGACACTTCACCAGGAGGTTTTTTAATACTGTTGAGAACTATTTAGTAATTCTTATTTTTGCAGACCGAATATTTTTTCTCCAATGGAGTTCTAGTTTGCTAGTTATCCAAGATCATTTAACATTTAATATATGCGGTGGTCATTGATTGCAGCCACATGGGATTTCTTGTGGAGAGAATCTTGTGAAAGAATGCAAAGAAGAAGCCAGGATTCCAGAATCTTTTTCCACCCAGTAAGTTGGATTGCCATTTGTGTCAGAGTTGATGTTGAGTTTTGGAGTAATCCAACTGTGGGCTAGAGTCTAGAGACTCAATATTTTTTTTTTTCGAGATACTCACGTGTTATAAACATTATATACCGACCCGATTATCTTCTTCTGGTCAGGGCTATACCAGTAGGGGCTGTGTCATACATGGACATAAATAGATATAGATTCAAGAGAGATGTCCTCTTTTGCTATGATCTTAAGCTTCCCGAAAGCTTTATTCCTAGTAATGAAGGTAATTGATCAAATTCTGATTTCTTATGCCCACAGGGATTGTAAGCTTATATGTTTTCTTCATTGTTGCACTTACAGACGGGGAGGTCGAAAGCTTTAGATTGGTCCCCATCTCTGAAGTTGCAAATATAATCAGGAGGACTTCATTTTTCAAAGCAAACTGCAATGTTGTTATAATTGATTTCCTTATCCGGCATGGGTATGGATTTCCGTTTTCTATTAATTTATTGCCTGCATTATATTTCTCATGTCTTCTTCAGCTGTGTAATAACTTCAGTATCTGTACAAGCACGATAATGCGAGTTGCAGCGTTAACAACCCGATGAAATGCCTGCAGGTACATAAAGCCCGAAGATTTCGGGTATTTAGAGCTACTGCAGAGTTTGAGAAGTGGAGATTGCCTAATTTAACTACATCAGTCTGTTTTTTTTTTTTTTTTTGGTGTAAACCACGAGGTGTTCCGGGTCCATCTGACTAATCCTCGCTCGCTCCGAGAGGCACAGGAGCTGGCCCAGGGGGAATCGTCACTTGTGGGAATTGTCACTCATTTTTTGAACAATGGTAGTTGAGTTATTTCCAGTTTTCTGAGAGGGACATTTTTTGACATGATAATAATAATACTTTAACTGTTTAAAACAGTTGATATGGAGGTTACAAAAAGACATTGATAAAATTAAGAAAATACACTAAAACACATTGATAAAAACTACAAAAGCACACTGAAACAAGGGTAGACCAGGCCAACTGGTTATTATTTGTTGCACATAAACCTTAATGCACAACCACATAGATCATAGATGTTACAGAGAATTTTGTTTCCTTACCAAATAAACTGGAAAGAGATTCAAGTTAAGGCAGCAAGAACAGCCTTAAGGAATTCTTCATGAGCAGTTAGCTGAGGGAAATGTCCCTCAGATTCGATAACCTTAATCGTGGCTTTACCTCTAATGTTTTGGTGCATGAAGGTAGCGACTTCGGGCGGAACCGCGAAATCAACCTGGGCATGAATTAAGGTACACTGGACAGTAACCTTGTCAAGAACACTCCTATAATCACTGAAGAAGATGAGTTTTGCCAGGGCTAAAGCAACTTGGGCTCCCATTTTCTTAAAACTTTTGTCCAAATATTCCACGGAAAGAGGGTCTTTTGTACCCATTGCAACGTTTGCAAAGCTTGAAGTCCATTGATCAAAGTTAGTTTCAATGTTAAAGAGCAATTGGTCAACGTCTGATTTCTCGAACCCTCCTTTATAATCATTATCCCTGTCATTCAAGAACCTGCACCCCAAAATATATATAATCAAATATCAGCTAACAACTAATTTACCAAACATCTTTCTACAATCAGCTAATGCTATAACTAACAGTTATCAGCTAATCGCTATTATATATACCTGGGTGAAGAACAGACAAGGATGAGCTTCTTAAAGAGGTGAGGTTTTCTAATGGAAGCAATGCAGGCAATAAGACCCGACATGGAATGAGCAAGAAGAACACAAGATTTGAGGTTGAGTTCCTCCACAAGGGCAATCAAATCATCGGCAAAAGGCTCATAGGAAGAATACTTGGCAGCATCGAATAAACTCCTGTCCTCAACAGCTCCAGAAAAGCACCAATCAAACAGTACAACTTGGTAAGATTCAGACAATCTGGGAACAACTTTGTCCCACACAGATTGGTCTGATCCATACCCATGTGTTAGAATCAGTGTCTCTTCTCCACTCCCAACCTTTCTTACATTAAGAGCTTTTGATAAACCCTCACTCATTCTTTATGCTCACAGTTTTTAAACAATTAAGAAGAAGAAGAAGAAGAAGAAGAAGAAGAAGAAGACTGATATATTATTGGTGACTAATATATTGTGTGGGTTTTCATGGTTTAGGACTTTGTTATATATATAGGCCGGCAACAAATGGATCGGAGGATATGAAAGTATATACGAGATAATACTTTAATATTAAATTAATTACGATGCATTAATTGATTCTCATGCAACACGTACTATTATTGAGTCAATATTTTTTAGTCAAAATTATATTTTAAGATAATCGATTTAAATTTAGTATATGGGATCTTAATTAATACCATGTTTCAAACATATTTGAGGTGAATGTGATGAGACCTAAATTCTTGATACTTATTGGAACATTCTTCACTGTTAGTAGTTGGACGTTTTGTTAATATCACACACAAAATTCATTATAAAAAGCCTAAGGATGTCTTTTCCAATAATAATTTTATAGAGAATGATATATGCTCATACATCTACCACTCATAACGAAGTCGTTACTCCCTCTAATACTCGACATTTGAAAATAAAAAAATAAAAACAAAAAGAAATCTATTTAAACTTGTTACATCATGGAGTGACTTTGTTGTGAGTGGTAAATTTAGGAGATCGAATTACTTAACATTTTTCTAATTTTATAAATAATTAACAAATTACATTGTCCATTGATTTATTATTACAGATTTGATTTGAAATTCAAATAGCAAAAATAAATAAATAAACACAAGTTATTATCCATGATATTTTGTTTGTTGGTAGTAATATTACTAATTAAGAAAAATTGCAATTTTAATACTTAAATTATATTACAAGACAATAGTTTACTCAATCCTCAAGTTTTTAAGAATTATCAAAAACCTTCTTATCTAAGTACACATGACTCGAATTTAATTTCCAACCCTTAATGTACTAAAAACAAATGAATAGGATTGAAGAAAAGTTAAGCAAGCATCATATATGTGTAGGGCCTAGCTCCCATAAAAATCATGTGTCTGGATGAGAACTGTGGTATAATATAATATGAACCATTAAAATTAAGAGACGGACAACTGTGATCTATACATCCATTTGCTAAAATTAAGGATATTATTACCACAATATAATAGGGAATATACAAATAAGGGCAAATTAGTCCACCCAGAAGCATCCGACCGCGACAAAATAGACAAATAAACATTCCTTCCACATTACACTTTACAAACATGTTTCTTCTCTAACAATAGGGATGGAAACAGACAATTATTCTTTATCACTAATATTAACACCACGCCTAGAAGTCAAAAAATGACAAAACTCCACGATAAACAAACCCTAGCTAATGACAGAATAATGCACCACAACTAACACCATAAAACTACAACATCGATGCACTGACACTGTAACACCGATACACAAATACTACATCTACAAGCCACATCCACCATCGCAACACACAACCACTCCCACACCACCTCACAACAAAGTAATGCACCACTAATTCCATAAAAATACACACTTTTACTATTAGCAATACAGAACTTTTATTTTGGGAGTGCAGAAAGGTGTACAACAGTTTGTAAATGAACACATTAAACCCCTAAACCCTAACTCCTAACCTAACCCCTAAAGCCCACAAAATTGACCACACAGTGGACAATCGATGCACATCCCAAAGTACGAGATTATAATTATTGTAAACTTTTAACTGCAGGTACAAAATATGTTAATTGTATACACAACATTTTTTATGCATGTGTCTGTAGTTAACATATTATGTAATTGCATTTAACAATTTATGTGTCTATAATTATCATGTTATTAAGTTATTTGTTTGTAATTACTATGTTGTGTACCTTCAATTTGTTTACAGATATTTGTTAACTGCATGTACAGAATATGTTAACGGTAGACACATAATTTTTAGACCAATAAATAAACACGTGTTATATATTATCCATGATATGATATTTTGTTTGATGGTAGCAATATTAGTAATTAAGAAAAATTACAATTTTAATACTTAAATTACAAGAAAATTAAGAAATTAAATATTTAGTTGACTGTATCTTTAGGTTGAATCTAGTAAATAAAATCGAAATTAAATATTTAGTAATAAATTTTTTTAATAAATATGGGTTATATGTTAGTAAATTGAAACCAAAGGCAATACTGAAATTATGCTTAAAAAGAAAGAAAAGAAAATTGACACGTTAAATTTTAATTTATTATTTTCATAACGCTAATGTAAACTATAAACATTGATATTGTTCTGTATGTAAAATAAACATATAATGTAAATATTTTAATTCAATAAGTTCATCATTTAATTATTATTATTATTATTATTATTATTATTATTATTATTATTATTATTATTATTATTATTATTATTATTAAAATTTTACTCCCTTCTAAGGCTTACCCTACTCCAGTACTATCGCTCCTGCACTCCCGCACCCATCCCCCCAAGCCCTAACTTTGGAGTCTGGAAGACTATCGACGATGACGACACAGGGACGAGATATGGAGACACCGGAAGATTGCCGATCGACGACTCGTTTGAGGTCAAATCGAGTCCGAACTTGAGTTTTTAGATGACAGATATCTCCGACAACAAGAAACGCATGTTGTACTTGCGTTTCTCGTTCGTAAGAATACGAACAAGAAATGCATGTATGACTTGTGTTTCTTGTATACACTTTGACAAATACTTGCATGTCATATTTTAACAGAAAAAAAAGTTCAAAATTTTGAGAAATTCAAGTGCGAGTTGTGTTTCTAACAAGAAACTCAAGTCGCAAACGAATTTTTCATCTTTTATTTAAGTTTTAAAAATTATTTATTCTTGTCACTTTTCTATGAAAACAAACCAATTCAGTCAAAAATCCATAAATACTACTAGAAGAAAATAGTATATATATAGTTGAGCAGCAGCCAGCTTTCAGCCGGCGGGAGCAATATAATTAACAAAAATTGATTGTTTTCAGACACATTAAAAATATAATGAAAAACATTATTAATTTACTAAGTCAAAAAAAGGATTCCTTTGTTTCTTGTTGGAGTATTCCGTCTAGAAAAGTCCAACGACCAACTTTTTTCTCCTCATTAGGCAATTGTTAATGACTTATTGCCAACCATTCATTTATTTTAATTTTTTCAAACTAAATTCAATAATTTTTTTTAAATAGTCAATCATATGTTGGTCAATTAGTTGAGACTGAATCCTCTACTCTTCTGGCCTTAGCTTAAAAATAAATAAATACATAAATAATTAATGAGGCTTTATCATGTTTGGTGAGCATATATTGTAATGAAGTCATTCACCCCTTGCATGGTATGGTTACCTCATTTAGTTTAGTTAATGAACTCTAAATAATCTAAAGAGTCTTGGATTATATTAACTTAACACAATCCATAGCTCATAATTGTTTTCAAACAAGTATTAAGTCTATCATTAAATTTATAATATTGATAATAAACAAATATTTAAATCTCTAGGCCAGCTGTCCCACAAAAAAAAAAAAAAAAAAAAACACATCCCTACAAGTCGATAATGTGGACAAAAAATACTACGTAAATTCTCATTTTTCATTCTTAAATTCTTGCTGCGAACACTTTTTTAGAGATCCATATGATTAAAATAATACATTGATCTCATCATAAATTACCACAATTGACTTACCCATTAATGAACTAACAACTTCTTGTTCACTATCAATATATACACTAAAAGTGCATCAAAAACTTAGCTCAATAAAAGTTTAATCAAATAAGAAGTGGAAAAGCAAGATTCAAGAAGTTAAAATAGGATTTGGGCACCAAATGTAACTTAACACAATGATGTATTATCCAAATGAATACTGAAATATTTGAGTTATGTTTCAGTTTGGGTGCTTTCAGAGAAACAAGAAATGGTTTCCTACAAATGTAAAAGCTTTCTTGAATCTAAATTCTCTCCCTCCTGGAGGGAGAGAGTCAATTCTTCCTTCCTACACAAAAGTAAAAGCTTTCTTGAATCCAAATGTTTTATAGGCTGAGCTACACAGGCCTGCCAGTCCACTACCAATGAATCACTTCACTAGCAACTTCACAAAAAATATTGCCTGTACAGAGAGAATGGGCAAGATTTTCTGCAACGATTCGTCAAAATAAATGTTAAAACTAAGTTTCAATTCTGTGTTTTGCACCTTTTAATGCCAGAGCCTACTGCAAAAGCCATTGCGAGGCCTCTTGCAGGATATGATGTCCGTAAAAGAATCAATCAATTGTCCTGCTAAGCTACCCGGATCATCCATGAGAGTTTGAATGAAGGTGTTCACCACCCGTCGTTCCTGCTCTGTTGATCTCAAACTAAACCAAGTAAGCAACTTTAATCTGAAGTCCTTCTTTATGTGACCCTCGCATTCCAGCCAGCGTATAATCTTTACACAGTATTCAAAGCTTTCGTCAAAGCACCCTGAACCGTTCTGAATTTGGATTGGCGATCCATTTATCAGTGTGCTATCAGAGTCGTGTGTCTCACCATTGGTGGTGCTAGCTGCCCTCTTCTTCCGTCCTTCCACCTTGGAATCAACTACAAAGTCGTGGGTCCCATGTGACCCGGCAACACCATTCCTCTCATTGTCATGAGAGACAGCATCGTCTGCCTCAACGGTTTGCCCAATCGTGCACCCGTTATCTTCATCCCTAGAAGAGTCAATAGGAGGGGTTAACTCTTCGTTCAAATCAGGAACTGAAGCAACATTTAAGTCAAGCTGCCGAGAAGCAGAAGGTTTATGGTCCTTTTGTACGGTGTTAGGTTTAACATTGTTGCATTCACAAAACTTTTCTATTTCTGCTCCACATAAGCCCTCCGAGCAGCCTTGCTGTTGAGCCCAGGCTAGCCTTAAGATCTTTCCAAGGTCACGGACCTTGAACCCAGAATCCGACTCCACTGCTGTTATAGCCTTGGAGCTTCCTCCAGTGTCTAGATTCCCCTTACCGTGATTTCTATCAGTCGGGCTCACGTTTCTACTGAATATCTCAACGCTCTTTGTGAAACACTTAGCCTCAGAGTGTCCCAAGTCACCTGCCTCTGTATATGATACAATCCTAAAGCAATATTCTGTGCAGGGAAGTAAATTAGATATCAAAACCCTTCTCTGAGTTCTTGGAAAGACACAAAGTGGCTCTTTTGTGTAAACGTCTTCTCTATTCCTACAGTACCAGAGCTTGTAGCCTTTGACATCTTCTGACGATGCAGTGGACAGCTCTATGAGTACAATAACAGCTGAAGAAGATGTCACTTCCTCGAAAAGGAACTTGCAGGCTGCTGGGCGTGAACCCTCTGGAAAAAAAAGGCATATCTTTACATAAAAAGACGATAGCTTTTAATTCAGTATATCAAAACAAAAATTATCTAATGCTGGTTTAACTAGACAAGTAATACCTCCGAGGTTAGGGGCAGCACAGGGCTTTGTAGCTAGCCATTCATCTGCTTTCTCAATAGCTTGAGAGCAAAGCTTTTGCACATCAACTGCAACAGAAAGCCTGCTAACAATGCCCCGGGCCATCTTGGCTGAAACTCCATTCACGGGGCCAACCTCTATTTCCAATTTTGCCTTGGCTTCTTTAATGATTTCATGTAGCTCTCGAAATCTAGAAGTCCCATCGAGGAGCCTGTAACACAAGTATATTCTATAACAAAGGACATCAACACGGCGAGCATCCTTTGCTATGCTAAGTTGTTTCTTCCAAAACCTGTCAAATTCAATCAAAACAGAGAATAAGCTTATGTGGATAACTATTTGAGATGATATCCCCCTAAATTGATTCTTATATGAGGCACTACAACTTAAAACGTATATCCTGGCTTTGTCTTTTTGGCTGCAGTCAAGCACATATAGATAACTATGAGCATTAGTGAAAAGCTAATAAATCTTGGCAAAGTGACTCTGAAGGAAAAGAGAATTTGGGTGAAGGACATACCCGAGTATTCCAGAAACTTTACCACACGAAGCACAACAATAACTCCCATCTAGCTGCATTAGTTGTCCAAGATCAACGACCCCTACCTTCCCTCGTTGGATGGCACACTCAATGTGGCAAGTTAATCCACAGGATTCTCCCTGACCAGACTCTGAAGCACATTCCAACCAAAGACTTGGATCCTTATTATCATCAAACAAGTGACAAATACAGCAAGAGCACCTCTTACAGAATGTGTCATCTATTGAAATAGAAGCTCGACAAGCAGAATTTTTGCAGATCCATGAACTTGAACATTTAAAATCTGAACACTGCTCTGTGGCTGGTGGTATTCGGACGGGGTTTTCCCCTTTCCTCTGCTGCTTTCTTGAAAGATGATCCTTGGGACTAGAAGACGATTTCTTTTGTTCCTGACCCTTCAAAATTTTCTTGCTTGACTTTGGTGGTTGCTCAGACATTTTACACTTGGATGAAGCCAATTTCTTCTTTTCCGTGAAGCAAAGTTTCGAAAGATCTTTTCTTGTAAAACAATTCAGCAATTTTTGGAGTGAATCTGGACAGTTTGATGAAACATTTTTACTTCCATTTTATCACGAGCAAAGATTTTGAAGCCTGAAACCAAAGGAAAATGTGCCAGTCAATCTTGCATACCAAATCCAATTCAGCATCATCTATTCATAGCATTTGGAATTCACAAAACCAATTTATCAGTAATTGAACACTTCAATTTAAATATATCTTTTGATGTTATCCAATAGCCAATAGGTTTCTTACATAGAGAACATATTTGATGACTATTGCATCTGAATCCATACTGTGACAAGCAGTCAAAATATGGTGAAAGGTCAAAAAGAACACATAAATCACCATCGTGATGGTGGAAACACAATTGAATTCGCAACCATGATGTCCCTATGTTTAAGGTGTGGAAAAAACAGAACTTTTTGACAACCAAGCATATAAATGCTCTCAAATGTGATCAGTGGTAAGGCGTGGCTAAGATACATAAGATCTGATTACTGATCAACAGAAGATCAAATGCATGCGATTTAGTTATCAGTTTCAGAGTTAAGATCCAATGGGGATAGCAAATGAGGTTTTTCTTGCATTCAACTATTTAAGTTTAAAAGAGACATTATAAAAAAAAAAAATCAAGGGGAGATAGAAAGCAAGCACGGTATAAACTATAGAAAAATTAGCAAAACACTGAATGCAGATCCCATCCAGGATGACACTAAATAGATGATATTCAAGAAATATCTTCTATTCAAACGAACAAATCAAATAACTTTGTCATCAGGAAATGACCAGCAGAAATGTATTTGTTTCCCACCTTGTTAGTTAAAACACATCCATGCTAATGGAAGATTGATTTTCAACTCTGTGGGCAATAAAATAATAAATAAAAAAAAAATAATAATAAAAGAGTATCTAACTTAAAGGGGATTACAGTTAAAGAGAAACCAATCATCCTTTAAGCAAGTACAGAATGAGCATGAGATTACGTGATACTGGAAGCATACCACAAACGAATCAACACAGAACACCTTGATCATAAACGGAATGGATTACGAGTGGATTAACTCAAAGACAAATGCTAGAAGAACACCCATATCACCAGATCTCAAATAATAATGCCAGATCTAGAAATATTGAGGGTTTCACATTACATCAATCTGAATGCCTTGTCTTTTCATCGATGAGAGTAGTTAACAATCATACAATGCAAATCCATTCCTGTATAAATAGTTGATGATTTCCATATAAACTTTGATAAGTTAAATCCTAAATTCCTAATGGTATTGGGCTGAATTCCTTGAAATATGATCCACCTAAAAAGCATAGAGGCATGATCCAATAACATGAAAGATACTAGTTTTTACCAATCCTATAACTTTAATGCACATGAGAAATATCCATCATTACATCTCAAAGTTAACAATAAAAAATCTCCAGGAAAAGGAAAGGAAAGATTACTTCAAACAATTGCACCATTTACAAGAGCAAGTATCATTCACATAATAAATGCCAGTATCGTTGTAATACTCTGAACTTATCCTTGAAGCATGTACTGAGAAAGATTCATGTAAGTGGACATCTAAATAAATAATAATGCTTTACCAAGTAAAACGACGTATACACAAACCAGCTGTTCTCTTATTTTAGGCAAGAACAGTAATGACTCACGCATGACATTAATATCACTTCTCCTCTTTTAAAGAAAGACAAACTAAAAAAAGCATGAAATTGATAAAAGCTTATCTTCTCATATATTTAAACTTTAGGGAAACGTAGGGCCTACTTAATGTTTCCACATATTATGTTATAAAGTTTCTTTATCATCCATAGGGAAAAGAACTGTAAATAGGTAGTTTACAGACCTTGCATGGCTCATATGGTGCCATAGAACCAATCAAATTTTAAGCCACTCTCCACCACAAAGCACAAAAAGGGTTGGTTTCATCTCCCATTTTCTACAACCCTTAGTTTTATGAGAAACACTTCAGGACTGAGATGAGAAGTATCAAACCTCAAGCCAATGTAGGTTGAGGAAAACATCCTCAATATCTTACTTGATTTATTAATTCAAAATTTTGGTAAAATAAAGCATGCAATCTATATTCCAATTACATAAAAATAAATAAATAAATAAATAAATAAAAAGGAAACAAAAGAGGGTATCAAAACAATAGGGGACTTTTGCTTTTATAAAGAGTGTAAGTGTAATTGCAAGGCCAAGGCTAAGACTGTTAAAGGATATCCTTGCACAAGAAGCTAAAATAATCGGAGAAAACTAGAGAAGAATCAACTTGATTTTCTGTATTCAAGAATCAGCTAGATATCGTACTTAAAAGCCACATGCAACAGAAAGGATTTGAAGGAGCAATCTATACAACCCAAAGCACATTAAACCAGTAATAAATGTCGAATACTTGTCCAGAAGTGGATTGAGCAAGTCAGTGTAGAGAAACAAACTCTTCAATACTCTATACATGTTCAAGTTCAAGTTCAAGAAACAGGGGACACTGCAAAGGCTGCCTGAGGAAACACCAAGGGAAATGTTTTAAAACATCCAAGAAACAACAGCATGAGGAAGCATCTCACCTTTAGCAAGAAAGCTATCTTCCACGTCCAAGTTGTGAAAGGCAGTTAGAAGTGCTGATGAAACCCTCCCAGCTGATCTGTTGTTAAAAATCATTTTTGAAAAAATTGTGGACATAGCAAAATAAGGTGTCGAGCTATGCATATATCCCATGTAATGTAAAAACAATAATCTTTCTCTACAAATCACTTCCAAAAAACACATACATATTGCATTTAGAAGAAAATAAAAAATAAAAACTTTGGCAACAATTGACTAAGACACTTTTTTCCTATTTCTCCCTATACGTAGAATTGTAGACTACAGTAAACTTGCATGGTGCTTATAAACTCCATTACTAAAACTTCATTTTGTTATAATCTTGATGTAACCATGTCCTGTCTACATTCAACAAACAAAAGGAACTCACTTGAATTATTTAAAATGCATGCAACCATGTCAGATATGTTGGTCCTGAATCTGATTATCATTGCCCTCTATTCCATGGCTACATAGTAACTCTCTATGATTTTCAAAGGATATGAAACTGAAACAAGTAAAGGGAGGCATTCACCTACATAAAAACAAGTATACAACCTCCGAAAACTTAGTAGCAGTATGTGCATGTTCTAGAGATTATTAAAGCTCAATTTGACATATAAAAAAGCATACTATCATTCCCAAGAACCACACAAATTCTTTCTCTTTTTACTTTTAATCTCTTCTTCACTGGGAATGGTATTTGACGGAAGAATGGAGAAAACAAGTCAACAAAATAACCCAACTAATTGGCTAAAACAAACAAGAAATATAAGCACAAATACGATCAGTAATCACATCCATTACTTATACACTCCAATAAAGAATGACATTTAGCTAAATACTGGAAACTCAAGAGCCCAAAACGAAAAATATAGATAAGAACAAAACATCAGCACACCCACATTTGGCATTTAAAGCAGTCCCCCACATTGAGAATTTAGACATTGCCCAAAATCCCTGAAAACCCATACCAAGCGCTGCCAGCAAACTCCATACTCCCCTCATGGCATCGTTGCAATCAAGCTTATCCCCGGCGTAAATATAAAACACATATATTAACCACACAAAAATCCAAACTTTCGAAATAATCAATAAATATTCATAGTATGGAATACCCAGTCGCAGATCTGAACCCAGAAACATTCTACACATCCAAATTCAAAGAAGCGCACGTATAATATATGGTGTCAAAGCCGGAAAATTCCGAAGAAAAGAATACCTGTAGGAAGGAAAGAAACTGGGAGAGAAAACGACTAGGGCTTCTACGCAGGTGAAGGAGAAAAGGGGTTAGGGGGTTTCATTCGGGATGGTAACGAACGAATGAAAAAACAAAAAACTAAAAAAAAAAAAAAAAAAAATCTTTGAAACGAAAGCTTTCTTCTCTCTTTCGCTGTTTTTGTTTGGAGTGTTAGTTGGGGACTTTTCTTGTTTCTGCTGCGTAATTGAACGCTGATTGGAGCTGAAGCGGCGATGCGTCACGGGCGGGAAAGGCGCGTGGGTAAACGGGATCAGCTGGAAAAGCGCAGTGGTTGATTCTTGGCGTTGGAAGTACCAGGACCACCTGTCTGTCTCTGCTTTGCTCGTGCTCCTCACGCGTTGTTTTCGCGCGTAAAGATAAGATTATTTGGATATGTCTCATTTTTCTTTTTTATTATTAATTGCTCGTTTTAGTTATTATTCCGTATTAGTGTATTACGTAATAAGATAGCCCCCGACCCCATTTTTCGCCAATATCCCAAATGGGGAATATATATTAGGTCACGCTTTAATGTTGTATATTATATGAATACGGTGGAGAAGATTATGAGCGGGTGGTAATGTGATAGATTCGCATCTTATATCATAGAGTCACACTTACGGCAAAACGTTTTACGAATCTTTATTCACAAAATAGGTCAGATCGGATCAATATAAAAATATTTATACTGAAAATATAATACTAATCATGAATAAAGTATTTATTATAATATAAACATGAAACATATAATAGTCTATTTTTTTTTAGTACTACTGACTCTGTTACAATGTAGTATCTGTTCATAACTACTTTCTCAATCTACTGAAGCACAAATAGTCAATACCGTAAGACTGAGACTCAGACCCATGACCTCTCACTTGGAAGAGCTGCACTACTTCATGCCACTAGATCACAAGGTCATTGGCACATATAATAGTCTAGTATATAAACTCATAATAAACTAAAAGGTTTTCAATATGACGTGTGATTTTGTTATATATAGATGCAGTGTATGTAGCATATCACACGGCTGAACTATATGGTTTGATTTCACATTTTGCACGCACCATAAGTTGAATATGGACCATTTCTCAAGAAGCTAAGCAAAGTCGACGTTGACAATTAAAGATTTCTACGCGGAATATAATCTTCATAAAATATAGAAGATGCAAGTTTTAGCATCAACTTGACAATCATATACTGTGTATGCATATATGTGTATAGAAACTTATTTGGTACTCTTGAGATAAAAGTGGTATTAACATAGTATTAAATTTGACATTGCATGATATGATCTATCATAATATTTTACATAAGTAATAATTAACATAAACATAACGTTGATGCTTTGTTAAAAAAAAAAAAAAAAAACGTTAATGCACGAAAAGTAATTGCCACTTTAAAAAATGATAAACATGTTATAAGTATTAGTTATAGTCGTACTTTCAACGGCAGGGTCAAGGTAGAGAACCTGAGTAGTAATTAGGGTGCAAAAGTGTATAGGCGATGAGGGAATAGAGAAATTTGAGTGATAAAAAAATGCATAGAATATAAGAGCGAGAGAGTTACTCAATGCACATCCTTAAATAGTGAGTGTAAATTTTTCTCGTCACCTAGAAAAAAAAAATACTAATCTTTAATTTCAATATTATATGAGTCTAATAGTGTATGCAATTAAATTGAAATGAACATGAAGACACAACAAAATATGTTTGTTTAATAAATTCATCCATCATATCCAACGTGGAAAAAAAAATACTCGGTTTCATATTGTTGATGTAACAGCTATAAGATAGTTAATTGCAGTATTTTATGTATAAGTATTTATTGCTTACAAATTGCCAAATTGGCCACTCGGTAACCGAATATTACGCAGACGTCGGCCGATTTCTTTTTCTTTTCTTTTTGTTGGGTTTCTTTAACAAAATAAATAAATAAAAACCCCGTAATTTGTAGTGTTATTTACGTGCATTGATTTGAAAAAAGAAAGTTTGGTCAAAATTGCCACGTAATAAACAAGGTTGAATGAGACGAACGCTTTACACGCACTTTTAGGATGCATTGGGATAGAGCCACAGAAGGCCTATTTTAATATATATATATATATATATATATATATATATATATATATATATATATATTATTGATTCTATTACATTGTAGTATGTATTTGTATAAAATATCTATTTAATTTTATAAAAATATATATCTTTTCCATATATTATGTCTTAAAAAAATTAATTTAAACCCTGTATTTGAAAAGTTCTTAACTATACTATGATTTTGTTTTTTTAAATTGTACAACTAACGGATTAGTAGTTTATTTTTGGGTTTAGATTTAAAAAATAATATGTAAATGGTTTTCTTTTAACAAAATGATTAGATTGTACATATACAATATATTTATATTGTCTATATAAAAATTTAGTAAATGATTTATTTAGATCAGATGGACAAAAAAGATATAATTAAAAAAAAAAAAAAAAAAAAAAAAACTAATGAAAATTTGACAACAAGGTAAATGAGAAGCCAAACTTGTCCAAAAGTGTGTTTTATCAATCGTTATATCCTACACCACGGCGCACATAGCACTGTGCGCCGCGCGCCTCCCAAAACGACGTCGTTTTGGGGTAATGTTGGGAGGCGCGGTAGGAAGTTGCTGAGATTATGTGTATTTATTCATAACGTTATGTGTATTTGTTCACAACGTTATGTGTATTGGTTCATACAGTTATGTGTATTTTTTATACAATTATGTACGTTCTTTTTATACAATTATGTACATCCAAATCAGAAAATTTGTGTGTATTATGTTACGAGTTGATGTGTATGATGTTAAAAGTTTATGTTTATTATGTATTATGTTAGATTATGTGTATTATCTTTTAAAAAGAGTGTATATTTTGTTATATAATTATGTACATTCATGTATAACATTATGTGTATTCTAGTATAACATTATGTACATTCTTGAACAGCGGTTTTTTTTTTTAAGAAAAAACTACTGCCATTCACTGGGGCGGGAAATTTCAAAAAAAAAATAATTAAAACGACGTCGTTTTGCATCTGGGCGCATAGTGCAACGCGCGCCGTGGTGTAGGATATAAATTGCCGTGTTTTATCATCGTATTAATTAAAACAAAAGACTTTGGGCCAGGTAAAGGAGAAGGGGGGGCGGGGGTGCAATCGTTATGCTATGGACCCGTGTCCAGTATGCATTGTGGACACGGTAACGGTGTAGTTAGTGGCACCATTATCTTTCAGTTTCTTTTTTTTTTTTTAATTTTAGACCGCTTCGTTATAGGAACATATGTTCATAATTTTATCACTATATATGTTCATAATGTCAGAGCTCTGTGTTCATAATTCCATAACTGTACATTCATAATTTCGTAACTGTACATTCATAATTCAATAGTCAAGAAAGAGGCTAGGAACTGTGATGCGGATCGAACCGCCAAATAGCATGGGAGGAACTCTTCAGGTTGACGCCTTAGAAATGGTCATTTAAATAGTGAAGTGAGTACCGTTTTAAGGATCTTTTGTGACACCAAAAAGAAATAATGATAAAATTTACAAATTCATAGAAAACGATTTAACTTAAAGTTTTGAAAGCTTGGTTTGAAGGTCCAGTTCTGAGTTACAGATTTGGAAATTTGACTTTGATTTTGATTGGAGTTGTTCAAATTTGGAATTGCACATTTGCACCCACCCGTGCTTGGGGGTTAGTTTGGTTTGGTTGATGATGTATCCAAATTTTATTAGTTGTACGGTGCAAATGACCGACTTTCTTGGTGGAGAATTGATACCATTCGTTGACCGATATATCTAATTAGTCACCGTCCACACGCAATTAACACCGTGCATGCAAAATGTTACTCCTTATTTTGATTTACGGGAAAATCTTCCACCATAATTTATTTAAATGTGTGATTCGAGTAAAATTTTATCTTATAACACCGCTAAATGATTATAATAAATTAACTCAATCTAAGTTGCTTATAATTGATCGGCTCAAACCAAGCTCCTACAGAGAGTTGAATTTAGGGGTATATTCAATTAAGACTTTTATAAATTTTCAAATACTTTTAAAATGTTGGATTTTAAATGACTTTTGTAGAATCTTTCTAGACTTTCATAGAATCTTTTAAACTTATATTAATTTTATACGAGTCTATAAAAATTCGTAGGACAAATATTTATAAATTTTTAAAAACCTTTTCATATTAAAAAATCTACGAAAGTCATTAAGACTCCAACAAACATTCCATAACTTCTATTAATATATTATTTATAATTTTCTTACAAAACGTTTATAATACATAATATACTTTTATAGATCATAAATAAATTAATGCATAATAATAATAATAATAATAATAATAATAATAATAATAATAATAATAATAACAAATAAAGGATGTAACAAAAATAGAGTGTATTATACATAAAGAAAATATAACCAATTTTCACTAATGATATAACCAATAAAAATATTTCTTTATTTTAATTTTTACTAGTTGTCTTGTGTAATACATTTTGATCTTCGCTCTGTACTGTTCGGGTATTCCCCTTCTTAATAATAATAAAAAATTCATGTGAAAAAGTCTACATAAATCATATTCTGATAGAATCTACAAAAGTTAATTAGTTTTTAAATATTAATATACTTCTAAAGAGTTTTTAAAAGTCTAAATTGAATACCACCAAACTTTTAAAGTCGATAAAAGTCTGTAAAAATTTATAAAAGTCTTGATTGAATACACTCCCCTTAGAGCATTATGATTACCAAACAAAATGTCTAATCAACTTGAATGGTGTTGCGTTGTATGTGTAATGCAAATATGAACTTTTTTTTTGAGTTATATTATAACATCTCGTGTGTGTGTGTGTGTTTTGGGGTGGGGGTGGGAGAGAACTCCTATACTTGAGCATAAAAATGACACGGAGAGGAGGGAGAGACAATTAGTATAAATAATGTATTATAAATGATGATTAACCAATAAACCTGTATAATACAATCAATGGATATGCTATGATACAATAAACAGAACCAAATACAAAACAACTTCTATATGGAAAGATAACGATATGATATGCGAATTGAGATTGTTTTGACAAATATTTATTCTCATATTATCCATTTCCTTCATTTGGCTAGTGATTTGGAATATGATAATGTAAAATTTATAAGACCAACTTTAGTGTTTCGTCTGGCCCAATGATATATGTATATCACATAATTTTCATCTTGTAATATAAATCAAACAAAGTTCAGTTTTAGTATTCTTTCCCAACAGTTCCGTAAACCACACTACACAACATTCATTTTCTATATTAGCGCAGTGAACCGCACAGGGAAACATGCTAAACATGCAGGTGTACTACATGATCAGGTACGTGGGGCTTACTGTCATGGACCGTTTTCTGTGATTATGTTAAGACACAATGAATGAATCATGAATGAGCCAACTAATTAACTTGCCAAATGGGTAAAGGGGCGTCAATAGTGTGCCAAATGGGTAAAGGCGCGTCAATAGCATTAAGAATGTTCTGTCTTAGACGCTAAGGTCTTACTGAATCAAACATGTCAACCCAGTTAAGTTTGGGGAACCTGTCCCTAATCTTGAACTTGACTATGAAGAGGACCAGAGGTCGGACCAAATCAGACATGTCAACACAATTAAGTTTGAGGAGCCTGCCCCTAATCTTGAACTTAACTATGAAGAGGACTGATGTGATTCGAAAGGCACAACTGGTCAGGAGCTATTGTCGTTCCCCGATCCACGAAATATGCGGGGCCCCAGGACGCCGCACAAACATTGTGTGCTACGCCGAACTCTATGTTTGTGACATTACGCTACGCTAATTCTGAATCTCCAGAACCCCTACCTGAATTGTTAGATATATATCGCAAGTCACCCAAACAATATCTCAATTAATCCCTATCGTTGACTCTACATACAAATAATCCATCTCCACACTACCGAAATACAAATAATCCATCTCCACACTACCGCCAACTTGAAGAGTCCAATTTCTAATCTAAAAATTCAAGAGCCCAAACCCTAGCTCCAAAATATTGAGACTACAATCTAGATCTCATAAGCCTGCCCCCAAGTCCATAGAAAAATGGTATTGCTGAATTGAAGCGATTAGGCATATAACATTAGAGCCATTGCGTAGTACAAACAATAAACATAAAGCATATATACAACAATAATGCATTGTCCATCTGCTATCATAGGCAGCTAGATCTTTTGATTACATTTAACTTAATTTATCAGTACATAATACATTCTGCGTCCACTATTTTGCGGAAATTATTTCACAGGCTAATTAAAATCCACAACAGATGAATCACCTGCAAAGGATCAAAATGGTTATCAGTGGATTTACCATAGTAAATCAATCTGTTGTTTATCAGCAGAACAACAATAGTAGCCACGCATATATGCATTCATTTCATATGGGATTCTAAGATGTTTGTATACTCGGTGCAATTCTACCCTTTTCTTTGTCCGAAGTACTATGGAGGGAGAGTATAACTTACAACCCCGGTATGGTAGAATTTACCTTCATTCCTAATATCAACCACAAACCCGTGCATGTCGTGTGTGTGTGTGTTTGTGTGTGTATATATCAAGGTTGAAAAAATCGCTAGGCGCCTGGGGACCGCCTAGGGCGCCTAGAGTGCCTAGACGAGCGCCTAGGTGGCCGACCGCCTAGGCGCGATTTTTGCAACACTGGTATATATATATATATACACACACACACACTGATGATCAACATCACTGATTGCAGATATACATGTAACAAAGAGCAATCGAACAGACTTAAAGCAACAATAAGGCTAAGAAACTTCAAGCAAGATGTGTTCTTAGACTCGAGTATCAAGCCCCGCCCCGGCTCCTCTGCCTTTACTAGAGAGCTCTGGCTGTTCTGTTCACATTTCCCATTAAATATTCACCTTCTACTCCATGCGATATATCAGTATACTATTTTTAGTTTATTTTAATGTTATTTATTAATACTATGTTAGTATGTTACCTCGGCTTGTTAACCATTAACTTGGTTCCTTTTATGGTCTGACATTCAGAATGCATTCAATAACTATAAAAATGAACTTGCAAAAGCTATATTTGTCAAATGCTAGAGGGACATAAAAAAGTTCACTCGGAAACTATAGAGTGATAGATTTCAACTAACAAATTAAAGGTCATGATAAAAGAACTGATTTTTTTTTAATTTGAAACCAAAAAACCGCAACCAAGATTTATACACACACATACATACAATAAATAAATACACACAGAGAGACATTTGTGTATATACAAATGTATAAGCAGCAACAATTAGCTGGCATCATCATGCATGTGCAGTAGTAATGACAATAGACTGTCCAACTAACAAACCCAAAATGCTCGGACTCATTGGGGAACAAAGAAAAGTAAAGACATTAGAAAACCACACATAATTGGAAGAGTGAAAACTCAGTTATGTAGTATGTACATACGTTTCACCACATGCTAAGGATCAGCAATTCGCCATACTTTTTCCTCTTCTAAAAAAGGAAAACCCATGAAACTTTGACTTAACTTGGATACTGAATCTAGTTTAAAAGTAAAATTCTTTAAGAAGTAATCAAGCACATACAATTAACTTCCCTGTCATCAACAAAATAGCAAGTTCACCCTCATAACAACAAAGTTTAAAAAGGGTCATACTTTTTCAAGAAAATCAAGAAAAAAATTGCCTTGAACCCTATAAATTGGATTAAGGGTCTGGCTAGGTTAGTAATTACTTGATTTAGGGGATCTCAGAGTTGACTTTCCAGTTTTAACAAATTCAATAAAGGTGAGAAATTTTCTCATGGGGGAAAGAGGCCAGATTACAATTTTCTTAAATTTTTTGTTCCAGAGCTCATACCTTTAGCATTTTTCACTAATAAAGTTTAATCTTGAAAGTAAGTAACAGTTATATCAACCTAAATACATAATTCTTCACAATAACATATGTAAACTACAAAGCAAGCAAGCAACAAACAAGTGAATTTAGTAATTGAACTGAAAGTAAAAGCAGATTGGAAAAGGAAGTAAAAAATTAAGGGAAGCAAACGGCAGTACATACCCTCAAGAAGAGGAGCGCTTGCCCTCACACTCAGGGCTCTCGTCGAAATTCTTAGAAGGGTATTTGGCGGTGACCATTCCAACCTCGAACACCAAGTTGTCGCCGCTGGATCTGATTCCGGTGATGCCCCACCACTTGAAGAAAGCCCTGACGTTGATCCCGTCGAGCTCGGCCATACGATTTTCGACGATTTTCCCCGTGATTTTCTTCGAATAAGTCGCCAGGTAGTTATCCGGCGGGAGAGTGATTCGGCACTTGTCGTCAAGAAACAAGACGAAGCTGCCGGTGGTCCGGTTAAGGCTGTAGCCTCGGACGTTTGTCGGGAGAAGCCCGATGGGAAATCCGTACTTGATTAGCTCGCGGTGAGCATCGGATAGAGTCGCTTTCGGGGTCTGATCCGGGTCGGAGCGGGAGAGAGTGAAGACAAAGGCGAGGGCGATAAAAAACAAGAGCCGCTTTGCCATTTTCGTGTTGCGAGTATCAGTGTGCGCGAGAGAGAAGAAGAAGAAGAAGAAAGTAGAAGATTTTTATGGTGGAAACTGGAAAGTTGAGTGAGAAGGATGAAAGAGAGATTTGACTACGTAATACAAAGGCTAAATTAATGACTCCAGTCCCATTATTATCGCCCAACCACTTCGTCCAAAACATAATAATCCGTACCCAATAGTTTATCATTTTATTTTTCCCAAAATGTTGAATCCACAATCCCTACCCAATAGGATATCTGGAAGAATGTAAATCATGCGCACAAGAAGCCCTTTCACTTCAAGATATTACTCCTACAATACGAGACTCGATCCCTAATCATTTTTTTTTTTCAAACTTCACCATATGACTAACTGAGCTATTCATGCGGGCTAGTTTATCATTATCCCTACCCAACAGGATATCTGAAAGAATGTAAATCATGTGCACAAGAAGCCCTTTCACTTCAAGATATTACTCCTACAATATACTTAGTGAGACTCGATCCCTAATCATTTTTTTTTTCAAATTTCACCCTATGACTAATTGAGCTATTCATGCGGGCTAGTTTATCATTTTATCATATATTTTAAGGATGAGTAAGGTACTATTGTTACTCTCAATATGTTATGTTGTGGAACCGTGTTCACCATGCGCATGGTGAACACGGACGGGATAGATCCATAATTTATAAGCTGTAAATTCGTAATTTCTATATTGTAGATTCATAATTTCTATATTGTAGATTTATAATTTCTATACTGTAGATTCATAATTTTTATATTATAAATTCATAATTTCTATACTGTAGATTCATAATATCTGTACTGTGAAGACGAAATAATGCGATTGCGAAGAGAGAAACGTCGTTAACAACAAATGAAAAACAAAATTATGAATTTACAGCATAGAAATTATGAATCTACACCTGTGTTTATCATGCGCATGGTGAACACGTTTCCATAGCATAATTTGCGTCAGTCGTTATGCTATGGACCCGTGTCCAGCATACATTGTGGACACGGTAACGGTGCCGTTAGTGGCACCGTTATCTTCCACCAATTTTTTTTTTTAATTTCAGAGCGCTTCGTTATAGGAGCATATGTTCATAATTTTATCACTATATGTTCATAATTGTAAGTTCATAATGTCAGAGCTCTATGTTCATAATTCCATAACTGTACATTCATACTTCCATAACTGTACATTCATAATTCAATAACTGTAAATTCATAATTTTAGAAGCTCTATGTTCATAATTTTATCACTATATGTTCATAATTGTAAGTTCATAATGTTAGAGCTCTGTGTTCGTAATTTCATAACTGTAATTCATAATTTTCGAAGCTCTACATTCACAATTTTAGAGCTCTACGTTCATAATTTTATCACTATATGTTCATAATTGTAAATTCATAATGTCAGAGCTCTGTGTTAATAATTCTATAACTGTACATTCATAAGTCCATAACTTTACATTCATAATTTCATAAACGAATAACACCGTTAACGGCTAGACAAAATCAATTTTTTTTATAACTAGAATATCGTCGTTTTAAACTCGTGTCCTCTGCATAATTTGCCAATTTGCGTTGTTACTCTCAACTTTGAATTCTCAATAAAGGAGGAGTGGCCTGGGTCCATTCGGCCATGGTCCACAATTTTATTTGATCCAAATGATTATTAGAGCCTACAGTCAAGATTTGGGCAAGGTCCACATAATGTTACGTGGACCATAACAAAAAGTACATTTTTAATATACTAAATATATATTATTTTTGTATTGAATATACATTATACAATATAATGTACACTCAGAACAAAAATAATGTACATCCCCTGAATACAATGTATATTATCTTTGTACTGAATATACATTATTTTTGTACTGAATGTACATTATTTTACAGGAGACAAAATATGATCCACACAACTTGTGTGGACCATGGTCCACACTCCACACAATAATGATTGCAAGATTTGAGCAAATTATGTTGTGCAACTGAATGCACCATGCGCATGGTGCATACGATGCAAAACGACGTCGTTTTGGTTAAAAAACGCGCGTCTCATTTTAAAAAGAAATCAAGTTCGATTAACGGCAATAGCATTTTTATATATCCATAAATTCATAACTATATATCCATAAATTCATAACTATATATCCACAAATTCATAACTATATATCCACAGTGAATGAATGAAGTAAAAATCCACAATGAATGAACTAAATATCCACAATGATTGAACTAAATATCCACAATGAATGAACTAAATATCCATAAATTCATAATTATATATCTAGAAATTCATAACTATATATCCATAAATTCATAACTATATATCCACAGTGAATGAATGAAGTAAATATCTACAATGAATGAACTAAATATCCACAATGAATGAACTAAATATCCAGAAATTCATAACTATATATCCAGAAATTCATAACTATATATCCACAATAATGCTATTGCCGAGAATCGAACCTGATTTTTTTTTTTTAAGTGGGACGCGCGTTTTTAGTCAAAACGACGTCGTTTTGCATCGTATGCACCATGCGCATGGTGCATTCGGTTGCACAACATAACTATTGCAAGATTTTGGGAATTTATTCTGTAGATTCGTGTTCACACTTTGCATACAAAATGTTTACAATTTTATATACTAAATGTTCACAATTTACATACTGAATGTTCACAACTCAAATTGTGAACTTCATATTATATAAATTGTGTATTTTGGACCCGAGTCTATGGCATAATTGTTGCAAGATTTGAGGGTCAAAACACAACAAGACATCAAATATAAGGTCTTTAAACGTATAATGTGTTGAAAATATGTTGTAGCACAACTACTTGTTTGGTTGGATGTTCGTTTAAGACTAAATTAAAGGGATAGAACAAGAATTTGTGTCGTGTTCAATAACAATGTCTTAAAAGAAATTTCTCAATGACGGTGCAGTCGTTTTAAGTCTAAAAATGTTCATCATGGTTAAGCACATCAATAGCTACATATACGTGCATCCGTAAAATATAGTTAGAGCAATATTATCAGTTAGAGATATTATAGGGTTATTATAAGATTGATTAGGAAAGAGAATATAACAGGGGAGAGGAAAAAAAAAATATTTTAAAATTAGAAAAAAATGAATATAAGGCGCATCTGACGCGCCCGTTGGGTGCACTCGTGACAGTCACGAGTAACTGTCACGTTTGGCTCTTTTTCATGCTGGGTCCCACCATTCTGCCATTCTCTCGGCCATTGTAGTTGCTTCCCAATTTTATCTCTCTCTCTCTGTTATCTCTCATCCATATAAGCATTAAATACATTAAAAATAGTACATTCTCCCCACTTGCTCCCGGTGTGGATGCTATTAGAACTTCACTTGTTACTACTCAAATAAATTAGATGGATGTGCGAATGGGGAAAGCAGTGAATAGTAGTTGATTGGCACTCGAATGGACACATGTATGGTCTGGAATTTTATAGGCTTGTCATCCATTTATTTCTCCTTATATCTTAATTACCCTAAAAATACTATAAATATGGAGTCTTGTGTCTTATTTAGACACCATTTTCTTAACCAGCAATTGACTTCCCTAGTACAATGTCTTCTTTCATTTATGGGCAACATTACCTCACTTGTTTAAGAAGTTGTAATAACCCATATTGGGATTGAATTGAAAGCTTGTTTTCAATATTATTCATTAAAAAGAACAATTATACCAATTATGATTAGGATGGGACTCAAATTTAAAATTTTATTTATGAAAAGGAAGAGTGGTGCAATTAAACCACAATTACTTGTCTTTTGATTCGTGATGATTCTACCATAAAAAAAAATAACTCCAAAAATTTAAATTGTCTAATTAAATGAAATCATGTTTAGACCTACAATTATATATATTTTGAACTTAATAAGCCCATAAAAAGAGCATGGAAATGATGAATACTGTGAGCTCTTTATTTATTAAGACCCAAAACTATATTGCCCTTCTAATAATCTGGAAACATATGCTTGAAATGGACTAAAATTTTGTGTTGGGCCTAATATGACACTACATCAGATTTCGGCACATTCGTCGGTGGGAAATTATGCTGTGGAATCGTGTCCACCTTGCAAGGTAGATACGGTTTCAAGATAGTTCATAATTATGAATATATATGAATATATAATTTTAAATTATGAACATAGAGTTGTGAACATATAGTTCTATAATTATGAATATAGAGATTCAATAATTGTGAATATGAAGTTCAAAAATTATGAATATATAGCTTTATAATTATGACATATAGTTCAGTAATTATGAACACAGAGTTCTGTAATTGTAAATATAGAGTTCAAAAATTATGAATATGTAACTTTATAATTATGAACATATAATTCAGTAATTATAAACATAAAATCGTGTCCACCTTGCAAGGTGGACACGATTCCATAGCATAACGGTTGGAATATTCATTTTTAATACACAGAATTATCATTTTTTGAAAGTTCATTTTTAATAGTTTCATATAATTATTTTCGGACATTGTAATCATCTCAATACGCAAAATATTTGCATTAAATTCAGACTAATACATACAAAGCTAAATTGCTATCAATTTTGGGAGCTCTCACAAACATTATTATTGAAACACAAGCTAAGTTAAACTTTCTCGATTCTTTTCCTTCTCCTAAATACTGCATACTGAACCAGCTAAACACATGCGGTCAACTTCCTCGATTTTTTAACATCATATTGCCACTTGAAATTTACAAAATAAACTTCAATATATAAACATGAGAAGAGATGAGATGAATTAAGTAAGGTGAGGAGAAGTGGTCCAAAGCTGGCATTTTTAACCTTTGAAACACTCTCCAACACTTCGAAAGGCACAACATCACCTATCACGACAACCATCTTTGTTTCCATGTCTATTTCGTATGAAGTTACTCCTGCATCATTTAAAAAAAAAAAATAAATCATATCATATATTTGCACATTATTAAAAAACAATAATACTCCGTATAATTTTGATGAAAATTTAAAAATAAATTGTAATATACATTTAACAGTGACGCAATGTAATGTCGTATTAACTACATTATACATTGAATGCAATTCAACATATATCATAATTATATTAATTAGTATGTGGTTGAGAATAATATACTATGATAAGTTTTTATAGTGTGATTTTTCAAAAAAATAAAAAATAAAAATTATTATTATACTTGAGAATAGTTATATCTCTCCTTTTTTTTTCTTTTTCTTTTTTTCTTTTTTAAAGAATAAGCATAAATCAATATAAGTCTAAGAGGAGTATTTCTTGACAATAGTAACTAATTATGCATGTAATTAATAATATAAATTAGTGTATACACTATTAGAAATTATGAAATTTCCGACCACTTGAAAGTGATCTTAAATCAAGTTAAAAGTAAAAAGTGATCAGAAATAGCAATAAAGGTTTTTCCGGATACCAAAAGTGGTCGGAACAAGAATTTCGGCTTCATTTAAGATCAGGTGGTAAGAAATTTCATAATTTTCAGTATGTAGCGATAGTAGTAGCCATACCTTCCATCTTGGAGATATGTTTCTCCACTTTCTTTGCACAGCTTTTGCAGTGCATGGACACCCTTAGCACCACTGTCTACATGGTTTAACAACATAATATAATTAAGATTAGCACACTTTAATTTCCCTTAATTAGCTTATTGTCATAATAATCATGTTTTTCATTAGTTAATCTAGTTTCCAACTAACAAGGGAAAAAAGAGCAAAACTGCATGTATATATGTGGCGGTTTACATTATAACTCTCTTGTATAGTTTATGGACTATTATACAAGAACGAGGTTTACCCAATGCATAACCTCAGTCAATGTATGAGGGTTTCCCTCAATTGTACTGTCACCAAAAATGGAGAAATAGGAAGAAAAGACAGAAGTGTGAAAGCCATATATATATATTATATTTACCTTAGGCTTGAGGTGAAAAGCCAAGGTGGTAGGTTCTGCAACAACATCCTTCAACTTGACCACCTGCCCTACTTTAGGACCAATGAAAGGCTTCTTCTCAAAATCATCTGGACTGTCAAAACCATTGCTGCAAAAGCAAGAGCCTGATGATGATGATCCAGAAAACAGGCACAAAGAATCCAAGCCAAAACTGAGCCTCCCCATCTTGATGATCTGCAGGTGGGTTCAAGAAGAGAAGATGAGCTAGCTAAGCTACTTTAATGAGAAGAAGCTAATTAATTAAGGTGCATATATAGTGTGAAATGAGAAGGGCAATGGTCAATTTTGTGTCACTAAATATGCCATCCAATATGGGTTGGAGTCAAAGCTAAAGCCAATACTAGTGGGCTCACTTTTGTCTAGGGAACAAAAACTAGATCTTGTCATGTGCTGATGAGGAGCTAGCTAGGTCTAGTAAAATTAAAGTTTTTGATTTTGGGTGGGGCAGTGCATGCATATACATGCGTTTCTTCAGACTCTTCAACAATTTCTGTTGAGAATTATATTAGTAGCTTGGTAGATCAGAAATGAGCTGAGGTTTCTTTTGATGATAGCTATATATATATATATATATATATATATATATATATATATATATATATATATATATGGCAATTAAATGGAAGAGGAAATTGCTGCATAAAACAAGGATCTTGTAGAAGAAGGCCCTCTAAATTCTAAACTTCTTGTCATGATATGTGACATACAGTATAGTATATAGTATCATTTCTAGTATGGTACAGCTAATAAGTAGCATAATGCATATCTATTGCCTTTAATTGGCAACAATTCATATATATATATATATATATATATATATATATATATATATATATATATATATATCACTATCCAATGTCATAAACTTAATGATTTATTGCCACTTTTGATTTCATGACTATTATTCACTTTTCACATTTGGTTCTTAACAATAATTGAAGCATATGCTCCATATCAACTTATACATATATTATATATGCTCAACGCGTCCCCTCACATGTGTGAGCCGATTGCTTTTTGATAGGCTCCAAGCACAGTGTGGACCATAGTCTTTTTTTTTTTTTTAAATATCAAATTGAACTTCCCAACTAAAAGTCTAAGCTGATAATTGGATTGAACATTTATGTTAATATGTTATATGTTCAACATTAACTATATATTAATTTTGTCACATTTGGTGAACAAATATATTTTTGTTGCTACATTGCTCCTGACGACTAAATCTATGGCAATTTCTTGTCGAAAAATGTAAAATTCTCTCACTTGAGGTTATTGTTACAAGGGAAAAATCATCCATCAATGATTCAAGTCTAAATACACAATATTGTTACTGAGATTAATAGTTGGAACCAAATGCATGTAGGCCATGTTTGATAAAATAGTTAGCTTATTAGTCAATTTTGACTATTAATTGTTTGAATTGGTTAAAAAATCAATATAAGTGTTCGGTTAATTAGCTTTTTGTAACTCTAAAATGCTAAAATTCAAAAAGCTGGTCAAAATAACTTTTTCAATTAACTTTTTGAGAAAAGAAATTATGCCAAATAGCTATCAGCTAACAGCTAATTTACCAAACACCTTTTTACAATCAACTAATGTTATCAAGTATCAACTAGTTATACTTTCTAATTAAGCCAATCAGCTAACAGCTAACAACCATTTACCAAATAGGGCCGTAATAAATGAATAATAGTTGGAGGATCAAAAACAACAAGTCTAAATTTAATGGTACATTTACTAATTTAAAAAATCTTCTATTTTTTTTTCTAGAGTAATAAGAAATTAGAAAAAGGAAAACAAGTCATTTGTTTACTTGTATATTTTTCCAATTTGGAAAACAAAAAATAAAAAATAAAAAATTGAGAATGGAAAACTAAATAATTGAAGTAAATGAGTCTAAAAGTTTATACAATACATCTTAAATTAATTTATACTCTTTTAGATATACTTAAAAAAAAAGTTAAAATAATTGCCATTAACTTTGGACTAAGCATAACATAATCCCCATCCAATTTACTTTATTTGTCCTATCTACTATAATTAATTATTCAAACGGATTCTTTTTTTTTTTTTAATTTCTTATAAACTTCAATGTGATTTTTTTTTGGTATTTAATAAAAGTGTAATATATAAATTTCATTTATTATTGTTAATCTAATATAACAAAAAATTATATTGTAAATAATTTAAGTTTATTTTTATTAATTCAACTAGATACATAAGAGCCAAACACTGCACCTTGTACTCATATGACACATCTGTAACTTTTATTGAGGAAAGATCACAATATCAAACTCTGGTGGGAGTATTAACTCTTTGGACTACATTGTAATGTAGTCAATAATATTAAAAAAAAAAAAATAGATACATAAGATCAGAATTGAATATGACTGCGGGAGTAATTAACGGATGAACGAAGTTGTTGTACTGTCAATGCAATAAAAGTCAAAAATTGTTCAACACCACTTTTACCTTTTCTTTACAAATTTTGTAGAAAGTGGCATACTTTTTATTGTTTCGGATGGCATAGGGGAATTGCAGCCATTATTTTAAATTGAATATATTGAATAAATATCATTATTGTGTAAAACAAATATTATTTTAATGTACGTGGACACACTATATGGAAGCATTGTTCATAAAATACTCCGTAATAACATTATGTAACATTCGCTATTATTTCCCTAAATGATATATCACTTACCTAATTAAGTATAACAACTAAAGAAGAGTTACTTTCATAGTAACTAAGCTTAACGACGCCAAAGAAAATATTTTGGGGGTAAATAAGATAATAATATTTAGGAAGTAAAGGTCAAAATAATTGGTAATTTGCTACCTATTATTTCAAAGTGACTTTAAAATGATGGTTTTAGTTGGCAACCACTTCTTTTCTTTTCTTGTTTCTATTTTTTATTTATTTTTATTTTTTTATTTTTTAGATGATGAGAAAAATTGTAATTGTTATCCGAAAGTGTGCGCATTGTGTAAATTTTATTTATGTGTAATAACTTGCAAAATACACGTGCTCAACCAATTCTTGAGTAATAATAGTAATCGAGCCTAATTTTATACTTTTTTTTATACAGTAAAGAAAAAATTGTGAACAATTATAAAAAAAAAAAAAAAAAAAAAATTAACTAAATAAGGGCGATAAGCAAAGGTTAGCCTACACCAAGCAGCCCAGGGCTTGAATCGGAGACCTTTGCTTAAGCATATTGACTTTTTAAAAAGTAACAAAATGTTGTGACTATTACTTGCATAGTTGCATGCTTATATAAATAAGTTACAAAATGTCTGAGGCTTAACTAAAATATAGTAGTATATATACTAATTAAATGTTTATTGCCCACACCAAATGAAATAAAGAAGATGTGCATCTTGTTAGGACTCTATGTATATGAGTCTGTTTAGAACTTCTTATCCTTGTCACACTGTGACTCTCTACTTCTTATCATTGTCACACTGTGACTCTCTATTCTATATATTCACATCATCTGATCTCATTGTAATCAAGTTCAGTAAATACAATACAATCAGTTCTCATCTGGTATCAGTAAGCTAGGGTTTTTTTCTTTGTCTCTCGTCCCTATGGCTGACGGATCTGTTAATTCCTCCGAACGGACCGTGTCTGATGCTGCTATGTCGTCAAGTTCGTCGTCAATTGTGTCGCTATCCACCGCACATCACTTCATCAGTACGAAGTTAACCTACAAGAATTATTTGTTCTGGCGTACGCAAGTCGTCCCGTTTCTTCACGTGCATGACCTAATGGGGTTTGTTGATGGTACGAAACCCTCACCGGCTGTTCTTCTTCCTGCCGACGCCGACACCGCCGACGCTATGCCACGGCCGAACCTCGCCTATGCTGTTTGGATGCGTCAAGATCAAGCATTGTTGTCCATGCTTGTCTCCTCCCTCTCTGACGAGGTCATGCCAATCGCCGTCGGACGTCGCACGAGTCGTGCCCTTTGGGAGGCCATTGTTCAGACGTTGTCGTCTTCCTCCCGCGCCCGTGCATTAAACCTTCTCGGCCAGTTGCAGGGACTGGACCAGGGTGATTCGTCAGTTGCGGATTACATCGGGCGAGCTCAGATGATTGTTGAAGAGCTCACCCTCGCCGGCCGCGTCGTCTCCCTCGACGATCAGAATCTCTTTGTTTTTCGCGGCTTGAGATCGGGATTCCGTGCCCTCACCGCGTCTCTTGCCGTCTGTGGGCAGTCGGTCACGCTCCAAGAGTTGGCGGACTTCCTCGGCGCCCAGGAATTTATCGCCAGCCGTGATTACGGCAGTGCTCCGGCGGCTCTTGCTGTTCAGCGCGGTGGCGGCCGATCAGGTCGCGGAGGTCAGAACCGTGGCGGCGGTCAACGAGCAGGCGGTGGCAACGGCGGGTCCAATCGTGGTAGTGGCGGTAGACAGCAAGGTGGCCGCGGTCGCGGACGCAACAATGGTGGCAATCAGGTTCAGTGCCAGATATGTAAGCAGACTGGTCACGAGGCTCATGTATGCTATAACCGGTATGATTCCCCACCTCAGGCCAATCTAACATATCAAGATAATTCAAATGTTGGTACTCCTAAGACATGGATCCCGGATACAGGGGCAACTAATCATGTTACTCCGGACATTGCTGCTTTGACCACCTCAGAATAATATGTTGGCAATGACACCTTGTGTGTCGGTGACGGTATGGGTTTATCTATTAGTCATGTTGGTCATGCTTCTTTTAATACCCCTTCTAGATCATTCACATTGTCTGATATACTTCACGTTCCACGTTTGTCTAATTCTTTATTATCTGTTCAGAAGTTTGCATCCGATAATAAAGTCTTTTTTGAGTTTCACCCCTCTTTTTTTGTTGTGAAGGATATCAATACCAAGGAAATACTTCTTCGGGGCAATAGTTCTGGGGGACTATACACACTTCCATTACCTAGTTCGTCTCCGTCAGCGTTTCTTTCCGCTCGTGCCTCGGCTTCCACTTGGCACAATCGTCTGGGTCATCCTCATAACCGTGTTCTTAGCCATATACTTCGATCTTGTTTAGTTAGTGGATCTCGTGATAATATTCGTTGTACTAATTCTTTATGCAATGCGTGTCAATTAGGCAAATCTGCCCGTTTTTCTATCCCTCGTGTTGCTTCCTCTAGTTCTCATGTACTAGATCTTATTTACACAGACATTTGGGGTCATGCGCCCACTTTATCTACATCTGGCTTCCGTTACTTTGTGATCTTTGTGGATGACTATTCCCGTTATACATGGTTCTTCCCTATGAAATTAAAGTCTGATCTCTATGGCATCTTTGATAAATTTCGTACTCTTGTTGAACGGTCCTTTAATTGCAAAATAAAGGCCATTCAGTCTGATTTGGGTGCTGAGTACAAAAAGTTGCATTCTTCGTTTGTTCAATTAGGAATTCAACAGAGACAATCCTGTGCCTATACACATGAACAGAATGGTCGTGTTGAACGAAAACATCGTCACATTGTTGAAACTGGTCTGGCTCTTCTAGCTCATGCCTCTGTTCCTTTGAAATTTTGGGATTTTGCCTTTGAGACTGCTGTCTATTTAATTAACAGAATGCCATCTTCTGTATTAAATAACTCCAGTCCTCATCTCCTGTTACATAAATCCCCTCCTTCCTATCTTTTTCTTCGTGTCTTTGGGTGTTTATGCTACCCTCATCTTCGACCATATAATCGTCATAAGATGTCATACAGGTCTTCTTCATGTGTCTTCCTAGGTTATCCTGAGTCATTTAGGGGTACAGATGCATGGACTTACATACTAATAAGATTTACACATGCAGGCATGTCAGATTTGATGAAGAAGTTTTCCTCTTTGCTACTAAAACTTCTTTGCAAGATCTATCTATTCCGTTTTCTGGACCTTGGGCGGAATCTGTTCTCAGTCACAGCACACCTATTCCTGTCGTGTCCAATGATGAGCCGCCAGAACCGCCGCTACCTGCTTCATTCGAACCAGCTGTGGATCCCGGACAGGCTGCCTCGTCGGGTGATCCTGTGGAGCCTGTTGCTCGCCGGCGAGGCCGTCCACGTGGGCGGTCCATAAGGCCCAATGTCCGTACTCACTCTATGGCCACTCGCAGCAACGCAGATGCTCCTCTTTTTGCTCTAGCAGCTCAGGTGCATCCCACGGAACCCACATGTCACTCTCAAGCTGTCAAATATCCTGAGTGGCGTGAAGCCATGGACCAAGAATTCAATGCTCTCCTGCATAACCACACATGGTCTCTAGTTCCACCCACTGCAGGTATGAATATTATTGGCTGTAAATGGGTGTTTCGTACGAAGAGAAAGGCTGATGGTGCTATTGAAAGGCATAAAGCCAGGCTGGTTGCGAAAGGTTTTAATCAGGTTCCAGGTCAGGACTTTTTCGACACTTTTAGTACAGTGGTAAAGCCTACGACTGTAAGACTCCTTCTATCTCTAGCTTTATCATCTGGGTGGTCTATCAAACAGCTAGATGTTCATATGCTTTTCTGAATGTAATTTGGCTGAAACAGTTTATATGAAGCAACCCCCTGGTTATATTGATGCTAACTTCCCGAATCATGTTTGTTTGTTAAAAAGATCTCTGTATGGGTTAAAGCAAGCTCCCAGAGCTTGGTTTAATCGACTACATACGTTCTTACTATCGGTTGGCTTTCAAGCATCCAAGACAGATGTCTCTCTGTTCTATTACTCTAAAGACTCTGGTTTAGTTTATCTATTGGTGTACGTGGATGACATTCTTGTAATGGGAAGTGATCAGTGTATTATGTCTCAGCTCTTGTCCAAACTGTCTGCTACATTCAAAATCAGAGATCTTGGTGAACCAAATTTCTTGCTGGGTATTGAAACAGTTAAGTGTGACAATGAGATTATTTTATCTCAACAACGGTATATGAATGATATTTTAAAACGGGCTGGAATGTCTGAATGCAAACCCCTTTCTACACCTATCTCTGTCTCGAAAACTGTCCCCTTCAATTCAGATCTATATGATGATCCCACACAGTACAGGAGTCTAGTTGGAGCACTGCAATATCTCACTGTTACACGACCTGACCTATCCTTTGCAGTTAATCTGTTATGCCAGCATATGCAAGTTCCTACAATATCACACTGGGAGCAACTCAAACGGGTACTCAGGTATGTTAAGGGAACAGTTGATCATGGTTTACGCATACGACGGTGCTCATCTAGAGACATTCATGTTTTTTCTGGTTCTGATTGGGCTGGTTGTCCTGACGATCGAAAATCCACGAGTGGTTTTGCTGTTTTCTTGGGGAGTAATCTTATATCATGGGTTTGCAAGAAACAGAGAACTGTTGCCAGGTCATCCACTGAGGCTGAATACAAAGCTCTTGCAGATGTTTGTGCTGAGGTTCTATGGATTATGTCATTACTGCGTGAGATACAGATTCCGGGTATTTCCATTCCAAATTTATGGTGTGATAATCTAGGAGCTACATATATGAGTGCCAATTCAATCTTTCATGCGCGCACCAAGCATGTGGAGATTGATTATCATTTTGTTCGTGATCGAGTAGCTTCGGGCGATATCCAAGTCAACTTCATATCCACAAAAGATCAACTTGCTGATATCTTCACCAAAGCTCTGCCTGGACCTAGATTTTCATCCTTAAGGGACAAGCTACAGGTTACGAGTATACACTGTGCTTGAGGGGGAGTATTAGGACTCTATGCATATGAGTCTGTTTAGAACTTCTTATCCTTGTCACACTGTGACTCTCTACTTCTTATCATTGTCACATTGTGACTCTCTATTCTATATATTCACATCATCTGATCTCATTGTAATCAAGTTCAGTAAATACAATACAATCAGTTCTCATCGTTATACTATATGATTATAAAATATCATAAGTTTCTAACCCAACACAAGCTATCGTTGAAACATTAAACACACTATAATTAATTAACAATTCTAAGTACTAATGTAGCCATCATTTATAATGATTTTTTTTTTGTTGCTCAAAGATATCTAGAAGACTCATCCCTCCATCTCAATCGAACTGACCAAAGGTTTACTCCATTTCCATCCTCATGCTTAAGGGACGAGGTGTTAAACCACCACGCCAACCAGGTTGATACTAATAATACATATAATATAATGTTTTTACTTTTTTTAAACGAAATAATTATATATATATATATATATATATATATATATATATATAATGTAAAATTTTTAGCTATTTTAACACAATTTCCAAATGAATTGTGACCAAAAAAAAAAGGGAGGGGGGGGGGGGGGATGTGCATGTGCCTTGCCGGCTAAAATATTAAGCTGGCTACCACTCGCAGATGATATATTAATTAATGGCACTGGTTACGTGACATTGAAATGTGTCAGCTAGCAAACTATATATAATATAAAAAATATGTTAGGTTTTAGGATAATGTACTTCAATTTTTTTTTTTCTCTCAAAATTTTAATTTATCCATTTTCTAATTTTTGTTTTTGTTTTTATTTTTCGATTTAGAAAATATTATATTTATCAATACTCCTTTTCAAACTCTTTATTCTCTCAGCTCAAATGTTTTATTTTTCGGAAAAAAAAAAAGAGTTAGCAAATGCACTACTTTTTCAATTGAAAAATTTTCAATCAGAACAATTGAACGCTAGCTCTTATCCTCTGCCAATTACAACACTTACACAACTCAAGTAAGTTTCCAAAAAAATAAAAAATAAAAAATAAAGAAATCAAGTGGAGTCCATGGTTGATTATAGTGTCCGGGAAGGACAAAGGACCCTATATATATATATATATATATAGGGGTGGCTGATTAGCAATATTTATGTTTGGTTATGTATGATTTTATAATGAGAATAAATGTTTTAAGAATATATACATAAACAAAAAAAAAAATCAAAACAATTTATATCATAATATAAATATAAACAACAACAACAACAAAAATATACAAAAATATAATTAAAAGTACTAATCTAAAATTAAAAAATTAGTTTACCAATAAGATGGAATGATACCCTTTTTAATTAGGAAATTGAATGAAATTTGTAATCGATGTGGTAATTAAATCTCATGGTTATGTTTTAAAAAGTTGTCAACCAAACACTAATTATATATGATTTTGATTATCATTCTTAGTGTGTAAACTCATGAACTGTACCAAACACACCCTAAGATATATGGAAAAAAAATACTACTTCTTAATAAATTAAATATTCATTCATCACTAAGACTATGTGATCTAATGGTACCTGGGTTGGACTTCCATTTAGAAGGTTGTGAGAAAAAGTATATGAACAGATACTACATTGTAATAGAGTCAGTAGCATCAAAAAAAAAAATATATTCATTCATCACATGTATGGGTGTAGTTAATAAGATGATTAGATTCCCCATTTTTCCAATGGTTTTGTTTAGTGTAATCCTAATCCTAATTGCTATTGTGTTGGATTGTAGTGATACATGCAAGCACCTGTCCTTCGCTCCACTGGCTTAAATTAAAGCTAAGTTATCAACTTTAATGAATTGAATTGATTAGAATATTCCCTTAAATAGCATTAATCAACAATTGATAATTGATTCGTGCAACCTAACTTCGAGACTTTCACTATTTTATTTCTATGCCAAAATTTTATTTAACTTGTGTTACTACGCACACACATCAATTCCACTTTCAGAAAAGAACCAACACTCAAAAGGTGTTTGTTCCTTTAATTGAATTATTATTTTATTTACTTTTATTCCTCTGATTATATCTATATTGTTATAGATTCCGTCCTTAATTAACTGAATTATTTTTGTAGCTACTTTTATTTTCTCCTTTTTTTTGAATGCTACTAGCTCTATTACATTGTAGTATCTGTTCATATACTTTCTCAACCTACTGAAACACAAAGAGCTAATAACGCCTCCACTGAGGCTCGAATTCACAACCTTCCAAATGAAAATCCAACCCGGATACCATTGGACCACATAGTCCTGGTCTTTTATTTTCTCCTTTAATTATCTTTAAATGTGCTTTTAACTAAGTCACTCGTGGGATTATCATATTCAATGAAAAATGTTACGGAGTACAATTCAGTGTATTCTCAATTCTAAAGAACCTCTTATTTGTCATTTTTGTTTCTAAACTCTAAAGTTAGATTCCTCTCCAATCACAATATATATATATATATATATATATATATATATATATATATATATATATATATATATATATATATAAAAGCATTTAGGGTTTACAAATGCTGCAAATAGACCAAAAAATAGTAATTTTTGCAGGCTTAGCATATATGAGGCATAATATTAATGTGTAATGTACATTTTTTTTTTATTGAATACTATTATGGATTTCATGCCGTGATGACATGGTTAAAGACTTTTGTCACTTTGAGGATAATTAAAGAAAAAAATGGACAGAATAATAATTAAAAGATGCCAAAGGCATTATGGTCAAGCGGCATAACTGCGATCCTTCAAATGAGATGTCTTAGGTTCAAATCTCAATGTGGGGATATTGACTCTTTGTGCTTTAAGACCATGAGAAGGTATGTATGCGTAGTTTTCATATGAACTTGATCCTGACTTATTTTTAGATTTCTTCCTCAATTGTTATATTATGGACCAAGGACCACAATGTATGTACATGGTGGATTCTGTCTATATTATGCACCTGTAATTAACATATTATGTACTTTAATTTATTTACAAATACATAATATATTAACATCAAATACATAATTTGATGTTGTTTTGAACCTTGCCCACAATTGCAAGATAAACAATGATTGATAGTATAATTTGCCTTTCTTTCTAAGGCAGGTCAGTTTCACCTCCAAATTTTAGGCTTTTGGAACAAGTCTGGCCCATTAATTATTGGTGTACATGCAGTGAGCTCAAATAATGGATAAGCCCATTGGGACATTGTCCAATAATGTTCACATTTAGATTCTCTTTTAAGCCCAAGAACTCTTCATTATTGCTGAAAGAGCCCTTAATATTTCAAGTAGACAATACCTATCACAGCATTGATAGCAAAGCTTTAATTAGTTGATAACTTTAATGTTGCCACCTTCATCATCATTAACATAAAGCTGAGTTGTAGCTAATGTTTTTGCACAATTAATTATTATGCGCCTATATTAGTTAGTAACTTAGTACTATATTCTTTCTAAAAAGAATTTTATTAAAGTTGCGGTCCTTTTCATCAGCAATTAAAAAAAAAAAAAAGAAAGAGATAAACGATGCATTTGTAAAGCCTATGCCTTTATTATTTTGAATTGAATGTGACATTAGGTTATTGAAAGGATGTTTTTTTAGTATACAGTGATCCTCTTATATCGCCTGTGTCATGATTATAGCCTTGTCATGATATCTCAACTTTCATCATGGCTAGATTGCCATGCATGTCACGTTAAATACATTTTCTAAAGTCTCTTGGATATTGTCTCATATTGAATTACAACATTTGAGAATTGAGATTAACACTTATTCAATGAGTTAATTTTAGCGGAGCTTTCATTTTTTTTTTTATAGCAATTTCAAATTTAGTGATAGACTATTGTTTTGTCATTTAATACCCAGACGATCATATTTTTGATACTTTTGGTCATTCTAATGACTTTTTCGTTGAAATCTTATATTAGGTAATATAAGAACATTTTCATCTTTTCATTTTTTTTTCCAGTTTTCTACGCTGAGTTTTTTTTTTTTTTTTTTTTTTTAGTATCCGCGCTTGGTCGTGAACAAAGTCATAAGTAGGATGAGAAACAATTTTCTATATTAGATAGAGCATTGCCAAAAGTTAGTTTTTTACACAAGTTTTTAAGAGGCAAGTAGGAAAGAATAGATCGAGAGAGAATTTTTTTTTTTTTTTTTTTTTTTTTAAGTTTTAGGAAAAAAATCGGAATGTTAACACTCCCAATGGGCATGTAGAGTGTACGCGCCCGGCTGGGCACTTCTAATGTACCTCACGCACACCAGGGGGAGGTTTTTGTGTGTGTGTGGAGCCCACTCACAAGACAAAAAATCAAGTCCTTATCTTAAGACCCAGAACACACAGTCTCTCTCTCTCCTCCCCCTCTCTCTTTCACATAGGATTAGATCTCCTAAAAAATCACCCAAAAATCTCTATTGAGATAGATGCTCTTACTAATGCGAGATTAGTCATATTCAATTTGTGTATTCACTTTAAGAGCATCCTCAATATGCATTGTTTTTGAGGAGTTTTTGCAAATGTGTCTAGAAAAGAGAGGATGAGAGGGAAGGGAAAAAAAAATCTGAAAAGCATATATATATATATATATATATATATATATATATATATATAAACTAATAAGAAGGTTGAAGTAAAAATTTTAAATATCTTTTAATCTTTTGAGCTATCAGTCGGGTCAGGTTAATATTTTTATTATTTGGCACAACTCAACCAAACTCATATTTAAGTGGACTAGCCTAGTATAGGTCAAATAATAATTAGACAAATGGTGAGTTGACTTGCTCATTTAACACCACATAGAAAGGATAGAGAAAATTGACCGTGAAATAGGAATTCATAAAATGTCTTACAAATAAAATTCTAATAAACATTTTTTTTTTTCAAAATTGTCATTTTGACTATAATAAATATTTTTTAATTGATATCAAAACACTAAAAAATTTAGAAAATAACTTCCATATGTCATTTTCAAAATGTTCAAACATATCCTACAACTACAATTAATCTTGTTAGAAAAAAAAAAAAGTTTTAAACTAGAACTATTATATTATAGAAAATAAAATTTAAAAGAGCCCTGATTTGAAAAAGAAAAATCAACTAATCCACTTTATATGTGATTATATTACAGTACGTTTTCTTTCATGGGAGCAGTCAACTAAAAAGACTTGCATACTATAGTAAATATTATACCATTGCTTCTGGTTAATTAATTCAAAATAAGTTTATAATTTAATGATAAAATAATATTTATATTTACTTATTTATTAACTAATTATTATCAATGGAAATTAATTAAATAAAATGTGTCAAATAGTTTAAATTTTACGAAGTATATAAATAAGAGTTAATACCCAAAATAGTCCCTCGACTATGTCATAATTACCAATTTGGTCCTCGACTATCATTCTTACTCAATTAAGTCCTCAACTATACAATTTTTACCCAATTTAGTCCTTTGTCAATTTGACTGTTTGTTGACTGTCAAAAGTGGAAATAAAGTTGTAATTTTACAAGTTTTCTCCTTCCTCCTCATTTAGCAGCGCCAAACCATGTAGCAATAAGCTCCGGTTGGGTTCTAAACCTGTCAGTATCGAAGTAGTGGTTATGCATCAGATAACCCATGAATTTGATTTCCAACGATTTTTTGACGATCGAAATCTGATCGGAGTGTATTGCTGCATGGTTTGGCGCTGCTAAATGGAGAGGAAGGAGAAATCTTGTAAAATTATAATTTTATCCCGACTTTTGACAGTCAACAAACAGTCAAATTAATACAGAGGACTAAATTGGGTAAGAATTGTATAGTTGAGGACTTAATTGAGTAAAAGTTACATAGTTGAGGATTTAATTGGGTAAGAATGGTAGTTGAGGACCAAATTGGTAATTATGACATAGTCGAGGGACCATTTTGGGTATTAAGTCTATAAATAACTATGTCTTCTAGAAGATAACGTGGTATTAGAATTGAATCTGATGGTTGGATAGAAGGCGGTGCATGATTAGAAAGAAATTTATGCATCTAGAAGAATTTTTTTTTTTTTTTTAAGGAAAAAAACAAGATTAGGAAAAGTAGTTATATTTGAAATGTGGAAGTCAATTTCTGGCTTATACAATACCACAAATTGAACCTTGAATAGTGAGTGTGACCAGAAAGCACAGACGTAACTAACATTCATTTTTCTAGATTTTATATTCCCTAGCATTTACTATATTTAGTTGTAATCTATAATAATGTAAATATTGAAAACATAAAACAGTCCCTTAAGAAAGAGAGAAAAATTACTTAATTAATTTTTGTTAGATATAAACAAAAGGTCTACAATTCTACTTTAAGAAAGAGAGAAAAATTAAAAATTTCTATAACGTCTTCACTATTAAATTAAAGATATATACTGTTACGTAAATTCTGTTCTTATATATATATATATATATATATATATATATATAATAATAATAATATTAATAACTTACAAACTACACATAAGAACTAAACTTAAAAAACTTTATTTTTCACTTATATATATGCTTACAAAATATAAGATGTATTTATCCTTTATATAAAGCAATGAAATTCACTTTTTTTTTTTTTAAACCGTAAATGTTCATTTATATTATTTGTAAACATTACTAAAATCAAGAAGAATAGACGAAGTATTTCATCCTTTTATAGGGACAACTAGGATGTTATGTTCCTCAAATTAAAACATAATCCTATGTGACCCCTATAAATTGTACTATGCATTTGTATGTGAATTATATTAGAATCCAATGTCGTAAATCATAACATCATGCAAGTATATATAGAATATAATATAGTCTGTGACTCTGTGTGATGCACACAGCACACATTATTAGTCTTCTACTGCTGTAAGTTTGTACATTATATTCTCCCAACCAGTCTGCACATGCATAAGATGTTGGAAAATGTTTGGAAAACTTATTCAATTATAACCCAAATTAAAAAAAAAAAAAAACTATATTAAATTAAAAGTGGTCATGTCTAGTTCAAATATGATAATATGTAAAAGGGTTCGCATGGACAGCTCAGTTAGTTACAGGGTAAAGTTTTGGAATAATGATTCGGGAATGAATTTCACCGTGCGTAGTAAGCAAATGTCTAGTCCCTGTGTTCAGCTGAGTTACCATAATTTACATACATTTTGTAAACTGAATTTCGAGAACACACGGGTAAAATTTGTTATCCAAAATTAATTTTATTTCGTGCTTTGAAATGTTTTTTTATAGTTTTTTGCACTTTTGGTCCCACGACTATAGTGGCACTAACAGAATTGATCCACGGCTTTTGAACCTTGCAATTTTAGTCCACGACTATTGATTTTTTTGCAAAAATAATCCTTCCGGCCACTTTTCCGTCAAAATTCCACCGGAATTTTTTTTAAATCCATTTTTAACAGGGCTAAAATTGACATTTTACTTATCTCAAAATATAAAGGAAATACATAAAACAGAAAGGTAAAAGCGATTGCATTTGAGAATCTCCGCCGCTTCTCTCGCCGGGAATCTATACAACGAAGATTTTCCGATGTCTTCGGATGATCCCGCAGGCGTGCTGGCTCCGCCTCCAATGCTGCTGCCGGATAACCCAACTAGCCCGGGAACGCCACGGCCGCTCCGCCGCTTACTGACAGCCCTACCTGCTCCAGGAACTCCGCCGCCTGGGGCAGTAGTATGTAGCCCAGTAATATTGTATGTAGTCAAATGTCAATTTTTTTCTTTGCTTTTTTGAGATAAGTAAAATGTCAATTTTAGCCCTGTTAAAAATGGATAAAAAAAATTTCTGGTGGAATTTTGACGGAAAAGTGGCCGGAAGGATCATTTTTGTAAAAAAATCAATAGTGGTGGACTAAAATTGCAAAGATCAAAAGTCGTGGATCAATTCTGCTAGTGCCACTATAATCGTGGGACCAAAAGTGCAAAAAACTCTGTTTTTTTTTTTTAATTATAAATATGATAAAATTTATTTTAATTAAACATTTTTGAAGAGTGGAGATGTTCTTCAATTATATATATGTGTGTGTATATATCGGAATGAATTGCTTAGAAATATTGGGATTTGGGATATGTTCCGAAGAGCTAGTTGAGTTGAATATTTGATTGATTATAATAAAGTCTTATTTTAACGAAAGTGATGTATGAAAAATAAATAAATATAGGGGTGTGAAAAATGATTCATATTCAGGGTAGTCGCCTTGTGAGACCAGTCCGTCAAATTCAACCATCCTATGCTAGACATAGAATCCATACTTTTCTCCTATGAGTACGCACAGCATCCTATAATTTCACCCACTCTTTCTCTCTCTTCGTGTTTTCAGAAAAGCACTCTGAGCTGTAATCCGTTGTTTCCAAAAACTGAAGATCTGTAAAACCCCTACCAATTCCTCCCAGTTCCACCCTGTCTATCCCTCAGGTGAGTGTATTTTGTATATTCCGACTTTTTGAATTGCTTGATTCCGGTGTTTTTCTTAGTCAGCTTTGATGGCTGTAGTTGTGCCAGATCTGATGCTTCTAAACCTTTCAACTTCGGAGGACTTCTCGAAGTATCGTTTTGTTTTTGTTCCGTGAAGGATGAATTTTCGTGGACAATTCTGTTTGTTTAATTTGATTTTTTACTTTCCGGTGGTAGAGGATTGAGAAGAATAGGACTTTGATTGGTGTCCAAATGGCGAATCGGTTCAAAGAGGACGAGAAGAATGAGAGAATTATACGGGGCCTACTTAAGCTGCCTGACAACCGGAGGTGTATAAACTGTAATAGCTTGGTAAGTGAGATGAGCTTCGTTGGTTTTAAAGTTGTGTGGCTTTGATGATTTGAATTAGTGAATTGAATGGTTGAATTGGAATTTTAGTTATGTATATATTGATGAGCCAACAGTTGAGTGCTGTGAATAATAACTATAATCTTTGCCGATTGACTTTCTTTAGTAGGGTTTGGTATACATGAAGGAAAATGATCAACATCGTGAATTTCAGGGCATGTGCCTATATTCCTCTGTTCATTGCTTTTGTTTTTGATGAGTGATCATGTTATTTTTACTTGTGATAATTGTTTGTACTTCGTATGATATGCTATGTAAACTCGAAGGCCAATGAGAATCAGCATCAGCACCTCGGCTATTAAATAATAAGAGTTCTTTTTGCTATGTGTCATTGAAACCAATGTGCATAAAGTTCAATTGTCTGCCTACTTGATTTGTAATTGTGACATTTTGCTTACACTCATATAAGTTACATGATTTGCACCTATGCAGGGTCCTCAATATGTCTGCATTAACTTCTCAACGTTTATTTGCACAACCTGCAGTGGCATACAGTAAGTCAAGTTCATCTCAAAGTGGTGCATACTTCTCTTGTCCACCTGAGGCCTTCTATAGAATTTTTTCAAACTCTCTAGGTACTTTGTTTAATTGCTAATCTTTTTTCTTTTGATGACTTATAAATTTGAAAATGTTTGCAGTCGGGAGTTTACACACAGAGTAAAGTCAGTATCCATGGCTAAGTTTACTTCACAAGAAGTTAGTGCACTACAAGGAGGTGGAAATGCGGTATGCTCAGCTTGTAATCATACAGGACTCACTTGCATCGTGGTCCTTCTTTCTTTTCTAGTAGTTCACTTATTATTTTCTCATGTTCACAGAGTGCAAAGGAAATTTATTTGAAGGAGTTGGATCCACAACGCAATTCTCTCCCTGATGGAAGGTTTATATATTTGTATATATCTGTATATTAATGTTTATGAACATAAAATGTGGTTCTAATTATTTGTTTGCTTTCAGTAATGTAGAGAGGCTTCGTGATTTTATTAAGCATGTTTATGTGGATAGAAGATACACGGGTGAGAGGGGGTTCCCAAGAGGAAAGGTGGTGTATTTTTTCTGGTTTCTTTTATTGCCCTACTGATCTCTAACTTTTATTTACACTTTAAGAATTCTTAGTTGTTTATTTATTTTTAGTTCAAAATTTTCCCTTTTATTGTACTCTATCTTGTGAATCCCTCTGCATATGTTGACTGCAATAGATGTTGATGTGCATTTAATATCTACAGGGTGAAACTGAAGACCTAAATGGGAACAGGAGGGTTGATACTTATCAGGGTAGCTCACAAAGCTCTGGCGGAAGAAGTCCTGATCAGGACAATCGGCAGTACAACGATTACAAGAGAAGTCCCTCTGGTGAAGTAATCAATGACTGGCGGCGGGAGGATAGGTTTGGGAATGGTAGGAGACTTGAGGAGAGTCGAAATTCTGATGGTGGTTCTAAGGTTGAAGTCAAGTCACCTGATCGTCGAAGTGATATGGACACACCGAGTCCCCCAATGGTTCGACCTGTACGAGATATTCTTGGAGAGAATGTTTCTCCTCTTCGAGTTATTGAACCTCCAAAGGCTAACAGTATCAGGCCTATTGATGCTCCTGTACAAACTCAGGTATGAATTTTTCTCTGTTTAAGGTATTATTCTATTGTCTGCAGTGTTGGAGATACACATAAATTACAGTAAACTTGTCCATTTGCAATCAGCTTACTAATGAGAGAACAGAATAGAAATTGTATATTTGAATTGTACTGAATTTGTCACATTTGATGATAGGAGCTACTAATGTTTCTGAAAAATTTCTGTAGATTACAAATTGATTTCCCTAGAAGCATCTCCATGTCCACATGTTTATTCATATCATATATTAGTGTTAAGTAAAATTAAACGAAATTAATAGAATTCAATCAATTCATACATATTATGCCAAAGTAGACGCCGACCTTATAGAATTAATTAACATGTTCTTTTCAGAGGACTGCTTCCTCCACTAGTTTGGCATCCTCAAATGGCAACCCAGCTGAAACTAAGACAGAAACTTCACTAATTGATTTTGAAGCTGTTCCTGAACCCCCACCAACTGCTGCAGTGCAACAAACACAACAATTAGCTACAGCCATCCCTGTATCTCAACCAACGCCATCTGGTGCTGACAATTGGGCAAATTTTGAGTCAGTGTCAGTGAAAGCACCTTCAAACACCAATCCTCTGGACGTACTTTCAGAGTTGATGGCTCCTGCACCACCCACCTCTACTCACTTGGGAGGGAGTCCTGCCAGTGCTGCTCCTGTTAGCACTTTGCCAGCTTCAAGCAGTTCACCTATTCCAGCTGCTGTTCCTCCCTTGAGCAGTTTTGGTCCAACTGCGTTTCCTCCTGGTGGTGTTTCAGCTGTTGCCTCTGGACCAGCATCATTATTGCAAGTTCCGTTTACACATGTTACTGGAGCGCAATGGTCCAGCATGCAACCTCAGCATCCTGGAAGCCAACCTCTTCCTGGGAACCAGCCTCAACATGCAACCTCAGCTGCTTTCCCAGGTACTGGGAGCCCATCTCTTCCTCATCACTCAATTCCAGTAGTTGGTGGACCTTCTGGGAATCAGGTTTGCTTTCTAATTTATCTTTTCTTGAAGTAGTTAATACCACTTATGGTCGCTTGACTATAGTGGCAGTCCACTTTTAGTCCTTTTCTATAAATTTTACCAAATTTAGTTTTTTTTTTTTTTTTAATTAACCAATATTAGTCTAAAATGTCCAAAATGCTTTAGTTAACTTATAGAAGGGGGTAAGCTTGGGAAATGTCCAGAAACTGGGGGTATTTGGACTAAATTTGGTTGATTCTATAAAGAGACTAAATTTAGTCATTGATATTCGAGGACTAAAAGTAGAAATGTCATTAGATTCATTATAGTTGAAAGACCAAAAGCGGTGGTTTAAACTCTTTCTGGAAGTGTAGCACTACTATGTTGCTTTCATATTGCTTGTCCTTATTCTTAAAAAAATATGACAGCCATGGAATCCGGCAGCTGCCCCTGGACTTTTAAATACGGCAAATGCTCAAGGTCCTCAAATAGTAACTGAGCGTGCCTTGGAAGCCACTTCTGGTGGAAGAAAAGAACTCCCGGCGGTGAGCTCATCATTCTTGTTTCTATCCATTCAGGTTAATTCCAGTTTTAGTCCCTCGAGTATTAGGTCTTTTCCAGTTTTGGTCTTCAACTTCAAAGTTGATCAAATTTGATATTTGATACTTGATTTTCTAAACTTGCCACATTAGTTATTCGAGGACCAAATTTAGTACGATTGGTACCTGACTGAAACTAAAAATGGCAAGTTTTCAAATGTCAAATTTCCAAATATGGCTGATTTTGAAGTTGAGGGCCAAAAATGAAAAAAAAATGTTGTAGTTGTGGGACTAAAACTGGAATTATTCTATCTTGTCTCAATCCCTTGTATATTTATCTTTTACTATTTATATTTACCGTTATTATGATTTTCCTGCAGGATTTATTCACTGCAACCTATCCACCCATGTACGCGCCAATGCAAGGCTGGTATGCTGCTCCGCCACATGGAATTGGGTTCTCCATGCCATACAACATGCAAGTGGTATCTATGCATAAAACAACTCTGCTTCTTGTTGGCTGGTCCCTTTTTGGTTACATCTGTTATTGCAAAGCATTACTAAGGCAATTTATTTCTTTATCAGCAAACACCTACCCTTGTGCAGCCAATAAAATCATCAAATCCTTTTGACGCAACCAGTGAGCCCTCTCCTTTACAAGCTTCAACGGTAAGCAGATAGAATATTATTGAAGTGTCCCTGCTCATTGTTTTTAGGTATTTATTAAAATGTTTAAACTGATGAAGTTCCTCACTCACGCCACTGGGTGTATACTAAAAAGAAAATCCACACAATAAAAAAACCCAAAAGCAACACAGTATTCTATCGTGAAAGTAGATTGTGCAGCTGAAATGTTTTTGCTTGAATGGGGTTTTTCCAGTGAATAATTTGTTTAATTAGCTGTTTGTTACATTTATTTATGATTTTTTTTCCCACACGTTCAATTAGCTGTAAATTTGATCTTATTTAGAATTTAGATATCTCAAAATTTTCTCCATTGGTCTTAACTTGAGTGGATTCACTAAGTTAACCCAAAGTTATACAGAATAGTAATCTTCTTCTCAATCCATAGATAGTAAGCACAGCACAATATGTTGCATATGAAGTAGTGGTAATTATATTTGAGCATCTTTTGTGCCCTTTACATGATGATCCATTGCTGCAGTTTCCATCAATGGCTTCATTACAAGGTGCACTGCCAAACGTGGGAGCTCCAACAGGCTTGCATCGCACATCCAGCCTTGGGACCCCTACGCCTCATCCATACAGAATGCCTCAGCAGCCACCATCTTATGCTTCAACACAACCTCCAAGTACCAACTTCTGTCTTTACTCTTGCTTCTTCTATATATGTTTTACACATGTTGACTAATTTTAATTCTCAGATGCATATATGGGCCAAAATCTAGCTGGTAGCATGCCACAAAGGTATTGTTTTCTTTTATCATAAAACCTCTAATTTTAAATACTTCACGATGGAACATCTTGATCCGATTGCCTTGTGGAATGCTTGCAGGCCACGTGACCAAGCATTAGGCTTTGGCCTTGATGGGGCTGCGTTTGGAGCTATGCATACAAGTCAGCAGCTTGGTGGACTACATGCAGCTCCTGCTGCCCAGAATACCTTCTCTCCTCCTGCTGGGAACCCATTTGGGTGAACAGCAGAAACAACTTGGTGATTGCATCAATAATTGCCAGGCTCTGATATATCTCTTGTGTGTGATGCCCCGAGTGGTGAGTGACTACAATTACACATCGAAAGTGTGATTTATGGGGCTAGCCGCATGCATCTGCGCCAACTGATTGCATTTTGTGCTGCACCTACATGTGTATTATTGTAATAGTTTTCGTGGGTGTTATCCACTTTCCTCTTTATTTTTATTTTCTTTTTATCAATGTGTATTATTTTGAAGATAGGAATTTTTTTTTTCTTTGTGGTAAGTTTCTTTGAATGATCAAATTTGATTATACAGGTTGTATTGGTAGTACTGTAGAGATCTACATTCTTTTGTTTCGTTATTTTGAAGTGGGATGTGCAAGTAACGAATTTGTCAATATAAGTATGTTCCAAGAAGCTGCCTTCTATTTCTATTTTCTGCTTAAAACACAGAAATAATTTTACTTGGTATTCCTTTGTCTGTTGGTTTTGAGGTTAGCGGATCTCACATGGTTGGTCGGTTCAACTTTCTTAGATTTAAAACATTGTGCACAAACAAATGACGTTTTGCCAAGGATTAGTTCTAGATAATATTTTAGGTGATGCCTATTTCACTGAATTCTTACTAATCAATGACTTAATCCCTCCTAAGTCCTAACCCATCCCCTGCCAAACCATTCCTCTATACTTAAGTAGTATAACTATAGTGTCAATGTAACAGAAAAAGAAAGAGGACTAACATGACATCAACACCAACTTCATGAATATTTTGTCATTTTTTTTCCTACTGTTTTACATGTCAAAGAAAACAAGGATGCTAGGATTAATCTGTACCGGTGCTTCAGTAGGGTATGTACAGGTATCTTAGATGTGTTTCTGGGGTGGACAAACAACCAGGGCATTCATAATTTTACTAGGATTTCATTTCGTTTCACCCAAAATATCAAACGAATGATCAGTTCCACAGTACAATGTTAATTGCTTCCCAATGCTTTTGATCACTGTTGAATCTGCAGATACTCTTCTGCTTCCATCAAACTGACAGCCATGCCATCCGCCAACAATGGTGTACATTGGTCACACCCGCGATTCGCCCACGTGCCTCGCCTTCCATACAAGTGGAGCAATCAACGTCCATACTGCAGGACGTAAAGATTCAGGAAGTTTCGTAAGTCTAAACTGAAAGTTGGACCGAATATTTTTCATATTCTGATAGTTAGACTATAAATTTATATTTTATATTGTATGGTGAACAATACTTACTATAAACACAAGCAGCTAACCACTCATTCACTATCCTCACCCAAGTACTTGTCCAGCCAACATCAATTGTAAACCTGCAAGAAAACCGATTTAAAGGCATGAATTCCATCACTTGCCAACAAAAGAGCGAAATTTCCTAGCCCCCAGGTCTCGACTTGACAGGTTAATAGAGGGGTAAATTACAGTGACCTAGTGGTCAATTAGGTAGGTGAGAGGGACTCAATCTTGTGTCCTTGCCCACAATTTATCACTCAGAAACTAACTGAACTCTCCGTGCAAACTCATGAATTCCATCACTTGCCCACAAAAGGGCGAAATTCCCTCGCCTCAGAACCTCTATACCCCGGTCTGATAGGATAGTGGAAGGGAAAGTCACCGTGACTTAGTGACCCATTAGGTAGGTGGGAGGACCCGTGCCTGGTGCCCACAAGGAGTTCACCACATTGAGTTTCACTCCAATACTGGGGCTGCCAAGACTCAATCCTGTGTCCTTGCCCACAATCTACCACTCAGGCCGTGCGGGCTCATGAATTCTATCACTGTTGTTAGGAGTAATTAAGGATAAAAAACTGTTGAACATTCACAAGAAAAGGAGCTTGCTTTTTCATGGAGTGGTGAGCATTCCAGCCAATTAACAGCATTGCGAAGTACATGGCGCCTGTTGCAAAGACAAAGTGGAAGAATCCATAACCATATGGGACATGCTTGTGTTCTTCTCCTTCTGAATCCTGTTTGTCATCCTTCCAGAACTGCACCTTTTGTTGTCACATAAGTTTTCGGTTTTCAGCATGTTTTGAGAAAGAAGTGAAGTAATTAAGTGTAAAACCTGGAAGCATTTTGAATCAATTCCTGTCGAAAAAGTTGCAACCACGATCGCGAGGACTGCCACAACAAAGCTCTGCCATTAAGAGATCCAGTTCCAAGTGAGAGAGAGATGAAAAAAAGACATAACAGATGCAATATGTATACTAAGGCTTTTGAGGTCAAGAATTACTATGATAGTGAGCACATCTCCTTTAGAAGTAGCAGCTTTCGCCTTTCGGATGCATTTTTCTTCTGGTGGTTCACTGTAAAAAAGCACGTGAGAAATGCCATAATTCCCAGAACAAGAAACATATAAATGTCTGCAGTATTTGAAGTTTGCCTTCTGATGGCAGACCAGCAGAGAAACACAAGGTAAAGTCCCATGATACCAGGAGTCAAAAAACCAGCATTCACCTGTTTCCAAAACAGAAAACAACCATCAATTCAGACAAACTATTATAGTGTAGCTTCAAAATAAACTCAAGGAGGGCGCAACCCCAGCCAGCCAAGTTGGTCAGACTGTTGACTTGATAATTACAATGTTACAAATTCGACTCCCAGTGGAAGTGGCCTATTGGCCTTCTTGGATCTGACTGGGTCACAAGATGGGGTTTACCCAGTTCACACTCTTGGGTAGTGGCTGCAGGTTTCCCTCGTCGTCCCAAATAAACTCAATCAAGGAGAAAGAAATGTGAGACTTACTTTTGGGTGGAGAGAGACACTGGTCATAACCTGGAGAAGTACTAGAGTCCAAGATATGAAGAAAATATTGAGAAGGCAAGATGGCTCTGGTGTATACCAAATATACATTAAAATGATCCCGAGTATGCACACAATGTATGCAGCCGTAGAACATATCATCACCTGAATGTGGCTGCATTAAATAAGACCTTACTTCCTATTAGAACTGACATGAAATCATTGAAACAAAAGATGCTTTCTTTAGCTTTATCTGGGCAAAAGACTCTTACCATTTATCAGCATTTTCCTCAGAGTAACAACAGTCATTAAGCCAAGTGATGAAACTGATTATACTCACCAACTGAATTAGTAAAAACACCCTGCAAATGGGTTTCGAAAGAGTTATTTCTCGTGTCGAGCATTACTTAATTGATCTTGAATATAATGTGAAACATACCCTGCTCCAAAATGTGCAACCTCTCCTGTTGAAAGGCAAAAACATCCGAGAATTATTAACTCGCGATTTGGGATGAAACTGGGTGGTAATGTTAAAATCAGATTGAGATTACACTAACCATAGATTGAAATGATCTCCACAGGGAGCAGAAAGGGCAGTAGGATTAGTGCAAGCAGCATGGCAATCTTGGCTAGCCACCACCCCGAGTGCCACTTTTCTCGTCGATCACTCAACTTTGAAGTCCCCGCTGTAGATAGAAACATTACAAAATAGAACAACTAGAAGAAAACGTCAAGGTTCAACTCTAATTTTATATAAAGAGACAGCAAAAACCATTACTGAAAAATAACTATATTGTTTAACTATACTTCTGAGATAGAAGGATACAGAACAACCCAAGCTTACTCTCAGAACCCCCTCAGTACCCAAACAATCTTCACCGCCATTGCAATCTTTCACTCCTGCAGCCATACAAATTTCTTTGAGAGCTTCATTTTCCAGTACTCTAATTTGTAACATGCTTTTGATGCAATAAATCGAGTAGTATATATATATGGTGTGTATGTATAAACTGAAAAATGCATTAGCAGTCTTACGCTTCATTTCTTTTGTAACGCTCGTGCCATAATCACGAACAGCCCATGCCAGCAAATTCGCGCCCAAAAACATCAAACCATACACATATCTTGCCATCCAAGGATTGGAGCCGTCCCGGAATTGATTGAACCAAGAACCTTGTTTGATCTTTGCATACCGATCACTAGTAATGTTGCTCGTAGTTCCCTCCATTTCCTAGTCGGAGTTCAACGAGCTTCTCATGGCATAATGGTAAGCGCTTCAATGCTACCACTTTCAAATCCTTTCCAACTTTTTCACTAATTTTTTGCTGAAAGTAAGTTCACCAATGTTTGTTTCAATGCAAGAATATGTTGTAAAATAAGCTTGATTAGCTGTACTGTAGCTAGGTTCTACCATCCTAGCAATAATTTTCTTCCTAGGAATTGATAAAAATAAGGATATGTAGTGTTTGGACAATCAAGAACTTGATTACTTAGTCACATGGTTGAGGTTCAGACCAAGCATTATAAATGTCAAAAAGCAAAATGACAAAATATTTTTATACATTCATAAATCTGCAGCAACATAACTGCATAGGTTGCAGACTGAGAGATGAATGTACAATAATTCACACATGTTTTTGGCTCAGTATTTCAACTGCATTGGTCCACTTGTCTTGAATACTGCTAAAATGTCAATTATTTTTTTTACAAATTTACTCAGATTTGAGTGTACAATACATGCTCCTAAAGTCAATGTTGCAGAAATCGAAGAATATAGTAATTAATCCACTATTTTTCTGCAATTCTTTCTTCCTATATTTCCAAAATTTGTTCTTGCCTAAATGCAAATTGCCACTTCTTCTATCACATAAAAGACAGAGAATTTAATGTCCATCTTTGACTTTACAGATCAATCCTAATGATTTTTAAATAATATTTTTCCAATCCAATTTATTTAATTAGGAAATTTTTGCACTGGCCATACAGCCCATACTCCAAAGAAACACAAACTTTTGCTTTGGGGTTATTGTTCCTTCCTCCCTAATCTTCTACCTTAGTCACATTTTTCTAGAGAAATTGAAAATTCAAAAAAAGAAAATAGATAATATTTTTAGTTCTCAACTATATTACAGCCCGTTTGGTTCGCTGGAAAATATTTGATGGGAAATGGAATTCAAATTCCATGGAAAACAAATTACCAGGAAAATGGATACCATTGTTTGGTTGGTGGAAAATAAATTACTGGGAATATGAATTCTATTGTTTGGTTGGGTTTGGAATGGTAAGGAATTATGAATATAAAGACCAATATGCCCTTAACAATAATATATACATGTGTAATTAATAAACTTTGAGGAGGGTAAAATAGTCCAATATTGTAATACTTTCTTCCCAAATTCTTTGGAAAACAAAATACAATGTCTTGCTAGGATTTTGTTTTCCTTCAACTTTAGGAACTCAACTTCCTATGGAAAAGATTTTCCATCCAACCAAACAACATAAAACAACATTTTCCTACACTTTTAGGAAAACATTTTCCATGGAATTTGACTTCCATCCAACCAAACACCCCTTAATGGTTTTTCTAAATTTAGTCCTAAATCGCTTTTTGTACTTAATTATAGTGGATGACTAAATTATATATTAATCTTTATTTATATATTTGGAAAATAGAGACCTGTAGAAAGTTTCAATTAAATTAAAGATTTAAATAATTTGTAAAATGAGCATGTTAGATGTTCTCAAAGTAAAGATGACAAAACAGGATTAGTTGCATCAACTTTTTGAAAAGTTTATGCAACCAACGTTAAATCATCACATCAATTATGAAGTTCAAAAACAATGTATCAGTTTCTTTTCCAAAATTCAAAATTAAAAGAAAAAAAAATACACTGAAAAATAAAAACCAAATAAATACATTTATAAAGGTTCAGGCTTTAGCAGTTAGAATATAATCTGTAGGATTTGATTTGAGAGAAAGAAAAAATCAAGAAATTAGGCTGAGATGAAATGCCAAAGTAATGGGTACTAACTGAACCTGACAGCCACCTAACACACTGCAGAAAAAAAGGCATGAAAACTCAAATCATCAGAAAACACCATTATTATTCCCAACTGAATTTTATTTTTTATTTTTGCTTAATTATGGTGGCAACATGTGCCACGCACGTGACGAGCTAGCCCGGCTGAACAGTAAAGTATCTGCAAAAGGCTCTGATACAGAGAGGCAGGAAGCGTGTTGTGTTCATCCACCATTTTCTTGGTTTTCAGCTATCAGTATATATAAATATAAAATAGTATTTCAAATTTGATAATACTAAAAATATAAAACATATTTTTCGTAAGGGAGTAGAAAACGCATGGAATATTTGATGACTTGTGCAGTTTAACGTTGCCCAGATTTCCTAGAATCCACAGTTTATATCCCTGCTGTCATTCTAGTAAATGCATTGTATAAACAAGGCGAAGAGAGCTTATAAACCCTCTTTTTTTAATGGTTTTTTTTTTTTTTTTTTGTTTTGTTTTTCAAGATTTATTGGAGATCATCAGCGAACCCCAGTTCACCAAATAATTCTTAAATTGAAAAAAAATAATAATGGAAATATAGAGGATTAACAACATACCCACCCAGAAGAGAGAATCTGATGAAGTTGATATGAAAGCAACCCAAGCTAGAATTGATGTGGAAAAAAGCATGCAGCTTTTAGAGGATTCATCAACGCAACAGCCCAGACGACTACTTTCTCCTATCTATCTCTTGAGACTTGCTTCCACTGTTTATTCTTGCTCATTAATTTCTCCAGAGTTTTCATGTAAAATGAGTGTGTGTGTATATATATATAAGGAGAGGGGGAGCGGGGGGTGGGGTGCACGTTTAGTCGTTTATAGCTTTACCTTTTAGTTGTTGGTAGAGAGATAGATATATGTTTCCTATTCTTCTTTCCCGCCGAAGGGACTTTTTTTTTTTTTTTTTTTTTTTGGGTATAGGGTGCTTTTACGTTTGGAGAATTCATGAACGTATTATGTATTTATGTGTCTTGAAAGGCTTACCTATATCTATATGGCCGCCGTATGGGAATCAAATACGAACACACACGCAAACACTGTAAAAGGAAAAACATTATGGGGGAAATGAAGTAGTTGTCATCCTAAACTATGAATGGATGACATTCGGCCATTTTGGGTCCGTATAGTACTATTATTTTTTAGGCTTGCGCTTGAGCTCGTTAATGGAGGCTCGGCTCGAGTTCGAGCTCGAGAACTGATGCTCGAGCTTGAGTTTGACAGTGAATTTGACCTATTTAATACTTTTGATTAAAAATTCAAACTACTTTGTTTTATCCATACATAAATAATAGAAATTTTTAGGGATTTTGAGTTTAAAATTTTAATTTCTAATTGTTATTTATATATTATTAGTATATTATATTATATTATGTATTATATATATTATATATTATAGGCTCGGGTCGAGCTCAATTACTAAACGAGCCGCTCGAGCTCGACTCGAACTCGATTTTGACCGATCTCGAGCCGAGTTTTGACCGAGCCGCTCGCGAGCTACTCGGCTCATTTACACCCCTACATACATGTGACTCTAGTCGTGAATTATGTATTATTCCAAAAAATTAAAAATAAAATTATAGTAAGTCAACTCACATTGTATAAAAAGACATAAATGTCATATTTAACGTCATTTAAATAGGTTTGCTGACAGGAGATAAAAATGATTATGCCACAATGATAATTCAACCAACATGAGATATTCTGGAAAAAAGAAAAAAAAAAAACTAGAAATGGAACGACGTCTAAAAATTTAGACAAAAATATGGAATTAACTCTTTAAAAAATTGTTGTCATTACTTATCAAACAATAAGAAAATATAAAATAGAACATATTAATCAATACTAGAAGAAAAGAATCAAAATATACATTTAAGTACATTAAGAATATATATATATATATATATATATATATATATATATATATATAGTTATGCGAATCAATATATGTGGCTTGGGGACTTGGGGTATAATTCACGTTTCCTATTGGACACTTCTAACATTCCGACCTTTTATCTTTTGGCACTAGTTTTTTTTTTTTTTTTTTTTTTTTTTTTTTTTTTTTTTTTTTTGGTGAATAACTAAATATCTCATTTTTATAATTTTGTCAGACTATATTCGAGACCTAGACCTCATAAACCTGATTTAAGGTCATGAAGAGATGTATCGAACCAATCTATTTGGCACTAGTTTTTTTTTAAAATATTTATGTAGTCAGTTAAAAGTTCGATTCTAAATTAGTTATGTTATATGTAATTATAAAATAATAATGATCACGGCACACTTAAAAAGGATTATATAAGTTAATGGCGTAGTTAGTTTTCAAAAAAGAAAAATAGAAGGACATAATTGTAATTTCTGTCAGTTAAATGTAATTAATATGTATTTTATGTTTACTAAACCATGACAATATTCAATATTCACTCTGATCTGTATATACTAATAATGCTGTACTTAGGATGCTTGTTTGTTTGAAGTAGGATGGTTGAAGTGAATGAAGTAATTGGATGAGTAAAAGACACCACTTATCCTTTACCCAAATTAAGCATGATTCAAAGTAATAAAGTTTCAATTCTATATTGGAGTGAAAAGAAAAGAAAAGAAGAAAATAAACAAAAAAGAAAGGAGAAATTAAAGTGTAGATGACAATTGGTTTAGTTTGAAGACTTTCTATCATGATTACATGGCTTTGTAAGGCAACATGGTAGACACTACATATACCTTAAAGTTTGGTTGTTGCTTTGTTTTACCCCAACATTAGTTATTGATTCATGAGTGGGAAACACATAAATTAATTAGTCATATTTATTTTTTTGTGGTGTTTTTTATTTATTTTTTTCTTTCTTTTAAATACCGATTTTAAGAAAAATATTGTTTTGTAAATTTAGATTTGATGTATAACATGATGATAGGATTTAAACTTAAATCATTGTGGAGTGAAAAAAATGTAAAGAGATGATTGCCTTCTTTCTTTCTTGATGTTGGTGTAAGACTTTCCCGTATAATATATTATATATTATGAGCCTTAATTATATGGTGCAATGGACTAGGTCTATTAAGTAGTTTGGTTGGATTGGACATTTAGGTTTAGTTTGTATTCCACCATTATGCCTATATATATAAAGTTGTATTGATGAGATATATGATATTCATTATATAGCACCTAAAGTTATGGTACTCATACTACTAAAAAAAAAAAATACACTTATACACCAAACACTATGACTGGAGATCTACATTGCTTCCGCTTTCGCTACTACGAGGTTAGGTTTCTCGTAGATTATATTCAATATCGTTAGACTATATTTAGATTTAACAGTAATTTCATCTATATTAATGGTTAAGCCTTATTTTCATTTTTTTTTAAAAAAAAAAAGAAGAGAAAATGGTCAAATAAGCCATCAAACTTTACCCAAAAGTGCAATTAAGCCCTCTAACAATTAAAAAAAAAGTTCAATTAAACACTCAAAACTTGTCATTTTGATACAATTAAACCCAAATGACCTGTTGTTCACTTGAAACTACCGATCATTAATTTTCCGTCTAACATTTCGGCGATCGTCGAACTTCAACCATATGCTCGTCGACCGGATTGGTCTTCGTCTTCTCCATGGTCGTTTTCTCCACTGGAGAAAACGAACAGTACGGTGGTCTTTCCGGCAAAACTGAGCTTTCTGGACGGTAAATAATTGGTAACCTATTGGTTGCGGTAAACATGGTTTATTTGATTTATTTTAACAAACTTGAGTGTTTAAGTGAACTTTTTTAATGCTGGATGACTTAATTACATTTTTGAGTAAAGTTTCATGACTTATTTGGCCATTTTTCCTTAACAAAAATAAATAAAATTATTTACTTGGCTTTCCGTTGTGGTGTCCTTGTCACAACATTTTGCCATCATTAAAAATGATATTATGAAGGAATACATGCCAATAGCATGCCGCCACAATAACAGCCCTAATTATTATTATTATTATTGTTGTTGTTGTTGTTGTTATTGTTGTTGTTGTTGTTGTTGTTGTTGTTGTTATTATTATTATTATTATTATTATTATTATTATTATTATTATTATATTTCTATTTTCTAATGCGAAAACAGAAAAATCGTACTCCGTACTAATTATGGAAGACACTAGACAAACCACTCAAGAGCTTGGTCTACAATAGTGTGCCTTCTAATAAACCACAAATATAAATTATGGATGACACTAGATTTGCATATCATATATAATTTTCATCTGAAAATGTTTTATTTATTTATTTTAATACAATAACTACAATAATATAATAGAAAAATTCTAACATTTGATAATCATAATAACTCTTTATATCGTGTACCACGCACCTCAAATAAATAGTAAATGTATTAGGTTTGTATAATAATTTAATTTGTACTGAGAACAACCTGGTACAAACCCAAAATTTTAATGTGTTGCACTACGTAGGGTGCTGATTGGCATTTGGCATTATAGTCTTTCCATGTAATTATAATATATTAAAGAGAAAAGTGTCAAATAAGCCACCGAATTTTACTAAAAACTCAATTATGCTCTTAAATTTTTAAAATTTGTAATTAAACTCATAAAATATTATTTTGAAGTATTTAACTATTTAAGCTTAGAAACCAATTGGTAACACGTAATTACAAGTTACATAGAGTTCTAGCGACTTTTCCTACACTTTCCAGCAATAATCACTGGCAACCGGTTGTAAGATTTTATATATATATATATATATATATATATATATTGATCAGGTCTAAACAATAATCAGTAAAGATAGTAATTGCTCGGCCCACGCTCTAGTCAAGGTGGATGGAGCAAGAGTAGGGCATACGATTTGAAATGATGTACCTTTTGATTTTATAGCCTTATATTTTTTCGTAATAAATGATTTGTTTGCTTCCAAAAAAAAAATGAGAATTAGGTTTTCTTTGAGAATTTGTGAATTAATCTGATCTGTCCATCTAGAATGATCAAAAAATAACAATTAATGTTTGAAAATAATGTTTTAAATTAGCAAATGGCAGTTGAATTATCATTCAAATAGAAAAATTGTCTCGAAACTAGATTGAGTTTTGAATTTGGGTTCGTATAGTATATAGTCTGGTGATGGTAATGAGAAATTGAGTTATTAAAAAAAGAAAACGAAAAAGATAAGCAACAGCATGGAACAAAAAATCGACTTATACATTCAATGGTACGTAGACACCCACTAATTAACTGCCAACAAATAAATAAATAAATAAATAAATAAGCAACCCAATATCATAATTATTGAGTTTCTAGTCATTGCTTGTATGCTCATAACAATACGGAGGGAAGACTCAAAATATACTCAGGATTCTCAGTCTCATTTTATTAGATAACCGCAAATATATATACATATACAATCGCCAAACATGTATCTAATCGTAGAAAAAAAAAACTAGAATAATGACCACAAATAAATATATTTACATCAATATGATGCTTGAACTGAAAGCTTTTACTATAAAATAGAAAAGTACAATAATCTAAAATTAGTCATTTATGTTGATTAACCCAAATTAAAACTATACGGAGTAACAATTAGAAAAGGAAACAATAAATTATAAAAAGATTGTTTACTATAATGGAAAAACACTCACATATGGGAGCATTTGAGTTGTCAACATCACAAAAAAAGGGGATTATTTGGATATATAAAAATAATTCCAGAATAATATGTAAATAATCAGTAGCTCTGTGTATGTTATTTATTTAAATTAAAAAACTTGTAAATAATTAAAATGATTATATATGAATGGATAATTATAAAAAAAATTAAATGAATTTACAAATTATATTTTATTGTCTAGACGATTAAAAAAAAAAAAAAAAAAAAAAAAAAAAAAACTTAGTGAACTACATAGAACCACATAGAAACTAATATGAACATGATAATTTACAATGAAAGACAATTAAATTGAATTTAGTTTTAATAAATTACAAAACAAATTCTTAGTGACTCTACTATATAAAATAATATAATTAGTAAATAATAATAAAAATAATATTTGATTACAAATAAATCAATTTATGGATAAATAATGCAAGTAATATAATAAATTAATTAACAGTGTATATATATATATATATATATATATATATATATATATATATATATATATATATATATATAAAGGTATTAAATTAATCTTAACACAAAAGATACTTTTCAACCAAATAGTATAATATATATTACAATTCTTCCATTCTTTTTTTTTTTTTTTTTTTTTTTTTTTTTTTTTTTGAGAACAAATACATTCTTAATGATGGGTTCATAAGGAAGTGGGCCTCCATCTTTTTATTTTTTAGTAAGCCCAGTGGAGGAAAGGTGCAAAACAAAAGGCAGGATGGTGCAAGGCCCAAGGGTGCAAGGTAGAGGATCGAACGGTGCAAAGGGAAATCGAAGGGGGAGGCGGGTTAGCCGTCGCCGTCGCCCCCGTTGGAAGCGTCGAGGGGCGCGATAGCGGCTAGGCCATAGTGCCCTCGGCGCCCTGATGGCATGGCCGGCTGCTGTGGGTGGCGGTTGGTCGTGCCGCCACCCGGGGCGGCCGGGGGCATGGCAGGCGCGCCATACCCCCTCGGGTATGGCCACCTGTCGCACCTTGGCCCTTGCGTGTCTTTCTCACCGTGTTCATCGGTGCACGCGGTAAGTTGGCGGCTAGTGAGACGGTTGAAGCCATTGACAGACGTAGAGTGCGTGGTAAGCGTGTCGAGAGGCAGATGACATCCTTTGATGCCATACACGTGGAGGGAGCAGTAAGTTCTCTGATTATTTTAAAAAGAAGGGGGGGGGGGGGGTCTAGTCCATGAAAGGGCATCCCTTAGACATGATTTGCACTATTGGTCCAGTGGTTTGATCTCTTCTTTGTTGATAGACTTGGGTTTGAGTATGCTTGGCAATGTAATTAAGCATTCTTTATTATATTTGCTTACTAGTCCCTCAGTTTTTTATTTTATTATATTTATGCCCTAGTCCTTCGATTATTTGGTTTTTTATTCTTTGGGCTCCCATCTTTGGGCCGGTATTTCTGAGCTTTGTATGCATTCCAGTTGGGCCTCACGCCCCAGTAATAAAAGTATCGTTCTTTTATTCCGTTCTATATTTTTTGTTCTTGATTTATGGTAGACCCGATCCCAATAAAATCATCACTTAATAATATACACAAAATAATAATTTAAGCCAATCTTATAATATAAGATAATTTAACCGCAAATTATGCTGTGCAACCGTGTGCCATGTATGGTGCACACGGTTGCAAAAACCACATCATTTTGACTAAAAACGTGCGTCCCACTTAAAAAAAAATTAGATTCGATTTCCGGCAATAGCATTTTTTTGTGCATAATTTGAATTATATATCCACGAATTCATAACTATATATCCACAGTGAATGAATAACACACAATCCAGAACAAATGAACTAAATATCCACAATGAATGAAATAAATATGCACAATGAATGAACTAAATATCCACAATGAATGAACAACATAATGCTGTTGAGGGGAACCGAAACTGATTTTTTTTTTTTTTTTAAATGGGACGCACGTTTTTAGTTAAAACAACGTCGTTTTGCAACCGTGTGCACCATGCACAGCATAACTATTGTAATTTAACAACCTGAACGAGACGCTCCGAGTAGCCTAGCAAACATTTTTTGGACCCATTCAAGGGCTGAAAGATATGCCCAAACATATAGGTTGTTCATTATTAGGTTGGGACTGCCTGCCAGATAGTGAAGCCCGACATTTGGCCCAAACTAGAGATGTCATGTAGTAAAACATTTATTTTGGTCTTGTTTGATAAAAAATTAGCCTATATATCAATTTCAGGGATAGCAACGGGGCGGGGCGGGGGCGGGGAGTATACTCCCCGTCCCCGTCTCTGCGACCCCGTCTCCATCCCCATCCCCAGCGGGAAATTGCAAATACTCCCAATCTCCGTCTCCACGGGGAATTAGGCGGGGACGGGAATTTCTCATTCTCCGTCAACTCCTAGTCAAAATGTTAAATAATTATAATTTTTAACAATAAAAACATTTAGTGTTAATTATTTGATTTAGTTCAAATATCAATATAAGTGTTTGATTAGTTAGCTTTTTGCAACTCCAAAAGGCTAAAATTCAAAAAGCTACTCCTAGCAACTTTTTCAATTAGCTTTTTGAGAAAAGAAATTATACCAAACAGCTATCGGCTAACATCTAATTTACCAAACACTTTTCTACAACAGTTAATATTATCAACTAGTTATACTCTCTAATTAACACAATCAACTAACAGCTAATAGCTATCAGCTAACAACCATTTACCAAATAGTACCTTTATCATTTATAATAAAAAGGCCCAATACCTGCTCCAACAATAGTTATTGCGTGAACCTTGGACCATGGTCCAAAAATAACGTCATTTTGCATAATTTATTTTTATGCGACCCACTACAACATATATTTTTATAACTCATAATGTACATTATCTTACAATAGAAGTTTTATTATTCGAACACATAATGTACATTCTAACTCATAAAATTCAACGACTTCGTTTTAGACTGTGGTCCATACAATAATTTTCCCTGCTCCAATTGTCTTATCTCACAAATTATCTAGCACCAAGCCACCAAATGACTTTGAACAATTAAAACTTAGAAAAGTCTGGACATCCATAGACATGATTATAATTACCATATATTTTCACTGATAATGCTCTCTTTAAGACAAGAGCACGCATGTTATATCTCATTTGTAACTACTTTATAACGTTCTAGTATTTGTAATCTATAAATATCACCTTATAACCCTAAAATATGGGTGAATACTCTGCTAAAATCAATGCACACTGTGTTCTTGCAACTCCGAACCGCTAAGAACTTTATTCACTCTCAACACTCATTCATTATTGCTTACTATTGTGCTCAAAACTTTAGCATATAATCAACGTTATTGTTATAGAGCTTAATTTACCTCAACAATTATATTATAATTTAAACCACTAAAAATGGAATCCATGACGAAACCGACACAAAGCATTTGTCAATCGCCGACACAAAGCATTTAATTTGTCAATCGTGGAGTGGGTTAAAGTTTCATTGAGAGATGGCCGGGTGTGTTTAAATCTTACTTGTAGGGGAGATGAAAACTTTCCAACCCTCATGTACAATGTTTGTCTAATTACAAAGCTAATAAAAGAAGTTTTTTCATGCATGGCGATAACACTTCACATGTTGAGGATGCATGGCATGAAGTGTGTAATGTTTTTTATTATTTTTTTCCAGTAACGAGGGAAATTCACAGTCATTATTTGAGAGCGTGTACTATATAAATCCCGTATTGAATTGCAACCCTAACTGACAAAGAATCATAATAAGGTAAATCAACATAGATTGCTCGATCATAAATCATAACTGACATGTTCAAAATAAGAAGACCAATAGACCGTTCACATAAAAAGTCGAACTTGTAATAATTTTACCGTTACCAAATCAATAATTTGATGAATTTGATTGTTTGCCCCAAAGTGTGTAATGTTAATAGACTTATAGACATACATTGCACGTTGCAGTAAATGAAGTTTTCTACTCATGACCTGCCATAGCCCATAACAACCTTTTTAAATAAATGTTAGTTAATTCCCCTTTTCAAAAAACGCTAGTACAACGAAAAGTAGGCAACCATGTTACCGCATTCAAACCTTACACATGATATGTGATGTGGTGCGGTTTTATCATTCCATGTGAGCTAGGTTACTCTTCAAAATTCAATTATACATTTACTTTCATAATTTTAAAAACTTATGGGCAATCAAAATGTGTTTCCTAAAGTGAAATTGATTCGAACCACTTATAAATTCAAACCAATATATATGCACCAATGTTATTGGAAAAGCTGTTCAATTCAAATGAAGTCTGATCAAAATTTGACTAGATTAATTTCATTTTGCGGAATTTGGATATATATTACTATATACAATTTAACACATTATAAGAATAATGTATAAGCTTTTAAAATTTAGCAACTAATAAAACTATAAACTTTTGTATCTTATGATATTTTTGTGTAAACTAAAAGTTCTAAATTAAGCTCTTCAAAAAACATTTCAAGAACTCTCTTTGTCTAATTTTGTGTCTCATTTAACTAATAAGACTTCATTGAAGTTATTTATAGTTCAAGTTTTTGTAATATTTAATTTAGTGTTAATGCATAAAATTTATATACATACTATTAAATACAAAAAAAGGTGACTTTAAAAATTATATGAAAAAGTTTTTTTTTTTTTTTTTTTCAAATGACTAAAGAAATAAGAGTTTGATTTACAATCAAATAATGCGGAGTATAATTTAATATAATCGTCATATTATATAAATATTTAGTTTTAAGTTACCAAGTTTTAAAGATTCATAAGATGAAAAAAAATTATAAAATTTATACATATAAGACTTGTTTGGTAAACAGTGAATACGTTAAAATTTTAACGGATATGTTATTAATGACGTTTTGACTTAGTCAAAACGTCATTAATATTATACTGTTTGGTAAGCCAGCAATTTGGAACAGTGTTTTTCTCCAAACTGTTGGTATTTCAAACGCTACATTTAGCAGCGTTTGGAATTGGAGTTTTGGAGAAAGAAAATTCTTTCTCCAAAACACCCGTATTATTATTAAAAAAAAAAAAAAAACTTGAACTTCCATTATTAATGGTGCCTTTAATGCCCCTTTAATGAGGAGCCTTTTAAATTTCTCAAGCTTGCTAGCAAAATACACAGGAACCTCAAAGGCTCTCCCGTCACTTTTTCTCACCGATGTGAAATTATTAATTCCTTTTATAATAATAACAATTATTATTATTATTATTATTATTATTATTATCATTATTATTATTATGTTCTTATGGTTATTTTACATGTTAACCGCTAATTTAAATAGTTAATTTCACCAACCATTTTTTTACAAATTGCTAATACAATCAGCTAACACAATCCGCTATTCGTTAACCGCTAATACAATCCGCTATCCGCTGATTGCCAAATAAGACCATAGTTAATTTCATTTTTGGTCTTAGATTTATAAGTGTCAGTCCATTTTTTATTTAAACATTCCTATTTGATCCTAGTATTATTATCGAGTTAATTCAATTTTTGGTTCTAGATTTATAAGTGGCAGTCCACTTTTATCCTTTTTTATCAGAACATACACTTTTGGTCGTAATATTATTGTGACATGACCAATTTTGGTCATCTATCAACAAAATCGTTGAAATTTCGTTAAATAGGACATTTTGATCTTTTTAATACAAAGTGCGCTGATCCGTTATATTTTTATGTTTATTTAAAAATCATAATTGAAGAGCGAAATGCCTTGTATTTAACGAAATTTCAACGATTTTTTTGATAGAGGACCAAAATTGGTCATGCCACAATAATACTAGGACCAAAAAGGGATGTTTTGATTAAAAAAAAAAAAAGACTAAAAGTGGACTACCACCTATAAATCTAGGACAAAAAATGGAAGTAACTCGCATGACCATTTTTTGTCATCCGTCAATAAAACCGTTTATATGACGTTAAATACAACATTTTGGTCAATTCAATTCTAAGTGTTATATCATAAATTTATGTGTTATTTCCTTAGAATTGAATTGACCAACATGTTGTATTTAACGTCATATAAACGGTTTTATTGACGGATGACAAAAAATGGTCATGCGAGTTACTTCCATTTTTTGTCCTAGATTTATAGGTGGTAGTCCACTTTTAGTCTTTTTTTTTTTTTTTTTTTGTGCCACAGCATAATTTGTCGAGTCAATAATACTAAAAAAAAAAAAAAGAAGTCTTTGGACTTCTCAATACTTGCCCACATTGATGGGCAAGCAATTATATGTTTGTAAGAGGAGCAATGATCCTCTTATATAGAGGAGCTCAAGAGCTCCTCTTTCTAAACATTTTCAATGTGGGATCAAAATGATCCCACATCATTTAAAAAGGGGAGCCACCTTTGTCGTCTTTTTTTTTTTTTTAATTTTAATTTGTATATAGTTTTGTTTGGATTATTATTATTATTATTATTATTATTATTATTATTATTATTATTATTATTAGTATTATTATTATTATTTATAAATTAATAGATTTTATTTAATTTCCATTTGAGATTTACTTACCAAATAAGCTTTACTACAAAAGTTTGGGGTGGGGGGGGGGGAGGAAATGGATTAGGATGATTTTGTTTTTAATTATACTAGTATTTGCGCCCGTGCGTTGCACGGAATGAATTTGTTATAAAATTTTAAAAATATTTATATCGATATACAATTGTATAAATTATAAAATCGAATATTATATAATATAATTGAAGAATTGAGTTGCACCGATTATGTTTTCTGATGTTATCAATGCTTGAATTCGAATAAATAATTGCCCAATTAATAGCTAACGTGTAGATATACGCATTCGGTGTTGTAACTTTAGAGATTTTATATATCAGTGTTTATAATTTGTATTAATTGGGCTAATTAGCTCGTTGTCTAGCAACTCAGTTATATAAATTATTTATACGGAAGATATATTTTCTATGTAGATCAGCTATATAGCAATTTTGTCATTTTTGTATATAAAAAAGCATAATATCAATGGCTTAAATTATACATTATTGAAAATCTCTTTATAGCTAGACGACATTGGTAGTAGTAACGGAATTTTATCCATCATCGTCTAAAGTTAAAACTATCAGACTATCAGGATGTGTGACTCGGAAAAAAGTAACATACAATTAACCGTGATTAAAGACTGATTTTTTCAGTAATAACTCAAATATTATATAGTGCAATTAAAGATATGGTTTCGCCCGTGAATTTGTTGTAATATATTAAGAATATCTGGATTGATATATAATTATTTAAATTAGAACATTAAATATTATATAGTGCAATTGAAGATATAGTTTGGATCGTTTATAAGTTTTGATGTTATCGTTGCTTGAATTTAAACAAATAATTGCTCAAATTAATAGCTAATGTGTAGATATACGCATGCAGTGTTGTAACTTTGAAGCTTTTATTTATCATTGTTTAGTATTTTTATAAATTAGGCAAACGTGCTCATTCTTTAGCAACTCAGTTATAGGAATGAATTGCTATCCTAATTCATTTGTATGAAAAATATATATATATTTTTTTTGTCTAAATTGCTTTAAAAAATTTTATTTTTTTTGTGTGTAGATATATAGCAATTGACCAAAATGTTGTATTTAACGTCATATAAACGGTTTCATTTTTAGTCATAAATTTATGTGTTATTTCATTTTTAGTCATAAATTTATGTGTTATTTCATTTTTAGTCCTTTTTTTAAAAGCATACTTGTCGGGTCTAATATTATTGTGGTATGACCGTATGACCATTTGTTGTCCTCCGTTAATAAATATGTTTAAAAATGACATTAAAAATAACGTTATTAACCCTTCAAAATCAGCAATTTTTTCTTCTTGGTAATATAACTACAAGTCTTGTGGGTTTTTATGAAGTAGACTTATACACTAAACTTAAGATTTGCCATGAAGTAGACTTGTAGTTTTATCAATTGCACTTTTTTTTTTTTTTTTTTGGGGGGGGGGGGGGGGGGGGGGGGGGAGGGATTTTACAATATAATTATGTATTGATAACAATTTTATTACCAAAAAAAAAAAAAAAAGATTGTGAGTGGTGAATACTGTCACCATTTTTAATGTTATTTAAATATATTTGTTGACAGATTACCAAAAATGGTCATGCCACAATAATGTTATGAAAAAAATGACTAAAAGTGAAATGATATATAAATTAAGAACGAAAATGGAAAATGACTTAATACTTGAATAAACAAAATGTCTTTGTATTTAGCGTCATTTAAACAGTTTTGGAGTATACCCAAGGTTTCCACTATCGGACACAAAGCCAAGGATCGAACCTCCAAAAGCAAGGATCAAACCATTAACCTTTAATTAAGGATGGATGAGTCTCTTCCACTTAATTATACCCTCCAGGTTGAACTAACACCTATTAATCTAGAACAAAAAACAGAACTAACTCTTTCTATATATTATAATTTATATTTGGAACTCAAGTTTGGGTTCCTCTAGGACCACACTTGGTTGGTGAAAATTTTGAATATTTTGTTTTTACCCATAAGCTAGCCATATATTATTTAGGGGGCGTTTGGTTCAGGTTATATTATATAACCAAGGGAATGTGACATTCCCGAGCTTACATTCCTATGTTTGGTTCATTTTCTCTGAGGGAATATAACATTCCCAGGGAATGTAACATTCCCTCCACATAGGATTTTGAAGGGAATGTGATTCCCTTCATTTTGTTAGGTAATGTAAGATAACCTTGCATATTTATGAATTTTGTCATTTTAATTCTAATTATTTAAAGATATATATTTTATGTTAGCTTATTATTATTATTAATATGATACCGTTATCTTATTTATTTAATTTAATGATTAAATTTATTAAAATATATGAAAATATGTTAAGGATATTATATATATATATATATATATATATATATATATATATATATATATATAAAGATAACCCTAAACCAAACATGATAATATTACATACCTCAATTTTAACCAAACACGGGAATCTAACATTCCCAGTAATCTAACATTCCTAGCAATCTAACATTCCCTAAGGTAATCTTACATTCCCTAAGGTAATCTAACATTCCGTGAACCAAACGGCTAGAGTTATATTTAAATATGGCTCCAATGTGTACTAATTAAATAAATTAAACATATGGCATGATTTCCGGTTTTCCTAAGAATTTAAAAATACATGGAAAATGACTCGGGGGTACGTGAAAGTGCAATGGCCCAAGACGCGGCATTGCCAGATTCACGTGCGATGCAGGAACCGCCATTATTTCCGAATTAAAATCCACTTTGCAACGTTGTTGTAGGGTAGGGGCCTCTTTTTTTTTTTTTTTTGGGTTAATAAAATGAGTTTTCCTTATCGTGTATACATAGCCTTATAGTGTAAGCAACCAGACAATAATATTTGCTCTTCCATCATATCAATGGAGAAACCCAAACAACTAATTTCATCACACACACACAATAAGTTATAGATTTCGTCTCGACGATTCTCGTATATGAAGGTGGACACTCTCAAGTAATGACTGTACATTTCTCTCATCAATCGGAATGATAAGTAACCATTCTCAGGTTGCAATTTGCAGAAACCAATGGGTAAAGGGTGAATTAAATTCTTAAAAGAAGAAATCATGCAAGATTTGAATATAGACAGCCATTAATGAAGGTACATTTGATTTAAGTTATTAAATTCAAGTGCCAGCACATATAAGATTGTTGTTAGTGATGAGATAAGCTGTATTACAGTTGTAAAGGAGTGGGGTGGGGTATATCCTTAGAGACATCAAATTATATGGATTCAAATCCAATTAGGCAGATCAGAGTTGTCTATTTCGGTTCTTGATCCAAAATCCAGTCAGCATCAAGAAGTGCACATTTGAAATGGACAAAGAGAAGATAGAACAGCGACAGATGGAAATCAAAGGAATGACATGAATTCCAGGAATCAATACAAGTAAAATGATGTTCATCATTATATTATAAATTGAAGGAGAAGGAGAAAAAAAAAAAAAAGAATAAAATCAAGAAACAAGAGTATGATAATGAAAAGAGAAACAAAAAGAAAGAAGAAGAAGAAGATAAATAACAATCCGGAAACCATTGCCAGCAACAAACTGGGATCTGGCCCAGAATTAAGCTCTCTATACATACACTTCCCTGCAAATCTATTCTCTGTTTCTGCCAAATTTATTTCTCTCCTTCGCAAATCTTAATTACCCATAATAGTAATAGTTTCCAAGAAATAGTGGGAGAAATCTTAGCAATTACCCAATATAGTACTTCAGGGGCTGTCTTTCTCATCCCGGCGATGATTGCGACAATATAGACGAGGAAATAAATAGGAATAGTTAGAGGAATATTCCAGAAAGGAATCAATAGAAGGGTGGTGGTGGAGGTGAAGCGTAGGAAACGCCGATGACCGGAGGCAAGACGAATGCCGGAGGGGGAGGTGGTGGGCTCTCATAGATAACCACCGGCGGTGGGAGAGAGGGTAGTGGTGGAGGATGTTCACATGGCTTGGAGGGTGGAGGTGGTGAGTGGTGGTGGTGGACAGGTGGGGGCGGGGAATTGTAGTGGATTGGGGGAGATGGGGATGGTGGTGGCAAGTAAACATGAGGAGGTGGTAGTGGTATTGGCGATGGAGGTGGTGGAGGCTCTATGCTAGGGAGAGGGGATGGTGGCGGAGGTGGCGAATTTGGTGACGGAGTAGGGGATGGCTGCGGCGGAGCTTGGGGAGGAGGCGGCGACTGAACTGGTGGTGGGGGTGATGGAGGGGGTGGAGAAGGTGGAGGCGGTGAGTAAACCGGTGGGGGTGGTGAAGGTGGGGGAGGTGGAGGGGAATAAACCGGTGGTGGCGGGGGCGAGGGTGACGGCGGTGGTGGAGGTGGGGGAGAATAAACCGGTGGTGGCGGGGGCGAGGGTGACGGCGGTGGTGGAGGTGGAGGAGAATAAACCGGTGGTGGCGGGGGCGAGGGAGAAGGCGGTGGTGGAGGTGGGGGAGAATGAACCGCCGGCGGGGGAGCTGGTGAGGGTGAATGTGAAGGTGGATTGGAACCCGATGGCGGAGGGGTGAAAACAGGCGGGGAAGTTCCCGGAGATGGCGGAGGGGTGAAAACGGGCGGCGAAGATCCCGGAGATGGCGGAGGGGTGAAAACAGGCGGTGAAGATCCCGGAGATGGCGGAGGGGTGAAAACAGGCGGCGAAGATCCCGGGGATGGCGGAGGGGTGAAAACAGGCGGCGAAGATCCCGGGGATGGCGGAGGGGTGAAAACAGGCGGCGAAGATCCCGGAGATGGCGGAGGGGTGAAAACGGGCGGCGAAGATCCCGGAGATGGCGGAGGGGTGAAAACGGGCGGCGAAGATCCCGGAGATGGCGGAGGTGTGAAGACAGGAGGTGGCGAAACACCCGGAGATGGCGAAGGTGGTGAGGGTGATGATGGAGGTGAATGTGAAGGTGGATTGAAGCCCGACGGCGGAGGGGTGAAGACAGGAGGAGGTGAAAATCCCGGAGATGACGGAGATGGTGGAACACCCGGAGAAGGCGGAGACACCGGAACAGAAACCGGCGGCGGAGGAGCGGGCAAAGGAGGAGACGGCAGAGGAGGTGAAGGCAGAGAAGGAGTAAACTTTTGACATTTAAAAGCACTGCAACTAATTCTCTTACCCAAGAACGCCTTACACTGCGCCGCAGACCGCTGTTCCGGCCGGCTCGGCAAGCAATTCCGGCGATCATCAATCTTGGGCAACGCCAAACACGCCGGCGGCTCACCGGTAAAGAAGTTATACGAATATGTAAAATTCTGAAGCTTAGGAAGCTCACATATACTCTTCGGAATTGTCCCAGAAAGCATATTATGACCCACATTCAGCTGCTCCAAGCTAACCATCTCTCCGATCTTCTCCGGCAACGGCCCCAACAGCTTGTTGAAGCTCACGTCGAACACCGTCAAGTTTTTCAGCCGCCCGATTCCCGGCGGAAGACACGACATTAAGTCATTGTTCATCAGTATAATCTCATTCAGATTAGTCATATTCCCAATGCTCGCCGGCAGACACCCGTGAAACTTATTATTCGCCACCACAATCACCGACACCGGCGAATTCCCAAAATTCTCCGGCAATTCAAAGGCGAACCGGTTATCGTTTATGAAAATCGCATCCAGCGGCTTGTCAAACAGTGCAGAGGGAACCCCCCCTTCGAACTCATTGAACCTGATGTCCAAATAGATCAGCTCCGGCAAGCTGAGAACCACGTAAGGGAACTTCCCGGCGAACCGGTTGTTACTCACGTCCAGCTCGTACAGCCGCTTCAAATTCTTGAATTTCTTCGGGATCGTCCCGCAGAACCGATTCGAGTTGATGTGGAAAATCGCGAGATCCGCCAGCAGGCCGAGCTCCTCCGGCAGGAATCCGGCAATGTCGCCGTGGTTGAGATCAATGCTGCCGACCGTCTGGATCTTGGGGTTATCCGGCGCCGCGTCGCAGAACACGTTGGAGTAGTTGCAGACGTCCGACCCGACCCAATCCACAGTAAAGTTGCGCGGATCTGAGATAATGGCCTGCTTCCATGCCTGTAAAGCAATGTAAGCATTCCGGATCCTGGGATTGTCGAACTTCAGAGACGGGTCGATCGTCACCTCCTCGCCGCGGTCGTGCAGTAACTGCCGGCGCTGGATGTACTGAACCTCGGCGTCCGACAGCGGGCCATTGTCGGAAACCTCAAACCCGACGACAACCACCGCAAGCAAGGAAGAAATCAAAAAGAAGCAAAAGTAAAAGAAACACCAACTTCTTTTGTCCTTCATCTCACACAGTCTCACCAGACATTTGAATACCTTATATGTGTTTTTGTGCAGAATCAAAAGATTCGTACAAATGTGAGATCGAAGAACAAAGATCTGAGGATTTATGAAAGGGTTTTTGGAGACTCCGAAGTGAAGTTCTTCGGAGATTTTAGAGAGAGACTGTGATTGTGAGAATGGAGGAGAACTGGAGATGAGGGGAAATTAAAGGACAGCTCGAACCTCAATCCCCAGTAGCCCACCATATTTCTTTATTACTACATATAGTAAAAGTAAATCCTTCGAAAAATTTATTCTTGCTTACCATCATTTTTACTTGATAATGTACTGTTTTTGTTTTGGAATGCATGTGCTTTGTCCTATAATCTGGGGTTTTATTCTCTCAATTATTTTGTTTTATGGTGGTTTAAGTACACAATTTTGTTAAATGATTTGCAGATTGCAACTTGTGCTTCTAATTTTTTTTTTTAAATGTTATTATTCATGTGTTATATGTATTGATTATTCGTAAATTAGTGAATTACACCATTGATTAATCAAATAAAGTCATGCAATAGTGTGTCGGTTGCATGATACCGGCAAAAAACAATTTTGTTTTGTTTTTCATAGATAATAAGAAATTACTCAATTCCGGAAACATATTTAGCCATTGGTGCAAGAAAAAAAAAAAAAAAACTATGGGTTCCGTTTACATTTCTCTAATTTTTTGAAAAATTGGAGAATTGAATAACAAAAAAATACAAAACATGTTTAATAACGCACTTTTTCATTTTGAAAATAGAAAAAAAAAATCAATTTTTCTAGAAAAATGAAAACTATTAAAAATTTAAATGAAAAATAGAATCATTTATAACCATCTACTTACCGGAGTACATGTTTATTCATTACTATTTTTTTTTTGGTGTCAACCACACACTGTGGTCTAGGTCTTTCTTTGTCCGTGTAACGGTCCAAGTCCACCCGGTTCACTCCGAGAGACACAGAAACTGGCCCAAAGTGGGATCATCACTTGTGGTTATCCCAGAATTCCCCCCGCAAAGAGAGCTCATTTGCCAGTCGAGCTACCCTGTTGGGTTGTTTATTCATTACTATGATTACATTCATTATCATCTTCTTTTACTTATCACAATCTTCTATTTTTTCTATTCGCATTATTTATTTAAACATAACTTATTTGCTTATGCTTAGAGTTAGACATTATTCATATTATCAAGATTAAAAAATAAACTCTATATCAAGTTTTATATTTTTATTGAACTCAATTAATTATTGGTTCAGATATTTTTTTGAAAGCCAACCAAAAATGATTGTATTAATGAATCAACGCAGCAATAGATTCAGGAGGGACATAATCCCAACACATAGAATGGTCCTGAGTAAAAGTTAAAGAAGCTAGAATATAAGCATGTAAATTAACCTGTCTAGAAACATAACTTAAAGAGCAATAATTAAATAAAGCCATAGATAGCCTACATTGGTCCACCACAACCCCAACATATGACAAGATAGTCGTTGATTCCTGATGTAAAGCACTCCGCAACTCCGAGCAATCCGTGAGAAGATCCACCACTATGACGTTTCTTTCCCTTAGCCAAAACAGAGCCTCCTTGCAAGCTAAGGCCTCTGCCACAAGAGGTGAGAAACAGACCGGTAGCTTACCATTCTTTGCTGCCATAAACGAGCCGTCCGAATCGAGCAACACCACTCCATACGTGGCCTCCCCGGTAGCTTGCCTGAACCCGGCATCAACGTAGCTTCATGGCCGTGTATGCAATATGTTCGGTGTCGCTGTTGCCGGCATGGGTTGAGAGGTCCGGTGGTGTACTCAATTGATTATTGGTTCGGATATCGTAGTACAAGTTTGGTCCGGACATCGGATATTAAAATTTCACATGTATTAATATATTAGAATTCAAAGTAAAAATTATATATTTATATACATGTCATTCAAATGAATATATCCAAAAATATTTCAAATATTAGCTCAAAAAATATTAATATTATCTACATTAAATTTTAGGTGAACTTAATAGGTTATTTGTTCGGATTTATTTTTAGTTATGTTATATACATATATAAATTTGGTTCGAATATCAAATGTAAAAAATCTTACATATATTGGACCTAAAAGTAAAAATTATATTTAATCTATTTTTTAAAAAATATGTTAAAATATTTTAAATATTTTTTTTGACAAAATATTTTAAATATAAGATCTACAAAATCACTCGAAATTAAACTTGTGTTAATTTTATAGCGTTAATCTAAAAAATAAATTTGAAAATAAGTGTTAGTAAACATGTGGATCGGATGCCACAACCGGATTAGAAGGAGTTCCGCCGTTGTGCGTGAGTATTAGTCTAAAGACTAAAGCGATGTTCATATGTGAATCAGACGGTAAGGTCAATTAAGGATAGGATAAGACAGATGTTTTTTATAAACATAAAAGAGAGAAGGAAAACCATTAATGAAAATTGAAAAATTAGAAAACAGAAAACATAAATCAGTTTCCGTTAGTAAACGGACCCTATTATTTTTGGTAAATCTTATTGTGGACAATGAAGTATGTATCATTTTAATTACACTTCATATTTATTTTACAATATTGTTCTGTTTTTTAGTTTAATTTTCCATGTACACTAGTTTCATTATAGCTATATCAAAGTATCATTTTAATTATATTACAGTTTAATTTGACAATACACATTATTGCATGACTCTATTTTTTAGTTTTAATTATTTTCCACACACTAGTTTAATTATAGTAATGCTGAAGTATTATTTTAATTATACTTCATATTCATTTGACAATATATTCTATTGTATGAGCTTTGAATTTTATTTTTATTTTCCACACACACTAGTTTTATTTTAACAATACTAAAGTATCATTTTAATTATACTACAATTCTATTTGACAATATAAATTATTAAATAAGCTCAGATTTTTAGTTTCATTTTTTACACATAATAATTTCATTATTACAATACTAAAATATTATATATTTTAATTATATTAAAATTGTATTTAATGACCATGATCCACTGTATAACAACTTATTGTTTTTGAAAAGTCATCCAAGATTCCAAGTGTGTAGTAGTACATGCAGTAGCTAACTCGTTTTAATTTAGAGTTTCTTAAAAGAGATAATTATTAATATAATTTATTTATTAGGACCATTGTATTTTTAATAGTTGTTAATTTTTCTGAAATTTTGTTAAGGGGAGAACTAGGGGAGCGTTTGGTTTTTAACTTTTAATCATTATCATGCATGTTTGTTGGTATAAATTTAATGTATTGAATTCACATTTAAACCCCTTCGTAATGATATATTCAATTTTGAATGTAAATCTTACTTTTGCATTTCAAAATGAAAAATAAAGAAAAGAAAAAAAAATTCCATCACCATTTTTGTTTTAATTTTTTAAATTTTGATTCTAATTTATAATAAATGAACAAATTACTTTTACTAAAAATATTTTAATTATTAACTGTTTAATTCCAATTCCTACTTTGATTTGTATGTTTGAACCAAATGCCCCCTAAATTTTTTTAATTTTTAAATATTTGTTATCTTAGTTTCCTTCTTAAAAAAAAGGTTAAGTGGGGTCCGTTTGTTTTCAATCGTTTGTGTCAAATTGTCAAAAGTGGGGAGGAGAGTGAAGTACGTGACTACGTGACGTGCCAAACAACGAACTGGCAATGACCCCAACGCGAAATTACAACATTACTATTTGTCGCAAATTATTCTATGGATCCAGATCCACCTTGCAATGTGAGTATGGAGTCTAAATGTTCACAATTTACATACTAAATTAATGTAATATATACGGTGCATATTGTTTACGGAGTACGAAGAGTACGGCTCTAGGCTCGGATCATAAACCTAGTCTACTTGTTGGTTTAATGAATATAGCCCGGAATACGTAACAGTAGGTCAAAGACGTTCGAGCTAATAGCTATAGGGTAAAAATAACCAAAAGTCCCTCTTGACAGCAATAAATGCGGTATTTATAGCAGTCGCTATGAGACATATTCCGGGTCGGCGGCATGCTGAGCACGTGGACACCATACACGGGTCCCGGCTGGGGAGCAGCACGTGACGATGTTTCTGAGCGCATTGTGTCATGCTAAGAGGCGCTCGATGGTCGGTCTGACCTAGACAAGTCGGTTCAGCCGAGGTCGCGAAACCATTCCTGAATCCATCCTCTGACGAAGCCCGGGGGCACTAGAGGTCGGGAAGGCATGCTAAAGAGGTCGGCGGTGATCGAATCGGGTTCGGCCCGTACTGGGGTCCGCGAGTCCGCGACCGACCACCGTATTGGCACGACGTTTGGGGAATTATCCCCATCATAAATGTTCACAATTTACCTTTTAAAAATTCACAATTTGTATACTACGAACACACAGTGTTAACATATATGTAATTGATTACCTTGTTTTGTATTCACAAGTTCCTTTCAAATACTGTAGTTATACAATATTAACATATTTTAAGATTTGATTACCATGTATTGTATTCACAAATTTCATATATTTTGACTTAAAAACTCAATTTATATGTCTAACGGATTTTAAACAGATTATCGTGTCTATCCTATCATGTAGACCCGAAACTTGTTAACTAAACATGTCTATCATGTTAACTTATTTAAAAATCGTGTTCGTGTTCGTACTTAAAATTCTAATCCGTTAACATTAAGATATCATGTTCATATCGTTATCATATATCAACTCATTAACGTATCCATTTACACGAATTGCAAGTCCAATCTTTGTTCTCTAACTCTATCTAGTTACTAACTTTTTTGTCCCATTTTAATGATATTGTATACTTTTAACTCATTGAAAAGTTTCACACATTTCTTTTCAAAAAAAAAAAGTTTCACACATTTATAATTTAAAATCATATTTTCAAGACTTCTAGTTCACTAGAGGTGATTCATATCTTCTCATTCATTCAATCCACACCCTATAAATGATTTGTTTTTTTGTTTTTTTTTTTCTTTTTTGTTTTTTTTTTTGTTTCTTTTTTGTTTTGTTTTGTTTTTTTTTGTTTTTGTTTTTTGTTTTTTGTTTTTTGTTTTTTTTTTTTGTTTTGTTTACACAGCTGTACTAAGTTACGTTAAATGATTATAGTAAGCATATTAATGGATACCAAGCTATGTGATCTAATGGTACTCGAGTTGGACTTTCATTTGGAAGGTTGTGAGTTCGAGTCTCAGTGGAGGTGTTATTGGTTCTTTGTGTTCCAGTAGGTGAGAAAAACATATTAATGGATTGTAGTTATTAAAGAGTGAAAATTTGTAATACTTATTCCAAACTATACGCGTATTATTTTGATGAATACATTTTGCATATTTAGTAGTAGAGTGGAATTAGAATGATTACGAATATTGATGTGTTCTGTATGACTCTATAATGGAAATAAAGGTTTTAAAAATACAAAAATCAAAAAATCAAGGCAATTGATCCTAATATAGTGACATCCAAAGCATCAATATGAACACCCAAAAAAAAAAAAAAATCTAAAACTACTAATCCAAACTTTAAAATGAAATTACCAATAAGATGGAATGATATACCTGTTTTTAATTAGGGAATGAAATTTTTAATTGAATGGGTAATCAAATCTCACAGGGCGTTTGGTTGGAGGGATTTTAAATTCCATTCCCACTTAATTCCCACATAATTCCAAAGGCCATTAAATTTCGTAGTTTGGTTGGAGGGAATTGCAATTCCCCCATTTTCATGGAATTAAAATCCCATGTCCCCCCTGGGATTTTAATTCCTGGGAAAAAAAGATAGTGATGAGTCAAAATTACCCCTTCCTTTTTTAACCTAAAATTAATGTCTAACAACAATAATGGACATTTTTGACTTTATACTACTTATTCCTTCAATTTCCATGTATACCAAACATTGGAATTGAAATTCTCAGTAATTATATTCCTGTCAACCAAACACTGGAATTTAAATTCTCACTTTATTCCCAGTAATTCAACTCCCATAGAATTACAATTCCTTTCCCACAGAATTCCCCCCTCCAACCAAACGCCCTATTTCATAGTTGTGTTTTAAAAAATTGCCAACCAAACACTAACTATGATTTTGATTCCTATTCCTAGTGTGTAAATCCATGAACCAAACACATAGGGGTGACCACGGTTCGGTTCGAACCGAAAGTTTGAATCGTAACCGTTACTGTGTTAACCGAACTGAAACCGGAACCGTCCTTACGGTTCCGATTCCGAAATTCTAAGGTTCTGATTTCGGTTATAGAAAATTTGGAAACGGAACCGGCGATTCCGCTTTGGAACCGTGAATTTAAAAAAAAAAAATTAAATAAATAAAACAAATGGCAAGTAGGCCACTAGGCTAGTGGCCTATTGTCCACTTTGCCACGTACAACAAACAACATAACATATGCAACAAACAACAGAACATATAACATATAATTTAAAAAAAAAAAAAAAAAGAATTCCAGTTAGAACCGGTGGTTCTAACCAGAACCGGAACCGGCGATTCCGAATGGAAACCGGAACCTTGGTCAGGCCTACAAACACACCCTTAGTACAAATGATCGACATATATATATATATATATATATATATATATATATATATATATATATATATATAGATTTAGGTTCTCGTGCGGGTGAGGGCTTCAGGTGCGGTTGTGCGGTTTAATCTGAGCCATTCATCTCGCTTTAATCAACGTACAGATTATCAAAGTTTAAAAAAAAAAAACGCGGTGGCAATTTTGTAATTTTTGCATCTAGGTCAAAATTAAGGTGAGCGGATCTGTGATTAATGTGCATGAGTTTTATGCTTAATGTCCGTGTGTTTTGTGCTTAATGTGCGTGAGGTTTATGCTTAATGTGCGTGAGGATGTGCTTAACGTGAATAGTTGTTAAAACTTAAAGTCTGTGAGTGAATACTTAAAGTGCGTGAGTTTTGTGCTTAATGTGCGTGATGTTTGTGTTTAATGTGCGTGAGTTTTGTACTTAATGTGCGTGAGTTTTGTACTTAATGTCAGTAGTTGTTGAAACTTAAAGTCTGTGAGTTAATATTTAAAGTGCGTGGGTTTTGTGCTTAATGTGCGTGAGGTTGTGCTTAATGTGTGTTGGTTTTGTACTTGAAGTACGTGAGTTTGTGATTAAGATCTAACACTTAAGGTGCACCTTAGCTTATACTTCTTTGTTCCAGGCACGCGTTTTTTTTTTTTTTTTTTTTAATTTTCATTGATTTGAGCTGTTGATCTAAATTTGATCAACTGCTCAGATTTAACCGCACAATCGCATGGGAAGCTATACCCGCACCTGAACCCTTCCCTATATATATATATATATATATATATATATATATATATATATATATATATATATATATATATATGTATGTATGTATGTATGTATATATTTATTATTATTATTATTATTATTATTATTTTGGCACGACGTGTGCAACATAGATAATGAGATATCGAATTTTTTTTTTTTTCATTCTACTATTACATGATTTGATGTAGCGGCAATATATAACTCAGATACGTAGATCGGTAGATATTTGTTTGCTGTGGGACATGCCCGAGCTACTATACTTTTTTGTTTTTTAATAAATAATTTAATTTTAAATTATTCAATGATATGATATATCAATTATTATTCACAGTAAGAAAATATTTAAAAATGTTACAGTAAGAAAATACGAAAATGTAATTTGAGTAAAATTACAGCCTATACAAAATGTTATCTCTTATAATATAAGCTACTTATAATAGTGTAGGTTAATTTACAGGTAAATAATATTTTGTAGTGAAACTTGTTAAATAAATATACTGAATTAAATTTAAAAAATGTTGTTTTATTAAATTAATAAAATAAATAAATGTTGACTTAATATTTGTAAATTAAATAATTCATTTTCCATTGAAATTGATGAAATGAAGAGGAAACAATATCATTATTTTTGTAATGTAATTCAATTCATAAGATAGGAATTAATGAATTATAATATGTTCAAGGTTAAAAACTCAAAGGGCTTCGAATAAATAGTCTTTAGTTGATGTTGATATCTTCTTGAAAAGGTAAAAAATCTAGACAAGAAAGTTATGAATTGACAACAAATAAGTGATTTGGATCAAACATGAAAATTTAAGTAAAAATTAGAATTAAATATTTAGTAACTTGGCTGAATGATAGTAAACAAAAAATCTAAAAATAGTATGACCCTTTTTTAATGCCCCTCTACAAGAATCAAACTTATTTACTGATTGCTCCAAATTGATAAGTTTCTTAAGTACATATTGACTTAAAATTTTATTCTTTCAAAAGGCTGAACCCTAATCTTAAAAATTTCCCACACTCAGATAGATGTTGAGATAGTTTTATTATATAAAATGTAACAGTAATTAAATTCTAAATTAATCAAATTATGATACAAATATATTATTAATATAATAATTTAATTCTAAATTAATTATGGTTATGATGTTTTCAAAAAAAAAAATTATGGTTATGATACCCAAAAAAGGCATTGTAAATGATGAGTATGATAGTGACAAAAGTTAATCATACACTTTTTTTGAATGTTACTGGCTCTATTACATTGTAGTATATGTTCATACACTTAATATAAGCAATATTACACATATCTTTACTTCTTCTTCTTCTTTTTTTTTTTTTTAAAAAAAAAAAAAGATACTTATTACTAATGTAACATATTTTAATTAAATTTTAAAAATAAATTATAAATTTTTATTTTTATTTTATTTCTTCAATAAAATCAAAATGAGAATTTTATTACGTACACGGATCATTTTCACTTTTGGGTTAATATTATAGTGATAGCAGTCGGTAGGTTACCCATCATTGTTTCATGGACCATGATTTACACAAATAGTGAATCATAAATAAAAATTACATTTTTATTATACTAAAAGTACATTATTTATATACATAAAATATATTATTTAAAAGTACATAATTTTTTTAATATATTATCAGATAATGTATATTCAGTACACAATTATGTGAATCATGGTCTACATAATAATTTGCCGTATGCTACTGTAACAATTATCATTGTGAGGATCATATTATCAAATAATGTAATTTTAATATATTAAAAATGTATATTATATTTAAAAAAATATATATTATTTAAATACTGAAAGTATATTTTATTTTGTATAAAGAATATCTAATACGGAGTACTAAATAATGTATTTTTAATATATTAAAAATATATTTTTTATTATGATCTACGGAACACTATAAACGTAGAGTTCAAAAAGGCGCCACGTGGGTCCCAAACTTTAAGTTATTTGGTGTCAATGCAGGAAAACGACACGGATCAGGGCCGGCCCTGGGCAAGTCTGCCCAGGGCTGCCACACAGGGCCCCCAAATTTTGGGGGCCCCTTATTTAAAAAAAAAAAAAATTATACTATGTATATATATCAAGCGAAATAATTTGGGGGCCCTTATTTAAAAAAAAAAAAAAATTATACTATGTATATATATCAAGCGAAATAGCGAATCACGGAAGCATGTGAAGCCGACAAAGTCAAAAACCTATTACCCTAAGCGACTAAGCATTTATGTAGCGTATTGCGTACGAGTATTACGGCGGAGAGTGGCGGATACACGGAGTAGACGGACAGATCACAGAAGAGACGAGAGACAATTGTGTAATACTCTAATGTCTATGACTAGCACTCTAGCAGACTAGGTAATAGGTATGTGTTTATTACTTATTAGTTTTTTTTTTTTTTTTTTTGAAAACTTATTAGTTATTACTTTTGCTGTTTTGCAGATTCAATATTATTACTTCTAGTTTCAGTAATTGAGTAGTGCTATTAGTTTGTTAATTGTTACTTGTTAGTTACTGATTAAATGATTATGCAAAAATCAAAATTAAAATTAAATTTGCCAATTTGAGAATTCTCAAATTCAGTGAATAAATTATCACAGAATTTAGTTTTATTGTTTGTCCAGGCAGTACAACTTAATGAATTGACAAAATTGACGTAAAGACAACAGATTCAGCTCGTGTGCTTCTGATTATTCAATTCTTTTTTTATCATACAAACTCTAAAGTTCTTTAATTCTCTTGACATGTAATTTAAATTATGTATTGTTTTACAATTCTTCTTTATTGTGTTATTTACTTATTTACATGACTTAATAATTCTGATTTCAGAATAATATATTTAAGAATTTATTTCTTGATTAATTATTTATTTATTCATAGAGTTTCTAAATAAATTTTTATTTTTCCTTTGGATTTTATGTCTTCTAGAAAATATTCATCTGAGTTTGAGAAGCGTAAAAAGAAAAGAAGAATTGAGCAACTAACTCAATCTCAAAAGGGGGCTCTTGAAAAATTCATTACAAAAAAAAACTCAAATAGATGAGCAAAAAGATGATGCCAATAAAAAATTATTAGATGCTAATCTTCATATAGAAGATCAAGATGATTGTAAGATTGAAAAAAATCTAAATGATAGTGTGTACAACAATGATAGGTATCACTGTGACAATGAAAATAATAAGAATACAATCTATAAGATGATTGTGGTTTTTTGTTTAGTTTCTATGGCAGATATGGATTTGAAGTCTTGTTGCATTTGAAATTTCCCGCCCCAGTGTTTGGCAGTTAATTTTTCTTTAAAAAACCCATGTTAAAAAATGTACATAATGTTATACATGAATGTACATAATTGTATAACAAATATACATATTGTTTTTTAAAAGATAATACACATAATCTAACATAATACATAATAAACATAAACTTTTAACCTAATACACATCAACTCTTAACATAATACACAAAAATTTCCTGATTCGGATGTACATAATTGTATAAAAAAAGTGTACATAATTGTATAAAACATATACATAATTGTATGAACAAATATACATAATCACAACAACTTCCTACCGCGCCTCCCAAAATGACCTCCATTTTGGGAGGCGCGCGGCGCACAGTGCTACGTGCGTCGTGGTGTAGAGTATAACGATTGCTATTATTTATATATAAAAATTACTTAAAAAGGGGGGTCCAAATTTAAATATTGCACAGGACCCTAATTTGTAATGGAACGGCCCTGACACGGATAAGTGTGTTTGTGTGGACCCACAGGACAGGCGAAGAATCGTCGGCGATGAGAGAGCATGGGCCCCATCCCATCTCCCTCCGCATGCATCGCGTCCCTCTTTGCGCTTCATTTCGTAAATCAAGCCTATCTAGAGGAAATCCCCATGCATACAATAATTTCAAAACATCTTTTAATCAAATAATAACTCTCGTTTGGTACTGACTCTATTATAGTATAATATTTGTTCATATATACTTTTTCAACTTATTGAAGCACGAGTATCTGTTCATATATACTTTCTCAACTTGTTGAAGCACACAACCTTCATTGAAGCTCAATCTCATGACCTCCCATATGGAAGAATCATTATATGCAATCTGAGCAAAAGGTGCTTGGCATTCTCGATTTGTTAATTGGTTGAATTCAACATTTTAACTGATTTAATTCAAGTATGTTATGGCTCAATTTGTTAATAAGCACGACGGTCCATGGAGTACTTGTTTTCTGGTTGCCATTATAAGTACATAAAATATAATGATGATTTAGAAATGTTCTCTTTTGACTAGCAACAGCTTTGTTTTCCATTATGGTTCTATAGCTAGCAGCCAGCTAGATATCTGTCTGTTGCTGGAATATATATCAGCTTTGGCCTCTTTCTTTCTTAATTATATTTATTTATATTTCTGTCTACCTTTTAATTTTATCCTAATAATATATATATATAATGTTGCTGTGTCGGGGATGATGAGATTACAGAACGATTCCACAGTTTCAACTTTGAACCACTTAGATTTTTGCTAACTATCTCAACATAGCATTAATAGTTAAAACCATCTTTGGGCTGTTTTTAATTAATAATATTCCTGTTTCTAAGATTTTTGTCTACAAATGAAGAATACCCATGGATGGAATTAATTAAACCGGGGGTCCGACTTAACTAATCCGAATAAGAATACGGATAATAAATAAGTAGTACGAACGTTATAGCAAAGGCCGTGAGACCGTAGATTGTATTAAATGCCGTAGAATTGGCTATTACAATAGTATTTCAGGACAGAGTATGTAAGAACAGTAGATCGTGTCTTAACGAGACAAGGTGGGGAGTTTTTATACAACCCCCACCCCTAACCGCCACCCCCTAAGGCGGGGGGTGGTTAGATCCGGGTTTACCGCACCCGGTTTCGCGACCGGGCCGCGCTGCGGAGGCCAGGCCGAGCCCGTCATGGGCTCGGGCCGAGCCCATGTGGAGGTCGGTCCGGCCTCCAACGTGGCCCGTGCGGGGGCCACGTGGCGAGGCCTCGGCCGGGGCGGGTACGTGGCGCCGCCCCGGGACCCGTTCTTGCTTTGCGCCCTCGGGTCGGTTCGGGTCGATTCTTAATATATCCATCATCAGTCCCCCACTCTCCGAGCTGCGAGTAATCGTCAGTGAAGGAGAGTAGATGCTCCGGCCGACCTCGAGACGTCCGCGTCCCAGCGTTATAGGTGCCTTCCAAGTGCATTTCTCGCGATAATGATGAAAAACTCCATCCGGAACATGACTCCTTCATCTGCTAGGACACATACACAGTAGAGTCCTCTTGGGTTTTGATCATCTTCTCCAAGTCAACCAATCACATCCATCTTTTCACCTTTTCCCCCATCTTTTTTGCATTTTGAATTTCAAACTCCGCATCTTCCTATCTCCCCCTCATCTATATAAACCCCCTCTCCCCTTTCATTCTACACTTTCCACCACTCCAATATCACACTCCTCCCCCAAACTCCGGTGAGCTCCCCACCGGAATCCGGCAACATTCCGGCGCGACCCCACTCCGGCCGACCCCCCAGCTGTCTTCCGTCGCCGAGCCCCCGGCCCGAGCGTGGTACGCCCCTTCTCCTCCCCCCCCCCCCCCTTTTTTTTTTTTTTTTCCTGCGAGTTCCGCCATGCTGCTCCTCGCCGGCGCCTGCGTGACGAGCTCCGCCGTGCTGCTCCTCCACGGCGCCGGCGCGGTGGCGTCGTACAGTTGCTGCCACGGGCTGCCTGCGCGCCTCCGTGGCCCTCGGGCCGGCCCTTCGGGCACAGGCCACGCCGGGCCGACCCCGGCAGCGACCGCCCCCCTATGCCGGGGCCGCGCCACCCCTCGGCGTCAGGGTAGCGCTGGCCTCCGGCGTTGATCGCTGTGATCGGGCCGACCTCGCGCGCCGTCCCGCCGCGCCGAGGTCGGGCCGACCTCGACCTCGGCCTAGGGCTGAGGTCCTCTCCACCGCCTCTGTTTTTTTTTTTTTTTACACACCCCGTCCTTATACCCCTTCTCTTTTATCTCGTAGGTTTAGTTGGTGCATGTACACTTCTTCCGGTTCCTTGGACGATTTTTTGGACTCCGTAGACACCCACATCCTTCCCATGATGGTTGAATTGTTCCCAACATGTGTTATATATACATGTAGTTTTTTTTTTTTAGTACTATTGACTTTGTACAATGTAGCATCTGTTTATAACTATTTTCTAAATTTACTGAATCCCAAAGAGTCAATATCATTTCCACTAGGGATCAAACCCATGATTTGAGTTCTCAAAACAGGCCGGGCCAAGGTCACATCTAGATTTGATTCTTGTGGACCATTACCTATGGATTGACCAAGGCATTTCATTCTAGCCTCAATACTAGATTTTGATACATTTTTACTAGATTAAAGTGTTTAGATATATCAGATCATAATAATCTAGTTTAATATACCATCAAAATGATAGTTTAATATACACAGAAATATAACAATCATATATGCATATGTTACTTTTACAAGCTAATCTTGAACTTAAAATCCTTAATCAAGAAATAGCAAACTCCTACTCAAAATAACAAATCATGAATGAGTCGATCTTTACTACATTTTATCGGAGGGGTTTAATTTGCAATTTATTCCGATACCACAAAGACCATCTTCAATTCAGCCAATGCAATAAATTTGCTCTCAAACGTCAAACTACGTACTTATAATTGATTTTTTTGGCACCCGGATTGAACTCTCATATGTGAGATTGTGAGTTCGAGTCTTAGTGGAAGCGTTTGTGCTTCAATAGGTTGAGAAAGTAATTATGAACAGATATTACATTGTAATAGAGTCCGTAGTAATAAAAAAAATGAGCAAGTAATTATGAACAGATACTACATTGTACACTACTGGAAATTATGGAATTTCCGACCACCTGAAAGTCATCTTAAATCAAGTTGATACCAAAAAGTAGTCGGAAATAGCAACAAAGGTTTTCCGGATACCAAAAGTGGTCGGAACAAGACTTTCGACTTGATTTAAGATCACTTTCAGGTGGTCGGAAATTTCATAATTTCCAGTAGTGGTAATAGAGTCCGTAGTAATAAAAAAAAATTGAGCGTTACGACTCACCACTAACAAAAATTCTTCTTTTTTTTTTTTTTTTTTTTTTAACTTAGCTTCGAGCCTCATGATATCAAATGGTACCTTTAATTTCATTGCACAAAAAATCCAATCCCAATCCTACCCCAAACGTAAAATCTTAACTATGAGACTGTCCTTCGCCGACAGCTTAAGATTCCACAAGTATGTTGTTTGCGGGTCACATATGCCATAAGATTCTTACGAGCGACCATAAATTTGGTCAAATATCTCTCCAACATTATTACGGAGTATCATTTTTGCCTCTCTTTCCTCTATAATTTACATACCTTCAGTGTATTTCATCCACAAGAATCCATAGACGACTCCACAAAATATCATCCCTTGCCCCTCATAATTAATGCTGCAGTTTTATACCTTAGCTTTCGTACCATTTTACCTATTGAGTAGTTTGGTTATATGACATCTGATATTGTCAATTTGTCATCACTGAATGACTAATTCAGATTCGAATCGCTAGTAAAATTAGACTCTCAAAACTATTTAACATGATGCACACTTTTAAAATTAAGTTAATCATCTAATTTTGCAGTTACATGCGTTATTAGCTGCTTGCTAAGTAGTACGGATATAGAAAAGCATAGTAATCAAACATGACAGAAATATAAATATGTATTTTTCAATATTTTTTCTATATATATATATATATATATATATATATATATGTTAATTGTTTACTTGTTTCTTTTTAGAGAATATATTTTTAAAATTAGAAAAACGGCCCTGAAACATTTTATGAAGCTTTAATTTTATAAAGTTATGGGAGGAAATGCTTTTAAAACATGAAAACACTAACGCTGCAAAGGCGTTTGGTTCATAGAATCTTGAATTATCCTAGGTAATAGGATTACCTCCATGAAGATAATGAACGATTTTGAGAATATAAGATTACCTTATGTGTTTGGTACCCGGGTTGGACTTCCATTTGGAAGGTTGTGAGTTCGAGCCTCAGACAGATACTACATTGTAATAGAGCTAGTAGCATTCAAAAAGATTACCTTATGTGTTTGATTTAGATGGTAGAATATAATATTATATTATCTTGTTTGATTAAGGGTTATATTTTAGGTCATATGAATCAATTTACTATAATATCCTCAATAATATAATGTGTGTGTATTTATTTATTTATTTATATGTATGAATGTATATCAATGCTTAAATATTTAAAAACTAAATATATAAATATACACACATGTATATTTGATTATATAAACATATATTTATTTCATTATTATTATTATTATTATTATTATTATTATTATTATTATTATTATTATTATTATTATTATTATTTGAGTTGGTCCGGTGTGAACATGGATTAGTCTGAATATCTCAGTATGGTACTGATTTAAAAGTATCTCCTATAGTTAAGAGTTAAGACCCACTTAAGATACCTCGGGTCTAACCAAAATATATATAAGAAGTTAGTTTTGCATTATCTGAAGGTGTTATATTTGGTTTGGAATAAGGGTCAAATAGGCCACTCAACTGCACACCAAAGCGCAATTACGCCATCGAACTAAAAAAAAATATATACAATCGGGTCCCTAAACAACGCAAATTAATGCAATTAGGTCCAAAATGACCTGTTTACCTTAAACTTTGCTGACGTGACGGTTGTGGATTTAAAACATAATTTTTAAAATAATTTTAAATAAAATAATTAATTTAAAAAAAAAAAATACGGACGGAGACGAACCGTCTCCGACCGTCGAACTTCGTCTCCATGGCCAGAGACGTCTTCGGCCATCGAGGAGATGAAGAGACCTTCGTCTCCATGGCAGGAGACGAAGCCGATTCGTCTCCATGGCCGGAGACGTCTCCGGCCATGCCAGGGAGACGAAGTTCGCCAGCCTGAGACGGTTCGTCTCCGACCGTGCTGTTTTTTTTTTTTTTTTGAATTATTATTTTTAATTAATTATTTTATTTAAAATAATTTTAAAATTCAAAATCTCCACAGCAGGTAAATAGGTCATTTTAGACCTAATTGGTTTTGATAATTTGTTATAAAAATGTACTCAAAAGAAGTAAAATAAGAAAAGCCAACTCATATAAATTGCACGCATTAACATTTCACCAAACCCTCAAAAGCGTAACGTCACATTCATGCGCGTACAAGGCTTCACCATTATTGACTCAACCATAAATAGAGTTGGCGTGACGTTATATTATATCTATATTAATGAGAAAATAATAATTTACTATTGCCCACAAAAATATATTCTTTCTGCCCCATTTTATCGGTCCTACTTACTATTCAATGATAAATTGCTTATTCAATTGTTGGCATAGTCAATTCAACAGGGTTGTTTTGTAAAAAATATGGAATATGTTGAATAGTTCAATTTGGACATTAATAAAATTTATATAAGTATGAATATAAAATAAAAATGTAATACAAATATTTTGTCAAAATACATAATACACAAAATTCAACAAAAAATGCAATTAATAGCTTAACATAAAAGTGATATTCTTCATATATATATATATATATATATATATATATATATATATATATATTTTAACAATTAGGTTAAATTCATTTGTGAACCAATTTTAATTTTGCACCCCAAAAAATTATTTTTTAACTTAATTAATCATACTGTGTACGATTCCATTACATTATAATTTATGCTCTGTCGGGTTAGGGTGTGGGGAGTCCTTAGGGTTGGGGTTCAACCTTTTGGAAGAATAATTATGCAATAAAGTTTAGTGGGAGTCCATTAGGAAACTGCGATGATATAGGATTATAGGTCCATATTCCTTTGTCACCACGTGGGAAAATAAAATCACATATGTTGTTATTATTATTATTATTATTATTATTATTATTATTATTATTATTATTATTATTATTATCATCGTCATCATCATTATCATCATCATCATCATTATCATTATCATTATCATTATCATTATTGGTTAACAGTAGAAATTCACAACTACTATTCAATTGTGTATATTATGTAAATTCTGCTTCTTCTGTATAATAACATTCAAAATATATATAAATCATAAGGGAGGTAAACTATATTAAAAAAAATATTAATTTAAAAATATATGATGAAAGTAGCACGTAATCTCTTAGATATAAATCTTTTTGTAAGAAAATGAAAGTTGTATAGGAAAGCAAATATGCAGACAAATATGACAGCTAAGTGTGCACACTAATCCTATAATTTCCATCATATCGAACAATACAACTATGTCTAACGTAACCTTAATGTATCCAACCAGGCAGGCACTGCACCTTAAATTTATTAATTTTTGCTTCTTTTTTGCTCTTTACATTTTCTTTCGGTGTTAAATTAATGTGGGAGGGAATCAATGATTGGCAACTCGATCCATCTTCACAAATGCCAACTAAAGCAAGAATGGCCGGAATGGAATGTACACTTTAGTCTTTGCGTTACATGTTCATTAATAAAATAAACATACTTAATTAACAATAGTAATGGTTCTTAATTAGCTTGAAGGATAATAAAATATAGATGAATAGTGAAACACAACTGTAATACATAATAATTAAGATCAGACCAAAACCTTGAACTTAAATTAGATGTGCAATGGTGACCACTTTGGCCACTATGCCAACGGCTACGAGAAGGCTCCTAATTTTAAAACTAGAGCAACCGGCGTGGGAATATATGTTTCATCGTGGGATATAGTAACTAATTCCCTTGCTGAATTGACTGCTTCATACTCAATGTCAAGAATTGAACCTTTAACCTTTGGTTAAAGATAGATGAGTCCCTTCCATTTAACCACACTCTCCAGGTTATGAATGTATATACAAGTTTTCCCATGTTTTGTTTACTATATTTTTTAAAATTATGATTTCTCTAGTTTTGTATTCTCATTTCCGTGCAATATAAGGATTATAGGACTAATAAGAGACCTTTTAGTACTTAGAAAAGCTTAAATTTTCTTGATAATTTATAAATTATATAAATGGATTTGAGTATTGGTGAATCAAATTAAAAATATTGGAGTTGTATTATTGTATTCATAGTATCAGGATAAAATTAGGTAAGATAGGAATATACGTGAGCATGGGCAGTAGGGGAGTATGGTTATAATTTTTTAAAGGAAAAATAAATTTAAAAGAGGTGGTCAAGTGGATGAAATATAGTTTTTGCATCAAAATGTCATGAGTTTAATTCTTGTTAAGTGTCTTTCAATTGAGTCATCACATAAGATCTTACAATACATATCATTGAGTAGTGATTGTGAATTCCCCATGTCATAATTTTTTTTTTTTTTTTTTAAAGAAAGAGTTAATGCAAGACAACCAAGAATGAAAGTATTGGTTTGGTTATGGTACATAACATATATCTATTTGTCTTTGTAAAGGGTCACCCCAAAAATAAACTATTCACCTGAGATTGAAGTTGGCTTCATATATATATATATATATATATATATATATATATATATATATATATATATATATATATATATATATATATATATATATATATTTTAAAGTGTAAACAATAATCATGAAAATAGCTTTATTATTTATGAAAAAAAATTATTTTTCTTTACAATTTTAATTTGAAGTAAAAACATTAAGGCTATGTTTGGCAAACCAAGCTGAAAAGCTATAAGCTAGGAGCTGAAAGCTGAAAATGAGCTGAAAGCTGAAAAGCTATAAGCTCGGAGCTGAAAACTGAAGAGCTGTTAAGCTAGCTGTTATGATGGAAAGTGTTTGGAAAAATTAGCTTTTTGATAAGTTGATAAATGTAAAAAGACTAAAAAGGACATCTTCATAAAATTTAAATTACTTTGTTTACATATTAAAATTTAGCATTTTATCTTTAAAAAAATTAACATTTTGAAATAAAACTATTAGCATAATCATGATCTAGCATCTCATAATGAAGTAGCAATATTGTTGCAAATCTAATAATAATAATAATAATAATAATAATAATAATAATAACTTATTTTAAGATCCTAAATAAGCTCTGCCAAACAGAGCCTAAGACATTTATGTTCAATTTAAGATTATGGAGCTTACCGTTGAATGTTGGAGACACAAGAAATAAAAGGTTTCACTTCATTTCTTGTCTTTAATCCAAATGTTTAATACGTAAACAAAAAAACATGGGACAAAATATGAGAAGTGAAGGTTATTAATTAATTAACCTTCAAAAAAAAATAATTTATTTTGTTTTTTGGGGTGAAAAAATGTTGCATTTAAAATCTTCGGTCCCACCTTTGAAGAGTAGAAAAGTTTAATGGGATAGCATGCATTATATTGGATCACATGGCTATCACTATTCATTAGACTGAGGAGCAGCACTAAGCCTTTGTGCGGTTGTTGAATATGGTACTTTTGTCCTAATAAGAATGTGTTAATACATATATACGGATAAAACATTTTGATGTATACTACTTTAATGTTATTATTATGTTAAAAAAAAAAAAAAATCAAGCTCAACTCTAGAAGAAATCACTTCTCTTTCTTAAAGGTCTATTTTCATGAGAAGGGTCTCCTATGAGAAAAATGGAGTGAGATTTGAGCTGTTGATTTAATCTAGATCTTCGACTCAAAATGAATTTTTTTTTGTTTTAAACATGCTTCTTGGCAACATGGATGTGAATGATCAAGTGTCTCGAACTGATGCACCTTAAGCTGTAAAATAAGCATCTTAAGCTTTAAACATAGGCACCTTAATTAAACTTTAAACTTCTTTCCAAAAAAAAAAAAAATTAAACTTTAAACTTAGGCACCTAGAGCTATAAACTTAGATGCCTTAAAGCTTCGAACTTATGCATCTTAAACTGGAAAATAATGCACCCTAAGCTTTTGTTATAATTTAAGATTGGGCCATGGTCACTCAACTAGGCTATAATGCACATGGGCCAAACCACACTAAAAGATTGAATCCAACCAATTAGCTAGTCTAACCCATGACCAATTAGCTAGTCTAACCCATGACCTTAATGCACATGGGCCAAACCACACTAAAAGATTGAATCCAACCAATTAGCTAGTCTAACCCATGGCCTTATAATGGACGCCACCAAAGTGGACCGAACAGGCTCTGATACCATGTTATAATTTAAGATTGGGCCATGGTCACTCAACTGGGCTATAATACACATGGGTCAAACCACACTAAAAGATTGAATCCAACCAATTAGCTAGTCTAACCCATGGCCTTATAAACCCATATGTTCTCTCTTATTTTATAGATGTGGGACTCTTAACAGCTTTAAACATACGCACCTTAAAAGTTAAATTGATGGACCTTTAACTAGAAAGTGACGCACCTTAAGCTTTATCACCTTAATTAAGCTATAAACTTACGCACTTTAAGCTCTAAACTTAAGCACTTTAAGCTTTAAACTTAGGCACCTAAAGCTATAAACTTACGCACGTTAAGCTTTAAACTTAAATACTTTAAGCTTTAAACTTATATTAGGCACCTAAAACTATAAACTTGCGCATTTTAAGCTTTAAACTTAGGCACCTAAAGCTATAAATTACGCACCTTAAGTTATAAACTTACGCACCTTAAGCTTTAAACTTACGCACCTTAAGCTTTAAACTTATCAACTTTAAACTTTAAATTTATGCATCTTAAGCTTTAAACTTATGCACTTTAGAGTTTGAATTTACACAAAATTACCATATTGTCATTATCTTTTTCTTTTAAGTTTTCTTCTTTTTGTGCTGTTGATTTTGGATAGATTAATTATGATTGAGATTTCACTCCATTGTTTAACTGGAGACCTCTTTCGCATTTGATCTCTTGTAAAATTTTGTAAACAAAAGATGCAATTGGAAGAATGATTAAAATAGTGGATCGCTTTTCAAAAAATTGTTAAGATGAATTGTAGTTAAGTTATAGAAACAACCCATCACTCTAAAGAGGAGTTGATGGAAATGAAATGAAATGCTCAAAACGGGCCTAGTATAGTGGGCTAAATGGGCCTACATTGAAATTCTCAAAACCATATAGGCCCAGTATGATTGGGCTAAATTGAAAAGGCCTTACGGCCTACATCTTGAATACAACTGGGCAGGAATACAACATGATCTTCATCATATCTTATGCCTTTTTATTTCTATTTTTATAATTAAAAAAAAAAAAAATTGCTTGTGCATTTAATTTCCAAAATCTTAGACAGTTTCAGGTTCTTGAATTTTTGTAAGGACTCCAGATTTTTTGAAGGAGAATTGGCAACTATGAATGGCATCTTCAATTGACAGAAACACTGCATCTCTTCCAATCATGTCTATGCACTTTGTTACTATCAACTTCTCCATCACCCCAACCCTCGGATTTATCAAAATCATCTGCAAAAACATATATGCATGTCAAGTTTACATTAAAAACAATTATTGTCCACCTTGGACTATGAATGGCCTCACACCCCGGTCCAATAAATTATGTGGGAAGATATAAATTAGGTGAGTTAATGACTCAGCGCGCAGATAGGGCTGAATGCTGGTGCGCACAAGGGATCTACATAATCCCCACATTGTTGCTGTCGAGTTTCGAATCTTGAAGCATAATCCTTATTATCTTAGGAAGAATTGAGTGTGTTTAATTACCTTAATCCCCATTGCTTCTAAGCTTCTTCTAATTTCGAGTAAAGTTTCCACTCCTGTTATATCGATTGATGTAATACCTGCAACATCACTCAAATTATGTAAATACTGTATTATGGAAAACTTCAAACACTCATAAAAGTATTTTACAACCATTTTTAAAAAGTGAAAAAATAAGTTTTTAATAAATATTTACCTCCAAAATCTAGTAATAAATATTCGATGTCATTTCCTTCCGAATCTTCATCCCTAATCCATCTCAGAATTCTGCTTCATCAATAACATAAAAGCTAAGTTATTAGTAAAGAAATCATAATAATAGTAATAATAAATAAATAAATAAATAAATAAATAAATAAATAAATTTTATGATAAAAATAAAAGAAAATTAAAAGAACCTTTCTCTAATATAATTGCAATTAGCAAAATAAATTGGAGAGCCAAGCTGCAAAACTAAGGTTCCAGGAACTCCTTTTGCTCCTGGGTATTGCTCCACATCTCTATACATTCCTGTGTCTGTAATGTTCCCAAGCTTGCATGTTGCTGGCCTAGCTATATACAAAAGTGCCCTCACCACAGCAAGCCCAATCTGCAAATCACATTAATTTTATCAATAAAAAAAATTATGGAATGACGAGAAAAATTCACAGCCACTGCTTGAGAGTATGCATTGAGTAAATCTCGACAAAAGAACACAAGAAAGTAAACTAGTCTATGATGCTTATAGCTGACCAGCTTAATCAAGAAGTTCAATAGGCCGCTCTTAGTAAGAATTGAAGTCGTAATCTTCTTAGGTTGTATTTAGTATTATCAACAAACATCTGATCTTGCATATTATGTATAGTTGTATGAGATAAAAAAGACACAAGAAAATGTGTAGATATATACCGATAGGGTGAGGCCAACGTTCATGCTGACGAAGGAAACTCCAAAGAAGGCGACCATGCAAATCAAGAAATCAAACTTGTCGGTCTTGTAAAGATGGTAGGCCTTCTCGTACTCGATGAGGCCGAGCATGGCGGACATGATAATGGCGGCGAGGGCGACGAGAGGGGTGTGGCTGAAGAGCGGCGCCAAGAAGAGGAGAGTGAAGAGCATGCAGATGGACATGACGACGTTGGACATGGCGGTCTTGCAGCCGGCGTTGAAGTTGACGGCGGTCTTGGAGAAGGGGCCGGTGGTCAAGTAGCAGTAGGTGAAAGAGCCGATGATGTTCATGAGCCCGAAGGCTATCATCTCCTTGTTTCCGTCCACCTGCTCGTTCTTCATGATGGCGAAACTTCTGCCTATGGAGATTCCTTCCTGTACATTTGGTTTTCAAGAATTGAATAATAATGAGGTTAAGTGGAGAAAATTTTGGGAGTGTTTTGTAAATAGCTATTAATTAATTGGGTTAGTGCTTTAGTTGATAGTATTAGTTGATTCTAGAAAGATGTTTAGAAAATTTTACAGGTGTTTTTGAGCAATTAAGCTGTTACAAAAAATTAATTAATTAAACACTCATATTGGCGGTTGAACTAAGTCATACAGCTAATAATGGTCAAACAAGTTAAAATTGACTGATAAGTTAACTACGTTATCAAACATGGACTTTATATAAATAAATACTTACCGCTAGAGCTACAAATGCTGTGATGATTCCTGCTTTAATAGGTGCAGAGATGTATTTAGGATCAAAGTTTAACTTCTGGATTGAAGAAGGGTTTACTCCTTTATCTAGGTGTCCCACCTGCATTATATTTTTAATTTTCAGCAAAAACAAATTAAAGTTTAACTAAAAAATCGAGTAGTATATATAAAGTTTATGTTATTAGAAGTCATAGCTTCAATTATCAACCCTAAAAAGATCAGAAAGAGATCACACTGTTTGGAAATTAGCAATTTTAACTAATTGTACTAGTGATTAGCGTATTATTATATTTATAATTTATAATTTTGACCATCAAATTGTATCAGCTACTTATAATATATAGGGACATATGAATATATTATTTTTTATTGACAATATAATATTATAATAATTATAATTACTTAGAAAATACAAATAATTCATATATATTACTCATTTTAAAAAAAAGACTAAATTATAATATAACAACAAAACTGTCAATTTAATATAACAATACATTTTAAATTAATAAAATAAATATATTATCATATATAACATACTAAACACTAAATAAGTGGAAATTTAAATTAAAATGTTAAACTGAATCATGACCCCCCCCCCCCCCCACAAAAAAAAAAAAAAAAGTAGAAAAGGCAATAAGGTCGTTGAGTTTGGGCCATAGTTACGTATCTTGGAGTCCTAGAAAGTTCACTACTCCACTTATGTTGTGTTTAAGAGGGTGAAAAAGGATTTTAAAATAATTTATTTATTTTTTCTAGAAGGATTAGCTTATCATGAACGCTAATCAAAAACTATGTTTTAAATTTGGTTTACTTTCAAAACACACACACAAGAGTAAACAGTTAAACACTAACTGAAAAAGTCATATACCAAATAAGGATAACATTTAAAACCAAAACAATTTAGCCATTTTCGGGAAGAAAAATTCATTTTGAATTGGAAAGCAATTGCAAGTGTAACGTACGTACTAATTTGAAAAAAATAAGAAAGTTTGGTTACTCACTACTGGAAATTATGAAATTTCCGACCACCTGAAAGTGATCTTAAATCAAGTTGAAAGGCTTGTTCCGACCACTTTTGGTATCCGGAAAAACCTTTGTTGCTATTTCCGACGACTTTTTTGACTTTTTGGTATCAACTTAATTTAAGATCATTTTCAGGTGGTCGGAAATTTCAGAATTTCCAGTAGTGACTTTTGACAACCTTATTCTGGAACCATATATATTAGCATACGTGTGTACGTGGGTATACATAAACAAAATATATCTCTGATCTTACCTTAAAATATATATATATATATATATATATATATATATATATATATATATATATATATATATATATATATCATGTGTATCGTACTGTGTACAAACATTATTTGAAGATTTGAAGACGACAGGCATGTGCAGACGTAAACGAAACTAGTCCTATGTCCAATTAGATAAGATAAGATCCTTCTACATATATATGCATGTCCCTATACTATTATCAAACCCAAATAATTTTGCAAAGGAAAATTCAATGAAAGAAAGGGCTTACAATTGGGATGCCGTGTTTGTCTGCATGTGCGAAATAGGCAAACAGCCCGCCCACTATCACAGTCACCATTGGCGCTATGGCCGAAACCCAAAATAGATTTGGTCTCTTCTTCTTCTGCACAATTCATAATTTTTATATTTTATTTTTAATTATCACAATTTTTTTTCATTATTACTGTTTTAATTTTGCATGCATAGAATATGTATACTTTTAATTAATTTTTTAATAATGCATATGCACTTACCACATATCTAGAGAATTGCAGAAAAGCTAGGAAGATAATACCAACAACTGCACTCTCCCATTTCCACTGCACCAATCATCAAAACTAATCATTACAATATAAAGTGTATGCCTGTATATATATAAGTATACACATAAATAAAATATTCTTTTAATAACGCGATAGATGTGTATTCCCTAACTTATTGTTAAATAAATCATAACATGTGATATAAGATTTTTTTTTTTTTTTTTTTTTTTTTGTGACAAGAAAAACACGTAATCATTATCTGAAGGTAAACACCGAGTAAAATTCATTTTGTAACTCTCGATTTGATATAAGTTTTTTTGCTACTAAGTATGTACACAATTTATCACTTTGGCACACTATTTAATTTCTACATTATCTCCTGACATTTTGGACAGTATGGGAATACAAAACTCGAGCAATCTCATTTTATTTTATTATATCCTCTTCCATTAATACTACTATATCATTTTATTCTTGAAGTTTTAACCAACATGACATTTAACTTTATATTTATATTTCAAAAATCTGACTAGATAGAAAGGTCCATGTGAACTACAATATTCCTGGTATGCAAATTTTAAGTTTATCCCATATTCCCATATTGTTCCACCAAACAAGTTCAAGTTTGGGAATCTGCCTAATTATCCCTATCTAGCCATGCATTTTAATTAGGCATGTAAATTAATTAAAAAAATAATATTAAATATACTATCACTTTTTATTATTTGGCATCCTCTAATTCAAAAAATAAATAGATAACATTTTTTTTCAAGAAAATCTGAATATATGTGATTGAATTTTTTTTTATTTTTTTGATAAATTAAATGAGCACAAATTAAACTAACCTCATTTCTATATCTGAAAACGGTACGCAAAACGGACACCATATCAGTATGTGTTGTGAAGTGCTGCAACCCAAGCATGCCCTTTAGCTGCTGCAAGCATATAAGCATGGCGGTCCCTCCCATAAACCCAGTAATGGTTGAATGCGATAAAAAATCCACTATTATTCCCAGTCTGAAAAATATTAATAATATATATTATCTTTTTAATATAATATAATAGAAAAGTGAATAAACTTTTTCTGGCAATGATACGATGAAGCTAAGGAGGCATAATGAAACAATTTAGCCTTTTCAGTAGCGTACCTTAAAATACCCAAAGTTGTCTGAATCAGACCGGAGAAAAGGGTGGCGGTGAACACCAAACTAAGATAAAGTTCCAAGTTTTCTTGTGGGTTCACGGCTTCTTCAATGGTGGCGGCTATGATCAACGAGCACGCCGCCACCGTCCCAACTGCCAAGTGCTTTGAGCTTCCGAAAACTGCGTAGATTAACGGCGGAACAAAGCTCGAATCTGCAATCACGATGACCCGTCGGAAAATTTATCAGCCTGCATGAGTTAATGATTCTAAACAACGTAAGATTGAGAGAGAGAAGAAGCTTAGTTACAGAGTCCGATGATCGGAGGGAGGTTGGCGAGCTTAGCGTAGCTGATTCCCTGCGGGATGGCGAGGCTGGCGATGGTGATTCCGGCGAGAAGATCGTACTTGAAGAGGTGCAGATTGTAGTTTGGTAGCCACTGAAAAATGGGAACGAAGTATTTGATTCCCATAGTGACCCTGCGTGAAAATGGCTCGTTCTTGAACTCACGAAATGGATCGTCTGGGAAAAGGGTTTCCTTCACTTTGGAGTTGACAACAGTTTTGAAGCTCCGTGGCTCGGCGAAGTTCACCGCCGGCCGGGCTTGCAATTGGTCAGTCTCGGTATTCGTCATCTTATTGGCTACTACTTAGTTGGAAGAGGAAGCTAATAAGGAAGAGTGTTTAGGGGGAGCTAAGAATTGAAGGAAATTTAGTGTACGTATTTATAGGCACAACATCGAGAATGGGAAATGATGCAAGGATGACAAGGACTACCATGGATCATATGTAAGAAGAATAGTTAACTCTTTATATACAATTTGCTAACCGCTAACGGCTAAAATTATATATCTTTTTTTTTGAGTGACCAAGGAAATTTGTACTTACTATTCGAGAGCGTATATTAGGAAAATCTCATATTGTGACCCTAATTGGTAAAGAAGGGTTAATTCCATCAAAAGTTGATTGTATTTAGTCCCAGATTATCATTTTTACCATTTAATATCCCAGACTATTATTTTTTGGACATTTTTAGTTTTTCTCATGATTTTTTTTTTCTATTTTTAGTAAGGGCATTTTTGTCTCTTCATATTTTTCATTTGTTATTTTTCCGGTTTCAATCAATTTAATTGGTTTAGAACTTTACTAAAAACCGGTTGAAAAATATGGTTACTAAAAATCAGAGGTTACCTAAATTTCTAAACCGATTAAATCGGTTGAAACCTGAAAAATAACAAAAGAAAAATATGAAAAGACAAAAATGGTCTTACTAAAAATAGAAAAAGTCATGAGAAGGACTAAAAGTGTCCAAAAATAATAGTCTAGGATGTTAAATGACAAAAATAATAGTCTAGGACTAAATTTGGAATTGCCACCAAAGACAAGGAACCTCTGGTGGAATTATCTCTGGTAAAGAATCACAAAGAGATAAATCGTTACTCAATTGACCGTCTCAAACCAATAAAATCAATATGTCGCTTCTAGAATCAACTTGTAACATTGTAATTATCAATTGATTAGAGTTATTTTTTATATCATCTTATTTTGATCGACCAATTGAGTTGTGTCCCGAGATAACTTACCTCTTAATCTTTGGTGCATGGAGTTATTTGAATACAACTTGAGACAATGATCAATACGCAAACACGCAGTCAATATTTGACAACAGCTAGTCTTCCGTGTACATCATCATGTCTAAGGCTTGGACCAAATTAGTCATATTTTGATAGCAAAAAATTTAAATTACGAATTTGTTTTTGATCTATCTGCCGTATAATCGAATTCAGGCAAACCACAACACTTGTCAAGTAGTAAATTCGGAATCGCGGTGCACACGTACGTCCATATACTGTTTGCGTTAGGCTTGTATATATAACATTTGTGGAGGTGGAGGTGCACACTTGTCATATACTGTTTTGTTTGCGTTAGGCTTGTATGGCCCGGGACCCTAAGACATGCAAATTATTGTGTGGACCGTGGTAATTAGGAGTAGACAATTCAGTTTGATTTATCTGAATCGAATCAAATTGAACTGATCTGAATTGAATCGAACTATTAATAAAAAATCGAACAGTTTGGGATTCTTGTAAATCGAACGGTTTGGTAAAAACCAAATCGAATCGAATACCATATGATTTTTTAAATAAATAAATAATAATAATAATAATAATAATAATAATAATAATAATTAAATCCAAGTCTCTTGATGCCTGCTCCGCCACTCAGTTCTTATTCTCACTGGTGTCTCCCTTAAATTTTTTATTTGATTTCTTTATAGATTGTTCTCTACATTGCACTTTTGTTGTTTGTCGCAATTGTTCTTTATCTCACAATTACAACTGACTTGAGTTATATTTACAATATTCAGTATTTTCCTTAGTTTCATGTTTCTATAAATTTGATGTGCTTTACAGTCATTCTAATTTTGATTTCCAGTGCACTAGAATTATTTTCTAGTACTGAAATATATTTCGAGTGCACTAGCATTGACATATTGTGTCCCAAAATTAACTATATAGTATTTGACGCTTGTTCTTCTAATATCAACTATACAGATAGATGATTATTCGTCTTGTCAATAAAAATATTCCAAGTAAACTAATTGAAGAGTTGATTGTGCAAAAAAGTTAACTAATGCTTGGTAATTAGTGCTTAGTATTGTGTTTGAACTTTGGATTGCTATTTTGTTATATAATATTTTTTTTTTAAAAAAAAATTGTTATATAATGTTTATAATTTGGATTTAGATTATGTGATTATGTGAATATGTATTATTTGGCAGTATGTTCAAAAAACTAGAAAAATGTTGAAATTTGGGGATCTTAAACTGAATCAAATACCGAGCCGAAGTAAATTCGAACCGTTTCAAACCGAACCGAACTCTAATGTTAAACCAAATGGTTTAACTTTTTTAAAACCGAAAAAAAAAACCCGAACCAAAACTCGAAACGCCCACCCCTAGTGGTAACACAGTGTTATATGGATCATAACAAAAAATACATTTTTAATATATTAAAAGTACATTATTTGTGTACTGAATATACATTATTTGATAGTATGGTATACACAATAATGATACTCCAAGACGCTGGTCGGCATACGACGGCAGCTTGTCTAAGGTGCCTTGACCCCATAACGATGAACACGTGCCACACCGATTGTCTAATATAATCACCCTTGATTAGTGCGAGTCAAACAAATCGCATGATCGAACACTTCACCATTTGAAGAAGTGTCACATGTACTAAGAAGCGGTGGTAGGGCGGGTCATCAGTATGTATCTTTCAGGGTTACTTATACCCGTGGTTTCACAAAGAGAAAAAGTTATTAGGATTGATGTATATATGTACTCGAAAGGGCTCGGCAATCACATACATAACACTAACTAACCGACCTCCATAGAGCTCAATACAATACATTTTAATTATTCATTTAAATTAAAGCTATTTCATTATTGGACGTTAATTTAGGTGACCAAGTTTAGCATTATGATATCAATACATGAGGACACTAATCGTTATGAAAGTATAAGTAAATAAAATTGTGCAGCTAAATATTAACTGTAATGTTTTAAGTATTGATAAATGCTTTATGATATTTGATCACTGCGGTTAGTTAGTATGTTAAAGCAACTTGTTCGTAGCTATATATGATCCCCGACCACTAGTATCTACTTGCGTGATGCACTGATGCAATGTGATATTTAAGTAGGTAGTATCCATATTTGAAACATAGCTTAATAATTAAATTAAAAATAATAATAATATTGCATAGAATATAATGAGTTCAAAGTATAATTGGATATTGCAAGCTAGGTTGGTATTTGTTCATTGTACGTGTTCTATCAATACAACCCAGCTAGCTCTCTTCTTTTAGGATATAATGAGCTGCCATTTTGTTTGGTGTTGACTTTCAAATTTAGTCTTTCTCGTCGCTTTTCATCAACATGTTTCACGAGTGTATTTAACATGTTTTAACTCCCGACGTCGTCGCCCATCCTATAATGTTCCCTGATATTTATTTTATTTTATTTTTATATTTTCAAGAATTTATCTCTTTTGTTAACTCACTGTTGAGTTCTTGACATAACACATACCATAAATGTTACGCTGATCACACTAGTTGAAAACAAATTATTAGGCATGTAAGTAAGGTTACATTTTCTTAGTATGTACCTTTACTTAATGAGTCGGAAGAGTAATGAAATTTGAATTTAATATTATTATTTAGAAAATGATGTATAGTATCTTTTTTTTTTTTTTTTTTTTTTTTGACAATGGTAACTAGGGGTGTAAACGAGCCGAGCCGAGCCCAAGCCTGGGTATGCTCATGCTCGTGCTCGTTAATGATAGCACTGCTCGAGCTCGAGCTCGTGAACTGATGCTCGAACTCGAGCTCGGCAATTGTCGAGCTGCTCGAGCTCGAGCTCGAATTCGAGCCTGAACTCGAGCTCGAGTTTAGGCTCGAATTTGAGATCGAGTTTAGGCTTGAATTTGAGCTTAGTTTTTATCTCAAATTTGACCTGTTTGATTTAAAATTTAAAGTATTTTTTTTTATGATTTTTATCCATACATAATTATTAAAGTATTTTAATTTCCCTCCCTAATTATTATTTTCATATACTAAATATAATATAATTATATTATATATTATATATTATATAATATATTATAAAGCTCGCGAGCGGCTCGTCGAGCCGCGAGCCTACAATACCTAAGCTCGGCTCGTGCTCGTTTAATCCACGAGCTGCTCGAGCTCGAGCCGAACTCGATTTTGACCGAGTTCGAGCCGAGCGTTGACCGAACCGCTCACGAGCGATTCGCGAGCGGCTCGGCTCATTTACACCCCTAATGGTAACTCACAGGTCGAGATTTCAATCAGGTTAGTCTGGCCGATTTTAGACTAGCCCTATTGAGCTTTGAGCTTATTAGGCAGGCTCAACTAAAACTTTTAACATTTTTAAAATTAATATTCTTTGAATTCTCAATTTTGATAAACTAGTACATTTACACTAATAAATATAAACGTATACATCATTAATTCAATCAATATAAACTTCCATTTCTAAATTCTAATTAAAAATAATTAATATATTTATACTAAAATATTTTATTATTATTTATTTTCATACCAAATATCTTATTTAGTAATAAGTTTATTAAAATTTTATTTACAAATTTAATAAAAATTACGGAGTACTAAGATGAGCTTGCATATAAGTTCTCTATATATTTTGTCCTATATGTGAATCAAAGAATAGTTTTAAGTAGCTTGTGCTATCGAGCTAGTCTACTAAATTTTTAGTGACTCGTTTGAGCGATGGGACTTATCGGGTTAGCCCAGCAATTTCGAACTAAGATGGGCATCCCTACCCACAGGCGTAAATAAGCTAGGTGCAAATCATTTCCTTATAGTTTTATACTTGCGTAACTGACAATATATATACCAATTGTAATCAGGATCAAGTATTTACTACCATTACACTAAAAGTTATAGATAGTAACGAAATATCCAATTTTATTATGTTATATTTATGTAGCAGTGAACAACATATTTTGATGATAGGATGCTAAACTTTATCTTTCTAATCCTTCGTTCATCACTTCAAAAACGAACTCTGTAGTATGCAGGCGTGGACCTCTTTGTAGCATATATGTACAGTAAATACAATGGTACAAAAGTATCACGGTAGAATATTGTTATTCATGTGTACGTGTAATTTATTAAATAGTGGAGTTACCACTTCAACCGGACACGACACGAATTTATGAAATGATACATATGTGATGTTGATGTTTGTCAACCCTTAAGTCATTTTACAATTATAGAAACAAAACATTAAAAAGGTTAAAGCATGAATAAAGAGTTACATTACAGACATTATTCTAGCATAACTAGCTACTAATTAGTAAATGGAGAATCTAAAAAGGGGAGAAATGGTATTAATAAAATCCCAAAAATGGAGAACATCCACTTTAAATCAATCATGTTGTGTTTGATTTCAGTAATTCCAGTATATATGCCCTAACCCAGATAAAATTGCAGATAAATTAGTTTATATATGTATCTAGTAATCTTCATTTACCATATAAGACCTTCCTCAGTTGTCCTTAGCTTTTGAGGCGACTATTGGAGAAGCAAATTATTAAAAGTTTGAAACGCAATCTCAACTTTTGTTAATAATTGCTGTGTTGTGGGGCTCCAAATTCTAAAGTGGAGGGTGGAAAAAGGTGACAAAATATTAAGAAAACAACTTGTGGGGTTGGACATTAAATAATGTTTTGTGTTACAAATGGGATGAAACTATGCATTCATGTGACTTGCTTGTGCTAAGCTACTTGCTGCGGTTTACATACATGATACATTTCTAAGGTAATGCGCATGAATGAGGTTCAAGATACAAGTTTAATTTCCTTTAATTTGGGAGAGTAATAAGTGGATTGGATGCAATGTGTGAATTCAGAATCCGTATGGCTAGGTGGGGTGATGTTTCGGAGATCCACTTAAAAAAAAAAATTGTATATAGTGACGCACTTAGCGACGAAAACTTTCCGTTTGCTATGTTAGCGATGGATTAGCGACCAAATAGCGATGAAATATAATGTAGCCATTAGTGAAGGATTTATGACGGCTTAGCAACAGATTTAGCGAAGAAAGTTTACCGTCGCGGCGTCGCTAAATCTAACGTCAATTTTAGCGCCAAAGCTTGGCGCACAACTTTAGCTACGAAATTGCGATGGATTTGTCCGGAGTTACATATTTTTTTTCTTTTTTATTTTGTGTAATTAAGACTTTAGTGACGGTCAAGCGGTATGAAGTGACTCTCCCAATTGAGAGGTCATGGGTTAGTTTGAGCCTCAATGGAGGCGGTATTGACTCGTTGGGCTTCAATAGGTTGAGAAAGTATATGAACAGTTACTACATGTAACATGGGAATCCATGTTGCCAGGAAGCGTGTTTTAAAAAAAATTCCTTCATTTGAGCCATTGATCTAATCTGGTTTTGAATTTTCGTCACTAAATAGCGACAGATTAGGAAATCCATGTTGCCAGGAAGCGTGTTTTAAAAAAAAAAAAAAAATTCCTTCATTTGAGCCATTGATCTAATCTAGATCATCGGCTCAGACCTCACTTCATTTTTCACCTGCAAGACCCTTCGCACGTGAACCATCCCTATATAAAAACTCTAAATGTATAAAAAATAAATATAATTAGTAATAAAAAATATAATATTTTTTTTTTTGGTACGACTGAAGTGCCTAATTGTCCCAGAATTAATAAATTCTTCTAGTAGTAACACCTCTAACATCTTTTTCCAACAAGGTCTTGATGTCCTCTTGAGGGTCGATTCAAAATCATTGTCCTTCACTCACTGATTTGTCCCAAGTTGGTCATTAAAAAAATGTAATATAAACACTCTAAAATGCCCTATATAATCGTTATAAGTAACTAAGTGTTAGTGCATTTATACATGTACACAAGTTTCCAATTGATGTCTTACCATGATTTTCTAATATCTATAAATGTCAACGATATTGACAATTCGATGGCACTATATATATAATGGATATTGGACATGTTTTTGGTGAAACTCTAGTAATTAACTCTCTTTTAATAAAAAATCGTCTCCGATCCATTTACGTACACTTCATCAGAATGGATTTGTGATCTCATTTATCAAAATATAAACAGAACAAGTTTTTATATCTTTCATTATATATTATGGATATTTCTTTTCCCAAATTATGGATATTTCTAAAGTTACAATTTGTATTTGTATCTTTTGTATCAATTATGTTATTGTTGAAAAAATTAACAAAAAAAAAGTCATTTATCCTCTGTTTGGTAGTGTTTATTTTATAACTAATAACTTATTTAAACTACAAATAAGTTATGTTTGGCAAAACATGAGGAGATTAAAAATAACTTAATTTGAAATGCTACCTTCAAAATAAGCTACTCGGTTTTTAACTGCTATTTAAAAAAAAAGTTTATTAATTTACAAAAATGACACCATTTACCCTTCATTAAATAAAATAATTCTAGTATCTTAATTTATCCTTTTATATATTTTTACACTTATCAGATAATTCAACAATTAATTTTACTAAAAACTTTAATTTTAATTAGTTAGCTTATTAGCTACTAGGTTTTAGCTTTCAGCTAACTTTTTAGCTAAATGTACCAAACAGAGCCTTGATGCATTCATTTTGGGGTATAATTTTGAGTGGAGTCTACTTTCGATTTGGATCATAACAAAGTGTATTTCGGTCCCGCTAGTTGAGATGATGAATTTGATATATTATACACTCAAAAAAATAATAAATGAATAAAAAATTAATTATTAAAGTGTACGCATTGAGTTGCGAAAAAAATTGTGCATAAAGGCTTTTAAGTAATAATATTTGTCTCATATTGAAAATGAATGTAAGTTTTCACTAGTATAAATACGATCTAACTTTTTTAAAATTTTGAATTGTGTAACATAAATGTTCTTTTTTTCGGGTGTAGAGAAGGGTGGGGTGCCGAAAAAAAAAAAAAAAAACCCTTGGACTTAGCTCGCCAAATGTTTGTAGTGTTGGATAGAATGTTTAAAAACCGTTGACACATCAAAATCTCTATGTTTTCTCTAGAAAGTTTGGATGTGCGCTTCATGTATCATTGGAAGGAAGCGAATCCATTTTAAGAAAAGTGTGAGTGGCTCATAGGGATGGCAATGTTCCCCGCTCTTGTCGAGGATGGGGACGGAGAAAAATTTTGGAGATCGGGACGGGGACGGGATACCCCGCCCCGCCCCGCCCCATCACTGTTTAATTATTATAATTAATAATAATAATAAATAAATAAACAAATATATATGTGTGTGTGTGTGTTAATTTTTTAAAATTAAAAGTTTAATTTTTAAAATTAAAAATTACAATAATTTAAAATTTTGACTAGGAGTTGATCGGGGACGGGAAATCTCGTCCCTGCGAGGGCGGGGATGGGGACTATTTTCCAATTCCCCGCCGGGGATGGAGACAGGAACGGGAGTATACTCCCCGCCCCCGCCCCCGCCCCGTTGCCATCCATACTGTCTCGTGCCTTGGATTGGTTTTGTATACTATGGCTAGAATTCAAAAATATTTTTGAGACAAAATTCCATATGAACTACAACTATATATTTAAATTGTATTGGACAATGTCAAACAATTGCTCTTGTAGTATATCCATAATCCAATACCACAATTACATACTATATATGATTGTATTAATACAAAAAACATGAGTGATGATTGACACAATAAAAGTTTTCATTATATTATAACTATAATTAAAGGCAAAAGGGTCTTTACATGAGTGATGATTGACACAATAACAGGACGTTTGGTTGGAGGGAGTTTAAATTCCCTTCCCACTTAATTTCAAAGGCCATAAAATTCCTTAGTTTAGTTGGAAGGAATTGCAATTCCCCCATTTTCATGGAATTAAAATCTCACCCCACCCCTGGTATTTTAATTCCTGGAATTTTAGGAAGAAAAAAAATTAGTAATGAGACAAAATTATCCCTCTTTTTTTTTTTAAACCTAAAATTAATATCACACCAATAATTGGCATTTTGGACTTTATACTACTTATTCACTTTCAATTCTCATGTATACCAAACATTGGAATTAAAATTCCCAGTAATTCTATTCCCGTAAACCAAACACTGGAATTTAAATTCCCACTTTATTCTCAGTAATTCATCTCCTATGGAATTGCAATTCCTTTCCCACGTAATTCACCCCTTCCAACCAAACGCCCTGTAAAAGTTTTCATTATATTATAACTATAATTAAAGGCAAAAGGATCAAAGATGCCTTCAAACTATATACTCATAATAGCAATTAAGGCTCCGTTCGGAAAGCAAGAAAATGACTTCTGAAATGAGTTATTTTTTAATAAAACAGTTTCCTTTCCGGCATTTGGCTGCACAAGGAAAAATTGTCCTTTTGTGTTTGGTTCATTTTCCGGACAATGAACAAAATTGTATACTTCATTTTTCGACTCAAATGAGTTTACTTTAAAAATCAATTTCTCATTTATCCAATATCCGTTTTAAGCGTATAATATATTATAAATTTCATAAATTAGAGCCCAAAAAAATGGCCCGTGAAATAGCGGGCCTAACGCGCTAAAACCCGCAGCCCACAGGCCAGACCCTAATAAAATAAATAAATAAATATGCATATATATGTTACACAACAATGCAGAACGTTGCCTTGCTAGCTGTATAACATTTTATATATATATATATATATATATATATATATATATATATATATATATATATATATATATATAACATTTTAAAAATGTATTTTTTAAAAAAATTAAATATGAAAAAATTAATACGGAGTATTATTTGTATACTTTATTTATTTTTTGAACTTTAAATTAATATTAGTTTTTGTTAGATTTTAAAGTTGAATTGCAAATTCACAATGTTAATATTTGTAGACTTTACTTATTTTTTTGAATTTAAAAAAAAAAATGCTCGTGAAGCGGGCTAGGGTTGCATGAACCCTAGACCGCGGGCTTGGTGGGCCGACCCGCCAGAAATTAGATTTGCGGGCTTGCATGTACACTCCTTGGAAAATGACTTTCCCCAAATAAAGGGAAGTCATTTTCTCCCAAAACATACCTATTTTCTTTTTACTAAGGCATCATTTTCCATTGACCTCATTTCCCCGTTCTTGTCAAACACTGGAAACTCAAAAAACATTTTTCAGAAGTCATTTTTCAGGTTTTCAAACGCAACCTAAGTGATTAAATTATAAAAAAAAAACGTTGGATACTTTAACTCGTCACATTGATGCAGTTAAGCGATTACCAGAAAGTATTATATTTTCTATAAAAAAACATTATATTTTTCCTAATAAGTAATGTTGTCAAGTGTTTGTTACTTAGAGAAAATATAATACTTGCTAAATCAAATTGTAAAAAAGTATTACAATTTTTCATATAAATAATAAACATTTTATTCATAATTAGTATTACGTTTCTACGTATATGTATTACATTTTCTTATAGACAACTTGATCCGGCCCGTTTCACAATGAGACGGTATCACGCAAGTTTTTGCCTTCTCTAAAATTAAATGTCAACGATATTGAAAATTCAATCACACTAAACGTTGGCCATCTATTAAATTTCATTATTCTTTACTTTCTTCTCTTGTTTGCGACAAGTCAAACAGATATTTTGTCACGGCAATCCATTTCTCTGGCGAAAAACTTTCACCAAATCTTACGGAATTAGAGAACCCAAAATCAAATTACACACTATTGCAACCGAGGTCAACACGTACAGGGACTAAACAAGACAACCTCGTCAACATTGTCGTCAGGTGTTTTCAATAAAATAATAATGGTAACCTATGTGGTTTCCATTATCTCTTTCTCTTCTATTCTGCTGATCTGACATGAGAGATTTGCCACCTCCTTTTTTAACATTCTTCATTCCAATCTCCTTCTGTACAGTATGTTAGATACCAATCCAATGGGACCAATGCATGCATTTGCATACCCATCCAGATTTTCTGTATATATAAAAGCTTATTTACGCATTTGAGGATATATATCATACATGGCCTCTGCCTTACTGAAAAGTCGAATTCAACTCTGTAGCTTAGAGGGAATTAAGATTTAAAAAAAAAAAAAAAAAAAATTATTGTATAACAACTAACCCACTTCGAATTCAATTAATAATTTCTTCGTTCTCTTGAGTTGTTGGATATAATAAAGTAACGTCAGCATCTTTTTGTGGACACGAAGTTTGAAATCAGCAAATGACTACTGTTACTAGATGGGAGCATGCAATATCTATCTGTATTGGTGAAATAATGATGCATCCCACAATTGAAGAATTTGATCTCATCTCAGTTTACCGATGTTATCCCGATTGACATTTGACCTTTTCTTCTCCCCAAACGCCACATTAATTCAACATTGATCCTGCCTCTATCATGAAATAATTAAGATTAAGTTACATTTACTCTATTGGACTAGCTCTTTCGGTGGGAATGGATAATATAATCAACCCAAAACAAAGTAATTTGGGATGCAAGACATCTTTGACTGTGATTATAAAAATCGATCATATTTCTACATGGACAGCTTAGATGGTCGCAGTAAGCAATCAAAGATCTAATAACTGTGTTCAGCTGAGTTACCATGATTTACATCCTCTCATATGTTCTGTCGGGCCAGGGTTGGAGATTATTCAACCTTTTGGGAAGAATGAAAATCGATCACATTTATAAAAATTTATCTTTAAGGAAAAATCTTATGTCTTAGGAAGCTATGCATGATTTATGGAAAGTCTAGATCGAATTGTAGGAATATGATTTCCATTGGCATTCAAGGCTTGTATGTGTATAAAATCCCTGAATTGGAAGAAGGTTTCATACAAAGAAATATAATACCAATCGTTATCATGTGGAACCGTGTCCACCTTCCAAGGTGGACACGGTTCTATGTTCATAATTACTAAACTATATGTTCATAATTATAAAGCTATATATTCATATTTTTTTAACTTCATATTCATAATTATTGAATTCTACTGAACTATATATTCATACTTACAGAACTATATATTCATAATTATAAACAGTTTTGGAATCGTGTCCACCTTGCTAGGTGGACACGGTTCCACAGCATAATTTGCCAATATAACACATGTACAACATTCTTAAGCACTCGTTTACATAATTTCCTAGTTCTTTGTGGGTTTATGTTGATGGGCCATTTGGTTGCTAGACCATAGAACCAACAGCCCACCACTTTAATTATCGCAAATTATGCCATGGAATCGTGTTCACCGAGAATGGTGAACACAAGACAAAACGACGTCGTTTTTAGGCCCAAAAAAAAAAATTTTCGTGGATGTGGAGTTAACGGCGCGCGTTTGATCAAATTATGAATTTTCTGTTATGAGATTATGAATTTTATGAAAATTCATAATCTCATAACAGAAAATTCATAATCGCATAACAGAAAATTCATAATCTCACAACTGAAAATTCATAATCTCATAACAGAAAATTCATAATCTTATAACAGAAAATTCATAATCTCATGGTTCCAAAGTGAATGTGTAGGCATGGTTCCAAAGTGAATGTGCAGGCATGGATTCATAATTTATGAATGTCCGTGATTTCGGACGGGAATGTGTAGGCATGGTTCCAAAGTGAATGTGCAGGCATGAATTCATAATTTATGAATGTCTGAAATCTTTGTTCACCTCAAATTAAAGTGAAACCGCAAAATGTGAAAATAAAGAAGAAAAGTCACGCAATTAATTAAGAAAAAAAAAAAGAAAAAAAAAAGATAACGGTGTACTAACACCGTTGGAACCGTGTTCACCATGAATGGTGAACACGGTTCCATGGCATAAGGTCTGTTTAATTATCCAATTCTCTCTCTCTCTTCCTCTTTCTCTCTCTTTCGTTTCTCATTTTTTATTCTTTATTTTTGGAAAAACAATCATTATATCATGGACCAAAGTTAAGTTTTCAATTCAAGCTTATATCAATAATATATACACTAGATCTATAAGAGATGAATACTTGGTAAATACACAAGTATTTATAGCTAAATACATATAGAAAAATATGAAAGTGGTTTCTACCAATAAATAAAAGCTAACTAAATAAATACCAATAAATATAAACTCCTGAAGAACATATCTTTTTCTTAACACGCCCTCGCGAGATGGAAGATCCGACTCCAATCTCGGGTTTGAAGTGTAAAAATAATCCTCAACCAAGAAGTATGGTAAGCAAATCAACCACCTGTTCAAATGACCACACATGTTGAACACACAAGGATTATTTGCAACACATTCACGAACGTAACAAAGAAATAGTCCAACGCTAAACGCTTCATCCCGGAATGAAACATGTACTAGATTCTTGCGTACACAAGTGGCACTAAGATTCTCCGTAAGTAATTTGGGAACTTTGCGTAGCACCACACCAATTTCTCCAAGAAAATTTTGAGTCCATAGCACTTCTGTATCAGCAGTCAAAGATCGAGTCACTGATCGTCGTAGAACAAACTTCCAGGAAACAACATTTGAACTGAAATAAATCACGTATGCAATTGTAAATTGACCATATGCATGAATATTACCACAATAAGAATCAAAATAAACCGATACAGTGACACACCACATCTCAATAAAAACCCAAAATACAACATCCCTTTCAAATAACGAAACAATCATTTAACGGCCTACCAGTGAGAATCTGTTGGGGTATGCCTAAATTGCGCCAAGCGATTTCCCACAAAGAATATGTCTGAGCGAGTATACTCAAATACTGTAACCTGTCAATTACCCAACGGTATAGCTGAGCATCCACAAATTGACCATCATCCTCTTGTAAAGCGGAGGACGAACAAAGAGGTGTAGCAACCTCCTTCACCTCGTCATCTGAAACTACTCCAAAAGAATTTTTTTTAAATACTACCTTTAACTAATCAATAGAGGCTTCCATGAATAGTATAAGTTTGTTTGCAAAAAAAAAAAAAAAAAAAAAAAAAAAAAAAGTAAGATATATAGTAAAAACCCCTGTTTAGAAACTCTAATGCCCTTTCAATTCCCTACAAGTTATTCCATGACAATGATATGACTAACGGGATTGATAAGCAGAACAAAGAGATAATGAGAGATGACATCTCCTTGACCGATACCCCTAGTTAGTTGGAACCACTCATATTGCTTCACATTCCAAAGTATAACCATTTGAGGAGCTTCCACACAATTCATTGTGTTCCTCGCTTAAGAGGTGTTGAAACCAAATTTTAAGAGGGTAGCACAAATAAAGCCCCAATCAAACTTGTCATGGACTTTTTATAAATCCACGTACTTTGAGCACCATGTAGCCCGACCTTGTTCCATGTCTTCTATTTCATCGAGTTGATCGAGCACATTTTGATAAACAAATATGTGTAGGAGTCCATTGCATGACAATCAAGTAGAGGTCCATAACCATCCAGGGGCTTTCATACTTGGCATACTCGTAGTGCTCAAGAGAAGCAAACTTTGGCCAAAGAGGCAAAGAATACTTGTTTCTAAGAGCTACTAGGTCCAATGATGCTTTGAGGGTGCTACATGGCCTTAACACTGTGAATAAAATATGGACAACTCACAACTCTACCGATGATCATTTTAATGATCAAGATGCGCACCCAAGGACACCTAAACCTAATTATCTTCTCATTCTTAGTTAACTCAATGACTGAGCAGTCCACTTCATCATTGTCTTCGGCCAAATTTTTTATGATTAGAGATGTCGAAATCCTCTACCCCGAGTTGTCGAACACCTTAAAAGTTAATGTGACTAGCAAGCGTATCCTTATATGAAAATCTCTACATGGAGGCATTGAGACCACTCTCTTCTACTTTTGATGTCTCTATGACAACATCCTCAAAGCTAGCTAGGCACTAAGTTGTTTGAAGTTGCCTTTGCCTTCTTGGTGTTACATTCTAGCAAGTCCTCGTCCTCTAATGAACGCATTAATAAGAACTTATTTTGAAATTACATGCTAGAAATTTTTTTATTATAGATTTCAACATGGTAATTATAAATCATATTTCTTTTTTAAAAAAATGTTAGTTACAAAAATCTCACTAATTGGAAATGAAGGAAATTTGAGGACTCACCAAAGTCAAAGGGTGATGATTACCATGATGTAAAGTCAAAGGTGATGATGATTACCATGACTTAAAGTCAAAGCACAAAACTCGGACTTTTTTAATTAACATACTGTCATTAATTCTCTTATAAAAAGGCTGAACTTTAGCTAATTTTAAGTCTCCGTGACCTCACTCTATCTTAAGATCTTGTAGAAAAATAAATTATGAAATATATTTTAATGAGTTATAAACAAAAAAATTTACTTTCTATAGTGGTGCCTGCATAATTAATACACGAAGTTTTTAGCATACTCTACTGAATTTTTAAACTCAACTACTTAAACAATCTCAAATACCCACAATTATAAGGAACACTTAGCTTCCAGGTTCATGTAAAATGGAGGGATAAGCTCTTGATAATAGACACACACAACGATGCATATGGTTGACCAGGCGAATTATTATTATTATTATTATTATTATTATTATTATTATTATTATATATATATATATATATATATATATATATATATAATTGTGACATTTATCAAATATCATATCATTAGAAAAACATTTAATAAATAAATAATGTCTAAAATAACATTTTTATATTTGTTAACTACTCATACTTGAACTTGGTTTAAATCAAATTTTATTTATAATCCTTATATAATATTATAAATTGACTAAATAAAGTCACGTAAAATTATTTTTAAAAACATTATTTGTTAAGAAAAAGTTTGATGTGCGTAATATTATGTAAACTTATACTCCATAATAATTATCCGAAATTATGTGTCTATGAATTTTCGTGGTATATATTATGTAATTCTCGAACTTAAATTCTTAAGATTTTTATCAAACTGATGAGCAATTGTTATTAATTAAAACTAATAAAACACAATAACATATTATTATATAAAAATATGGTTTAATTTACTTCAATTCATTCGCTTTTGTTTCATGTTATGTTATCACCCATGAAGAATTGAATACATGCAATTTGATTTTCAATTGCTTTAATTCTATTTTACAACAACAGCTATTATGTTTGCATGCATTGTTACATACGTTAAGACAACATCGGAGATTATTAAACTAACGTTTTGTCTCTGCTTTTACCAATTTTGTTGTCGTTCCATCCTCCAAAGCCCTTGTCTCCGCCGCTTCCGAATCCGCCGCCAAACCCTCCACCTTCTCCAACTCCTCCGTCGTCGCCGCCTTTACCAAACCCGCCGCCGAAGCCTCCGCCTTCCCCTCCTCCGGGGCCGCCTTTACCGAATCCTCCTCCAAAGCCTCCGCCTTCTCCTCCTCCGGTGCCTTTACCATACCCGCCGCCGAATCCTCCTCCCATCCCACCACCTTTGTCAGCGCCCCAATTATCATCACCTCCATCGTCACCGCCACTTTTCCCGAATCCGCCGCCAAAGCCCCCACCTTCCCCTGAACCTCCGGGGCCGCCGCCTTTTCCGTATCCGCCGCCTCCGCCTCCGCCTTCCCCTCCTCCGGGGCCGCCTTTTCCGAAACCTCCTCCTCCGCCCCCGCCCTCCCCTCCTCCGGAGCCTTTACCGAACCCGCCCCCAAAACCTCCACCAAACCCTCCACCACCTTTCTTTTTGCCCCAATTACCAAATCCACCGTCACCGTCACCATCTCCGTCGTCAAACGGCCCCCCAAACTTTCCAACGCCCCAGTCAGTAGTATCTCCATTAATGCCTTTACCAAAGCCTCCATCAAGATCTCCAATCAAACCTCCAATTCCACCAACGTTGCTTATGCCCCCTCCACATAGTATATTACCTGGCCCACACCCTGGTGCAGGTGTAACCGGAGGCCACCCACAACAACCACCTCCCGGCACCGCCGGTGTAGCTGGAGGACCACCTCCCGGAGTAGCCGGAGGGCCAACTCCGGGCACAAGAGTAGCCGGAGGACCAACTGCAGGCACGGGTGTAGCCGGAGGACCAACTGCCGGCACGGGTGTAGCCGGAGGACCAACTCCGGGCACAGGAGTAGCCGGAGGACCAACTCCCGGCACAGGTGTCGCCGGAGGGACAACTCCGGGGAGAGGTGGCAATAGTCCTCCATGCAAAAAGTGGTCAATCTTTCCAAGACAATCAGGTTTTGCAGTAAAAGTAGCAGCACTAAGCTTAGCGAAGAGAGCAAAGAATATGCATGACAGAAAAATGGCGTCTTTCTTGATCTTCACCATTTTGAGAGTGTGTAGGTACAAAGTGTTGTATTGCAAGCTGGGAATTTATATAATGGGGTATCCGTTACATGCACAATTAATAATGAGTTTATCAACTACTAAACTCATTCCTATCAGCGCCCATTTATTTCTCTTCACAGAATTACATAAAAGAATAGTAATAAATGATCGAAAGTCTGATTATGGTTGGGTAAGTCTCACTTTAATTACTACACCTCTATTCAACTCTATTAATTGAAGCTACACATGCACTTACGTAACATTCTATATATATGCAGTCATCTATGGATTTATTTTTTTTTAATCTAAGTATATTACATTGATTTTTAACTAATAAGATAGAGTCAAATTGCCTATAATCAAACATTATCTATATGATAAGGGGTGTTTGGTAAAAAGTTATTTTCAACATTACCTAAGAATCATTATTGTATGGACCATATTTTGTATATTATAAAATAAGCTAAGGTACATTCAGTACAAACTATTTTGTATAATATACATTCAGTACACGAATAATGTATATTTAGTATATTAAAAATGTACTTTTTGTTATGGTCCACACAATTTTTATTTTTATTTTTTTTGGTGTCAACCACAATGTGATCCAGGTCCGAGCCCAGATTATTCTAGAATTCTTCCCCACAAAGAGAGCTCATTTACTACTTGAACTACTTTATTAGGTTGTCCAAACAATAATTTGCCATTACCTAATTCACCTTTAAAAATCAAATAAATAAATCATCAAGAATAAACCCACGAGCCCAACTTGCTATTAGAACTTCTGTTGGCGCATTCAAAAGTGGGCTTCTGCGTGTTGTAATCAAATATACTGACAACGTAAAATGAAAAGAATATATGGGATGATTTGGAATTTATATTAATGGGCCTCCAAAATACAAGCGTAAAGTACCTCCAACCATCCTAGGATTCCTAGCCCAAAACTTGAATATGGCCTTAGAGTTGAGTGTAGTGGTTCATCGCTTAACTTAATATCACGATTGAAAATGACAATGTAGTGGGGCTCGAATGTCATTGAAAACATGAGAATGATAACGTATGAATTGGATCCCTTGTGCACGTATGAAGATTAGGGTTTGATCGGTAGACTGATTGCACGTCTCACGACTCAACAGTTACTCTAAGGTCATTATCCTACGGGCTTAAGATTAGTCCGACGAAATTGGAATTACCTAAGTATTTTTTTTTTAAAATGAGACTACAAGAGGAAATTCCTAATGGTTATACTATAGACCAAAATTCACCTAATTAAAAAGATGGAAATTCCTAATGACACTAATATTAGATTTCCATATAAGAGTTTATGGGTTCCCGTCTCAGTGGAGACGGTATTGACTATTTATGTATACTACATTGTAATGGATGGAGTCAATAATAGCTTTCAAAAAAATTACAAATTAATAACTAAAGTGGTAATTTAATGTTTTTAATAACATGATGAATATTTTTTGTTTTCAGAGGTTTTGGGTGATGGGACTTTATCCAAGGACCAAGCGGACCAAGCCAATAGGCATCTTATTGACAGAAAGTAAAATAAAAGTGAGGGCAGAAGCGTAAACACGATCTTAGCTCTGAGAACTCTTTGACACCTCAGTTCCCAATCTCCCCTCTTTTCTTCCACTATCAAAACCCTAATCTCCGAGATCAGAGCTCCAAGGTCTGTAATTCCTTTCATTTTTCCCTTTCTTATTTTGAAGTTTCCTTCAAACCCATATCAATTTCGCCTCTAATTTTGGTTTTCAACAATAAAGTTCTCCAATTTTCTGTCAAGAATAAGGGGGGAAAAAACCCAATTTATTTATATAGATATAAAGAAAGAGGTTCGAGCTGGCGGGGAGAAGATATTCCGAAGATATGGATGATTCTGATGATGAAGGAAGGTACTCACAAAAACCCACTTCTGTTTACAGCTTTTCTTCTCGATCGAGACGCCCAATTAGGAACCCTAGCTCTTATCCTAAAGACACCCATTATAGTAGATACAAGAACGAATATGAATACGATGATACTGAAGAGTCTGATGAAGGAGAAGATGATCCGGAATTCAACGGGGGGGCTGAGAATGGGTATGATTTCAGGAACAAGAAGAAAAGAAAGATGGAGTCTTTAGCGTCAAATTACGAGTTTGCCCCTCGTGCCGTGGGAAATTTACAAGGAACTACGCGAGGTGGAGGGAGCTCGAGGGGGGCGTGGAGTGAGGAGGAGAGTTTCGTGTTGTTGGAGGTGTGGGGGGAGAGATATTTGGAGTTGGGGAGGAGAAGTTTGAGGGGTGAGGATTGGGTTGATGTAGCTGAGAAGGTTTCAGAGCTGATTGGGGTGGAGAAGAGCGAGATCGACTGTAGGAATCAGTTGGATGTGTTGAAGAAGAAGTACAAGAAGGAGAGGGAGAAGATGGAGAAAATGGGAGGTGGGTTTTCGAGCAAGTGGCCTTTTTTCAAGAAAATGGATGTATTGATGAATTTGAGGATGAAAGGGCATTGTGGGTTGGGTTGTGGGGTTGATTCTGGCGAGTACGTGTTTATGGACCCTCGAATGTATTTAGATAGGTCTAACGTTATGGATGAGATGAGGGATAGTCCTGCAGGATCGGATGTAGATAACGAGGACGAGCAAGAAGAGATGGAAGGGGATGCAGGATGGGAGGAAGACGAGGAATCTGCCAAGTTGTTAGCCGAGTCGATTCAAAGGTTCGGGGATATATATGAGAAGATTGAGAATAGTAAGAGGAAACAAATGATGGAATTGGAAAAGATGAAGTGGGAATTCCAGAGGGAATTGGAGATGCAAAAGAAGCAAATTGTTGAGAGGGCACAGGCAGAAATTGCTAAGATAAGGGATACAGAAGATAGCGGTGGGGATGATGATGAAGACGATGAAGAGGAGGAGAACAATAATGTTTCAGCTGAGAAGCTCAATGGGTGATGCAGGTGATTAAATATAGTTATGGACATTTACTATTCAATAAGCCCTATGAAAGAATATATCACTCTCCTATCTGTTATTTTCTTATATGTCTGTATTTGTAGCATTTTACTTTTAGTTGTTTATGGTAATTGATAACATATGATAGGAATCTTCAATGCTACCTATGTAGATTGTTTGCTTTTCTTGTTTCTTGGTTAGAATTGCTAACGTTTTACTTTCATTTGGTAAAGATAAATTAGACTTCGGTTTTCTACTATGCAAATGTCCTTTTGAAAGAGCTGAGTGCAGTAGTTGTGCTATTTTTTCTACATATCCTCTGTGTTTATCAATCCACTTCAAGTTTATATACAGATTTTGGACCTCACAAAAACTGTGACAAAATTTAGTATGGTAAGTTTGACATTCTGTCAAGTGAGATTTATTATAGAGTAATCCTGAGTCTTTATTTTATTTTTAATCGTTTAACCTTAGATGAATATGCTATATGCCTCATTCTTTTACATGTTCTCAGGCCATTGCCCTTATGAGTATGGTGACCCTTTACTTTGAGAAAACATATTTCGAAAGCTTTAACTATTTGAGAAAATGTCATGTCTCAAATGGTTAAATTCTTGTTTGCAGGGCATAGTGGGAAGAAGATGATTAGAGAGCAGAAGTCATGTGTTCTCGAGCAACTTTTCTTTTTTCTTTTTTTTCTTGTATTGTAAGCAGCTGATGGATGAATTGGCTTTAATACTGCATAATTTGCACTTTTGTTTATTGATTAGATTATGACAATGAAGTTGAAAGTTAGCTCAAATAAGAATTTCTACTTTTCATTTTAGCACATATTTGTTTATTTGCAGGTGCGACATTTGAATCTGTTGCTTGTCATTTTGTTGTTGCACAAAACATAACTATACTTATATATCATCATAGAATTTTCCATATGATGAAACATTATAAACACCTCCTTAAGTTGGTAGCAATACATGTAGAGAGTCAAATTTCATTAATACACATTGCATTCTTGTGACACTCCAGGCGCCTTCGCACCTTGGCCCGACAATTTGTGGAGGATACACGTTGCATTTTGTAGTACGGATCAAGTTTGGCAGCCGCAGTATGGTAGATTATGAGCAAAGACATATAGTTTGTGGAAGATAGTTTGTGGAAGATACTCATTGCATTCTGTAGTACCAGATAGCAGATTATGAGCAAAGACATAGTTTGTGGAAGATACACATTGCATTCTGTAGTACCAGATAGCAGATTATGAGCAAAGATTGAGCATGACAGACGCAGTGTAGGAGTCTGATTATAGGCAAAGACACAAGATCGAGCCTAATAGTTGCAGTGTGAGAGTGATCGAGCCTAATAGTTGCAGTGTGAGAGTTACATCCAATGTCCTGAGTTTCGGTGAGCTCCTACCCCTCCATTATCCTATGAGGACGAGAAAATTTTGTCTTATGTGAGCAAGATAGCAACACACAAGTACCTCTGATCTTCCACTTCCACCAGTAATAGATAACAATATGAAATTGATGATATAAGTTTATTTTGAATTAAAAGTTACTCTTTCTTATTACTGTGGGGATCTCCGAGTTTGAAATTGGATGGAAAAACTACATTCTTGAAATAAAATGAAATTTTGCATTGCATAATCATAATCATAATCTGGGTTCACTGCTGACAACCCTAGCACCAACCCTATCAAGCCTCTTCACCATAGCCAAAGCCTTGAGATGCCCTTCCTGGAAGAAGGCTTCCACCATTCTTTTCCCAATCTCCATTCCTCTTTCTTCATCATCCGTAACTGCCACTGCAGTGGGTCCGGCGCCGCTAATGGTGCACCCGAAAGCTCCTGCCTCAATAGCCGCCTTCTTCACTGCCTCCATCCCAGGAATCAATGGAGCTCTTCTCGGCTCCACTATCTTATCCGACGACAGAGCCTTTCCCAGCCCCGGCAAGTCTCCTTGCAGAACAGACGCCACCAGAGCTCCGGCCTGACTGCAGTTCCACACATGGCTGGACATCGGTATTTCCGCCGGCAGCGCCGCCCTCATCTTCTTCGTGGGAGCTTCGAATTCTGGGTTCACCATCACAAAGAGGAGGTTTTTTTCTTGTGGGAATTTCAATTGGATCAGCTCCAATGGATCGTAGCTCCGAATGAGCACAAACCCTCCCATGATAGAAGGCGCCACGTTGTCCGCGTGGTAGCCGGAGACCTTAGATTCCGATTCTAGGCCGGCGAAGACGAGGTCGGAGACGGACAATCGGCTGCCGAATAGGTCATTGACGGCGACGGCGGCGGCGGCAGCGCTGGCGGCGCTGGACCCTAATCCACTCCCCAAAGGCAAGCCCTTGTTTAGGGAGAGGGAGAGCCCGACAGATCGGATATTAAGCATCTTCATAACGGCAATGGCGGCAATACCGGCACAGTTGGAGAGCGGATCCTTGCTGAGCTTATTCCCATCTCCGGAGATTTCGGAAATGGAGACTTGTCCGGGAGGAACGTCTGGATCAACGCGGACGGTGACGAAATCGCCGATTCCATCGACGGCGCAGCCGAGGAAGTCGAAGCCGGGGCCAAGATTAGCGACGGTGGCAGGTGCAAAAGACTTGACGGAAGCGTAAACGGGTTCTGGGTCAGAAACGGTGAGGGAGGAATACGTGAGCGCAGAAAAGAGTGGGCTGCTTCGGCTGATATTAATGGCGGAGAAAGGAATCAGAGGATTGGGTTGTTTTGTAGAGGAGGAGACGGAGGGTTTCAGTCTACTCAGATTTAGTGAAGATGACGGCTGATAAAAGGTAGCCGCCATTGAAAAGGAGTCGAGTGAGAGTGAACTTGGGTTTGAAGGGGCAGACCAAAAACCTTAATTTGACGCTTAAATTCTTGTTTGCAGAATTGCAGGGCGTAGTGGGAAGAAGATGATTGGAGAGCAGAAGACGTGCTCTTGAGCAACTTTATTTTTTATTTGCATTTTGGCACATTTTGTTCATATGCACGTGCAGCATTTCAATCAGTTGCTTGCTTGTTATTTTGTTGTTGCACTAAACATGAAATTGGCCCCTTTAAGTTAATAATAGTGTAATTGATTTCTTAGATCAATTCAAAATTTCTAAACAGGTAAAATTGTTCAATTAAGTCTAAATCAATCTATTTAGTAAGTTAATGCACTCTTATTTAAATATTTATTTTTAAATACAACAACCGGTTGTCGACAGCTAAGGGCTGTCTCCTTCGTGGCTATTTGGTGATAATAGCTATAGCTGGAGAAAGTATGAACAGAAAAGGTCAAAGAAGTGAGTATCCATAGAGTTACTACAAATGCACACATCCAAGAAGAAAGTAGAGCGATCCCATAAGAGTCATATTACAAAAATTATCTACAAGGGTGCTCACAATTGAAACATATGACTCATCTCAACTAAAAGTTTAAGTGACCTTTGACATGAGTTGACTATGATACTAAATTGAAACATGTGATCCATCTCAACTAAAAAGTTAAACTGATAGTTAAATTACACATATATTATGTTCAACACTCTCAACCACCAAAAACCTCCAAGGCAGCATTTAGATTTGAAAATGCAAAACAAGATGGAATCGCAAGGCAACATTTGGATTTGAAAATGCAAAACAAGATGGAACTATTAGCATTGGTGATCCTATTTGGAAAAATGTGCAAAATGGATCTGGTGCTGGAACTCTTGAGATAGAGAGGATCTTAAACGAAGGCCGCCATAGCTGCCGCTTTTGTTTTAGAAATTTTATCTCATCTCTGAAATTTGAAACAATGCCACTCTTGTTCTAGATCTGAGACGAGAATAACCATGACCGTCAACCATCATTCTTAAACGAGGACAGCCACCCGCAGCCGAAACTAGTGGCTATTTTTAAAAAAACAAAAATAAAACATAATTAAAAAAAAAAAAAAAAAAAAAAAAAAAAAAACAAAAACAAAAACAAAAACAAAACATGCATCAACACAAAAATAACTAACCTGCAAAACATGTTAATTTGGATTCAATTGAACAATTTAAGAAACTTAATTACACTACCCGCTTGACTTAAAAGGCTAATTTGACTCATTTTCCATACTAATATCATGAGTGAATGTCTATTTGAAAGCGAACTGATAATTATATACACGACGCGATAGCTCTATTCTGGCTCGATTGAGATAGTAAAAAAAGCCCTAGTACACCTAATATAGGGAGCATATAATATATTCACCGGAAAATTATCACTAGCCTGCTCAAACAGGATTTTGTTATAGGGATTTTACTTTACTACTGATGCGATGCGGCTGAGTTGAGGAATCCATCTGAGCTTCTTAGCTCGTGCCACATGCAAAACAACGTATCAAATGCGTCCTCATCAAGCTCGCTCACTCCCGACTTGGAGATGAGTACCAGAGACTTCAACCACTCTTCATGGAGTGTTGAGAAGCTTGATCTCTGTTCGCTTGATCTAAAACTTTCTCCAATCTTTGTCTTCATTACTTTACCAGCCTTGGATGCAGATTCAACCACTTGTTTTGGGATCCCGGCCATGAGTGCTACTTGCATTCCGTAGCTCTCCGGACAGGCTCCAGAGGCCAGCCGGTATAGGAAAACAAGCTCCTGATCGTTGAGAGACTTCGATTTGAATGAGCAGGCCATGTGCTTCAAGATGACATGAGGATGGGATCCAAACTCCTTCGTCAGTGCATGATAGTGTGTAGCAAACAATTGGCGGCAGTTCACAATTTCCACAAGATGACGGAATACCTGAAGAGATTTTGTATTATGTTGCAAATTTCACTTTATTAAACAAAAAATAAAATGATAGAGTGCAACATCAATAAGAAACAACAGTAAAATCAAACTAATTCCAGCCAATGGAGTAAGAATTTCTTACTCCAACTCTCCAAGACCCTTTAAAGCCATGGATCACACTTCTATATTAACACTGAATCAAAACTTTCCACTTTTTTTTAAAGGAAAAGGAAATATCATTAAACATCACTTAAGTCATGAGAAACAGAAGAAGAAATAAAAAGAGGTCTAGAGTCATTCCTGACTTTACTAACTGCGTAGTAGCAAAACTAGCTAAAAGATGAGCAACCGTATTGGCTGTTTGATGCACATGACAAAACAAAACATCATGAAAACTTTCCATTTTTAGACTTAAAAGAGTTCTACAAGCAATGTAGCATCCATTTTTTATTTTGTCCTGGTAGTTATAAAATGCAATCAAAGTAAAGATATGTCACACATCATTATGCATTATTAGTATATTAAGTAGCCAACCAAGCAATGTGATTAAAACACAAGCAACAAATGGAGAAAATGGCATCTTACTGCATATGCGATAGCATATCCATCAAATGTGCTTGTCCCTCTGCCCAATTCATCAAGGAGAACAAGAGAATTCTGAGTGGCATTTTGCAACACTGATGCAGTCTCCCTACACTCTATAAAGAATGTGCCTGCAGAAGGAATAGATAGGAGAGAATGAGAACCAAACGCTTCATATGCCAAAGATTTTGTTGTCTAGCGGTAGAAGCTTGTGTGTGACTCTAGGTAGGAGACTAGGAATTCACAAGTTCAATCCTCATTCTCCTCAGGTATAGCCAAAAAAAATGTACTTCAAATCTTTTTATTAAAATGAAAGACAAGTTAAACTATTAATTATAAAAGCTGGTTCAACTTCTAAGTTTCAACACAAGGAACTTACTTTCACCAGTCATGATTCGGTCAGTGGAACCAAGACGAGTGAAGATGATGTCCACAAGTGAGAGAGTACATGCCTCGCAAGGCACATAGCAGCCCATCTGCAACAAATAGAAAACAAAAATAATAAAATCTCTCGACTCCAGAAATCCAAGTAGCATCTACCTTATGAAAGTTCCAGAACAACACTAACCTGGGCCATCACAACAGCCAGACATGTGGCACGTAAAAGTGTAGACTTTCCACCCATATTTGGTCCAGTTAACAGTAAAGTACAACGATTGTAGTAATCTGTCTCCCCACCGAGCTGGAGATCATTAGGAACTGGCAGCCCCTCACTTTCACTGAGGGCATAGGGGTGCCACAATCCTTTCATTTCCAGCACTGGTCCCTTATTCTCGTGTGAAAGATTTGTTGACTCTGAAAGAGGTAAGATTATTGGCCTACACATAGCTCCAGTAGAAAATGTTGCAGTAACGGCAAAAGACCTTAACACATCAACACAACCAATGGCATAAATCACTTGCGACCATTCAGTAGCCTTCTCAATAAATAACTCCATCAGAATTGATAGGGTTTCGGCATCGGACTCAGTTATATCATGATCCTGGTACCACAGGAAGAAGAAATTACTAAAAGGCTAGATTAGGTAAAATTAGATTAGTGACAACAAGCATATGTAAAAAGTAAAAGGAGTGCTTGTGTGTTTGTTTTTGTTTTGTTTTTTTGGGGTTCAGTGGGGGATGGAATATTTTAAGTCCTAATGTCTAATTCTATGAAGCCTCACCTTAACTAGACCAAGAATATGCTTTTCCATGCACAAGGCCCACAAGCATCTTGATACAGTATATAACCACTATAAAAAGAAATATGATTTAACAAACCTGGTAATTTGGGAAGTCACTGTCAATTGCCGCTTCAAATTGGGTAAGGAATTTATGCAACCCATCATTACCATGTAAAACTGGCAGTCTGAAGACTTTGGATAATGAAGAGCTCAGCTGCTCTTCCTTATGCAATAACATCAACAAATCCATGCCAATCCTCAGCCCTTTAACAAGTGATCCAAACACTTTAACCTGTTCCAAGGTAAACAAGAAGTCAAGTGTTTGTCACCAACTTCTAATTGGACTGTTCTGTTCATATATATTCATACATAATGATACTTGCTATTAATCTTCTACAATGTGAGCCTGCTACACCCTGAAGTTGAGGATAATCTCAAAGAAAAGATATTTTTTAAAAAACCATACCAACAGCATCATTTAATACTGTACTTTCAATATTTTACAATATGGCATGTGTGAAAACATGGGTGGTTTTATTAGTACAAAAGTCTCAGAAGGCAAAAAGGACGTACTCGCTGTTTCAATAATTTTCTCCCAATTGTGGGCAGCAGAAGTTCTGCAGAAGACTGATTACTAGCTTTAACACGTCCAAGCAGCCTTTCCAAATCAGGAAGCTTACGAAAGTATTGAGCAACAAATGACATTGTTTCTGAATGAGTCATAAGTTCCTCAACCACATTAAGTCTGAGGTTAACAGTATCGACGTCTTTTAATGGATGACAGATCCAGCTCCTTAGAAGCCTCTTACCGGATGATGTTATGCAATTGTCAAGATACTTGTACAGAGTCCCTGTCATACAAGTGAACAAGCTTTTAAGAGCTCATCTAAGAATTACAAAAATAAATTTGGTGGTGTCTGTCTTGGATGAGATTATAACTAAACTGTACAAGAACTTGCCTGATGGACCACCATCAGCATTATTGCCGAAAATTTCAAGATTGACTAGTGTCTGTCCATCCATTCTAAGGAAACCTCGATAGACTTCATATGTAAGGATGTCGCCATTGCGTAAAACATCATCTAACTGTAAAGAAATAAGAATCCAATAATCAACAGTATCATGTATAATTTTCAATATTACAAGCCAGTATAATAGGGCTTACCATTAGCCGCGTTAAATGACTGGCAAGTGCACCAAAAGCACAAAATGCAAGATCTTGGTGCATTACTCCATCAAAGACATGATCCCACCCATTAAGTGATCCTTTAAAGTATCCCTTCAACTGAATGAAATTTTTCACTTTTGAAGAATCAACAAAATCTGCATCTTGCTGAATGGGGGTCAATTGCGGGGCAGCAGTTCCTTTTAAGTAATAATAGGTAAAAAAAAAAAAAAAAGTCAATGTCAAATTGAGTATTCACTAGTAGTAGTAAACATAATGAATATATAATCTTTTATCCTATGTCTTCATTCATGTTTCAGCTGCATCATAGAGCCATTTGTTTTGGGGGGGGGGGGGGGGGTGGGGTGGGGAATCCAACCTGTTAACGAGTATTTCTTCAAAGCTTTCTGAGCTTCTTTTGACAGTCCTGTGGAAGAAATGAAGAATTAAAGTCAGAAGCAATTACCCATTCGACTTAGTTTAAGATAATAATAAACACACATTTTACCTCGTGAGTCATATATAACTTCCTTAGCAGATATCTGACAACAAAAAGAAAGGCACAAATATATCAAAGAGTGACTGTTCACATTATCATTGAATTACTTACAAGAAAAATACAATTAATATCGCACCTGCATCAACAAAGACCCCAAAGCTGCACAGGATGCATCATCACTGATTGAACCAACCCAAAATTTTAAAGCAGCACAATCAACAAAAGCAAACCCAAATGCAGTGGAACCCTTCTCCATATCCAAGCACCCCTATATGAAAACACCAAATAAACATAATTCTTTCCTAGTAAATCTCACATTTCTCATGATTTACAGTGCATAAGCAGAATTAGCGATAAAATTGAATTTCTATAGATTCAACAAAAAAAAATAAAAAATATTAGAGATGTATAGGACTCCAAGCAAGAGAGAGAGAGAGAGAGAGAGAGAGAGAGAGAGAGAGAGAGACCTCCTTTATGGAAAGAAGATGAACCGCATCAGGCCCAATATTACCCTCACTTGAAGTGGCAGGTGTAAGTACATTAACAAGTTTCCTTTGAATAACCTGCAAGAAATATGTTGCCAAATAATAATATTTGTCAAGGATTTATCTTATTGACAAGCATACAAGATGAGTGTTAGAAAGTAATTTTTTTAAGAGACCCAACAGTTCACAGTGATATATGTTTTTTACAAGTAAATTTAAAATAATAATAATAATAATTGCATGAGTATTTAAAATAAAATAAAATAAAAATAAAAAGTGGATAAAATCAGAGGTCCATGTTGCACTTACAGAAGTAGAACCCCTGGATTTAGCTTGCTCTGAAGTCTCTAGTTGTTCTATCCGCCCCACTTTATACCTTCAAATTTATTAATGAAAAAATGGAAAATAATAAGATCTAAAAAAGGATTTCATAGGTTAAATTTTTCATTCATTCTACTCGTTATGTAAAACATTACAAACACCTTAAGTTGGTTCCACATCCCTATAAAAGGTATGGAGTAAATAATATATCCTCTGGCTTAAAGTCAGCAGTTGTTGCTAATAGAAAATTACACATCCTCACAGGAGAAAAGTACTACTATTAACTAGAAATGCGATATTTTAAGACAATTGCCCTACCCTCGAGCTAGCAACTTCTGAACAGCATCATCAATCCCACTTTCTGATATGCCAACCTGACCACAAGATAAGAGAACAGAAAAAGTCACTTGAAATTAATTTGCAACCTTATTTGAGAAGAAAATTAACCTCAGTGCAAGCAATAAGATAGAAATACATTTGTAAGCATCAGTTTGATGTAAATGAAAATACCTGTCTACATTTTCCCACGCCACTCATGGTTATCTTCCAGTCAAGCTCCTTGTGGCCAATATCAGCATCTAGTTCATAAAGCTCATAAAACTTCCCCTGAAACATTTCAAGGCATGCCAAAAAGCAAGTATAATAAAACGTTCCAATCTATAAGTAGAAAGAAATAAACAGATATCAAGGCATGCCAAAAAAGCAAATAAAAAAGAAAGAAATTACAAAGCATGAAAATCATAGAGGCGAAAAAGATGATGCATCTACAAGAACATGAGATGATTTCTTGTCCAAAAAATAGTCCAAGTTTTTCCTCTTTCTCAAAATTGTACAAGCATCAAACTAGTCATGTTGACCATCTCCAAGATAGGGATGACAGTATATTAAAGAAGCAGAATAAATTACTAATTTTCGTTTTATTATAGCAATACATGTGGAGAGTCAGATTTCATTAACACATATTGCCTTCTGTAGTACTGGTTAGCAACACTGAAAATTTCAAACAACAGTAGCCAGGAGAGATGTACAATTGTAATTGATCTGTAACTACTAACTAGAATAGCACACTAATGATTTGTGTGCATGCAGCTAGGTGACTCAAAGCAGGGAATAAAAAAGATAAAGAACTGACCACTTTAAAGAAAAGCACCACATCCATATATCGGCATTTGACACCCCAATACTGTTTCTGAGATGCTGACATTTTTCTCAAAGCATCAGGAGGAATATACAGTGTGTTCTTGTCAAAAGAAGGATCACCTGGTCTTCTACCATTCGCATCCTTGATTCGAGAAGGATGTATCCATTCAAACTTACTAGTCATTTCAGACACCTCTTCAAGGTTCTTCCTAACAGTAATAGAATCCTGCAGGGTTTTAACTCTCTTGTTCATATTCAAGGCAGAACAGTCGCCCTTATCCTGAAGACCTTGAGCATCCTCTTGAACTCGCTTTAACCGAGGAACCAAAGGGCGTGTGCCTGGTGTTTCTGGTCCAAGAGCATCATCATTGCTCACAATAACAGAGGAGCATCCATTGTCTCCTTGTTTGATAGTTCTATTGAAACCCACAGCATTTTCCTTTGCTAAGAGTTTAGAACCCAAAGAAGCATCGCTATGTACCTCTGATCTTTCACTTCCACTAGTAACAGAGGACATCATTAAAGTACCACCACTTGCCAGGTTCCTATTTATTGTCCCAGAAAATTTGAATATGATCAATTTGAGCTCACTTAAACATGTATAAAATTATGTAGTTGAAGATATCATAGATATGCAATCAACATATCTATTTATGTATAAAACTTCCAACAACAACAATTTCCACCTTCCATCTCATCAAAAATAAATATATCAACAATATGAAATGATAATATAAGTTCAATTTGAATTAGAAGTTATTGATCTGCATGCGTTGTTACAAAGTAAATAGAACTAAAATCACAAAATTATTTACATATAAAATATAAAAATTCTTTCTAAATTAGAAAGTGTTAGAAGTTCTCTTATCAATTAATTTCTTCAAATTCTATTCAAAAATATTTTTGAAAAAAAAAAATCCAACAATTGTAAAAGGAATGTGTGAATATATTTGTTTTTCTTCTCTTCTACCAAAAACACTACTCCATATTCAAAATTGGCAAAATGCAACGCAATATTTAACTTCTCGACGAAATACCTATCCGAAAATTTGTCTCCGTTATGAAACTTCACGAACTTGTGCTTAATGCTATCGAAAACTGAAGGCTTAGTTCCGCTGCCATCGTCGTTGGTCGGGAAAATCTGACGCGGTACCTTTTCAGGAGGAGTATCGGTGCCTTTAGGTTCTTCAGTCAAATCCAAGGTGGACGGAAGCACGGCAGATTTAGTAAGCGGAGGAGCATTTTTATTGTGCTGAAGATGAGTAGGTTGATGGCCATTTAATGCGGCTCCGCCGGAACGTTGGTCCTCCGGCGAGGGTTTTTTCAAAAACGAGAGTATAGATGACTGACGTTTCATTGCCAATGCAGTGTGTGGATTAGCCGCAGCAGAGAAGAGGAGCGAAGGAAGGCTTTAGTTTAGCTTAGAGGGAGAGAGGGAGAGAAGGAGGGTAATTGGCGCGAAAGCTTCAATCACTGAGCGCGGACTGAATTGTAGAATTTTCGCAACGACTGTGAAGAGGGTGTCTATCATCGGTGACTATGAACGTTGTATTAGACGGTTTATTCCCAGCCATTGGATCTTAAGACACCTGTCATATGGTATTTAGTATTTACGCAATATTAATTTACTTCAATTTTATTAATTTATTTTTCACAAGGAAATGAGGAATAAATTTCCTTTTTTAATTTAAATTAATTTTTTTAAGTACTATTGATTTTGTTACAATGTTTGTGACTCTTTTTTTCAGAACTATTGATTTTGTTACAATGTTTGTGACTCTTTTTTTTAGTACTATTGATTTTGTTACAATGTTTGTGACTTCTTATAAGAGGGCAAAACTTATATCGTTTGACCACAAGATCTTTAGCAAATTAAAACTAATTAAAAGCATAACTGAAGTGAAAAAAAAATATTAAAACATTATGAGAACATCAAAATATCATTTATTTAATTATAATATGATATAATTCAATATTCATAAAAAAATTATTTAATTATGAATGTAGCTGGGAATTACATTAGTTAAGAGAGTAAAAGTGCCATAGGAAAATTGAAAAACCAGTGAGGGATGCTTATGAATTTACAACACTACTTTGAAGTTTCTGTAAATGGGATGAAGGAAGGAGTACTGGACTACTGGTAAATGAAGTAACTGGAATTCTGGAATTTCAGAAATGCATGGTCGAAGCTGATTGATTAATGATTATGATTCCATCATCTTGATGAGAAAGGCCGTCTCTAATGCCAGCTCCTTGGAATGCAGATATCTGTTTTCTTCAACTATCTCAGCTGTCAAGTTCAGTAGTATTGGACGTTTTGGCTCATAAATGGAGTATTCGCGCACCCGAGCAACCCACTTTGCTGCTTCCCATACTCCAAACCTGAAATTTTATATAAATTTTTGTTATCTCTCTCTCTTTGCCAAACATAATTAGGTGAAACAAAGAAAGGGCTGTTATTCAACCAAAACCCACTCACCGTTATATGTTACTAACACCATATGTAACAGTGAAGAGAGGTCGAAATTACCGTGTATTAAATGATGATGCCACCAACACACCTGGGTAAACAACATCTTTTTGTATGTTATCATATGGTGAATATTTCCGCATTCCCTCAAAATCTTCAATGTCCCCGGGGTACCCAAACTCCTCATAATCCGCAGGTGTAAGTGGTAAAATCGGGGAGACAAGTGTGTTACTTGGGTCCAGAAATGGAACCTATCATGAAAACATAATATCAAGTTAGTTGATGCGCATTGGAAGAAAGAGCATTAGCTTAACTAAAATAATATCACCTGCATCGCAAGCAGATAGCTAATTGCATAAGCTAAGATATAGATTTAGAGGAAGGATTTCAAACCAACTTTTTTCTATAAGGTTACATTGAAGAACAAGAATAAGGGGATCAACTTAATTGAGGCAAATAGTGTAAGATCAACAGGTTTAATAACCAAAAGTTCTGAGTTTTAGACACACCTTCAAAACTGCAGCACGAAACAAACTTGGACAAAAATTAATGGCAGAAGCAACCAATAGACCTCCAGCACTGTATCCCCAACCAGCTAGCTTAGTTTCTTCAACAATTCCCCTCTCTATCAGATATTTAGCACATGATATATAATCATAAATGGAATTAATCTTTTTTGAGCACCTGCCTTCATGATGCCACTTTCGACCCTTACCACCTCCACCCCTAAAAATTTAAATAAAGGACAAAATTGTAAATTTCAAGTAGTACCATGAGAATAACATTCTAGTTCCAAAGGCTGAAACTGAATCTAAACTCATGTAGGAATAAATAATCATTATTATATTTTATATCCCAAGGGAGTGCAAGTAAAGAAATTGAAATTATAACTATAAAGCAAGCTTTGCATAATAAACCTGACATCGGCATATGCAATAACCCAACCACGATCAAGCAGGCTCTTCAACTCAGTGCGCCACCGTTTATCTAGGATCTCACCATAAGCTCCATGTCCATGAAGTAGCCCGGGATTTTCTGCTTGCTTTTTCCCCCTTCTAGAATATACAACCGTTAAAGGAACTGTTACCCCATCATGAGATGTAACATCAAAATGCTCACATGCATAAATCTCAGAGAGGTCACTCCACAATTGATAATTTTCAGCACTGGCTAGCTTAGTAGAGCCTGCAGTTGATGACTTCTCATTACCAGAAGAAGCTGATCCATATAGCAATCTTGTTCTTTCATGAAACATGTTTTGTTGTTGAACAATATTCCAGCTTCCACTTGATAAGTCGTAATCAACAACTGCATCAGGCATCTAAGAAAATAAAAAGGGAAATCAAATTATGCCTGTTCAAAAAAAATGGAATTTATTTCTTTTAGTACTCTATTTTAAAATACTTGTGCTTTCAAGTGTCACTAGTACATTGTGAGTATATTTAAAGGAATATATGATGGTAACTAATGGTTCTCTCCCGTTTTTTCCTTAATTTTAATGTTCACAACTACTCATCTAATGTATTACTTTTTAAATCCATTTCAAAATCACAATCGCAGTAAGATATAATTTGCATGATAATCCTACAGCTTGAAAAATTTCATGAAACACAAGATGCCAAGATGGCTCTCTTTGGTTCAGGCTTTATATATCTATATTATATATATGATTAATAAAATTCCCATCACACAAGTAAAAAGTCATATACTTTAGCAACCAATGTATTTCACTTCTCCAGGAGATTATTGCATCAAAAGCACCTCTTTTTTGGCATGTTACATCAATGACATGTGAATTTAGGACAAAAAACTAGCATGTATTAGCTCAAAGCAAATTGTAAGACCACTTATATATAGATGTATACAGGAGTATATGTTTTTGTGAGAGATTACAAGCTTTTTTAGATAGAAAAGCTTAGCTTGTAGAAAACTCGTGTAGTTACTACAGGCTTCTTTTTGAGTTGTCAAAAGAAGGAACTCTTAACAATTTTGTAACTTTAACTTTTTTATAAGAAATATAACAATTAAGAAAAACCTTAAATTACATACCACAGGAGATAAAATTGTGAATCGCATTGTAGGGGAATAGAAGTCATAATTTGGTCCAGGCAAAATTTGACAAACATTATCAGGGAGAGGCAAAAACTGCGGATTAAGTTCTTCAAGTTGAATCCCTACCTGCCAAGAAGAAGTTAAACAGAGAGGGGCTTAGTATTGTAAACGCAAGAACAGATTAGAAATCAATGATCTTACAGGTTTAATTACCTTGCCACTGGGCAGAGGCAGAGGAACAGAACAAAGTCTAAACTTTCGCCCATCTCGCACTATGAGCACCATATGCGTGTTGCTAAAATCAACATCTTCAATGACCTCTGAGTCATCAACAAAAACATTCTGCATTCATGAGGAGAGCCCTATCAGCTTAAGTTATCATAAAGATGAGTAAATGCTTAAATACAGACAAAATATATTTATCAAGAACCAAAGAATGACAAAAGGGCATGAAAACGAAAACTAACCTCCCACTTTTTTTGATCGAATGGATAGTTAACAGGAGCACGTAAAAGATAATGAGAATCAACAGATTGGCCATTTTTTGCAGCATTCGTAAACAGGTAAAGATAACCTTGATGATGCTCAACTATGCAATGGGCTTGCCCTTCGCATTCCCACACCAGTTTAAGACCAGACAAAGGTACAGAGGCATCTATCAGAAAGACCTAAAAATGGGTCATTGACCAAAAAAAAAAAAAAAACAAGCAAAAAAGGTCCAACAACAGGTGATAGAATTTAGAAACTTTTGCCACAATGTTACCTTGGAAAATGTAGGTGCAAGCACATTTACAGTAACAAAGAGAAAGTCCTTTGTATGTCTTATGTTCAAATTGATACTTGCGTTAGGTTCTTCTAAAAGCAATGCATCTTCTTCATCTGTACTAAGCATACTACAGTATAACCTAAAAGTAAATAACAAATAATAAAAACTTGATAAGACATCAAGGTTCAAGAACATTTGAATGCTGTAATTTGACTAAAACATAATTACTAACCGACAAGGCCTCTTTTGATGGTCAGTAACAACATAAAGTAAAGCTTGTCCATTTTTTGCCCAAGCTATATTTGACACCCGATCAACCTGAGGCTTAGTACACATAGAACCAAAATTCAAGTCCCTTACAGATAATTTAAAGTAATCATTGTCTTTATCATACATAGTGTAAGCAAGATATCGATGATCTGGGGATATTTCTGATAATTCCTCGTATGCATAACCTGTAATCGAAAGGTGAAATCATAAACCAGAACCTACTTATGGTGAGGCAGCAAAGGAAGGTGGGAAATTCACATCACCTCCAAATCTTTCAGCTTCTTGGTTGTAATCAAGAAGCTTTTGCTCAATTCTCTTTCCAGAAGTAAAATCAAACCCTGATGAAGGAGATTTATGAGATATAAACTCTTCATTTTTGCTCACTAACCTCCTGCACAACACTGGATACTGTTTCCCCTCTTCTACTCGCCTATAGTACAACCTGCGCTGAACAACATCCACCTCCACATAGTAAAGAAACACATTTCTGATTCAGAAATCGAAGAAGTTAAAGATTTATGAAGTTGATAATTGAAGTAGAAGACTTTGTTCAACCCTCAAATCCCTAATTTTACTAAAATATCAGTATTAACACTGAAGCAAAACTTTAGTTTGAATTAGCTCAGCTCGCAATAGTTTGCTTCTACCTATATACAGGAATAGAGAAATTTACCAGGGGCCCCATCGAAGGGCAGGGGTTGAAAGGTCATAAGCCATGCGAGGGGCCATTTCTGATTGAAGCTTGGACTGAAGGCGTTCGGTGTCAGACATAACGGCTTCAGTGTACTTCTCCTCTTGCTCCATGTAAACATCCATGTGGCGCATTGCAACCTTGTCGTTGAGCTGGGACATCCAGCTGTAGGGGTCCTCCCATGACTCGCCGTGGAGAGTGAAGGTCGCCGGCTTTTTAGGGGGTTTTGGCGGCAATGGTGGCGATGGAGGTGATTGGGGTTTCTGCGGCCGGTAGTGCGCAAAAGGAATATAATAGATTGGGTGAGTTATACATATGTGACGCCGGTCGCTGCGGCGGAGAGCGGCGAGGAGGTGACGCATGGTGGCGGTCAGGCGGAGGTAGAGCTGGCGAACCGGATATGGGTTTAGGGTTTAAGGTTTAAATATTGGCTAAATGACCAATTCGGCCCCTAAGTTTTTCGAATTTTGACTAAACGGCCCATAATGTTTCATTTTGACTTATTAGGAATTTGAATGTTACTTATTAAGTAAATTGAAATACTTTCAAATAAAACTCTCATGGTTAGGAATTTGAGTGTTACTTATGTTAGGCAAATGGAGTGTTTGGTAAATAGTTGATAGTTGTTATTAATTGATTGATTTAGTGAGTTTGACTAGTTAATTGTATTAGCTAATTGTAAAAAGATGTTTGGTAAATTAACTGGTAGCTGATAACTGATTACATGCAAAATGATTTTCTTAAAAAGTTGATTTAAAAAGTTACTTTAAACAGTTATTTGAATTTTAATATTTTAGAGTAATAAGTTGTTGCAATAGCTAATTAATCAAACACTTATATTGTTTGTTTAACCAAGTCAAACAGCTAATAGTTGTCAAATAAGTCAAAATTTATTAATAAGTTAACTATGTTACCAAAAATGTCAAAAATGTAATCCTTACCAGTCTGACCTTAAAGTATTAGTGTTTTTTTTTTTTTGTTCATGCATAAATATGTAATATATACTCCGTATTATTTTAAAAGTATTATATTATTACTTTCACAAACTTAACTTTTACTCCATAGTATAAAAAAGAGTTAATTACCGATTTGGTCCCTCGACTATGAAGATTTCACCAATTTAGTCATCGACTTCTAAAATTTTTCAAATTAGTCTTTGACTATGCTTTTTTTATCTGAATTTGTCCTCAGTGTAATTTGCTGGTCAAACTAAAAGGCAAAATGGAAATTTGAAAAAAGTATATTCTTCTTCCAACTCTCCCTTAGCTGGCAGCGTCTCACTCTGACGACCCACCTCCACCTCTACTTCCGTCGTGACTCCGCCACCCTCATCTCTCCCTTCAGTTGGCGCCGTTGCCGGCTGATTTCCTCAATTTCAACGGCATTCAAGCAACAGGTCACCAAATCGCCTACAATCGCTATAGAATTTAAGAATGTGCTCATACTCAATCCTCTGTCAAAATTCACGCACTTCTCCTTCATGATTCACAACCTCAAACAAAGAGAGGTTGTCATAGTAAAAATTGTTTGGTTGCTTAGACATTTATAGCAGGTTCTGTAATAATCAAAATTTGAAAAGTTTACACATGATTGAGTTATTAGCGGTAATAATTATATTGAAAAATTATATTTAATTTTAACACGTAACATTAATCAGCTTTATAGTTTTTATGTTCATACAACTATATGGTATAAATATGAGGAGTTTTTTGCATTTTTAGTCCCACGACTATAGTGGCACTGGCAGAATGATCCACGATTTTTGAACCTTGCAATTTTAGTCCACGACTATTGATTTTTTTGCAAAAATGGTCCTTCCGGCCACTTTTCCATCAAAATTTCACCGGAAAAAAAAAATTCTTTATTTTTAGCCGGGTTAAAATTGACATTTTACTTATCTCAAAAAATTAAAAGAAAAAAATTGATATTTGACTACATACAATATTACTGGGCTACATACTATTGCCCCAGGCGGCGGAGTACATGTACCACTCCAATGCTGCTGCCGGAGCCCGGGGAACGCCACGGCCGCTCCGCCACTTACTGACAACCCTGCCTGCTCCAGGAACTCCGCCGCCTGGGGCAGTAGTATGTAGCCCAGTAATATTGTATGTAGTCAAATATCAATTTTTTTCTTTTAATTTTTTGAGATAAGTAAAATGTCGATTTTAACCCGGCTAAAAATGGAAAAAAAATTTTCAGTGAAATTTTGACGGAAAAGTGGCCGGAAGGACCATTTTTGCAAAAAAATCAATAGTCGTGGACTAAAATTGTAAGGTTCAAAAGTCGTGGATCAATTCTGCCAATGCCACTATAGTCGTGGGACTAAAAATGCAAAAAACTCTAAATATGAGAGGTGTATTAGGTTTCGTGTCGCCATATCACCATGCCACCCAGTATCATTTGTGTGGGTCAGGTTAATGTCTTAATGATGCCGGATGTGATTATACAATAACACGTTTGATTTTTAACAGCAAGAGCAAAGGTCGTTGTAGTATAGTGGTGAGTATTCCCGCCTGTCACGCGGGTGACCCGGGTTCGATCCCCGGCAACGGCGATTTCTGTTTTTTTGGTGTGTAGAAGGATGAACGAAAATATAGACAAAAAGAAAATCCGACCTGCCGGATTCGAACCAGCGACCTAAGGATTACAGAACTCACTACAGTCCTCCGCTCTACCAACTGAGCTAAGGTCGGATTTATGCTAAACACTCGAACTGGCTTTTATTTATAGTAGGATCAATTTTTAATGTGGCATGTAATTAAGTCAATTCAGCACTTGCACATATATAATAGAAAAAAGTGTCAAATAGATTACTGAACTTTTATACATTGTGCAATTGGACTATTACAAATTCAACAATTATGTAAATAACATATTTTTTACTGCTTACTTCCAAATTTTCCTTAAATATGATGTCATAATTTCAAATCATATATATAAATTAAAAGAGAAAAACAAGTAAACAAATTTCAGAAGAAGGTGGTGCAGCCATTATTCCAGCTCAATTTTCAGTACATTCCATCTCCAAAGATCAAGAAGTTGTGTCACTCTGCAATCTTCATAAGCAAACTAATAAAATATGGTTCGACAACTTCAACCTAGAAAAAAAAAATATTCCCACTCCCACCCAAATCAAAAATAAAAGAAGGGTCATGATCTTCATAAACTTCAAAAACTTTTTGATAGAGCAAAGCAGTATGAAGCATCATATATGTTGAGTTCCACCTTGTAGGAACATCAAGAACCAATGAGTTTCTTGCTTCCACCCCAATTAAGTCAACAAGGTCTCTAAATTTTTTGGAGCGTAACAGGGGAGCTTGTCATATACTATACACAATCCCTAACATTTTTAACAGCCTTATCAAATTCCCTTGATCTATCTTGTACCACCAAATTAAGGATGTGAGCAATGTATCGCATATGCAAATACTTTACACCTTATAGCAGAAGAACCCAAAGACATCATTCTCTTTTTGAAAAAACCTATGATAGTATCATTGCTTGAAGCATTATCTACTGTCACAGAAAAAACAGACTTCAGCCCCCACTCTAGTAGGCAACTTTCTAGTACATTTGCTATATATTCCCCCTTGTGTGAAGAAATGGGGACAAAGGAATTTTTATTATTTTTTATTTTTTTTAGCTTCCACTTAATGTCTATAAAATGTGCAGTTATGCACATAATCCTTTGTATAGAGGTCCAAGTATGAGTAGTGATACTAACCCTTTGACAACTAGTCTTAATGAAATTCCTCAAATTAATCCTCTCACCATAATAAGTTTTCAGAATATCCCTACTCACTATCCGTCTTGAATAAATTTTAAACATAAAATAGAAAACAATAATAAATTTCCTAAAACCTTGACCCTCAACAAACCTAAAAGCTAACTCATTAACAATAATCATTTCACACTATCATAGAATAACAAAAAAGTAAAACTATAATATTAGTTTAGCAATTACTTTGTTTCTCCAAAATAATCCCTCGAGAATAAAGGGGTTCGATTCCTAACCAGTAAACTACAATCCCAGGTCACCAGAGTCTATAGACCACAGGTCAGGTCTCCGTCTTTGCGTCTCACTCTCACGGTAACGGATTCAGGGACTACCGGGCTAAGGCTTTCACCAAAGACGAATAACTTCAATCGGAGACTATTAGGACTCAGAGAAGAACAGAAGAGAGACTGAGAGAATAATCTGAGAGAGTGAGAGAACTCAAAGAACTGAGAGAAGAGTCTAAGACCAGAGAGTAGAGAGAACAACAGAATTCTCTGAAAGTCTCAAAGAGAGTGACTGTGCAAATAAACGAGAGACCTATAATTTTCGCTTAACTTCATAATATATAGTACTCTTACAAATTGAAAGTAAAAAGAAGACAATATCATTACCTTCTTATTAACTTTAACAATTTGGAGTGAAAAGAAAGTTTTTTTTTTTTTTTAACATTTTTTTTACATTTTTAAAAAATAATGACGTTAGTACTTTTCACAAAATTATTTAGAATTTTAAATATACATAATTTTGTTCATCTTTATTAAATCTACACATTTTTTATTGCGACTCACTTTATATATATATATATATATATAAAAGAAAAAATGAAAAGAATAAATTTCAGATTTCCAAACTAACCGTCAATTGTTGGATCATAAAAAGAATTTTGAATCCTTTTGGGTTGGGTTAAACCTTTTTGGAAGAATGAAAACATTTTGGATTTTGGAACCGTAGCGAGACCACCGATCTTGGAGTCTTGGAGAACAAGCTATGTCTCCGCAGCAAATACGACCTCGAATCTTCCAGAGACTACCCATCACTTCAATTTCCGTTTCAGAATATTGGAACCTTCCAGACCGTCCAACTCCTATATATACTCATTTCTTCCTCCATTAATTTTCATCCACTAGCTTAGCATCTTCGTCTCCATTTCTCAGTTTCTCTTCAGACTTTGTGTTGATCGATCTACGAAAGTAAGATGCCGAGCCGACCGACGGGAGGGATGACGCAGGACTGGGAGCCGGTGGTGCTCCGTAAGCAAAACCCCAAGGCATCTCAACTCCGGGACCCCAAGGCGGTGAACCAGGCGCTGAGGATGGGAGCTCAGGTCCAGACCGTGAAGAAATTCGACGCCGGTTCCAACAAGAAGGCTCCCGCCACGGCCGTCAACGCGAGGAAGCTGGACGAGGCGGCGGAGCCAGCCGCGCTGGACAGAGTTCCGGCGGAGGTGAGACAGGCAATACAGAAGGCAAGGATCGAGAAGAAGATGAGCCAAGCAGATCTGGCGAAGCAGATCAACGAGCGAACTCAGGTGGTTCAGGAGTACGAGAGCGGCAAGGCGGTGCCTAACCAGGCCGTGTTGGCTAAAATGGAGAAAGTCTTGGGCGTCAAGCTAAGAGGAAAGCATAAATGAAAAGAAAAAAAGTGTTATCTGTTATGTTCTGTTTTGTATGTATAATCATGGATTTCTGAGAAATAATAATTATGTTTTTTTTTCATAAGTGAAAGATACCATTTTATTACAGTAAGTAACTATAGCAGACTACATAATTTTCTGTTAGCATCATCATCATTTATTTTTTATACAAAATAATGAGGTGATGCATAGTATTTAGAGCCATGGAGAATTAAAAACAGGGGTGGCTACAGATTTAAGTTGAAGATACTTGTAAAGGCCTTCCATCCCCAAATCTCTATCAAACCCACTCATTTTATACCCTCCAAAAGGGCAGTCTGCCTCAATATTCATATAACAGTTGATCCAAATACTGCCTGCTTTTATTGATCTTGAAACTGTGTTAGCAATGTTCCAGTCATTCGTCATAATTCCTGCTGCTAGTCCATACTTTGTGTCATTAGCCCTCTTTATCACCTCCTCCACTGTCCTGCATCATCTCACAAAAAATGTAACACATTTTTTTTTTTTTTAAAGGTAACCAGAGATAAATCTTGCTTTGTGACAACAACGAAAGATCACAAGGAGCTAAACCAGACCAGTTTAGATGGTCTAAACTGACAAACTCAAATAAAAAAGGCTAATAATCGTCTCCGATTGAGAGTTGAACTTTGTGATTACTAAGTAAGTCAACAATATAATCAACTTGGTTGGGGTTGCCCCATCTGGAATGGTTAATAGTATGAGATTGATTGAGCTTACTTGAATTTGAGTATAGGCATAACAGGTCCAAAAATTTCATCTTTTGCAATTAGCATGTCATCCTGCATGAGGCAACAAGAGCATATATATAATGTTTTGCATTCTCTATTGAAGATTTTAACTGCATCCATCTTTTTATGATTGAAGGTTTTTACCGTGACATTTGTAAATATAGTTGGCTGGATGAAATAGCCTTTTCTGTCCAGTGGCTTACCACCAGTTAGCAATGTAGCACCCTCCTTCTTCCCATGCTCTATATATGAAAGTATCTTCTCATACTGTTTTTTGCTAGCCTAAATGCATCAAATCAAATAGACATGTATATGTTAAAGCATACTGGTCATATATAGGGCTTGTTTGAAGCTAAGCAAACTCATACTTGGGGTCCCTGTTGAACATTTGGATCAAAAGGGTCACCAACCACCTTTGCTTTCGCCTTCGCGACCACTTTCTCAACAAACTTGTCATAAATTCCTTCCTGGACAAACACTCGTGAGCCAGCCGCACATACTTCACCCTGCCAATTCAAAATGCCAAATTAAAACCCCATATCGATCATGCTAAGATCGAGTTGAGGAAAGGAAACCTGGGATAAATGGAGGTTACCTTATTATATGTGACTCCAGCTAAACCAAGATCCGAAACCTTGTCAACATCTACATCATCAAAGACTATGAAAGGAGACTTGCCTCCCAACTCTAGTGATACGGGTTTTAGATTGCTAGTTGCTGCAGCCTGCATTATCTCACGCCCCACTTCTGTGGACCCTGTAAAACTAACCTGAGAGCAAATCATGAGACAAAAGTACAGTTTTAGTTAAGAAAGAAGGCTAGCTATATTGTGTATTAAGGAAGCTAAGATTACCTTATCAATGTCCATGTGAGAGCTAATAGCAGCACCAACAATAGATCCAAATCCTGTAATCACATTCACCACTCCATCAGGGATTCCTGCCTGTTTGTAGATTGAGAAAATTAATAGTCTTTATTAAGGGTAAAAAAGAAAACACCAAGAAAGGAAATTACAATCAAGCTAAGCTTACCAGCTTGGCCAAATGAGCATAAAAGAGAGCAGAAAGGGGAGTCTGTTCAGCAGGCTTGACAATCACAGTACAACCAGCTGCTAATGCGGCGGCAACCTTAAACCCAAATATTTGTGCCGGATAATTTCAGGGAATTATGAGTCCTACCACACCTATTGGTTCGCACAACGTGTATGCTTGGAGCTCACTCGAGCTCTTGAGAGTGGTGCCATGGATTTTGTCTGCTGCACCAGCGTAGTAACGAAAATACCCTGCTGTTGAAGGTATATCTGCATACTTCCCTTCACTAAACAGTTTCCCTGCGTTCAGTGTATCTAAAGCTGCTAATTCTTCGCCATTTTCCTCAATTAGGTCTGCTAGTTTAAGCAATACCCTCCTCCTCTCCTGTTAATCATCACCATAAGTATAATGGACTTTTTTTTTTTTTTTTCAGATTATGCAGAGAAGAGTGAAAGAATGAGATCGAGAAGTTACAGTGCCAGAAAAACGAGGCCAAGGACCATTATCAAACGCCTGGCGTGCAGCTTTCACCGCCAAATCAACATCTCCCTTCTCCCCTTGTGCAACTTTTGTAATCACTTCCTCATTTCTTGGGTCTATTGCTTCAAATGTTTTCCCTATTTAATTTACACTTCCCAGGATCATTATTTTCTCCCGACACCAACAATAATATGCATATATAAATTGTTAAGGAAAGAAAGGAAAATTAAAGGAAGAACGTAACCTGAAAGAGAATCAACAAACTCTCCATTGATGAACAGCTTGGTGAACTTTATCTTTGGAATCTTAACGTGAGATCGTCCCATATTCCCGTTGGACTGTGACGGCGGCGGTGCCATCTCTCTTTAAATTTCTCTACTGTTTTATTGAATGGAGTAAAGGTTGAAGAGAATGCAGCATGCAGTTTGCAGACTGGGAGATATATATAACCTCTTTGGAAATTTTTAGAAGCAGTTTTCGTCACCAAGATAATCATCTCTCTCTTTCTTTCTTTTTCTTAATTTTTTTTTTTTTTTTTAAATGGTCATTCCAGATTACTATCCTCATCTCTAGATTGTAGAATCAGAGTGTGAAGTGGCAGCAATAGGAAGATTATGATGAAATTGAAGTGGTGGCATTGCTAGCGCCTTACACGTGTCCATGCCAGCACGCCAAGAAAGCATGATATTATCATCTTGTGCATGAATACTTTCAACGCCACCCAAAAAAAAAAAATATTCAGAGCTCTAAAATCTTGGACTTTGAATGCTTCTGATCTGCTATTTACTTTGAACAATATAGATAGATAGATAGAGTTGTTCTCCATTCCCCTGACTATTACATGGAAAGAATCTTCAAGCTTTGCGGTTCTCTCTAGCTCTGAGGATTGTTTTAGAAGTAGAGTGAAAAATGCCATTTTATTACAGAATGTAGAGCAGAAAAGTTTAGAGCCATGGAGAATTGTAAACTGGGGTGGCAACAGATTTAAGTTGAAGGTACTTGTAAAGGCCTTCCATCCCCATATCTTTATCAAACCCACTCATTTTATACCCTCCAAACGGGCAGTCTGCATCAAAAGCCAGATAACAATTGATCCAAATAATGCCTGCTCTTATTGATCTTGAAACTGTGTTAGCAATGTTCCAGTCATTCGTCATAATTCCTGCAGCTAGTCCATATTTTGTGTCATTAGCCCTCTTTATCACCTCCTCCACTGTCCTGCATTATCTCAAACTAATTAATTATAATTTTATGGTTACCAAGTCAATAATAAGCAGACCAACTTTGTTGAGGTGTTTCTCGTCTCGCATATATTATATTGTTAATAGTATGAGATAGAATGATTGAGCTTACTTGAATTTGAGTATAGGCATAACAGGTCCAAAAATTTCATCTTTTGCAATTAGCATGTCATCCTGCATGAGCCAACAAAAGCATACATATATTGAAGATTTTAAGTACTGTACTGCATCAATATATATCCATCTTTTTATGATTAAATAATTATAGAATAGAACATACTTACCGTGACATCTGTAAATATAGTTGGCTCAATGAAATAGCCTTTTCTGTCCAGTGGCTTACCACCAGTTAGCAATGTAGCACCCTCCCTCTTTCCATGCTCAATATATGAAAGTATCTTCTCATACTGATTTATGTCAGCCTGCATGCATGCATATATAATCGATAAGTAGACTTGTATATATGTATGTTTCAATTCAGCATATATTATATGTAAAGGGCGGGCTTGTTTGAAGCAAATTAAATTCATACTTGGGGTCCCTGTTGAACATTAGGATCAAAAGGGTCGCCAATCACCCTGGCTTTTGCCTTGGCTACCACCTTCTCAACAAACTTGTCATAAATTCCTTCCTGAACGAACACACGAGACCCAGCCGCACATACTTCACCCTGCCAGGCCAAAACCCCAGCCAATATCACTATCACTATGATTTCGGGAAATTAAGGATAGATCCTCCAAATTAATGACTACTTTACCTTATTATATGTGACTCCAGCTAAAGCTAGATCCGAAACCTTGTCAACGTCTACATCATCAAACACTATGAAAGGAGACTTGCCTCCTAGCTCGAGTGACACGGGTTTTAAATTGCTAGTTGCTGCAGCCTGCATTATCAGACGCCCCACTTCTGTCGACCCTGTAAAACTAACCTGAACATCCAGGAAATGAAACAAAAATTTAATTGTGGTTAAATTAAATGGGAATTGAATGGGGGAATCTATGCATATATATTAAGGAAGCTAAGATTACCTTATCAATGTCCATGTGAGAGCTAATGGCAGCACCAGCAGTGGGTCCAAATCCTGTAATCACATTCACCACTCCATCAGGGACTCCCGCCTGTTTGTAGATTGAGAAAATCAAAACATGCACTCTTTAATTATATAACAATTAAGGGAAAGAAAAATAAAGAAGGTGAAGATTAAACAATTACTAGCTTGGCCAAATGAGCAAAAAGGAGAGCAGAAAGGGGAGTCTGTTCAGCAGGCTTGACAACCACAGTACAACCAGCTGCTAATGCAGGGGCAACCTTAAACGCAAACATTTGTCCTGGAAAATTCCAGGGAATTATGAGTCCGACCACACCTATGGGCTCTCGCAATGTGTATCCTTGGAGGTCACGCGACATCTTGAGAGTGGTGCCGTGGATTTTGTCTGCTGCACCAGCGTAGTAACGAAAAGTCCCCGCTGCTGCCGGTGCATTTCTATACTTCCCTTCACTAAACAGTTTCCCTGCATCAAGTGTCTCTAAAACCGCTATTTCTTCTGCATTTTCCTCAATTAGATCTGCTAGTTTAAGCAATATCCTCCTCCTCTCCTGTTATACCATATAATCAACAACTAGTATACATCAGAGAATCAGAGATTATTAGTATTTACTACAGTAATTAATAGTAGTAGTAATTATTGTGTGCAGTGGGCCAGGTTATTTATATTATTAATACTAATGATCTCTGATCTACAGTCATTATGCAAGTGGACACGGTTCTATTTTCATAATTACTGAATTATATGTTCATAATTATAAAGCTATTTATTCATAATTTTTGAACTTCATATTCATAATTATTGAACTCTATATTCACAATTACAGAACTCTATGTTCATAATTACTAAATTATATGTTCATAATTATAAAGCTATATATTCATAATTTTTGAACTTAATATTCACAATTATTAAATTTCTATATTCATAATTACATAACTATATGTTCATAATTATAAAGCTATATATTCATAATTTTTGAACTTTATATTCACAATTATTAAATCTCTATATTCATAATTACATAACTATATGTTCATAATTATGTTCACAACTCTATGTTCATAATTATAGAACTATATATTTAAAATTTTTGAACTACATATTCATAATTATGAATGATTTTGAAACCGTGTCCACCTTGAACACCGACCTATATTAGTTATATAGGTTAGAGCAACCACACCAATATATAGTCACGTGACTATATATGTTTTGTCGCCACCCTAAGTTTTGCCAAATGCCAATAATTGCAGTAGGTAGATACTGTGAAAGCACATAACAGCCTCCCGTGAATGCAAATGCCTGCTGCCAATCTTTTCAGACAAAAATACTTTTTCAGATTCCCATGTCTGTATTTAAGATTTTTTTTCTTTATATTTATAAAATTCAAATATATTTCGGGAATATAATGCCTTTATGACTTACTTTGAAAATAATTATAATGTCGAAAATCTACATAATTCTTGATTAAATAAATTCACCCCCTTAGTTATAAGGCTGTCGGAAATTCCAAGCCAAATATCATTTTTCATGCAGACAATGTAAAACATCACCAAATTACAATACAATATACGAAACTAGTAATATTATATTCTACTATTTAAAAATCATATTATGAATAGCAGAATAGGGGTTCCAAATATAAACTACTACTATGTAATCCAGTTTGTACCTTATAACATTTTTCTTGTATAATTATAATTTTTACAAAACATGAAAATAAAGTGTATAACTCAATATATTAATAAATTTTTGGATAAAAAAGAGGTGACAACCCAAAAGAAAAACACGAGCCTACCAAGAAGAGGGAGTGGTTCTCATCCAATCATTATTGTATGGACTATGATTTATACTATACACTACACAAATAATGTATTTTTAATATATTAAAAATGTATATTATATTCAAATTTAAAAATACATTATTTTATATAATGTATATTCAAAACAATATACTTTTTAATATATTAAAAATGTACTTTTTATTATGGTTTATACAACAACATTATATCAAACATGATCCACACAATAATTTGCCGTCTGTAATCATATCATGTCGTCTTGAAGAATCTAGCGGATAGAGAGGAGCTGAGGCATCTCAACCACCAATAATTTAAACATTATCTTTACTATAATAAAAATATATCATTAAAAAAAATTTATACAGAAAAAGTAAGATTAATTTTTGCAGTTCACTTTAATCTATCAACACATGGATAAGGTACTTGGTGAAAGTAAGATAATTTTAAGATGAAAGCAACTAGTGTATTGAATTAAATACTTTACTTTCAATTATTTAATGAAATCTACGAAGAAAATATTGAACTAAATACTTTAATTTCAATTATTTAGTGGAATTAATCTACGAAGAAAATAAAAAAGTAGACAGGAAGAAGAAGAAGAAGAGTGAATGAATAGATAGATGAGAACTTACAGTTCCAGAAAAACGAGGCCAAGGACCATTATCAAACGCCTGGCGTGCAGCTTTCACCGCCAAATCAACGTCTTCCTTATCCCCTTCTGCAACTCTTGCAATCACTTCCTCATTTCTCGGATCTATTGATTCAAACGTCTTCCCTGTTTACAGTACACTTTCCACCATCATATCATTCTTTTCTCTCAAAAGTAAACCAACAGTATGCATAGATAATTAAGGAAAGAGAAGAAAATAATTGAAGAACCTGAAAGGGAATCAACAAACTCTCCATTGATGAACAGCTTGGTGAACTTTATCTCTGGAATCTTAACGTGAGACTCCGTGTTCCCGTTGGACTGTGTAGGCGGTGCCATTTCTCTGTAATTCTCTCTACTGTTTTTTTTGAATGGGTTAGGAGTAAAGAGTGAAGAGATCGAATAGAGCATGCAGATTGCAGGATTGCAGAGTGGGAGATATATATATATAACTGATGTGCTGAGGTTTGGCAAGTAACATCTTACTTTAAGATGGTAACACTAATTATTAATGATATGTAAGTGATTGATTAATTTGTTTAACACAAGGGAAAATGACACTTTTTTCATCTGAATTATATACATATAGTATTTTTTTTCTCTAAATTATTGAAGTAGCTGTTTTTTCCCCTGAAATGTTAAATGGACATATTTACCCTTAAACTAAATATTTAATTTATTTTTTTTTCCAACAAATTATAACCATAATTTGGTTCAAACTAAAAAAACACTATAGCAACCAAACCGAAATATTCCAATTACAATTTAGAATCGAAATTCGATATTTAGAGTTTATTAAAATCGTGAACCGGAACGGACGGTTAATGTTCCGAACTGAAAAAAATAAAATACATTTATTGTTGAATTTAGACTATTTTAAAATAAAAAATAAACTTTTAAAATAAAGACGGTTCAAAATCGCGAATCAGATCCGGAACCGCCGGTTCACGGTTCAAGATTCAATTTTTTGATACATAATTTTAATAAATTGACATTTAAATATTGGGTTCTAGATCTGAATTATAACCGTAAACTATTAATTCGATTGCTTTAGTATCCGGTTCAATTCAAACAGAACCGTGGTCATCCCTACGTATACGCAATAATTTGTTGGAGTAATAAAATAAATAAAATATTTACTTTAAGGGTATAAATGTCAATTTAATATATTAGGAGAAAAAGGCACCACTTTTAGAATAATTGAGGGGGCTAATGTGCTTACCTAAATAATTAAGGAGAAAAAAGTGCTATAAGTATATAACTCAGGGGTAAAAAGTATCATTTTCCCTTAACACAATAAAGAGTACTTGATATATATATGACAATAATTGTGAGAGAACCAAGAAAATTGTTGAAGCATGGCCATGTGCAAAAGGTAAAAATTTGTCCTAATAACGTCAGGCTCAAACTCGCAACCTTCTAAATGGAAGTCTAATCTAAATATCATTAGACCATATAGTCTTATCCTGTAATATTTGTTCTAAAAAGTGTAAATATTAATTAAGAATACAATTTTTATTATTGAGAAAATGTATTGTTTTTATATTTTGATTTAAAAATATTACAATATATGAAAAATGCTTTACTTTGATATATGATACTAAGTTTAATATTGCAATGAAAAAAATTTATCCATTAAAACACAACTTTATCAATTGAAAAATAATATAATAAGCACATTTTAATAGTTAAAAAAATACTTACTAAATTTAAATTTTATATTTGTGTGTATATAATTTTAAATTTTTTTTATATAGTTGAATTTTTTAAAAATAATTTGAAATAATATACTACGGAGTAATAAATAATTTTACGTAATACAAAAAAAATATTTATATAATACGAATTATTTTATTTTGAATATTTTAAAATGAGTTTATATTATGTAATTTAAAATTTTATTTCATTGTTTTATAATATTTGAAAATGAGCAAAATTCACTTTTAGTCATGGACTATTGTGGCATACGAAAGGGGATTAATTGAGCCGCACTTTACCCCTTTTTGGACCGATTCAATACGAAAGGAGATTAGTCTGAGTATGATAAAAAAAAAATGTCTCATAAGATTAGGGTCTACTCAGAACACTTCATTATCTACTATGTTTGATTGGTCAAATAAATAAGCCAAACATTCATTGATAAGTAATTTTCAAACACCCCATTGTATTTCTTTTTAGTTTGTTGTGTCCAACAAAATGATAATAATCAACATCTAAATGGAATTAGATTGGTTCCTCAAATTTCAGGATATATACAACAATAATTTTACAATTATTTTCCAATTTGCATCCTTCTCCCACATATTTTCTCATTTAATTTTGTTTCATATTTAATCTTTATTTTTATTGAATGATATCTTACATTTTGCTAAATAAAGTAGATTACACTTATTTTTAGTATATTTAACTATTGAAAATAAAGTAAAAAGGAATATGATAAGTTTGATAAATGTATAAATTTCAAAATTTGTAAAATTTATAAAAAGACCCATTTTTTCTTTTCTTTTTTTTTTTCTTCAATTTTCTACCATTAAACCTAATGGACAGTTCATATTTGTTCACAATTTTTACATACATTTTTCCACAAACCAAAGTAGAATGATTTGTCCATCTTTAAACAAGATTTCATCTTATTTGAAAGATATGTAATTGCAAAGAATAGAAATTGAAAGTACGTATTTCCTGATATAATCTTCATTATCTTTGGCAAAAGCTTACAGTGGCATTCTCATGATTTTCCATTCTCCAAAAGCTTTAGCATCAAACAATTTACAAGACAACCAAACATGTTAGTGGTATACATATATAACCCCAAAAAGGAAAAAAATAAATAAATAAATAAAAAATGAAATGAAGAGCACAAGCAGAGATATACATCAACTCATGAATCTCTGTAGCTTCACTTATGATCATCACATTCTAATTAACGAAGCTACTTGAAAATCATCATCCTTGATCGATCAGCATAGCGAACGGAGAAAGATCTCAAGAGCTGATCAGGCTCATCCCAGTTAGAACCCTTATCAAAATTCTGTGAATAAGTGTACTCGTCGTAGCTAGGAACCTGTACATGCACAGATCTGGAGAACTCAAATCTGCTCTTCATCATCATCATCGTCTTCTTCTTGTTCTTGTTCCTCTTCTCTTTCGAAAACTTCCTCCAAATCACCTTCCAAATCGACCCTTTCTTGCTCATCGGTTCATCTTCAACTGTTGCAGGATCGTAATGGCGGCCCAGCTGGATATTCATATTCCTTCCTCCTGTGCTAAAGCTTCTGAACCATTTGTTAGCTTCCATTTCTGCTCTCTCTCTGTTCTTCAAGATTGAGTGGTAATATGTTGTCTGGTCTTATCCAGAAACAAGTTTATTTATATATGAATGCTTAGCTTATACTTTAATTAGGTGGCCTTTGATGACTATAAGGATTTAGGAAACAGTCTAAGATGGCTAGCATAGGAGCATACTATTATTAAATTTCAAGAACGACGAAATAATAAGGAATTAAGGATGCTGGGGCAGCTAGATTGATGTAAACACATTAGCTTATTGTGGGCACTTACATGGCTGGCGAAGTTTGACCAAGAATGTTCTACATTATACACGGGAGTTGTTAATTGATGCTATATATATGTATTACTGTAATTATTAATTATTGGTTATTAACAATACTATACACAAATCTTATTATTAGTAAGGTTATACTAAAGACTTTTACAATTATCATTTTTTTATTAATTATTATCTGATTTGTCATTTTTTTCATTAATTAAACATGTAGATTGATTATTAATTCGGAATCAAACAATATAATAGCGGTAATTCATAAAAATAAATTGTTGCATGTATGGACAACTCAATTAGTTTAACTTGAGTAGTAGATTGTGAGCAAATTAAAGACAAGTAAGTAACCAGGACTATGTGGTCTAATGGTATCCGGGTTGGACTTCCATTTGGAAGGTTGTAAGTTTGAGCCTCAGTGGAGGCGTTATTAGCTCTCTGTGTTTCAGTAGGTTGAGAAAGTATATGAACAGATACTATAATGTAATAGAGCTAGTAGCATTCAAAAAAAAAAAGACAAGTAAGTAGTTTTATTTTAATGTGAAAGTGATAATTATGAGAGTGTGAAGCATATGACATTAATATATTATTATGATAAGTCTAAAAATGCATAGTTGACTAGGATTTTAGATTAATCTTATCAATCAATTATATTATTATACTAGGTTAGCTTGAAGCCTATGGAGCACGTGTTGGAGGTTTTTCATAAGGTTTGAAAATTAATCATTTGTATGAGAATATGAGGGTTAAAAAGAAATTTTTTAAATTTTTGTTGTGTTAATTGTCATATTTTAAAATAAAAATCATTATATTTTAATATGGTATTTTGTTGACTTTATTAAAAGATAGAGAAATAAAACAATTTGAAACAAAGAATTTTTTATCATTTTAATGTATGGTGTGAGTGTATGACCATATATAAAAAAATTCTATAAACTATAAACTATTTAATATAAGGGAAATGTGAATCATTATCGCTAAAGCCAACTAACTAACGAAACAGGGGAATTATTTATACTTAAACCGTAGAACCTCTTTTTGAGAAACATTGGATTAGGATTCGAGTTATGCCTTACGCTTAAAGAGATGTTCCTTCAATTCTTTTGAATAAAAATGTCCCTGCGGTTACAACAGTGTTAAATTCAATTAGTTTTTTTTTTTTTAAATAAATTATTTTTTACTTTTTTCTCTCTTAAGTTTTCAATATAATTGTACTGTGTTTAATTGGGAACTGTAGATCATTAATTAAAATTATAAATAAATAATTGATAATAAAGACATATAATAGAGTATGGATAGTAGAATATATTTGAATTAATTATATTTAATTAAAAATATTGTTAACACTTAATTAGTTAATACAATTCGAAATTTTAAATAATAAATAATTTAAATTCATTGTAATTTTTAATAAATTATTAGCTACATAAAATTTGTAAAGAAATACATATATTACTTAAAGTCAATTATAATTCATAACAACACTATTGTTACATCTGTTACTTAAAATCCTAATAAAATTATATTTTAACAAGTTAACATAATTTTAAATATTTAAACAGATAAATACTCAAGTTTATTAAAAAATTAAAATTGTTAGTCTCTAAATGGCTACATATATAGAGAGACATATAACCTTAAAGTCAATGATAATTCAATATTGTGTAATTTGTAGGTTATTATACAAGAGTGATATTTTCTTGTTCCTATATTTGAATGTATGCAACTATGGGTTTTTCTCGTTATTTAAACATAATGATTCGATGTTAACTACAAATAAATTTGATTATGAAATTGGTTTGTGATTGACTATAATCGCAAATTATGCTGTGGAGTGTTCACCATGCGCATGGTGAACACAGTGGTAGATCCATAATTTCTATGCTGTAGATTCATAATTTTGTTTTTCATTTGTTGTTAACGACGTTTCTCTCTTCGCAATCGCATTATTTCATCTTCGCAGTACAGATATTATGATTTATGAATCTATAGTATAGAAATTATGAATCTACAGTATAGAAATTATGAATCTACAGTATAAAAATTATGAATCTACAGTATAGATGTTATGAATCTATAGTATAAAAATTATGAATCTACAGTATAAATGTTATGAATCTACAGTATAAAAATTATGAATCTATCCCTTGTTCACCATGCTCATGATGAACACGGTTCCACAACATAACTATTGGACTATAATTTAGTAGGCCTATGCCACTCAAGAAGTTGGGCCTACTGACAGACTGGGCTCCAATGATTGCAACTCTTTACAAAGGAAACAAAATAAAGAAAAAATTAAAAGAAATATAGTAGCAGCCCATTTGTATAGTCCATATATTATTATTATTATATTATTATTGAGCAAATACTAATTTTGATTTCACGAGTATTAGTAAAATGACATTGTTGATCCACATGATTAATTCTTATTAATATTCATCAACGATTATTGTTTTAGTGTCAAAATTCATCACACCTGTTACCCCTTCGTTTAAGACATACTAAAGTATGAAATTATCAAGAGTATTTTCGTTATTTTCAAATTAAGATTGCAATTTGAGCATGAATAAAGAAATTTAAACCCTAATATCAATGTCAATTCACATGTCTTCCTCACAAATTAGACTTATTATTAAAAAAGCTTTTTGTTGTGAATAAATATATATGGACATTACTATATGTATTATAGTATATTAAAATTTATTCCCATCCTTTGTAGTATTCTAGTTATACTAGAATTATGTATATCTTGTTTATATTATTTAATTATAGATGGATGATTCTCTCTTTGTATCTATTGTCTCTTTTTTCTATTTTTACCATGTATTGTTATATCTATTCACAGAGGATACATCCTTCACAGTCACACTTTTGAAATTAATTGAGGAAAAATTATTATAGCTCATAATTTTAATTTTTTTTTATTAATTGCATATACAAGGTATTAGTGAATTACTTTGCCAGTGTTAAATTTATATATGAATCTCTAATTTTAAGAATTTTTTCAAGGGAAAATGACACTTTTTCCTCCTGAGTTATATACTTATAGCATTTTTCCCCCCTGAATTATTTAAGTGACTCTTTTCTCCCCTAAAATGTTAAATGGACATATTTACCCTTAAAATAAATATTTCATTTATTTTTCTTCCCCAACAAATTATTACTATAATTTGGTTCAAACCAAACAGATATTATAGCAACCAAACCAAAATATTCCAATTACAATTTAGAATCAAAACGCGATATTTAGAGTTTATTAAAATCGCAAATCGAAATGGCCGGTTCATGTTCCGAATTGAAAAAATAAAATACATTTATTGTTGAATTTAGACTATTTTAAAATAAAAAATAAAATAAAATTTAAAATAAAGACGGTTCAAAATCACGAACCGGATCCGAAATCGCCGGTTCACGATTCATGATCCAGTTTTTTTGGTTCATAAATTTAATAAATTGAAATCTAAATATTGGATTCTAGATCTGAATCATAACCGGAAACTTTTAATTCGATTGCTATAGTGTCCGGTTCAGTTCGAACCGAACCGTGGTCATTGCTACATATACACAATAATTTGTTGGAGAAGTAAAATAAATAAAATATTTACTTTAAGGGTAGAAATGTCAATTTAATATATCAGGGGGAAAAACCACCACTTTTAAAATAATTGAGGGGGCTAATGTGCTTACATAAATAATTGAGGGGGAAAAAGTGCTATAAGTATATAACTTAGGGGGAAAAAGTGTCATTTTCCCTTTTTTCAATTTTAATACCAATTATAAAATCACTCAATCAATTCAATTTTATTCCTTAAGTATTAACTTCTTATCTCTTTTAGTTCACTATCTGATTTTTTTTAGGAATAAGGGTCAAATAGGCCACTGAACTGTACACAATAATTCAATTAGGCCACTGAACCTAAAAAAACAACAATTAGGCCCCTAAACTGACTAATTTCTTTCAATTTGTCCAATTTACAAGTTTTCCTAATTTTTAACAGGTTACCCCTCCACCTAGGATGCATATGTGGCATTTAAAAAAAAATATTTTTAAATTATTTTTTAAATGTTTAATAAATAAAAAAATTATTTTTAAACTATTTTTTTTAAATGTTTAATAAATAAAAACTAAAATAATTTAATTTGAAATTTTTTTTTAAAAAAAAATTAACGATGGTTTTTTTTTAAAAAACTATTGAACGTTCCTGGCCACGATTAATTGAACTATTGGTATATTTGGCAGTAATTGAATTGTTTTAACGGTTTTTTTCTTCTTTCGTTCTAAAAAAAAAAAAAAAAAACAGTTGTTAGATGGAAAAAGTAAAACATATTAGCATCAACATCTTTCGAGAATAGTTAGAATACAAAATAAGTACACCATTATAGCAATAAGATGGCAAAACACAAAAAAATGTTACATTCAACATCCAAACTCCAAAATACTTTTCATAAGATACTGACCATCCTAAGTACTAATGAGCATCCAAAATTCTAGCAATACACATAAAATCTGCACTTCAATATTATAACATTCTGACATTTTCAACAAACAATTTGCACTTCAAATATGGACTTCACAGTCTGCCCCTAGCCACAACACCTGCGTTCTTCCTTCCCCGATAAATTACATGTTCTCCTGGTTGTCCGGGCTACATAATACAACGAATAAATCAATTCCCAAACATGTTTAGGTCATAACAATTATATTATAATACTAGAATGCTTAGTTGAAATATTTCATAAAAAAATGACTTACATTGAATATGACTGCTCCAGTATTAGGATTTGTGTAAATACCCAATCCACCACCAGAAGACCTAGAAGTTGATGATGTGCCTGTAATAGTAGGGGGTGGACCTTGACCTCTAGTACTTGGACAATTTGTTTTGGAATGACCTTTTTGTTTGCATATAGAACATGTCATAATCCTGCCTTGTCGTGACATCTTTCCAACAGGAGGCTCATTAGCCTCACGAGTTCTTTTCTTCTTTGGCCTACCCGTCATCGTCCTCGGTACAGGGGCTTGGATTTCTTCAGCATTAGTTTTAGGCCAACTAAGTTCTCCATTCAAAGGTTGAATTGTGTAGCTATAGATTTTTTTGTAAACTTCTTTGGAGTAGCAATCATTAATGAATTCTTCTGGATCTCTACCCTTATCAAAAATTGCACACAAAGCATGAGGGCAGGGTATACCAGTTAGATCCCAACTTCTACATGAACAACTTCTTCCTTGTAACTTAACTTTAAATTGCTGTCTCCCTTTCTTGATCTCATAACCATCATCTCCATTGAAGTCAACGTGCCACCCAATGCTCTCCATTATGTTTGCATTAAGTTTTTTCATCACTCTTGGTCCAAAGTTCCCTGGCCATTTCTCCAAAGCTTGTCTTTTGGTTGCAATTCTTGTCATCATGGCAACTCTTATATCCTCTAACAATGGGATGATTGGCTTTGACCTTGCTTTGACAATTGTTCCATTGAATGCTTCACACATATTATTGTCAATTGAATCACACTTTGATTCTGTCCTAATGAATGCCTTACACCAATATTTAGCAGGATAATTGGACAAATTATCTCTAGCTTGGATATCGTTCTTCCCCAATTGCTCAACCATGAATTTGAATTGGTCCTCAGTTGTTGAGTTAGCACACATCCAAAATAGTCTCTTTAACACCTTGCCTCTATGTTTCTTGCTCCAATTTGCATGGATATGTCTAGCGCAATTTCTATGTTCTGCATTAGGAAGCAATTGTTGAATGGCACTAACCAAACCCTACAAAACCATAAACAAATAATAATAATAAAAAAAAAACATATTACAAAGTGTAAGAAAGCAGCAGTAAAAACTTCATATTAATTAGAAAGCAGTAAATTAAAGGCATCATATTATTAAACAAAACCATTATTAATAGTTTTAGTATTAGAAGTAATAAAAAAGAAGTAGTACTAGTGTTATTAGCAATAAAGAATAATGTGTAAAGAAATAATAGAAGTACAGAAATATAAGAAATCAGATCAGTAAAGAAATTAGATAAAAAAATTCAGTAAATCATATTAATAAAAATATATCAAATAAAGTAAAAATCAAATAAGGAAGCAATAAATCACTAGCCTTTTGTTGGTCTGAAATAATTGTCCATGCATGGCTGTTGGTGATGCCCAAGTCTTTTATCAACAACTCTAAAAACCACTCCCAAGAATTAGTATTCTCTATCTCAACTACTGCCCATGCAATGGGATACATTTGGTTATCCGGATCCCTCCCAACTACAACTAAAATCTCACCCTTAAGTGTTCCTTTGAGAAAGCAACCATCTAGTCCTATAACCTGCCTACACCCAGCAAGAAAACCCCTTTTCATTGCGTCAAAGCACACATATATTCTTTGAAATGTACATGGTGCATTAGGGACTACTCTATTGGTTGTAATAGGCACACTGCTTCCAGGATTGGAATCTAAACATTCTTGTGCATAATCTCTTATTTTTTTGAATTGTTCAGAAAAGCCTTGATTAATTTTCTTCCGGATAGCTTTGTGCGCCCTACTTACCATAATCACATTAACATTAATCTTCAACTCTGACTCTATATCATCCTTCAACTTAGTGTGTTTCATGGTAGGATCTCTTATAATCTTCTCCTCATATTTTTCTTCAAGCCATTTCTGACTTACAACCCTTAAATTATATCTACAATTGCACCTATGTTCTAACTCCATTGTTTTCAGTTGGAAACATTTAAACCTCTCTTCCCAGCTACAATGTAAGAGGAAAGGACAACCAGGCAGACATTTCACTCTAACTCTCATTTTCTCATTTTTGTAGAACTGAATATCTCTCTTCTCATGCACTGCATATTTTATCATTGCACTCTTAAACTGACTTGCATCATCAAACAACATTCCTATCTCAAGCTCTGGATAATCACAAGCTGGGTTATAAGATGGGAATTTGCATCTGTAGGCTTCCCTTTCAACATCATCTTCTGAATCACAAGTTGGTGGATCTTCGGAGTCATAATAGTAGTTATCACTTCCATAATCAATACATACTTTGTTTCCCTCAACTTCATTCTGATTTGATCTTGTAGACTTAGCTTTATATATATTCTTTGCCTTTGCCTTACCCTTTCCCTTATCATTTCCATGTCTGACATCATTTTCTTCCATGTTAAGATCCTCTTTTGATGCATCCAACCCAACATCTAACCAAGAGTTATTTCCAATCTCATTATCTTGTGTAACCCATCCATTATCATCCTCATCATGTTCACTATCTATCTCATATTCAGCTTCATAATTAATTTCAAAATCATCTTCAAGTGGAACCTCAACTACATGATCCATCTCCTGACCTTGATCCACATTCTCAGCTACATGTCCTTCATAAACATTCTCAGGTACACATAATAACAATCCTGGAATCACTTCAGGTTCATCAATTCCATGATGTACGTAGATGTCACATTTCTTCCATTTTGTTGCCAAACTAATGAGGTCCAAAGTACTTTCATCATTCCACAGAACTTTGAGTTGTCTCAGAGGCTCATGGGTTGCTTTGTAGTATAAACTTTGCATATTTCCATACTGCCCATCTTTTATATATTTTGCTAAATGGGGATATGAAATAAGATCGGGGTCAATTTGTATCCTATTAACCTCACCATTGATATACTTGAACTCAGGACTTCTTACAAAATTTCCACCATGGTGGACTACTAACTCAACACTTGCACACATTTCTGCAATAACTATGGTAATATTAAAAACTATTTAGCAGTGCAGTAAAGAAGTTAATTAGAACTTTAAAAAAAAATTAAAAACAAAACACATCTTTAAGCCACCAAACAACCAAACACACTCAGTACCATTTAACAACACTGTTACACTGTACTACCAAACAATAAAGCAAACTAAGTACCATTTAACAAATAGAAACATGACACCTAGCATTCATTTAACTAAATACTCTAAAAAATTCAATAAACTTTAGTATGATGCATACCCATCAAAGTTTCAGCATGGGCCCCATTTGCAGGCCAGTTTTCAAAAAATTCCAACATCAAAACAACAAAGAAGGACCACATTTTCAGGAAAAAAAAAAAAAACTTGTCAGCATTATTGTATACATATTCAAGGAATACAATTTATAAATTTGGGAGAGAGCTGCAATTACACCCAAACAGTACCATATAAATTAAACCCCAGAATACATACAACCCAAACATATGCCGTAAAAATAAAAATGTTGAAATGAACCAATATAAAATAAACCTAATCTAAAATCATTGACCTAAAATCTATAAATTAAACCCTAGAATACATAATTAAAATCATTGTATACATATTACAGGAATACAATTTATAAATTATACAAAACCCTTACATAAACCCAATCCCCAGAATACATACAACCCAAACCCTAACATAAAACTAACAAACACGAATACCTATATGTACTTTAAGTATCAAGCTAAACCATACCTTTTGGAAGTTATTGCGGTTGAAAACTTAGCAGTGATGTGTGGTGAGTTCCGATTGTGAACGGAGAATGAGTGGTGAGTTCCGAATGGTGGTTTGCGGTGGAGGTGCGATGATTGATGAAGCCGATTGTTTACTGTGATTAGTCTCTTTAATAGGAAATTAAATTGTTTTAGTTTTTATTTATTAAATATTTAAAAAAATTAAAATAATTTAATTAAAAAAAATGCCACATATGCATCCTAGGTGGAAGGGTAACCTGTTAAAAACTGTGAAAACTGGTAAATTGGATAAATTGAAAAAAATTAGTTAGTTTAGGGACCCAATTGTTGTTTTTTTAGGTTCAGTGGCCTAATTGTATTATTGTGTGCAGTTCAGTGGCCTATTTGACCCTTATTCCTTTTTTTTTATATTATTGACTCTATTAAAATATAGTATCTGATTTTCTATTTTTAAAAACATTTAAAACATAATCAAATTAACTATATATTCCATATCAAAACAAACCAATGCAACTAACACAACCATTTGAAATTAATACTCCGAGAACTAAAATTTGAATTTGAATAACTTTAAAGTAAAAAAACTCATTTCTAAATTTAACTCTACTTTTCGTTCCAACAATTTCAAGAAATCTTGGCGAATATATGAACTGTAAACGAATTTGTATTATACATATAATATATGTAGTAACTAACCGAAGAAAAACTCCTTTACAATCCCATCAAGAAAGAATACAAAAGTATGAAATTCTCCAGGTGTAGGAGAAAATCAAATACATAATAATAAAGAATTTGGTAGCTTAGTAAAATGTCTAAAAAAGAATCTCTGATCTTCTACTCTGTTAATTAATGGACTAAATATGTAACCGCCAGCGCAACCAGCAGAAGAACGTAAGCAATTCCTTGATCAATGGCGACGCCTGCAACAACCAAATCAACATCACATCATTAGCTTCATTTACCTGAATTAATTAATGTGAATTTTTCGACCCAAACGATGAAACAGCAGATTTGCCGGCAGGGTTTAAGGTTTACAACTTACCATCATTGGAAGGGGCGGCGGCCGGAGCAGGAGAAGGAGCCGTGATTTGACCCGACCCGAGTTGAAGCAGAGCCATCAACATGAATCCAAGAATTGGGAGTGCAGCCATCCTCATGGAATTCATTCTCGGTAGTATAATGATCGGAAACGGAAAACGGGTTCGGAGAAAATTCAAATTAAACTTTGAATGCAGAGAGAAAATGAATGGAGCTGATCTGAGGAAGAAAAGATGGTTCAAGCATATATATATATATATACACACATACATGTATGGGCGTGTGCGTAGTTAGGTATATTCGGTGAAGTTTCTGGGAAAGTGTTGAGTGGGGTGAACGCCACGCGTCGGAGATGAGACATCAAACATGAGTTATAAGAATCTGTATGGAAGGGAGTAGGGACGAACTTCCATTTTTGACCGTCAGAGCCGCCGTGACGCGAAAGGAAAGATGGCTCCGTTGACTATAATTTTTTTTTTTTGATGTAAACCGCACAGTGGTCTGGATATATATATTTTTTTTCCTTAACAGTCTAGGTTCACCCAATTCGCATAAGCTGGCCCAAAGAGAATCATCACTTATAGAAATCGAATCGAATCGAATTTGGGTTATCCCAAAATTCTCTTATACAAAAAGAATTTATTTGCCACTTGAATTATCTTGTTGGGTTCGACTCCATGGACCAAGTGACTTGTAGTCCACTGGTATTGAATTGCTCCCCTAAGTGGGAGGTGTAAGGTTTGAACCTCAATTGAGGTAATAGTGTGTATATGTAGGGTATCCCCCTTCCTTATAATAAAAAAAAAATGTTATTATAATATTTTGTCATATTTATTAAACAAAAGCATAATCATCTATATTTAATACTCCGTAACAGTTTTTTGAGGATAATAAACTAAATTAATAAAATATATATATATATTTTTAATAAAATTGTATGTAACAAAGTTTGTCTGATAGGAAAACGGACGTTGGGAGTAGGTCCAGCGCGTGGGCAGTGGGCGCTGTTGAAGAATTTAAATGATTTGTATTCAACATAAAATTTCTTATTCTTACCTTCTTTTTTGAGATTTCTTACTCTTACCTTCTAGAACTTCATTTCCCAAATTTCCACTCTTTCCATCAAAGACTTAAACACCTTAGAAATTTCAAGGACTCCCATCTTGATTTTCAAATTTAGAGGTGACAAATGGCAAACTAAATCATATTCATCTAGAAAATAGTAACTGTATTAAAAATTAATTTATATAATATATAATAAACTCGTAACAATAATGGAGGTATGAGGTATGAGATATGAGGTTTTAATTCAAAGTTAATTGAGCCCAAGATTAATTAGGTCTAAATAATTATTGAAACGTATATGTAAGATTTTGAGAATTGAGACTTATAAAAATGGAAGAGTTATATGTGTTAATTGGACTAAATATTAAAGTAAAGGGGGTGATAGTGCAAGGATTGAAACGATGGTATAAAGTAAAGAATAGAAGAAAATTTTGTGATTAGAGTGCGACATAAAGTATATGGTTTCAAGGTACTTTTCGTCACCCCCCCCCCCCCCCCGGGACGAAGGAGATGCCATCTTGCACCTTCACACCTGGGGCACAAGTGCGATTGGAGAGGGGAGCAACCGGTGAGTTTTCATGCCCAAGGTGCATTGTGGGGGTAGGGGGTGGTTTGGTGGTAGTTTAACAATTTGGCGAGACAAGTGTGTGGTCTGGAATTTCTAGACATTCTCATTCACTCATTATATTCTCTGTTATTTCTGACCCTAAAAATAATATAAATAGTAGAGGGTTGAGTTTTCTTTATATCATCATTATCACTTAACGAAGACTTAACTTTCTTAGTCTATTGCCTTATTTCTTTTTTGAGTTACTTGTATAATTTGTATAGTATTTGTAATAGCCCTCATGGATTTGGATTTTGAGACGTGTTTTCAATATTATTTATTATGGACAAAAATGGTACCTATAGCCTAATGTCCAATTTATTGAATAAATGGACTTAGCATGGCTCATATTGTTATAGGGGCCCAGCTGCCCAGGTAAGGTGTGTATTCCAAAATTTCATATCCTTCATGATATTATGTATATGGATTTATAATTAATATGCTAATAAATGATAAGTTATAAGTCAATTATCATATAATATTGATGATACATTAGTTATCATTTCAAATGGATGATTGCAAGATTGAATTTTTGTGATGCTATCTAATAACTTACAAATAAAATAACACAGAAAACTATAATACTCAATAAAATAATAATAATAATAAAATATATTCGTAATAGACAGGACCACAATCATTACGGCCAACTGGGTTGGGCTGACCATGCATATTATAGGTCATGGGCCGGGTCGAGGTTGGCCTGATTTTTTTTTTTTTTTTTTTAATAAATAAAATCACAACGTGTATTACAAATAAAATTTTGGAGCAAATACCAATTTTAGTCCCACGAGTATTAGCAGAATGACGGTTTTAGTCCACATGTTTAATTCCTACCAATTTTCATCCACGACTATTGTTTTTGTACCAATTTTAATCCACGACTATTATTTTAGTACCAAAATTCATCACATCGGTCACCCATCTATTTAAAACATCCCGAAATCTAAAAATTTTAAGGGCATTTTCGTCCTTTTTAACTTAATATTCCAATTTGAGCATAAATAAATGAATTTAAGCCCAAAGATTGATCTCAATTCGCAATTCTCCTCCTCATTCTACATTAATTTGAGGAGGAAAACTGCGAATTGGGATAAATCTTAGGGCTTAAATCCCTTTATTCATGCTCAAATATGAATCTTAATTTGAAAAGCACGAAACTACCCTTAATAATTTCATATTCCGGCATGTCTTAAACGAAGGGGTGACCGGCGTGATGAATTTTGGCACTAAAACAATAGTTGTGGATGAAAATTGGTACTAAAACAATAGTCGTGGATGAAAATTGGTAGGAATTAAACATGTGGACCAAAACTGTCATTTTGCTAATACTCGTGGGACCAAAATTGGTATTTATAAAAACACTTCTTCCACCAATCTATTCAAATGGTTTGACAATCCGGTTCATCGCACTCCTCTAGTATATTATGATGCTCTTCGAGTATAATTTAATTGGCCAATCAACACAAAAGAAGTTAAAGAAATTTTGTTTTATTAGTAACTAGTATGATACCCATGCGATACATGGGATGAATATTGTTTATCTTATTGTGTAATTGTGTGAAAATTTAAGAGATGATGTAATATATAAAAAGTTGGAACGGAAATATAAAATGGAAAATAGAAACAATAAAGAAATTACTTTAACATACAATATAGAAAAATAAGAGTGACAAAATTATAAATTATTGAAAATTTCGTGGTATATACCATGTTGGTTGTTGATGTATAGATCTATTATAATTTTCTAAGTACTTTTTAGTTGAATGTACGTAGACATAGCAGCCTGGTTATCCCGGAACATATTGTTTATGGTTGTGCATGTTGGTGTTGATGTAATTTTTCTAAATCTTATTACAGTTTCCTAACATTTCAGGCGACTATTGGGTTAATACAAAAGAGAAAACATAGGCGAACCACCATTTTCACCAAAAGATTAGTGGTTTTTAGTGCTAACAGTTTAATAAAAAGACATAGATCATTGACTACATGATAACTACAAAATATTTTCTACTATATTTATATTTTTGAAATGAGAATGAAATACCTTTGTTTTGATGATAATATTTCCTCTTTGACCGAATGGTGCATGAAGATGTAATCTTTCTCATGGTCTGTAATCGCAATGCTTACCCTTTATGTTTTATGATGAATGTTCTTAGTGTCTTCTGCCACCCTTTTGTTTGTAACTTCAATCTTAAGTTAAGGCTCATTAAGAAAGGAGTCATTAATGGCTAACCATAATTATTTCCATAAACATAAACATTTTATGAGAAAACAAATATGCCTAGATTTTGATTGGCTTAAAAATAAATGTTACACTAAAAATAGATAGAAACCAATTAAATCATTCTTCCAAAGGTTGCACCACAACCCTACACCCCAGCCCGACAGAGCATTTGGGAGGATGAACATGAACCATAAAGGCTAGACCGATGCTCACTGCGCACAAGGAGTCCCCCTCACTTTGAGAGTTTACTCTTACACTGCTGCTAGTGAGACTCGATCCCTGATCATTCTTTCAAAGTTTCACCTCTATGACCAGTTAAGCTACCCATGCGGGCGAAACCAATTAAATCATCATGAATATTGTGTGTTTTTTAGCATTGTAATTATCAATGGTAAATGATTAATGGAAATAAAATATGAAAAGTATTAATATTCTATATACTAAAATTATGTTGAATAATTCTATATATATATATATATATATATATATATATATATATATATAAAATATGCAAGCTACTGTAATTTTTGTTCGATAAATGAATTAAGTTTAACGAACTAAATTTGAAAATATTGCAAGCTACTGTACCTAATAATTATTATATATTTTGTTTAATTTTGCAATGAAATTAGAGATATATATAGACTAAAAGATAATCTATATATATCTATACTAAAAGTGACGAATACACCTTAGAAACATGAAACACACACTCCAAAGTTTGAGAATTGTAGGTGTTATTGTTGAATGTTGACTCGTACATTCGGATTAGGCGAACTTGTATCGCACAATTCGTGGAGGTAGCAGTGATTTGGTTAAGTAGATTGAAGGTGGGAGCCATATTGAAAAGTTGAAAAGTTTAGCGTATGAAAATTGAAAAGTATAGGAAGAGGATTGCAAATGAATGAGAAGCATGACCAATGAGGTATTTATAACTATGAATTTGTGCAAATTAATTATAAATGAATAATTTGCGTTCCAAATTATGTAATCAAGGGTGCAAATTAAGGATGATTTAATTTAATTATGAAATACTAAATACTAATACTAATAGCTATTGCATGATTTTCGTGCATAGTAACAAATGAATAATAATTCCTGCATACTAAATACCATGAATTACACGTGCATACTAATTATAGTAATAATAATTCGTTAAGGCTAATAGTATGCATGATTACGCGTTTCTCAGTTTCTGTATGTGAATAATTCGTTTTGTAAGGCTAATTCGTTATAGTAGTATTATATTATTATTATTATTATTATTATTATTATTATTATTATTATTATTATTATTATTATTATATAAATAAATAAATATCATGCCCTTTAATAGACTATTTTTATATATGGTAATTAATTTCATAATTACAAATACAAATTACTAAATGTAGGGAGACTTTGCGACATTTCAATCTGCCAAATAATTTTAAAATAATTTATCATATCATTTCAAACCTTTTAATAAGTTATTTTTAAATTAATATATATAATTAAATTATTCTACCCAATTATATATATCATTCATAAATCTGATCCAGATAACTATATATGATATACGATATATATATATATATATATATATATATATATATATAATATTATCATATTATACCTATATGTAATTCTGAAATTGACAGTTACATACGTTCATATGAAAATAATTATTATATAAATAAATATTCTACCTTTTAATAGACTATTTTTGTATATAGTAATTAATTTCATATTTACAAATAAAAATACAATATAAAAAAGTAATGTAAATCTTTAATGTAAAAAAATACACAGAATTGAATCATTGCATGCCCTTTTCCCAATTGAAACAAATTTCTCGAGATATGTTGTTGTCGCAAAGAACGCACTTCAGTCCGACTTCATTGCAATGTTGCCTAGGATCCACCCCACGAAGTCGCCACATTCCCATTGCACGCGTTTATAGATAGGAATCAGGCGCTCCCAGACCTTCCTAGTCTTCCAGCATTTCCTTATTACAATATGATCAGCATCTTCATCAACCTCGGGGCAGAAGACACATGTGCCATCAACAGGGAGAACTCTCTCTTCACATTGCACGGGATGCGTTAATGGTAGAAGGGCGGTGTATTCTGCCCTTCAATGGGCTTGGGATATAATAATAATAATAATAATAATAATAATAATAATAATAATAATAATAATAATAATAATAATTTTTATAGAAATATACACAATGTACGTAAATAAACAACTATATATATATATATATATATATATATATATATATATATATATATATATACACACACACACACACACACACACACACATACACACACACATTATTTTTCGTATGAATAAAACAAATATATATATATTTTGTAAACAAATATATACAGTTTATATATAGTTGTACACTTATTTCTTGAATCTAAATAAAATCAATAATAAATTTTTTTAAGCAAAACATGCATATTAACCGTATAATTCATAAATACTTTTTTTTTTTTTAAGTATAAAAATGTTTCTAAGTAATCAATTGAGTCATTTCATATGCCAAAACATTCAATCAAATAATTATCAACCAACATATTTATCACTTTGGAAAATATTTTGGGTAAAGTAAAAAGAAAACAACCACTTACCGTGAAATCTTATTTTCTCAAATTTCTCTAAATCTCAATTGTTCAAATCCTCCTCTTCTATCAACCATCATCATCATCAACAATAAAACAACACAAGATACACATAAGCACCAGTAAAATGTTAAGGTCCCTACTTGTATTCTACCCATACTAAATAAAATAAAATAAAGGAATAACACTTACAAAACACTTGTTGAAATGAGAGTTCCAACCTCGAAGAAGAAGACGAAAATATATAATTTTATATTGTATAAAAGTTCATGGCAATGGAGGAAAGAGGAGGAAGACAAATTTTTTTAATTCTCATCTACATAATTATATAGGTAGTAAACTAATCTTTATGAAATAATTTAATAGTCATTAATAGGGCATAGGAAGAGATTGGTAACTTCCAATCATAATAAATTTTGATTCCAAAATAATAAAGGAATATATATTACATATATATTATTCTTCCCATGTTACACTCATTTATTTATATTATATATATACACATGCTAATTATAGAGATTATTATTATTATTATTATTATTATTATTATTATTAGTTTGGTTTTACAAAAATGCCACTAAATTTTTGGGGAAAAATTGTTGTGCCAATCATTTTGCTTTAATATATATAGAGATATAGAGATAGAGATATACATATAGAGATAGAGATTGCAACCTTTTAGAATAAGACTGATGAAAGATTATCATATTTGGAGTTACTTGTGTTATATAACGACTTAAATAGCACGAAACAATGATTTGGCCCAAGATTATTTAATACCCAATGGAATAATAGTCTTTCAATAGAACAATACGGAGTAATTTTATTCAAATAACTTGTGATTTAATAACATCACAATTAATAGATAGATTGTACTAAAATTATTAAAATAAGAGTCACCAATTACAACACAGTTAGTGAATAATAAAATAATCAATAGCTTTGTTATTAAACCGTCCAGATGTTGTTTTAAAAAGTGTAAAATAAGTCTGTATAGATTAGCTTATTCGTCGAATTTCTGCACCGATAACGTAAGAATGTTTAAAGTGGGTAAATTTTTTGTGTGTATTGGCATTTAACCGTCTATGACTTTATGTTGGACAGATTTCTTTTGCGTACTGCATTTAACTCTCTATGCTGAACCATTAATTGAATCACCGTGATTTACATCAAAAGCGTCAAATAAAATATGCAAACAAATTGGATTTGAGTACTAATATTAGTTATTAATTAGTAGTGATATGATTATATGATTTGGTTGCCGCCATTGATATCCCGTTGCTACTTGCGGCAAAAATTCTTCCAAAAGCGCTATCATGCTGCATCGATCTTTTCTATTTATTTATTTATTCCTTTATTTTTTGTGGGTATTGACCAATTCAAGCAATGCACATCATTTTCTACGTAATTCTCATCATAATCAAATAATTTTTGCTTTAAATATTTTATATGAAAAACAAAAAAATTGGATCAATGATATCACCCCAAGCCAATTAAATCCCATCACAAAAATTATTATAATAATATCTATGAGAAAATGAAGATAATTTAAAAAAGGATCAAATCATCCGATTGTATGATGGTGATCAAACGACCCACTTTTTAATTCCCAACAATTCAGTGGCTAAAGTTTGATGCTACAATGTGGTAGAAGTTGGCCATTTAAGAGGGGCATCTCATCCAATAATGTATAGTGCATGCTAGAATATGAACAAAAATAAAAGAAAGCCTATCATATCGTACCAATACTTTATACCATAAAAAAATCTAAAAATTAATATCGCAAGATTCAAAGAAATTTAGCTTCAACCTATCCTTGACTCCTTGTACATTTGAACTTTATATACAAGATTAATACACTATATATTATAATGGTAGAGAATTTTTATGTCAAAATTAGGTACTTCATGTTATATATAATAACAAGTGGTTCTTACCAGATTTTTTTTTTTTTTTTTTTTTTTTTGGAGATAATACGATGTCTATTGGAATTAATATTATTCTTGATATTTTAAGAATAATAATATTTTTAAATATAGTCCTTTCGTTATTAATTTTAATCAAAGTACTTTAGAATTTTTTTATTTTTTTTTATTTTTTGTGATCAATTATCAAACTTTTTAAAGTTAAATATAAATAGAAATCAATTCTTTAAAAAAAAAAGAGTTTTATTGCAAATCGACGAAAAAAAAATAATAATTTAGAGAGGATATAGACTTGATCTTCAAAGGATTCAGAACAACCCTCAAAACAAAGCCACCTAACTATTACAAAGAAATCAACTAATTATTAAGTTTTGAAAACAATAACATAAATTAGTTTCACTTTTAGCCTTCTAACACATAATTGGTATATGCTTTTTAATGATGAATGGAGAACAAACCTCAAAACAAAGACACCTAACTATTAAAATGAAATCAACTTTTTGGAGTACTATTGACCCTGAAAATCAACTAACTATTAAGTTTTTCAAAACAATTACAGATATTAGTTTCACTTTTAATCTTCTAACACATGATTGACATATGCTTTTTAATGAAGAACTTAATCTGTACTATAATTATAAAATAAAATTTACAAAATTAATAATTACAAATATCGTTATAATCAAAGATCAAAACTCATATCCACTTTTTTTTTTTTTTTTTTTTTTTTTTTTTTTTTTTTTTAAATCAAACAACGTTGTAGGAAATTTGGACAATTAAAGTAATTGAAATAAAAAAGATTAATAATTATTATTATTATTAGATATACATATAAAGATACAGATTAAGTAGATTCAACAGACTTGGGAGAAAGGGCGGAAAGGTTGTGGCCCTTTGCCGGCGGCATGGAGTTTGATCTCTTGAACCATGCAGCAGACCCAGAAGAATCCGACCGATGATACCGGCACCGGAATGACCCTTTATGGGTCGTCGGCGAGCAGAGGCACTGTCCCTTCGGAGATTTCGCCGGAATAGTGTTGGATTCTCCGGTGGCACCCTTGGGAGAAGTGGTAGAGATGCTAATATTTGTGTTTGGAGAGGCCATATTTGGTTTCTTTTCAAACTGATTCAAGCCATAAGGGTATGTGCATTTATAGGAGAATAATATTCCTTTAACACTATTCGTAAAATAGAAAAATACTAAATAATAAATAATGGGACATATGTGACATAATTACGGTTGAAATATAGTGAGATTATAATATCTTATTTAGAAATTTAGTTTTTTAATTAATACACTTCCTATTTAGTAGTAATCGTTCAATGTAATACCAACTTTAATTAGGATGAGACTCGAATTTGAAACCCTCCCCCAAGGGCCTCATGCTTCGGCCCCACAGAGTATTTGGGACTGGGAGGATGAACACAGACACTAGACATTTGCTTACTGACCACAATGAGTCCCCTCACTTTGAGAGGTTGCTCCCATATATACTGTCGTTGGCGAGACTCGATCTCAGGTCATTGTTCTCAAATTCTATCACTGTGATGAACTGAGTTATCTATACAGGCAATAATTCTTATTAATCAGAAGCATTACTCGATGTGTGAATTATGTAGGTATCAATATGTTGAAAATGGAATTACCTAAAAGTGACTTTATTTCCAACAAGTTGAACCACAAAGCAATTAAGCAACCAAGTGGTCCTTAGATTCATTATTTATTTAAAAAATGTTTCTTTCATCTTTTATTGCCATTCGATATTTAGAATGCTGTGGTCTCTATGACTCCCTGGGCTTATGCTCAGCTGTCAGCTCTATCTCAACTTGTTAGGAAAATGCCATTTTCAATGAATTTTATTATAAAATGTTTTGTGTTAAACAAGCTTTGTAATATGTTGATATATCCCTGGAAAGATTGTAGAGAAGGAGAAGTGTTTATAATGTTAGATTTAACTGACTAGTTGGTTGAGATTAATTTTTTATTGAGAAAATATTTAATTAATCATCGGTTTATACAAATATACAACAATATTTGTTTGTTAATGTATAATATATATATGTATCAAATATATTTTTAAAAAATTTTAATTTGACTAAAAACATTTTAAATTGTGAACTTATTTTATTTTCATATTATATATTGACATATTCATTTGTTAATTGTAGAGAGTATATTATAAGATTACAATATATATAATAGATTAATTAATTTTGGTTGACTTGTTAGCCCAAGTATTCAATCTCTATGGATATGATGCATTCCGAACGGTTACGTTCCTCAACTGACGCCGTTATTATAAACCTTATCCAAAATGCGAGCAGTGTTATTCCCGTTTCCCAAGAAAAACATTAGTATTCAATTCAACTACATATCAGATTCATTTACTTTGTTCCCATAAAGGCTGAATTTTAAAATTGACATAGAATGCTAAATATAAAGATTAGAGTTTTATTTATTGAGTGCAAAGAATCTTTCTCATTTTAATTTTTTGAAGAATTGCTCTTATACTACCGTTGGTAAGATTTCATCTCGAATTATTATTTTTAAATTTTACCTATGTAACTAACTGAGCTGCCCACATATCAAATTCATTTAGAAATTATAATTGGAGTTTTTTTTTTTTAAAATAAAGAAAGAAAAATCTCCTAAAGGAATATAATACTTTTTCATCAGCTAATTAAATCTTGTCTAGGCTATCAAGTAAAGACAAAAGAATCTTCTACTTCCTGAAATTTTGTAATCATTATATGAACAAAGAAAGAATGCATAAACTCCACGTGAAAGCGATTCAATCACTGAGAAAAAGGGCTTTGAATTAGGAGAGTTCTCCAAAAAACACAAGCAAACTATCGAGATTTACCTTTATCCAAAAGAAAAAAAATGAATTTGTAATATATTAAAAATAAATATGTATTAAAATATAATAAATTTGTACAAATGAAATTATAATTTGTTTATTAAAGTTCTTAACTAAATAAAGAAGTTTACTCAATGTACATCTTTAGATAATAACTGTAAATTTCTCTTATAATTTTTTTAAAAAAAAAAAAAGAAAGAAAGAGTTAGCTAGCTACGTAGCCAGCTGTCTAGACACTTGACATATGAGAGGAAAACGTAATGTAGATGATATATGATTGCTTTTAATTTTGTTATTATCTGGCCGGCCGGCATCGTAATTCCTCAATGCCAAACACAGTATACAATAATTGAGTGTATGTCCTTTAATAAACGCGCAAAAGAGTGAAAATTAAGAATACATTGTGTATATAGATTTCTCCAAAAACATTGAATGAAGCCATAAACCAAAACCATTCCTCGGCCAAACAACTTCTATTGTCCGAAATCCACAAATAAAGACAAATTGATGTTTTCAAAAAAAAAAAAAAAAAAACAAATTGATCATTACATATACACATGTTACGTTAAACTTCTTTATTTAATTACATATAGTGTGGGACCTGGAAAAATCATTTCAGTGCCAAGTCAACATTTGCATTCTGGTGTAGGGTAATGTTTTTTTTTTTCTTCTTGTGTGTGTGAGAGATGTAGTTGTCCATTTCGTAATCCTAATTAGTAAAAAACTAAAATAAAATAAATCAACTTAAATTGCGCATAACTAACTAATTCAAATAAAGAAAGTCAATACACATGTCAGGAAAAAGTTAAACTTAGAACATTGTAGTTACCAAATTAACTATCCAATCAACTTGGTTAGAAGTTGCCGCAAAATAAGATTTTTCTTATTTTAGTGGATTCATGCTGAAAGGCCTTCGTTTTGGTTCAGGGTTGTTTTGAAATGGCCAAAAATGGGTGCAACAAGAGTGGTAGGAACTAAGGAGACGTACTTAGCCACTTAGGGATAATTCTAACTCTCTCAAACCATATATATGTACAGAAGATATATTTATACGTTGTATATAAAATTAAGTTAGACAAATATAGTTTAAGAGAATGTGTGAAATTTGTTTAATATAATAGTCAGCAGTCAAAGTATCCAAAACTAAAACAATGGACCCTAAAAGCAAAACTAAGTCCACCATGATATATATGTATAAATTCCATAAAGTTTACGTAGTTTTTGACTTTCTTATAAAAATTTATGTCTTCATTCCACCCGCAACTCTAGAGACGATGAGAGGTCAGGTCAGACTTTACTAAAATATATAATAATAATAATAATAATAATAATAATAAATATTTAACACCATTAAATTTTTGCCAATTTTCATGTCTTTTAAATGCTTGGTTGATTTATGATATCCTCCGCTGCTTTCCATAATCCTTGAATTTTCATGACTTGACAATTTCAATGTATGTCTTTCAAGAGTACTGATTAACAGTGGCGGAGCCACCTGTGCAGGGGCCTTGGCCCCCCCCCCCCCCCCCAAAACAAATTGTGTTTACTATTGCTTCCAATGGCTTGGCCCCTCTCCACAATTTTTTTTATTAATATTATAATAATTATTTTGTGCCCCTCATCAATATATATAATTTCTACCCTCAAAGAAAATTTTTATACTAGATTTTAATAAATTATTGTGTTGATCATAACAAAAAGTATATTTTTAATATATTAAATATATATTATTTGTGTATTGAATGTATATTACACAATAATATATTTTTCTTAAATACAATGTACATTATTAATATACTAAAAATACATTATTTTTGTACTAAATGTTATTTTATAACATACAAAATATGATCCACACAATAATGATTGCTAAGTTTTATACTCAAACCATCCAAATCCCAAACCTGTAAACCAGAAATGCAATACACAGACATGCAGTCATATTTTCTTCAATTTTCAACCTGCAAATTTGTAAGTAATTTTTTTATTTCTATTTTATTCTTGAAATCTTTGAATTTTTGTTATGAATTCTTCTTTATTGGAGATGGATTCATTCATTCATCCGTCCTCACAACAACAAAAAGTTTAGATATTGTAGTAGTTAAATGATAGCTAAATGCCTAAGTCCTTTCTTTCGTTTCCTCAGTTGACGACGGCAATCGCAGTAATCGACCCCCCGCACCAACAAATCTTGGCTCCGCCCCTGCTGATTAATTTGGTCTTTTAATTTTTGAATTAATAAAGTTAAAGATAAATACTAATTTTGCTAATTTTAACACAGATATCGTATGAGTATGTGTAATTTTGTATTGGTGTATTTTTAATTAAAATTAACTTAAATATACTTTGTGTGAAATTGTTTTAGGTGAGACACATTCAATAATTTTTAACTAAAATATACTATTTTTTTATATAACATTTTTTACATGATTACAATATTATACAGGATTTATTCAACTAATACTAATTTTATTAATATTCACCACTGGAAATTCTGAAATTTCCGACCAGCTGAAAATGATCTTAAATTAAGTTGATACCAAAAAGTCCAAAAAGTGGTCGGAAATAGCAACAAAGGTTTTTCCGGATACCAAAAGTGGTCGGAACAAGACTTTCAACTTGATTTATGATCACTTTCAGGTGGTCGGAAATTTCAGAATTTCGAGTAGTGATTTAAATTTTATTAACAAAATTATTTACTATTATTAAAAGAAAAGATAAGTTTATTATCTTCCTTACACTACTAATACTAATTTTATTAATATTTAAATTTTATTAACAAAATTATTTACTATTATTAAAAGAAAAGATAAGTTTATTATCTTCCTTACACTACTAAAAAGAAAAAATGATAAGGGAGAGAGATTGAAAGAGACGTGTATTTGTAGATAAGTGAATATATAGGGAGATAGAATGACATATGTTGCAGACTTTCAGAGATAATAAAACTGAAGAGAGAAGCGTGAAACCTAGATTGAACAGGAGGCTTATCTCTTTTTTTTTTTTTTTTTTTTTTTTTTTTTTTTTTTTTTTTATAATTTCATTTTATCTTTTATTTTAAGTGGGGTAATTGATTTGATTCTAAATTGTATGCCAAATAGATAGAATATTTTTACAATTGTACACTCATTTTTCAAGTCTTACATATATACATATATAAATTATATTAATTCCGATAGATGTTGATTTCGGTCCCCTATGAAATAAATAGTTTATTATTGCTTTAACTTTGATACTCCAACTAATAGGGTAAATTAATTAACTTAATGTCAACCTATATAACATAAATAAATAATAGTATGAAAAGAATAATGAGACAAGACATTTCACATGAAAATTTAAAAATTAAAGGGAAAAATCACAAATCTTTTTTACTAAGCTAGGTCGAAATCTAATATTATTGTTGAATAGTTCATGTTTCGACCTACTCTACTTAATACTATTGAGATATAACGTAAATGTGAAATGGGGTAATCAGGTTTGGAAGCTAAGTAAGGGTCTGACCCTATGACGTCGGGAAGTTTCGGTTAGCATGGTATAAGTTGGGAGAAGAAACCCCCTCACATACACTAAGTAAAATACCTTGTTTATACTAAGTGGTAAGGGGCATAATGATAGTAAAGTATTGATGTAGTTGACGTGACATATATTGATTTGACACTTAGGTCAGTCATAATGACATGTGTAAACTATTAAATTTTTTTTAAAGTAAAAATGACATTTTAAGTGATTATTTGGTAGTACAAATATATGTAGAATCCATGTCACCTCCAATTTGGGCCAGTCAAAGTGGATTTAGGTTCTTCGAAGTGAGACGAAGAAATTGATATATTGTATAGTCAAAACGAATAATGCGTGAATAAGAAATTAATTCTCAAAATAGACCAATTTGAATTGAAAAATAGAGCTAGGGAGGCTCGGAAGAAGCCTTTTGTCGCACATTAGAATTGGAAGTAGTTTGAATTGTATAGCATAAATGCTCTCTCTCACGCGCAGGGGTGGGGTGTAAATCAAATCTCATCCAGGCCGGCTATGTTACCTTGCAGTTTGGATGTACCTAAATTTGACAATTTTTATCAGTTGCCATTCATACTTTCCAAGTACCTTGGTGTTGGGCTGATTGTTGGTTGCTACTTTCAGAAAACTTCAAAACTCTTGATTTTCTCTGCTTCTCTGATTTCTTGAATTTTTTTGACAACACTTATAAAAATCGAAGTGCTCACCTATTGTTCAAGTTCGCTAATAGCATTATTTTTTAGTGCTCAAAAATAATGTTGTAATCCATTTTTCATGGGTGACTGACGCTATAACGCTCATAGCACTCTTGGGAGGTAGCGAATTAATTTGAAGGAAAGAGTGTGTTACAAACGACTTGAATTTTCTTGTTTTTGATCTTTTTTCGTTGGGTTTGTATTCTAAAAATCCGAATCCTTTATTATATTTATTTTTATAAATAAATTTAATTTATTCACTTACTCATCCCTACATGAATTGTTGATGTGACGACTGGTGAGGTGATGGTGGACTTAAACTATCTAGCAATGATGGTCGGGAAGTTCACTGATATAGAGGCCGGTAATCGATCTATTGATACAGAGGTCGGTAAGTCTATTGACATGGAGGTTAGTAAGTATAATGACATAGAGGTTGATAAGTCTACTGACATAGAGGTCGGTAAGTCTACTAACATGAAAGCGCATAGGTATAATGGCGTGGAGGTCTATAGATCTACATGTAGAGGTAGGTAAGTAGACATGTAGATTCTTGGATCAGGAAATCTACTCAGATCACATCTAGAAAGACCTTTAATCTAGATCGAGAAGTATACTTCGTAAGACGACAATTATTAAGTAAAGCTGCCTTATAACCCTTTCACCCATCAAACCTCACTTATATATTTTTATTATAAAATTTATATTAATTAGCTAAAAAAGAAAGAAATAAAAACAAGAAAAATAAGGTTATATTAGGCATAAAAGTAATAATCAATCAACCCGTAAAAAGTATAGAGGATAAAATGAAACTAGTCTTTTAATTATAAATTGGAAATGCAAAAGAATAGAGAGTTGAAGCACATGCATAGTGTGTAATTGAAGTATTCAAGAATGCATGGCAAGAGATGGATGGTGAAGCTTCTTTAATTTGTTTCATAGAACGCATCGAAAAAAACAAGACTCGTCCTTGTGTGCGACAACAAGCGTGACACGCCCCACTCATTTTTCATCTCTTGTTTTATTGGATTATTAATTAATAATAATAATCATATTATAAATGTTGCCTAGGAATTAGCAAACGAGGTCCATCAAAAACAGAGATTTTTACAACATTTGTTGCTTTGCTTCAATACTTATATGGCCTCACATGCATCTTCACAATCCCCTTTCTGTTAAAGCTTAAAAATACATGCGTGTTTGTTGGTTTCCTCTGTTAAACACCAAAAACAATATTCCAAATTAAACAAACAAAATCTTTTTATCATCGTAATTGTAACTCTCTTGTGCATAGGCGTGGCATTGACAAATGTGCCTTAGCTTGTCTCAATTCAACTTTAAAAGAGTCCAAGGAAGAACTTACATTATGGATTTTTTTTACAACTTCAATGTTACAATTATTACAATACTTTTCTTTAAATTTTTGTCATTTAAAATTTCAAGTCTTAATGCACAATTTTTATTTTATTTTATTTTAAATGATACCTTTAGTCTATAAATTATTTTGAAAGTGATTAATTTAGTCTGATCAGGAATGAGACTTAACTCAAATTTAAAACTTTTCTTACAAAATATAACAGTGATTTTATCAAACCACAAAGTATTTGACAATTTTATTTAGTACTTCGGTAACCAATCATCATAGTCAAGCTAGACATTTGGGAAATTTTGTCATTTCAACCCTCCAACAATTATCATATCCTTCTCCCAAAAGTTGAATCTCCAACTCTAATAGCTCGTTTGGTTCGCTGGAAAATATTTGAAAGGAAATGGAATTGAAATTCCATGGAAAATGAATTCTAGGAAAATTGATTCAATTGTTTGGTTGGTGGAAATGAAATTACTGGGAATATGGATTCCATTGTTTGGTTGGGTTTAGAAAGATAAGGAATAATGAATATAAAGACCAATATGCCCTTAAAAAGATGAATGAATAAATAGGTGTCTATGTAATTAAGAAATTTTCATAAGGGTAAAATGGTCCACTCATGTTATTTTCCTTCCCAATCCTTGTGGAAAACAAAATCTCACCCCTTTGCAAAGAATTCATTTTCCTCCACTTTGAGGAATCGATTTTCCAATGGAAAATGTTTTCCATCCAACCAAACAACATAAACCAACATTTTCCTTCACTTTGAAGAAAACATTTTCCATGGAAAATATTTTCCATCCAACCAAACACCCCCTTAAGGGTCCCTACACTCTACCAGAGAGAGCATTTTGAAGGTTATAATCACAGTGACTCAATGACTTAAAATTATCATATCCTTTTCTTCCTTCAACTTTCATCACATTTAGGTTGGAGGTTGGAATGACTTCAAAATTCCACCAAAAAAAGTTGTCAAATATCTCAATTTCATAGCTTGCAAGTTAGCGAACTCGCTAAAAATATCCCAAAAACAAAAAGTTATGCACTAAAAATGAGAAGTCGAGACTAAAAATGGTAACATTTTTTGGAACTAAAGTTCAAACAAGAAAAAACAAAAATCATAGTAAAGTACATGAACAAATTAAAAAGGTCCCTCTAAGTCTCAATTAACCTAAATATATATGAAGATTGGAGTCCTAGCTAGCTATCATCAACTTATCTTCTCTACTAAAGCTTGGGATTTGACTATGAAGTTTGAATCTTCACCATGAAGAAGTGGAAGGGGAACAAGAAGAAGAAGACGAAACAGCGTCATTGTTACTAATGGAGTCACTCCTAGAAGTCCCAAGTGAACTAGCATCCTTCAGCGAAACCGAGCACGCCTTGGCCGGCAGTTCTTTCATCGGCGTTAACGCCACCGAAGACGCGGGGCTACAACACGCAGATTGGCCGCCATCGGAGCCGCTTAACCGTGACGGCGACGAATCCGGCGTCTCAAACGGGGTGTCCACCACCGCCCCGCACGGCATGTTGGCTTCCAAGTCATAAATCGGATTGCATATGTACACACAATCTTCTCTCACGGTAGCGCCGCCGTCTTCGCCGCCGTGGACTAGCTTAGGCGACGCCATTGGTATAAAGGCGGCGGGAGAGCACGGCGGCGGCGTGGAGGAAAACATAAGACCCACTTCGTGGGGTTTCTTGGGGAGCTCAGAATTCTGGGTTTCTAAATCCAGGTTATTAAACACTGCAGGGAAGAGGAAGTTTCTTGGGGCGTGGAGGACGCCCTGTGCGTAGAAGGTGCTGAGAGTTGGGGCGGTGGGATGGTTGGCGAGTTGCGCGGCGGAGGCGGTGGTGGCGGTGGTGGTGGGTTTCCGGAGGTGTCGGCGGCGGAGCAAGAGAGAGCAGTAGAGCTGGGCTAGTAGAAGCAAGACTAGGCCTAGTACTATTGCAAGGCTGAGTAGCATTGTGAGTGTTGCTCCCATTATTATCTTCGAAGTTCCCTTCATTGTTGTGTGTGAAGAAGAAGAAGAAGGTGCAGTGAAAAAGATTGAGACTTTGGGAGAAAGTGTAAAAACACCAAGAGAATTGGGAACTAAGTAGTAAATAAATGGGTGAGAGTGTAAAAACCATGACGAATTTTGGCGGGAAACTGCAAGAACTTCTCTCCTCGCAATAAAAAGTGCTTAGTGTAAAGAGTTAGTACTTACTAGTATTACTTGAACAGTTGCGAGTTGAGTATTACCCGCACCTGCAAAATCCCTGCAGGTGCGGATATGGGGTAAGAATTTTATTATCTGGGCGAGTGCGAAGAATGGGTTGAGAATGTGGATGAAGGGGCGGGGATATATTTCTGAACCCACCATGCCGCATTGTCATCCCTATGAGCTATCCGGTCAAAAAGTTTATTGTCAAATTAATATATTTTTAGTTGAATAACTAATCAATCAAGTTAAATCACTTCATATGAAAGGGTGGTAGTCAACCTCAAGCATTTTCCAAGGTAAGAAGGGAAAGGGAAACATAGAAAAGGAATCTAACTACTGAGGGAAATAAGAATGGGTATAAGTGAAAATCTGCTCAAAGTGAAAGCCTTGCAGCTTTCTGACATTTTGAACTCAATTTTGGCCACCTTCACCAACTTTATAACACATGGAAATTTCCCTGTTTTTGGATCACTTCATTGTCATGCGATTAAATGCAGTTGAATAATATGTTGTAATGTTGGCATATATATCATGTCCCTTAATTTAATAAATAGTACAGTACCATTTCAATACTTAGAAATTTGATTGTATACATCCAGGCAGGTCTTGTGAAATTTAGTGAAAGACTGTTTGGGACAGAGCAAAGCCACGGAATCTCTCCTAAAAGCTGACCCAACACTGAAACAAAACTCTGCTTTTCCTTTCCTGGTTATCAAATGGTAACTTGTTACAAAGTTTTCATTGCACATATTTTCTTCAAAGTTCGAGAGCTTAATTACTATTTTGTATATGTTAATCTATTCTAAAATGGTAAATTAGCTAAGTTATATTTCAGGACTACACAAATAAAACATAAAATGCTAGTTACGTTAAGCTATGCCCGAGTCAACACAAAGTAAAATATGGATGAACTCGACAAAAGAGGCCGGCACAAATCTAACCTAACCAGACTAGCAAATGTTAGAGATAGTGGATTAGATTAATGTGGGCAGTGGGGGATTTATGAAAAGGTACATTCTTGAAGGTTTTGATAGAGATCTAAGGAAAACGTACTGTTTTCTGAGGTTATCAAAGCTAAGGTACCCTTAACTTTTGTCTGTTTCTGTAGATGACCAATCTTCATATTTCATTAAAAAGTCACACCTCTGCAACTGAATGGATTCTGAGACATTAAGTTAGAAGATGCTCAGCTCTCTGGTTTCACAAACCCATAACTGAATACTAGCATTGATACAGAAGTATGAACAAGAATGGGTGAAGCCCATGCTGGGAATCAATGGTAAAGAAGTTCACAGAGCAAAGAGAAAAGAAAGATAATAATTACATAACAAAATTGAAGGAAATGGCAGCACTGTACACTGTACTACTGTCAGGTAGTGAAGTGTTTATTGGCTTGTGCCTGTCTTTTTTTTTTTTTTTTTTGAGAAAAAAAAAAGTTTCATACTTGCTGTGCTCCACAAGATTAATGTAACTGTACCAAAATAAAGAGGTTCTGACCAGCCTGAAACTCTTCTGTCTGTTTCCCCTCATCAACAATACTAACCACTAACAACATATTATTACTAATGTTGGATAATGAAAGAAACTCGCAACCATAATGAGGTTGTGGACCAGGTAAAACCTGCTTTGTAATTATAGATAGTAAAGGATCACAAAGAGATAAAATAGGTTAGCTTGTCTGGTTTAAACTAAGAAGACCAATAGGCCAATCCTACAAAATCGAATTTGTAATATTGTATGGAGTAATTACTAAAGTAATAGTTTGACTAACTTGGTTGGAATTGCTCTTAACCACGTATTATTGTAGTTTTTGTTCTTAAAAAATTAATATAATAGCAAGGAGAGAAGAGAGAAGAGAGGGGAGAGAGAAGATGAAAAAAGATGAAAAAAAAGGTTGCCAACAAAAGTAAAAAGTAAAATTGTTATTTACGCGCCTAGCTGGCGCTCAACGCGCACCTACAGGCTATTTTCTTAATTTTATTTTCAATTAATGGGGTTCACAAACAAATTTTTTTTTTTTTTTTTTTTTTTTTTTTTTTTTTTGCATAAGGTTCACAAACAAATTTAATTTGCAAGAAAAAAAACATCCAAAAATAAATAAAAATTCCCCTCTATTAGTTAAAAATCCTACCGCAAATTTTTTGTTCTGAAATTTCATCTATGAACCATTGATGTAATTGCTCGAAATTGGGGCTTGAGATCATAAACCATTTAAATTAGGTCAAAATAAATTCACATTTTTTTAAATGTGCAAAATTAATTTTGTATTTAATAGGTGAATGTGAAATCGATTAAGGTGCAATGCAAAATAAGCTTCAATTCACAAGTTTGACTTGACTTGTGTGAATGCACCAATATCATATGTTTTCTCCCTGCATCACTGTTGTTTCTCTGGAAAATATATTTTCGATCCAACAGTTTCCTAGAGAAAAGAACTTTTAAAATGTAATTTATAAGGCTGTCCTTATCCCAGCCAAACTCTCCTTTGCAAAGTGACGTGGCAAAGCCACATATACATTTTTTTTTTTTTTAATGAAATGGGTTTGCAAATTTGCACTGCAAGCAAATTTGCAAACCCTGAAAAAGCTGCCGCGGCAGCTTTTGTATATATTTTTTTTTAATTTTATTTGATTTTTTGTACTTTTTAATATTTTAATATAATTAATAATGTTATTTTAATATATTTGGCCCACTTTTGAAGATTGATTAGATTTGTAGGGATGTAGTGTGAATAGTAGATGATTTGTAAATGGTATGATGTGGAAGTGGGACCCATTTTTGAGAGTGGAAGATGTTTGCAGGGATAAGGACAGCCTAACGGGGTAAAGATTTAAATTTATAGGATAAATGGATAATAAGTATCTAGACCTAACAATTTGTGACATGATTTATTAACTTGGCACAAAATTGGACATGAAAATAATAATGTAGTATTTATCTTTAATGTGTCCCGAGTTATTAAATGTGTCTATATGATGTCAACCCATTTAAAAATTGTGTTCGTATTTAGAATTTTAACCCATTAACCTTAATTAGTGGGTCATGTCCATGTTTAGCCTTATCGTGCTCGTGTTGTTATTGTGCCAACCCATTTATACGAATTGTCAAGTCTTGGGGTGTTTAGTTCAAAAATTGGAATCGGAATGGTAATGTAAATCAAAAACTTGGTAATGGTAATGAATTTAAGTAGAATGAGTCACTTTGTTTGTGATAGTAAATAAGAATTGGATCCTGTTAGATATATTAAATATAATATATTTAATATAATGTATATTAAATATAATATAATATATCTATAATATATATTAAATATAATATATCAATATATTATATTTATATATTGAGAGAGAAGAGAGAGGAATGAATAATGTTATTTGAAGGGATGATTAACAAATGAATACAAACCACATATTTATACTAAATGAAAGCTACTAATCAGGAAGCTAATGCTCGATGTACTAATGTTATAATTTAGGCCACTCTTCACATACAATGCATGACCCACACCCATTACTTTCATTATTTCCAACAAATTAACTAATTATTAATTACTTGCTTGGTTTAATAATTATAATAATAATAATATTATTATAACATTGCCTCCTTTAAACCAAGTTGGATATATTGGTCATTCCAATTTCCTTCTTCAATTTGAGAAATGTCTCTGTCTTCAGCGGCTTCGTAAAGATATCTGCAACTTGACATTCACTTGAACAATACTCAATGTTGATTTGCTTTTCAGCAACCAACTCTCTGATTTTGTGATACTTGATATCAATGTGTTTGCTGCGACCATGAAAGACTGGATTTTTGGACAACGATATTGCTGATTTGTTGTCACAAAAAATAGTTGTAGGTGCTTCTTGGTTGTGTTGTAGAAATTCCAAAATTCTCCTCAGCCAAACTGCTTGAGTAGCACAGTTTGCTGCTGCAATATATTCTGCTTCTGCGGTTGAAAGTGCTACAATCTGTTGCTTCTTTGAAGACCAAGAAAATATGGCCGAACCAAGATAGAAGGCATACCCTGACGTGCTTCTTCTAGTCTCAACATCTCCAGCCCAATCACTGTCTGTGTACCCAACAAGTTCCACAGTTTCATTAGTAGAGTAAAAAATTCCATCATTACTTGTACCTTTGACATATCTCAGAATTCGCTTTGCTGCAGCCCAATGTGATTCTTTTGGTTCCTCCATGAATCTGCTAAGAATTCCAACTCCAAAAGAAATATCTGGCCTTGTTGCCACCAGATACCTCAAACTCCCAATTAAGCTTTTATAAGATGTAACGTTCACATTCTTACCACACTCATCTTTGGACACCTTTAACTTTTCAGCTAACGGAGTCGAAACTGGTTTGGAGTTTTCCATTTTGAACTTTTTCAAAATATCAGCAGCATACTTCTTCTGTGAAATAAAGATTCCACCATCCATCTGAATAACCTCAAGGCCAAGAAAGTAAGACATAAGGCCCATATCGGTCATTTCAAACCTCTTAATGAGTGCCTCCCTGAATTCTGAGATTAGCTTCAAGTTGTTTCCAGTAAAAACCAGATCATCAACATACAGACAGATTAAAACAATATCACCAGAATCCGTGCATTTGACATACAAAGTGTGTTCATGAGGACATCTCACAAAACCACTTTCAACAAAATATGAGTCAATGCAACCATACCACGCCCTAGGCGCTTGCTTTAAGCCATACAAGGCTTTTCTCAACCTGTACACTTTATTTTCCTCCCCTTTCTTCAGAAATCCTGCAGGTTGCTCAACATATATTTCTTCTTCAAGAAAACCATTCAAAAAAGCAGACTTGACATCCATTTGATGCAATTTCCAATCATTTTGAGCAGCAAGAGAAATAACCATTCGAACTGTATCAAGTCTACTTACAGGAGCAAAAACCTCAAAATAATCAATACCTGGTTTCTGCTTGTAACGCTTTGCTACTAACCGTGCCTTAAAACGGTCAATTTCTCCATTTGACTTGTACTTCGTTCTGTAAACCCACTTCACTCCAATTGGCTTCTTTCCAGGAGGTAAATCTGTTAACTCCCAGGTACCATTCTTTTCAATGGCACGGATCTCCTCATCCATCGCCTTAAGCCAATGAGTTTCTGTAGCAGCCTCCTCAAAAGTTAAAGGATCACAATCTGCAAAGAGAGCAAATTGAACAATTTCTTCATCAGACAGGTCATTATCATGACCCAAAACATAATCTTGCAAGCGAGCTGGTAAGTGGCGCTCGCGCTGAGATCGTCGAACTGACGACTCTGGCTGTGAAGGAGACTGGACATTATCTGGAATCGGTTGCTCTTCAACAATATTTTCAACAGCAGGAATAACAACTGAACTTTCATCTTTAGCTAACCAATCCCAGGCACCATATTCATCAAAAGTGACATCACGACTTATAACAACCTTTTTAGTTTCAGGATTGTATAGTTTATAAGCCTTTGAAGCGTCACTATAACCAATGAATATGCACTTCCCACCTTTATCATCCAACTTCTTTCTCAATGGATTCGGCACGTGGGCATATGCTAAACATCCAAAAACCTTGAGATATTTGATAGAGGGTTTTCTCCCACTCCAAGCTTCTTCGGGCGTCTTATCACGGACACTCTTAGTTGGACACCTATTCAACACATAGACAGCACAAGCAACAGCTTCTGCCCAAAAAGGCTTAGGCAGATCCTTAGATTTCAACATGCACCTCACCAATCCATGATTGACCTATTCTTCCTCTCAGCCACTCCGTTTTGTTGTGGAGTGTATCTAGCTGTCATTTGGTGCTGAATACCCTTTTCTTTCAGAAAATTATCACAAGCAATATATTCTGTACCTCTATCAGTTCTCAAGATTTTAACTTCATAACTACTTTGCTTTTCAACAAAAGCCTTAAATTGTTTGAAAACATCACATGCTTCAGACTTTTGCTTCAGAAAGTAAACCCATGTTTTCCTACTGAAATCATCAATGAAAGTAATAAAGTACTTACAACCTCCATATGAGGGAACCTCCAACGAACACAGGTCTGAGTGAACAATCTCCAACTGTTTTGTGGCTCTCCTTGACTTGCCCACGGGAAAGGGATCTCTATGCTTCTTCCCAATCACACAAATCTCACAGATACGATTAGGGACATTCACAACAGGTAAATCAGAAACAAGTTCCTTTCTCGCAAGATAGTTTAACCCAGAAAAATGAAAATGCCCAAACCGCATATGCCATAACCAATTATCATCACAAACTTCAGAATTAAAGCAAGCAAGGAGAGTATGCTTAATTTTCAAAGGAAATAGTCGATTTTGGGACATATTTACCTTTGCAATCAAAACTCCTTTAGCATCTGCAATGGTACAACACCCCTGAGCAATATGTATCTTATATCCTTTTTCTGACAACTGACCCATACTCAACAAATTTTGGTGTAGTTCAGGAACATAGAACACATCGGATATAAAATTGTGAGTACCATCCTTCAACTGAATAGAGATTTTACCTTTTCCCAAAATTGGCACCTTTAACTTATTGCCAAACGTTACTTCAGACCGGACTGATTCATCTAGTTCGGAAAACAATTCTTTCTTCCCACACATATGGTTACTACACCCAGTATCCAAGAACCATATGTTCTTATCTGCAGAAAAACTATCGCTGGCCAAAAGTAAAGTTTCAGAACTCTCACCAGACTTTTCAGCAATGTTTGCTTGATTTCCAAGATTGTTGTCCTCATTATACCAACAATCTGCAATCTTGTGCCCATACTTGCCACAATTGTAGCAATGAAATGGAAATTTACCTTGTTTGGTATTACCTCCACCTCTTCCTTGGTTGGAGTTACCACGTCCTCCTCCTTGGTTGAAGTTACCACGACCTCTTCCACTAGAACCTCCTCTTCCTCTTCCACGACCTCTACCAGATCCTCCACCTCTTTGATTAGTGCCAGTCACATTAAGGGTGACTTGACTCTTCAAAGCTTCTTCTGCTAGTGGTTCCGATTTTGACGCAATCCTGTCAATATGACTTTCTACCATACCTTTCAGCTCTGCAATTGATAAGAGCTCGGTTTTGTGTGACTCTGTTATTGAAGCCACCACATGGTCATACTTCATCGGCATAGTTCGAAGAACTTTTTCAACCACTGCACCATCTTCAATCGTATCTCCATATAGCCTCATCTTATTCACCATATCAATAAGACGAGTGAAATACGCATCTACTGTTTCTGTAGAGGTCATCTCACAATTATCGTACAACCTTCTCAACGACTGCAACTTAGACTTCTGCGCCCGATCGACTCCTTTGTGTGACACCTTTAAGATGTCCCAAGCTTGTTTTGCTGTTTGAGCACGAGCTAATTGCCCAAAAATGGAATAATGAACACCTTGGTGAATCTGACCCAAGGCCAATTTATCTCGCCGTATAGCGCCTGCATCAGCTCCTTCGGGTAGACCGGGATCAACAAAGCTCCAAAGATTTTGAGCTTGCAAATGTGTGGACATCATAATTTGCCAATAATTGTAATCGAGGTTCCCGTCCAATTTGGGACCCGACCATACAATATTGAAATTTGTGGCCATAATTCACTATGAAAAATACATCGGGGTTGAAAGGTTGACTGGCTCTGATACCAAATGTTAGATATATTAAATATAATATATTTAATATATCTAACATTTGGTATCAGAGCCAGTCAACCTTTCAACCCCGAGGTATTTTTCATAGTGAATAAATAATTAATAAAAATATATAATAAAGATATATATACATACATATATGTGTATATATATTAAAATCTTATATTTAATACAAGGATAACGACATTTTTATTATTTTTATTTTTGATTTTATTGTTTAAAAGTAGATGAGTAAAAAGATAATGGGTTTTGCATTTTAGTTTTTTATTTTTTTTTAATTTTATATTATGAGAATATGATTACATTGGCATATATTGGTGAGAATTTTATAACATAGTTGACTTTTGTGCATTTCATGCACCATACCTGTCCTGTCTTGTGGATTCTAACCCATCTCTTTGGTTGTATACTCACCTATATATATGTTGCTCTACTTTTAACAAACTCAATACTACACTTAATTGCCTGACAATTTCTCATGCATGTGTTGTGTCTCACATAATTTATCATTTAAATTAGAGTTCTCATTATTATGCATGTGATAAACTTTGGTATAGAATGCTTTTAATTTAGTGAGCTTTTGCAACCTGTTATGCCCATGTTGGGTTTTAGGTCTCTATTTTCGTCTTTTTTTTTGTAGTGAGAAATGAATATTACTTGATGGAGAGTAAAGTAAACAATTGGATGTAAAAGTCTATATAAACGCAAGCTAGGAATTGAAATTGAAATGCATCCAATATAATCATTTTCTTTTATCCTAAGCTAAATGAGTTCCTCCAAAATCTTTCCTCTCATTCTACTAATCTCATTTCTCCACATGGAATTTTCGTCTTACGTTAGTGTAGGTGCAGAGTCAGACACCCTCATGCAGGGTGCCATTATCCGAGACTGGGAACATTTGACTTCTGCTAAGGCCATTTTCAAGCTCGGATTCTTTAGTATTTCTGCCGGCTATTCCGGTCCAATCAACCCAGAGAACCGTTATCTAGGAATATGGTACACCAAGGTGCCAAACGAGCCGGTCTGGATTGCCAATCGTGATTCCCCGCTCCCAGACTCATCCGGTTCACTCATCATCGACGCTCACGGCAAACTCAAGATTTCTCACGTTGGAGGGATGATTACAGTGTCCAATGTTTCCACAATGTCCGGAAACAACGTGGGTGCCACGCTGTTGGACTCTGGAAACTTGGTCGTACGTGAAGTTCATGGAAATGGAAGCTTTGGAGGTGTGTTTTGGCAGAGCTTTGATTACCCCACGGATGTGCTTCTACCTGGAATGAAACTGGGAGTGAATCTGAAAACCGGGCATGTTTGGAAGCTCAGTTCTTGGTTGAGTGAGCAGGTCCCGGGTTCAGGAGCTTTTGAGCTCGGCCTGGACGTTAATGGCGGCACTAACCAACTGGTCGTTTCTCGACGGGGAAAGGTTTACTGGAGCAGTGGAGTCTGGAAAAATGGGAGCTTTGAGAAGGCACCAGACGTGACAGCAGAGTTGGAGCTTGGTTTCAAATTGGTGTCAAATGAGAAGGAGAAGTACTTCTCTTACTCACCTAAACACAACTACACATTCCCCAAATGGAAGCTTGATCTCCAGGGCCAAATCGAGCAATCCCTCTTGGTACATAATATGATCGAGCCTACCTGGACCGGGAGCTATGCTTCAGAATGTCGCGACTTTTTGGAGAGGGTTTGCTTGAAGGAAAACCCGGTTTCTTGCAGGCAGAGTTCTGATGTATTCATCCAGACAAGAGGGTATTTTGTTGATGGAAACATATCTTATGTTAAGGATAGTCCAAATGGTTACAGGTTAGCTCTCAGTGATTGCCATTCCATCTGCTGGAAAAATTGCTCCTGCACCGCATATGCATCGTCTTTTAGTGATGGAACTGGTTGCATTTTGTATACCAATGCCCATAATTTTACACTTGATGCAACTGATGAACTGTACATCTATCGTCTCATCAAACAACACAAAAGCTAGATACTGGTTAATGTAATTTTTCTGTAAGCGTTTCTGCTGTTTTACTGTCATTCAGGTTTAATTTTCTGCGTGTTTAATTTGTGAATATAATGCGCCCTTTGTTCAAAAAGGGCGCAGTTTATGTAACGATGTTTACTATCATTATGGAATAAAAATGGACATACATGTTGTCATTTTGCCTATATAATATTCAAAAGTGTCACATTTCTTTTAAAATTAGAAGTAGTTACTAGTCTTGGGTAATCAAATTAAAGCTTTCCAGAAATATATTCCTTTTTCAGCTTAAACACGAAATGAACAAAAAGTTTTATCTCAATATTGAATGGATAAGAAGCATGGAACAAGTAAAAGATTGAAAGGCTAACCAGAGGGCCTGAAAATGTAGTTATCGGCATACAGCTGCAGTGATGTTAAAAGCTTGTTGTCATAATGTTTGATGAGACTTTGGATAACTTGCAGGGCGTCGGTTTCAATTTGACAATGGGCCGGGAATAACTCCAAAAAAACTAGTTTTGCTTTGTTTTTTTTTTTTTGGTTTTTTTTTTTTTTTTTTTTTTTCTCTCCCCTCTCATCTTCTCTTTCATAATCATACTTATAACCAAAGCTGAACGTGTTAGACGACACATAACAACTGATGTTAATTGTTGTCGTTGTGCAGGTACAATAGAAGATCTTGACCACCTTTTCCGCCGGTGCCCGGTAGCAAGGGAAATCTGGGAAGCGGCGCTCACAAGGCGAACAGATGAGCAGCTCAGTAGACTGGACTGGTGCAATTGGCTTTCCGCGAACTTGAGGGGTGATGCTACCTTAGGGTTCGAGGAGGGATGGCCTGAACGCTTTGCAATTCGGCTCTGGTGGTTGTGGAGATGGCGCAACGACGAAGTTTTCAGGCAAGTTACGACCACTCCAGCTCAACGAAGAGGGTGGCTTACGGCGTACGATGAGGTCACTGTGGCGTAGCGAAATGCAGGGTGTCGGCTAGGCACAACACTCAAACTCACACAACTACAGTGGCATGGGAAAAACCACCGCAGGGCTGGTGGAAGATTAATGTGGATGGCTGTAGAAAGACTAGTGGCATCGCTGGTTGTGGGGGAATTCTGAGGGATTATACAGGGAAGTGGCGAGGGGGTTTTTTGTGCAATATTGGACGGGGAAATGTGGAAGATGCGGAAACTTGGACAATTCTACAAGGCATCAGGATCGCAAAAAGTCTGGGGGTTGATAAACTCATTGTTGAAGGTGACTCTATGGCGGTCATGGAGAGCATGCGAACTGGGGATATGACTCGAAATAACATTGTTGGACATTGCATGAGGGAGGCTGCGGGCTTGGCGCAGGTGGAATACAGGCACACCTACAGAGAACAAAACAAGGTGACGGATGCCCTTGCGTCGATGTCCATCTCGAACCAGATTGGGCTACTGGTGCTGAATGAGGCACCTCCGGAATTACGGATGGCTATTCAACAGGATCGCGTCGAAGCTAAGTACCCGCGCAAGACACACCGGGGAAGAGCTACTGGGATTGCTGCTTCTTAGGCTCTCTGGGTTACACCCTCATCTTGATAAAAAAAAAATTAAAAAAATAATCATACTTATAAAAACTCTTTAAAAACCACAAAATAACTCCACCATTGTGGATGCTCTAACTACTTAGGGAAATAAGAATGGGTCTAATAAGTGAAGCTCTGCTCAAAGTGAAAGCCTTGAAGCCTTCTGACATTTTGAACTCAATTTTGGCCACCTTCCCCAACTTTATAACATATGGAAATTTTCAAGAAAAAAAAAAGGGTCAAATAAACCCATGCACATTACTCAAAAAATCAATTAAGCCTTTAAACTTTCAAATGTTACAATTAAGTCCTTAAACATATTATTTTAGAGTATTGAGGCCCAAAAATTGATTTGTAACCTATAATTACAGCCTTACAGAGTTACAAGCCACTAATTAGGTTCTTACAAACCACGAATGAGATTCCGACCTTATTCTGGTAAAAAACACCGGCGATTGTTTCACTAGTGTTTTTTGCCAAAATATGGTTGGAATCAGGTGTGCCAAAATCCTAGTGACCTGTAATTATATGTCACCAACCTGTTCTTGGGCCTTAATGTTCTAAAATAATGTGTTTAAGGACTTAATTGTAACCTTTGAAAGTTTAATAGCTTAGTTGTAACTTTTGAAAGTTTAAGGACCTAATTAACTTTTTAAGTAATTTTTAAAGACTTATTTTACCATTTTCTTAAAAAAAATGAAATTTAATATGTTGTAATGTTGGCATATATATCATGTCCCTTAATTTAATAGTACATGCAGTACCAATACTTAGAAACATTTTGCATGCACTGAGGTGCACTATATGAAACTGCTATTTGCACTTGTAATACATTTTACTTGCACTTCGATGTTCAATTATTTACGAAACTGTCACCGCATTTTTTTTATTAAAAAAATCAGTGTTTCTCATCCGTTGGATATGGACACGTGGACGGATGACACGCGTTCTCAGTTCTCTCATGGGCGGTCGTTCGCATGAGATCGGGCCATATATATATATATATATGGCAAATTATTGTGTGGACCATAGTGCACACAATGTTTTGTGGACCATAACAAAAAGTATATTTTTAATATACTAAATGTACATTATTTTTGTCTGTAAGTACATTATACAATATAATGTACACTATGTACAAAAATAATGTACATCCCCTGAATACAATGTACATTATTTTTGTCCTGAATATACATTATTTTACACTATACAAAATATGGTCCACACAATAATGATTATATATATATATATATATATATATATATATATATATATATATATATTGGTGAGAATTTTGTAACATAGTTGACTTTTGTGCATTTCATGCACCATACCTGTCCTATCTTGTGGATTTTAACCCATCTCTTTGGTTGTATACTCACCTATATGATGCTCTACTTTTAACAAACACAATACAACACTCAATTGCCTGCCAATTTCTCATGCATGTGTTGTGTCTCACATAATTTGTCATTTAGAGTTCTCTTTATTATGCATGTGATAAACTTTGGTATAGAATGCTTTTAATGTAGTGAGCTTTTGAAACCTGTTATGCCCATGTTGGGTTTTAGGTCTCTATTTTCGCATTTTTTTGTAGCGAAAAATCACTACTGGAAATTATGAAATTTCTGACCACCTGAAAGTGATCTTAAATCAAGTCGAAAGCCTTGTTCCGACCACTTTTGGTATCCGGAAAAACCTTTGTTGCTATTTCCGACCACTTTTTGGACTTTTTAGTATCAACTTAATTTAATATCATTTTCAGGTGGTCGCAAATTGCATAATTTCCAGTAGTGAATGAATATCACTTGATGGAGAGCAACGTAAACAGTTGGATGTTAAAGTCTATATAAACGCACGCTAGGAAATTGAAATGCATCCAATATAATCATTTTCTTTTATCCTAAGCTAAATGGGTTCCTCCAAAATCTTTCCTCTCATTCTACTAATCTCATTCTCCACATGGGATTTTTGTCTTACGTTAGTGTAGCTGCAGAGTCAGACACCCTCATGCAGGGTGCCAATATCCGAGACTGGGAACATTTGACTTCTGCTAAGGCCATTTTCAAGCTCGGATTCTTTAGCATTGCTGACAGCTACTCCGGTCCAATCAACCCAGAGAACCGTTATCTAGGAATATGGTACAACAAGATCCCAAACGAGCCGGTCTGGATTGCCAACCGTGATTCCCCGCTCCCAGACTCATCCTGTTCACTCATCATCGGCGCTGACGGCAAACTCAAGATTTCGTACGTTGGAGGGATGTTTACAGTGTCTAATGTTTCCATAATGACCGGAAACAACGTGGGTGCCACGCTGTTGGATTCTGGAAACTTGGTGGTACGTGAAGTTGACGGAAATGGAAGCTTTGCAGGTGTGTTATGGCAGAGCTTTGATTACCCCACGGATGTGCTTGTGCCTGGAATGAAACTGGGAGTCAATCTGAAAACCGGGCATGTTTGGAAGCTCAGTTCTTGGTTGAGTGAGCAGGTCCCGGGTTCAGGAGCTTTTGAGCTCGGCCTGGACGTTAATGGCGGCACTAACCAACTGGTCGTTTCGCGACGGGGAAAGGTTTACTGGACCAGTGGAGTCTTGAAAAATGGGAGTTTTGAGAAGTCCGAGTTTGGTTTCAAATTGGTGTTAAATGAGAAGGAGAAGTACTTCTCTTACTCACCTAAACACAACAACACAGACGCCGCCATATGGAAGCTGGATCTCCAGGGCCAAATCCAGCAATTCTTCTTCAGACATAACATTCCCTTCGACACCTGGATTGGGAGATACGGTTCTACTCCAGAATGTCTCCCCATTTCTAAGGCTAATCCCAGGCCGGTTTGCTTGAAGGAAAACCCGGTTTCTTGCAGGAAGAGTTCCGATGTATTCGTGCAGACAAGAGGGTATTTTACAGATGTTCATATAAACATATCTGAAGTTGAGAATAGTCCAAATGGTTACAGGTTAGCTCTCAGTGATTGCCATTCTATCTGCTGGAAAAATTGCTCCTGCACGGCGTATGCATCGGTTTATACTGATGGAATTGGGTGCATTTTGTATACTAATGCCCATAATTTTACACTTGATCCAACTGTTGAAATGTACATCTATCGTCTCATCAAAGGACACAAAGGCTAGATACTGGTTAATGTTATTTTTCTGTAAGCTAGCGTTGCTGGAGTTTTACTGTCATTCAGGTTTTCTGCGTGTTTGTGAATGCGCCCTTTGTTCTTGAAGGGTGCAGTTTATGTAACCATGTTTACTATATATCATTATGAAATAAATGGAAACAACGCAATGACAAAGTTTGGAATAACAAAAACCCTCTACCTGCAAGTGTGACACTAAACCTCAACAAGCTAGGCTTTCTCAAAATGAACGTGGATGCGGCTATCAACAAGGAAAATGAAAGACTGGGATTTGGTTGCGTCATACGCGAGGAAGGACAGTTTGTTGCTGCAAAGGAAATTCAGAGAACTGGCTTGTACACTCCGAGATCCGTGAGGCTCTAAGTTGGATAAAGGACTTACACTTACCTAGGGTACAAGTTGAGACTGAGTCACTCAAAGTGGTTCAAAGTTTAAAAAAAAAGTGTTGGGAAGTCCTCCTTTTATTTGATAATTAAGGATATCAAAAATTTACTGAGTAGCTTTTCTCATGTATTTTTATTGTTTTCAAAACGGCCAGCGAATGGGGCTGCTCATATAGTAGCTAAGCATTGGAGTTGTTTTCTAATCCTCCTCCATATCTTTGTAATGTGTTGTCTGCAGACTTAAGTTAATCTATGAGTTTATAATAATAATAAAAAAATTATTGTCAAATATCACCTAAAGAATTGACCCATATATAGTATGCAGATAAGAAAACAGTTGTTGAAGATTAAAAATAGCAACAAAGCAGGACATGACAGGGAGTATACTCCCTAACTTCATTTCCGTTCTCATTGGAAAATTGAAAATCTTCTTTGTCCCCATCCCCAAAGAAAATATATTGGGACGAGGTTTTCCATCCTCGGTTAACCTGATTAAAGTTTCGATTACTACAAATTTAATAATGAAATTAAACATTGAAAAACTACGTTATATATATATATATATATATATATATATATATATATATATATATATATATATATATATATATGGTGATGTTTTCTATTAAAACCAATTTAGTGCATTAAAAATATAGATCTAGTGATGAGATTAATTGAGAGAATTAAAAACGTGTGTGTGTGCATATGGAGCATTATGTTATGTGCATATTAAGCATGTGTTGTATGCAACATAGGGACATACTTAATAAGCACACATCATAATGTTCCATATGAACACGTGCGTTTTAAATTTCTCCAATTAATCTTATTCATAAATCTATTTTTTAACACATCAGATTGATTATCATGATATCATAGAGATGTTGGTTCTCTTATATATATATGTCTTCACTCCACCCGCAACCCCAGAGACAATGAGAGGTCAGGTCAGGCTTTACTAATATATATGTAGAGAAAATTTCAATTTTGGTCACACGACTATAGGTACTTTGTTAATTTCAGCACCTAACTTTCAAAAGTGTCAATTTAGTACTTAGTATGTAATTTTTGTCAATTTTGATCATCCGGCCAAATTTAGCCGGAAAAACTTAATCCAACATTTAGTCTAAAATCTAAGGGGCAAAATGGTCTTTTCTATCCTTTCTCCTAATTGGTCTTTTCTCTTGGTCCAACTGTCGATATTTATGTTTTTTTCCCAAATTTTTGAACGTGAGAGTGTTATAATGCAATAGAATTTAGTATGTAATGGGTGATGAGAGATTGCATTATTTCACAGGTAAAAGGAACAATAGCACGGGCAATCTGAGCGCTGATCAATCAAGACACCTACATTGAAGGCTTCGACGGCACCGATGGTCTGGTCAAGAATTTGGTCGCCGGAAGCCTAAACCAGATAGCTTCCTCCATCCGCGACATTCTAGTCATGGTTCGCCCGATTCCCGGCCCCAAGTTTCAAGGCAGGAAGCTTAGAGAATTCCCTTCCTGGATAAAATCTGCTGACCGGAGACTTTTGCAGTCCAATGTAGTGGCGGCGGATGCTGTGGTGGCGCTTAACGGCACCAAGAATTTCACCTCCATAAAACACGCCATCTCCGCCGCCCCCGAACTCAGCTCCCGCCGCTACGTCATATATGTCCAGAATGGAGTGTACAGAGAATATGTAGAGATTCGTAAGAAGAAATGGAACATATATAGTGCTCATCGGAGATGGCATGGATGTCACCGTCATTTCCGGCAACCGCAGCTTCATCGACGGCTGAACCACCTAATGTCTCTGAACCGGGTTAACAACTTAATTCGGTCAACACCAATTAGGAGAAAGAATAGAAAAGACCATTTTACCCCTCAGATTTTAGACTAAATATTGGATTCGGCGAAATTTGATCGGCAATTTGGCCGGAGTGACCAAAATTGACAAAAATTACATACTCAAGGTACTAAATTGACACTTTTGAAAGTTAAGTGCTAAAATTAACAAAGTCTCGATTGTCGTGTGACCAAAATTGAAATTTTCTCTATATATGTAATATCAGGAACAAGACAGGACGGAAAAGGGTATTCTCATCCCTAAGGCCTTCTCCAATTAAGGAAGGCGCCAAATGCCATTTTGGGGGAGGATTTGGCGCAGATCCTTCTCCAAGGAAGGCGCCAAAACCTCCGCCATTTTGGCGTTGGTCTACAGTGCAGATGAAACAGCAAAATGGTGTAAAAGCCTAAATGTCAAGTTTGCCCGTTGTCTTTTTTTTTTTTTATTTCTTTTCGTATCCTTATTTTATTTTTATGAATTTATATATTTTATTAAATACATAAACATAAAATTTGAATAATTAAAAATAAATTATATCATTTGAAAGATCTCATCAAGACGATTAAAACAAGCCTAATATTATATATAGATTAATTAATAATTAAAGTACATAATTGAATAACGAAATTAAGCAAAACATAATTGTAATGCATTGGTTGAGCATGTATGTAAACGATATGATAATTTTGAAAATTAAATGTAATAGTTATTATATGTTATATTATTGTGGAATATAATAAAAATATTATTTGCATTACAATTAAATTTTATATTAAAAAATTAAAGTTTTAATTTATGAGAAAACAAATTATTTTGATGTAGAGATAGAATTTAGTATAATGGGTTGGAGATGAATAAAATTTGGTGTAAAAATATGCTGAGAATATTCTTTTTGGTGTAAAATTTAGTGCAGAATTTGATATAATAGATTGGAGATAGTCAATAGAAAATTGCAGACAATCTCTGTCCCCATTTACGTTTCCTGAAATTTTTCCTATCCCCATTTCCATTAAGGCGGGGTCTTTGATCCCTGTCAGGAATGGAAAAAATTGCAACTCCTACCTGCATCATTAATAAAAATTGGAAAAACTGAAGGTGATCAATGGTCAAAGCATGTGTTCTTTGACAAGTTCGTATGGGTAGCTCAACTGGTCATAGAGGTAAAACTTTGGAAGAATGATCAGGGATCGAGTCTCACCAGCGGCAGTGTGGGAGAGTGTAACACTAGTCTACATACATACACTTGATGGAGATGAAGAAAAGTTGAAATGTCTACTTCTCTAATTAATATGCGAACATAAGCCTGGCCTGTGATGAAGATCCAAAGACCAGAAATTAAATCACTTGAGGGAGATCAACACAAAAAGTTTGATGTAAAAGACTATATAATCATTTTCTTTTACCCTAACCAAAGCTAAATGGATTCCTCCAAAATCTTTCTTCTCATTCTACTAATTTCATTTCTTCAAATGGGATTTTCGTCTTACGTTAGTATAGCTGCAGAGTCCGACACACTCAAGCAAGGTGCCAAAATCCGAGACTGGGAACATTTGACTTCTGCTAAGGCAATTTTCAAGCTCGGTTTCTTTAGCATTTCTGCTGGCTACTCCGGTCCAAACAACCTAGAGAACCATTATCTAGGAATATGGTACACCAACGTGCCAAACCCTGCATGCGAGGTTTGCTTGAAGGAAAACCCGGTTTCTTGCAGGCAGAGTTGTGATGTATTCGTGCAGACAAGAGGGTATTTTGTTGATGGAAACATATCTTATGTTGAGGATAGTCGAAATGGTTCCGGGTTAGCTCTCAGTGATTGCCATTCCATCTGCTGGAAAAATTGCTCCTGCACCGCATATGCATCGTCTTTTACTGATGGAACTGGCTGCATTTTGTATACCAATGCCCATAATTTTACACTTGATGCAACTGGTGAACTGTACATCTATCGTCTCATCAAAAAACACAAAAGCTAGCTAAATACTGGTTAATGTAATTTTTCTGTAAGGGTTTCTGCTGTTTTACTGTCATTCAGGTTTTCTGCGTGTTTGTGAATGCGCCTTTTGTTCAAAAAGGGTGCAGCTTATGTAACCATGTTTACTATCATTATGAAATAAAAATGGACTTACAGGTTGTCCATTTTTGACCCTTTTTCTAAAAAATAAAAAGAAGTTTAATATGTTGTAATGGTGGCATATATATATATATATATATATATATCATGTCCCTTAATTTTATAGGCCTTGTGAAATTTATTAGTGAAAGACTGTTTGAGACATTGAGACAGAGCAAGCTCAATGTAACTGTACCAAAATAAAGAGGTTCTGACCAGCCTCAAACTCTTCTGTCTGATCTGTTTCCCCTCATCAACAATACTAACCACTAACAACATATTATTATAAATTTTGGATAACAAAAGAAACTCTCAATCATTACGAGGGTGTGCACTATGTAAAACCTACTTTGTAATCCTGCACAATAAATGATCACAAAGAGATAAACTAAGTTAGCTTGTCTTGTTTAAACTAAGTAGACAAATAGATAGATCATTCCTACAAAATCAAATTTATAATATTGTAGTTACTAAATCAACAATTTGACTAACTTGGTTGTGATTGCTCCTAACATATTATTATAGTCAGGGCCTCTTACAATAAAAATGGGGACCATGTGCAATATCTTAATTTTGACATTTTTTTTCAAGTAATTTCTATATATGTGAATAATATATAGTTGTTCAAAAAGTTGTATCAAAATATAAAGATTGTACAAAAATAGGATCTTTATTTATTGATAAATATCTTTTAGGACCATCTTTCACAATAATATCTATTAATTTAGAATCAAGGCATCCCAATTTCTTGGATATATGTCAAATAAAAGCGAATCACTTGGTTTATCATTATGACAAACACCATCTAAACAACTATCAACATTCATATTATTTTCATTGTCATAGTGATACCTATCATCATTGTGCACACTATTATTTAAATTTTTTCCAATCGCACAATCATCTTGATCTTCTATATGAAGATTAGCATCTAACAATTTTTTCTTGGCATATCTTTTTTCTCATCTATTTGAGTTTGTTTCGTAATAAAGTTTTCAAGAGCTCTCTTTTTGAGATTGAGTTAATTGCACAATTCTTCTTTTCTTTTCTCAAACCTAGATGATTATTTTCTAGAAGACATAATTATAAAATCCTAAAGAAAAAAAAAAAGAATTTATTTAGAAACTCTATGAATAAAAAATTAATCAAGAAACAAATTCTTGAATATATTATTCTAAAATCAGAATTATTAAGTCATGTCAATAAAATAATAAACAAGAATTGTGAAAAATACGTAATTTTAATTACCTGTTAAGAGAATGGAAGAACTTGAGAGTTAGTGTGATCAAGAAGTATTGAAGAATCAGTTGAGCTGCGGTCTGCGATCTGCAGAATTGTGTTAGGGTACTGGTACATATTTTATAGGGTTGCAAATTGCCGAATTGACAATGTCCTTATAGTTTGAACATGTCAATGGGTTCTAAATGGGTTATCGTATCATATCGTGTGGTGTAGATTTGGAACCGATTAACTAAACGTGTTTATGGTGTCAACCCATTTAAAAATTATGTTTAATCTTATCGTGCTCGTGTTTTTATCGGCCAACCTGTTTATACGAATTGTCAAGTCATAGGGTGTTTGGTTCAAACATTGGAATTAGAATGGTAATAAAAATCAAATACTTGGTAATGGTAATTAGTTTAAGTAGAATGAGTCACATTAAATAAGAATTGGAACCAAAAGAAATTAATAAATAAATAATTAATTAACAAAAATAAAAATAAATAAATATATAATAAAGATATATACACATACATATACATGTATATATATCAAAATTTTATATTTAATACAAGGATAATGACCTTTTTATTATTTTTATTTTTCTCTTTTATTTTTGATTCTATTGTTCAAAAGTAGTGGAGTAAAAAGATAATGGATTTTGATTCCATTGGTTAAAAGTAGATGAGTAAAAAAAATAATGGGTTTTGGATGTTAGTTTTTTTTTATATTCTAGGAATATGATTACATTGCTATATATTGGTGAGAATTTCCTAACATATAGTAAACTTTTTATATGTGGCTGCCAATTTCTCATTCATGTGTTGTGTCTGACATAATTTATCACTTAGAGTTCTCTTTATGCATGTGATAAACTTTGGTATAGATTGCTCTTAATGTACTGAGCTTTTGAAACTCCATAATGTGCCCTTTTTTCACGATTTTTTTTTTTTTTTACTTGATGGAGAGCATTGTAAAAAGTTGGATGTAAAAGTCTATAAAAACGTAATATTATCATTTTCTTTTACCCTAAGCAAAGCTAAATGGATTCCTCCAAAATCTTTCTTCTCATTCTACTAATCCCATTTCTCCATATGGGATTTTCGTCTTACGTTAGTGTAGGTGCAGAGTCAGACACACTGATGCAGGGTGCCAATATCCGAGACTGGGAACATTTGACTTCTGCTAAGGCCATTTTCAAGCTCGGTTTCTTTAGCATTTCTGACAGCTACTCCGGTCCAATCAACACAGAGGACCGTTATCTAGGAATATGGTACAACAAGATCCCAAACGAGCCGGTCTGGGTTGCCAACCGTGATTCCCCGCTCCCAGACTCATCCGGTTCACTCATCATCGACGCTGACGGCAAACTCAAGATTTCGTACGTTGGAGGGATGATTACAGTGTCCAATGTTTCCATAATGTCCGGAAACAACGTGGGTGCCACGCTGTTGGATTCTGGAAACTTGGTGGTACGTGAAGTTGACGGAAATGGAAGCTTTGGAGGTGTGTTATGGCAGAGCTTTGATTACCCCACGGATGTGCTTGTGCCTGGAATGAAACTGGGGGTCAATCTGAAAACCGGGCATGTTTGGAAGCTCACTTCTTGGTTGAGTGACAAGGTCCCGGGTTCTGGAGCTTTTGAGCTCGGCCTGGACATTAATGGCTGCAATAACCAACTGGTCATTTCACGACGGGGAAAGGTTTACTGGACCAGTGGAGTCTGGAAAAATGGGAGTTTTGAGAAGGCACCAGACATGACTAAGGAGTTTGGTTTCAAATTGGTGTCAAATGAGAAGGAGAAGTACTTCTCTTACTCAGCTAAACACAACTACAGGTTCACCAAATGGACGCTGGATCTCCTGGGCCATATCGAGCAATCCTCCTTGATATATGACCCGTCCTTCTTCATACATTACATGCCCATGTATACCTGGATTGGGAGATACGCTTCTACTTTAGAATGTGACCCCTATATTGGGAATTATCCCAGGCCGGTTTGCTTGAAGGAAAACCCGGTTTCTTGCAGGAAGAGTTCTGATGTATTCGTGCAGACAAGAGGGTATTTTAGAGATGATAATAGAAACATATCTGATGTTGAGAATAGTGGAAATGGTTCGAGGTTAGCTCTCAGTGATTGCCATTCCATCTGCTGGAAAAATTGCTCCTGCACCGCATATGCTTCGTCTTCTACTGATGGAACTGGCTGCATTTTGTATACCAATGCCGCCCATGATTTTCAACTTGATGAAAATGGTGAACTGTACATCTATCGTCTCCTCAAAGAACACAAAGGCTAGATACTGGTTAATGTGCGTTACTGCTGTTTTACTGTCATTCAGGTTTTCTGTGTGTTTGTGAATGTGCCCTTTGTTCTTGAAGGGTGCAGTTTATGTAACCATGTTTACTATCATTATGAAATAAAAATGGACATACAGCTTGTCCTGATTGTAGTAGTATATGAAATACAGAAAAAAAAATATGAGAAAATCTGATTGGAGTTCCCTATCATTTTGCCTATATAATATTCAAAAGTGTCATTTCTTTTAGACTTAGAAGTAGTTACTAGTCTTGGGTAGTCAAAGCTAAGCTTTCCAGATATTTATTCTTTTTTCAGCTTAAACACGAAATGAACAAAAAGTTTAACTCAGTGTATGGATAAGAAGCACGGAACAAGTAAAACATTGAAAGACTAACCAGACGGCCTGAAAATCTAGTTATCCAGGACATACAGCTTCAGTGATGTTAAAAGCTTGCTGTCATAATACAGCTGTAGTGATGAACCCTAGTGACTTGCAATGATGAAGCGTGTGCTCCATCTCAACTAAAAGCTAGTTGAATTGCACATTAATGGTTATATGTGCAACACAGTAGCTTATCGGGTGACCTGATACCACATTGAAGGATGTGTTCCATCTTAACTAAAAGCCTAAGCTGATAGTTGGATTGCATTATATACAATGTTCTAAATTAATATGTTTAAGGGCTTAATTGTAACTTCTAAAAATTTAAAGGCTTAATTAAACAATGTTGTAACTTGTAATGTTGGCATATATATATATCATGTACCTCAATTTAATAGTACAGTACCAATTCAATACTTAGAAATTTGATTGTATACACTGAGGCAGGCCTTGTGAAATTTAGTGAAAGACTGTTTGGGACAGAGCTAAGCCACGGAGTCTCTCTTAAAATGGAAACTCTTCTGTCTGTTTCCCCTCATCAACAATACTAACCATCCACTAACAACATATTATTACTAATGTTGGATAATGAAAGAAACTCAACCATAATGAGGGTGTGGACCAGAGTAATCATAACCAGCAAAGGATTATAAAGAGATGAACCAAGTTAGCTTGTTTGGTTTAAACTAAGAAGATCAATAGGCCGTTTCTATAGAATCGAATTTATAATATTGTAGTTACTAAGTCAATAATTTAATTTGACTAACTTGGTTGGAATTGCTCCTAACAACATATTATTGTAGTTTTTGTTGTTTGGAAAATTAATTATAAGAGCAATCTCAACAATGTCATACTCACCTATATGTTGATGTAGTTAGTTTTAACAAACACTTAATTGGCTGCCAATTTTTCATGCATGTGTTGTGTCTCACATAATTTACCATTTAGAGTTCTCATTATGCATGTGATAAACTTTGGTATAGAATGCTCCTAATGTAGTGAGCTTTTGAAACCCCATAACGAGTCCATGTTGGGTTCTAGGTCTCTATTTTCGCCATTTTTTTTTTTTTTTTGTAGTGAGAAATTATATGATAGAGAGCAACGTAAAAAGTTGGATGTAAAAGCCTATATAAACACAAGCTAGGAATTGAAATTGAAATGCATCCAATATAATCATTTTCTTTTATCCTAAGCTAAATGGATACTTCCAAAATCTTTCTTCTCATTCTACTTATCTCATTTCTCGACATGGGATTTTCGTCTTACCTTAGTTTAGCCGCAGATCGGCCAGACACACTCATGCAAGGTGCCAAAATCCGAGCCCGGCAACATTTGACTTCTGCTAAGGACATTTTCAAGCTTGGTTTCTTTAGCATTTCTGCCGGCTACTCCGGTCCAATCAACCCAGTGAACCGTTATCTAGGAATATGGTACACCAACATGCCAAACCAGCCGGTCTGGATTGCCAACCGTGATTCCCCGCTCCCAGACTCATCCGGTTCACTCATCATCGACGCTCACGGCAAACTCAAGATTTCGTACGTTGGAGGGATGATTACAGTGTCGAATGTTTCCACAATGTCCGGAAACAACGTGGGTGCCACGCTGTTGGACTCTGGAAACTTGGTGGTACGTGAAGTTGACGGAAATGGAAGGTTTGGAGGTGTGTTATGGCAGAGCTTTGATTACCCCACGGATGTACTTCTGCCTGGAATGAAACTGGGAGTGAATCTGAAAACCGGGCATGTTTGGAAGCTCACTTCTTGGTTGAGTGACCAGGTTCCGGGTTCAGGAGCTTTTGAGCTCGGCCTGGACGTTAATGGCGGCACTAACCAACTGGTCGTTTCGCGACGGGGAAAGGTTTACTGGACCAGTGGAGTCTGGAAAAATGGGAGTTTTGAGAAGGCACCAGACGTGACTGAAGGAGAGATGGTGTTAGGTTTCAAATTCATGTCAAATGAAAAGGAGAAGTACTTCTCTTACTCAGCTAAACACAACGACATGTTCACCATATGGAAGCTTCATCTCCTGGGCCAAATCGAGCAATCCTTCTTGGTAATATTTAATATGAGAGAGCGTATCTGGACCGGGAGCTATGCTTCAGAATGTCGCCCCTCTTTGGAGAGGGTTTGCTTGAAGGAAAACCCGGTTTCTTGCAGGAAGAGTTCTGATGTATTCGTGGAGACAAGAGGGCATTTTGATGATGGAAACATATCTTATGTTAAGGATAGTCCAAATGGCTACAGGTTAGCTCTCAGTGATTGCCATTCCATCTGCTGGAAAAATTGCTCCTGCACAGCATATGCATCTTATTCTACTGATGGAACTGGCTGCATTTTGTATACCAATGCCCATAATTTTAAACTTGCTGCAATTCATGAATCGTACATCTATCGTCTCATCAAAGAACACAAAAGCTAGATACTGGTTAATATAATTTTTCTGTAAGCTAGCGTTACTGCTGTTTTACTGTCATTCAGGTTTTCTGCATATTTGTGAATGCGCCCTTTGTTCTTGAAGGGTGCAGTTTATGTAACCATGTTTACTATCATTATGAAATAAAAATGGACAGCTTGTCCTGATTGTATGAGAATCTGATTGAATTTTGTTAGGATCAAGCGCAAAAGCAGTTTATGTAACCATGTTTACTATCATTTTGTCTATAATCTTCAAAAGTGTCACAATTCTTTTAAACTTCAAAGTAGTTACTAGTATTGGGTAGTTAAAGCTTTCCAGTAACACTCAAAAAAATTTACAAAAAGTAGCCATGGCCTTGATTTGAGATTTAGAGAAGTGAATACTTAATTCAAAGGAAACCACTAAAAAATATAAACTTTATATGCTGCGAAATATATTCCTTATTATTGGCTTAAACACAAAATGAACAAAAAGTCTAACTCAATATTGAATGGATAAGAAGCATGAGTAGCATGGAACAAGTAAAACATTGAAAGACTAACCAGATAGCCTGAAAATGTAGTTATCCAGGACATACAGCTGCAGTGATGTTAAAAGCTTGCTGTCATTATGTTTGATGCAGCAATTAGTCAACAAAATATTCTCCCCCACAGATTATGGATCCATGTACTGCTTATGCTTCTTGACCATCCACACAATGGAAAATTCTATGCTTTAGCTTTTCGCTTCCCAGGCAAACATTTTCGTGCAAGTGACAATCTAGACCTCGTAGGCAAGCTCCTTTCGTCTTCACTATCATCACTATCCAATACAATCACTGCTTCAGATATTGGTAATCCTATTTCATGTTCCTTAATATTTGTTTCTAGTTTTTCCTCATGATCTAGTTTAGGCTGTTTCTGATCCAACTGAAAATGATGATTGTTACTTTCTTGAACATGAACCATAGGTTGCAAAGGTTGCCTTTGCAGCTTCACACCCAGCTTCTGTTGAACAACCTTTGCAGAATACTTTCCCACATGCCCATCAAAATCACCAGCTTTGGATATTGCATGCAAGGGTGAGGGTTTAGAATGCAAATTAGCCTTAGAATCAGCAACGTTGTCGAGAGAAATTAAATTCTCCTTGTTATTTCTCTGAGATGAACCCAATGATCCCAAAGACATTTTCCTGCCAGCTAAACCTAACCTTTTGTGCTTTGTGGTGGCAAATTTGTTTAAGGTTCTATCAACAGCGTCTATGCAGCCATGACCAGTGGTTTCTGGGCCTTCTGGCAATAGGAGACTATGACATGAAGCAGAGGAAGGAAACTGATGGGGTACAGATGGATGGGGGATGGTATGCATTTGCTTGCCACTCTTCTGTTCAGAATCATCATACTGTAGTGACTGCTTCCGCTTCAAACTTATATCCACACTGTCCTTTCCAAATTCACTACCACCGGGATTGGCATGTTTCTCCGTATTGCTGCTATCTCGAGTAAGGGGATCAGCAGAGCTGCTTTGAGCCTCAAGATGGGATGCACATTGATCTGGCATCAGATCATCCTTATTATTGGAATTTCTTGCATCAGATGAACCTGAAAATTCTGGTGACATATTCAGCTCAGTCCCCCATAACTTCTCATACTCACTGGGTAATCCTATTGCCTTTTTGTTCAATCGTCCAGCTTCAATAACTCCCTTAGCAGAATCTCTCTTCTGCCTTGACCCTCCAGCTTCAATATGATTGTCTAAGAGATAATGAGCAGGGATTTCATTTGCTTCCTTAGTATTGTCTCCATAGTACTTCAACGCCCCAGCTTCAAGCTGATTGTCAGAGAGACAAGGAACAGGCAATCCAGTTACTCTCTCAGTACTAATTCTATGTTGCTTTGATCCAGAAGAATCCAGAGACAACTTTCTGCTAACTCCACATAATCTATTTTGGCTTAGAAAGCACTGAATTGCATTAGATTTTGAAGCATCTGGTCCCTTATTCTCAACCTGCAGCTGGTGGAAAATAAACATCAAAGAGCTTACAAATGGGCATAACAAAAACCAGCCAAGAAGTGAACTTTACTTTTTCCATGTCAGGACTAATTCGAGTTTGAATTTCTTGGTGAGAAACAGAACCAGCATCTTCACTTGCTTGTGCCCTAGCAAACTTTTCTGTCATGGATCTCGCCTTATGATTAAAAGCTTGTCTATTGTACTTGTATTCCTCACTCTGCACACCATCCCTAAATCATAGTCAAAATCTAGTAGGCACCATCCTCCATTTATCATTTTCCAACCAAAAATTTATACTTACCGCATCATGCATTAAGCCATCATCAGGGTTTGGTTCACTTAACAACAATCCAATGCTAGTTAGAACAGTTGAAATATTCAAAGATGGCTGCCATGCACCCTACTTGATTGAAACAATTAATTAAAATGATAGAAAATAACGAATAAAATAAATCTTCAAACTCCACAATGTTACATTAGCATCAGTTGCTCTTAGAATAGTTCTCATCTACCAAAGAAATCATCCATAAACAAGTATGTATATCTCATAGCATTGTGGTAGAATCAGCGAAATTAGAATTTTAAAAGGAATATATGATTGTGTATTGAAAAGGGGTTAACCTTCGGAGGAAGATTGAGAATATCCAAGCAAATTCGCCCTCCATTGTCTATATTCGGATGATATATTGGTGTGACCAACGTCACAACTGGAGGCTGAAAAGGATACCTAAAACGAAACAAATCTCAAAACTCAAAGCCGATAAAAGGGAAATTTGTACCCGGTACACATATATCGACAAAACCTAATTCACAGCTCCCGGATTATCATAATTTGTTCATAAAATTACCTTTCAGGAATTTGAATTTTGAGCTTAAATATCCCGTTAGCATACACAGTTCCTTCTGGGCCTTCAATTTCTGCAAAATCAGGAAACAAAGCATAGAACACTTGTTACACTGGCGCCATAAACATAAACACATAGTAAGATAAAGACTTACGGGCGTCAATGGAGGAGAGAGAGGGCGAGGAGGAAGACGAGAGAGAAGGAAAAGAGGCGCCATGAGGCGGGTCGGAGAGGAGCAGCTTCAGCTCCCTTTGCATTCGAAGGTTCAGCCTCGCCGCTTGCGCCATTTACTCCAACCTTGATGGCTTTTCGGATTTCTGAGTTTCATAAAATGGTAGAGAGGAATTTGGAGGGAAAGGGGTAAAAACCGGAAAAAGGAAAGAATGGGGGAATTCAAAACAATTTGTTGAGAGTGGGATTTGAACCCACGCCCTTTCGGACCAGAACCTTAATCTGGCGCCTTAGACCAACTCGGCCATCTCAACTTTACATATTAGGTATTAAATATTTTCCTTATAAATATACAATTTCAATTACCTTTCACTAAATGACAAAAATTTTACCACTGAAGTTTTTTCAGAGTTTCAAAATTTAAAAAAAAAAAAAAAAAAATCAAAATTTTTGTTCTCTTTTTGTTATATTCTTTTTTTTTTATACATTAAAAAATCAAAATTTTTGTTAAGCTGCCTACATGCATGAATTCCACAGTACATAACCCATATCAAACCAGCTAATAAAATTAACAACATTGTCAATATGCTAAAACTTTAAAGCAAAAATTGAAACCAAAAACTCAAACGATTACTGGTCAAAATTATAGCTTGGTACCAATTTAATCAGTGATATCTCATTTTATTAATTTTTCGATGTTAATAGAAAACCTGACTAATAGTGAAAAATGGCAGACCTCCTGATTTGTTGGTGAAAATTGTGAGAAGCTTCAAGAAAAGGAGAAAATTGGTATACATCAACTAATGAAATTAGCAAAATTGTCAATATATTCAAACTTGAAAGCGAAAATTATATTGAATCAAAAAATCCACATCTAAATACCAATGTCTTCTCCAAAACGTCCATGTATAACAGGGAAAACTAATGTCTACAGAAGCAACAAGGTGTTCTGCAAAGTCGAACAGAGATTCGAAGCCTTGGGCAAGACTGATAAAAAACAGAATGAAGTTATGGTGTAGGAACCATATATTCAAGCAATCAAGTAAAGGGATGCAGGTTTAAGAACAAACCTCTCAAGAGTCTGCATGAGTGTTTGAGTACACCTAAATAAAATTTAAAAAGAAACTTCATGTAGCTGATTGCCAGAAAATAAAGAACGGACGCTAACCTGAGCTGATGATATATATAGCAAAGGCTTTGAGGTCACAGTTAATGTAATAGCAGCTAACATATATAATTAAAATGGCCATTCATTATGAAAAGCCTCTCATATAAATGTCAAGAAATTAAACAAGGAAATTTAATCAGACAGCAAATGTCATGATATATGTTGCTCCAGAAAGTGTGGAAAGGATTGGAGCTAACTGCTAACTATATTAACGGATTTGATCTTCTGCAGCAAACATAACCATCATTAGAAGAGGTAAAGAACGCGTGTTATGCTCATCAGCCCTCAGCTCGAATTTATCATTGAGTTTTACCATAATGCTAATCACTTTTGAACTGAATGCCCATCGCACTTGCAACTAAAATAGACACACGGCAATCATTTTTAAAAAAATGGTCAACATGGATGTGACCAATAACTACCCTGATCGGGCGGAGTTAAGAGATATTCCCAGTTCTGTGGAGGGTCCACCGCAGATGACTCCCTTTCTCAATCTTCTCCTGGCCGGCGACACCCCGGCGATCATCCACCACCTCAGTAGAGGAGGAGGCGAATGCTCTAACCACTCCAACTCGATCTGCAACTCCTCCAACCACTCAAGCTTCCACTCACTAATTTGATAAAATTTCTCTCAGAACGAATTGAATTTGTGCCATCAAACTTTAACAAAACTACAAAAATTACCACCGAGTTAACATTTTCTGTTAGTTTGGACAGCTATAATTTGGAAAATTTTAAAAGATTAAGGACAAATTAGGAAATTAATTACACTTTGCACAATAAAAATAACACAAAGTACAATCCTTTATAACACACAATTACACCTAACACATTTTTTATTCCCGTTATACTCCTACCTTCATTGGCTTTTATTATATTTGTAAGAAAAGATATATTCCTTTTTTTTTTGCTTAAACACAAAATGAACAAAAAGTTTAACTCAATATTGAATGCATAAGAAGCATGAGTAGCATGGAATGAACAAGTAAAACATTGAAAGACTAACCAGATAGCCTGAAAATGTAGTTATCCAGGACATACAGCTGCAGTGATGTTAAAAGCTTGCTGTCATAATGTTTGATGCAGCAATTAGTCAACAAAACATTTCTCCCCCACAGATTATGGATCCATGTACTGCTTATGCTTCTTAACCATCCACACAATGGAAAATTCTATGCGTTAGCTTTTCGCGTCCCAGGCAAACATTTTCGTACAAGTGACAATCTAGACCTCGTAGGCAAGCTCCTTTCGTCTTCACTATCATCACTATCCAATACAATCACTGCTTCAGATATTGGTAATCCTATTTCATGTTCCTTAATATTTGTTTCTAGTTTGTCCTCATGGTCTTGTTTAGGCCGCTTCTGATCCGACTGAAAATGATGATTATTACTTTCTTGAACATGAACCATAGGTTGCAAAGGTTGCCTCTGCAGCTTCACACCCAGCTTCTCTTGAACTACCTTTGCAGAATACTTTCCCACATGCCCATCAAAATCACCAGCTTCCGACATTGCATGCAAGGGTGAGGGTTTAGAATGCAAATTAGCCTTAGAATCAGCAACATTGTTTGAGAGAAATTAAATTATCCTTGTTATTTCTCTGAGATGAACCCAATGATCCCAAAGACATTTTCCTGCAAGCTAAACCTAACTTTTTGTGCTTTGTGGTGGCAAATTTGTTTATGGTTCTATCAACAGTGTCTATGCAGCCATGACCAGTGGTTTCTGGGCATTCTGGCAATGGATGGGGGGTGGTACGCAGTTGCTTGCCACTCTTCTGTTCAGAATCATCATACTGTAGTGACTGCTTCCACTTCAAACTTATATACACGCTATCCTTTCCAAATTCACTACCACTGGGATTGGCATGTTTCTCCGTATTGCTGCTATCTCGAGTAAAGGGATCAGCAGAGCTGCTTTGGGCTTCCAGATTGGATGCACATTGATCTGGCATCAGATCATCCTTATTATTGGAATTCCTTGCATCAGATGAACATGAAAATTCTGGTGACATATTCAGCTCAATCCCCCATAACTTCTCATATTCACTGGATAATCCTACTGCCTTTTTGTTCAATCCTCCAGCTTCAATAACTCCCTTAGCAGAATCTCTCTTCTGCTTTGACCCTCCAGCTTCAATATGATTGTATAAGAGATAATTAGCAGGGATTTCATTTGCTTCCTTAGTAGTGTCTCCATAGTACTTCAACTCCCCAGCTTCAAGCTGATTGTCAGAGAGACAAGGAACAGGCAATCCAGTTACTCTCTCAGTACTAATTCTATGTTGCTTTGATCCAGAAGAATCCAGAGACAACTTTCTGCTAACTCCACATAATCTATTTTGGCTTAGAAAGCGCTGAATTGCATTAGATTTTGAAGCATCTGGTCCCTTATTCTCAACCTGCAGCTGGTGGAAATAAACATCAAAGAGCTTACAAATGGGCATTACAAAAACCAGCCAAGCAGTGAACTTTACTTTTTCCATGTCAGGATTAATTTGAGTTTGAATTTCTTGGTGAGAAACAGAACCATCTTCACTTGCTTGTGCCCTAGCAAACTTTTCTGTCATGGATCTTGCCTTATGATTAAAAGCTTGTCTATTGTACTTGTATTCCTCACTCAGCACACCATCCCTAAATCAAAGTCAAAATCTAGTAGGCACCATCCTCCATTTATCATTTTCCAACCAAAAATTTTTACTTACCACATCATGCATTAAGCCATCATCAGGGTTTGGTTCGCTTAACAACAATCCAATGCTAGTTAAAACAGTTGAAATATTCAAAGATGGCTGCCACGCGCCCTACTTGAATTGAAACAATTAATTAACGAATAAAATAAATCTTCAAACTCCACAGTGTTACATTAGCATCAGTTGATTTTAGAGTAGTTCTCATCTACCAAAGAAATCATCCATAAACAAGTATGTTTATCTCATAGCATCGTGGTAAAATCAGTGAATTGGAATTTAAAAAGGAATATATGATTATTGAAAAGGGTTAACCTTTGGAGGAAGATTGAGAATATCCAAGCAAATGCGCCCTCCATTGTCGGTATTCGGATGATATATTGGTGTGAGGAAAGTCACAACTGGATGCTGAAAAGGATACCTAAAATGAAACAAAATCTCAAATTCCAAAGCACATAAAAGGGAAAATTGTACAGGAAATTAAAATCAAAATCAAAAGCAATGTAAGAAATCGCAGGGAACACATATATCGACTAAACCCAATTCAGTTACTTACACAGCTCCAGGATGATCAAAATTTGTTCATAAAATTAGCTTTCAGGAATTTGAATTTTGAGCTTAAATATCCCGTTAGCATACACAGTACCTTCTGGGCCTTTAATTTCTGCAAAATCAGGAAACAAAGCATAGAACACTTGTTACACTGGCGCCATAAACATACACACATAGTAAGATAAGACTTACGGGCGTCAATGGAGGAGAGAGAGGGCGAGGATGAAGACGAGAGAGAAGGAAAAGAGGCGCCGTGAGGCGGGTCGGAGAGGATGAGCTTCAGCTCCCTCTGCATTCGAAGGTTCAGCCTCGCCGCTTGCGCCATTTACTCCAACCTCGATCGTTTTTTGGATTTCTGAGTTTCACAAAATGGTAGAGGAATTTGGAGGGAAAGGGGTAAAACCGGAAAAGGAAAGAGTGCAGGGGGTAAAACGGGTAATTCCAAAATGAATTGTTGAGAGTGGGATTTGAACCCACGCCCTTTCGGACCAGAACCTTAATCTGGCGCCTTAGACCAACTCGGCCATCTCAACTTTACATTTTTATTGTATTAAACATTGCTTTTATAATAAAGCTTCAATTACCTTTTTACTAAATGACAAAAAATTTGCCACTGAAGTTTTGTCATTGTTTCAACATTTTAAAAAAAAAAAAAAAATCAAAATTTTTGTTATATTTATTTTTTTTTGATACATTAAATTTTCCTATGTTCTCCCTTACATGTACACTCGGTTCACAATGGGTCTTCATTATCTCTTATAGGTCAATATTTTTCAATAACTAACTTTAGAGTTTAGAGTAATCGGTTGAACCAATTGAGCTAGTCTCGCACGTAAAATTATATTTCTTTAATACAATTAGCATCGTTGATCTGAGATCAAATCTAGTATATACTTTTTATGTGGACGACATTTCACTATTTTAAACATTAATACAGTTCAAACGTTTTATATTGAATTTTTTCGAATTAATATTCATAACTTAAAGTAAATATTTTATTAAATACAAACAAATGTTGAACCACATATATATACTTGGTGTTGCTTGTGGTTTGTGGTTCACTTTTGAGAAGAGAACATTTTATTTAGTACACACATACACAAATGAAACACCTGGCCGGCCTCTTTTACTTGTGCTCACATACTCACATTTCAACATCATAACATTCATATGATGACACTCTTCTTTCACCTGTTGTGTACCCTACCCTAAAGTTCCATGATCAAGACAATAGCATCTTCACCTCATCCCAATCACACTACCATATATCATATATACCTTTTTCCCCCCAATGACTTATGTTCCCTTTCATTCCATCCACTAAAAAATAAAATTCACTACTTGAATTTTCAATTAATAAAAATTATTGCGTCATTTTCATTACTTTCCTTTGATTGTTTAATTTTTTACAAAAGCTGTGTATCTGAATTCCTAAATGTTAATCAACTTTTTCATTTATCTAAATTTCTGAGTGTTAAGTCTCCCTTACTTTCAAAAGTAAGTCTCGCTGAGTCGCTATTATATCATTATATTTACAATTTACTCATTTTTCGATCTTTCTCATTTGTTATTCCATTGTTCAAAAGTAGGAACAAATATATGGTAATAAGTATCAATCAAATTTGATAATAAGGTATAAAAGTCTCTAATCAAACATCACCTAAATTTGTAATTAGACCCAACATATTTGCAAAACTTGATTTAGGTTTTTGATTTTACTTTGTTTTAATATGTATACCTCCTCTAGTTTTGACCACATAATATATAGTTTATTGTCATTGGTGAAATGGATAGAGGTGAAATGGATGCAGTAAAGTATATGAGCAGTACGTACATACATGATATATCATTGTAGCCAAAAACAATTTGGCTTTCCTAATTGGTGACATAAAGTGGTCCAAAAATGCAGCTGTCGATTCTATAGCTTGCTTAATTAATTATGTCATGCCAGCAGGTAGGACTTGTCAATTATTTTTAAAGAAAGTAAATTTAATCAATCGTTATACTGTGCACCAGAGCGCACATAGCAATGTGCGCCCCACGCCTTCTAAAACGGTACGTTGTTTTGTTAATTTGCATTCTATTACATAATTCTGTACATTTTAAACATGGGGATTTTTAGTTATAAAATTCGGTGTTTTCAGGTATAAAATTTTGTGTTTTCGGGTATAAAATTCTGTACATTTTATTATATAATTCTGTACATTCGACACATGGATTTTTTTTAAAGAGTTAAGAGTTTATGTATATTATGTATTATGTTAGATTATGTGTATTATCCTTTCAAAAAAGATTATGTGTATTCAGTTATAAAATTCTGTGTTTTCAGGTATAAAATTCTGTATATTCCATTATATAATCCTGTACATTCGAAAAGTGAATTTTTTTTTTAAGAAGTTAACAGCAGACACGCGAAAAAGTACAAAACGATGTCGTTTTGGGCTAGAGCGCACAATGTGTGCACGGTATAATTTGCCCCTTCGAGCTTTTTTTTTTTTTTTTTTTTTAATGGATAAAAATAATGATGAATTTAATTAATCATAAAGTTCTTTCAACTCTTATATTTTAATTACAAAATTCAAATATTGTGACATTATTTTAAAAAATAATTTTATAATAGTCACCACAGTCCTTTAATTCATTACCAAAAAAAACAAAAAAAAAAAACCACAAAATATTTGAGTTCAAAAATCAATAGCAACCATGCAAGAGATCAAAATGAAAATTTATTAGACTTGAAACATACTTTAACTATTCAATCAACACAAAATAAGTTCATAAACTTTGTTTTATTAGTAGCCACTGCACATGATGCAGTGTTGATTTAAATTTTTATTCCTTGGACAAAAATTTGTACCACTTTTCGTCAATTATTGTTATTGTCGAATAAATTTTAACATGTGGTGGTGTTTGAATTGAAATGTATAGGCAACACTATGTCCACGTTTAGGTTGACGCTAATATTTTTAGATGTATAAGTGCATTAACGAAAAAAATATTATTCCTACAAAATTGGAGAAGAACGATGCTGTACTCCATTAACCAATGCCTATAATTTTATTATAAAGCATTTGACATTTCATTTGGACAGACCTTTTTCTTTATTGAAGATTCCGATCTCACTGCACTTTAGTCATACCCAACTTCATCAGTGGGAACTAATTAGGTGTCTACTATAATATATGAAAACTTGCGCTTAATCTTTGGCATTTCAATATTTTTAATTCTACACGTGTATCATAAATTTAATTAAGAATGTATTTAATCGAGACTTTTGTAGGATTTTATAAACTTTATTTTTGTAAATTTTATCAGAGTTTGTTAAAATTTTGTCATAATATTTATAGTCTTTTGTATTTAAAAGGTTTACAAAAGTTATTAAAATTACAATATTACAACTTTTTTTAAAAAGAGAAATTGAAGGGTAGAAGTTACATCAAAATCACAAGTCTAGGCCAACACAAACTAACAACAGACTAATAAGTCTCAACACACTTGTGTATATATATTAAAGTTCCATATTTAATCCATGGACAATGACTTTTCTTTTTCTTCTTCAGTTTTGATTCTATTGTTCAAAAGTATGAGAGGAAAAAGGTAATGAATTTTATAATTTATTAAAGAATTTGAATTCAATAGTAAGATAGCAAAAGTAGACAAATAAACATGTTAATGAGTATCTCCCGTGATAAAGTATAAAAGTCGCCAAACAAACATAATATTTTAATAACTTTACTATTATCTCTATACAATTATTATTCCATGGAATGGTCCACACATATGTGTGAATCACGAATAAAAAAGTACATTTTTAATATACTAAAAGTACATTATTTGCACACTAAATATATATTATTTGAGAATTGAAGGTGTATCATTTTATATATTATCAAATAATATATATTTAGTACATGTTTTCAAAAAATATATATATTTAGTACATAAATAATTAGTATATATTTTTTGAATACAAATAATTAGTATTATTAAAAATCCACATTTTATTAATTTTATACAGAAAAAATTGCCATCTCTATAAGCTTCACTCCTTCGGCACAAGATTCCCTTGGTGAACAAACCCAATTGACTCTGATCTTCTGCTTCAATGAAAGTTCTCAATTCAGCAAAAGTCAATTAATTTTGCACCTAAAAACCTGATACAATCTCATGCCAAATAGTCACCGCCTCTATTTATAACTACTTACTCGATTTACTGAATCACAAAAAGTTACTACCGTCCTCACAAAAAATCAAACCCATAACCTCTCATTTGAGAAAGTCAGTTCATACCACTAAACCATAAAGTCATTGGATTAATTAGAGCGTATAACTAGTTGATAACATTAGTCATTAGTTGATTGTAGAAAGGTGTTTGGTAAATTAGTTGTTAGCTGATAACCATTTGGTATAATTTCTATTTTCAAAAAGCTAACTGAAAAAATTGCTTTGAGTAGCTTTTTGAATTTTAGCATTTTTAAGTTACAAAAAAAAACAAAAAAAAAAAACTAATTAACCAAACACTTATATTAATTTTTTTAACCAAATCAAACAATTAATAGTGATCAAATAAGTTAAAATTAAATAATCAACTAATTATTTTACCAAACAGGGTCATTATCTTTCACAATATAAGGACTCTATTTTATATAAGTAATGCATTTCTTATGTCTAATTAATTTTAACATTTCACTAGCTCTAAGCCTATCATACCCATGAAGTCTGATCATCTCACATTTTTAAAAGTTGACCCTGGCATATAATTAAATTTGCAACTCACCGCCATTTACATTTCATTCATGCATGAAAAGTGGCATGTCACATTCACATCACATAAAAAATAATTTATTTCATCAAAATAACAACATCAAAAGAAGCTCACTCACTGCTACCGAACTTGCAATTGCATTGTCAACCTTTCATATTTTGCAATAATCATTCAATTCCAATTGATGAGTTGGCTTTTAAAAGAAACATACATAAAAATAAATAAATAAATAAATAAATAAAGCAAAATATAAAAGCCTTGTTCGATTGCAATTCCAAAGAATTTTAGCACAGCGGATGGCCAAACAATATATATAATAATGTTTCCCTAATTCTAGCAATACAATAATTCATATAATTAATTATTACTCGATAATATAATTAATTATAGATCCTCAATTACATCGTCACAATAGCAACACTTTAATGGAGTTTAATTTATGTCAAGTGCTCAAAAGTTTCACATCATATATATATATATACACACACACACACACACACACACACACACACACACACACACACACACACACACACATATATATATATATATATATATATATATATATATATATATATATATATTGCGAATGGAGCGCCCAAGTAGGAAATGCGAATGCCTGATATCCGTCCACGTGTCCAGATTTAATGGATGGGGAATACTGATTTAAAAAAAAATGCGGTGGCATTTTCGTAAATAACTGAACATCGAATTGCAAGTAAAATATATTACAAGTGCATGTAAAATGTATTATAGATTTATAGGTGCAAGTAAAAATTTACACTGAGCATCAATACCAAGTGCACCTATAGTTATAACTAGTTGCACCTATAGTTATAACTAGTTGCACCAATAGTTATAACTAGTTGCACCTAGGTGCATGAATGTTTGCGGGTGGTTTTCAGGGGTGTTATTACCCGCCGAACTCAGATCAATGAATGTTAACAAGGCAAAATTACATGCACTTGCAGTCGAAAGTATGTGCACTTGTAGGTGAAAGTAGGTACACCCGATCAATGAATGCAGGCAAAAACTACATGCACTTGCAGGCGAAAGTAGGTGCACTTGTAGGTGAAAGTAGATGCACCCCCATCAATGAATGCTGACACGTGGCGCTCGCTGATTGGTTCGCATTTCTCTCATGGGATATATATATATATATATATATATATATATATATATATATATATATATATTCAATATCATATGAGAACACTTCCTTAGGTGTGAACGTACAAATTAACATGAGTAATTGAGTACACACAATCTACTCCTAAACATGTCTGGATGACAGTACAAACCCTGTAAAAGATTGTGCGTACTCATGTAATAGATTGTGTGCACTCCGTTCGCACGTTCTCAACTAAAGAAGTGTTTTCATTTGAACACAAGTCTATATGTGTGTGTATATATATATGGTGCGGGCCACTGCTTAAAACAAGTTCATAGTTAATTTTTTATCGCATTTTCGGTTCACAATTCTCCCGAATTAATAAGTAATGTAAAATATCAAAAAATTAATAACACAAAAAAGAAAAAGGTGTACGTTTATCAACCTTAGACCTTAAGAAAACCAAATTAATAGATTCCCTAAAAAATACCAACCAATCAGATATATACTCTAAAATGAAGAACACGACAAGGAAGAGTCTAGGTTTGTGTAAGAGAAATCCTAGATTTTGCATGATTAAGAGGTAATTAAACAGTCCTAAAATCTAATTATATATCTAAATCAAACAACTTCAATTCGATGCAAGATTTGATTAGTAATATCTAGGTTCATGCATTATTGTATCAAGTCAAGGAAGCATGCAGAAAATGACACTGCGATATTACCTATAATGTCTAATTTGTAACTAATAGGATCTTTTTCACACCTAAGTAGAAAGAATAGTACATTCAAAAAAAGTAGAAAGAATAGTGTATATATCCATCTAATTAAATACACATGCCTTGATGTTAAGTAAATAATTTAATATTGATATATATCGGAATTGAAGTCGTTACACTTTGATATGATAGCGGCTCATTATTGCTAAGATATTGACATATTGTCCATTTATGAAAATTCGTTAATTAATCATGAAATAAAAATACAATATTTTATATGCAAAACAATTTATAGCTTATGACACTTTCAGATCAGTACCCCAAAAAAAAAAAAAATCATTTTGGTGTTTGCTTTGTTTGACGCGTTTAATTGAAAGGCTAATACTATACGGAGTATCTAATAGACTAACTAATTAAAATTAAAGTGTTTAGTAAAATCGATTGTTGAATTAACTGATAAGTGTAAAAAGACATAAAATAATAAATTAAAATATTAAGATCTTGACTAATGAAGAGTAATTTTGACATTTTTGTAACTTAATAAATATATTTAAAAATTGTTAAAAAGCTTGAAGCTTATTTTGAAACGCTACTTACGATACCGTTTCAAAATAATTAAACTATTATTTTAAGTTCTACATGTTTTACTAAACAGAACTTATAACTTATTTGTAATTTAAAATAAGCTATAAGCTCTACCAAACAAAGTCGATGCGGGTAAACACTTGATCTAGATAGGTATCTTTATTTATAAGTATTTAATATATGAGTATTCCATGTTTTCTTGTAGCGTGGTAAAACACTTATCTTTACAACAATTCAATTTTTTGATTTTTTTTTTCATGGAAAGTAAACAAATAGGAAAAAAAAATGGTGATAAACGTCTAAATAAATGTGATAAATAATAATAATAATTTAGAAGTCAATTAGTCAATTTTTGGATCTACTGGAAGGGAGTTACCCCAAAGTCAATTAGTCAGGGGTCGTTTACCAAAATGGAAAAATAGAGAATTTTCTGGAAAAACAGAGAATTGGAGAGGTGGAAGAATGGAAAATGGAAAACTTGTTTACCAAAAGGTCCAAAATTCTCTTTCCAAATCCTTATTCCATCTCCATTCTCCACTTTTCTTAAGGAATTTGGAGAAATAGAAATCCAACTTCTCCAAATGGAGAAATGGATAAGCACGCGTGAACAGTGCTTGAGGTTGTAGGATCAAATCCGCGCGAAGCCAATTTGACGCCTCTCTCTTTAGTCTTCAAATCTGACGCGTGCCTCTTCATTGCTAGCTTGTTCCTTCATTAATTTTTTTTTAAGAGATTATTATTATTATTATTATTACCAACGCCACCCCCTCTTCAAAGCCAGCTTCTTCTTCTTCTTCTTCTTCTTCTTATTATTATTATTATTATTATTATTATTATTATTATTATTATTATTATTATTATTAGTACCAACGCCCCCCGCCCCTCTTTTCAAAGCCAACTTCTTCTTCTTTATTATTATTATTATTATTATTATTATTATTATTATTATTATTATTATCTTTGTTGTATAAATGTACAAAATTATATGGCCCATATGGGATGATTTTATTTAATGAAATTTGAAAATTAGAGAAATAAAAAACTGGAGGAATAGGGAATGAAAATTATAAAATTGGAGAAATGGAAAACTGGAAGAATGGAGAAAGAAAACTGGAAAAATGGAGAAATGGAAAACTAGAAATGGAAAAACAGAGAAATGAAGTAAACGACCCCTCAATGTTTACCTTAATTAGTGAATCGTGGACATGGTATAATTTGTAAAAGTTGATATTAATTTGTAAACATTAAGAATTAAATATTGGAACTTTTAATGAATTATCCTTAGCTAAATAAAAGATTATTAGTGGGACCTTAATTACTTACTTGGGAAATTAATGATCAGAACTTTGCTTAATGAGGAATGTACCAAGAAGTGTGGCTTGCATTGTCCTACATATTTTGGTTGCATTTGGCCCTCCAAATCTGCTTGCTGATCTCAAAACAATTTTTTTCCCCATCTAGTCACATGTGCAAATAAATTTATGACTTAAATATACATGCAATGACAACGAGATTCGAATTAAAATTTACTTATTACTTAAAACGAAGTACGGAATATAATTTATCGTCTAAATTACACTTCACGATTTAGAGGTATTAACTTGAATTCATTCTTATAAAATTTCGCTTGATTTTATTATATGTTTAATGCATGATAGACACAAAATAAGAAAATAATGAAACAAAATATGATTAAAAAAATTAACATTATTCAAACTTATAATGTACAAATTAATTTCTTGCTTAACTAATTTCAATATCCCATTAATTAAAGCATTTCGTCGGTTTTTTTTTTCTATATAAAGAAGAAACAAAATAAAACTACATAGATTGCAATAGAGTCACAGTAATGTTGTCCGCTATTAGCAATGTTGAAAAAGACACTAGGCGTCCTCTAGGCACCCGATTATTTATTTTTATTTTTATTTTTTAGAGTTTATTCGCAAAAAAAAAAAAAAAAAAAAAAAAATCAGAGTTCGGCTGTCTAGGCGCCCGACCGCGAAGGAGGGAGGCGCGATTTTTGCAATCATGGTTATTAGGAACAATCACAATCCACTAGGGGGGAAGTTCAATCACCTGGAGAACAAGTTATAATCTTTTAAAACTAGTTACCAATCTAGTTAACACGTACACATGTTAGCCTCTGGATACACATGACGCAAATACAATTCCAATCTCTAATCCGAATATCGTGAGCAACTTAAAAAAGATGAGAGTGTGGACCTTTATCAGTATATCTTTACTTGATTTTCTCAATTATATCTATTAAATTGCTCTTACTTTTCACCTATTCAAATCATATTTATCTAACTTATAAAAAAATTACGATAGTTTCACTGTTAAACTAAACGATGTGTTCACTTTGTAATGGAAACATGTCCTTTTTGAAATAGAAAGCTAAGCCTCAATAATTGCAAATGTAACATATTATATTGCGAGTTATGACCTTAGAGTTAGCATAAAGTTGACAGTGGAGGATTAAAAAAATGGTAGGAGTATTTTAGTAAGAAAACAAGCATAGATTCGGAGAGCAATATGTTTCCCACACACCAAGCACCCACTGAAATACAAAATATAATATTTAATAAATGGGGAGAGATCGTACAAGTGTCTAATTGCTAGAAGACCACGTCTTTTTCTTTTCTTTTATATATATATATATATATATATATATATATATATATATATATATATATATATATATACATACTTATATCCTGAATCCTATAAACTGACATCTAAATTCCTGAGAAAATTAAATAAACTTATTTATTTTTTTTATAATTAAGTGTTTCGACTTTGTTGAAATATATCTTGTACTCATGAACCCGCCCTAGACCTTTGAAAAGATAAATCGCGCCAATGTAATTTTAAGATTCAACACCAACTTTACCACTATAAACGAATTTTAAGTTAGATTTTTCATCAACTAGACCAATATCTTGGGTCTTTTTTTTTTTTTTTTTCTTTTTGACACACATATAATTAGTCAATTTATTTAACTGCATCACTAATGACAATTTAACTTTAATTACAACCAAATTATTGTAAACTTCTAAACAAGTACAAAGTCATATTTTATGACAAATATTGAAAGTAAGGGGGTGTTTAGCAAATAGCTATTAATCAATAGTTGATTAAGTTAGATGATAGTTGATAGTTAATTGGGTTAGTTAGTTTGACTAGCATATAGTATTAGCTGGTTGTAAATAATAAAAAAATATATTTGGTAAATTAGTTGTTTACTTTTAGCTGATTATATGTAAAATGACCTATAGAGATATAAGTATATTATGCTAATTTCTTAACTCTTAAATTACTTTTACAATTATTATTATTGTTGTTGTTGTTGTTGTTGTTATTATTATTACAAGGATGAGCGAAATTAGAAAGAAATAAAAATACTATTATTGTTATTACGGAAAAAGAAAGAAAAATGGGCAAGGACGATGGACATCAACAAGAAAGATATAAATGTTAGAAGTGACAAAGGTAAAATGGTCATTTCATAATTAAGACTAATCAACTAACCAAAAATGATGCTCTTCTAAGATTTTTAAATTTTGACTTATTGCACAAATAAGCTAATAGAATAAGTCATTTTACTGGATTTTTTTTGTTTTTTAAAAGTCATTTTACTAAACACTTAAATAGCTTATTAACCCGTCAAATCAACTAAACTTAGTCAAATCAATCAAATTTTGATTTATCGGGCATTTACCAAACACTACCTAAAAATATTAGACTAATAAGTTTTTGTATAATACTCCATAATTTTTTTCTTATCTACTTTTCCACTAAAATATCTCTAAAAATATAATAAAAAAAAAATGAAAGTTAGTATCATTTATTATGCTTGTTTTTTCGTTTACTTTATTTTATTTTATTAATGTATTGTATTATATAAAAGGTGTACTGTGTATTATATTGAAAAAAATACATTTGATATTAAAACATCCGTTATTTTTTCCATTATTATTATCAATCCATGCATATGCATCCACATATATATCTTTATTTATTTTATTCTTTAATAGTAATATTAAGTAAATATGTGTACATATTAATTAGAATAACAAAATAAATAAATTTAATTATATTTTAATTAGTTAGTTATTTCTACTATACTAATAAGAGTCCAAGAGAGTTAGGCCTATACTAGGTAGAAAAAATGGCGGTCACAGATTTTAATCAAATGAATGGCCCAGATTAATTAAAAGATTGATCAGATTTAAATTTTACACTAAAATTTCCTAAAATACCCACACACCGTTACTAATTCCGTTAAAATTTTAAGAATTGCCGTTAGTTCACTGTTAACTTACTCATTGATTTCAATAAAAAAAAAGGCCTTAGGTTCGAACCGCATCCCAATCAAAGTTGGCATAATTAGTACTCTATTTTACTCTTATTAAATTATATAAATAATAATTTAGTAGTTACAATAAAAAATAATACATATGTATTTCTTTAATTTAGAATTATGTGTCCACAATGCCTTTATTCAAAAAAAAAATTATTCATTATCAATCAATTAAATAAGAGAAATAATTTTATTAGTTATATTGTCTTTATTTTTCTTCAATATAAAAATTCTTTATATTCAAATTTATTAATTGATTATATTCGCTACATTATCCTTACAATGTCTTTATTCAGTGAAAAAAAATTTATTAATTATCAATAAATTAATTAAAAGAAATATTTCCATTAGTTATATTGTCTTTATTTTTCTCAAATGTAAAAATTTTTACATTCAAATTCATCAATTGATTATATTCACTACATTATCTATTATCTTTTTTGTGCACTATTTTTCTAATTAAATATCAAAGTTATAATACAAAATAATGCTATATATTTATTTACCAAGTATTTTATTAATACCATGAAAAAATTAAAAAAAATATAATTAATAAAGTAAACCATATTAACTAGTTGAGAGATTTTGTGACAACGAGAGTATTCAAATCACACAACAAATTGAAGTGAGAACTACCTCGCAATGTCCTTGTTTGACAATCAGCAGTTAGCGGTTAACGTTAGCGGATTATACTAGCGGATTTGACCAGCGAATTTATTTAATTATTAACATTGGGTAGAAAAAATGACCGCCAAATTATTAAATCAAATGAATGGTTCATATTGTTCAGGTTTTAATTTTTTCTTTTAAGATTTTCTAATTTATCCTTAATTATATGATTATCCATTTAACTTTTCCGTTAATTCACCGTTAGTCTAATTCTAATATTAAAGTCTAATATAGAATTATATTTACACCATTAATCTAATTCTAATATTAAAGTCTTAATAGAACTTAACCACAAATCCTAATGTCGGAATTTCTTCAAACAATATTAGTATATATGTAATATTTTATGTCCTAATTTTTATTTGTTCTCCCTTATGTCCCGTATTTGGTTTCAACGATACCTATACAATTATTTTATTGACAATTATAATCAATCTTGACTATATTATCTTGCATTTGTAAACTTAGAATTACCTATTTAACCCGCACGGGCTTAGCTCAATGGTTTAGTGGGTAGTATTTGGGAGAAGAGACGAAGGTTTGAACCTCGGCGGCGGCAGTGCGGGAATTATGTCCAAAGTGGGCAGATTCCTTGTGCGTATCAGCATTTGGCCCTGTCTGCTGAACCATTGAGTCACCGTTACAACTTCCCACAATGCTCTGTCGGGTCGGAATGTGGGGGGTCCTTGGGGTTGGGGACTCAACCTTTGGGAGAAGAATTACCTATTTAAATACGCAAATTCAACCTTCAATTATCTATGCATGAACAATTTCAATATAATCCTGTCTTAATATACTTTAAAGTACTTTTTTTTTTAAAAAAAACATGGGACATTATCCCAATCGCGCAATGCGCGTAAAAAACTAGTTAATATAAATAAATATTAAAAATTTGAAAATGGTTTCCATTATTAATAGACAAAAGGATACATATTTTCTTCGCTCAATATTTTTCAAATTTGAAAATCAGAATTAATCTCTTAATAAATTGCAAAAGATCATTTGAATTCAAAATTGAAAATAATTTTAACATAATTATTATTTTAATATAAAAACATGACAATTTCCGCTCATCCTTAAAATATAGAAGAAGAACATTTTTGTCACCAATTCATGTCATTCAATTGTTTACAAAGTAGTTTTTTTCATTCATCAATTATTGTGATAAATAATTTTGTCCTTATTATGTTTTGTAAAAATTATATTTAAAAAATCACTTTTGTAGATGATTGAAAGATGAAAAAAGTTATTGTTAAACAATTGAATAACAAAAATTAATAACAATATAATTGAGTGCTATTTTCTATAATTTAGAGATAAAAATGTCATTTTTTCTAATATTAAACACAAACTTTTACATAGTATGTATATTTTATACTTGGTTTACTAATAAATATGAATTAATAACCTTTTATTATGTTCTTTCAAAAAAAAAAAAAAACTTTTATTATGAGGATATAAATAAAAATTTAAAATATTAGTGCATTAGCAAGAAAAAGAGAAAAAGGGGCCGTATCTTCTCAAAAAAAAATCGAATCTAAGCCTCTGTTTGGACCTACTTTGCCGCTGCTTTCATACATCTATCCTCACCCCTTCTTCCTAGGCGCGTGCATATTCAATTCTCGCTTTATTCTTCTTCTTCTTCTTTTTTTTTTTTTTTTTCAAAAAAAAAAAAAATCGTTTTGAGAAAAAAAAAAAAAGAAAAAAAGAAAAAGCGATAAAACTACACCAAACTAAAACATACCATCTGCTTGTAGTGAAAAAAATAGGGGAAAAGAAATTATAATTTTATAAAAAATGAATAGGATCAAAATAAAGTAAGAATTCAACTTTCATTGTTTGATAGGTATAAATAAAATTGTTGAGAATTTCTATTATAATATTTGGTATATATGAGAATTAAAGAGATTAAGTAATATAAAGATTAAAATGTCCTTATAATTATAATTTCTAAAGAAAGATGTAGGATTATTATTTATTATGGAGGGCAATTTGATCTTTCACATTACAAGAAATAAGAGTATACAGATACTCACGCTAGCGAAGCTGGTTATATATTAACATTATTAGCTAAGTATTTATTGTATATTTTTTTAATTGATATTATATTATTCGAAATCCTAGGACTAGGTCTGAATTAATTGGAATTTAGGATGGACTGTTTCTGATTTCTATATATGGATCACTTAATAAAAATCAACAATGATACTTCGAAAAATAAAAATAAAAATCAACGATGATAATATGATATGATGTGTAATGTGTCGTCTATATTGCACTATTGCAGTAGAAAAATGTTATGTTTCCTATTGAATTTACCTTATAATATGATGATAAAAGTTTTTAGCAAAATCTTCAATAAGATTGTCTCATAGATCCTTAATGTGAGATGGGCTGAATTTTTTTATAAATAATATTACATTTTTCCTCATAAGTATTATAATTTTTTTCATAGGTAACTCTTCAACTTTTAACTATTACATTTTGATTTAAAAGTATTATATTTTTTTCCAAAAGTATTACTCCGAATAATTTTTCTCTCACACTGTCGTTGGAGTAAGACTTTAGGGTAATCAATCAAACCAGTTGAGCTAGCTTTGCAAGGTAGCTAATTATATATATATATATATATATATATATATATATATATATATTTATTTATTTATTTATTTATTTATGGGAAAATGGCACTTCTTCCCCCTAAGTTATATACTTATAGCGATTTTCCCCCCTAAATTATTCAAGTGGCTGTTTTTTCCCCTGAAATGTTAAATAGACATATTTACCCTTAAAATAAATATTTCATTTATTTTCCTTTTCCAACAAATTATGACCATAATTTGGTTCAAACCAAACAAACACTATAGCAACCAAACTGAAATATTCCAATTACAATTTAGAATCGAAACTCGATATTTAGAGTTTATTAAAATCGCGAACCGGAATGGACGGTTCATGTTCCAAACTGAAAAAATAAAATTCATTTATTTTTGAATTTAGAATATTTAAAATAAAAAATAAAATTTTAAAATAAAGACGGTTCAAAATCGCGAACCGGATCCAGAACCGCCGATTCACGGTTCAAGATCCAATTTTTTTTATTCATAACTTTAATAAATTGAAATCCAAATATTAGGTTCTAGATCTGAATCATAACCGGAAACTTTTAATTCAATTGCTATAGTGTTCGGTTCATTTTGATCCGAACCTTGGTCATCCCTACGTATACGCGATAATTTGTTGGAGAAGTAAAATAAATAAAATGTTTACTTTAAGGGTAGAAATGTCAATTTAATATATCAGGGGGAAAAACTACCACTTTTAGAATAATTGAAGGGGCTAATGTGCTTACCTAAATAATTGAGGGGGAAAAAGGACTATAAGTATATAACTCAGGGGAAAAATGTGTCATTTTTCCTATATTTATTTATTTATTTATTTATTTATTTATTTACAGATAAGTGGTGAGATAATCCAATTCATGAACACTCAATGAATAGAATACACATTATGAATGGAAATTTGGGGGAGAAAAAATAGGAGGAGAAAATAATATATTCCAAAGAAAAATATGTCATATTAAAAGAGAAAAAAAAAGTATGAAGGCTAAATAAAGAATATAATTCTGATGTCAAGAGAAAGAGAGACCTTATTTGGTATATGGATTTTTGCCTTTAACCTTTTGCAATTATAAGTATTTGATAAAGTCAAATACCTAAATTAACTATTTTGTTAATATCTGATCAAAAAAACTATTTGTTTAATAACTTTTAGGATCAACTTTTTGGTCCTAAAAATCAAATTTGAAAACTTACTTGGAGTATCATTTCACTTTAGCTGAGTTTTTTGCACTTTTAGTCCCACGACTATAGTGGCACTGGCAGAATTGATCCACGACTTTTGAACCTTGCAATTTTAGTCCACGACTATTGATTTTTTTGCAAAAATGGTCCTTCCGGTCACTTTTCCGTCAAAATTTCACCGGAAAAAAAATCTCTATTTTTAACCGGGTTAAAATTGACATTTTACTTATCTCAAAAAATTAAAAGAAAAAAATTAATATTTGACTACATACAATATTACTGGGCTACATACTACTGCCCCAGGCGGCGGAGTACTGTACCACTCCAATGCTGCTGCCGGATAACCCAACTAGCCCGGGGAACGCCACGGCCGCTCCGCCGCTTACTGACAGCCCTGCCTGCTCCAGGAACTCTGCCGCCTGGGGCAGTAGTATGTAGCCCAGTAATATTGTATGTAGTCAAATATTAAATTTTTTCTTTTAATTTTTTGAGATAAGTAAAATGTCAATTTTAACCCGGCTAAAAATGGAGAATTTTTTTTTCCGGCTAAATTTTGACGGAAAAGTGGCCGGAAGGACCATTTTTGCAAAAAAATCAATAGTCGTGGACTAAAATTGCAAGGTTCAAAAGTCGTGGATCAATTCTGTCAGTGCCATTATAGTCGTGGGGCTAAAAGTGCAAAAAACTCCACTTTAGCTTAAGGAAAAATAATATCACATTTCTTTAATACTCCCACTTCACTACTAAAACTGTAAGATTATTCTCCTTTTAAAAAACTTCATTTTAATTCGTAGAATTGTATTTTCTTTTAAATTTTAATTTATTTATTTGATGAAAAGTAGTGAGAAAATATTATATATATATATATATATATATATATATATATATATATATATATAGGCGGGTTCAGGTGCGACAGTGTCTTACGGTGCAGCAACACCAATAGTTCAACAAATATGCATCATCAACGTTAAGAAAATACACAACACAAAACAGAGTAAACAGAGCCCTGCATCACCAAACACACACCATTAGGTGTGAGTAAAAACACCATACACTGTTCGGAAATACACCATTGGGGGTGGTGAGTTATATGGTGTATTTTTTTGAGTCTGTTGTGTATTTTGTGATGTTTTATTACATTTCATTGTGGTGTGCTTTTATTACACTGTTGGTGCATATTGTTAACACTGTTGGTGTATTCTGGAATTCCGCCGCACCGCCGCACGGGAAGACCTCGCCGCATTTGAACTTTATTCTATATACTAGTTTTTTACGCGCATTGCGCGATTGGGATAATGCCCAATGTTTTTTTTTTTTTTTTAAATAAGTACTTTAAAGTATATTAAGGCAAGATTATATTGAAATTGTTCATGTATAGATAATTGAAGGTTGAATTTGTGTATTTAAATAGGTAATTCTTCTCCCAAAGGTTGAGTCCCCAACCCCAAGGGCCCCCCACACTCTGACCCGACAGAGCATTGTGGGAAGTTGTAAATCACGGTGACTCAATGGTTCAGCAGACAGGACCAAATGCCGGTGCGAAAAAGGAATCTGCCCACTTTGGACATAATTCCCGCACTGCCGCCACCGAGGTTCAAACCTTGGTCTCTTCTCCCAAATACTGCCCACTAAACCATTAAGCTAAGCCCGTGCAGGTTAAATAGGTAATTCTAAGTTTACAAATGCAAGATAATATAGTCAAGATTGATTATAATTGTCAATAAAATAATTGTATAGGTATGGTTGAAACCAAATACGGGACATAAGGGAGAACAAATAAAAATTAGGGCATAAAATATTAAATATATACTAATATTGTTTGAGGAGATTTCGACATTAGGATTTGTGGTTAAGTTTTATTAAGACTTTAATATTATGATTAGATTAATGGTGTAATTATAATTATATATTAGACATTAATATTAGAATTAGACTAACGGTGAATTAACAGTATTTAACGGAAAAGTTAAATGGATAATCATATAATTAAGGATAAATTAGAAAAACTTTAAAAAAAATTAAAACCTGAACAATTTGAATCATTCATTTGATTTAATAATTTGGCGGTCATTTTTTCTACCCAATGTTAATAATTAAATAAATTTGTTGGTTAAACCCGCTAACTGCTGATTGTCAAACAAGGACATTGCAAGGTAGTTCTCACTTCAATTTGTTGTGTGATTTGAATACTCTCTTTGTCACAAAATCTCTCAAGTAGTTAATATGGTTGGCTTTATTAATTGTATATTTTTTTTAATTTTTTCATGGTATTAATAAAATACTTGGTAAATAAATATATAGCATTATTTTGTATTATAACTTTGATATTTAATTAGAAAAATAGTGCACAAAAAAGATATTAGACAATGTAGTGAATATAATCAATTGATGAATTTGAATGTAAAAATTTTTACATTTGAGAAAAATAAAGACAATATAACTAATGAAAATATTTCTCTTAATTAATTTATTGATAATGAATAATTTTTTTTTTACTGCATTAAGACATTGTAAGGACAATGTAGCGAATATAATCAATTAATAAATTTGAATATAAAGAATTTTTATATTGTAGAAAAATAAAGACAATATAACTAATACAATTATTTCTCTTATTTAATTTATTGATAATGAATAATTTTTTTTGAATAAAGGCATTGTGGACACATAATTCTAAATTAAAGAAATGCATATCTATAATTTTTTGTTGTAGCTACTAAATTATTATTTATATATAATTTAATAAGAGTAAAATAGACTACTAATTATGCCAACTTTGATTGGGATGAGGTTCGAACCTAAGACCTTTTTTTTTTATTGAAATTAATGAGTAAGTTAACGGTGAACTAACGGAAATTCTTAAAATTTTAACGGAATTAGTAACGGTGTGTGGGTATTTTAGGAAATTTTAGTGTAAAATTTAAATCTTATCAATCTTTTAATCAATCTGAGCCATTCATTTGATTAAAATCTGTGACCGCCATTTTTTCTACCCATTATAAGCCTAACTCTCTTGGGCTCTTATTAGTATAGTAGATATATATATATATATATATATATATATATATATATATATAGTGTTCTTTATTACTATATGTTATTTAATTAATAAAATATATACATATCCTTAAAAGTCATTTACATTTTATTAGTTAAAAACTAACTCCTAATTTTACCAAATATTTCAGTATAAAAATATAAATAGCTAATATTATCAGTTTATCAAATTAGTACAACCAACTAACCAATAATATTTATCACATTCTGCTAATTAATAGCATCCAATTGCTAAGTTCTCTCTAAACTATTTTCTCTAACTTTTTATTTAGGTAAAATGACATGTTTCATTCTTGAATTACAAGAAAATAACATTTTTTTCATCCTCAATTATACAACCATTGCTTTTCATCTCTCAATAGTCTACGAAGTGGTTATTTTCTTCATTCAATTATCTGCGAAGTTAAACTTTAACTGAATTCTAATAAAAATCAATGTTGGAAAAAGTTCATTTACAAATAATTAAAAGGCAAAAAGTAACAAAATGTCTAAATGTATAATTGAATGAGTGCTATTTTTTTCCCTTTTCTTTTTATCCCTTATTTGTTGGCTAAACAAGAAATACATTTACTATATATACTATTCAATACCATAAAAACTTAAATCAATTTTGAAAATATATGCACATGGGTTGGTTTTATTTTTTAAAAATATGAATTTAATACATATGTTATTCTTATGTGCATGACTAATTTTGGTCTTTGGATTGTGTTATTTGTTTATTTATTATAATAATATGAATTCTGTACTTTTTTAAAATAAAATTTCTCTAATTTTTTTTTATTGTTGATATTCAAAACTATACCAACAAAATATCTAAAATATTATATAAAATTCAATGGACCAATTTGATATTTTTTGTATATTTGTGCTGTTATGGGGTGTAGGCCTCGAAATTTTAAATCAGAAAACTTTCATGAAGCCAAAAAGAAGAAAAAAAATAAATAATCTGAATGTAATGGTGATGCTCAAATCTCAAGCCAATGCGATTCGGGGAGCTGTCCTTTCCAGCTTAGCACTTTTGGCATCTTCCCCTCAGCATCTGACACGTTGCTTATGGCCCAGGGGACCACCTCAATTTCCCCGAAACATCCCCACGCGCACACCCGCGCATCACAACACCACACCTCCGCCTTAATAATATCTCCCCCTTACGTGTACCAAAAAAGCTGGCCTGGTGGGTCCTATTCAGGTTACCGCAAACAAAATGTTTTGTTTTGTTTGTTCTTTTTGTTTTGTTTTGTTTTGTTTTTGTTTTTTTTTTTTAATTATTTACAATCTAACCTAATACATAGGATATGCTCAACATAATAATGTCAACATGGAGTTAATTATCAATTTGGTCCTTTGACTATGAAAATTTCACTAATTGGTTCTTGATTTTTAAAATTTTTTAATTTAGTCTCTGACTATGTTTTTTTTAATATCCGAAATGGTCCTAATCGTTGGACATCCGTTAACTTGGAACCAAATTGGTAATTTTGTTATAGTTAAGGGACCACTTCAGTAATTAACTTTCGGAGAAAATGGTACATGTGATGACCGAAATGGTCCCTTGACTATAGCAAAATTATCAATTTAGTCTCGAGTTAATAGATGTCTAACGACTATGACCATTTCGGGTAAAATAGGCATAGTCGAGGATGAAATTAGTCAAATTTGAAAGTCAAAGACCAAAGTGGTGAAACCCTCATAGTCGAGGGACCAAATCAGTAATTAACACTGTCAACATGATTGGAATGAGATTTGAACTTAATATTTTCTATTTAGAAGAATAACACTTATGCTATTAGACCATAAGGTACTTGACCAAACAAAATGTTTTTAGAAAATACTTCCTAATAATTATACTCTCCTTAAATATTTTAATTTTAATTAAAAAGGGATGATAATTATGCTCCTAAATTATTAAAAATCCTAACTAAACACCTAATTTGTCAGATTGATACAATTTAGTCGATTAACATATAACTTTTTAATAAAAATCGATTGACATAAAGTTCTAATTGGCACTAATGTATGCAAGTTTTTCAAGAAAAAACATGCCACGTGTTTATTTTTATAAAAAAATATTTATAATTTTTGGAAGAATAGTATTTTTTATATCCAATCATGAACACCACACTATGGTTGGTGAGATTTGATCCCGGATCATTGTTCTAATATTTTTTTTCATACTTCAATTCACCCTGTAACCAACTGAGCTACCCATATAGAGACTAAATTGATACTATGTTTGAGTTGTTGTTTGAAGTTAACACATTCTATTAAAAAAAGAGATTAAGTTGACAATTTTTGATAATATTTAAAAATTAAATGTGCACACATTATACATTAAACAATTATAAATGAAAATGAAAATTAATTTATTTTTAAAATATGAAAAAAAAAGGAATTAAAATCACTCTGTATTAAATTAAATTAAATTAGCATTCAAAAAAAATTAAATTAAATTAATAATTTGGTTGGGAAAATAATAATTGTGGCAAATAAATTAGAATGGGGAGAGTATGAGTTATCCTCCCAATATCCTCCACGTTTACATAAATTACTGTGCACCCAATCCCCTTTATAAACCACAGGTGCCTCCATTTTCACTGCTTATCGTAAATTCCAAGTTTCCAACCCGCACCAGTCTACCACCGTGAACCGCCGTGCCGCCACTGTTCACGGCTGTTCAGAACGTCGAGCCAACAAACATAGAGGATGGAGGATAACAACATCATCGCGCCGTTCGTTATGAAGACGTATCAGATGGTCAACGATCCCAAGCTAGACGGGCTCATCGCTTGGGGCAGAGACAATAACAGTTTCGTCGTCGTCGACCCGCTGGATTTTTCCCAGAAAATCTTGCCGGCGTTCTTTAAGCACAGCAATTTCTCAAGCTTCGTCCGGCAGCTCAACACTTATGTGAGTATATATACCTATTAACTATTAATTTAACCTCAGTCTTAATGTTTTTTTTTTTTTTTTTTTTTTTGTGGATTATAATGTTGTGGGGTGGGATTATTGTCAGGGATTCAGGAAGGTGGATCCGGATAAATGGGAATTTGCGAACGAGTGGTTTTTGAGAGGGCAGACGCATTTATTGAAGAACATTGTGAGGAAAAAACACGGCAGGGTATCTTCATCGGCGGCGTTGTTACAGCATAAACATGAAGACGGGGAAGATGATGATGATGAGGAGATTGTTGCAGAGATTGAGAGGTTGAAGGAAGAACAGAAGGCACTGGAGCTAGAGCTGCAGAGCATGAACAGGAGGCTGGAGGCGACGGAGCGGCGGCCGCAGCAAATGATGACGTTCTTGGGTAAATTCGTCGACGACCCGGAGATTTTAACCCGGATGATGCTGGAGAAAGAGAGGGCTATAAGGCTCAGCTTGAGCAGCGGCGAGAAGAGGAGAAAGCTCGCGATGTCGGAAAGTTCGTCGGTGAAGAGTGAGGAAGTAGAGGAGGAAAGCGGCGGCGGCGGAGGAGGAGGAGGATGTACAATGATACGAGGAGGGGCAATCTCGTCAATTTCATCCCCGGACGCGAATTTCGATGTGGATACGTTTTGTCAGTCGTCGCCTGAGACGCCGTCACCGGCCGCTGTTTGGTTGAGCGGCAGACAAGTTCTGGGTGGGTTGCCAATGATAAACCACTTTGGACCTTACGGTGGCAAAAATAATTGTGCCACCATTTCCACGACGTCGTCCTTGTCGTCGGGGTCCTCCGAGAGCTGCAGCTACACGGTGGCGACGCCGTTGGAGGGTTTTCCGAATTACGATCATAGGGGCACCGGAGATTCTAGTTGCTACGGCGGCGGAGGAAGTTTGAGTGGTGAGGCTGCTAGTCCACCGCCTCCTTATCCTTTTTCACTTTTAGGAGGTGGTTTTTAGTTGGGCATGTCACAAGATTTATTTTGGGGAATAAAAAACATTTTTCTTTTTTTCTTTTTTTTTTTTTTTTTTAATTTTATCGTAACCAATACAAATTCAATTTGGTAAAATCTAGGATTGGGTGAAACCCCATTTGCATTCTGTAACTCATTTTACTCCCTGTAAAGTTTTTGAGTACATATGTTGAGAAAAAAAAAAAAAAAAAAAAGCCCCACCAAAAATCATGTCAAAGCCCTATGATAAGAAAGTCAATTTTTATTCTATTTATTTTATTTTTTTTGCAAAAAATTAATACTTTTTATGAGTTAATATGCATTACAATTTTAGTGAAAAATATTATTTATTTTTTACTCACAAAAAAAAATATTATTTATTTTTTACTGTCAAAGTATATGGCTTTATGGAATAATTTGGTCTATGACATATTCACTGAGAGACAAATTTCCTTCCTGACGGGATAACAACACGTGACAATGGAATAATTTGGTCTACAAGTTATGAAAAAATCAGCCGATAGTAGGTTAGATCACACTTTGTTTAATTTTTATTCACATTTGTTCTTTTTGTATGTTGTATTAACTTATTAAATAGATAGATGTAATTAATCATTTTAAATTTCAATATTCTCATTTTGTAAAATTATAACATACAAGATATTAAAACTTTATTAAATACAAAATACAATCTTGTCTCAACACCATTTGAGTGTATCATATATACCACAAAACAATATAATATTCCTTTATTATTATATTAATAGGGGCATATATACATGATGAAGATGGAGTAAGAAAAGAAGAATGATGTGAAGATGGTAGTGTAGTGGTGTGCAAGGGAAGAAAGGGCAAGATGGCAGAAAGGCTTTCCACCAAGTGAAGTTAGGGGATTGGTAGGTGTAACGTTTCATTATTAAACAAAATATAAAATAAGACTAAACATATTAGAGTGACCTATGGGTCCCTACTTGGCTGGTTAGTACATCCCAAATAAATTTTTCCCACCTCCAAGGGGTATGTTCTTTTCTTTTCTATTTAGAAAAAAAAAAAAAAAAAAAACAAAACAAAAAAAGGAGTTAACTCGATGTGACACAACTAAGTTACTTAAGTTCTTTAGATGATACTCGATATGATTAGACTACATCTATCTTCTCGTCTCGAAGAATCTTTTGAATAATTCAGCTTCCTACCTTCAAGGGTATTTAATTATCACCTCACTTTTTGCATCTAACAATTTCTTTCGAATATATTAAACATGATTTTAATTTATTTAAACATGTTATGATGAGTTAATGTTATAGTTTCCATATTGGGGAGATAAATGAGTTCATGATATAGTTCAGTGGTAATAAATAGAGTTGTCAAAATAAGCTTTACTGATCCACCATGCTCGCCTCTCCAACGGTATGTAATAAATATATTGTGTGAACCTGAGAACCTATGCACACCCTTGATATTGCATCATCCAATAGCCCAGAACATGGTGCAGAAAATTAGTCAAACTAGGATGCGATGCACAATGTGTGTGCATTGTGTTATAAATTACATGCATCGTCCACTAATATAGATAAATAACCCAGATTAGTTATGAGGTTCACATGTTAATATATGCACCCGCGCGCACACACACACACACAAACACAAATCTTTTAGTCACTGTGTCGGTGGAAACCTTGAGTACACTTTTTTTTTTTAAAAAAGAAGTCTTTTCCTGCAACACGCAAGAGTTTGATCATTGACTTTGGTTATGGAGTAGCCTTAAATTTCCAAGCTAGATGTCTCACCCAATCAAGATGCCTACAATTCAACGAGTAGATTAATCAATATGTCCGACAGTAAAAAATCTCGGTACACAAAAAAAAAAAAAAAAAAAAAAAAACATACGGAGTATATCTTTTCGTGCACATCATAAGAAAAGACTTATGGTTTGAAATTTGAAATTGCTATTAATTATGATTAGATAGAATTGAAATATTTTATTTAATTTAATATTTTAATATTATAAATATTTGTTTAATTTCAATTCAAAAATTTTAAAATTAAAATTAAATAATTTCATTTGATTCGAATATATATATATATATTTAAAATCTTAATCATTTTTTTAATATTATTTAAGTTAAATTATTTGAATATATAATAATAATTTAATAATATTTTTTTTTTCTATTTTTTGAAGTTAGCCTCGCGAGTCCTGCGAAGGGGATTGAGATTGCATAATTTTGCAGCCCGGCCCGCAAAGATCATTGGAAAAAAAAAAAAAAAAAAAAAAGACGATGGGGCGGGCCTAATGGCGCTTCATCATATGAATTTTGTAAAAATTATAGCCACATTGATTAGATGATGAATACTTATTAGATATATATATCTTCTGAGATGAACTCTGGTTAGGCCATGTATCGTGGTCCCTCTGGGCTCATAAAGAGCTGGATCGGAGACAGCAGACTGGAGGATGAAATGTGGGATACCAAAAAAAAAAAAAAAGCATATCGTCTTTTATATTATCCCTTTTCCTGAAAACCGACAAATAATGTGATATATAGACTATGGTTATAAGATTTAGCCCCCTCGTGGGGCACTTTCATTCCACGTACGACACTTACAGCATCAATGCTTGTCCTCTTTCTTGTCTGGCCTTTTGCAGGTAGGGCACCCAATTAACCCAAACCTTCCGTTATTTTACCCCCTCAATACTTTACTTTGATGGCTTCAATTATTTTGCATTCCTTATGGCGTCAAATCAGGGCAAGAGTCCACCACTCCGTACATAAAACTAACATTGTATGTAGGTGCATAAAAAATTAAGTAAATAGAAATAATATTGATCAAACCACGAAGTGTCCTGAGCAGACCTTAATTGTAAAAGACACATTTAAGTTCGTGCCATGCTCAGATTAATTCACGTTCCCACTGAGCCAGCCCAATTAAGGAGCAAAGTGTTTGATAGATTGGTTTTTATTAATAAAAATAAAAATAATAAAATAATATTACAAGTATATAAAAATAACACCAACATTAAAATATCTATGCATTTAGAGTAATGAATTATGTACCTACAATATTACCGCAGTGAATTTATGTACTTATAGTAATGATGACTTTTATGAATTAAATTTGTGTAGCTAAAGAAATGATTTTGATGTATTTATAGATTTATTTTAAAAACTAAACAAAAATATCAAATATGAGTGTAATCTCAATTAGATATTTTTAATGATATATTATTCTTTATATATTAATTTTATTTGTAAAAATGAAAAAGAAAAAAAAATTAAAGAGATGAAGGTTTTGAATCATGATCCACCTTGCAAGCCTTAGCTTATAACAGGATTAGCAGCTCTTAAATTACTTGAATTTATGATGCAGCATAACTACTGGTCCATAATATAACTATTAGTAAACACCACATTCTAATATAATTTTACTTGTATGGTATTGTATGATTCACAAAAGATAAATGGAGCAAAAGGGTGAGTGACACCTGTCCATATGTCATCTTTGATGAAGCTCAATCTCAATCTTAATTGGTTCCCTACAACCTAAACCATGTGTGTTGGGCTTACGGAATGCATGTTACTTTAATTTCATTCTGAGGAATTATTATTATTTCTTTGTGTGGTTAGTGACGATCCACGTACAATTAGCTTAGGTTATAGCACGTTGACAAAACCAAAAACAAAAGCTTTCCTGTTGTGTTGTGTTATGTTATTTAACATGCACCAATCAATTACATACAGAAAAACAAGAGATATAAAACAAACAAAAAAAGCAAAGCTTAGTTGTATTCTACTTTCATGTTAGCTATCTTATAAAGTGGGATGAGATTGAATGATTATTTGATGTTCCTTCAATCTCAATCCCCCATATATATATATATATATATATATATATATATATATATATATATATATATATATATATATATATATATATATCCATTTATTAGAGTAAATATGGTAGTTTATTAAAATTGAAAGTTTATAACGTTAATTTGAAAATGTCAAAAGTTGTAGTTGAACTCACCCGATAAACTTGATATTCCGAGATTTTAAGATCCCGACAAAAGAAAACCTATTAGCTCGAACCGATATGTCTAAATGTCTAATATCCCAAATTCAGATAGGGTTAGCTTGAAACTGAAACCAAATGGACTAGTCTAATTGACATCCCTACCAATAACATTACATATTTACATGTCTTGTAGTAAATTTATTAGGTGGCTTGTATAATTTACATGTCATGAAGTAAATCCCAAACCGTCGACGTCCTGGATGGACTTTTTCAAAACTTATCCCACTCCACCGAATGTGGGTTCCCACTCTCATTTTTTAGTTTTAGTTCAACAATTTAGCCTACGCGATAAGCCTGTCAACATGAGGTTTAGGGTTAGGGCCAACTCGACCAGAATTTTTTTTTTTTTTTTAAAAATCAATTAGCTCAATAGGACTAGCCCGAAATCAAGCAAGTTAGTCTAATTAACATCGCACATAATATGGTAATTGCATACCCACAATTTGTATAACAATTGTTTCTCCTTTGTCTGGGTTGTGCTATGTTGGGCCAGCCTTATTTCTAATATTTTATCAGTACTCTTAGCCTATTAAGTCTTCTCAATTCGACAAAAAACTTTAAACTGAGATTTGTAAATTATTCCAGTACTTCAGTCCACCTATGTGGCCCAGTTAGCAGGCTAACAGAAGGGTGACTTGGACCAATTATTAAAGAATAAATTAAAAGTTAGACCAAAAATAATATAAGGTGATAAGCAAAGTTGTATTATTTTTGCAGTCCACAATACACATAGCAAGGAGGGTTGCTAAAAAAAGTAAGTTGCCCCAAACTCCTAAGGCCACCAAGCTATTGGGTATTGATGGATATAAATATACAGCACCTATAGAACCAGTTTTGGGCTGGAGAAATGAGGCTCCATAGGGCCCATATTGCAATTATATTCAATCTCACTATATCTCTAAATAATTCTTATATTGTATACATTGATATTTGCATCTCATAAGATGAGATTAATTCAGACGAATTTTGGTCGACTCCCATTTAATGACAATTTTTTCAAAAGCGTTGTTACATATGCAACATCTCGTTGTTACAAAATGAGACTAACCAATCGAATAGTCTCATTTCGGTCATATCTTTTTAAGAACAATTCTCTTAAAGGCGTAAATATATACATATCACTTCATATCTCGTCTAATAGTTTTCACCTCAGATAGAAATGACCAAAATGTCAAGAGAAGATTTAGATTATGAGTTTTACTACACATATTCTCCGTTTATAAAAAATCAAATTCCAATTCTAAATACAAGTAATTAGACAGTCACAAATTCGATATTCTCAATCGATCAGTTATACGTACAGTAAATTTTATTGAATGGAGGCGGGGATGGTATGTTTCCTAGAGCAATTACACTATTAGACACGAGTATCAAATGTTGGTCACTCATGTCTTAGATTCCAGCGGAGGTGTCGTGATACTTCTGATTCGAAACTAACAACATTATTTTGTCCCCATAACCTTAAACTCAAATCCCCTTGTCTTTTGAATTGCAAGAACTTTAAGCCAGCAAATCCTAGTGGACTGTAGCACAGTATGATGAAGCATATCTCCACCTAACACTTTTGCTTTCCCTCTACATATATAATATCTACAAATACGATATCTTCTATTTAGTGAACAGTTAGGAATATAATAATGTTTTATAAATTTTAATGATATATACTAAGTAATTTGTATAAAGAAATTAGAATCCTCATAAATGTATAAAGAAATTAGGTACTAATTAATTAAGTCTAGATTTCTTTCAGGAGTGGAGTGTTCCCAAAGTGAAACAATCCTGGGATAGGAGTGAGAGGGAATTAAGAACAACATCATAATAATAAGCATTAATTAAGTGGGAAAATGATTAAGAATATGAAAACATCATTATCCGATGAGTGGAACATATGATATTGACGATAATGTTAGTTCAAGAAATACATGTTTGATTATTAAATTCTAAAACAATGATGAGTGGTTACATACAAATCCAATGGGATTAGGTGTGTGTTGGCTTAATTAGTAAATTATAAGACAATAGTTATAGGATTCAGGTTTCATGTGACCCATAATTTAGAAAAAACCAATTTATGAATGTTTGTTTAATTGAGCCATCACCTTTCACTATCTATAGCAAGTGAACTTTATTATATTATTTGAGGAAATAAATTAAAGCAAGTTTCACTTTATTAATCACTTCTTTATTCTCGCATACAATGTATAGGAGCTAGAGTTGTGCTTACAAACTAAAGAAAGTAGAAAATAAAAAAAAAGTCATTTTAAAATTTTCATAAATAATCTTATGGAATGAATTATAAATTTTTCTAAGGTATCAATAATAATAGGCATAACTAAGTATGATATATATACCTAATGGTATGTGTATTATTAATACAGGTATTAGTTGTACTTGATACAACGTAATCCGGCCAGTATGATATAACATATTGTACTAATTACTGTTGACACCACATAGAAAATCCTAAGAATTATTATTGTATATTGAATATAATTTCAATTCTCAAATTTTGGCTCAACTATTGTTTTAATTTACAAATTTCACACATGTTAAAACCTAGTGTAACACAATAATCCTAGAATCAACGACTAATAAACATTACCAAAATTTTGTCAAGATCAAATGCTTACGATAACGCCAAAAATTAGAGATAGTAACGAAAACATAATTTTATTTCCTTATATACTTGCGTACCTGTGACATACTCTAATATCATTTGTCGGAGCGCTTATTAGTACGTCAAAAGCTATACCTTGTAGCAAAAAATTAATTTTATTTGTTAATATTTATGTAACAATCAGTTCTACGTTTCGATGACAAAATGTTATACTTGTTCTTCTAAACTTTCGCCTAACAAATTCTCTTTATGTAAAAAAAAGATTAAAATATTTCATTGACCTTTTGGAGCACACAAGGAACAAGAAGGAAGAAAAGGCAACAAACCGCAAATCCAGGATGCTATTTGATCATCACTCCCCGACTTTTAGATGATCCTATTCATAGATACTTTATTATTATTATTTTTTTTGGTGAAATTATTATTATTATTATTATTATTATTATTATTATTAAATGCCAATCAATTTCAAGCTAGGGATGTTGGGCTATAATAAGTAAATAATTTGACTGTATATTGATCACGGCACTCAAAAGTATAGTAATAAATAGCCAGAAATTATTAAGCTATAATTAGTACTATAACAAGCTTCTATATTGTATGAAAAGAAAAAAAAAATCGGAGCTAGCTAGTAGGTAACTTAGCTTTATCCTACATCTTAAATGCAACACTAGATTAGGCGTATATATGGAAATATCTTTCACTGTTTCACAGAGGCACTGAGATCTATTTTGCCTTCCACGTTGTGTACAATATATGAGTCTGATCAAACTGTGATGATGGGCACCAACAATGGCCGAAATTCTCTTCAACGGAATATACTCTCGACAAAAAGTAGAAACCCAACTAGCTAGCTAGGGAAAAGAAAATGTGTTCCCTCCCCTCTCGTAGGACTCTTGTAACGGGCATAGAGTCCGGCGCAGCTCACAACGTTCGTGTGGCGTTTCGGGGCCCCTCATTTCCTGTGGATCAGCCTTATCTACATATGTGTCAAATTGGTTTTGCGTTGTCATAGGCTCATCAAGGGAACAACAATAGCCGCTCCCGACCAGTTGTACCTTTCGAAATGCATCGGTCCACTTTATAGTCAAGTCCAAGACCAGCAACAAAAAACCCGAACTTAACCGGGTTAGAATGCCTAACTCGGCCAGACCTTAGCATCTAAGCCATAACAACCCTTAACGCTATTGGCGCCCCCTTTACCCACTTGGTAAGCTAACTAGATGGCCCATTCATTCCTTGGGTTTTAACACAGTCACGGAAAATAGTCTGTGACATTCTCCCCTCACCCAAAATCTAGCATGCCCTCGTGCTAGGGGAGAAAGACGCTGTCCAAGGATCGCCATACTAAATATTGCCTACGCGCCCCATAGCCAGGACCACTCCCGCAAAGTAGTCTGACTAAGCTGGCGGCCACCCGAGTACCCTTTCTCATGCTAGGATCCATCCGTCCCCTGTGAATCACCGAGGTGGAACCGTCATCAACACGTGTGCCCCTTACGTGCCACCCGTGCTCGCATAGTCCTCCCCTTGAGGACCCACCATAGCGCGCAACAATATAAGTATACGTCCTGCTTTGATACCACTTTGTCACGGGCATAGAGTTCGGCGCAGCACACAAAGCCCGTGCGGCGTCCCTGGCCCCTCATTCCTCGTGGATCAACCTTACCTGCATACGTGCCAAACTGGTTTCGCCCTGTCATAGCCTCACCAGGGGAACGTAATAGCTCACGACAAGTTGTACCCTTAGAATCGCATCGGTCTCCTTGCTAGTAAAGTCCAAGACCAACGACAAACTCCCCAAACTTAACGGGGTCGGCATGACTCGGCCAAACCTTAGCATCTAAGACAGAACAAGCCATAACACTATTAATGCCCCATCTACGAACTTGGCAAGCTAACTAGTTAGCCCATTCATTCTTTGGGTCTTAACGCGGTCACAAAAATAGTCCGTGACACTACTCACATTTCCGGTCTAAATCATGCATGTGTATAGGTGATGGTTTTATTTGTACCCGAGGACAAAGCTAAACTAGGTTATTGTAACTAAGTACTAAAGGTTGTAATGAAAATATGATGGTAAAGTATATAGGAGATCGTAAAGTCAAAATCAAATCCTTAAAAATTACAAGTTTTTTTACTAATTAAGTCAAGCGTAACATTTTGATGATGAGTTATGAAATGAAAAATGTGTCTCCCATCTAATGGAATTAAATCTCCTTCTGGAGCATGATGGAAAAGAGCCCCCACTTTCGTCCACGTTTTGAACTTATAAGCAACTAAATCATCTCAAATCCATCTCTCAAATCTTTGAAGACTTCTTATTTAATCTGGAGATCAAATCTGATAATAATACACATATACACCTACCCTAAAATCTCACTTTGGGTCATATTCAATGCAATCCTAGCTAGCTTATATATATAGTTACCGACTCCACCAAATCCTACTACATAAATACGAGGTGGAATTCTAGATTTGTTATAAATGTGTGCTTGGCTGCTAGGTAGAGTACTAGAACTAACATGAAGGGAATTAAGTGAGATGAGGAGGCCAAGTGGCGAGGAGAGGTTGGCAACTGGCAAGTTGTTGTCAAGGGGGAAAGGCCGCCACTGAAACACTTTGACAATTTTGAGAGGAATGATCATTGCCCTACTGAAGAAAATTATTGCTTGATGGGCACACACACACACAAAAAAAATTGTAAATTGAGGGGGCCCTTTGACGGTTGTCACCATATATATCAAAGTTTATTATTTTTTGTTGTTCATGAAAATTATGAAATTTTCGACCACTTAAAAGTGATCTTATATTAAGTTGAAAGTAAAAAATAATTAGAAATAGCAACAAATTTTTTTTTGGATACAAAAAGTGGTCGGAACAAGACTTTTAAATTGATTTAAGATCATTTTCAGGTTGTTATAAGTTAATAATGGACGACATCTTTCAGTGTTCTGGTGACTACTTAGCTTCTTCTGCTTATTAATTTCCCTACGTGCCAAAAGGTGTTTTTGACACATCAAGAAGGTGTTATTTCCTAGCTGGTTGTGCTGCTACTATTACTTTACTGCCCTACCTAGCTAGCTATATTGCAGCATGCGATATAACATATATGCATGTGGTATTGTACTATACATCCACGCATAGATACATGCTGAAATTCACCAATCACAAGTGATAAAAATTAAAGGTTAGGGCGTGGGCTGGTCTCTTGTGAGACCGTTTTGTAAGTCTCAATCTATGAGACAGGTAGAACCTAATAAAATGAGTTTCAATTCTGATTGTTAATTTTAACTAAGAGTTGATTTCAGTAATGGTCCATTGACTATTGACATTTATTAATTTTTTTCATCGACTTTAAATTGGATCTGACTTTCAATTTGACTATAAATGGTCCCTTGACAATTGGTTTTGTTCCAAATTTGATCATTCAATTAATATCCATTTACTAAACATTAAATTTAAGAGTAATAATGTACAAAATTGGCTTATTGTTGAGATGAACAAATTGAGTTTTATAAACTTAATACATTGGATTTATCATTAATTAGTGGTTGTAAACATCATTCACCAACGAAATTGGTTGAAACATTTGGTTGGGTAGATTGCTAGGTGTTTTTGCGTATTTCTAACCACTAGTGGTCGAAAAGCCTCCATTTTAATTTATATGTTCCATTAAAAATCTTATCAATTCCAAGTACCAAGTAATAAGTATTGTCTATTAATAAAACCATCATTCTTACACAAGTGAGGAGAATCCTTGAAGTTGAGAGGCACACAATATGTCCCTAGCTAGGAGGCGGAGGGAGATAGAATCTTAATAACTATACAATTTATGCCCGTTTAGTTCACGGAATAGGTCAGGAATGGTATGGCAAATTATGCCCTGGACCCGTGTCCACATTGAATTGTGGACACGTGTCCAAAACGACGTCGTTTTTAAAAAAAAAAACGCGTCATTTAGTTAAAAAAAAAAAAAAATTCGCGCGCGTTTTGCCGTTAACGGCGTTATTTTTTTTTTTTATTTTTTTATTTTGATTATGAATGTACAGTTATGCCGTTATGAATGTACAGTTATGCCGTTATGAATATACAGTTATACAATTATGAAATTATGAACACAGAGCTCTAACATTATGAACTTACAATTATGAACATATATAGTGATAAAATTATGACCATGGAGCTTTAAAATTGTGAATATAGAGCTTCGAAGATTATGAATGTACAGTTATGGAGTTATGAATGTACAGTTATAGAGTTATGAATCTACAGTTATGGAGTTATGAATCTACAGTTATGAGATTATGAATCTACAGTATGGAATTATGAATGTACAGTTATTGATCGAATTATGAACAAAGAGCTCTAACATTATGAACTTACAATTATGAACATATAGTGATAAAATTATGAACATAGAGCTCTAAAATTGTGAACATAGAGCTTCGAAAATTATGAATGTACAATTATGGAGTTATGAATATACAGTTATGGAGTTATGAATGTACAGTTATGGAGTTATGAATGTACAGTTATAGAGTTATGAACGTACAGTTATGGAGTTATGAATGTATAGTTATTAACATATAGTAATAAAATTATGAACATATACTATTACAATGAAGCGGTCTGAAATTAAAAAAAAAAAAAAAAAAAAGGAGATAACAGTGCCTAACGGCACTATTACCCGTGTCCAGCAAGCATGCTGGACACGGGTCCAACGCATAACGATTGGAATGGCATAGCATTCCCAGTAATAGGCCTATTCCTTTGTTTGGTAGCCATTTCTATTACCAGGAACAATATTCCTGGTAATAGCCTATTACCTCAAATAAGGTAATAGCTATTACTAGCTAGGGCCCCCCCTGGTATTAGCCTATTACTGAACGCTCGGGAATAGATTTTAGAATCTATTTTCTTTTTTACCCATTTCTTTAACCTAATTTTTTATCCTATATATAAATTTATCCTATTTCACCACCGTCATCGCCACCGCCACCATCACCGCCGCCGCCGCCGCCGCCACCACCACCACCACCATCGCCACAACCGTCGCCGCTCCCACCACTGCCACCGCCACCACCACCACTACCACCCCAGCACCACCACTGCCACCACCAGCGCCGCCGCCACCATCACCGCCACCAGAACCACCACCCAGCAGCACCACCGCCACAACCGTCGCCACCCCCACCACCACTGCCACAACTGTCACCGTCGCCCCCACTACTGCTACCGCCACCACCACCACTACCACCCCAGCACAACCACCACCACCACTGCCGCCACCACCACCATCACCACCACCGCCACCACCATCGCCACCACCACCACCGCCACCACCACCACCACCATCACATATTTTTATAAGGGTATTCATGTCTTTTAAAACATATTTCATTTCTATTCCTTAAATCAACCAAACACTGTAATATAATTCCTAAAGTCTATTCCTTCCGCGAACCAAACAATAGAATACAATTCCTATTCTATTCCTTGCCTATTCCATTCCTTATGGAATAACATTCCTATTACCTCAAAATTCATTCCGTGAACCAAACGTGCTGTTAGGTCTTTACCTGTGACAATAAAATTTTTTTAACACCCGTCACAAGATCCATGATATTTTGATGGTGCACAATTGGCAAATTAAATACAGAAAGGCAAGCAAAAATGCATGTAACGAAAAGTAAAATGTAAAGAAGACATAAAGAAGTGAAAGTGGAATATATTTTTACCCAAGGCATACCACGTTGTGAGTTGGAAAGGAAAGAACCTTTGCCAGCCACTGCAATTTGTATTATTAGTGTTCTTAGAAGGACAGGTAACAAAGCGTAGTAGTAGAACATAATGGTTACAGATTCTCCAAAGTTGTGGGACTACTTGCCCTCATTCTCCGACCCCTTCCCTTAAAGGACACCAATAGATTGTGAAAGTGGCTTTGGGTATTGGAAGATATATGTATTGCCCTCTAGATTCCCATTATCTATCCCACTCATCATCCCCAAACAATTTTTGTGATTATAGAATCCCCAGGAGATTGGGAAGTATTCCCTACTGATTCGTTTCTCACTTCTTATCTTGTCTAGATTCATTTTAAATTAATTATGTACAACATTCTTTCACTCTATATAGTTCTGAGTCATAATCCGTAAAAATAAATGACTAGTAACAAACCAAGCTGCAAATTCTCTAGCTAAAGCTAATGGGTCTTGGTCATCTCACTCTAAGTGGACTGACGATGAACCACCAAACATTTTGGCCCTGTTTGGTAAATGGCTATTAACTGATAGTTGTTAGCTGTTAGCTGATTGAGTTAATTAGAGGTTATAATTAATTGATAACATTAGCTGATTGTAGAAAGGTGTTTGGTAATTAGTTGTTAGTTGATAACTGTTTGGTATAATTTTCATTTTCTCAAAAAGCTAATTGAAAAAGTTGCTTCGGGTAATTTTTTGAATTTTAATTAGCATTTTGGAGCTACAAAAAGCTAATTAACCAAACACTTATATTGATTTTTTAACCAAATCAAAAAGCTAATAGTGGTCAAATAAGTTAAAATTAACCTATAGACTAACTATTTTATCAAATAAGGCCTTTAACCACATTGCTTTAATAATGTTATGATTATGTTTGCTTTGAAAAGAAAATAATTTAGATTCACCTTGACCTGTGCCTATAGAGTATTGAAGCCGGTTTTTCAAGGAAGAATAAGGAATCTGCTCGGATCAATCCAATCTTGAAGCCGCTGCTACTACTATAATTGATTGCCCCGTCCCTTTTGGACCATTTTGAGCTAATAAGATCGAGCGTGGACCATATACAGATATACTATACCCTAAATAATTTATATCACATTGTAGACATCTACACTGATATATCAACATTACTTAATTTTAACTTGAAGGAATGAGCATATATATAAAGGTTATCCATCTACATTGAACTTCGTACTCACTTCAATAGTTGGTTGCACATTCATTTAATTCGCATGTTGTTATCATGCAACAACTTTGTTAGTTTAAGTGCATCATATATTCATATATTGATTGCTAAGTTAGCATTAAAACAGGATTATAAGTGTAAGGATCAAGCGCTTCCCATACTTTCAAGAGGTAAGGTGCTGACCAAAATTCTCCCTCCCAAACTCGTCCCTTAATCACAATTCTGCCTCCCAGCACCTGTCAGTCTCCCATCACTACGTCAAAAGTTATAGTTCACAGCGAAGACACAACTTTATTTCCTTATATACCGATACCGTACATTTTCAATAGACAAGGTGTTGGATTTGACCCTTGACCAATGTCTGTCCAAGAATCTCACTAGTCACCAATTGTTGGATTTGACCTATCACCCGCCTCCGCCCAACAATAAATGAGTGTTAATGTGATTGACACTTTTTGTCTGTAAAACATTATTCAAAATTTTAAAATATAATTTATTTAGTGTCCATTTTTAAGTTTATCTCTTTCTAAGTGTCTATATATTTAGTTTGATTTTGATTTTATTCTTCCCCCCAATTACTCCTAAGATATTTTGTAAACAATTATGTTGAAAGCCATATGGTCCAATTGACAATACAAGAAAAGTGCTGTTATAAGTGATGTTGTATTTTCACGTTCTGGTTGGTGGCTAATTTGACCATTATTATTATTATTATTATTATTATTATTATTATTATTATTATTGTAAACATGAAATATTGAATAGTAATTCTAGATCACTTAAAAGAGGATGTAATCAGATTAGCTTGAATTAAAATATTATGGTCACATACTCACATCCCCTTAGATGGCATGAACCAAATATCCCCTAGCTAATAGATATTAATATGAAATAGTGTCACCTAAAAAATAAAATTTGAAAAAAAAAAAAAATCAACTATTGAAATTGTTCTAAAGCTTGCAGAAATAAATAACTATTTAATTTGCCATGGAGGACAGACCATCTGAATATCTGATCACGGAACGCTGCTTTGAGAACTCTCCCGCCATCCTCCACTCTTCTCGCATTCCACCATCACAAGGTGGCGCAACCGTGGACTACCACCTCATGGTGCTTGACCGCTTCCATATCATCATCACCATATATATGTACTGTGGATATATATATATATATATATATGTTGATGTAAGTGTGAACCGGCGGTGACGGAGTAGTTGGTTTGGAAGAGACGACGAGGGTGATAGCGGAGGCGAAGGACGGTTTAATTTGGCTCCGGCTAGCTGGTTCAACGAAGAGGAAATCAGAGAGTGCGGGACAAAGACGATGCGGATCGGAGAGGGACAGAAGCACAGCTAGCTAGCTTGTGTGCAAAATGATTTTTAGTTTGACCCATTCTTTGATTATGAAGTATGAACATGTAAATGGAATCTTTGTTATTATATATGTCACTGTTAGGATTAGGACTCCACAATATAAGATTAATATTTGTAAAATGACATTTTGAATGTTATTTTTTGAACTTTTTAGTGTTTGATTATTGAAAAGAAAAATAAAAAATTCAAAGTACACTTAATTAAGGGATTTTTTAAAATAATGAAATTTGTAACATATATAGGTGATTTTATTAGTCCTAATTAATTCATATAAAATTTTACTTCTTTGAATGGGTGAATATATATATATATATATATATATATATATATATATATATATATATATATATATATATGTGTGTGTGTGTGTGTGTGTGACTTATGTAAATAAATCTTACAAACTCTTCATACACATCGTGATTAGTAATTTAAGGTCCGTTTGGAAAGAAGAAAATGACTTCTGAAAAATATTTTTTTAAAAATGAGTAATCTTTTATAAAATATTTTCCTTTCCAGTGTTTGGCTGCACACATAAAACTGTATTTGAGCGGGAAAATGAGCATAATATGACAACAAAATTCACAAACAAAATAATATGACAACAAATATATCACAGAGTGTTCTGGTCTAGAATTGTATAATCTTCACATCTTTAACACTGGACTGGTTTCCCAAGCCAAAAACCTCTAGACCAGAGCTTTGGTTTGGTTTCCGGCTTGGAAAAATCAAATTCTGATTTTTCAAGTCGGAAATCAATCCGTTTCCAACTGTAGATTTTCGTACCCACAGCCGAAAACCATTTTCAGTGGCTGAGATCTGTCAAATCCGTCGACAGAGTAAAAAAAAAATTCAAAACCGATGAAGCAAAGGAGCGAAGTAGAAGCTCTTTGGTGTATAAAGAAGAAGCGGAAACTGACTTTTCAAAAAAAAAAAAGTCATTTTCCGTAAATATACATCTATTTTTTTATTGACTGGACTCTATTTTTCATTAACTTTAGTATTTTTTCTCTTTGCCAAACACTAAAAAATCAAAAAATCATTTTCAAAAATCATTTTTCAAGTTTCTAAACACATGTTTAATATTGTCAAAGCATGCCTGTGTGGCTACCACCCAAGCTTGCCATTTGGCAAGGTGGGTTAGGACTTAGGACAAGCCTGGAATATATATACTAACTTGCCTTGCCCCCACCATGAGCTCGTGGGTTTTTGGTAGACCAACATGTCAATATTACTACAAAAATAAAAATTAAATGTAATAAATATTTATTTAAAAAATTAATAGTTGGACAATTAAATAGTTTAAATAATTAAATCAAGCATTAATACAATGTTTTATGGTTAATAATGAGTCAAATATTCCAAATTGAAATTAGTTCAAAATTTAAAAACTCCCTTGCCAAAATTTAAATAGAACAATTAGTTTTTTAGGAGATGAAGGAAACTCGCAGTTACTATCCTGCACGCAGTACGTAAACTCTGCTCTTGTGTAACCGCAAGCAAGTGGGACTACAAATCTCTAGCTTGCCCCCATATTATTATGTGGCGGGAGGTGTTAAGACCATTTTGACAGCTTTAGTTGCGATTAATTTTATGTTAAAGTGAGCATAATTAACTACTACTATACGACATAGTTAATTAGTTATGCACTACTTATGCATCTTTTCATCATCTCCATCTTCAAATCCATTGAAATTTCATTAGATGGAGTTTGGGTATACAAATTTCACAAACTACGCACCACTCCTCCTGGCCGCCAGGCCACCTAAATAACTAAATAAGTTTCTCCTCACAAAGTTGTACGGTATATATTTCCCATTCGAATATGGAAGAAAAAAGTGTTAAAGTGAGGGAATTGTTGTTGGTTAGTGGTAGTTGTTTCTATTAAAGATATGCCCCCACTTACAGTGTGTATATATACACACACACACACTACAGCCTAGCCTACAATATCATATCCCCAAATCAATTCCTTTCTGATTCACTTCTAAACTTCTTTGTCAACCTCAGTCTCCTCTTTCCTCAAACCATAACCTTCTTTAATTTCATCATCTCAACCAAATCCTATTCTTAATCCAATTTGTCGTCCAAGGTTTTCTAGTCTAGTTAGTAATTCTCGTACGGGGTACGGTCTTAGGAGTTAGTATTCTAGTTGGTTTCTTGAATCTTGATATTTTTATATATTTTGGTTATTAATGGACTGCCTGAAGGAAATGGAAGGGAAAAGAACTCACGATCAATTCGAGCCCAAGAAAATGTCCAAATCGCCAAGACGGGTTTGGGTTCCCGGTCCGGTTATAGTCGGCGCCGGCCCTTCCGGCTTAGCCGCCGCCGCTTGCCTGAAAGAGCGTCACATTCCGAGCTTGATTCTTGAAAGGGCTAATTGCATAGCGTCTCTCTGGCAGCTCAAAACCTACGACCGGCTGCGCCTCCACCTCCCCAAACAATTCTGCGAACTTCCCTTTATGCCCTTCCCTTCCCACTTCCCGACGTACCCTACAAAGGAACAATTCGTGGCCTACATGGAAGACTACGCCGACCGGTTCGGTTTACAGCCCGAGTTCAATAGAACAGTGGTTCGGGCCGAGCTGGACGACGAATGCGGGTTTTGGACGGTGAGGTGTGAGGGGGAGAAGGCGGAGGAGGTGACGGAGTATGTGTGCCGGTGGCTTGTTGTGGCCACCGGCGAAAATGCCGAGGAAGTTGTGCCGGATATCGACGGCATGGAGAACTTTTCCGGGCCGGTTATTCATACCAGCCAGTATAAGACCGGGAAAGCCTTCCACGACCGGAAAGTTTTGGTGGTGGGGTGTGGAAATTCCGGCATGGAAGTGTGTTTGGACCTCTGCAACTATAGTGCTCACCCGTTTCTCGTTGTTAGGGATTCTGTAAGTTCAATGAATTTAACAAATAACCTTCGTTTTTTCATATCCTGTTAAAAAAATTCGAGCTTTATAACTTTCAATCGTTCTCAAAGTTATGTCTTTATGTCGTCGAACTAGCCAATAAGGTATAAAATATGAAGTATAGGGGTGTATAAATTCAAGACCTAGGAGATGGTAGAGTTGAAATTGAGGAAACCATAGGCTATTTTAGGTATTGAAATGATGGCAGAAGTAACAAAATCCTAAGTTGCTGTATGTGTAGTAATTTATTAGTCGAGAAGGTTTTTTTTTTTTTTTTTTTGTTTCCTCTCTATGACATGCTAACTAGGATAAAAATATGTTTGAAAATACTGTTTACTGAACCAGTAAGTTAAAATCGTGTGACCAAAAGTGATAGAATCTTGGTTCTTAGGGAATATAATGTTGCATCTGAAAAATTAGTGTAGGAGGTTTAAAAAGTTTGACCAACCAACGTTAGGGTTTTAGAAGCAGACGACCTAGTTGTTTGTACCTTCTAAAATTATATTCCTGGTTTCATCTGTACTATCAGTGCTTTATATAGCATGCGTTGTACTTGACACACCATTTCCATAGTAGATTTGAGGGACTTCCAAGTTGATCTTCTCTGATCTGATCTCACCTTCCATCTCCCTGTAAAAAGAGAAAAGAAAAAAAATAAAGCACGTAATGGGGTTCCAAAGTACAATATGATTTTAATCAAGAAATGGTCCAGGCCAAGAATTGACTAAACCTTCTTATCCCTCAATTTAGTTGGATGGGTTAACCCAACTTTTGTTATGTTTCGTATTATCGGAAAAAACAACATATTACTACTATACGTATAAAGGTTTAAAGCACTAAGGAATTCATGAATCTTTACCTTCATTGGTTGTTGCAGGTGCATGTATTGCCGCAGGAGATGCTAGGGAGGTCGACGTTTGGATTGTCGATGTGGTTGCTCAAGTGGTTTCCGGTGAGGCTAGCCGACCGTATTTTGCTATTTATTTCTCATTTTGTCATCGGAAACACCGAAAATCTTGGTCTCGTCCGGCCGGAGATCGGTCCCCTCGAACTCAAAGTCACCACCGGAAAAACGCCCGTCTTGGACGTCGGAACACTCGACAAAATCAGAACCGGCAAAATTAAGGTAAATTCCTAACTTTATCCACAACTTGGTTAGCAGGTTAATTTAGTAACCACAAAATTATAAATTTGACTCCCAGTGAGAATACCCTTTTGAGTTTTGACATTTTTTGTTTGAGCCGATCAACTATGGACAACTCAGGATGGTTTATCTCATCCTTTGTTGAACTGAGTTTAATCAGTGCACACTTTCATGTAATGGTTGTAGGTTTTTTTCACCTAAAAATACATGGAATTTATATATTATTGCCCGCAGGTTGTTCCGGCTATAAAGAAATTGACGCATCATGCGGTGGAGTTTATAGATGGAACGGTGGAAAACTTTGATGCGATCATATTGGCCACGGGCTATAAAAGTAACGTCCCATCTTGGTTAAAGGTATACAACTATCTATATATCGAAAAAGTTTGTAATACATAATTCTATCTTTTAGGTAGGTAGCTAGCGGAATGTCAAATTACCATATTTGTAATTCATGATCGAGAAAATATTCAAAGGAATAATTCGAATCATACACTTGGAGAATATTAATTAGATTCTTATTAATGGAACGGTGTTTTATGTGTTATTTAGGGAAAACATTTCTTTTCGGAGAAAGATGGAATTCCAAATGAAGCATTCCCAAACGGGTGGAAAGGCGAGGATGGTTTATACGCTGTCGGATTTACAAAACGAGGTCTACTTGGGACATCATTGGGGGCGAGGAGAATAGCTGAGGATATTGAACAACAATGGAAGGTCAAGGCCAACCCATGTAAAAATGCCTTCAAAACTTCAACATTATAAACGACGAATAAGCTTAAGAATAATAGATTAGGATTATTAATTTTGATTGTGTACTATGTTGCAAGCAAGTAGGGGTAGGGGGTTGGATTTACAGGTGCATTATTAATACTTTGTAATTTGTATATAGATGCTAGTTGAAATTAATTATTTGAGAGATTAATAGGCATCAGGGAGGAAATCTTTTTAAGGTATTTAGTAGCCAGTACATATATAATTAGGGAAAATGGCACTTTTTCCCCCTAAGTTATATACTTATAGTACTTTTCCCCCCTGAATTATTTAAGTGACTCTTTTTCCCCCCTGAAATGTTAAATGGACATATTTCCCCTTAAAATAAATATTTAAAATAAATATTTCATTTATTTTTCTTCTCTAACAAATTATTACTATAATTTGGTTCAAACCAAAGAGATACTATAGCAACCAAACCAAAATATTCCAATTACAATTTAGAATCAAAACGCGATATTTAGAGTTTATTAAAATTGCGAACCGGAATGACCGGTTCATGTTCCGAACTGAAAAAATAAAATACATTTTTTTTTGTTGAATTTAGACTATTTTAAAATAAAAAAATAAAATTTTAAAATAAAGACGGTTCAAAATTGCGAATCGGATCCGAAACCACCGGTTCATGGTTCAGGGTCCAGTTTTTTTGATTCATAAATTTAATAAATAGAAATCCAAATATTGGGTTTTAGATCTGAATCATAACCAAAAACTTTTAATTCGATTACTATAGTGTCCAATTCAGTTCGAACCAAACTGTGGTCATCGCTACATATACATAATAATTTGTTGGAGAAGTAAAATAAAATAAAATGTTTACTTTAAGGGTAGAAATGTCAATTTAATATATCAGGGGGAAAAACCACCACTTTTAAAATAATTTAGGGGGCTAATGTGCTTACATAAATAATTGAGGGGGAAAAAATGCTATAAGTATATAACTTAGGGGCAAAAAATGCCATTTTCCCTATATAATTATATAAGAATTGGACTGGACTTGATGTGTATAGGGGCTTGAATTGTGATTAAAAAATATAAAAATGGGTAAATTTATTCCTGCCATATTTTGTCTAAATATAATATCCCAGCATTCGTTATTAGTTATAACGCTTTTTGTGTAGCATTTGCTATTAGCAAATTGTATATTCGCTATTAGTTATAGTGCTTTCGGCGTAGTGGTTGCTACTAGCTATAGCTCATTATTGATATATTTCGGCGTAGTGGTTGCTACTAGCTATAGCTCATTATTGATATATATATATATATATATATATATACACACACTGTCAAGATCAAACGCTGAAAATGTTAATAAACCTAATATCCTGCCATCAAAATATCTTCACTACTATTTATATCTTTTGGCGTAAGCGTAATGGTAAGCGCTTGTTCATGACAGTTAGATTCAACCCTCCAAACCCCCGTCCAACATACACAATCTTTTTTTGTTAAAAAAGGAAATATGGGTATTTCTATTCCACTTTTTTTTTTTTTTCCCTTTTCGTTTTCCACCTTAGTTGATATGATAGATATCACTTTTTCTGTTTGGAAGAAGCATATGCATTATACAACTTTCTCTGATGTGTTTTTCGATTCCTTTAGACTTACCACACAAAAAATCTGGAAAACTTATCTGATAAAACTTTTACCATAAATTGTCAAAAGTTAGGAATATGAAGACATTATTACAAAAAATTATAATACAAAAATTATTGGTGTGCGATGGATGGGGTCATCACAGTACAGTTTATGAAACCATCAATGTCAATATTGCATAACAGTTCCAATCATGACTTGGCGTTTAATCATTTATCACAGGCACAAATCATTTGGTCAATTTTTAAAGAGTGTGACTGATGATATATGAATGAATCTAATATATCTACTGATATGATAATCTATCAAGCTGAAAATGAGTGAGAATTGTATTCTTGTACAGATCATCATGATTAGAAAAGAAAAGCAAAAAAGATGGAGTTGAGAAGGAAGAATATATATAATGGTGTTGAAAATGACAAAAGTGCTTAAGGCAAAAGGGATGATTAGTTATTAGGGTTTCACAATACATGGTAGGGTTTATTCCGACCGACGATTGCAGATTTTGACATATAACCCAAAATTAAATCTTAATAAGAGAACACTAGAGAGATGTAGATGAGTATCAACATCATTTCAAAGACTTATTTCTTTTTCTGGTTTATTTATTCCCACTTCTAACATAAATTCCCATATTGATAGGACCATTAGAATGGCCTACAATTAAATATTTGGACCATTTGAGGGATCTCGTGGTGCTATCTATCCTTAAAAGTTCTGGGGTTTCTACCCTACACTTGCCGACTTTTGAGCCCAGGCCAAAGTCATCTTTAGAGGTTAAAAAGATAAATGAAACTTTACATATTTAACCATAGAACTCAAATTTTAAAATGACTCCATATTGTAAGATCAAACGATTACCACTGCGCTAAAAGATAAAGTGTTAGTAGCAAAAATTTTATTTTCTTATACTTGTGTCCTGTGACCCTGACTTTGATTCCAATATATTGTAAGATCAAATGCTTATTACTATGTCAAAAGTTATAGCTTGTAGCAAATGCACAACTTTATTTTCTTATACATGTGTAGTAGTTATCGCCACAATCCGAGCAACAGCGAAACACATATTTATATATAGTCTTAGGGATATATACCGGAAGACAAATAAATGTGTATATTGGCAGGCAATGTATAAGGAAAATGGTCACCTTAGGGTTCATATCCCAAATATCCCCTAAAAATCCTATGGAAGTTATCTTTTATGACAGCAGATTGTATTGTTGTGACATAATTATGTTATCTTTTACTTAAATAACGCATAAGTTGTATGGAATTACAGAATAAAAATAGGTGCAGAAATGCACTTTTTAACACCACCAAGCTAGTATTTTTTAGGCCATTTATAAGTGCATTTGTGATCTTTGACTCTACAAGTGCATTCAATAATATGTAAAAGTGCACTCAAGAAAATTGCATTTGTTGATATCAAAGAACACACGCATTTGATAGTTTTGCAGAGTGCACCCACAGTTTGAAATTATTACCAAAATGTCACTGCATTTTTTTCTTGCTTAAGAGTTGTTAGTCTTCTAAAATCGACGGATATGATTGATTCTCAGTTTCTCCTGGCTGGGCACCGATACGCACTTGAGCATATATATATATATATATATATATATATATATATATATATATATATATATATATATATATATATATATATATATATATATATTAGAACTACTCCGATCCCCCATGAAACGTGAAAATGCTAGAGTGTGAATTTAAAAAAATCTAATAGATCTAAAGCAATTAGAGAAAAAATGTGGTACCATTTTTTGTAAATAATTCAAACTTTAAAAGTGCAGCTTTTAACACTATGGAGTGCAACTAATAATAAGCAAAGCTATAGAGCGCATCTGTTGAAAAATGCGATGACATTTTTAAAAATAACTCAAACTTTAAAATGCAACTAATAACCCAATAAAGTGCATCTATCAATACAATAGAGTGCATCTCTGCACTTATACATTTGATGGGTGCACTCTCTGGTGTTGTTAGTTTCACTATTTTTTTTTTTTTTTGAAGATTTAGTTTCACTATTTTGTGTTGTCAATTGCACTTTAAATTTGAGTTATTTACAAAAGTGCCACCACATTTTTCCTTCTTCATGCTTTAAAGTTTAAAGCCGTTAGATTTTCCTAGATCGATGACTCTAAGTGGTTCCTAGTTCTCTCTTGCAACAGTGTTCTTATTTGAGCTAAATTTTGTGTGTGTGTGTGTGATAGAGATCAAATGTGCTAATAGGTTTCAGGTAAAAGATGTGATTTAATCTCAACCCTTGATCTAATCAAAATCAACAACTTAGATTGAAGAAATTTTTTTAAAATGCAATGGTATTTTTTTTTTTTTTTTTTTTGCGTTTAGGCCAAACTTAAGGTGCATGGTTTTTCTTCATTTCTGTGCTTAATTAAGGTGCGTCAATTCTTCAGTTGAGAACTTAAGTTGTGTTTTTCGTTGAAACTTAAAGTGCGTCCGTCTAAAACTTTAAGTGTGTGGTTTTCCTTCTTAATGTGCTTAACTTTTCTAGTTTAAGGTTCATCAGTCTAAAGCTTTAGGTACATCGTTCCATAGCTTAAGGTGCGTCGTCACTTTTCTGGTTGAAGGTGCATCAGTTTAAACTTAAGGTGCGTTGTTTTATACCATAAGATGCGTAGTTTTATATCTTATGGTGCATCTTGAGACAGTTGATCATTTGCATGCATGTTGGCAGAAGCGCGTTTTTTTTATAAAATAATTTTTCTTGATTTGAGCCGTTGATCTAGATTAGATCAACAGCTCAAATTTCACCCCATCTTTCACTTGAGAGATCCTTCGCACCAGAACCAGCCCATATATATATATATATATATATATATATATATATATATATATATATATATATATATATATATGGTAATATGTATGCATGTGTGTGCATGCGAAAGCCATGGTTTAGGGCAATGTGGTTCTGGTCCAGAGGGCAGATGGCCGGGCACGTGAAAGCCACAAGGGTAAAAACATATGTGAACCCTAGCAACAGCTTTCCCTAAACCAGGGTACACATGGTGCACATGCCCTCCTCATGGGTTATTATGGTCCTACTAAATTGATGGATTTACTGCTTTTATTGTTCGTGGTCCTAAACTTTATTTATTACTACTAACCGTTTGATTACTATGTTTTTCTGCTAGTTTAATGTACTAGTACAACTAGTACAGTATATATTATCAAATATATGTATATAATAATAATAATGTCGTCCCACCGCCAAATTTGACATTTTAACAAACAAAAAACTAAAACTAAAACTCGAAGGGGCCAGGGGTCTTGAAATTAAATGTTGTAATTATATTGAAAGGCTGATGGAACATTGGTAAGATCCTAGAACGTTCATCAATTAGAAATTGTAATTCCTCCAGAATTATTTTAATTTATAACCTCCAGAATTCTGTTGCAAATTGTAATTCCTATTTGATAGCATAATTTGTTAAATCCAAAATACGCCGTAGTAATCTTCATTTAAAATTATATCCAAAAAAATCTTGACCGAAAGATCCCAATGTGATAGATCTATACTTTAGCAAAAAGTAATCTGATAGATCCTACAACAAACAACGGTAGAACTGATTCCATTAGAACTTGATAGATTGTTTAGTAAAACCTTTTCAGTAGAAAAACTTTACCAACAAATCCAAGTAGTCTCTGTTCAACAAAAGATCTACCAATTTGGCCTATTACTAGTACTAGCCAACAGTAGAACTTTAATTTATGTGTTGAGATTTCCGATAGAGGTCTTAACATCCAATTATGATTGGAGTTAGTAGAACTATTGAAGTCCAAATTGAACAAATATTCTTAGTGCAACAAAATTATCCAAGGTGTACTGCCTAAAGTACATAGGAAAGAATCCAATACAAGGAATAAAGAATATAATGTCTATGAAAAAAATTATTGGGTACATTCCTCAAGACTCCTAATTAACAATAAGGCAAGTTTTGAAAGGATGCAAATTAAAATTACTTTTGAATTGAAGATAAAGCAATGTATTATACCAAAAAGCTACTAGGTACTAGTTAATACCAATAGTCAAAGAAGTTCAACATAAAAGGAAGAGATGGAAATCTTTCAACACATACCATCTTAGAGAAAACCAACCATACTTTCAAAATTGATTTTAAATCTTAGCACTCCACAATCTATAAATAGAGCTTTCGTGAAGCTTGGTAGAAGATCGGAGGTTGAGAACAAGTGATAAGAAGAGGCATGTACACAAGCAATTTGATCAAACTCTCAAACTTTCATCTAATAATTAAGTATATATTCGTAGTTTCAAAAAATCATCTAGATACTATCTTTATGTTAGAAGGTTGAAAATCTTTTATCAATGCGACTTAGTGGATGGCCCTTGAAGTGAAAAGAATAGGCATTCACACACAGCAGGTAACTTGCTGAATAAATCTATTCAAAGAATTGTCAAAGGAAATAGCTAGTAACCTAGTTAGCTTGATTTTCAACTAGCATAAAGAGCTGAAATTTTACTTGTATTCGTATCATATTAGTGAACCTCTTTTTAGTGTTTAAGGAAAAAGAGTAGAGTAGAGAGTTCGCAGACCACTATAAAAATACTGACGCACTCTCGCTTCCCTACTTGCTTTATTTATCTACCAATCAATCCAAATCACACACGCTTTTTTGAATGCTTTATAATTCAATCACAAAACAAGCTACAAACAATTTTGGCAAATTTAAGACTTCCAATGCAATTACTTTGATAATTTTTATTGTCATAAGTTTCTTAAAGTCTATTCAACCATCTTCTTGACTTTTACTTGCCCAAGATCAACATTGGCCTTATCCACATTTTATTATAAGTTTTTAAAAACTACCCACAATCAATATGGGTGTTTGATTAATTAGCTTTTTGTAACAACTTATTACTCTAAAATGTTAAAATTCAAAAAGCTGCTCAAAACAACTTTTTTTGATAAGCTTTTTGAGAAAGTTATTTTGCATGTAACCAGCAATCATCTAATTTACCAAACACTTTTCTACAATTAGCTAATGTTATCAACTAATCAAACGCACTAACTCAATCAACTAACATCTATTTACCAAACACCACATATGTATATGGTTAAAATTTCTTGTATATTCATTATTTATCGTGAATTAGTTAATTCCTACATGACCTAATCATATATACGTAGTATAAATAAATGTAGTAAAAATGATTCATCAAACATATCTACATAATAATCTCAAATACACAAAAGAAAATCGATCTAATATGATATATAGTCATACAATATAATATGAGGAAATTTTAACAAGAGATTGTATACCTAGTCCGATTCTATAAATACTTTAAGAAGAAAAAAATACTTGTTATTTCCCCCATGACTTGATTTTCTAATCAAATGGACTCGGATCCTTCTTGAATTAGAAGAGTAAATACAATACTAAATAAATAGAGTTAATACCCCATCTCTTATGGAAAAACCAATCTGCCGAGCACTTTGCCCCTTAATTTGGTCGGCCTGGTGCGAACAGGGATTAGTCTGAGTATGGTACGGGTTCAAAGGTGCTTCCTATAGTTAGGGTCTGCTTAGGACACATCGTGGTCTGACCCAAAAAATAAATAGAATTAATACCCAATTTGGTCCATCGACTATAAGGATTTCATCAATTTGGTCCTTGACTATCAAAGTTGCTCAATTTAGTCCCTAACTATGTAATTTTTTTTTTTTTATACCTAAAATGGTTCCTTGACCATTAGGATTTCACCACTTTAGATCTGGACTACCAAAGTTGCTCAATTAAGTCCCTAACTATGCAATTTTTACAAAAAATGGTCTATCGACTATTAGGATTTAACCATCTTGGTCCTTAGATCAACTACCAAAGTTGTTCAATTTAGTTCCCAATTATGCAAATGTTAACCTAAAATGTAAGTTTAATGTAGAACCAAAGCGGTGAAATCTTAATAGTCGAGGGACCAAATTGGGTACTAACTCAAATAAATAAACCCAATCAAGTAGTGCAAGATAAGGAGATAAGAATACAGTCGGTTTAAGAATTCGTATCAAAATTTGATACTACCAAAGGTCAATATCCTTATATTCTGCAGTCAAAAGAGAGGAAATTAAAGTCCAATCAAAGAAATATGTATACTAATTTATAGATAATTTGGGTGATTGTCACATCTATAATAAGTAAGTAGTATATATATCAAGTTGTAGATTTAGTGGTTAATTGTTCGGGTCAGATCGAACTCATCAAGTAGTTGGATTTTCAAGAATATATATATATATATATATATATATATATATATATATATATATATATATATATATATATATATATAAAATAAAAAAGAAGTGGAATATTGGAAGCATGCATGGGAGGTAGCAAAATGCAAGGAAGCAGTTGGGCTGGGAAATGAAGAATGATGATTAGCATGCATGGGGGTGGGAGGTGAGATATATATGAGTGTGCAGTGCATGCGTGTTATAAGCAGGTAGCGATGGAGCTGAGCAAACGCGACTTTATTACGTGGATGAAAGGGGCAACTCAAGCAGGCGCAATCAACATTCTTGGTTTATCTCATCTGTACTACATACGTTAGGTTGTTTGCATTGTGAGTCATCCATTTATTATATTGGTGAGAATATATATATATTTTTGGGAGGAACGGAACGCATGAGGCGCCAACAGTACGTAATAACACTGTCACATACAAATCTTCACCTTCTTCACTTTTCATTTCTCAGGGTTTTCTATCGAGATCCCCTATTGGGGACCGCCACTTCCAATGCTGCTGCTGCATGCATACCACTTTTATTTCTGCACACCACCACCACCATTCTTACTATATATATATATATATATATATATATATATATATATATATATATATATATATATATATATATATAGGGAAGGGATAAGGTGCATTTGTTACTTCCCGTGCGGATGTGCGTGAGGTTTATACTTAATGTGCGTGAGTGTTGTGCTTAATATGCCTGAGATTTGTACTTAATGTGCGTAATGTTAATATGCGTGAGTTTTGTTCTTAATGTGCCTGAGTATTGTGTTTAATATGCGTGGGATTTGTGCTTAATGTGTGTGAGTTCAGAATTACGAGCTCAGAAAGAAGTGGAACAGAAAACTCACGCACATTAACACCCAAACTTCTTGTTACTTCTTCCTTCATTTTGGCCATGGATTCTGGATTATCACCTACCTTCAGTACAGTTGAATGTTTATATAGATGACGCACGCATAGCAAAATTTACACACCAGCTAAATGTGGATTTCTGTTGTATTATTCCCATAATTCTTAACCACCATAACCCGCCTCAGCATCATCATCATTAGGGAGGGGGCCATGGCTACTGGGGATGGGGAAGAAGCTGACATCCCTATTTTCTGCTGCATTTTACACATTCACGCACATTAAGTACAAATCTCAGGCACATTAGACACAACACTCATGCATATTGAGTACAAATCTCACGCACATTAATCATCCGCACAACCGCACGGGAACCTTTCACTATATATATATATATATATATATATATATATATATATATATATATATATATATATATATATATATATATATATATATATATTATATTATATTCAAATGCGGTTGGTGGCCCATGTGCGGTTAAATATGAGTCATTGATCATGCTTAAATCAACGTCCAGGGTTACCAAAATTTTAAAAAAAAATGCGGTGATAATTTAGTAATTTTTGCATCTAGGTCAAATTTAAGGTGCGTGGTTTTTGTGCTTAAAGTGCGTAAGGTTTATGCTTGTGCGTGGGTTGTGTGCTTAATGTAAATAGTTATTGAAACTTGGTGTGTGGTTTTCATTCTTAAGGTGCGTGAGTTTTGTGCTTAAGGTGCGTGTTTTGTGCTTAATTTGAATAGTTATTGAAACTTAAGATGCGTGATTTTCCTTCTTAAGGTGCGTTGAGGTGTGTGATTTGTATGCTTAAGGTGCTTTAGTTGTGTGAAATTTAAGTGAACCATTTTAAAACTTTAGGTGCGTGGTTTGTGTTCTTAATTAAGGGTCTTTGTTCTGTGCTTAAGGTGTGTGGTATTGTGTACTTAAGGTGCGTGGTTTGTGTTCTTAAGGTGCTTTGTTTGTGTGCTTAAGTGCGTGCATGGTTTGTTACTTAAGGTGCGCCATTTAATGTTTAAGGTGCGTCAACCGCACAAAAAGCCATTCCAGCACCTGGACCCTTTTGTGTGTATATATATATATGTGTGTGTGTGTGTGTGTGTGTGTGTGTGTGTGTGTGTGTGTGTGTGCGCGTCGCGCCTTGGTTATGGTGTAACAACCGTGCAAATAGACCTGGATCATTTGATGAGCTCAAATTAACGGGGTCATATATTAATAAAAAGGAAAAAAATGCTTGTGGTGGCATTTTGACAAATTCAATAATATGCTGATACATTTAGATATGTTACACGGTGATATATATATATATATATATATATATATATATATATATATATATATAAACCTCCTTGGTCTGGGTGCCTTTCTGCATGTTCTTCAACCAGCTAGCCTGCCTGACACACTGCCCGTACCACCTAACCACCCCGCCCTAGGCTAAGCCGCCTCCAATTTGGTTCTTAACAATCAACTCATTCAACTTGCATATGGTGCAGGTTTTGGTTTTAGTTTGGGTCATAACAATCAAGTCATCGTTGAAGTTGCCTATGGTTTTATTCAACATCTTGATGGACCGTTACAAGAAGATCATATTTTCATTTAAACTCACCCTTATATCTATGAATTTTTTAGGGTAGTGATTGGCATAGTGTTGATTTGTACTTAATTTGGACAACTACTCACTATATGGATGATTGTACCGAATATTATAAGATAAACTGTTACTTGTACGTACTTAATATTAACTCAAATTGTATGGGGAAAATTGCATTTTTTTTTGTCTTTAAACTATACTTATGGTAAAAGACTTAGGGGTCGTTTACTTCATTTCTCTGTTTTTTCATTTCCAGTTTTCCATTTCTCCATTTTTTCAGTTTTCCTTCTCCATTCCTCTAGTTTTCCATTTCTCCATTCTTCCAGTTTTATTTCTCTAATTTTCTGATTTTATTATCAACCTATATAACAATAATAATAATATTAATAATTAATAAAAATAATAATAATAACAACAATAACAATAACAACAACAACAACAATAATAATAATAATTTAATAATAATTATTATTATAACAATAGTAATAATAATACGAATTTAATAATAATAATAACAATAATAATAATTATAATTTAATAATAATAATAACAACAATAATAATAGTAGTAATATAATAATTAATTTAATAATTTAATAATAATAATAATACGAATTTAATAATAATAATAACAATAATTATAATTATAATTTAATAATAATAATAACAGCAATAACAATAGTAGTAATATAATAATAATAAGAATTTAATAATTTAATAATAATAATAATAATACGAATTTAATAATTAATAATAACAATAATAACAATAATAATAATAATAAATCTGAAGATGTGTCAAAAATCTGAATGTCACACTTTGCTTGTACGCCAGTGTCAAAATCGGAAGAAGAAGTGTGCGCCAGTGTCAAAAATCAAAATCGAAAGAAGAAGGGATCAACAAGATTCGAACCTGGGACGCCACACTTGGCTTGTACTGTTCACCCGTGTGTTTCCATTTCTCCAGTTGGAGAAGTTGGATTTTCAATTCTCCAAATTCCTTAATAAGAGTGGAGAATGGAGATGGAATAAGGATTTGGAGGAATAAATTTAGTAAACAACTTTTTCATTTTCCATTTTTCTACCTCTCCAATTTTCTGTTTTTTTGGAAAATTTTCCATTTCTCCACTTTGGTAAACAACCCCTTAGTCTCTACTGTATATATAGATGTGTGCATGTCACCATCTTTAAAACTTTAAGTTATGCACAAAGTGACATTTTAGTTCCTCGAAAACTATTTTTGCCAGCTAGGCATAACTGTGGTTCGGTTATGAAAAATGACGAACCAAAACTGGAACCTTTTAGGAAGGTTTTGGTTTCGATTTTAACCGCATGTTGATTTTTTTTTTTTAATTCTATTTTATATTTTTAAAATAGTCCAAATTGAACAATTAATATTTTTTTTGAAATTTTTCATTCTGAAATTTGTTTTAAATGGTACTATATCAAATATTTAAACATTCAAGTTAAACAAAAAAAAAAAAAAAAAGTAGTAATTTTGGATTTGCACTTAATTTTTCCAAGACTAAGTTGTTTACTTATCTTATCAAAATTTTAATAAGAATCAAAGCTCACGTAGTTTTCTTACAATTTTTTTTTTTTGTATTTTTTAAGAATCATTGGCTTCCCCTTCGGTAGCATTGTTCTGATTTTTTTTTTTTTTTTTTTTTTTCAGTTTTGAACCGAAATTGGTTCCCGATTATCAAACCGGACACTTCCAGTTCGATTTCTACTATGCGCAGTTCGATTTGAACCAATCCGTGGCTATATCTCTATTGCCATTTTGCCACCAATATATAAAGTGGCTGACTTTTTTCTTTTAAGGGTTAAAATCGTCACTTTATGTATAACTTGGGGGGTTAAAAGATGGTCACACATATAACTCAAAATTAAATCTGTACCATGGATATGATTGAATGACAAGAAATGTAATATTTCCCATAATATATAAAATTATACTCAATACAAATTAAGTTGTCACCTTAAGATTTTCTATATATATAAATATATAGTTAATATTATATAGGTTGAATGGTTTCCGAGGTATAAATATTCTCACTTCGTGTTTTTTACCATGTCTAATTGCCTATAAAGAATCCGCGGGTATTGTTTATAACAAACACTTAGGCGTTTAACGATTGTCCGTGTTTCTTTATTACGATTTTTAGAATGTTCGTGTTCGTTTTTTAAGATTTTTGAAAATCATATTTGTTTCTTAAGCATTTACGTTTTATTAATGTTAATGATTACGTTCATAAATGCTAAACAAACAAACATATATATATATATATATATATATATATATATATATGTTCATGATCATAATTTATTGGTGAACAAGAAATAGTCTATCTTAAAATATAAATAAATAAATACATAAATAAATAAATAAAACTAAAGTAGTATATATATTAAAATTTTGAAACATAAAATAAAATAAATTACACTTAAATGAGCATGTTTGTGAATAGTCTTAAATGAACACTAAACAAGCATGTTCATGAATATATTATATATTAAATAAACATTAAATGAACTTGTTCATTAACATGATTAAACGAACACTAGCGAATGCATTCACGAACTCTTAGCAAACGAGTATATCAATGTTCAGACTCTGTTCGTTTATTAAACCAACTCTAAAATTTATTTATTTACGTTTATTTACCTAAATAAACAAACGTTTATCGAACACAAACACAGGTAATTTATCTAATTAAAAACTATGTTCGCTAAAACACCTACAAACACTAACACGCACGCAGAGACACTTGTAGAATTGTCGATAATTTTTTTCAAAGCATCCATGCTTTTTCCATGCAATTCAGCCGCCATTTTCCTTTAATTTAATTTGTTTTTTTTTTAAACTTAAAATGAAAATGGCATTATATAGGTCAATGCACCGCAGGACATGCGGCACGTGTTTTTTTTTTTTTTTTTTTGTACCATAATAATTGCAATATGTTGAGGCATTATTAGTATTATAATGGCTTGTTATAAATGTATGTGGTTCAAAAGAAATTTCCTTTAAAAAAAAAAAACGAAATTTAATTTCTCTCCAAAAATGTATTGAATTCTCTTATTCTCGTAATTAGCGTAATAATATAATAAGCAATAAGTGTTAATGGCGGTAAATGACTGTTAGTTGGTAGCTGTTAGCTGTTAGTTGATTGGGTTAATTAGAGGTATAACTAGTTGATAACATTATCTGATTGTAGAAATGTATTTAGTAAATTAGTTGTTAGCTGATAGTTGTTTGGTATAATTTTTTTTCGCAAAAAGTTAATTAAAAAAGTTGCTTTGAGTAATTTTTTTGAATTTTAACATTTTGGAGTATAGAAAGCTAATTAACCGAGCACTTATATGATTTTTAAATCAAGTCAAACAACTAATAATGGTCAAATAAGTCAAAATTGACATATAGACTAACTATTTTAGCAAACAAGGCCAATAACTTTCCAAATAAGCTGCTTCAGTGCTTCCCTAACAATTATTTTTTTAAACACTCATTATTGGCAATTTATATCGTGCACCAGGGAGCGTATTGCATTGTGCGCCCTGATGCAAAACGACGTCGTTTCACATAACTATATAAAAAAATACACATAATTGTATAAACAAACACACATAACTGTATAAAAAAATACACATAATTGTATAAACAAACACACATAACTGTATAAAAAATACACATAATTGTATAAACAAATACACATAATTGTATAAACAAATACACATAATCACGCCAACTACCTACCACGCCTCCCAAAACAACATGGTTTTGGGAGGCACGGGGCGCACAGTGCTATGTGCGCCGTGGTGCAGGGTATAACGATTGTTCATTATTCTTTACAAGGTAGTATTTGTTTTAAATTTTCTAAATCTTTTCTCAGCCCAAAAAATCAATGCCCCCACCACCGAAATTTGATCATGTGACCACTCATTTAGAATGGTAACAGAGGTGTCATCACACTATATAGTAGTTGACCAACAAAATCCTCTAATTACCTAGCACAACAACAAAGTAACTATAGAGAAAGCAGTTATATATATATATATATATATATATATATATATATATCTGGGGACGTGCAGTTTAATCTGAGACCGTTGATCAAATCTAGATAAACGGCTTAAATCAATGAAAATTAAAAAAAAAAAAAAACGCGCCTCTTAAGCAACTTAACCTTAAGCATGAAAATGACGCACCTTCAGTAGTACACAAACCACGCACTTTAAGTACACAAACCACACATCTAAGGTTTTAAAATGGTGCACCTTAAGTTTCAACAACTCACGCACCTTAAGGTCCTTAAGAAGAAAAAAAAAACGCACCTTGTCCGTGAGACGGTAAATATATTTGGTGGAGAGATAAATGCATGCACTGCTATTATCCAAAAGTGTGCACTGAGTAAATTTTATATTGTGACCAACTGGCAAAATAGGTAAACCAACCTAAGACTAAAGGCAAAAATGTATGTGAGACCGTCTCATGGGTCCTTGTCCGTGAGATGGGTCAGTCACGATAAAAGTGTAATATCTTATACTAAAAAATAGAATACTTATACTGAAAAATGTAATACTAATCAGAAAGAAAGTGTTTTTTATTTATAAGGAAAAGTGTAATACTTTTGAAGAAAAATATAATACTTTTACATTTTGATTTAAAAGTATTACATTTTTTATTATAAGTAAGAAACAATTTATTACTGATTAAATTAGTGTTATATTTTTCAGTATTACCATCTTGATCGGACCTGTCTTACGGATGACCAATTTCTAAAAGTGAAATAAAACATATAAATCTAGAACCAAAAAAGAAAAAATGACTTAATACTTAAAACTGAATAAATCAAAATGCACTTTTATTTAACCCAATTTAAATAATTTTGTTGACATATGATAAAAAAATAGTCATGTTACAATAATACTAACACTAAAGGAGAATATCTGGAAAAAAAAAAAGGTTAAATCTATAAATTTATTTATATTATCAATATTACATAATATATAACTTGAATTAAACATCAAAACATTAGGAAAATAGACATAAAATTACAAGTATATATGCAACAATGCAACAATGCACTTGGGCAATGAAGAAAACAGCACATTAAATAAAAAGTCGGCAAACACCTAATTATGATCACGTTTTCCAATATCCAGCATTTCATAGTCACATCAAAAGATCGGAAAAAATAAAGTAATTTGGAACCAAGAAAAGTTTCAAAACGACAAGGAAACTTAAGGACTTTAAGTTGTTAAGATAAGAAAGATGGTCAATTGGTGATGAACAAACACAAACTTACACCATTGCAACGTCAAAGGGAATAGTTGTTTTTTTCTACTGAGATTTCAGATGTTGACGTGCATGCACCAATCCGGAAATTAAAGATCGAATCGCACTCATGGATCATTAAGAGCCTCTTTGATACACTATAATTACAATTCTTTGTCTTATGAAACTACATTGTTTCGAGGGAAGAAATTACAATTTTAAGATATTGAAATTCTCTCTTTTCATGAAATTGAAATTCATAAGGAATTCGATCAATTCCATCCAATTCGACAGCAGTTGGGAAAGAAAAAAAAAAGACTAAATTTCCCTTGATTATTATTATTCCTTCCAAAAGGTTGAACCCCAATCTTAAGGGCCCCTTAAAGCTTTTGGCTGGGAGGATGTAAATCATGGCAACTCAACTGAACATAAATCACAAAGGTTAGACCTTTGCTTACTGCGCACAAGGAGACTCGATCCTTGGTCATTATTTACAACTTTCACCTCGCTCTATGATCAATTGAGCTGCCCAGTCTTGATTATTATTATTATTATTATTATTATTATTATTTTTATTATTATTATTATTATTATTATTATTATTATTATTATTATTACACAATGATATTTTAGTCGTTAAGCAAAACACATAATGTGATAATTACAGACACATAGAAATTGTTAAGTGCAGACACATAACATGTTAGAGTTAACATATTATGTGTCTACAGTTAACATATTTTGTACTTATAGTTAAAAGTTTATGTGTTTGCAATTATTATGTTATGTGCCTTCAATTTGTATACATGTACAAAGATTGTTAACTGCAGGTATAGAATGTCTTAACCGTAGATACATAATGTTTGGATCAAGACTCTCTATGAACCCTGGTTCATGTGTTAACTACGGGTTTAATTTCCCTCTTCATAATTTTTTTAAAGTACATGTGGAAACTACCAATCGTTATTTTCGCTTTTAAAAATTTTTAAAAAGGTAAATCCAAAAAGTACAAAATAAAAATTTTATTCTTAAAATATTTGTTTTTTTTTTTTTTTTTTTTTTATAACACGTGTGTGAAGAGAAGTGAAGGCAACCAAGGTCTCACTCCGACTCGCTCCCTTTTTGGATGAAGGCGCCCAAGCGTCCTTTGTCCAATCGTTATGCTCATGCTGGACACGAGTAACAGTGCCGTTAGACATTGTTATCTCTTTCTTTTTTTTTTTTTTTTTTTTTTTTTAAATTTCAGATTCGTTATAGGAGTATATGTTCATAATTTTATTACTATATGTTCATAATTGTAAGTTCATAATGTCAGAGCTCTATGTTCATAATTTAATAACTGTGCATTCATACTTCCATAACTGTACATTCATAATTCCGTAAGTGTACATTCATAATTCAATAACTGTAACTTCATAATTTTCGAAGCTCTCTGTTCACAATTTTAGAGCTCTATGTTCATAATTTTATCACTATATGTTCATATTGTAAGTTCATAATGTCAGAGCTCTGTGTTCATAATTCCATAACTGTACATTCATAATTGCATAACTGTACATTCATAATTGCATAACTGTACATTCATAATTCCGTAACTGTACATTCATAATTCAATAACTGTAAAATCATAATTTTCGAAGCTCCATGTTCATAATTTTAGAGCTCTTTGTTCATAATTTTATCACTATATGTTCATAATTGTAAGTTAATAATGTCAGAATTCTGTATTTATAATTTTATAACTTACATTCATAATGTCATAACTGTACATTCATAATGTCATAACTGTACATTCATAATCTCATAACTGTACATTCATAATGGCACAAACGAATAACGCCGTTAACGGAGAGAAAAAATAATAATAATAAAAAATTTAACTTAAATAACGCATTTTTCTCCAAAACGACGTCGTTTTGGACTCGTGTCCACAATGCATTGTGGACACGGGTCCAGAGCATAATTTGCCTCCTTTGTCTACCTTCTATCACAAAATATGTATAAAGATCAGGCCTATGTATAAAGAATATGTATTTTCAATTAACAATATTATTGTCTACTTTTTAATTAAAAGCTGTGTAGACCATAATCCAAAAACACATAAAATATATTATTCTAGCTAATTCATAAAATACATTATTCTAATACATAAAGAATATTATTATAATTCATAAAATACATTATCTTATCCCTAAAATTTCATTATTCTAACACATAAAGTACATAAAATCTTACATTATCTTACCTCATAAATTTCACTATTCTAACACATATAAAATACATAAAATCTTACATTATCTTACCTCATAAATTTCACTATTCTAACACATAAAGTACAGTATTCTAACCTATAAAGTACATTATTTTACCTCATAAAATACATTATTTTATCCCAGAATATTAACTATTCTAACACATGCAGTGCGCGGAGTAAGAAATTTTTTTAAAACATCAAACCGATGTCTTTTTGAATCGTGGTCCACACGAGGACCACTGTCCACATAATAATTTGCCAATTAAAAGTGGTTGGATCAGAAGTATCATATCCATCCACCTAGCTATTTCAGTGGAAGGAAATTTGCCTAATATCAAAGGAAAGAAACTATCTTTCTCCACCAAACTTGGTGGATTGATTGAAATTTCCAGCCAAATTCTTGGTGGATGAAAATTTTCAATACTAAATTTTCTAAACTCGTGTATGTATATGCTAACATTTTCTATGACAAAAAAATTAACGTTCAACCCACTTTTTTTTTTTTTTTTTTTTTTTTTTGAGCATACTATTCAAACCCCCCGGAATTGAACATTAAGGTCTAATATGTCCTCTACACTACACATCAAAATCAATTCCTCCAAATTGAAAACACTTGAAATTCTCATTATATTACCCTTTAGCATCATATATGGATGACCACAAATATGCAATTCCATTTTGTTCTCAGTGCGTGGATCGGAACAAACGATTTTAATCGCTTAACAAAATTACTTTTGTAGAAAATGGCTTTCAATGTGAGAAGTAGAATACACTTGAAAGTGGAAAATTATTTTGTGCACCCCGACCCACCATGCAAGTCGGACCTTGATACATGTTCATTTTTAATATCTTATTGGTTTGTTTTTAGTGTATTCAGATTCATTATATTTTGATATAAGTTCATTTTTAATGTATTACAAAATTAAAATGAACCTGTAGCATACTAAAAATAAATTTTTTATTAGGATTTTATCTTGATACGTGAACCTTAGACCTAGATGGCAAATTATACCATAGACCAGAGTCCATCTTGCATTGTGGACCTTAGTCCAAAATGACATTCAAATTACGTGTCTGCAGTAATTAATATATTATGTGTCTGTAGTTAATATATTATGTGTCTTCAGTTAATAAAGTATTATGTGCATTCAATTTATTTATAGACACATAATTTATTAACTGAATGCACATAATAGGTTAACTGCATACACATAATTTTTAAAACAGGGTCCACAATGTAAGGTGGATCCTGATCCATGTATAACAATTGACTACTATACAAGCCGGCAAATTATTGTATGGACCATGGTCCACACAATGTTATGTGGACCATAACAAAAAATACATTTTTTATATACTAAATGTACATTATTTTTGTATTGAATGTACATTATACAATATAATGTACACTCAGAACAAAAATAATGTACATCCCCTGAATACAATGTACATTATTTTTCTACTGAATGTACATTATTTTACAGTAGACAAAATATGGTCCACACAATTTGTGTAGACCATGGTCCACACAATAATGATTGATACAAGCCTGGCTTGAATTGAAAGCCCAAGTCAGTAAACCTTTTGTTTATTGGACTGGGCTATATTTTAAGTAAAAACTGCGAGAGAAGAAAAAGGAATTTCGTATGGCCCAATCTGTTCATTTGCAATCGTTATGCTATGGACCCGTGTCTAGCATGCATGCTGGACACGAGTAACAGTGCCATTAGGCACTGTTATCTTCTTCTTTTTTTTTTTTTTTAAAAAAAAATTTCAGACCGTTTCGTTATAGGAGTATATGTTCATAATTTTATTACTATGTGTTCATAATTGTAAGTTCATAATGTCAGAGCTCTATGTTCATAATTCAATAACTGTACATTCATACTTCCATAACTGTACATTCATAATTTCGTAACTGTACATTCATATTTCAATAACTGTAACTTCATAATTTTTGAAGCTCTATGTTCACAATTTTAGAGCTCTATGTTCATAATTTTATCACTATATGTTCATATTGTAAGTTCATAATGTCAGAGCTCTGTGTTCATAATTCCATAACTGTATATTCATAATTGCATAACTGTACATTCATAATTCCGTAACTGTACATTCATAATTCAATAACTGTAAAATCATAATTTTCGAAGCTCCATGTTCACAAATTTAGAGCTCTATGTTCATAATTTTATCACTATATGTTCATAATTGTAAGTTAATAATGTCAGAATTCTGTGTTTATAATTTTATAACTTACATTCATAATGTCATAACTGTACATTCATAATGCCATAACTGTACATTCATAATAGCACAAACGAAAAACGCCGTTAACGGCGAGACAAAATCAAAATTTTTTTTAAACTGGAATGACGAGTTTTTCTTAAAAATGACGTCGTTTTGGACTCGTGTCCACAATGCATTGTGGACACGGGTCCAGGGCATAATTTGCCGTTCATTTGGTCTCTTAAATTTGTGATGAAAACCAATCATTATTGTGTGGACCATACTATCAAATAATATACATCTAGTACACAAATAATGCATTTTTAATATATTAAAATTTTATATTATATTTAGAGAAATATACATTATTTGAGTATTAAAATCACATTATTTTATATAATGCACATTTAATGTATGAATAATGTACTTTTAGTATATTAAAAATGTATTTTTTGTTATGCTCTACACAAGATTGTTAATTTGCCGGAAAACGACAGTTGCCTTGTGATTGAATGCTTCTATGCTACTTCACTTTAGAGTAAAGGCAAAATTTCTTTGTCCATAATTTCTTGGTGAGTCATACCACTCTATGATCATATTATCATCATTATTATTAGTACGTCCCAAAGTATAAATTGTTTATTAATCTAAAATATTTTTTTAGAAATTTTACCGTTAAGGAAAAGCACCGTGAACCCACTTTTATATTAAAGTATTTGAAATTTTGAAAAAATCACTTTCAATCTTTCTTTAAACCCATTCATCTTTAAACAAAAATAAACAATATAATCATGCTACTATTTTTTGAATTCCTCATAAAGCAAAAGGTGACAAGGAGTATTAAAGGAAACTTTACATGCAAATATCAAGTAATATCATACTCAGATACTTAATATTACCCAAAAGTTATAACCGATAGTAAAAGTGTAACTATATTTAATTTCCTAATACATGTATAGCAGTTAATGCCTAAAATGTTGAAGTCAACAAGTAGGCACTCAAAGGTGAAAGAAAATGATAGAACGGGCAGAGGAAAGGGAATTTTGATCTGATAGCAGGCATAATTTATTGTGTGTTTCAAGATAATAACTAGCTAATCAAAGCATGGAAATGAAATTAGGTAGCTAAAAACTAAAAGCATGGAATAATTTTATTGCATAATATATCATCTGTTTCTGTTGTTGATTTCTGGGCGATCACCTACCCAAAAAATAAATTTATTGAGAAAATTTTGGCTAATACAACTCATGAAATGATCTCACATCTGACCTTGATGAATTGTATGGATGATGATGATGATGAGGGGATGACTGGATAATGCTGAAAAGCTCAGAGTACATTTCCATGAAGAACTTGTCAACAATGTCAAGATAAGCCGGGCAAGTGAGTCTTGAATAATAATGAAGGATTTCTTCAACGTCCATCATGTGCTCTTCATTGCTGTTATCAATCATCTTCAACTCCTTTAGCTTCTGCGCCACCACATAACTCCTCTCCTCTCTCAGCCCATTATTCATCCTTGAAAACTCTTGATACTTCTTCCCATTGTACACAATTTTCTTTCTCTTCTGGGCCATCTGATCATCCCCTTTCTTGCCATGGTGGCCTTCTTGATGGTTAGGATTATTAAGGTTTACCTGAGTTGAGCCTTTCTGATCTCCTTCTGTTTGATGGGCTTTTGTGCCATGGCCTGGAGGGTCCTTTTTCTTGGTTCTCTTCCTGCACTTTCCCTTTTCGGCGTCGTCCCACTGGGCTGTGAAGTCGGAGTAGAACCTTTCTAGGTCTTTATAGTGTGGTGCATTATTGTCAGGGCAAGGGAAAGCTGGGGGGCTTTTGGGGAGCTTTTGGTAGCCGCCGGAGAGGAAGGACTTGAAGGTGTCTAGGGTTTTTTGGAAGAACTTCTTGGTTGTGGAAATGGAGGATCTTAGAAGCATTGGAATTGGTTCTAGTAGTGGTGATGAAGATGGAGAAGTGTGTGTTTCTGTCCACTACAACAAGGGCTATGGCCAATCTCTTTTGAAAATTTCTTCATAGAAATGATGATAGCTTTGGGGATGGAGAATTGAAAATGGGAGGGATGGAGTAGATAGGTATTATAGTCAAGTTTGTTTAAAAGGATGAATCAAAAGACCAAAAAGAAAAGATTTAAGCTTTCCCTTTTTTGGGGATTCACTTTAATCTTTCTGTCTCCTTACGCTCCTTGTTTGCCTCTCTGCTCTTCCTTAACTTCATTCACACTCTCCCCCTCAAGATGTTTGTATATATACAAATAATTTATATAAGTATCTTTTACTCTAGTACCACCATGTCTAAAAAGAAAATACGAATTGATGGATGTGTTTCATTTCAAGTAATTAAAGAGAAATATGGATCATAGTGTTGAAAAGTCTAAGTTACATTGATCGATAATTGAATTAAAAATTTATGTTTCGTATTATACAATCAATAATAGTGTCAGTTGTACCAGTATATTATATAGATAATTGTATCTGATATTACTAGTAATAATTTCTCATCCTAACTAATACGATCATGTATACTGGAAACAGATAACATAAGTGACACGAATTTTCCTATATAAAATATAAAGGGTCCATTAGAATAGTTAAATGAACATAGTTTCTTGACTTTTACTTTAGAAGGTGGAGTTGGTATGCAACACTACTTTAGGAGAAAGATTGGAGCTTTGGTTGTTGAAATGAATCTTCTTCCTAACTTAGTTCATATATTCCATTTCACTTGATGTCGACTTGTCTATCTTCACAATTTAATTTCAACCACTTTGATTCTTCATTATATTATTAATTATATGTGCACACACACATGCATTATTATCGATCTATCCGCAACGACTTATTTTACCATCCACAACTAATCACCAACTTGCAGCAGCCAACATCGACCCACATTATTTGATTGTTTCATTTGTTTGCATCTGCATACATAGTACACTACATGATATACCACAACACCCAACACAATAATTTCCCACTTAAAAGGGCAATAATAATGATAATCATACGGGCAACCAAACCAAATTGGTCAGGTGATTGGTTTGGTAATCACAATGTTCAATTTTAATTTTAACTTTTAGTGGGAGTGGCTTATTGGCCTGGCCTTTTTGGTTTGAGTCGATCAACTATGTATGAACAACTTATATATAGGCTGGTTTACTTCGTTGTGGTCCTTTGTTGGTTAAGGTCAAAAAGGCAGATTTTCACCGAACACACTCTCAGAAAGTAGTTGCACGTTTTGCTTGTGAACATATATCTATTAATGTGTATCCAACTATCACCTTAGGCTTTTAGTTGAGATGGAGCACATGCTTCAATTTTGCTCAAACCGGTCCACGTGTTGGTTGGAATCCACCGTACACGTGAGGGGGCGTGTGAACATATATCTATTAATGTGTATCCAACTATCAGCTTAGGCTTTTAGTTGGGATGGAGCACATGCTTCAATTTTGCTCATCACCAAAAAAAATAAAATGATAATCCCATTACTTGATACCAAATCTTATATTATCAGGTTATTGTTGGTTGTTGTGTGTTATATTATTTAATTAAGAAAATTGTCAAGATCAAACGTTTTTAACTATCTAAAGTTATTGATAGTAGCGTTTTTAATAGTCAGAATCGTGTATATATGGTAAGGTGCATACATGTTGGACTTGGTCATTAAGGCTTTCATACAATCAAACGTTTACCACTATACTAAAAGTTTTAATTTAGTAGTGACTAGTAAAAACACATCTTTATTATTATTTTTAATACTTTCATGATAACCTGGGCCATATTTCAAAAATAGAAGGATAGACTTAACTTTCCAAGTTTTCGCTAATAATAATATCAATTTCAATCTTACCAATGACATTTTCATTTTTTGTCTTTGAGTTCAGCATTTTTAATTTTTCAATATTTTAAATTGACCAAATTTGATTCAAAATGTTCTGGTGAGTGAAGTTATGTAGCCTCTCCAACAATTGGCTAAAATGTTGACCAAAAAAAGAAGTACAATTTCTATATAATATAATAAAGAGTGCCGGTGAAAATTAATTATAGTATGAATTATTTGTTTGTATTATAGTTATTATGTCATTTTTAAGAACAAAGCAAACAAAGAGGTTGGCGAGCGGTGATGTACTTTAACACCAATTTAGGTAGACCCCTACGTGAATTTATAATGGGGTTGGTTCAACCTAAGCTTTTGTTGGCGGGAGTGAAATTTATATAGGTTTTGGATGACAACTATTAAATATGATGCCCATTAGGTTATGCCATGATTATCGGGGGATTTAGAGTATGGGTCAAACAAATGATTTGTCAATATAATATAATATAATATAATATATGTACACTTATTGACATGGAGTTGAATGTTGAATTTATGTGGAAAACCCAATCATGATCCTATCCACTTTTTTTTTTTTTTTTTTTTAAAGATGCCTTTAGGTATTTTATAAAGGCAAATGGGAGGCCAATTATTGTTTGGGTGCCTTATTTTATCAAATTTAAAGAAATTAATTTTTTTGTCCTAAAATTATAAAGTAATAGCATATTCATAGTCTCACTTCAAACCTGAAACGAAACACGAAATCAATATTTTGTGAAAAAAATTCAATTATATTTTAAAGAGTATATACTTTAATTTCACGACGTGTATTTATTAAATTAATTAAAAGAATGAAAAAAAAACATAAATCAATCTTTAAAGCTACAAATAAATCAGCATATAGAAAAATAGAAAATGAAATGTGTATAATATATAATATGATTTATATTTTAATTTGTTCTAAATATATATAGACAAAATCTTACTATATTTAAATTTGGATGACACCGCTATAGACCTGGCAATTCGTGTATACGGGTTCGTTAACGGGTCGACATGATAACGACACGAACACGATAAGGCTAAACACGGACACGACACGTTAAGGTTAACGGGTTCAAATTTTTAGCACGAATACGAACACGATTTGTCAACGGGTTAAACGGGTTGACACGATAGACACATTTTGTTAACAGGTTTCAGGTCGTGTCGACACGATATGACACGAAACTCGTTTAAACCCGCTAAAATTATTAATATATTTTTTTAAAAACTAAAATTTAAATTTAAGTTATATAAAAAAGAAATAAAACCTACAATTCAATCTATCAAACAAACTAAACAAAATATTCAATTTATAACACTCATAAAATGATAAAATAACATACAAAAATAATAATTAAAGAAGTCCATGCTAGTTTTTAGAATAAAATTGAACACAATAAAAATTCAAATTTCATATTGTTGAACATCAATAATTGGTATATGATCTTGGCCTAATGTAGTAAATTCATCATTAGTCATGTTCATGATATCTTTTGTAATCTCATTCATGAAAATGGTTCTTAGCGGGTTATAAATAGGTTTATGTAAACGGATTGACATGATAATATTAACGGGTTAAACGGGTTCTTAATAGGTTTAACGTGTTGACCCGTTAAGACACGAAACATAACGGGTTCTTAACGGGTCAACCCATTAACAACCCGGGACACATTAAGGCTAAACACTAACCCGTTATTTTCATGTCCAGTTTCGTATCGTGTTAACGGGTCGTGTCCATAATTGCCAGGTCTACACCGCTAGACTTAATTGGATGTAGTTCAGTAGTTGAAATAGTGCGGTCCAAGTTGGAAGTTTTGATTACAAATGCTGTATTTAGGTTGGGTTTTGTTGGGAACTGTGATACCCAACACAAAAATTAGTCAATGTGACATATGTTCACAGATAAAATATACAAGGAGATCAGAATAAAAACAAAAATTTTAAAATTATTAATTGTGGCACTATTATGTTTCTCCGACAAACTAGATACATGATTCACACTAGCTTTGATTATTTTATGTTACTATGCTTAATAACTGTTAGCTGTTTAAGTTAGAGGGTATGACTAATTGATAATATTAGTTGATTGTAGAATATTATTTGGTAAAGTAGCTGTTAGTTGATAGTTATTTGGTATAATTTCATTTATCAAAAAGTCAATTGACTTTTTGAATTTTAGTATTTTGGATAATAAATACCTCAAATCTGCTGCCTGAATGAGAAATTAGACAAGACAGCCAGACTGGGAGATGGCTCACTACTTAGCAGGAGGAAGATCGCCACGGACTTCTCAGCCACGATGCGAAGCGCCTTACGATAGCTGTTGAGCGCTCCTACGCGGCCAGCCCGCGCGTCCCCGGACAGGCTCCCAGATGAGATACGGTCAGGCGACCAGTTACGGTGGTCGGCGTGTCCCCGGCTGAACACGTAGGGATTTGGACGGGTGACTAGGCCACACGTGCGGTGCGTCCCTGATCGAACACTTTTTCGGAACCTGGTCGAGCGACTAGGCTCTATAGACGGGATGTCATTACCTGGAGGCAAGCACCCAGAAAGGCGCCCCCCGCGCAGTCGGGACCATGGTTGCAGTAAGCGCTAGGCGCTAGTCGGGCGCCCGGACAGCGCCTAGCGCCTAGGCGGTCTAGGCGGCGCCTAGGCGGAATTTGGGCGGCGCTAGGCGGGCGCTAAAAAAACAGTGGTAGACTTGCAGTTTGACAATTTTAATGAGGTTGTTTTCAACATTTAATCAAATAACACATCCAAATAAATGAATTAATGATAATTCATAAGTCATAACATCAAAACAATGGTTTAAAAAAAAACATTAAAACAATATTAAAAATTAAAAATACTCAAATATAAATACTCAAATACTTCAATCATCCAAAAATTCAAAGTATAAAACTAGTCTACGAGTGTATATATGTCATATTATATATATGTATGCGCGCACGCGCACACGCACACGCACACACACACACATATAATAAAAAAAATAGGCCGAGCTAATCGGGTTAACTCGACCGAAATGGACGATTAACTCGACTAACTTAGACGCTAGGCGGCCAAATCGGCCGAGTTAGGCGCTAGGCTGACGCCTAGGCGGCCGTTAACCTAGGCGGGCGCCAAGGGGGAAAATCGCCACGGTCTAGAAGCGCCTAGCGCCTAGGCGGGGCCTAGGCGGGCGGCTAAACCGATTTTTACAACCCTGGTCGGGACCATCCCTGACCGGGCACACATCCGGCAATGCGTTGAGCGGATTCTACGGAAGCAATCTTTGCACATTAGGCAACTTCCTTAATTAGTTCATACGGAAAAGGTAGTAAGTTGACAGCACGCCAGCCCTTACGTCAACCCTATTCCCCCTCTAGGTTAGGCCTTGCGTCAACCCTACTTATCATATACGAACTCCGCACCAATGTATAAATATCCCCATGGGATCATCATGTAAATGACTTTTCGGTCGGCACTTTGAGGGCCAAACCTAGAGAAATAACACGGCATTATTCTCTCTCCATCGATTCATCTTTATTTTCACTATCTCATAAAAGATCTCTACTTTCTTTTCGGTAGTATTGGCCTGCCGAGCAGCCATCGAGGTTGTACAAACCAACATTAGAGTTACAAAATGTTGATTAACAAAACACTTATATTGATTTTTTTAATTAAGTCAAACAGTTAATAGTGATCAAATAAGTGATTATTGATTAATAAGCTAATTAATATTTTACCAAGCATGACCTATATGTTCAAACTCAAGTTAATTTAACGGTTTATTACTACTGCTATAAAGATTAGTGGAAAATGTAAATTGTAAGAGATGTCTCACTAAACTTATTATAAGAGTCCAAATTACAATCAGGATGACATCATAGGTGATTACAATTAAAGGATTTTGTGCAAATTTAATCGATCAAAATTCGACGAAGGTTTACATGTTAGGGCTGCAAAAAGGTGTTTCAAAGCCAAAAAGTTTAAACTTTCTTAGAATTTAAAATTTGAAAAATTATTAACAGGTTTGTTGTAATCTTTGACTTAGGAAAATTTGGATCAATGAAATCTAATTCTATGAATGTAAATTCTACTTAAGAGAGGTGAATTCTTTTTTTCAAGTGACTGGAAATTTATCAAATTTATTAAATTACGTATTTATAATTTTTTGTATCAAGTTAAAAGTCTCTTATACGACAGAGGACTAAATTAGTACTAACTCATACCTTATATTGGTGCTCTTTTTTAATACTTACATTATTTTTTGAAACATATACTTACATTATTATTTTTATATATCTAATTTTTTTATGCAACTACAATATTATTTTTATATAGTAATATGCACACAATATAATTTGGCATCAAGATACACAGCTACATGTGGCAAATGGGTTGGGCTGGATTGATTTAGCCTGTTGTAGAAGCTGCCCACATTGTTCATAGGTTGTGACACTATAATGGGATGGGCTAGCTTGGTCGTATATATACTTGTATAGTAACTAATAAGGCCCAAGCTTTTATATATATATATATATATATATATATATATATATATATATATATATATATATATATATATAGGCAGGAAAAATTATAAACAAATCTCATCCTTACATCTGTAAAAATTCTAAAGTTCTGATCATATTAAAAAATACGGTGATGTTTTCGTAATTATCATCAACTTCACTATACAATTTTGAATACTTAAATAAGCAATCTTTAACAACTAAATATGCAAACATGGTAAATTTTATAAAATCAATAAAAAAAACTAAATTTTAAATCTAAACTGTAAATGTTAGGTGCTAAGCAGTAAAAAGTGAATCACTAAACCAAATAAAACAAAAAACGCAATCATAAATTCTAAAATCGAAACCTAAGTGCAATGTACTTTCGTATTTTTACAAGTGCAATCTTTTATTACTAAATGTGCAAAATGTTAGTACTAAATGTGCAAACCTGAAAAATTCTGAAAAGTGTAAATTTTAGTGTTAAAATCACACACACACACGCACGCACGCACACACTCGCTTTTAACAACATCAATACAAATGAATCTCTTAAGTTGAAAATTAAAGTATTCTCATAATATCAAATTAATTGTTTGTTACCATTGCTATACAAAACAATTTTCTCAATTTTTTTTTTGAACAAATCTATCTTGAAAATACAAAAAAAAAAAAAAAAATCATAATTATAAAAATTAGTATTCAATATAATTGATCATAAGCATCCACATTATAGGAGAAACACGTACACATTATTTATGGCACACAACTCAATTACAAATATACCAAAGTAGAAAAGAGACATACTAATAAGTACTAAATCCTACGTTGAATTAACAAATACTAAGTACAACCTGAATAAATGTGAGTGTTTATTTCATTTCTTTTTATTCCTTAATGATTATATTGAAATATTTTTCAATTTTGATCATCTCCATTTCTTGAACATTAAAAAATGTTATACTTTTAACCTAAAAATACTCTCACTTTATAATTTTTCGCCTTATTATATTTAAGAACATTTTTATATTATAGGCTAAAAACAAAATATTTTTTAAATCGAGAATTAAAAATAAAATAAGTCATAATTGAGAATCAAGAGCAGAATAAACTTGTAAATGCCAAAAAAAAAAAAAAAAAAAAAAAATCTTGGAAACCCCACTAGGTAAAGCTTTTATACAATGGATTGAGCTCTATTTAATTTTATTTATTTTTTAAGTACAAAAACTGCGAGAAGAAAAGGAGTTTCATAATAATGGCCAAATATCTGACTCCTTCCTTCAGCCTCTTAGATTTTGTACCTCTCCCATGGGAAAACCACAGTTGTCAGTTGGAATTCAATACCTATAACCTACTTCACACTGGACTAATTAAGGTTAATAAAGTCTCTTTTTCCACAATATAAACACTCCATTCTTGAAATTAATCTGATTACAACTATAAGTTAAAGTCTCTTTTTCCACAATATAAACACTCCATTCTTGAAATTAATCTGATTACAAGTATAAGTAATATACATTTTGAATTGGAAACACTAATAAAAGAAAATTTTACGTATAAATTAAACATCAAAAAATTTCACGAAAATGACAATATATAGTTTTTCACTGATATGTTGTATATGACTGATCAATTATTTCTTCGCATGCAGGTAGGTTACTTACAGGTCAAATTATTAAGCAGTTTTAATTTTATTAGTTTAACAACAACTAAGGAAGATAATATATATATATATATATATATATATATATATATATAATTGGGGTATCCATGTGCATTATCTGCAAGATGAACAGGGAGGGAATGGCAACAATTAATGCAAAGTAAAGAATCCACCAAAACACACAAACATCAAACTGCAATTTGGCAGAGATTCCTCAAATTGCCATATCCCATTTTTGCACACAAATTTTCAAATTCTCTAAACACACTAACTAAATTCATTAACTCAAAAGGAATGTTATGGAATGTTTACCAAAGAAGCCCTACTCTCACTCATATCTATACATGTTGTTACATAGCTATCAAGCCCAGGCCGGGCAAGACAGATTCCAAACCTAACACCCACCCCTACTCCTACCCCTCCACCCATCCCCAGTAAATCATTTTGGTATGATTCATTCCTTCTGCAAATCTTGGGCACTTTCCCCACCATTTCTAATTCCATTGTGCCTTCTTTTTCACTTCATATTTTCTGGAAAGACATGCCCATCCATCCCAGACCGCAGCACCCCTTTCCTTGAAGTGGACATCTCATCTTCTTGGTTTAAGTGGTCAAATTTGAGCCATCCCTTTCACAATAATACTATCCTCTACCTTGCTCTCTTAGTGGAAACTGGAAATTATATCTACCTCTTCACAAGTCAGAACCACTTAATTCAAATTTCTTTAAAAATTCAGTAAATTTGGATTTTTTTTATAACGAGAAAAATCTGCAGCAACTACGTGATATTGTGTATAGGGTAAATTTTTTTAACTTTTAACCCTTGATTTAATAGGATAATAACACATTATGAGTGTCACCGTACCACTTTTAGCCATCGGAGTTGTCAAAGTGGCACTTTTTATTTTTATGTTAACGGATTTATCAAAAAAATTTGTTACTCTTCAAAAAAATTAATCGAGATTTTGAAATAATTTTACATTTCATTTCTTCTTTTCTACTAAATAATATTCCCAGTTCAAATTTATTCCCTTGTTTTGGGAATTAGCAATCTAATTATTAATTACATATATACTCTCTAGCTACCATATGGTTGTTGTCATTTTATGTTTAAATGTTGACAATTTTGCACTATGTTACAAGATAATACTCTGATCTATGCATGCTTGGGTGTTGGGTGGACATTTTGTACATATTGGGTTAGCTAAGCTCCATGCACTTTAATTTCCACAAATTGGAACTATTAGAAAATAATAATTATATTTTTAAAAAATAACACTATTCTCATCATCAGGTACAATTATAATAACACTAAGTCTATAATGTACTATTAAACTGGATTTGGTGCATCCACAATGCTACAAAATCCATACACCTAACACATACAGCAATGCTTGTCCTTTTATGTGCTAACAGCACATAGGAATAGTTTATATTAGTTCAAAAACAAGGAGAATAGGATAGAGATAAAATCGTTGTGTGAAAACTTTACACATCAATAAAAATTACTATGATCATATTACCCGAGAAGTGATTGCTTTGATTTACAAGAACTCAAAATTAAAGTGCGTTATGAGTAAAACACACATTGTAACCATAGCCGACAAAGGGTCACAAAGAGGTAAATTAGCCTAAGTTGTCCATATCAATAGCCCAATAGATAATTAAACTACTACTGAAAGTTAAACTTAAAACATTGTGGTTATCAGATCAACTCAGTGGTTTTTCATGTTTCTTGAACAAGAATATTGTTATGAAATTTCAAGTGCATCAATTTCAAAAAAATTCAAAAGTTGGTACGTAAAATCAACAAAAGAGACAAAATGCAAAAATTCAACCTCCACCCCTCCATATATATTGAAATATCAATTTTAAAAAGTTGTAACAGTAGTGTCATACACAAAAGTGAAAAACCTTTATAGAACCATCCATGGGCCTTTTTGTCACCTTTTGCTCCTCTCTGATCTCTCCCTCTCTCAAAAGAATTACAAAAAAAAAATCTGCCCATTTTTTAAATATGATATGATAATTCAGTCTCCTCATTCTACCAACTATCTGAACATTTCCAGATAACTCCCTGCCACATTGGGAAAAAAAAATTAACTGCTAAATTTCAAATTCATAATAATAATGTATCCAGCAATGGTTCTCTGAATATAATGATTTTTTAAATTTGGTCATCGTTTTTTAATTTGGATGAATTAAACCCTTGATTATCAAAATCGTTACACCATTAGTCTTTCCGTGAATTTACTGTTAGTTAGATGTTAAGAGCAGGAGTAAAAGTTGCAAATAATGGATTTGTGTCTGTGTACAGTGTACAGTTATTTTGAACAGTAATTTTGTTAACTACAAAGGACAGAATATAATACAGATGACCATCCAATAATTACCCTTACTAGGTAAAACATGCAAACACCACAATTTAGGTAAAAATAAATAAATAAATAATAAAAGTGAAGGGAACAGAAATTTGACTGATGAGCAATCTAGGATTAAAGTAAATACTTGGCTGCTTAGATACAGTCTAGTTGAAGACAAGAGATAAAGATACAATACATTAATGAAGATACATGGTCAAAAAGAAAAAGAAAAAAAGTCAAGACTACACTGCTACTCTTTTTTCCTTTTTCTTTTCTTGATACCTAGTAGCATCACAACAACATTAATTAATAAGCACAAGAAAACAAGCTATGTTTTCTTGTTTTTTTTTTTTTTTTTTTTTTTTTTTTTTTTTTTTTTTTTTTTTTTGGGTTTTTTCAGGGGCAGTAATTAGAGAACAAAGCTTCACAAATCTCAGTGAAGACCTGAATGATGACCCCATGATGATGATGTGAGTTTAAAGAGAGAAAACAGTCCAAAAGCTTCTCCAAATCCTTGGCTCCGAATATCTGTTTCTCCATTATCATCTCCAACATTGATGCCCTGAAATCTGCGCACGGGTCTCGAGACCGCTTCACCACCGCCAAGCTGTCCTTCATCCCCTCCTCCGCGCCTCTTCTCTTCCGCGCCGCCCTCCGTCGCCGCCGCCTGATCCGCTCCGCCCTCCGCCGCCGGAACGTCTCGGAAGAGTCGGACGAGAATGAGAACGACACTGACGAGAAAAGAGTGGCCCTATCGTCGTCTTCGTCGTCTTCATCTTCCGTTTCCTCGTCGCTGCTGAACAAACCTTTGTATCCGAAAGCGTGGAAGTCGTCGAAGTCCAACCGTCTGATGTGGGCGCGTGTCGTTTTCTTCTTCTTCTTCTTCCGGGGAGCTATTTTGTGCTTACTGGGAGAGGCAGCGCTAGCCGGCGGGAAAAGAGGGGAGCTTTGGTCGGAGATTTTGGCTCTTGGGAACAAAATGCGATGATCAACCTCTGCGGCGGCGGGGAGTTTGGGGCGGCAAATGGAAGGAAAAGGGCGAGGTTTTGGAGGGAAAAGGTCGGAGAACAACTGGGGATTCTGAGGATGAAAAACAGGCTTGTCGTCAATGACGTCGGTGATGTTCTTGGTCTTGCATGAGCCGAAGGAGGATCGAAAGATTCGAGTGATCTTGTGTTTGATATGGTTCTCCATTGAAGACAACATTTTGAGGGATCGGAGCTTTGAAGAAGAAGAAGAAAGTGTGGTTTGGACGTAGTATAGTTACGTGTCGTTTGGGAGGCGGTATATTCTTTATATATATAGAAAAAGGGTGGACGTGCGGGTGGGTGGGGAGTTAGTCTGCCCTAACCTTTATATCCAATGAGTTGACCATCATACCCACAACAATACATAACTAAACAATCATAAATCAAAACAAAAAGTATCAAATTCACTCCCTAAATTTAACAAATAATGTAAATGGCTCTCTCAATTAAATAAAATAAAAATTCTAGTAAAGTACCATAAATAAATCGCAAAATAGTACTGCGATAGGCTAACAAGGTTCTAATATTACATATTTGAGTTCTACTATACGTGTCCTCTCATGGCGGAGATCTTAGCATGCAAAGAAGCGTTATCATGCCTGATCGAGGGATTACATGATAACTCCTATTCAACTGCAGATCGACTGTTCTTCTTTACATCACAATTTAACCGTTCTTATAGCCGAGCTCCCGTCATACGTTTGACATTGCTACTAGTGATTGTAGGAATATCATGCGTTCCTTTTTTTTTTTTTTTTTTTTTTTTTTTTTACACTGTGCTATTGGTTCCTAGATCGAAGTACCAATGTGCTAGCTCACACTTTAGTTACAGTGGCATATTCTCAAGCTAACACGTTGTATTGGGACTTTGTTCCCCTGACTTTGTCTCAGTTCTTATGCAGTAATTTACTTCCAATTTTGCTTTCAAAAGAAATATAGATTTTTTTTAGTAGAGTGCCTAAAATGAAATATTAAATATGTGTTAATAGCATATTGTTGGATTTTCTTCACGCGACGTCAAGAATTTGAACGTGTAGAGAAAAATATTATATCATTTTTGAACATATATTTATGTTCAACTTTTCTACTTCAACTTAATCATTAGTCAAGTGAATTACCTTCATTCATTTATCTTTTTTAGAAAAATTGTTTTTTTTTTTGTTTAAATTAACTTTATGTATTATATTAGTATTTTCTTATGCGCGATGCGCAAAAATTAGGTGCCCAATATTATCATTACTGAAAATTATGGAATTTCCGACCACCTGAAAATGATCTTAAATCAAGTTAAAAGCCTTGTTCCGACCACTTTTGGTATCCGGAAAAACCTTTGTTGCTATTTCCGACCACTTTTTGGACTTTTTGATATCAACTTAATTTAAGATCATTTTCAAGTGGTCGGAAATTCTATAATTTCCAGTAGTGTATTATTTTATATTAAGATTTTTGATATTTAAATTAATAATAATAATAATAATGTAAACATTTTTATACATTTGATATTTATATTGTATAAAAATAACTCCAAATTATAATCTTACTCTATATAATAGCAAAATGTTTTTGCTATGTCATTTTCCCACCTAAATATTCAGCTGTTTTAGGAATCTGAGTTATAAAGCCAATAGATACTAATATTGCGTCCATATGTGTATTACTAATTTTTTTGATAGCCATTAGATTACTAATATTGCGTCTTTCCATATGTGTATTACTGTTTCTTTTATTATTATTAGCAGTATGTTAGGTCTTTCCATTATATTACTAATTTTTTTATTATTACTCAAATGAAATTAATAACGTTGCATTAATGGAGAGGCATACTTGCTACTCAAAAAATTATTATAAGTATGCACTAATCCAGTAGTGTTCTTCACCAACGTAACTTTCTGAGGAAACACTCTGCAAAAAAAAAAAAAAAAAAAAAAACTGCGAAAATGGCTTCTCAACACATTCTTGCATCTCAAGTTAGTCCTATGCACACCCGGAGAGCTATCCGGGTGCGCTTGGTGAGAACCTATGAAGTCCCTCAATTACGTGGGGGAGCAGCGGCCAGCAAGAGCAAGGAATTACTCTTCCATGATCAAGAGGTAAGTTTAATACGGTAATTTATATTAAAATATTCAACCTGTTTTTTAATTTTTGCATTTTTATTGGTGTTATATAGGGGACCTACATCCATGAAACTATTTCCAGAGAAGATGTTGCTAAGTATCGCACTGTGTTCATTGAGGGAAAAGTATATTCCATCAAGAACTTTTTAGTAGTGACCAACTACTACACCTACAAAACATCTACCCACAAATACCTTATAAAGTTCAATTACTCTTACCATAGTTAAGGAATGTAAAAGCAACAACTTTCCTTATTTCATGTTTCGATTAAAGTCTTTTGAGTCATTGATGGATGCAACAGATCTAAATGACAAGGAGTTATTTGGTATATCCCTCTTTTGTGTTATCAATTTTTTTTTGTTAATTTTAAAATTTTTATTATTCAATGTTTGGTTTCATACTTTAATTCAATGTTTTTCTATGTTAAACTAGACATAATAGGCCGTGTTGTTGAGATTCATTCATCGGTGGAGAAGCTAATTGCCGGTAAACAATCCCGCCTTATGGATTTTTTAATAGAGGACACAGAGTAAGTACTAACCTAAAATCATACCACTGCTATTGACTAATACAAATTCCTAATTCAATTATAATTTCTCTATTAAAGTATTATTATTTTGTAATTAATGTTCAATCTCGACCTATTAGGGACAGTCAACTAAAGTGCACAATCTTGGACGATCATGTGGAAGCAATGATCCCATATTTTAATACAACCCAAGAAGATCCCATAATTGTCTTGATACAACTGTGTAGGTCTAAAATTGTCAATGTTAAGTTTGTTCACATAAACTGTTGTTATTTTATTTTAATTTAAATTCTAATACAAATCTATGTTCATTTATGGCGAGGTGAGAATTACAAGCTCCTACGATGCAATTAAACCGTGATTTAATCACATTTGTCTAGAAATTACAGAATTTAAGGCCAAGTATGAAAAACATGTATTATTTATGTACAAGTCAAAACTATCAGTTATGCCCATATCTGTTATAAAAAAAATAAAAAATAAAAAATAAAAAAAACATATCTGTGGGTAGAAAGTAGTCCAAGGGGGTTAAAAGTCTTGATTTGTGGGGAGAATGGAGAGTTTGTCTGTACGACCAAAAATGTCCTATATAAAGAAATTTTTAACAATTTGTAATTTATTTATCTATTTGTTATTGAATAATTTATAACTTATAATTTGCTTTCATTTTGTTTATTACTATTATACGACGATAATCATGAATTACTAATAGGCCATATTTAATGACCGTGCACCGCACGGGTAAGTTACTAGTGTATATTGAAGAATATAAGAAAATATATGGTGGATGCATGTGCATAGTAACAATAGTGAAAAAGATAACGGAAGTTATAACGGTAGGGGTATATTAGTCCAAAATATTATAAAGTACAACCTTTATAGCATAATGTACAAAAAAACTTAACGGAAAAAATGTACATAAATGAAATGTATAACCTTCATTCACACTTATTATGTTTTTAGATTTAGATATTACTAATTAATGTTAAATTAATTGATTGAAAACTAAACTATAAATAGTTTGAATAAAAACTAGCCTATCAAACGGAACAAAAAAAAAAAAAAAAAAAAACCTCCATTCATCTCAAAATGTATGCTTGACTCTAATAATTTAGTATTCACTTAAAAAAAAAATTAAGTTAATTGTTAATTGATGAAATTTATATATAGCACAATTATCTTAAAAACTCACCAAGGAGTGCATTTGCTGGCCTTGAGGAAACCTAAGGAAAAAAAAAAAAAAAAAAAAAAAAAACCTCTATTAAATACCCAAAAAAAAAAATTAAATTAAAATTTGTTAAGAAAAATAAGTGATAAAAGAAAAATTAGATTGATGAATAAATAATATACTTTAAAAAATTCTATATAGGGCTAGTCGTCGGTTATGGGATGAGGGTGGCACTCCAATGGTCGTCCTCGGACGGGTTTAACCCACAATCTTGAGACGCATTTTTCTTATTTTTGGAAGTTATAATTTAGGTGATTTGTTATCGTAATTAAAGAGATTACTTATGATTTGTAATTTATAAGAGAGATTTGTTTCTGTAATCAAGGAGATTATTTATCTTTTTCAATTGTACGTCAATTAATTTAGCTGAGTGCCTTCACTAGTCAGAGCAGTATACTGCATACATACCTTGATTCGAAATAGTTGTTACTAAAAGCAACACACAAATTAGTGAATTGCATTGATTTGCGAACAATGGTATGGACCGCACAAATTGTGAAACCAACCCATCTATGCGTAAAGATTTAAAAGGGTTGACAATGGGCATTGGCAAATTTAAACTTTTTTTTATGTTGCTTGTCTTCTTTATTGTCGTGTTTATTGTCTCAATTTGATGAGATGGAGTTAATCTCCATACATATATATATATATATGCATGTGGCATTAGTCAGTCCACCTCAACTCTTAGCCAATTCTACAGTGTAGCCAGTGGGCACACAAAAAAAATTCCCCAATTTTGTGTATATCAAATGCAAATTGGAATTGGAAGTATATCCTAATAAGAATTATATGATTATGACTTGTGAATTCTTGCCTGGTTTCAATCACTTGTTGAACTCGTTTCCCAATCTAGGCAGGACCACTGAGCCACCAGAAGATGATTCTTAAACCAAACCAATTCAAACTCAATTATGTTATTCAACTTTTTTCAAACTACCCTTTAATCTTCTTAGATCCTTCCTCTTTTATTCTGTAAAAGGTTGGATGAGGCTAACTACTATACATCTTATGAGTTAAGGAGCTTATGATATATAGATCTTTAAAATTTCAACTTAAAGTTTTCATCACTATTTGTTAAATAGGTAATTGGTAAATCTATTTGTGTGAAATACTTCTCTTCTTTTTTTTTTAAAATAAAATCTTATATTCTGAATTATGTGGTGTTGAGCGGCGGCTCGGAGAGTTGATTCCAGCATCCTATCATCGAAACATGATGGTGACTGCTAGTTGCTACGCAAGTATAATGAAACAAAGGAAATAAGGTAGTGTCTTCATTACTAGTTATAATTTTTGGATGAGTGATAAGCGTTTGATCCTAACATGTTCGGTGATTTTATCTTATATGAGTTATATCACGCCCTAGAGTCGATGAGTAGTTGGGGCTAAGTAGTCTTTGAAGATCCATCAAAGAATATTAAAATGACCTTGAGTTTGAATACCTCTAGAGCTAAGACTATAATGGTAAAAACCTGTCCGTACGGGTTCAATTCAATGGTTCAGTAAATAGATAGTATTTGGGAGAAAATACTAAAGTTTGAACCTCGGCGATGGCAGTGTGGGAATTATTTCCAAAATGGCAAATCCTTTGTGCGAGCCGGCATTTGACCTTGTCTGCTGAGTCATTGAGTCATCGTGATTTACATCCTCCCAAATGCTCTGTTGATATGAGGTACGGGGGTCTTGGGGTTGGGGATTCAATCTTTTGGGGGAAGAATTGTAAAAACCTTGGGAAAGAAGTTCATCTACCCATGTAGTTCGATTATTTATTTATTTTTTCCTAAGAATAAATAAATTAATCAAAGTGGAATAAATCAAATGATTGAATGGTAAAAAGAGATAACATGGTAATCACGTGCATGTACATATCATATCATTTGACCATATAAGATTTGGAGTAAAAAAAGTTGATATGAATAATATTTTCACAGATACAACTTAACAAGAAGAAGAATAAAGTATATGTATATTTTAGAATAACGTTACATTGTCCTTCTGGTTTATCTCCTAATTTTCACTTTTTTTATATATATATTTAATTGATACGTAGATTTTTTTTGGTTGCCCAAAGATAACATCCCCGTCGATAGCTAGAAGACTAATTCCCCGTCCCCGTCCCTACTATCAGCACACTAAGTGGTAGGGGACTGGCCAAATTGTTTGCTCTATTCGCATGGGTGGGGATCGAACCCCCCAACCTCATACTCAAGGGATGAGGTGCTGAACCACCACGCCAATCATGTTGATTATACGTAAAAAAAAAAATAATAATAAAAAAAAAAATGTAGTCGAAAGTATATATGCACTAGATCAACTCCACTCCTATGTTGGAACTCATGATCTTTAAATATAAGAATCATGTTTCACTCACTTAGTCACCCATTTCATGAAAAGTAAATTTGTTTAACCTCACTTGATGCCGCCCAATCCATGGTACTCAATAATATAATGAAAAAAAAAAAAAAATTAGTGTCAATTATATTCAAGAAATTAACATTAGGAGAGAGAATCATGAGAGGAAAATAGTGCTACTCTATATTTAATAGGTTGCGCACACTTGAGCTATTTTAACTAACATATATGAATGCCCTCTTCCACTTGTGATTTGGAAATTATGATATGATTAGCATAGAAAATTCAAATTTAAATGGATTTGGTGAAGGAATTTAATTCGAAGATGAAAGATCATATCCACATATGTTTAGTGTATAAGTTACTTGATTTGGGTTAGCAGTTATTAATTACTTACCTAAATTTGAATAATGCTTAGATAATTAAGGGGGACCAAGCTAAGAGGGATCTATCGGAGATAGCTTAACTAGTGGAAGCACCATTATATTCCTTACATTTTGAATTCAAACTAAAGAGATTTGTACCTTAAAACAGAATAAACGAATAATTAAGTAACAAAGATTTTACTTCAGGGTGCGGTAGTTGGTGTTGGGCGGAAGCTAGTGAATGGCCAAATCTAGCACATTGCCTTTTGAAAATGTAATCATATATGGAAACAAAGTTATGACTTTGTTGCGAGCTATAACTTTTGGTGTAATGGTAAGCGTTTAATCATAACTGTTAGTTCGGCAATTAATTAACTATATAGTTCCAAGTTTGACTCCCTATGAAAATTGCCTATTGGCCTTCTTGATTTGAGCCGGTCACCTATGGACAGTTTTAGCTGGTTGATTTACCTTCTTGTGGTCCTTTAATTTACCGGGTAGGGCCACAAGATGAGTTTACATATCCTCCAAACTCCTTGACACAAGTCGAAATAGACTTCTTTGCACTACATACTTTCGAGTGGTTGAGCCGGTTACCTATGGACAATTTTAGCTGGTTGATTAACCTTCTTGTGGTCCTTTACCGGCTAGGGCCACAAGATAAGTTTACATATCCTCCAAAGTCCAAACTCCTTGACACAAGTCGAAATAGACTTTCTTGCACTACATTCTTTCGAGTGGTATATACTCTCAAGTGGCGTACAAGCAAATCTCGGAGGACATTTGTAGACACTGAACTTTCGAGTGGTATATGCTCTCAAGTGGCGTACAAGCAAATCTCGGAGGACATTTGTAGACACTGAAAATTTGATTAAGATTTATTTTTTGAATATTAATATATTTGAATACATTTTGGATACCAGGACTATGTGGTCCAATGGTATCCGGGTTGGACTTCTATTTAGAAGGTTGTGAGTTCGAGCCTCAGTGGAGGCATTATTAGCTCTTTGTGTTTTAGTAGGTTGAGAAAGTATATGAACAGATACTACAGTGTAATAGAGCTAATAACATTCAAAAAAAAAAAAGAATACATTTTGGATAATAGTGATATTATCTAATTTGCTTAATTAGATAATATCAAAGATTTTGAACATACTTCATATTCTACAACTATAAATATGAGCTCTAGGCCAAAAACTCTTAGAAACATCCTAGAGAGCTATTACGTACTAGAATCCTGAAAATAGAAAATCTCTTCGTTCCATGATTATGCCCAGCGTATTGGCCCTTTAATGAATAAGAATCAGAGGATTGTACATAAATCAAATGTGATGTTAAGGAATCGTTATATCGTGCACCAGCGACATCGTTTTTTATGTTAAGATTTTATGTTTATGTGTATTCTATAAACGGCGTCGTTTTGGTCCGGGCACATAATGCATTGTGCAGCCAGCTATTTTGAAAACTCAAACTCAAAGTCTTTTGATTAAGCCGCCAATCAATCTGTGATGAATGGAGAGTTACGTTCCACTCTTTTATCAAATCCAATCATTTTGTAGCTTAGCACGTGACATAAAATAATTTTCACCTTACCGACGCTAAGAAACGTTTTCCTCTGATCTGCTAGTCTAGTCTTCTGCCCGGCCCTGCAAATTAATACATGAAGTCTTGCCATGCTAGCTAGTACAAATCTACGTACCAGGACCCTGCGCCTCTAGATTATATTGAAATCAAAATAAAAATAAAAATAAAAAGATTCTGTTTCATTAATTATTTATTCTGGAGGATTACAAGTTGGATCTGATGAGGATTCGGGAGCTAGCAGAGACAGTGGAATCAAAGGTGAGTATGAAATTTGGAGGATGATCCAACGGCTGGGTTTTGAATGCTTCATAGATTACATGATATGATGAAGAAGCTAGCAAATCCCAGAAGAACACTTGGATCCGACATTATTGTAAAAAGCCAAAAATAATTGAATCTATATATCATGAGATTCGTGATGATCAGTGCTGAAATTCCATTCCCAAAGTCTTGAAATTATGATCATGCCCAACAATATCTATCCAAACAACAATCCCCTCATCACATTCAGCATTTCAATATTTTATTATTTCAAATAATATATACTATGTTACAACTGAATAATATGCAACTATAGAATAATACTCCGTAGTTTCTTTGCTCAAATGCTTTCATTTTTACCAATCAATTAAAAATTTGGGGTTTTGACATCTCCTGATTTTTCATTAATTTAACATACGGTTTGGTAATTAATTAGGGAAAATTATTCTCATATTTTGACTTTAAAAAGTTTAAAATAATCATGTGTCGTAATTAAATGTTTACGCTAATTAAACTTTTTTTTTTTAGAATTATTCATTCAAGAATTGAAAAAAAAAATACTAAAAAATTTGAAGAAATAATAAAATATAGAAATTTGAAAATAGCCATGCATGATTATATGTATCTGCTCACAAGATTTAAGAAAGTTTTGTACTACTAGTATAGAAAAGTGAGAGAAGATGAAGGACAAAGGCAAAATTGTCACCTTTTTGATGTCCCCATTGCAATGACCAATTGATTTGACTCGAATTTAAATGTCAACTGTACCATGTAATATAATAATCTCAATTCTCAAGATTGGAGCATCTTTGCCACTAGACTAAGATACTGTGTCTGTAGTTCTGAGATTTTCTCTGCTTCTCCAACAAATCAAACTGCTCTTGCACACATCATCACAAACTTACACTCTTTCTCCCCTAATAATAATAATAATAATATCCGCATGGACAACTCAATTGGTTAAGGTGAAATTTAGGAACAATGATCCGAGATCGAGTTTCACCAGTGACAGTGTGAGAACAACGTAACTTCTCAAAGTAAGGGAGTTCTTTGTGCACAGTAAACAAAAATCTAACCTATATGTTCAGCTAAGTTACCCTATGATTCTCTCTGCTGGGGTATAGAATGCCCTTAGAGTTGGAAATTCAATCTCTTGAGAACAATAATAATTAAATGCATCCCCAGTTGCAAAGGCTGTAGCAATAAGAGCATCATCAATTCTCAGAAGCTTCCAAATATAAACCGACACTTCAAACACTGCCTGCAGTTATTGCATGTTTTTTACCCTCCTCAAAACTAGTCCTACAAAAGCTAAAAGACACTTTTTGGTATAAACAAATTCTGGGTTTAACTTTCCCAAGTTCAAATCGCCTATTTTAATGGCTTGCTCCAATTTACAGTTCAAATATGATGCTCTTAATGCTTCTAAGTACTATGTCGACAAATTATTACAGAAAATGTATGACGCGCTTCTTGCTCACATATGGTGAAACTTGCTTGTCTCGAGGGCTTTCACACATCGAGCCAACATGATAGTGGAGGGATAAATCATGTGAACTCAGACCCATTAGATGGGAGGACTAATATCTCATACACACAAGGAGCCCACCACATTGTTGGGACTCCCACACTCTCTAGCCGGTTGTTATACCGTGGACTATGGTCCGAAAACGACGCCGTTAAATCCAATGTATCTAAAATGAAACTGAATAATTTGTCTCGCTGTTATACCGTGGACTATGGTCCGAAAACGACGCCGTTAAATCCAATGTATCTAAAATGAAACTGAATAATTTGTCTCGCATATTGTGTTTATATTATCAAATGAAACTGTAATTGAATTGAAATGATACTTTAGTTGTGTTGAAATGAAACTGCATTATGTATAAAATGAAACTAAATTACATGTCTCACATATTGAGTGTATATTGTCAAATAGAACTGTAGTTGAATTGAAATAATACTTGCTGGTCCTATTACATTGTAGTATCTGTTCATATACTTTCTCAACCTACTAAAACACAAAGAATCAATAACGCCTCCACTGAGGCTCGAACTCATAATCTTCCAAATGGAAGTCCAACCCGGGTACCATTAGACCACATAGTCCTGGTATCAAAATGATACTTTAGTTATGTTGTAAATTGTAATGAAACTACAATGTATAAAAAATGAAACTGAATAACAGTTTCACATATTTGAGTGTATATTGTCCAATGAAATCGTAGTTGAATTAGAATTATAATTTATAGGTACGTGTTGTAATAAGACAAGAAATTCAATAACATGTATCACTGTAATAAGACTATTGTATGTATAATGTCGAATGAAATTGTAGTTGAGACAAAATGAAACTTTTGTTGTGCTGAAATGAAACTACAATGTATATAAAATAAAACTAAATATGTTATGCAAACAGAACTAGTTACGCGGAACGGATGCCATTTCTTTTCATTAATGGCCCGTTTGGTTCACGGAATAGGTCGGGAATGACATAGCATTTCCAGTAATAAGCATATTCCTTTGTTTGGTAACCATTTCTATTATCAGGAATAATATTCCTGGTAATAGCCTATTACCTCAAATAAGGTAATAGCTATTACTAGGCCCCCCCTGGTATTAGCCTATTACTGAACGCTCAGGAATAGATTTTAGAATCTATTTCCTTTTTTACCCCTTTTTTAACTTAATTTTTTTATCATATATATAAATTTATCCTATTTCACCACTGTCGTCGTCACCACCACCACCATCGCCGCCGCCCCCACCACCACCATCGCCACAACCGTCGCCGCCACCACCACTGCCACCGCCACAACCACTACCACCCCAGCACCACCACCGCCACCGCCACAATCACCGCCGCCGCCACCGCCAGCAGAACCACCACCCAGCAGCACCACTGCCACCACCACCACCGCCACAACTGTCTCCGCCCCCACCACTACCACTACCACAAACGTCACCGTCACCACCACCACCGTCGCCCCCACCACTGCCACCGCCACCACCACTACCGCCACCACCACCATCACCACCGCCACCGCCGCCACCACCACCACCACCACCATCGCCACCATCGTCACCATCACATATTTTTATAAGGGTATTTATGTCTTTTAAAACATATTTCATTTCTATTCCTTAAATCAACCAAACACTGTAATATAATTCCTAAAATCTATTCCTTTCGCGAACCAAACAATAGAATACAATTTCTATTCTATTCCTTGCCTATTACATTCCTTATGGAATAGCATTCCTATTACTTCAAAATTCATTTCGTGAACCAAACGTGCTGTAAAAGAAATGACACCATTTTGGACTATGGTCCACACAGCTGTGTGGACCATGATTCACAATAAAATTTGCTCACTCCAACTATCAGGGCTCGATTATGAGTTTTTTTTTTTCACAAGGAGCCCACCGCATGATGCGCTCCTAATCTTATGTGAGTGTGTTGATTAGTGAATTATGAAATTAGAGTCTATGGGGTTGAATAATGAAAACGTTACATGTACTCTTAACTTGTACTCTCACACACTAAATTTTGATGTAATCATTTGTATTGAGACTCATATGAAAAAATAACTTATCAGAATTCATCACATTATGAAGTAAAATTTAGAGAATAAGATTAGAGAGTACATGGAGTCAGTGACGGAGGGAGATGGTTACTACAGGGGGCCTTGGCCCCCCCCAAAAAAAAAAATTATTAATATTAATAGGGCATAAGATTTAGAGAAACTTTGGTAATTAGGGACTTTGGGCCCTTGGCCCCTCAGGCCCCATCCCCCACCCCAAAAGGTTATTAATAGTATATTATATTTTTAGTCCCCTTACCAAAGTCGCAAATTATAATGTGGAACCGTGTCCACCTTGTGTAAGGTGGACACAGTTCCAAAAATGTTCATAATTAAGAATACATAGTTTAAAAAATATGAATATAGAGTTCTATAATTATGAACATAGAGTTATGAATATAGAGTTCTATAATTATGAACATAGAGTTCTATAATTGTGAATATAGAATTCAATAATTGTGAATATGAAGTTTAAAAATTATGAACATAGAGTTTTATAATTATGAACATAGAGTTCTGTAATTGTGAATATAGAGTTCAATAATATAATTGTGAATATGAAGTTCAAAAATTATGAACATAGAATTCAGTAATTATGGACATAGAATCGTGTCCAACTTGCAAGGTGGACATGGTTCTACGGCATAACAATCCTACCAAAGTATCTGCACGCTCTAAACAAAAATTTCAAGACTAAGATTTCAAAATCTTATTTGATTTGCAACTGGCCATTAATATTTATTTAATTCGTCTTGATTTTTGTCTTTATCTCTCAAATTTTGAAATATTCAGTTAGTTAGTAAAATGAATATCAGTTAATTATGAAAAATTTTTGTGACAAAACTTTTTATTTGATATTAAGTGACAATCTATATTTAAATAAATGTTGTTGTTATTGTTATTATTATATTGTGTTATGTGAAAATTTTCTAAAGTAATAATCAAGGTTGCAAAAATCGCTATGCGCCCTCTAGGCGTCTGGGGACCGCCTAGGGCGCCTAGGTGGCCGACCACCTAGCGCCTAGGCGCGATTTTTGCAACATTGGTAATAATCAACACTCGTACTCATATAATTATGTATTTCATACTTTATTACACACAGTATAATTAGAAATTATTACCAATAATAACACAATAATGTATGATATATATAATAATATGGTACAATTAATTATAATGTCGACTAACATTGTAAATTTACTCTACTACATCGGCCCCCCCAACTCAAGATTTCTGGCTCCGTCCCTGCATGGAGTAGAACTCGTTGAATAATCGGTCAACCAAAACATATCAAATTATATTAGATTTTTTTTTTTATTTTTATTTTTTGTCGAAAATATGTGTAGTTGTTTAAAGATTATTGCTCCACACATTTGTCTTTTGATTTGATGTTTTGTACTTAGCTACCAAGCTACGTACTCTTGTTTTATTAATTGACATTGAAAAGTTTGTCTGGTATAGTGGTATTAAAATTGTACTCCCACAAAAAAAAAAAATAATAATAATAATAATAACAATAATAATATAAAAAAAATTGTCTATAAGATGGGTATTGACCTATTGGGTAATAATTTGTGGAGTGAGAGTGTAAGAGTGTAAGACTGATGAAAAGTATGTTAAATTGTTACATATATTCATACAATTAAATAGTGTGTTTGGTTTGTACATTGGAATCAGAATAAAAATGAGAATCAAATAGTTGGTAATGATAATGAGTTTGGTGAAAGTGTTTTGCATATTTGGTAGTAGAGTGGAATTAGAATGATTACCAATATTGATGTTTGGTTATGTATATTAAGAATAAAGATTTTAAAAATACAATAACAAAAAATCAAGACAATTTATTCTAATATAAAGATATTCAAAGGACCAATATGAACAAAAAAAAAAAATGTAAAAGCATTAATCCAAATTTAAAAATCAAATTACAAATTAGGAAGGAGAATATTGTAACGAAACCCTTACAGGGCGTTTGGTTGGAGTGGGGGAATTATGTGGGAAAGAAATTGTAATTCCATGGGAGTTGAATTATTGGGAATAAAGTGGGAATTTAAATTCCAGTGTTTGGTTGACAGGAATAAAATTACTGGGAATTTCAATTCCAATGTTTGGTATACATGGGAATTGAAAGGGAATAAATAGTATAAAGTCAAAAATGTCCATTATTATTGTTAGACATTAATTTTAGGTTAAAAAGGGAATGGATAATTTTAACTCATCACTATCTTTTTGTCCCAGGAATTAAAATCCTAGGGGGGACATGGGATTTTAATTCCATGAAAATGGGGGAATTGCAATTCCATGGAATTGCAATTCCCTCCAACCAAACTACGGAATTTAATGGCCTTTGGAATTAGGTGGGAATTAAGTGGGAAGGGAATTTAAAATCCCTCCAACCAAACGCCCTGTTATTTTATTAGGGAATACGTTTTCTAATTAAAGGGGTAATCAAATCGTATAGTAGTGCTCTATAAATCTGTCAACCAAACAATAACAATGACTTTGATTCTCATTTCTGATAGCTAAACTCATGAATCAAACACACCCAAAATGTTTTTATTAAAAAACAACATCTATAAGCCATAGCTGAAAAAAAATTCGTTGTAAAATTTCAATTGTTATACCATGGACCAGAGTTCATATTGCATTGTCAATCCTGATCCAAAAATTATGTGTCTACAATTAACATATTTTGTACCTGCATTATATATTTTTTGTAAACAAATTGAAGACACATAATATGATTATTACATACACAAATTATCAATTGCAAGTACAAAATATGTTAACTATAGACACATAAAATGTTGGTTAACATGTTATGTGTCTGCAGTTAACATATTATGTACTTGCAGTTAACAGTTTATATGTCTGTAATTATCATGTTAATTGCAGGTACATAATATGTCAAACACATAATCTGAAAGTTATTTCTAAATTAGGATCTATAATGCAAGGTAGAAACTAGTCCATGGTATAATTTGCAGTAAAATTTGTGCCCGTGACCTTTTGAGACCTTTGTCTAGACCACGATGCCACTAATTCACAACTCTATATTTGTTTCATGAAAATTTCAAATATTCTCCCTTTTTTCTGTGAATTTTTTCCTAATTTAGTAATTCAAAAACAAATTAAAAAAAAAAAAAAAAAAAAAGATACTGATAACATAACACGAAATTGTGAAACAGAAGGGTGATAGGACTTGATGATAAATTACATACAAGAGCAAAGAAGCTACATACACTGATTTCTAAAGTTAAGTCACAGGCTCGATCAGACTCAGGCTCCCTATATATATACTTTGCATTTGAGATCATGCTTCATTTTCACTGTGAAACAATGGTCAGAACCTGCGAGAAAACTCATTATTTTCTTCACGTTCTTTCATTGTCAATCAAATTTTGAACTTTTTTTTTTTTTTACCTTGTCCTGTTGCTGTACAATGCTATGTGTTTAATTATTTGTCTGTGTATCACATTCTGAATAGTGTGCATTTGAGTGGTTACTAGTTGTTGAAATTCAATTCGTCGTGCCCAATTCTGATTCAAATTGTATCCACCGTTGAACACGTACAGTGATTAATCTCATCGCTGTATTGTAGACACCCCTTTTGAATGGGATAGCTGGCCTGGAGATTTAATGTCCCTTCATATTCAAAGTCAAGGATCGAATCAGACCTTTGATTAAGGATGGATGGCTTCCTCCTACTCAACCATACCCCCAGGTTAAATGTATTGATTTGGACGCATATATAAAAGGGGTGTGTTTTTTGGTTAAAAAAAATAAAATCGAGACAACTAACACGCATCATTACGTTTTTCATTATGTTTGAAATAATCATTACAATACAGGTGGCTTATGCCACTAACTCACTCAATTACATAATGAAACACAAATATTCTTAATTAAATATACTAAATAATCACATCAAACTCCTAAATATTATGGATTAGCACACTATATATAACTAATAAAACCATACAAGAAATTGCTCCATGCCCTATCTATCTCTCCAATTCAATATCTTTATCCTTTTCACCATTATCTTGTTTGTCCTCAAATAGTGACCCTATTTCCTCTAGGCTCATGCCTTTGGTCTCTGGCAATAGCAAGTAAAAGAATAGTGTAGCCACCACCATAACCCCAGAAAGCACAAAAAACATTCCTCCAAACGTTATTTTTTGGGAAATACTAAGAAATGTGGCTGAGACAACTCCACTCACCAACCTATTCACTGAAACTGCTAGGGCCGAGCCTTGGGCCCTGAGTCTGAGTGGGAAAATCTCAGCTGAGTAGACCCATGTGACCGGCCCGAGCCCGATTGAGAAGAACGAGACGTCGGCGCAAACCGCGAGAACACACAATGCGATGGCCCAAATGGGCTTGTGATGGGCGTGGAGGAGATATGTTGAGCCCAGCCCGAGCCCAGCAAGGGATAGGGCCTGGCCCACTGTGCCCAATAGTAACATGGGCCGTCTCCCGAAATTGTCGAGGAAAAGTGCTGAGACCAAAACAAAGGTGGTTTTAGCCATGCCCATGATGATTGTTACTCCGATTTGGCCTTTCCGGTTAGTTATTCCGGCGGATTTGAACACCAACGGCGTGTAGTAAACCACCGCGTCGTTCCCGGAGGCTTGCATGAAGAAGTTTATTCCGATGGCCGTAACCAACATGCGGCGGATCGGCGCCGTCGGGCAGAGCAGCTCTCTCCATGCACCTTGTCCGCGCCACTCGCCGGAGGTTCGAAATGCGGCGGCTTTTGTTATCTCTTCTAGCCGTAAATCAGCTTCTTCTTCGCTTTCCGACGTCCTACGTAAAACCATCTTGGCTTCACTGAGCCTCCCTTTCATGACGAGCCAGCGGGGCGACTCCGGCATCTTGATCACGCCGGCGGCAATGCCGATGGCCGGGACGCCGGAGAGGCCCAGCATGAGCCGCCAACTAATGTTCGCCGGCAGCCCGGATAACAAAATGTTGGAAACGAAACCGATCAATATCCCGACGTTGATGAACACTTCCGGCAGCGAAGACAGAAAGCCGCGGGTCATCGCCGGCGACAGCTCGCTAGTGTACACCGGAGCAATCATGAGGGAATACCCCACTCCGATCCCGGCGACCACTCTTCCGGCCAGTAGATAGCCGTATGTTGGCGCAAGCCCCATCAGGAGTGCACCTATTATGAAAGTCGCCGCCGCCAAAACTATGGTGTATCGCCGGCCAATCATATCTGAAGTTTTCCCGGACGCCAGTGACCCAAACAACGACGACACGTTCAACAAACTCACCAACAATTCATGCTGTACCGATGAAATCTTGAACGTTTCTTTAATGAACAGAACTGCACCACTCATCACCCCAAGATCTACAAAAACTCATCCAAACAATTTGTCAAAAAACTATGAATATTAAACCATCTAAATTGTTCATAGCCCATTAGTTCAAACCAAGAACACATCCAAACACTTTTTAAAGAAATTATTGAATCTGACCAGTTGTTCATAGCTAATCAGCTCAAATCAAGAGGGTCAAACAGGTCGACCTCGATCATGAAAGGCATTTATCATTATGAAATAAGGTGAAAGAACTTACCATAACCCAAAAGAATAGAATTGGTGGAAGCGAAAACGGCGCAAAGAAAAGCGAACTTGTTGAGACGACGCTTTGGGGGATGAGGGGAACCGTGGGCGCCGCCGGGTCGAGATTCAACCATTGTGATTTCCATGGGTTCTGTTCTCCCCTTTGCAGAATCAATTCCAGAATCCATATTCTAGCTATCTAAATCCTGGTTTGGATCAACTAATCCTGTGGGCAAATAAGAAAGACGAGTATAGATGCATTAATTGATTAACTACCTACTAATACCAGTACTGTACTGACTAGTAGCAGTAATGGGCTAATGACCTGCAATATGAAGGACTGAAAAAGGTAACATTATAACCAATTTTGTTGGGATATGTGATCATACATTTTTGTCCCTTATAAGGTTGGGAATTCAAACCTCTCTCATATAGAAAAATCAATCTGGCCAACACTTTATCTTTTAATTGGACCGATCAGGTGTAAACCGGATTAGTCTAAGTATATGGTACAGATTTAAAGGTGTTTAGGGTATGCCGAATACACTCGATGATCTGATCTGACCAAAAAAAGGTAACAGTATTATAGGATAAAGACACTAATAACTTCCTCCTTATTTCACTCGCACACATAACAAGTGATGTACCAAACTCCCATTTAAGGTTGTTTAATTTAGTACATAATTAAACATCAACCCCTTTCACAAGGAATTTGCATATAACACATCAAACAATCATGTATGTCTCTATAGTTGAGCTTTAAAAAATGAGAAAATGAAAGGTGAACTTCATTTCTTCACACAAATCTCCACTGATTATCTTGGATTTAACCCATCCCCTACAACTCTTTATAAGGATTTGCAGAGTGATCCATCACTTTCCTGCATAGTGCATATCACTTTCTCAAGTAGTGCATAGTGATTCATCACTTTTCTAAAGCAGCATGCAGATGATATCTGATATGATGCATGCTAATTATTGCAATCCCCTCCCCCCCCCCCACACCCCACACAACTATCTTAATTGCTGCAACAGTTTATTCCTTGATTTCTGCAAACATAAATGAGTAACAGTGTTGCTGTGTGTACAAGAATTCAAATTTCAAGTCGCAGCGAGAGTTTCATATAATAAATATTTTGATCATTTTTCCTGATAAATTTAATACGTAACTCTTAACCGTTGGTTTTAATGAAATCTGCCAAATCTCCTAAGTCATAATCATCTGGTCAACAGTGGCGTTATTACGTTACCATGAGAACATGACCATCTAGAACTAGAAATTAAAGCAATGGTATGATACCTTCCCGTTTAACTATTTTTTAATTTAAATCTAAATATATTTAGAATTATTATTTGAACTCATCCCTATATACAAATATTATTGGGTATTGAATTTTCACTATTATTCGGAAACGTCTCAAATCTAATTATCAACAATTCAAATTCATTCTATTAGGATGTAATAATACGTGTTGATGAGTACCCATTGGTCCCACGGTAATATCCCTACATAGTTACAATATATCTTCTTTATGTTTTCTTCAACTTTTAATTGTTGTATGAATATGAATTATATTATATTGTCTTATCATCATTATTATTGGTAGTTCCGAAGTTGCTTTCATTATGAAAATCTTTAAATAATAATAACAATAATAAGTTAGATTTTCATTTTGGGCTATATAAGATAATATTAATAAATAATTATGTAACATATGTGTAACAAACAACAATAGTGAGGAACATAGAAGAAAATATAATGAGAAATACTCAAATACTATGTACTATCTTTCAAGGTTTGTCTCTATCATGAACTATAATAAAATTACATATATTTTTTTACAACAAAAATGAAATGTTTAAGTGTTTAAGTTGTTAATATAACAAAAAGTGATATATTTCAAAATTTTATATTATATGGCATAATTTTACGTAATTAATTCATGATAAAATATCATAAGCAATGTTCTTATTACCTCGAGCATATATAAAGGAGAAACGCAATAAATGGTGACAGGAACAAACTGCAAAATGCCACTATTCTGCTAAAGCTCAGGTAAATGCACTCTGCTCCTGTAACTGTATACCAAATTTGAATAATAATAATAAAAACAATAAAGGGGGAGGAAAAAGTCAAAAGAAATGAAGTGCGTCGCCTGAGAGATTCGAACGCTCGCGGGGAAACCCCATGTACTTAGCAGGCACACGCCTTAACCACTCGGCCAAAGCGACTTTGTTGCTCCAAGTCTCTGATCTATATTAATAACCTCAGGCTACTCAGCAATGGAGGTGCGAATGTGGGAGAGAAAGGAGCAGGCTTATTTATTTATGAGTTAATACCCAAAATAGTCCCTCGACTATGTCGTAATTACCAATTTAGTCCTCGACTATCATTCTTACCCAATTAAGTCCTCAACTATACAATTTTTACCAAATTTAGTCCTTTGTCAATTTGACTGTTTGTTGACTGTCAAAAGTGGAAATAAAGTTGTAATTTTACAAGTTTTCTCCTTCCTCCTCATTTAGCAGCGCCAAACCATGTAACAATAAGCTCTGGTTGGGTTCTAAACCTGTCAGTATCGAAGTAGTGGTTATGCATCGGATAGCCCATGAATTTGATTTCCAATGATTTTTTGACGATCGAAATCTGATCGGAGTGTATTGTTGCATGGTTTGGCGCTGCTAAATGGAGAGGAAGGAGAAATCTTGTAAAATTATAATTTTATCCCGACTTTTGACAGTCAACAAACAGTCAAATTAATACAGAAGACTAAATTGGGTAAGAATTGTATAGTTGAGGACTAAATTGGGTAAGAATTGTATAGTTGAGGACTTAATTGAGTAAAAGTTACATAGTTGAGGACTTAATTGGGTAAGAATGGTAGTTGAGGACCAAATTGGTAATTATGGCATAGTCGAGGGACCATTTTGGGTATTAACTCTTTATTTATTTATTAAATATGGGAAAAAGGAAAAGAGAGAAGAAGACATACCAGATTAACTGCAGCTGATTCTTTTCCAATTTCCATCAACTTACATTCTTACACTGTTTCCATCTCTGTAATGTATAGTACTATGAATGAAGGTACTAATTGCAATTACTGTTTCTCTTTTCTTTTCTGCTTTTTTTGGGGAGGATTTAAGGATTTAAGGCTTTAAACGACATTGGCGTGGAACAAGGAAGGAAGCAAGGCAAGAACTGGTTGGTATGATAGATGTTTATGGGGGCTACTATTACTATTATTGTTTGCTGCTAATAATCGCGTACGTACCTCCTTTTTTTTGTCGGATCTATACCTTTTCCGACACTCCAAAACATGTCAAATGTAAAGCAAAGTAAAATCACTACTAACAAATATCACTCGTAACCAACATGATTGGAGTGGTGGTTCAGCACCTCGTCCCTAGCTAGTCCCCTATCACTTAGTGTGCTGATAGTATGGATGCATTCAAACCATTTGGCCGTCCTCTATCACTTAGTGTGCTGACAGTAGAGGCGGGAGATTAGTTTTCTGACTATCGGCGGGAGGAATACCCGATCAACTATATATGTGTATATGATGAGGGAAAGTCTAAGATACCCATGTTGTCTCATCAAATGCAGCTTTTCCTCTTCACGGGATTCCTAAGGTAAAAAAAAAAAAAAAGGGTATTTAGAACTTGTACAAGAGGCCAAGAGGGCACAATGGACAAAAGATGCATTTCAGCCATTACAAGATTACAATTCAAGTACCAACTGGAATTTTCCAATAACTGGAGAGGTTGGAATTCATGAATTACATATAGAGACAGAATATTGTCATTAAAGAATATAGAATACATTCCACCATTCTACTCTCCTATAAATCTATAAACATCCCTCACAAAGAATTTTCTCCTATCACATAAAGAATGTATAGACTCTAAAAGGGCATAAGTAAATTTAAAGAACAAACAATCATAATGACCACAAAGGTTTTAAAAAAAAAAAAGGCACAAGTGAGATCCAAGATCAAGATTCTGCCAATCCGTTGCCAAATCGCCATAAGCCATGATAGCCATGATTCTTCAGAAATTGATACCACAGACAACAGATGTTATTCATTACTTGTAATTAGAGAGAACTTTATTCTACTACTTGCTTCCGATATTTGCTCAGCCTAGCAACCGCTTATTGAGATAACAATCGGAGGCCAGCTTCTAAATCCTCCAGTGTAATAGTCAGTAACTCCTCGGCGTCTACACAGTCAAAGCTGAGTCTGAAATCTAAATTTTCTCTTGCATTAACTAACATTGGATCCAGTAAGCCTCCATTCATCTCCTTGCGCTGCTTTTCTGTGGTTTCCCTCTTTATAAGAGCTGCAACAGTTTCAACACTACACGAAGGATGCAACTTGAATCCAAACAGCAAACTACCTTCAGCTTGATAAGTCATTTTAAGATGAAGAATCTTGGCAAGATCTTCGATACTAAAGTCGTTAAAGTGAAAGTACTTGGTCACCCTCCTACAAAAGCCTTCATTCGAAGATATTACTCGCTTCATAGGTTCACTATAGCCTGCAAAAATCACTACAATTTTCCCACCATCCATGACAGACATTATCTCCTCTAATGCTTCTAAACCATAGTCCTTATCATCAGCCTTCTGCATGGGTATTAGTCGATAGGCCTCATCAACAAATAGAATCCCCCCCTCAGCTTCTTGGATCTACAGATACACCCATTGACTTGGTCAAAAAAAGCCTCTAGAATATGTAATGTTAAACAGATAAAATTTCAGAATCACAAAATTTACCTTTCTCCTTGTCTTTGGTCCTGTATGACCAACAAATTCCCCAACAAGATCTGTCCTCTGTACTTCAGTTACCTTGTCAGTCGGAAGAATGCCCACCATATGAAGTAGTTTTCCAAGTACTCGAGCTATCATTGTTTTTCCTGGAGAGTAGTTGAGGAAAACTAAGGAATCCAATTGGAACCTCTAAACTCATACAAAATTTAGAAATTATACAAAACATAAAACTTGGAAAATATATCATTCAAACAGAAGCATACTTTAAGTATTAGGGAATTCACAGTTGAACAAATGATTTAGAATATAAATGGCATCAATACCAGTTCCAGGGTTTCCAAGGAAAGCCATGTGAGGTGGTCTTCTCACACCAACTTTCAGTCCCAGGGCCCGACGCCTCTCGTCCAGTAGCATCCCCTTGGCCCATTTTCGGAGTTGCACTTTTAGCTCATGTAAGCCCACTATCTTTGATAGTTCATTTTCAAGTTCATCCATTTTCGCCTTGGTCTCACCGCATGCTTCAAGGGCTTTACGTCTTCGCTGCTCCTCAAGATGTCGATGAAGAAGTTCTCGCAATTTTTCATTTCCAGGGCCTTGAGAGAGATGATTTAAGGGAGTCATTCCCTCCTGCAATTCATATGTTTCACAATCAATATTGATTAGAAAAGGACCAGCAAATTATTAATACTTGAATGAATTACAGCATTTTATACATTGTCTTTGACACTACAATCAGCATTATGCTCCAACAATGTCTTCACTGTTGAATAGTCTTCAACTCGGATTGAGTGCCAAACAGCAAGGTGCAATGGAGTCATCCCATTCTGCAGACATATAAAAAAGAGTATTGGAAATTTTTTTGATTGACACTGCACTTACAATGTCAAAGTAATTGAGAAAGCAATAGGGAAAAGAAACACACATTTGCTCTGGCTTCAACAAGAGCACCATGAGAGAGAAGTAACTTTGCAGCTTCATTACATCCATTCTTAGCAGCCATATGCAATGGGGTCTCCCCATACTACAAAGTGCAACAAATGAAACAAGAAAGAATAAGGCTGCAATATACGATGGGCAAGAGTCGTTCATTTGATTGGAAAGAAAATACAACAGTATTCAAATTAAAGAGAGCTTATTTACCATGTTCTTTGCTTCCAACTCCACCTTTTCTGGGCCTTGGAAACCAAGCAATAGTTTAACAATCTCAATATTATTGTAACCAGCAGAAACATGAAGTGGTGTCTGTGCCATCTACATCCAAATAAAGCAATGTATCACGGAATAATGCATTTGAAAAGAACCTTCAAGATTACTTCACAGTGTATATAATGTCATCAATTGAGGTTTTATGGACTCCACAAACGAAAAATAACATATTATCAGAGTGATAACTTCTGGAACATTAACCTCTCATGCTCCCTCTTTGAAACGCCTATTAACCTATAACTTCTTTCCAATTTGGTTGCTACTTTATGCAGAATTTAGCACAGCAAATAGACAAAATGGAAAAATGTTCTATTGGCTATCACTTAGCAAGATTCAGTAGTTCTTCCCCAATCATAATCACATGAGATCTATCTTTCATCCAATTTCTTTGCTCTTTTCCGTTTCCCTAGCAATGTTTCTCCACAACACACAATTATGGAATTCAAGATTTCAACGGAATTGATACCCAAGAACCATATGTAAAACCAAAAAAAAAACTGAATTTTTGCAACAGATTTCTCAATCAATCAAACATTTCCCAAGAAAATGAAGTCATCACAAAGTCAAAGCATACATTATGTATCTATGAGCATATTCCATACATGTAAATTAGATTATAAACACACAAACACAGATCTTACAACGGGGTTACGTTCATTGAGGAGAGAAGGGTTGTCATTAAGCATCTTGTGGAAGGCATTGAGATCCCCAGATTGAGCAAACCCATGGATTGTCGTGGGTCTGGAAGACTTTGACCTCTGATCCCTAACCTTATGCATTATTTTCCTTGTTTCCTATTAGCGTCTTCTCCCCCAATGAAAAATCAACAAAAGCAAGAATGGAGGCCTTGCCGACAGAGGTTTAAGCGGCGTTTCTGGGGGAAGGGTGGCCGGACGGTGGAATTGGGGGTTGTCAGTTGTCAGAGGAATTTCGTCAAACAAGTCATGGGTGGTCAGGCGAGTGTGGAAATGAAATGAAAAGAAAATAAAAGAAATGGAAGAAAGGAGAAAAAAAAAAAGGGAAATTTCTTCGGTTGCCTGGCCTTGGCTGGCTGCCAATTGCTTGCCAGCTTAGTTTTGAATTTCCCTTTCTTCCATCTTTTTTCTATGGCGCAAGGACTTCCACCGCTGGCCCCACATCGCTACCGTTCGATTGCCTATGAAATTCATATTAGCCGTCCATCACTGTACCAAAGATATAATCATACAACTTGCCATCACTTTGGCATGTGCAAATATGGATTAATCTAAATACGATACGAGCTTAAAGATACCGTGTTAAAAATAAGTTTCTAAACATGAAAATTATGATTTTATTTAAATAGTAATAAAATTATAATGATGTAAGAATATTTTTTGTTCTACAAAAATACAGCTAAAGAAAATTTTATTCAATAAAGTTAGATAACATTTAAATGTAATTAAGTGGAAAATATAGACACTATAATACATGAAACATTTGTGTTGTTTCCTTATTAGTTATCTCCACTCTCCAGCACTATTTCTGGAGAAAACTTTAATGTTTTTCCAACAAGTAGTAAACTTTCAGTATGCATAATTCACGGAAAGCTTTTGATGGAAGGCTTGGATCCTCAAATTTTAACTATCCTTTTTAAGTAAGAATGTCTCATTTTCACGGGATGTTTGGTTGCAATGAGAGAATTAGGGTGATGAATTGTAATTCCATGTGAAATGAATAATGTGGGAATAAAGTGAAATTTAAATTTCAGTATTTGATTTGCATAAATAGAATTACGAAAATTTCAATTTCAGTGTTTAGTATCTGATCGGGTAATAGTTGGTGGTGCCATGTCTTCTGTGCCTTCCGGTCTGCCGCTGGCAACCACATACTATGCAGCCGAGCTCAAGGCCCGACCTGACCATGACCCGGGCATACACAAAGAGAGGCAAGGATAAAGCCGTCGAGGGTGACAATGAGCACCGATCGAAGAGGTCAAAGGGGTCGAGCTCACCTGACCACACTTCGATCATGGATGCTCTCTTGTAAGGGATAGAGCCGGCATCCCTTCTCGACAGGATTTGCTCCGCTTTGCCCGCTCCAGAGGACACCTCCGAGTTGTCCATGAACCGCGTTGGAGAGTAAGGTGTTCAGGGCATCATTCATGTATACCCTTTATTGACCTTTTTCCTTCAATATTTCTCAGTAACTCCCCAATATTCGTCTGTTTGTAGCTAGGCGGACCCTATCCAACCTCTTTTGCCAGGCCAAGGGCATCGAGCAAGTGTATTAGAAGTACATGGAAGTCGTAAAGAAAGTGCTTGCTCGGAAAGACTCCAAGATTCAGGACTTGGATAGAAAGGTGGACGAGCTTGAAGGGAAGGTCACGACGGCCATATTCGGCTACAATGCTTCTCTGGTCTTTCTTAATGACGTTGTTGTGGTCCCTAGCCTGCTAGCAACACGTGTCTTTGGGGAGCGGGCTATCGCCGAGCCTTTTTTAGGGCACTCCTCAGCATGTAGATCAGGGGAGGAACTGGTGAGTGCATATGAGAAATGGGCATCCCTGTGTAGAAAGCCCAAGATGTGAAACAATGTGAAAGAAGGCCTTAAGGCCCTCGATGACGACGACGTGGCCACCATCTTAGGCGTCCTTCCTAACGACGTAGCCAATCCCGACCCTGCACCATACACCAAGCGGGTGCCTGCTGAACCTGTCCCAGAGCATCTAGAGGCCAAGAAGGAAAAGACTCCTTCACATGAGTACTGCATGCAATCAGGAGCCCGACGCCGCTTGTGTCAGGCAAATGCGTGTTGGGAGTATAGACACTAGGAGTCCGGCCCCATTTGTGCCGGACACTAATACTTGTGCCTTCTGGACTTTTTATTTATTCTTTTATTCTCGCCGTTTTGACCATTTCTTTGATGTCATGCAACTTATTGTTCGTTTTAGCTTTTCGAACATAACCGATATAATGATCCAAGTTGTTTTAACTATGTTCTGATTTATTAACCGATTCAAGTAAGATGAACTCCCTTGGTTTTGATAATGTTAACACATGGATTCCCTTAAAATATGTACTCCGTATTTATTTCACAGGTTCAAATCTCAATAAAGGTATTGACTCATCGCGTTTGAATAGGTTGAGACATGTTTCCAGTTATGTTACATCTTCGTATATTAATAGTCAGTCACCTTGATAAAAGGTAACCCTTTCTGCTTGGGAATGTTATTTGGCCTGCTACAATAAACATTAATGGTGCATTAAATCCTTTCGTACAACTATTTTGTATGCTTGTATTCATTTTGCTCAGTATACCTACGAATAATCAATTTATCATATCTCAACTGTACATTTTTATTTATTTATTTTTTAAATTTGGAAAGTGCATTTCGACAAGAAATATTACCTTATATTTTTTACAATTTTTTTGTTATTATATATACATATAGATAGATAGATAGATAGATATAGATTATTATTATTATTATTATTATTATTATTATTATTATTATTATTATTATTATTATTATTATTCAAAAATTATGTATTTTAATTATTTTTTTATTTTTAAATAAAAAATCAGTAATCTCACACTTGATTTCAAATCCACAAGTTCGTATATACATAGTTAACCCAAGCTTACACGTTTTTATGTTCTTTTGGGATTGAAAGCTAAAGTTGAATAAATTAGTCCATTACTAATATCATACTCAACCTAAGAATCCTAATGAGATTCTTTACTAATAAAAGTATTAAGTTATTAACTACTAAGAGAGTGCCTCATTTTTTCAAAAAAAGAAAAAAGAAAAAAAAAGAGAGAGTGCCTCATAATACACCCAATATAGTTTATAGTATTTGAGGTTCCAATCTCGGTGGCGGCACTGTGGGAGTTATGTTCAAAGTGTGCAGATTTCTTGTGCGCATCGGCATTTGGTCCTGCCTACTAACCCATTGAGTCATCGTGATTTACATCTTCCCACATGCTCTGTCGGGTCGGAGTGTGGGGGGCCCTTAGGGTTGGGGGATTCAGCCTTTTGGGGTAAGTATTTGAGATTCAATATTCTATTTTTCAAAGGAGCTACCCAAATAAAAACACTTATTTGTTTACTAACCGGATAATTTCTCTAATTTTTTAGAAAATTGGAGAATTAAAGAAAAAAATAAAAAATTATTTACTAGTACAATTTTTCATTTTGAAAACTGAAAATATTTTTCAATTTTATAAAAAGCTAAAGAACTTTTTTTTTTTTCTAAATGTGAAACAAAATTTCTATTATCTATTTGATTATATATCATTACAATAACATTCTCATCATTATCTACCTACATATTTATCTATTATATTATTATTATTACATCCATTATCATCTTCTTTTACTTATCACCATCTTCTATATTTTATTCTTGCATTTAATTATATAAACATAACTTATTTGTTTAGGCTTAAAGTTATTTATTATTCATACATTATCACAATTCAAACTTTGACTCTAAGTTAAGTTTTAGATTTTGATTGAACTCATCAATAGATTATTGGTATTGATATTTTTAGTTATGTTATATCCTAATATAAGTTTAAATGGTCTGAATAGCGAATATTGAAATTTCACATATATTATTAAATTTTAAAGTTAAAATTATATAAATGTTTTCTCAAATGAATATATCCAAAAATATTTTAAATATTAACTAAAAAATTAATATTATCTAAACTAAATTTTAGACGAACTTAATAGGTTATTAATTTGGATATATTTTTAGTTATGTTATATTCGGATATAAATTTGGTTTGCAGATCAAATGTAAAAATCTTATATATATTAGACTTAAAAATAAAAATTATATTTATTTAATTTAAACAAAACATATAAAAAATATTTAAATATAAAGTTTAAAAATCACTTGAATTGAAATTGAACCCTGTGTTAATTAACGTTAGTATAAAATAACAAATTAAAAACAAAATCAATATTTAGAAAAACAAGTTTTCTAAACAGAAAATAATAAATAACAAGAATTAAAAAACCAAAAAGAGATAATAGAAAACCGAAGTAAACAAGCTTACAATATTTTTATTTTCTATTTTTTTAATATTTGCAATTAAACTACTTAATAACTTAAAGATAAGATCTACACATGCATACCATTAACTATGTACCGAATTTAATTTGTCTTTTCCAAGAAAATAAATTTTGGTGGCCGAAATAATTGAAGAGGACAGAACGATTAAGCATGGCAATTTGAACACGCTAACCTTTGTAATCTTGTATGTTTATGTATCTTGGTTTGGTTACTTTGCTTGTATGTATAAAATTAGAAATTTCAATGCACCGTATTATATATTTGATAATAATAATGTATCATCTACATTATTAAATACATATAAATTTAATAAGGATTTAATTTATTGGTGAAAATACTCAAATATTTATACTTTATTATGGTAATATTCATACTTTTTAAAATTTAAATATAATCGTAAAATTTGATAAATGCCTTTTTAATCAATAAGCATTATAACACGTATATATATATTAGGTATATAAAATATCATTACAATCTTTAAAAAATAAAATTAAGAATATAATTAGTCACGTGAAAATGACATGCACTAACTTCCAGCCCATGCATGGTCTGGAAAATTGTTTCGTAAACACAATGCCAACCAACATAAGCTCGGCACTTCCATCTTCTAAACTCTCAACAATAGTAGAATGTCCCAGAGGGCCTTTTTTTTTTTAGCCTACAGTAGATAAGAAGTCTTATTTAAAATTTATTTTTAATAATAGAATGAAAATTTAATCTTGTTATAAATATTGAAAATTTAGATTTGAACTCTTTAAACGTAAAAGTTTATAATTTCGTGTTCAATCTTAAAATTATATTAATTTAATTTATCTCATTCATAAGTTTATGTTGGGCATCGGTCGAATTGGTCGAATTGGTCGAATTCAGTCTATATGCTCGTTTCGAGACGTGGCACTCTGTAACTTACAATGAAAGAATGTGGTTAAATGGTTAATATCCACTCACTTATCACCAATTGATTTTAAGTAGGATATAACAACCAGCTAAAGAACTGTGTGATTAAGCGTACTTGACTTATTCCGATGAGATTCATCAGATTATAAAGAAATTTATAAAGTATAAAATATAGTCCGACGAAATCAGAAAATTTGAATTATAATTATTTATAATTTCTTTTCCCCTCTTTGAATTTAAATTTGGAAATTGGCACCTTTCATAGTTATCCAGCTAACTTGTTAGTTAAGCGCAGCGTAGCAAAGCATAGCAGTTAGGAGATGGACAAGTCCAAGTCCCAACCTTAACGGAAAAGGGACACGTAACATGAGACCCAGTTGAGCACGTAGCACCTTGCAGCGTGGAGATGAAGATTGGGGTAGCTTTAACGTGTGGTCATCACACTACTCACTACACTCTTCTCTCCCTTTTCCTCAAAACCCCGTTTATATTCCCCCACAATCCCTAAAACCCAAAAATAAATATCATATTTTTAACGTTTTCATCTCCCACAAACCCACCCACCGCAAGAATTCGATCCTGTTTCAAGATAGAATCGCACCCTTTCCCGTATAAAGTGTAGCGTTCCAAACAAAAGAAGAAAATATCTTCTTTACGATGGCCACGGTGGCAAAGTTAAACTTGTCATCACTAGAGTGCCACCAGTTCTACCACCGCCGGCCGCCGCCGTTGGGAGGCTGTTTCCGGCGGAGTGTCGGTGTCTTGTACCCGTTTGGCGTAAAGGGTTGTGGGAGAATTAGGTTGAAACCGTGCAGGGCGTTTAGATCAGGGGAGGGGGGTAGTGAAGAAGGGGAATTTGACAAGAAATATTGGTGGGAGTCTCAAAAAGGTCTTGATAATTTGGTCAGGGGTTTCAGGTCTGCTGTTTGGAGCTGCTCTAAACCAAGTTTAAGGTCAGATTATAAATTTAGGGAAAGGTTGGAGAAATTAGAGGAGAATTTATTCTTGGTATGTAACAAGTCGATCATGCTTTAATTTTATATTATCTTCATTCATATCTTCTTCCTATTTTTGTCCTCTAAAATTTCCTTAGTTTTGTATTTGCTTTCCTTTGATTTGCCAGGATCCTGGAGTTATTGTTCTTCAAGCATTCTTTTCTTAGTTTTCTAAACAAAAATAGTAATGAAATGACAAAATTAGATATTCTTTGCTCCTAACTTCCAATGATTTCAATCCAATTCTTAATTGTCTTTTTCTTGTTTCAGTAAGCTGAATTCTGTTTATGTAACTGTGAGATAAAAGGTTTCATGAAGTTGTGTTTTGAATTTTTATGTTCATATATACTTGTATTTAAATGTTCTTCTCAACTGGACAGTTGGCTCTATATGTTGGGAGGTATATTGTGACTATGATGAGCACTGGAGCTATATTGATGATTGGATTTCAATTGTCAGGTTAGCTAATTTTGTGCTTCTTTGCATTATAAATGCTAGTTCCTTAATAATGTTTCACAGTTTAATGATAAATACTTATGTTGTAATTGGATGCAACTTTTATAGGAGGGGATAGCCAGATGAATGACCTAATATGGTATAGTTGGCTTGGAGGAATCATCATTGGGACTATGATTGGGTCCAATTTGGTTTTGGAGGAAGTCAGTCGGGCCGGTCCACGGAATGTTGTAATAACCGGAAGGTAATGTTTTATATATGCGAAATAAGTAAAGGCCCTGTTCGGTAAATGGCTGTTAGCTGATTGTGTTAATTAGAGGGTATAACTAGTTGATAACATTAGCTGTTGTAGAAAAGTGTTTGGTAAATTAGCTGTTAGCTGATAGCTGTTTGGTAGCTTTTTAAATTTTAGCATTTTGGAGTTGCAAAAAGCTAATTAACCAAATACTTATATTGATATTTTAACTAAATCAAACAATTAATAGTGGTCAAATAAGCCAAAATTGGCCTATAGGCCAATTTTTTACCAAACAGGGCCAAAGTGATATGCTACTTAGTATTGGAAACTTGTTATGGAGAAATTCATATTGCGGCTAACTCTGTACATGGATTAGGCGGTGTTGCTAATGATTACTGTTATTGCAGTACAAGGGGATTGGGGAAAGCTCTGGCTCGAGAATTTTTACTTTCTGGAGACCGTGTTGTTGTTACCTCTCGCAGGTCCATTAAAATAATGAAATCTATAAGTCATTTGCATACTCTTCTATTGATTCTTTGGAGTCGGGTCCTAATACTTGGCTTTTCTGAAGGCAGCCCGGAATCGGTGGATAAAACTATCAAAGAGCTAGAAGAGAATCTAAACCAAATCATGAACACTACAATTGGCTCATCTAAGAGACGTTTTGCAAATGCGAAAGTGGTGGGAATTGCTTGTGATGTCTCTCAACCTGAAGATGTTAGGAAACTGGGAAAATTTGCAGCTGATGAACTTGGTTCTATCGACATTTGGGTAAAAATTTATACTCTAAAAAAAAAAAAAAACCTTAATTGTCTCTGTTTTTTGTTTTAAAACTGGATTACCAATTTAAACAGGTAAATAATGCTGGGACGAACAAAGGATTCAGGCCTTTGCTGGATTTCACCGATAATGACATCCAAGAGGTATGTACCGACAATGACTCCAAAGGCCCTTTACTCTGGAGGATTTCTATAATACTCAATTTGACTGATTTGTTATTTGTTTTTTTTTTTTTTGTATAGATAGTTTCGACAAACCTCATAGGGTCTATACTTTGCACTCGAGAAGCCATGCAGATCATGGCATCTCAACATAAAGGGGGTCACGTATTTAACATGGATGGTGCCGGATCCGGGGGGTCTAGCACTCCTCTGACGGCTGTGTAAGTGTCACAGTCCCGATTAACACTTGAACACTATTGAGGAGCTAGTTATAACTCAATTTATGGTATATTCTACTCCCACAGATACGGGTCAACAAAATGCGGTCTTAGGCAGCTTCAATCGTCACTTTTCAAGGAGTGCAAGCGATCAAAAGTTGGAGTGCACACTGCCTCCCCAGGCATGGTTTTGACAGATTTGCTGTTGAGGTACACACAAAATATTGAATCTAATCAATTAACTAGTCTGACCATAGACTTATAAACTCATATGTTCTCTGTAGTCACTGGTCCCGAAATATTTGAGAGCTAACTCGAATATATTGTTTCAGTGGATCGAGTGTTCAAAATAAGCAGATGTTTAACATCATCTGCGAGCTCCCCGAGACTGTGGCTCGAACTCTAGTACCACGGATGCGGATTGTGAAAGGAAGTGGCAAGGCTATTAATTATTTGACCCCGCCAAGGATATTAATCGCTTTGGTTAGCGCTTGGCTGAGACGAGGCCGTTGGTTCGATGACCAGGTAACCTCGTACTCCCCATGCCTTCATTTCATTTCTCGAATAACAAATTATATTATTTATTTCTAATCAAATAACGAATTGTTCCAGGGAAGAGCTGTGTATGCTGCAGAGGCGGATAGGCTTCGAAACTGGGCTGAGAGCCGCACTCGCTTGTCATTCACCGATGCCATGGAGACGTACACCGAAAATACTTGGGTTTCTGTGTTCTCGCTTTCTGTGGTTTGCGCTTTCATCATTCTATCGAGCACAGGTAGCACATATCCTGGCACCTAAACCTGGATTCGCGTAGAAATCTTAAACCTGTTCTGCTACTTGGTATTTTAGCCAAAAGAGAAACACTAAACCCACGTTAGAACCCCTTAGATTGATTCCCAGAAACCACGAGGCCTCCTCAATCATTCCTTCCGATTCATTCCTGTCTACATTCTCTGCATTGGATGTACCAAAACTTGGATTCTGTAAAATGTAAAGAAATGAAATGTATGTAGCTAGTAGGATTGGATTATTCATTTGAATTGCTAAGAATTTCTTTAGTTTCTTTTGGTTTTAGACATTGGCATGCAAATCAAGAAAAATACTTGCTCAAACTTTTGTTGCTTTGGAATGAGTACAATCCATATTAATGAGTTTGTTGGATTAGCGACCTGCTATCACAGGTCACTAGAGTTTCGCAACCCTCCAGTGCAACTTCCAACAAGTAAACAACTAGCGACCGGCAAAACACACTGGTCGCGGTTGTTTTCTTTGCATAGGAGGGTTGCCAAAACTTAGTGACCTGCTATCACATGTCACTAACCGATTTTTGGACTTCATTACACCAAAATATAATGATGATAAGTTTAATTACAATTTTAAAATGTTTAGGAATATAATTGATTTGGTAAAGTTTAATTATATATTTGACTCGTTTTCCTTTCTTTTCTTTTTCGATGTGTATTAACTTTGACAAAAAAATTTCTTGACTATTTAGTTAACTTTTCAACATAATCTCTGGTCTCTAGGTATCGTTATAAGATTAATTTTGGTAGTCATCAATTCAAACAATCAAATTTAATTTATGTACTTGTAAAAGCTTTCAAAATTTGAGTAAGTCTATTCATCCCTCCCTTTAGTGCACTAGCAGAACTTAATAGTACAAACATTATGGCCAAGTGGATCAACATGCATAACTCTATTTTCGCTAATTATTTTGAGTTTTTGAATCGCAATAATTTCACAATGGTTAGCCAAGGCCTTTAGACCAACATGCATTGACCAAGTTCCATGCGTTAGGGCATTTGTCCCGAGCTCAACCATCTTGGACCAAACTCTCTTCTCTGGTAACTCATCACGATTATCCCATTAGTAATAAACAAGAATGTTTTTAGGTTTTTAAAAGGCAAACTTTATTCAGGATATTCTGCAGTAACTCCAATTTTTTTTAGAAGAAAAGTAGGCACTTCAATTAATGCATGTACACCACTCACCGTGCTTGCACCAAAAATGGCGCCTTCATTTCTGCTGAGAGAAATTGCTTTAACAGTTTTTAATTTTTTTGATTTTATTGTATAAAACTTTTTCTGGGTGACATTTGCGTAAGGTTACAGCTTAAGGTGCGTAAGTTTATAGTAAGGATTTTAATAAGTTTATAGTATTAGGTGCGTAAGTTCATAGCCAAAAAAAAAAAAAAAAACTGAGAATTATAAATTTAGAAAAAAAATAGAGCTAACTTTATTTTATTTTATTTTATTTTACATTTATACGTTTCTATTTTCCCGATCCATGCTAGATAGGATTATGCAAATGAAAGGCAGAGCATTATATATATAGATAAAGAATGGGGTTGATCATCCAGCTATGTTTGCGCTGCATTGCATCTCTAATCATGGCTATGGCTGTCTAAGTGAACTTTGTCAAATCTAACCTGCGGATGTTACGATGTTCAGTTAGAAAGCAATAGCATGAGACAAAAAAAGCTTCCACTTTACACTGAAACAGATCAGATTGTCCTTGCTGCATCACCCATCTGCGCCCTTCACAATCCATAATAACATATTTTCGGAGTTTTCATGGTGGCCGGAGTTTTGAAAACCCAGAAAGGTTTTTGAACGATGATGAACCCAAAGTATGAATCCGATCATGGAAGCACGCCCACCACTCCGAAGTGCCTCTCGTACTACGTGCAGAGCCCGTCTGGCGACTCCAATGACTACGCCGACAAGTCGTCGTCGTCGGCGCAGAACACGCCGACGCCGACGACGTTCGACAGCCCACTGGAGTCGCCGTCCTACTCCCCCAGCTACGGCGCGGACTCCGCCTCCAGCCGGGTCTCCGGGAATCTGCGGTGGGCGAGGGGTAACCGGAGGCATAGCGAGAAAGGGTCGCGGGAATGCAAGGTGATCGACGAGGAGCTTGTTCCCGACAACCCCTATGGAAACGGAGGAGGTTATTCAATCATTGAAAAAGGTTTTTCAATCATTGAAAAACTCCTCATCGGATTCGCAGGTTTCTCGTTGTTTTTTGCCTGTTTTTGCTTCATCGTTTGGAGTGCAAGCCGGCCTTACAAAACCTTGGTCAGTTTAAAGGTAAAGTTTAGATTTTAGTTTCTTGAATCAGATTCTTTTAATTTGTGGTAAGTAATTGAACATTGTTGTGTTAGGCCTTGAATGTTCATAGCTTCTATTATGGACAAGGCTCAGACCACACCGGTGTTCCAACCAGGTTGCTTACAGTCAATTGTTCACTCAGGATGGCCACCCACAACCCTGCTACCTTCTTTGGGATTCATGTCAGCTCCACCGCCGTCAATCTCAAATACTCACAACTTACAGTTGCAACTGGTGAGGTGAGATTCTTCCCATAAAACACTTCATGGTCCAGTAGGAATATCAATAAGACCAATCCGTTCAATTTCTCAAACCAGTACATTAATTTCGAGCTATAATTGATATTCAAGTTTCTTGTTTTTGTGCTATATGGGCCACTAGGAATGTCAATCAGACCAACCCATTCAATTTTGTTCAGTTTCTCAAGCCTGTTTCTTGTTTTTGTACTATATGGTCCAATAGAAATGTCAGTCAGACCAACCCATTCAATTTCTCAAGCCAGTTTCTTGTTTTTGTGCTATATGGTTTAGTAGGAATGTCAATAGGCCAACCAGTTCAATTTCTCAAGCCAGTACATTGATTTCGAGCTACGATTGACATCCTATACTAGTCATAGTTTCTTGTTTTTGTGCTATATGGTCCAATACGAATGTCATCTCAAGCCAGTTTCTTGTTTTTGTGCTATATGGTCCAGTAGGAATGTCAATCAGACCAACCCGTTGAATTTCTCAAGCCAGTACATTGATTTCAGATTTCGAGCTACGATTGACATCCTAGTTTCTTGTTTTTAAGGAATGTCAATCGGACCAACCCATTCAATTTCGTTCAATTTCTCAAACCAGTTTCTTGTTTTTGTGCTATATGGTCCAGCAGGAATGTCAATAAGACCAACCCGTTCAATTTCGTTCATCGTTCAATTTCTCAAGTCAGTACATTGATTTCGAGCTACGATTGACATCTTGGTTTCTTGATTTTGTGCTATGATTCAGACTTGTGTGGATGCAGGTGGATGAGTATTACCAACCAAGTAAGAGCCACAAAGAGCTGACGGTGAGGTTGCATGGGCATAAGGTTCCGCTTTATGGGACAGGGACATCCTTTGTGGATTTAGATAACAAAGGAGGGGTTCCATTGAAGTTGGATTTTGAGATGAGATCACATGGATACCTGATAGGGAATTTGGTGAAGACAAAACACACAAGGCATGTCTCCTGTTCCTTGATCATCAAATCTGGTATGACAAAACATGTGGTATTACACAAGAAATCTTGTACATGGAACTGAGTTCCATCCAAAGTTGCAAATCCAATCCAGATTCTTCCCTCAGTTATTTCAAACTGATATTCAGAAGTCTGGAATTGAAGAAGGTTATATATAATGACCACTTTAATGCTTTTCTCATGTAGTTTTGCAAATTATGTCTTACGATATTGGTCTCCAGAAGAAGATCAGATTTTTAGAGCATCAAACAATTAGTGGACTGCATTTTCATTTTGATATATAGCTACAGGCATATATGCCTATATACTTGAACAAGAAACTATTTAGAAAGATGGCAAAAAACATCCCTTTCCAGATTACTAGAATTGGTATAAGTTTTGATTGATTACACAAATTGCAAATATTAACCATTAACAACAGTACAGCTTACTACAGATTGTATAGTAATACAGGACTGTACATAATGTTCCCATATAAGCTCTGAGATTCTTTGTGATCACCCTCATACAATTACATATTTCAGTGTTTTGTCTCTCACTTCTACTCAACTCTCTCGTGTATGAGGAATGTAATGTGAGCAATGAGTGGACTAGTGACATTATATAACCACGGGCCATCATGGTTGTTGTTGTATGTTTTTAAGTCTCTTAAATCTTAACCAGACTCCTAACCATAATGGAAGTCTAGCTAGGAAAAAATCAAATCTGATTTACGTTCATTGTGAATAGTTGATTTAGCAAGATCAATGGTTATGATTAATATGCATGTGTGTGTACGTGTGTGTGTATGATCCCATGAGAACAATGTTTTGGGTGAGGACGTGAGGTCAAATTAATAATTTGCACGGCCTAGATTAAATACTAAAATCTCCTAAATTTGGGAGATTTTTGGTATATCAAAACTACTCCACTCTTAAAAAAAAAAAAACTATCAATAATAAATATATCAAAATAAATAATAAACATTAAATCTAACATAATAAGAGTAACTTTTTGTCCTTGCGTTCACACATAAAAAGTCATTTCATAGCTCACGTCCTGCAACTCAGCCAATTATATGTTCTAGATTCACAACTCAAAAGGAATCCTTTCTTATCTTGTCTTCCTAAAATCATGGAAAAAAACTGAATATAATATTTCTATTTAATTGGTTGAGGGTCGAAGTTACACTATTATTATTTAAAATTAATTATGATTTAGATATACATTAAATTGATAGATTATCTTGACCATTGATTATTGAAAATTTAATGGATTGAATTAGTTCTTAGGTTCTCACCTAAGGAGGAGTTCTTACTTAAGCCCACCCTATATATATCCTTTATCCCATGAGAACAAGGTTTTAGGTGAGGGCTTGAGGTCAAATCCATACCATCAGATTAATAATTTACACGACCCAGATTAAACACTAAAATCTTCTAAATTTGGGGGATTTGGTATATCAAAACTTTTTCACTCTTAAAAAAAAAATACCAATAATAAATAGATCAAAATAAATTATAACCATTAGACATAACATAATCAACAACAATAATTTGTCCTTACGTCCTCACCTAAAGATTTGTTCTCACCTGAACAGAAATATATATAGAGTTTAGCTCAAATGCGACCGCTTAAAAAAGGCACCAATAATGTTAACAAAGAAACCAATAGTATAATTAGGAAAATGTACAAATACACCACGTACAAAACGCACAACACACCCAAAAAATGCATCATACCTCCCTACATCTAATTGTGCATTTCCGAACACTGTATGGTGCTTGATGTGAGCTTAATTGTACATGTTTCTCTTGTTAGTTTGAATCTATTTATGGGCTTTAAGTTCATTAAATTGTTACTCTTAGTGTATATTCCCTAGATTTCTCATGAAGATATGGTTTTATACTTGTTCTGAATGTTTTACGGTGTTTGTTAGTGTTTTGAGACCATTGTAGATGAATTACAAAAGCAATGGAAGTTATAGGACAAGTTTGGAGCCAAAATAGACTGAAGGATGCTAAAAAGGAGTATTTCACGCGTCGAGAATCAAACTCAACGCATCAAAAAATTCCAGTAGTCGATTTGTCCTAGTCGTCGAAGACTCGACGCGTCGAGAAATTCCAGAGTCGAGTCCGAAGAAACAACCAAGGACTCAACGCGTTGAGACATTTCTCGACGTGTTGAGAGGTTCCAGCAAGTGGTCCGAGAAAACGACGTCAAAACTCGACGCGTCGAGAAGTCTGGGCCATGTTTTGGAATGTTGTGTGAAAATTTCCTAATTTATTCCTACTGAGTTCCCACTATAAAATGTTCACCTTCCTTCAACCCTAGAGGACTTAAGCTGCGTTTTTGGAGCAAGAGAGGAGAAGATAATCACACCCAGAGCTACAAGTTATCTTGAAAAAAAGAGAAAGGCTATGAAGATTTGGGAGAATTTCTTTACCTTTTCTTTACTTTCTTTGTTGCTGGTAAACTATTTTATATTATTGCAATGAATTCTATTCTGAGTGACTAAGTTATCTAAGAGATTCTTGAGATTCATGTTTTGCAATTGTGTTCTATTTTGTTGATGCTTGTAATTAATGGTTATAATTACTCGTTTTATAGCTATTTTTATGTCTTAACGGATTGAGAGCATCGCGAGGGCATATTTGTTAAGGAGTTAACTCCATTGAAGTTCAGGGTTATTCTTAAATGCTTGTTCTTACATTCTTGGGTCACTTGAGTGTTTATATCACGAGAGTGAATATTCACTTTTGTTTTAAGTTGGAGATTACGGGAGTAACTCTTTCCCACACTTGTTTAAACTCTGATTTAATATTGTTCTCATCAACCTGCTACTTTGTTTTAATTATTTATACTTTTACAATTGCTCAGTCACACACTTGTATAATATAAACGAAAAAAAAAAAAACTGAACTTAAATTTATTTATTTTTTAATGAAAGAAAATCAAATAATTTTCCAAGTTCATGATTTATAATCATTGAATGCTATGTATTTATTCGGACTAATTATTTGACCAAAGTTTATGTTAAATTTTATATTATATTTTTAATACATTTTAACATATTCGTAGTATATGTTTAACAATTATGCTAACTCTAATTAGGATATGATGAGGTTCGAAGCTAAGACCTTTCTTATAGAAATTAATAAGTAAGTTGAGAATAGTAAATAGTTAACGGAATATTCCGTTAATAAAGTACTTTAAAGTATATCAAAGCAAGACTATATTGAAAGTGTTCATACATAGATAATTGAATGTTGAATTTGCGTATTTAAATAGGTAATTCTAAGTTTACAAATGCAAGATAATATAGTCAAGATTTATTATAAATTTATATTATTTATACTTTTACAATTGCCGTATAAAAATATATCTTTTGATATAATTGAGTAAAATATTATATCATTATGTTCAACTCATTTAAAATGGACATTGAAGTTATTTGAAAAGTTATGGTGTATGATTAAGATTCCAAATTCATGGGCTTAGATCTTTGGTTTATTGTCTAAGTTATTGGAATGCTTCTGGACTATTTTTTGACTATTTTTGATGAGTAGGAGTGACAGTCACTCTTTAATTATATATAGTGACAGTCACTCATTAATTATATATATTAGAAGTGTAGAGATTTGTAAAATCTTATAAAACATTATAGAACTCATATAATTCTATAGAATTTAAAGGAAATGTTAGAGATATAATCATAGTCATACAATCAAGTAGATCTCCATCGTCGAAATAAATATAAATAATCTCATGCGACTCATTTTGTTTTAATACTTGGTGTACTCTCATTTTAAATTTCCAACTTGTACTCTCTCTCATACTCTTTGATGTAGACATTTTTCTGTGGACCACGTGATGAAAATAACCAATCCGCCGCGCCACCATGGGTTGCTACTATAAAAAAAGATACATAAATTAGTTTAGTTCGAAATTCTCCTGCATTGATATACAGAAAGGATTACTGTTAGAGTAGGAGCATCGTAAAGGTTAAAGGGTTACTGTTAGAGCAGGGAGTTAGCAACACAAATCAAAACGTACAATATAAATCAAACTAAATTAAAGTCAGAGATTGAACAAAAAAATATATATAAAATAATGTGACATTATATTGAAGGGTAGGCAAATTATGTAAGTGGCACCATAAGTTGTTGACTATCTGGAAGAGGAGATTTATCCAAACAATCATGGCACCAATATCTATATCCCCAGTTAGAATATCCAAAAAATCGTGTCCATATCTCCGGTAGTAACAGATTTAGAGACGAAAGGAACCCATTATCAATTTCTAGCACATAATATAAATGTCAATATCATCATTTATCAAAAAATAAAATTAAAAAATATATAAAAATTTAATTTTTTTTTAAAAAATGGTGGATCAAAATTGTGATTAATGTGATAAATAAAATAAAAAAATGAATTTATATTCCAAATACCAATGAACATGTAATTTTCTTAGCATAAAATAATGTTCAATTTACATCCACAAATATTATTTTAGTACTAATTTTCATCCACGACTAATTTTTTAGTATCAAAATTCATCACACCAGTCACTCATTTATTTAAAAAATACCATAAATGAAATTTATAAAAATTTTAAAGGTATTTTTGTCTTAAACATTAATAAAAAAAATTTAAACAACAATTCCCAATCCCCTAGCACCAATATATTCTCAAGATTTGATTGATTACACCGATTATAAATATTAACCACAAACAACCACCACTTACTAAAGATTCTATAGTAATACAAGACTATACATAATAATGTTCTGGGTACCCTCAAACAATGTCATGTTAAACTGAGAGTATCCCCTTGAATGATGATATAAACTGAGAGTATCCCAAACAAATAAGGAAATCCAAATCTCTCCGATTCAAAAATGAGTAGTTCCAAATTAATAAAAAAATTAAAAAAGTAAGATAGATAGCGGCAGATTTTGCAGCAATTTGACAGCAAATGAAAATATGACTCATTTTCTAAATTGGGAGAAATTTGTAAGAACGTAAAATAAATAGTGAAGAATTTGCAACCTTGATAATGTAAAAATAAGATCCATTATAGAAAAAGAGAAATTTGTAAGAATAAGGATAGTCCTAGATTGCTGATATATAGTCGGCAAGATGGAACTCATATGATTATTGGAGTACAGAGTAAAGCATGATATACAAAGGTTGAATGTGATTTTGCCAGAAATCAAATTACATTTCATTAAAGAGAAATCAAAATTGGGTATCATTAAAGGGCATCAGTTCTCCAAGGTGATTAGCATCAAAGAAAACTCAGGCGCAAATTACCCATTAAAAATGAGACTCATCATATGCCCTTCAATATTAGACAACAAACATCAAAAGGAAATTATAATCTGCAGATCACAATAAAAAAAAAAAAAAAAAAAAACCAAGTTAATAAATTCTATCATCCCCTCACTTCTCCAGGGAAACATTTTGCAAAACAAACAAACAAACAAAACTGTGAAGTTAATAACACAGCTGCAAGTGCTCAGAACTTCTTAGAGGGTTGTGTAACCGTCAAAGACAAAATGTCTCCGGCACAAAGTTATTTTCATCCCAGCACCATGAAATCACAAAACAGGTACACCCAGACAAACATATACTTACATGGACCCAAAATCATACAAAAAGATTTTTATTAGAACAAGATTCACTGAAATGCATCAAGAAAGATTTAAGGGACTCAGTTTATGGGTGGTGATATATCAGGATGGTCGGCAAGGTGGCTATCACCATTACGACGAACGAGACCAATCTGAAAGCAGTCATCATAATCCCAGAACAATTCAAAATCAAAACAATCGTAGATTAAATCAAAATCAGTAAAATCTAAGCATCTAATCTAAGAATAAACACTGAATCTAACAAATAGTTGATCCAAAAGGAGAGGAAGATGAGTAACTGGCGAGACAAGAGCCTCAGTAGGTATAAAGCGCAATGAAGTTGAAATCATGGATGATCATAATTACCCATTGTTGAATCATCGGCATCTCATACCAGAACCAAAACAGCTAAAAATTAAATTAAAATATATATATATAAAATAAAAATAAAAAATAAAAAGAAGAAATGAATGGCCTCATTGAGAAGATTAGGCTATCAACATAAGAAAATTCAGACATATGCTTGTCTATTAAAGAATTTTAATCATTGGCCAAGCACCGAAGAAACAATACAAAACAAAACAAAAAGAAAACAAGCTAGTTACCCATTACCCATCATGGAAATGGCACATAAACAAGGAAGACTTGAATTTTGGGCTTCTATAGAGAACAGAACACAAAAAGATGATAAAGCCTAGCTGGGAGAAGCAGCTATACATCTCTGATAAATCTTTGATAAGTCTGATAATTATAGCTACATAAGGAGCTAGGGGGTTTTAGAGGCCACCGTCGTGCACAACGTGATAATTATTTCAAGCAGCCAATTCTTTGGTTCCAAGTTGGGCCTCCCAACATGGGACCTAAGTAATATCACACAACATACTGAACTATTAGAGAAAACCGGAAAAAACGGAACTTTTAGACTTTCACACATGGTAATGAGAATCAGAATAGGAATCATCAAATAAAAAACTTAATAATAGTAATAGATTTTGGTGAAAGTATTTTGCATATCTGTTAGTCAAACTAAATGCCAGCTTAAATGACTACCTTAGAGACACTAAGAACTTTCAATTTCCATGAAAGATCCATTCCCTAGCTCTGACTGCCTTTAATTAAGTTCCACCAGAAGTAGTCCCCATTAGTTAGCCAGCTAAACAGCTAGGTGATACTGAAGTGATTCTTATCATTGAAATAATCTCAATATTACCTTGAACCTTACGATCATGAGATATTAACTAAACCTTTTTGTTGAGTCCGACACAGCACAGATGAAACCTATATGTAAATAGGTTTGGAAGAATACCAGTTTTTGTGGACAAGGATACCTGGTAGGTAAGTTGGTGACAACAAAGCACACAAAGCATGTCTCTTGTTCCTTGATCATCAAATCTGGTATGACAAACCATGTGGTATTACATAAAGATAAAATCTTGTAAAAGGAAGTGATTTCCAAGTTGCAAATACAATTCAAATTCTTCAATCAATTATTTCAAACTGATATTCAGAAATTTGGACAGTTATTATGACTGCAATGTTGCTCTAAATCTCAATTAAGATTTGCAAATTTTGTCTTTGGATATAAGTCTCCGGAGAAAGATTTTTTTGGATTATCAAACAATGTGAGGACTGGATTTTCATTTAGATAACAACAGGAAAGCCTACTTGAACAAGAAAAGATTATAACATTGTAGAAAGATCCACATACAAATTACTAGAATTGGTATGAGATTTGATTGATTACAAAAATAACAAATAATAACAGAAATTTACTACGGATTGTATAGTAATACAGGACGGCACATAATGTTCCCATAGAAGCTCTGGGTTTCTTTGTGATCACGCTCAAACAATGTCCTATTTCGAAGATTGGGCAGTCAGATCAGTCTTCCTTGCATGACCCTGCATTCTATTGTTATTGATGTTGAAAATCTAGTTGGTAAAATAGAACTCAAACACCAGACAGGTTTTATTGGAGTCTATATGATTATAGACCATGTCAAATGCAAATAACAAATTCTGTAGGGTAATGAAGCACAAAGCAAGTATAAATATAACAAAGGTTGAATGTGATTTTGCCAGAAATCAAATTACATTTCATTAAAGGGAAATCAATATTGGCTATCATTAAAGAGCATCAGTTCTCCAAGGTGATTAACATCAAAGAAAACTCAGGCGCAAATTACCCATTAAAAATGAGACTCATCATATGCCCTTCAATATTAGACAAGAACATAAAAAAGAAATGATAAATCTGCAGATAACAATAAAAAAACCAAGTGAAAGAAGTGATCAGAACCTGTCGGGATTCACATTTGACATCACAAAATTTGTCAGTGGATTGACAGACTAATGAATTCTATCATCCCCTCACTTCTCCAGTGAAACATTTTGCAAAACAAACAAACAAACAAAACTGTGAAGTTAATAACACAGCTGAAAGTGCTCAGAACTTCTTAGAGGGTTGTGTAACCGTCAAAGACAAAATGTCTCCGGCACAAAGTTATTTTCATCCCAGCACCATGAAATCACAAAACAGGTACACCCAGACAAACATATACTTAAATGGACCCAAATCATACAAAAAGATTTTATTAAAACAAAATTCACTGAAATGCATCAAGAAAGATTTAAGGGACTCAGTTTATGGGTGGTGATATATCAGGATGGTCGGCAAGGTGGCTATCACCATTACGACGAACGAGACCAATCTGAAAGTAGTCATCATAATCCCAGAACAAATCCAAAAGCAAAATAATCATAGATTAAATCAAAATCAGTAAAATCTAAACGTCTAAGAATAAACACTGAATCTAACAAACAGTTGATCCAAAAGGAGAGGAAGATGAGTAACTGGCAAGACAAGAGCCTCAGTAGGTATAAAGCGCAATGAAGTTGAAATCATGGATGATCATAATTACCCATTGTTGAATCATCGGCATCTCATAACAGACTCAAAACAACCAAATTTTTTAAAAAAATTAAAAAAAGAAAAAAGAAATGAATGGCCTCATAGAGAAGATTAGAATATCAACATATGAAAATTCAGACATATGCTTGTCTATTAAAGAATTTTAATCATTGGCCAAAGAAACAAAACAAAACGAAACAAAAAGAAAACAAGATTGTTACCCATCATGCAAATGGCACATAAACAAGGACTTTAAATTTTTGGGGATTCTCCAGAGAACAAAACACAAACAAATGCTAAACCCTAGCTGGGAGAAGAAGCTATATATCTCTGATAGATCTTCGATAAGTCTGATACTTATAGCTACATCAGGAGCTAGGGTTTTAGAGGCCGCCGTCGCGCACAACGCGATCATTATTTCTAGCGGCCAATTTTTTTGGCTCCGGCTTGGGCCTCGCGACATTGGGCCTTAAGTAATACTCCGTATCCAATAGTCATGTTGTGCATGGTACATACGGATGCAAAAACGACGTCGTTTTATTAAAAAACGCGCGTCTCCCCTTTAAAAAAAATTCAAGTTCGATTCCCAGCAACAACATTATATTGTTCATTCATTCTGGAATTTTAGTTCATAGATTATGGAATTATAGTTCATTGGTTATGGAATTATAGTTCATCGATTATGGAATTGTAGTTCATCGATTCTGAAATTTTAGTTTATAGATTATGGAATTTTAATTCATTCATTTTGAAATTTTTAGTTCATAGATTAGATTATGGAATTATAGTTCATGGTGCATACGGATGCACAGCATAATTTGCCCTCCGTATCACTCAAATTAGGGAAAACCGAAAAAAGGGTATTTTGTCTTACTTTTATAAATTTTAAATAAATTTAATATTTTAACTATTCATAATGTTACAATTTTAGTCTCTAGTGTTATATAATTATAAACTATATTAACATATTAAATTATTTATTTAGAATCAATATTTACTATTAAAAACTAATTAAGAAAGCTTGCAAGCCACATGACTTGTAAAGTTAAACAAAAACAAAATTAAAAAGTCACTTCATAGTTCACGTCATCTTGCAATTAACAAAATTTATGAGATAAATTGCAATTGACAAATGATCCCAATGTCTTCTTCCCATAGAAGGTCACAAAGAATCTATCAAGGATGCTCACTCAAGACAACATCAACTTGATTTTGTTCTTCGTAGATGCTAATGTAATACAGGGTTTTTAACGCTCATGCATCAGCAACTCAATTTTGTTCTCTATAAATGTCCATGTAGATGATCTGACAATCAACATATTGATTTTGTTTTTTTGTACAATCAAAAAAATCAATAGCTCACTTATGTTCTTTATAGATGCTCGTGTGTGCATTAAATTGCTCCCACAAAACATTCAGAAACTCAATTTAACCTATGATGTCTTATAAACAGGTTTAAACATAATAACAACACATCACAATTTACATATACCTCAAGTATAATGGTGTTTACAACTGAATAACCAATTTATTTTAACTAATAAAACCCCCTTTTATTTACAGAAGTGATGAAGTGGTATTCCGGAATTACCAGGAGAGAGACTCTTGGGAAGAAGGATCTCAACATTCAAACAGCCTATAAATAATCATGGAAGTAGTAGTATTAATCAACTATATTTCCACACAAACCCTACTTTCTCTACATTGTACACTACCAAATCTTGTTACAAAAGCAACTCAATCTAATCTAATGATTCAAAAATCAAATAAATCGGAAAAAAACTTGTGCCAATCGATAGGGTTGCAGGTGTTGGTGCTGGTGAGGTGCCCGTGCCCCAGTCTGCAACGTTTAAAAAACGTGATGGAATTCAAGGCCGTCGGCTATGTCTATTATCTTCAGTCTCAACTTCTGTCAGGTCTAACCCTATCAACTTTGAACGATTCTTTGATCCAGCGTTGATAAAATCTGGGGCATCGACATGCCACCAGATACGACAATCTCTGCAAGAAAAAACACGGCAACATATGTGTACAGTATGAATTGGGTGCCCTTATGTTCCCCAGATGGGAACCTCAGTAACAAAAGCCGAGAAGAAGCAAGGTTGAGAATGCGTGACTACAGTAGTTCAAAGTGTACTCTGTAAAAAAAAAATACTTAACCAGGTAATATAAGAACTCTTACCAATCCCTTCACGAACTGACAAGTTCGGTCTTATAACATCGTTTGCATTGACCAGGAATATATCACCAATGTAGAGATGGTTTGTAGGAACATACACACAGCATAGCTCTTCATCTCCTGAATAGTTCTGGTTTAAACAGACAAGAATCAAGCATACATAAATCTTATATAGTTATTTTCAAGTCAAGCATACATAAATAAAGCATCCCTTGGTGATTTTTAGGAAGTCTTATTTTATTATATTACATAGTATAGATATTAATAAATTACTAAATAGTGTTTTTGTTTTGAGTGTTGCTGACTCTATATTACAATGTAGTATCTGCTCATAAACTACTTTCTCAACCTAGTGAAGCACAAAGAGTCAATGCTGCCTCCACTGAGGCTCGAACCCACAACCCTCCCACATAGGGGAGTAACTTGGTGCCACTTGACCACAATTATTTAGAAACTAATAAATAGTTATTTAGAAATTACTAAATAGTATTTCCAAAAAAGAAATTACTAAATAGTTATTTAACTTATTACTCTTAGTCTTCGAATTAATTTAGGTAGTTTAATTATTTAGAGGTAAATTGGAAGGATTACTTAGCTTATTTAGCCATTCTATGAGTTGCATTTTACCCTATAAAAAGGGGACCAATTTCAACGAAAGATAAGCAGAAATTTAATCCCAAAAAGGGTCTAAGGGAGCTTTGGGTCTCAAGCAAACCCAGTATTTTCTTCTCTTCCTTTTCCAACTGTTATTCTCTATTCATTTTTTCCTTATGTTTTCTTTCCCATGACGGGAGAACATAACACTTGGTCACAGTTGAAATGATCTAAAACACTAAACAATTGAAAATCCCCCCTTAATATACAGAACGGTTTGGCATGTAAAGTGAAAACAGAATAGCTTAAATTAGGATATAAGAGAAGCATCCAAGTATTGACAAACCTGAAGAACAACAGAAGAAGTAATGAACCCAAATGCATATTCACCAATACGTGGATGCCTTATGATGGCCACTTCCTTGAAAGCCTGAGTGTTCTGATCTGGAATAAAAGAAATATGTCAGGGAATTAATGATCCACCACATATAGAAAGCCATTTGATGAAAAGACAAGAGCAGAAAATCAATAAACAGACCTGGAGATATGGCAGAACTAATTTGCTTAGAGGCATTATAGATATGACGAACAAAAGGCATTCTTTTGATGAACCATTCCCCAAGACCTAAAACAGATGCCCCCAACCATGATGACATGAATACTCCAACCAAGAAAATGAAAGTGATTGAGGTCACAAATCCGAGACCTGGTCAAGATATAGATGTAAACAAAAAAATATACTGCAGTCAAAACAGGGTATCTACCAAGTTTTCACAACATCAAACAAAAACATAAGACCAGAAAAGAAAAAAGATCCATGGTTGAAGAAAGATGTTTCAGACTCATTAATAAAATTTATACTCTGCCTTTTCAACCATATTGGTTCTTGTCTTGCATGGCAATTGTTACAAGTTAAATATCACAACAGTTTATGAGAATAAAACTAGCCACACGATCTCTTCTTGAAGGGAAAATAAGCTTACCAAATATATTGATACCAAGCTGCAGATAGATGGGGGAGAAAAAGCTATCCACAAAGTGAATAAACCACCATGTTATATAAAATGTCACTGCTATTGGAAATAGAATGACACTGCAAAGGAAGATCAGTCAGCAACTATTACCATAGATTAGCAGAACAAGTGCAAACAGAGAAGGTATTTTATAATTTGAACTACTGCAGGATACAAACAAAAACACTCATGAGAAGAAAATATCTGAGCTGCATCTCATAGAAACATGTGCAGCGTGTGATAAACCAGCTAAGATCAGCCAAGTTTCAACAGTTATTATGGATGGCAGTAAATGAAGAAAAGGTGTGAGTGAGTTAAAAGCCTAACCCAAAGTATCCGTAAAATTATGGATTTTTATCTAAAGTATCAAAACTATGAATAATAATTGCGAGCAACCTTTTAAAAGAAAAATCAATATTCAATATAGTTCATGTGCTATATTTGTTTGTTTGCAAATTTTATGTGTCTTCATGTAGGAAATTTATTGCATATGCTACAAATCCAAGAACACAGCAACATCAGACTTTATATCTCACAATACATCAATTACAGTTCTGCCTCACTTGGACAACCATAAGAATAGAAACTAAAATCTTACATTCTTACTATATGCAGAATTTATCAGACACGTTAGGAAAGACCTGCTATATACATACTTATGTAGTGTCTCACTTAAAGTATCAAACATAATTATGCATCAAAGGAAAGGAATGTTCTCACCATCCAGTCATGAATTTCTTTGAAGCCCAACTCCTAACAACTTTGTAGAAAGTCTGCAAAGATAACAGAATATACAGTTTTTGTTAGAAGTAAACGAATTTGCGTATCACAATAGCTTCCAGTAAGATCATTCAAACTGAAATGAGTAATCTAAGAAATTTGGGTATCACAATAGCTTCCAGTAAGATCATTCAAACTGAAATGAGTAATCTAACTTGCTTCTCCGTACATAATTCAATAGTAAAACCTTCCCAGACATCACCAAAACTCAAAAGTGCCTTGTTTTCCTCTTAAAAGAAAAACAAGAAACTAACAAACAAATGAATTGCGGCTTTTTCAACTTTTATACGAAAACAGGCAGCACCATAATCAATAGATCGCACTTATAAACAAAATTAAAAGTTCCCTATTCCCAATCCCAATACCCTTCATCAAACACAGCTCAAACTCCCTAATACCCCACTACCCAAACCCTAACCCTACCCCAAAGTCTGGGAAAAGAACATCTGATCAAAACAAATCAAATTATCAACCGAACTACACGCGCAAGACCAGAAGTGGGGGAAAATATTCTCTCTTTCTGCTAAAATTATGCACTTGAATACAAAAATTCTAGATTTCCGAACACACGGCGTGCTCTACCTCGCGGCCGGAATGAAGGTGGTGAGCAGACGCGGCGGAGGACGACGGCTTGGAGTCATGGTCGTCAACGCCGCCGGCGGAGACAGCCACGGGTATGAGAAGCTCCCGATCTCTTTCTCTACTGGAGTTCCCAATAGTACCCACCATCCCCGATTTGTCATCTCCCATTACTTTCCTCCGCAAACCCAATTTCAGACTCTTCTTTGCTCAGTAGTCTACAGATTTCAACAGTCTCTCTCTCTCTCTATCTCTCCCCTTTTCTCTCTCTATCCCCCCCTAATCTCTCATATATAGCTTTAGCTGTATGCACATCAATAACTAAAGAGTTTTACTTTTATTAAATGTGATTCTATAGATTATTTATATTGAACATTGTAACAAGGGGTATTGTTGGGTAGTGCGACAGGGGAGAAATTCAAGAAAACTGTTGTCAACAATTTCTATTTTTTTTTTTTTAATTTCCTTAAATTACATCATTAGACTGTCATACATAGGATTAGGACATAATCAAACGGTTTATTCAAAGATGATAATTGATAAGGAATTAGGTTGTGTTTGGTTAGTCTATGCAGCCATGCACATGTATACAAACGTTTTCGGTGAGCTGTATCCAATCATTCTTTGCCAGCTCTGCTACCCAACGCCACAGAGGGATTAAACTAATATTAATTGTATCTGAAAATATATTTTCTAAAAATTAGTAGCATCTTAGAATCTTAAAATCAAAGAAAAAGTCAAATAAGTTATTGAATTGCATGCAAAGATACAATTAAACTATTGAATTTTAAAACAAAAAGTGATATTAACCCATCAAACAAGCTAATATTGTTCAATTATAAAAGTTTGTCACTATTGAACTTCATCCCATACCGGAGCAAAGTTCGTCTCTGATCTAAGAGATGAAACATCGTCTCCCATATTTGAGCTTTTGTCTTCGTCTCATATGAAGCTTCTCTAATGCTTTATCTTGGAAGATAGTTGTTTTTTGAAATAATAATAATAATAATAAATTGTTTCAAGAGATTGTTTGCATGGATAAAGATGTTTTAAAAATTACATATAAGTCACATAAGTATGTGACTAGTAATTTATAGGTATAATATGTCATTTTGATATAATTGTACGATTTAAATTTGTTTGAAGGGTTAATTGTACTACTATTTTTTGTATGGTTCAATTACAATTTCATGTATAGCTTAGTAATTTATGTGATCTTTTTTCATAAAATCAATAATCATAATCATAATATCTAAATGCCTTACATTTTACTACATTTTGCACCATCTTTTAATAATAAAAAATTGAAATATATTTGATAAAAAAAATATGTCTATTCTATATATTTTGATTAATTGATTATCAAATTAATGAGTCTTCTAATTTAACAATAAATGCTTACTACAGTTTATCTACTTAGATTGTGTGGTTAATTAGCAAGGAGTCTCATTCGTCTTCTAATGTTATATTAACTTGATATATGACCATGCGAAATATTAAAGTGTCTCCAACATACATTTATGTACTTTGCAACTAAAATTGTTCACATTTGACTTGAACATTGAACTCAATAACTCATAAAGAAGTACATACATCATGTGAACTTATAATAATTTGAACTCAATTTTGCTTCTAAATTAACGGAATAACGGTTGGACTTTTAGTTTAACTGATAGAGATAGGATGGAAAAAAAATCAAGAAAATAAAATAAGAATGAGATAGATAATAACAACAACAACCATAATAATAAAGGAAATTTTGCAAGCTTGTTTAGTATCTAAATAATATTTTAATATTCACGATGGAGACGAATAATGCGGTCCAAAAACACATAAAGTACAGTATTCTAACTCATAAAATACATTATTTTAACACATAAACTACATTATTATAACTCACAAAAACATTATTTTTACCTCAGAAATTTTATTATTCTAAGACATATAAAGTACATTATTCTAACACATAAAGTAGATTATTCTAACTTATAAAATACATTATATTACCCCAGAATGCTCATTATTAATTATAACACGCACATGGAGCAAGAATTTATTTTTTTTAATATCAAAATGACGTCGATTTGGACCGTTGGGACCACATAACATTGTGGACCCTTGATCAAAACGACATCGTTTTGATGTTTAAGCGATTATGTAGTTTCTTGTTTCTCATGTTTTAACACAATTTTTAATTTATTCTAAATACATAATCAATACTTTTAAAGTACAGAATTTCATAACACAAGACACATAGACATATTATATATTTACTTATTCTCAAATTTGATTTATGTAAATAATATATGTTGTATATGCATATAATTTCATAATACAAGACATAAATTTGTAAAATACAACATACAATATGTTGTGTGTTACAAACTACTAATATATTTCAGGTATAGAATATATACGCTTAAAGTATGAAATTGTATAACATGAAACATAGAAACACATAACACAAGACACATACACATCTTTACAAGAGCAAAAAAAACAAAAAAAAAAAAAACAAAAAAAAACAAAACATGTAACGTGAATTGAACAACAAACGGTCGTTGTCAATATTAAAATTCAAAACTACGTCGTTTAGAACCATGGTCCACTGTGGTTAATTGGGTTTAATTTCATCAATTTAGTCCTGAGAAGGATTTAATTGATTAAATTTTAAACAATTCGAGGATCAATTTAGTTGAAATTAAAAACTAAAAACTACATTGACTATTGACAAACAATTGAGAGATCAAAATAGCAAGGTTGAAAAAATCGCTAAGCGCCCTCTAGGCGTCTGGGGACCGCCTAGGATGCCTAGAGCGCCTAGGCAGGCGCCTAGAGCGATTAATCGGCGCCTAGAGCGCCGACCGCCTAGGCCTGATTTGTGCAACACTGCAAAATAGTCTTCATTATCACCCCATTTCTTGTGAACTGACACTCTTAGATACTCTGGAATTCTATAAATTTAATTGACCATTCAGTTTGACACATCCTAATAGTTGGATTTGGAAAAAGGAAATTCCCAAATTTTTCTCCTTGTATCAGCATGACAAGAGTGAGTATAGCTATATACAGATTAGAAGTTGAAATCCAGAATAATGTAACATTTACACAGCAAAATCTGCTACTGTATCCTCAATCATACCACACAACACCTGCTTCTCTATCTCACCTATTATCTTCTCCACTTCATCTGAACTGAATCCTTTACTCCAACCCAAATCCCATGTCCCACTCACCACTCCCTTGCACCATTGATCTTTTCTGGTTAACGAACAAAGTGTATCGACACCAAGGGCTCCAGCAGGATCTTCATAGCTCCTCAAACCTTCAATCACCTCGCAGATTTCAGAAACCAGCATGTCAAGGGAGACACCATCTCCAGATCTTCTAACCGATAATGGATCGAAAGACAGTGTGCATTGCGCCTTCTTGTTGCTCAATAGTTCGCAGGCACAATCGAGCAACAGTTTTGTCTCCACCGTTCCATTCTGTGAGCAATCATGTTTGAAGGATGATGCAGCTCCAGGCTGCCATGCATCAGTACCAAAAAGCTCTTCTGCTTGGCTCAGGAACGATGCACTGCTTAGCAGTAAACTTCTCGTGCAAGATTTTGATTCAATATTGATGTCACATTCGACAGTTAGCACGTTGGGGTCACAGGGAAGAGTTTCATCACTGATTTGATCATCTGAAATCAAAGACAAATTAACTGCAGATAAGTTTTTGGGTTGAACTACAGATAAGTTTTTGGATTTTGGAAGACAAATTTAATGCAGATAAATAGTGGTTACTTTTAAGTTTTTAGTAGTAGGAGCAAAAACGACGGGAGTAACTGCCTTACCAGTGATGTGATTCTCATAAACAACAGAAGCTTCGGGGGAATAAACTTTCTCTGATGCTTCAACTTTGGTTTCTGTTTTGTAAGTCTCTTTCTTGTCCCCCTTATTTTCAACCTGCTTTGTCACCCACTGTTATTGTGGGGCAACACCAAAAAGGATAGAATGTTATTAAGTAAAATTCTCAACACCGGTCTCAAATTGCACAAATGGCTATGAAAAATTGAGAACAAGAAAAAGTTTGATATAAAACTTGAGGCTTTAGAAGCAACAATAGCTATAGAGGAATTCCTTACTGGCTTGTCTGTTTTCATATTCTTCTTATTTCTGGAGTTATGAGATGCAGCACGCTTTGAAGCAAGATCTGAAGAGCTATTTTTTTGCTGTGTATCTGATTTTCTGAGTTTAGCAGAGGCGTTCTTGTCTATGTCACAAGATTTAGCTGCATTCCTAACTTTGGGATTTTTCATTCCTTCTGTTTTCCTCAAATTAGGAGTCACCTTCTGAATCTTGTCGAGCTTTTTATCAGTAGCTTCTTTCTTCTGTTGCCTAGGCTTCCCAGGATCAGAAGCCTTGGCCTTAATAGAAGACAGTTTTGCATGAACCTTGGTCCCATTTTCATTTGGATATTTGGGTGTTTTTCTATGTTCCTTAGCTCCTTTTTCCTGAATGGAATTTGCTATTTGACCATTTTTTGCTGTCCAGCTTCTAGAGTTGGGTAAAAAGTCTTCTCTTCTGCTTCTCCTAACCTTTTCTTCAGTGACAGAAGCACATTCGAAGCGGGGAGCACTTCCATAAAACCTTTCTCCATGAAGTTCAGGAGCATAAAAAGGCCTCATAATCACGATTGGCGGGGAACCATCATCAAACCTCTCTTCCAAATCTGAAACAGTGTGGTGCTTTGACCCATCCATAAGCTTGCTTTTCAATAGCCCTTTGAGTTGCATGGTTTCGATGATCTCTTCCAGAGTTTTGCGTTTGGGATCCGCCTTCTGGATGACAAAAGGAGGTTTCTTTGCCTTTGGCAAAGGCAGATCAATTTCGAATATAGGCCGCCTTTGGTTGAAAAGCCTGTCCTTCTCTAACTGTTTCTGGGAAGTTGATTGGAGAGGCTTTGAAGAAATTTCTTCAAGACCCATAAGTTTGGCAATCAAGTTTGGACCTTTAGGCTTCTCCTCTTTAAAAGGCAGGGAATTGGCAAAGATGGAAGATTGGCTTGAGCTAGTAGAAAGAGGATCAGGAGTGAAAGCCAGTTTTCTTCTGTCAAAACAAGCCTTTTGAAATGAAGATTGGCTTGAGCTAGTGGAGGGGAGATCTGGGGATAACAATTCCAGTTCTCTGCATTCAAAAGAAACTCTCTTGACAGGATAGCTTGGTGGCAACAAATTCTGTCTAGCAAAGCTCTCTCTTATCACCTCCCTCAGCTCCTCATAGCAATCCCCCGACGCCCCATCAACAGAAAACCTCGGTTTCTCAAACTCCATCTCATGATACCTCTGACCTCCAATTCTTTCAGATTTCGCCCTCCCAATCTGTGATGCTTCCTGCAATTTCCCCAGCATCACTAGAGACTCCTGCAAATCAAGAGCCCCTTTCAACAAGTCCTTTGCAATATCTTTCGACTGCCTCTCAAAGCTAACCCCTCGTGACCACAACTCAATCACTCGGTTTAGCTTCTCAGCTCCTTTAGACACCTCCTCGAGCTGCACAGACGACACACAACTTAACTCTTCTGCACACCCTTTCCACGCCATTTCTTTCCTTCCTCCCTTCTTCGATTGTGCTCTTTGTTTTACAACACGATCGTCCATCTTTGAGGGTTCGGTCTTGTTTTTTCTAATAGTCTTACACTCAACAACACCTCTGGGATCATCACATCTGACAAATGATCTGTATGACTTCAGACTGTCTTGAGGCATATTCTAAAAGCACAATTTTTTTTTTTTTGCAGAAACAGTCAAACAATGATTCTAACATTCAGCTCAAAGAGTAAATAAAATCAAGAACGATTCTAGCGTTGCCAAATGTACTTTACCTACATAGATTAGTATATCGCAAATAGGCTGTCGAATGTATTGATCCAGACAGACAAGCAACAGCTCTTCTGCAGCTCTAAATCACAGCAAGCATATGAAAGAAAACATAAAGAATTAAATGCCGGCTAAAAAGAACAACAATCTAATATCCAATTAGAAAAAAACAAGCTTTATCAACCCAGAAACTATAAAGAATTAAAAACAATATATAAACCCAAAATCAACATCAACCTTTCACTCTCCTATTGAAAAATTCAGAAACTATGGACTGATCTACATTCTTAATTCTCACAAATATTCTTAGGAATCCTCAAAAGCAATTTAGGAAAAATAGAGAGTCAGATATAATGGTAAAACCCAAAGCCAATGGATCTACATAAGAAGCTTAAAAAACCAATCTTTATTACAGTGGTAATAACTATATCTCAATAAGTTGATTGTTTTTGCTCCTCTGCCAAAAAAGGCCAGAGTTTTCAATGCTCCCTTTATCATCCTTGGACCAAAAAAGAAAAAGAAAAGGAACCAAACCAGAATCCTTAAAACCACAACATCAAACCAGAAATCTCAAAATTCCTAAACACATGAAAAAAGGAACTGATCAAGACCCATTGTAGTAGCAGCATTAGTGTTGCACTTCAAGTCTCACCTGCATTAGTAATGGTCTTAGGCTGAGAAAGACAGAAACCTCAGATCCACCAAAAAACTTAGAAAATAAGAATATCTCACTACCCTATGATTCTTGACTCTCTCTTTTTTTGGGTTCTCAACCCACCACCACAATATCTCAGTAATTTAAAGAACCAAAAACCCACGGCTCATCTTTCATTGAACTTTGTTTTTTTAGTATAATTAATAGAAACAGTTATAAAAGAAATGAGAGAACTAATGAGGAAACGTGGGTGGTTGATAAACAAGTGGTGTGCTTTGTCTTTATGTGAGATTGCAGTGCTGTAAAGCAAAATAAAAATGAGAGCTTTGAAGAGGAAAGGTCGGATCACAGGCGCAGAAACAACACACAGAACACACTCACTGTGTGTGTGAAAATACAAAGAGAAAGAGAACTACCGGGGGGCGGATGTGCCCGTGAAAGTATTAAATATTGGAGCTTTTTGAACTTGGGGAGGAGAGGAGCATGAAGAACTGGAGTCTGGAGATTCTTTGCCAGGAAGAAAAGTTTAAAAGTTCAGTCCCAATGCAGCAATGTATAGAGGGAGGAGTACGTGTTTTTGTGTTCTCGAAATGAGTGGCCTATTATTGTGTGTCATCATGACAAGGAAACATCGTATAATCAATTGATTAACGTATGATTAGATTGAGGTTTACTCTGTTCTTGGTCTAACCCAGATTAATTAAAAGAGCATTAATTACTGTGATTGAGATCCCACAAGCGGCGGCCCTAAGCTAAGATGGCAAAATATTTGGTAATCTTCAAGTACCAATAAGTGGCAATGAATATGACAGCTGAATTACATTACATTGGTGCCCGGGCATAATTCAACTGGTACCCAAAGTTTATTATTTGAACCTAAGTTTTTTTTTTTTTTTTTTTTTGGGCAGTTATATGGTGAGGATTAACATAATTATTATATGGACTTACATTGTAAGACAGACCACTAATATATTAGGGAGTAATTTTTAATATATCGAAACTTCATTTTTAATGGATTATAGTAATCGTTTATTTTTTGAAGGTTTATTTTCAATGTACGGTAGATTTAAGTTCTGTATGTTATTATTTTTGAAAAAAAGTTAGTATGCTACTTAAAAATGAACATATAGTGAGCAAAACCTTACTCATGTGGTCAAATTGTTCATTTGATGATAACCACAAGATTACATGTTTGACTTCCCACGGGAGTGATCTGTTGATCTTTTTGGTTTGAGTCGGTCAGCTTTGGGCAACTTAGGTTGCTTTATCTCATTGTGGTTCTTTGCTGATTAGAGTCACAAGATGAGATTTATCTCGTGCACACCATTAGTTAGTGGTTGTGAGTTTCCCTCATTACTAGAAAAAAAAAATTTATAATACATTAAAAATGAACATTTATTAGTGTTCCATCTTACAATGTATTATTACTTCCATTAATCTTTAATCAGTGTTGTAAAAATCAGCTTAGGCACCCCTAAGCCGAGGCAATTTTAGTCCTACGCAGCTTTTAGTTGGCTGGCCGACTAACGGGACGACTAGGTGCTGATTGGGGTGCCTAACTCCGCCTAGTTGGCGCCCAATTCAACTGAGTGATATTTTTTGTCTTGCTCGGTTGCTCCTCTTCTATATTCTTCCCATCATATATTCAACTAACCATTTAACATATATAATTGACTAGTTTGCGTGATTATAATAATCTAACAACTCACAACCCTGAGTGAAAAAAGTAGAAATGATATATTCAAATTACTTGATCGCCTAGAAGGCGCTAGGTGCCCCTGAGCATCCAACTAACACCTAGCGCCTTCTACAACATTATCTTTAAAATATGATTGAACTAAGCACATAGAGTGTTGAATCCTAACATCCTTGATAAGCAATCCAACGGTCAGCACTATCAAAATTTGGTTAAAAAAAAAAATAATTTTGACGAAAACAATGTTGAAGAATGGTGTTGTAAAATGGGCGCGCAATGATTAATAAAATGTAATTCAAAGTATGATAGAAAATGAAAGTGAGGAAATGAATGAAGGCATCTACCCCACTATAAAGAAGCAATTATTGTAAGCTTGCAAATTAAAGCCAAGTCCAATTCAAGTCAAAAAGAAAGGAAAGAATAAAGAATAACAGTCTACATACACCACCCCCCTAGCTTCTTCATTTAAAAATTTTAAAATTATATTCAACTCAACTCTATAATGAATATAGTGGGACTATTGATTAACTATTGAGTATTGACCCACCAATAAATGTTTTGATATGTTTCTTCATCTTCCTCTTCTATCTCGTAGTTATTATTATAAAATAAAAATAAAATAAAATAATTGAGAAAGATTCAATACAGAATAACATTATATGCAGTGATTATTTTAAGGGTATGTTTGAAAAATTAAAAAATAATTTTCAAAAGTTATTTTATTAATTTTTTCGTATTTAGATATTCAAGAAAAATAAAGTCAAAGAAAACAAATTCAATTTGGCCAAAAACGTCTTCATATTTTTTTAGTCAAAAAACCCTTTTAAGAATCTTTATTTTCCCACTTCTCATGTCACTCTTTTTTTTTTTTTTTTTCAAGTTAGTTTCCAAATTACTATAATCACCATGACACCACAACAACACCACCACAAATTATTATTATTATTATTATTATTTAACAAATAATATTTTCGTTTTCAAGAAAATTAAAAAAAAAAATGTAATTTCTTAACTTTCAACCAAACAACAAAAGATAGTTTTCTGATACCTTCAATCAAACACCAGAAAATTAAAATATTTTTTTCAAAAAACGAGTCATTTTTCAAAAAATATTTTTTAGTCTTCCAAACGGACCCTAAAAAGAGTTTTTTTTTTTTTTTTTTTTTTTTTTTTCCAATTTTGATTCCTTGAGTATTGTACATTTCTTACGTTTGGTTATCAACTATTAATTTTTTCATATTTGGTGCATGATATCAAATTCCTTCCACTTTTAAATTTTAATCAATTTTTTGACCAACCTTAACCAAAATCTTGCACACGATAGTTATGTGATTTATTTGAATTTATGCAACATATAAACAACACAACTGAAAATAGTATTCTTGGGAGGTTAACGTTGATAAAAGTCAAACAAGATTGACAAGAAAATTGACGATCGAAATAACTAAATATGGTAAGAATTTGATAGCCATACATAAAATATATATAAAAAAAAATTAATAACTAAAGATAAAATGCAAATAAATACAAAAGTCGATGCACCAAAATAAAAATAATCCACGCTAGGAAGTTTGAGTAAAGAGTAAAATTAAATTTGGAGGTTTAATTTGTGTAGTATTTTACATTTATGAACCATGAATGTAGCTGTACCATGATGCAATTAAGTATATATAACTGTATAAGAGTATAAGGCTGACATATATTAGGTGGTAGAACAGGAGAAATTGCATGAAACAAAGGGTACAAACATAGCCATTGGCTAGTATATATTAGATTAAGATAAGATATAACAAAATCATGTTTGACCATCACTTTCATCTTCTATAAAGAGCTAGCTAGGCTAGGGAAAAAGTAAATGCCATCTTTTATATGCAAAATACCACTCCCGCCATCTTAAATTATAACCCTTTTTCTATTCAAAATATTAATTACTAAACAATTAAATTACTTAAATATACTGTGCAGTGTGGAATGGGTATTCGGTAGGGGCCGGGCTTTGCCCAAAGCCTACTTTCGAGCTTTCGCACAGATTCATCCAATCATTATTCTGTGGACCTATATTTTGTATATAGTATAAAATAATATACATTTAATATATTAAAAATATATTTGTATTCAGAGGATGCATTTTATGTGAATACTAAAAGTACATTATTTTATATAATGTAAATTCAGTACACAAATAATATATTTTTAGGGAACGATTGGGCGACGCCACTGCAAGAAGTCCGGCCGCCGTCGGAGGTGTCATGCGCCGCTGCCGCAGGACTGCTCCGACTCCACGCACCGGCGCGTGAGGCGGTTTCCGGCGACGTCTCCGGTCGATTCTTGGTGCGTCAGTCTCGCCTCGCCGTGCTGGTTCCAGGGAGGTGGGATGTGTTGAAGGTTTCCGATCTGGTTGGCTCGTCTATTGAAAGAGGTACGCAGTGTGTATTTTTCTGTACTGTGTGAAGAGAGTTGTGCTGGTTTTTGTTTTGACTTTGCTGGGTGAAGATTAAAAATGGCACAAGAAAGGAATATCACAGTGATTTCCATGCCATCTAAATTAATCGACATAGTTTTGGCCCCAGATGGGTCTAATTTTCATGAGTGGAGGTTTTTGGTTAAAGTAAATTTAGATGGTATGGGAAAGGGTGATCATCTGGAAAAAGAGTGTCCTACAGATGCGACAGCTGGGGACTGGAAAACTACTGATAAAGCGTTAATGTCACGTGTAATTAATTGCATTGAAACTTGACATGGCCAAGGCCTACGACCGGATGGAGTGGGGTTTCTTGAAGGGGATGCTCGCGACTCTAGGTTTCGACCAAGGGTGGATCGAGCTACTTATGATGTGTGTCACGACTGTGGCTTACAACATTCAGGTTAACGGGAATTCGGCGGGACCAATAATTCCGACCCGAGGCATCCATCAGGGCGATCCACTATCTCCCTACCTCTTCATTTTGTGTGTTGAGGGGCTATCCATCTTACTACAGCAAGCCGAAGCAAGAGGTGACATCCATGGTGTCAGAATTGCACGTGGTGCCCCAGCTGTATCACATTTATTCTTCGCGGATGATAGCTTACTTTTCTTCAGAGCTACACCCGCGGAGGCCCAGAAGGTCAAAGATTGCTTGGAGATGTACAGTGCAGCTTTGGGACAAACTATCAACTACGAGAAATCCAATGTCATGTTCAGTACAAACACAGACCACGATACTCGACGGACAGTAGCAGAATGTGCAGGGGTCCAGGAAACCACGGATTTAGGCCGTTATTTGGAACTGCCTTCGGCATTGGGGCGTAATAAAACAGCGACGTTCCACTTCATCGAGCAGAAAGTTCTTGAGCGAATCGGAGGATGGCAACAGAAGCTTCTTTCTAGAGCTGGCAAAGAGGTACTTCTAAAGAGTATAGCGCAGGCTTTACCTATATTCACCATGTCTGTTTTTTTGTTGCCTGAACGGGTCTGTTCTACTATTGAAAAGTTGTTTAATCGTTACTGGTGGGCGGAAACGGAACCGGGAACTCTAGCATTCACTGGATGAGTAGGAAACGCTTGTCTATCCCCAAAAAACATGGTGGGCTGGGATTCAAACGCCTCCACGAATTTAATCTGGCTTTATTGGCGAAACAAGGCTGACGGTTGTTAATTCACCCGAGCTCCCTTGTGTCGCGGTTGTTGAAGGCGAAGTATTATCCACATTGCGACTTCCTTGACGCACAACTTGAAAACAATCCAAGTTATTTATGGCGGAGCATATTGGCAGGTCAACCACTTCTGAAAGTAGGAGTTGCAAGGCGAATTGGTAATGGCATGGATTCCACAATCTGGGGTTGGCCATGGCTCTCGGACTCGGCTAATCCAGCACTACATACCCCATGCGTAGAAGCTCTGAAGGAGGTGACGGTAGATGGTCTGCTAACATCGCAGGGAGAGTGGGATATGGAAGTTCTGCACGATCTCTTCCTCGATAGCGACGTTGCCCGAATTGTGGCAACACCGGTCTCGATACAATACTCGGACTCTTGGCGATGGAAGGACGATATCCGAGGATTATACACGGCACGACATGGCTATCAGATTCTTACGGCGACCAATGGGGAGACGATCACAGCAGGTGGCTTCACGAAATGGCAACAGCTATGGAAACTGCCGATTCCTCCCAAGGTAAAAAATCTGTTGTAGAGATGTGCGAGAGCTATCCTTCCGGTCAAAGAAATCCTTAAGGTACATAAAGTATGGATTGGTGGGGGGTGCACATTTTGCGGCTTCCCACTAGAAACGATAGAACATTTACTGTGCGACAATGCCACTGCACGACAGGTGTGGGGAGAAGACGATGTTCCACGGGGTCGATCCATACAAGGATTGATGGAAGATATTCTGGGAACTGCAACACTGGAAAGGGCTGTGCGCATGGCAGCGATCTTCTGGACGCTATGGATGACACAGAATGATCAGATCTGGAAGGCAGAATACAAAACTATACACAGTCTCCGAGTTCAGGTCTGTGCGTTGCAGCAACTCTGGAAAGCTACGCGATTAACACCAAATGTCGCCAGAGCGGATGGTTCAGGTCCAGCCAATTGGGTCCCACCACCTTACGGATGGATCACATGTAATGTTGATGCTGCTCTCTTCGGAACTGGTGCAGGATTCGGTGCGGTGATACGTGATCATGCGGGGTGGTTTATTGCGGCACATGGCGGTAGATTGGGTTGTCTGCAAGACCCTCTCTTAGCTGAAGCAACCGCTGTTGTTAGAGCCTTGAGTTGGATCAAGAGTTTGAACTTGAATAACGCATTAGTAGAGACTGACTGTTTAAATTTCTCTACTGCTTTTAATTCTAGTTGTAATGATTTTTCTTATGTCGGTTCCATTGTAACGTAATGTTTAAAGATTGCTAGTGATATTGGGAACGTCAGAGTTCGCCATATCAAGAGGTCAGCGAATCAGGTCGCTCATGTACTAGCTAGGGCAACTGATTCCCCGTCTGTCCTAGGGTCGTGGTTTAATCACCCGCCCTCGTGTATTGCTTCTCTTTTCAATCGTTATACCCTACACCACGGCGCACATAGCACTGTGCGCCGCACGCCTCCCAAAATGACGTCGTTTTGGGGTCGTTTTAGGAGGCGCGGTAGGAAGTTGCTGGGATTATGTGTATTTATTCACACAGTTATGTGTATTTGTTCATACAGTTATGTGTATTGATTCATACAGTTATGTACATTTTCTATACAATTATGTACATTCTTTTTATACAATTATGTACATCCGAATCAGAAAATTTGTGTGTATTATGTTAATAGTTGATGTGTATTATGTTAAAAGTTTATGTTTATTATGTATTATGTTACATTATGTGTATTATCCTTTAAAAAGAGTATGTATATTTTTTTATATAATTATGTACATTCATGTATACAATTATGTGTATTCTAGTATAACATTATGTACATTCTTGAACAGCGGATTTTTTTTTTAAAGAAAAAACTACTGTCATTTACTGGGGCGGAAAATTTCAAAAAAAAAATAAAAAAATAAAACGACGTCGTTTTGCATCTGGGTGCATAGTGCAACGCGCACCGTGGTGTAGGATATAAATTGCCTTCTCTTTTGGTTTATTAATGATATTGTTACGTTTTGTTTCAAAAAAAAAAAAAAGGACAAATTATTGTGTGAACCATGATCTACACAATAATACATAGACCATAACAAAAAATACATTTTTAATATACTAAATGTACATTATTTTTGTACTGAATGTACATTATACAATATAATGTACACTCAGAACAAAAATAATGTACATCCCCTAAAATTCTGAATACAATATACATTATTTTTGTACTGAATGTACATTATTTTACAGTAGATAAAATAAGGCCCACACAATATGATTGTTAAAAATGTATTTTCTTTTATGTTCCACACAACAATTTGCCCAGGTTGATCAGGCTATTCACAAAGATTAGGTTAAAACCCAACAATACAAAAGACGAATAATTTTCCAATATTTTTAAGGTTTTTTTTTTTCATTGGTTCAACAATGGATCTCAAAACAGAATAGTCTCTATATGATAAAAACATTAACTTGACTACCTGGTACAGGAAGATGGATAATTACAAACAAAAAAAACTCTAGTCACTGCATGAAAAAAGTTTCATAAAAACAAATTCCATCCAATTATTTCCATGTTTCATCACTCACAGATCATGATGTGTATTCAAAGGCCGGCGGCGGCTGAGGTTCGTCGTCGACATTCATGGCGGCGGCAGCAGCTGCAGATCCGCCGGCAGCATTTGATGCGGTGGAGGGCGCATCAGTAAGGGACAGGACTTCAGGTTCTTCAGGCCTAAGATCCTCTAGTAATACAAACCCTGAAGGAGAAGATAACTTTATCGGAACATATCTGCTATCCTCCAAAAATTTAATGCATTTCTCCTGTGCTGGAACCACCCTCGCAGGATTTGTTAGAATTTCGAAAGATGCCTCGGGTTCTGTCTTCTTCTCTGCAGGAGCATCCACCTGCCAATATATATATATATATATATATATATAAGTACACATTTGGTGAGTGTTAGATCTCAGGCATTATGCTTACTCCCCAGGGTCCCCATCTTGTGATTGTAAGTTAAAGCACACTTAATCACAAAGTTCTTTGGCTATCTGGTTGTCATATCCTACTTAAAACCAATTGGTTATAAGTAAGTGAACATTAATCATTTAACTACATCCCTCCATGGTAAGCTAACAGTGCCCACGTCTCGAATCGAGTAGGGGCTGAACTCGGCCAACCCGGCCGACGCCCAACGGTGAGCAAACAAAATATCGTAAGACAAATTTAAGAGAAGCATTAACAGAGTGTTTGGTTCATGGAATAGGTCAGGAATGGAATAACATTCTTAGAATATACCTGCATGGATTCTCCATCCTTATCAGTGGACTTCCCCTTCACAGAACCCGAAGGTTCGGCTCCAGAAGTCTTCTCAGCATTTGCTTTCTCAGCTTCTTTCTTGCTAGCCCTGGCCTTTGCTCTTGCAGATGTTGATAAGACCGCCGTGGGGAGTTTTACTGTGGAAGTTGTGGCGGCTACGGTAGTCGGTTTGGGATACTCAAATAGCGAGGGCTTGGCATGAGACATGAACTCAAACGTTGGGACCTTGAGGTCGTAATTTAGACCGATAAAAGCAGTGGGTGAGAATGCCAAGCTGACGAAATATATAAGCGGGTACCAGTACCAAAACTGGCTGAAAACAGCGAGTCCAACAATCGCAGTGATCTTATCATGTTTCGTCTTTGAAAGTAATTTTATGGTCACATTTCTTCCCCCAGCATCGAGTATTCCAGAGGCCAAAATTGCACCCATTTTGCTCATGGTATCTTCATGCTTATCCAGAATAATTTTCTCCAGTTGCCGCCTAAACATATAAGGAAGATTATAAACTGAAGACAAAAAAGAATACCACTTTGAACGTGTAATAAACTAGGGTCACTCAATTGGACTATAATGCACATGGGCCAAACAACACTAAAAGATTGAATCCAACCAATTAACTAGTCTAACATATGGCCTTATAAACCCATATGTAATACGTTCTCTCTTATTTTATCAATGTGGGACTCTTAACAGAACGAGAAAGGAGAAGAACATGTCAAGATAGAGTACCTGAATGTACCAACTCGTGAATCACTTGCTTCACTGGTCTGAACCATTACCATAGCCATTGCTATAAGAGCACCCTGACGAACAAAATCAACAACATCGGACGTCAAAGGCTCTAGTAGCGAGATGGCTTCGCTAAGGCCAGTACCAGCACAAGAGATGCCTACAGCCAATGCAGCACCATATCGCACGTGCGGATTGTAAGATTCAGATAGCAGAGAAACAATACGAGGCACCTGCAAATTCAAGGTAATTAAAGAACAATTTAAGGAAAACAAGAAACCTTCATGTAAAGAAATTAACCTTGCAAACTACTGGACCAAATATAGAAACACACGAGTAACAAGATCAATCCAAATTTGTCCCAATCAAAAGCACCAACCTGTTCTGGTTCAGAATAAAGAACAAATCCAAGAGCCAAAACAGCAGTTCGCCTGACATCATCACTAACATCTGATACAGCAAAATGTAGCAACTGGCGGATAGCCTTATTATTTGCTGTTCCTCTGTATGCCAATGCCAAAGCATACATGCCACCATAGCGCAATATAGGGTCTTGATCCCGAGTCATTTGCTCAATCAGTGTATCGGCTTCTTCCTCTCTTCCATAAACAGTGAGGGCTATCCCCAATGCTAGGCCCCTATAGACATCCAATAGAAGAGCATACAAACGGTAAATAAAACAACGGTTATAGGATCATAGTCCCAAAAGAATTGCATTTCAGATGCCAATACCTGATAATCTTCTCATGCTGAGTCTCATGAGCATAAGCAAGCATCTCGCCTGCCTTCTCACTTGCAGTTCCAACCATCAGTAACCCCATGCCTATTCCAGCAGCTTCACCAGCAACAGCACTGTCAGTGTAAAGCACAGTCTTTATGTCATCGTAGACGTCTTCATCTGCAGTGCCCAAAGCAGCCAACCCAAGACCTAAACAAGCACCATGCTGAATAACCTGCAGCAAGAGAACTCACATATAAAACAAATTGCTGGAGATTTTTTCAGGCAAACAAGCATCGTTTTCAGACAGATCACCTCAACATTTGTGCTCCGTAAGCTATCCCGAAGAAACTGCTTGATCCCCTCCCCATGATTGGCATGGATTAACCCTAGAGCATATAAAGCACCACCTTCCGAATATGGACTGCCACCTCCACCAGCTCCACTCTGTGGCAAGTAAGGTGCCATCAAGGATCTACCCTGCTGCAAGTGACCACTGTGAATAACACCTAGTCCAGCTGTCGCACTAAATTTGGCCCAATTGGTTGCTCTGCTGAGCCAGTCCTGAGAAAAGTATATATTTGTGTAAAATCAATAGATGATCATATATGTACAGCACTATTAGGTAAAAGTAGTTAAAATTATTTATTACCAGATTTTCCCTAAGGAATGTATCAACAGTTGTTCCAGCATGCATAATAGCATTAGCGTATATTGTTGCACTGTGGCAAACACTGTTTCTCATCTCAACAGACTGCTTAATTGTCTTGAGAATTAGGAGATCCGATCTATATGAGAATATCAAGAATATGAATACTAATTATTTGACAAGTCAAACAACAAAATTTAGCACATGGAAATTGAGAAATTGATAAGAGCCTTACTTATTATGTCTATACAAGAACTGCAAGGTCAACTGTATTGCAGTTTCTCCAGATAAAATGCCTTTTATTTTTGCCAACCTCTCTGCATAAGTTGCTTCCTTTGGATCCACAATAGGTACATCCCTGCTTGACGCTTGGGAATCTTCTGCCATCTGAACATCCTCAGGAGCATCCGTGTTTCCAGTTTCTGCAGTGCCTGGCTCAGTGGGACCCGCCTGCACAGGTTCTGAAGGTTGTATCATGGGACTAGAAAGTCGGTCTCTCACACTAAGTAGAAAAACTTGATTTTCACTCTCTAAAAGCTCAAAAGCTATTTGAAATGCCATCAGAGCATCATTCCTATCATCTGAGCGCAGAAGTTTCTCCAGTATGGCTGCAGCATCATTTGGTTTATCTAGGAACATAAGCCACTGACAAATGCTCAAATAATTGGGTGATGCAGACTTCTGGTACACATCAACAAGGAGACGGAGCACCTAACATGAACAAGAGGCATACAACAGTGAGTCTATCAATCACTCAACACATGTCATGATTAGCATAGATAATCCTCAGTGCATTGAAGCAATTGTGAAAACATTCTATATTTCTATATAAAATAGACCAAATACAACAAGGATGTGTGCAAGGCTGCAAGCACATATAGGCTAGGACTTAAGCATGAAAAGATAATGGAGGTGAAAGGGATATCTAAAAAGAGGAATCATAGGAAGACATGAGATTGCAAGTTAAAAAGTTAAACCATTGAAATGTAAGCAAGTGGTACATGGGAAAACTAGAAGGAAAGATAGTTATGTTCACTAATATAAAATTAACATAATATGAGTAAATTTTCCCTCTAGCTCAACTGTCAAAGAAATACATAAAAAAGGGAATTATAGAAGTATTACGTAACTATACCTCACGTCTAAATTCCCTACGGTTGACAAAGTTGTGGGACACATTACTGCAATACATCAAAGCTGCATCAAGATTATCACTCCTTACAATTGCTTCTGCAACTTTATCTAACCTTCGGCACTCTATTGCCATTCCAATGGCTTGTTGATATTTTCCATCCACTATGCACCTGAAAAGGTAAGGAGCATGTTAAAGACAAGTCAGAGTGAAAACTACAGAAAAACAATTAGAATAGAGCTCCACATACTTATCAAGCATTCTCTCCACAATGGCCTCCATCCTAGGATCCACATCAGCTGCCTCATCATTTGACTCAGCAGCCTTAGTCTTTCGACTAGCATATTCATCTAATGCTTTAGCTGCAAAGGGCAAGAAGGGAGGAAAAACAACCCAAATAAATTAAACTGAAAAGCAAAACCTAAATTTTTTTAATTTAACATGACATAGTAAATTTATATCTTCGCTGAGAAGAATAGGAATTTAAGTGAATCTTACCGAGAAGAGTATGGACATAGTCAGACTCCTCAGAAACATCAAACAGAGGGCCGGCTCCAAGGGCATAAGATAATGAATCATTAAGATCTCCCAAATAATAGAACACCTAGAGACAAATTAAAATGTTTGAGATGATTAGTGAAAATGCATATCATGAGATGATGCAAAATTACTTCTTAGTTTATTCACTACTTTAGGAATTTGCGATAAACAAAAAAAAAAAAATGGAGTAATAATAATACTCTTTATTGTGATAAAAAGGTTTTTTGCCATAGGAGCAGTTGATTTAACTTTTTTCGCAAGTCAGTTCATATATTATACTCCGTAGTAAAATAACAATAAATACAAAACAAAGAAGCCATAGCAGATTTCAGACCTTAGAAACAAGTAAGGCAGCAAGCTGTCTTTGATCAAATTCCTCATCCTCATACAAACTTTCTCTGCAGAACAATATGTCAAAAAGATATTCATCATTCCAAAGTGAAAGCACACACATCAACATATACTTCAAATATATAAAAGTTAAAGTTCAGAAATAATTTGCAAGTTTAGCAAAAAATTGATAAAGATCCATTCTTTTATAAATTACAAGCACATGACCTCGAGGCTAATGCCGCAATTGCCCAGTATAGACATTAAACTAACAAATCGAAACAATCTTTGTTGATAAACCATGACCAAACTTGGCATAGTACTCGATTTAGAACCAACTTTATAAAATTTTATAGTTTTGGCACTCCCTATCCACATTAATAAGATACAATAAAAAATAATTCCCAGAATTCCACCCCATAGCACTGGACATGGGCATTCTGAAGCAAAAAGATCATATTTTTCATAACCTAAACCATAATGTAGGGTAAAATTTCAAAATCCCAATTGTTATATACATTCCCCAAACTTGCAAAAGTAACCCCAACCCTAGGATTGTTGCAAATAATTAATAAAGATAGAGGTAGAGGGATTACATTACGGGGACGGATGTAGAGATCTCTGGCCAAAAATAATCGACGAAGGCGTTGAGATTGGTGAGAGCGTGGAGTTTGAGGGCGGGGTGAGTCTCGTTCAACATGGCCAATAGCCCTCCGGCGGAGGACACCATCGCCGTGGACGCCATTGACCGCAAAAACTCAGAGATTGATATTCAAGGATCCGAAGAAAAGCAGAGCAAAGCTTATTCAGAGAATCGGACTGGTATTTTTTGTCCAGTTTCGTAGCCGCTACTCCAAGTATATTACTCCTATTTTTCTCCAGCTTCCTAATTTCCTACAATCTCCATGGCGGCGACGTCAGCTACAATGTATTATGGAGAGGTTAGAAAAGATTTCTTGAAACCCTTGTTCAAGTTGCGGGGCTAGCTCAGTTGGGAGAGCGTCAGACTGAAGATCTGAAGGTCACGTGTTCGATCCACGTTCACCGCATTAATGTTTTGTTCATTGCCTAAGTCTTCAGATCATTAGTAGGATTTTAATTTTAATTATTTGGGTGCCCGAAGGGAATGATGTTTTGTTCATTGCCTAAGTCTTCAGATCATTAGTAGGATTTTAATTTTAATTATTTGGGTGCCCGAAGGGGTTTATCATTCCCTTTTGGTTTATTATTAAAAATTGATTGGTTCTATATTTTATAAATCGAATAGGTGAATTGAAAAATCGAATGGTTTATATATATATATATATATATATATATATATATATATATATATATATATATATATATAGAAAGGTTCCCGTGCGGATGTGCGTGAGATTTGTACTCAATGTGCGTGAAGGTTGTGTTTAATGTGCCTGAGATTTGTACTTAATGTGCGTGAATGTGTAAAATGCAGTAGAAAATATTGATGTCAGTTTCTTCCCCATCTCCAGTAGCCATTGCCCCCTCCCTGATGATGATGATGCGGAGGCGGGCTATGGTGGTTAAGAATTATGGGAATAATACAATAGAAATCCACACTTAGCTGCTGTGCAAATTTTACTGTGTGTGCGTCATCTATATAAACATTCAACTGCACTGAAGGTAGCTGATAATTCAGAATCCATGGCCAAATTGAAGGAAGAAGCAACAAGAAGCTTGGGCGTTAATGTGCGTGAGTTTCTGTTCTGCTTCCTTCTGAGCTCGTAATTATGAAATACTCACGCATATTAAGCACAAATATCACGCATAAACACAATACTCAGGCACATTAAGTACAAAACTCACGCATATTAACATGACGCACATTAAGTACAAATCTCAGGCACATTGAGTACAAATCTCACGCACATTAAATATAAACCTCACGCACATCCGCACCAGAAGCCACAAATGCACATGATCCCTTCCATATATATATATATATATATATATATATATATATATATATATATATATATATATATATATATATATATCCACATTTTTTATATTTATAAATTTATTCAAATATATATACTAAATTCCTAATTTCTTAACTTAAATTTTCTTTACAAATCTGTAACGTTGCAATCTGAGGAGGACGCATGTGAAGATGTTGGTTCGGTTTATACTTGTTTTAGGTTAAGAACTTTAAAACATGCATTGTGGACTTGTTTAATTTTTTCAAATTTAAATTATTAGTGGAAATAAATAAATAGTTATATGTGTAAGAAAACTAGAGAATGTTTGAGCCTTCAAACCGGATCGAACCGAAACCGAACTATTTCAACTAGCACATGCAATGCACAGGCATGTTGAGCGCGACAATTACTGACAGGCACATTCTGCATAATAGCTTTCCCCCTTCTCCCCAATAAATGAACCCCACAAAATTTGTGATTTGCAGGAGAAAAAAAATTTCCATTAGTTATTAAAATAAAATAAAATAAAATAAAATAAAACTCACCCTTAACGAGGCGTTTGGTCGGAGATTTGGAGGGAGGGAATTAGGTGGAAAGAAATTGTAATTTCATGGGAGATGAACAATGTGAGAATAAAGTGATAATTTAAATTTTATTGTTTGGTTTGCAGGAACAAAATTACTGAGAATTTCAATTCCAATATTTGGTATACATGGGAATTAAAATGGAATAAGTAGAATAAAGTTCAAAATGCACATACTTGTTGTTGTTGTTGTTGTTGTTGTTATCATTATAAATCCTAAATAACCAAATTAAATTCAAATTTTGCTTTTGAAAATTTATGTAAGACGTTGTAAATAAACTCTAGAATTGTATAACGAAAACAATAAAATCAATAAAAGGAGTTTTGAGAAAACATATTTGATTGAAGTTGGGATATTGATTGACACTATGTGTTGAGACTAGAATGAGAAGACACTAAAATTGAAAAAGAGAGGTCAAATATCAAATTTAGGTTACAAAATAGAGTGGTAATTTTGTCTCAAAGTTATTTTTTCTTCATAAAATCCATGGAATTGAAATACCAAGGGGGACATGAGATTCCAATTCCATGAAAATGAGATAATTTCAATTCCGTGGAATTACAATTCCCTCCACCCAACCGAAGAAATTTGTTTGTCCTTGAATTTAGGTGGGAATAGAATTGTAATTCCCTTAAACCAAACGCCCCATTAATTTTTTATTATGCAAAAAAATCATTGATATATTTGCTATTTAGAGCAACTCCATTAGGAGTTTTGCTAAGTTTATGAGGAAGAATAGATCAAGCTATGATGTTCACATTAATGGGAGAGATGGGTTATAGGGTGCTTTTATCACTGCAAATTGAGGGTTTTTAGTGGGGCCCAAGTGAAAAGATAATGGGAGAAAAAGAAACTCAGGTCTACACGTGTGGCACAATATTTGCACAGCAAATTATGCTGTGCATCCGTGTGTATCATGGATGCAAAAACGATATCGTTTTGACTAAAAACGTGTGTCCACTTAAAAAAAAAAGTTTTGATTCCCAGCAACAGCATTATGTTGTTCATTCATTCTAGATTTGTAGTTCATTTATTCTGAATTTTTAGTTATGAAAGTATGGATGTGTAGTTTTGCAATTCTGGATTTATAGTTATGAAGTTATGGATGTGTAATTATGCATGGTGTAGTTATGCAATTCTGGATTTATAGTTATGAAATTATGGATGTATAGTTATGCAATTCTGGATGTATAGTTATGAAGTTATGGATGTGTAGTTACGCAATTCTGGATTTAGAGTTATAAAGTTATGGATGTGTAGTTATGCAATTCTGGATGTATAGTTATGAAGTTATAGATGTGTAGTTATGCATGCAATTCTGGATTTATAATTATGAAGTTATGAATGTATAGTTATGCAATTATGAATGTATAGTTATGAAGTTATGGACGTGTAGTTATACAATTATGGATGTATAGTTATGAAGTTATGAATTTTTTTTTTAAGTCAACGTCAAAACGACGTCGTTTTTGCATTCGTGTGCACTGGTGCACACGGATGCACAACATAACGCTCCTATTTGCACATAGTAGAAACGTGCATAACACGCGCTATGTTAGACGTGTAATAATATACTTTTTACTTTTATTTTTTTTTTCTTAGATTTGTTTTTTTTTTTTCTCTTTTTCTTTTTCTCCTATTTTTTTTATCTCCCTCTTCCCACTCTTAATTAACACCTCAAAAACCTCAAAATAAAAACTAAAACTAAAATACTCCCTAGAAATTGAACTATTGATCAGCACTACTATCATCATGCCATTATAGGGCTGACATTTTAGGTTGTATGTCAGCATAAATAAAATCATGTTTGACCATCACTTTCACCTTCTATACAGAGGTAGGCTAGGGAAGAATAGATGCAATATATCTATGTGCAAAATAATATGAGATGATTTTTCGAAGTGATTTTATTTCATTTACTGCATCTCCAACCCACTCTACTCCAAAACACCAAATTTTTTCACCAAATGTCACATCAGAAGGAATATTCCCAACATATTCTGACACCAAATTTTATTCATCTCCAACCCATTTTTACCAAAACACCAAACTTTTACACTAAAATAATTTTATTTTTCAATTACTATTTCGAATTTAATTAGTTTAATATAATTTAGTTCGAACTTATTTAGTTTAATATAAAATATAACTTGTGATGTAAATAATAATTTTTATTAACATTAATTTTTTTATAAAATTAATTATTTTAAAAAATCGAATTTAACAATATTTTTTAAAATTTAATTTATTCCACAATAATAATATAGCATACAACATCTAGTACATTTAATTATGTTCTAGTTTTTTTTTTTTTTTGAAGGGAAAAGTAAGCAACTTTATTAGAATAGATGCTCAATACAAGTAGGAATAATCGATAACCAATGCATAGGACCAGGTTGTGAACGAGTTGCTCTAGCTAGGGTATGAGCAAACTTGTTCGCTGATCTCGAAAGAAAATGAATAGACACTGATTCAAAGTGTCGTTGAATTGATCGGCACTCTTCTAAAACACAACCGGCATAAGAACGATCACATGTTATACCATCGAACCACTTACAGACTAACTGACTGTCTGAAAAAATGGCCACCTTGGTGTCTCCTCTCTCCTTTGCCCAGGACAAAGCCTCTTTCACGGCTAGCGCCTCCGCCATAAAAACATTGTTCAAGCAACGTACATAGCCATTTCTAGCCGCCACATAATCTCCATGACTATTTTTCATAATCGCACCAAAAAAACCTTCTCCCGAATTCGGAAAAACTGCAGCATCAACATCAATACAAACCGTACCTGAAGGGACCAAAATATTAGGTGTGCTGCTATCTGTCATTTGCGCACCATTAGTTGTATGCACCAGATTATTTTCCCAATCAGATACCAACCTTGAAGCCTCAAAAATAACCATGGAACTTTGCCAAGCTTTGCTATTCCAAACTAAATCATTACGGTGCTTCCAAATTGACCAACAAAGAGCAACACATCTGTAGCCCATATTGCTATCCGTAGCCCCTAACCATTTAGATAGGCTACTCGTGAAATCATCATCAGCATGTAAAGGCAGCAACGAAGGATCATCCCATAATGGCTGTACATGAGAACAATAAAAAAAGAGGTGTTTGATTGACTCAGGTTCCTGCTGACAGAGAAGGCAGTGCGTATCCACATCCATCCGTCGCGAAACTAAAGCCACCATTGTTGGCAAAACACCATGAATGCATCTCCAAACAAAGTTCAAAATATTGGGTGGTATCTTTAGCCTCCAAAAATTCTTCCATGCGAAGGCAGAATGTTGGCTACTTGTTTGCTGGTTGCCCATCAACTTATAGCCATGCTTCACCGTGTAAGCACCTCTAGTATCATCACGCCATTGCCACACATCATCAAAGCTTGGGGAGATCGGGATTCTTCGAATCAACTCCACATCGCGAGCTTCGAACATCTGATTTAAAACATCCATATCCCAATCCTTAGTTTCCCCATTGATTAGATTACTCACCGGCATATTGAGCTGATGGCTTATACAAGGGCTTCGAATATAAGGGTCATCGCGATCAGGTAGCCACGGGTGCTTCCAAACTAACGTGTCTTCCCCATTGCCTATTCGCTTCACACAGCCCGTTTTCAGAATATCACTGCCTGCTAGAATAGAGCGCCAAACATAGCTCGGGTTTGCACCTATCGTAGCATCTAAGAACTCTGTACCTGGATAATACCTCGCCTTAAAAATCCTTGCGGCTAGGGACGATGGATTCGTTAGTAAACGCCAACCTTGCTTGGCAAGTAACGCAAGATTAAATCTATTTAGCATCTTAAAACCCAAACCACCATCAGCCTTTGGGGAGCACATACGATGCCAAGCCATCCACCGGATCCCACCACCTTCACTGCCACGAGAACCCCACCAATACTTGTTCATGATACGCTCCAAGTGCTCACAAAATGTCACCGGCAGATAATAGATGCTCATTGTGTACGTAGGGAGGGCCTGTGCCACGCTCTTAATTAGAACCTCCTTCCCTGCACGTGATAAAATTTTTTTGTGCCAACCAGCTACCCGTTGGCGCAACTTTGCTTCAAGATAGGAAAAAACTTCCTTCCTATTACGTCCAATGCCCATAGGTAAACCCAAATATTTACCTAAATTTTCAGAGGCTGTGACAGTAAGAGCAGAAATAACCTCATTCCTCATGGCAGCAGACGTGTTGCGGCTGAAGATTATGCAAGACTTCCCATAGTTCACTGATTGCCCGGACATATTTTCATAAGTCGAAAGACATTCCTTAACCGCAGAAGCCTCAGATGGTGTTGCCTTGAAGAAGAGGAGACTATCATCGGCGAAGAATAAATGAGATATTCCGGGTGCACCACGGGCAACAACACAAGGTGAAATCTTTCTACTTTGTACGGCGTTGGTCAGTAAGAATCCCAAACCCTCCGCACAAAGAATAAAGAGATAAGGTGAAAGTGGATCACCCTGACGAAGTCCCCTGGATGGTACAATGAAGTCAGTGAGAAAACCATTTAAACCAACCTTATACCGGACAGTTGTCACGCATTGCATAATAGTATCAATCCACCGGTTATCAAAGCCCATCCTTATCATAATCTGCTTGAGGAAGCCCCATTCCATTTTGTCATAGGCCTTGGCCATGTCAAGCTTAAGAGCACACCAGCCAGTATTGCCTTGTCTCCTACGATGAAGATAATGTACTACTTCAGAGGCGATTAGGACATTATCCGTTATGAGACGGCCAGGGAGGAAAGCACTCTGTGGAGCCGAAATCACAGCATCTAAGACCTCTTTAAGCCGGTTAGCCACCATCTTCGAAAGGATCTTGTAGGTCACATTGCATAGAGCAATTGGCCTTAGATCACCCATATAAACTGGTGTTGTCTTCTTAGGGATTAAAGTAACAAAGGCATCATTCATACCTACAGGCCAAGGCTGTCCATTCAAGCAATCCAAGATAAACCGAGTCACATCACCACCAATTTCGTTCCAAAAGTGTTGTAAAAAAGCTGGGCTATAACCGTCGGGACCAGGTGATTTATCCGGGGCCATTGAAAATAAAGCATTTTTAACATCATCCATGGTGTACGGCCTGAGAAGTCTCTCATTATCTGCTGTTGTAATCTTCCTTGGCATACCCTCCAGCACTGCACAACTTACGTCACTTCCAGACGTAAAGATTTGAGTGTAATATCTGTCCACCAAGCCTAGCAAGCCATTGCCTTCGACCCAATCATCCATATCATTCTTCAACTTTTTAACAGTGTTTTTCCTTCTCCTAGCCGAAGCGTAGAGGTGGAAAAATTTTGTGTTTCTGTCTGCGTTAACTAACCAGAATTGTTTTGCTCTTTGTCGCCATATAATGTGTTGTTGTTCGAACAATTCATTCAACTGACTGTTCACTGTTCGAAACTGAGAGAGGCCATCCAGGTCGCGCCTGCTACGTAAATTGTTTAAGCAGGTCTGAAGATGATTTATTCTTTTATCAATTTGCTGCACCAAACTCCCACCCCAGCTCTTTAGTGATTCACCGCAATAGTCCAGCCGAACTGGTAGGTCGTCCCCAGCTGAATCATTCCACGCCTTCAACACGACATCCTTGCATCCCGAATCCTTTAACCAAGCATTTTCAAATAAGAAACGCCTTCTTTGTCTCCCCAAGCGCGGTCCCTCCACATCCACAAAAATCGCTGAATGGTCAGAGGTGATAACATTGTAATTTCGTACCTCAGCTTGCGGGAATAAAGTTCTCCAGTCAGCACTTGCTATTGCTCTGTCTAGCCTCTCCTCCACCCAACTATCAGTGCCTTGTCCACGTTGCCACGTAAATTGTCGACCTTTCATACCCATATCAAATAGCTGGCAGTCCTCCAAAGCAGTATTAAAACCATCGATCAAAGTCGGTGGATGGGGATGATGTCCCCTCTTTTCATTTGGGGATAAGATATCGTTGAAGTCCCCGCGACAAGCCAAGGGAGATCAGACTTTTGATGAAGTGTACGCAGTAAATCCCATGATTGTTGTCGCCTTCCTCTATCTGGGAACCCATAAAAACCGGTCATCCTCCAAGCTTCACTGCCAGGCAGCTTAACCTGGATGTCGATGTGGTTTTTAGAAAAGCTAATAAGATTAGCTACATCCTTATCTCTCCAAAGTAGTGCCAAACCACCCCTAGTACCCCCGCCATCCACAAAGAAAAGACCTTCATAATTTAATTTTCTTTGAAGCTGTTCTGCATGATTCTGTCGAACCTTTGTTTCCATAATAAAAATAAACATTGGCTTAGTTTTGGCTTCCAAGGCCAAAAGTTCCCGAATTGTACGCGGATTGCCAAGCCCACGACAGTTCCAGCAAAGGGTACTCATTGAAATTAATATATATTCAATATTAGTCTTGTTTCGATCGTCTCAATGAGATCTTTAAAATGGTATAATTTTTATTTAATTATACAAACTTTAAATATAAGCATTTAACAAAATAAAACATTACATATAAAACAAATAAATGATACATTTAGAATTATAAAAAGAAGTAAGGACAAAAGAGTCATTTTCCCCTCCATTTTAGATTTGCCGCGGATGAACAGTGCAGTCATGAACGCCAAACATTTTGGCGTTATGGCGCAATGAAATCTCCTCTTGGAGCACCCCAATTTGCATATTTGGTGTTTTGCAGTTTTGAAGTTCACATTGGAGATGCTCTTATATACTCTGATGATAGTGTGAGGTTTGATAGGAAGTAGGATTAAACTAAACCTGTTTAATATTGCAAGTAAAAGATTATATTACTATTATCCTATAAACACTTGTTATGTTGTATTTTTGTCAGACTTTATAGCATGTCATGACATATATCCATATTTGCAAGTGATTTTTTTTTTTTCTCTCTTTCAACTTTATTTGTTCACAAATTTTAAATATTTTATAAAGTTTATTAGATAGACTGATAGAGGCCACACAAACTAATAAGTATGTAAGTTTAAACTAGTATAAAAATATATACTCCGTATTTCACTTTTTAAATAGCGTGAAATATGTTGTTAAAAAACTTTTTTTCTTTCTAGGGCACTTTCATTTTTACTTGTACACATGCATATCAAGTATTTGTAATTTTTTTATTCATTTATTTTCTTTCTTAAAAAAAATACAATAATAATATTCTTGAGCAAATACCAATTTTGGTTCCATGAGTATTAGTAAAATGATGATTTTGGTCCACATGTTTAATTTTTTCCAATTTTCATCCACGACTATTGTTTTAGTACCAATTTTCATCCACAATTATTATTTTGGTACCAAAATTTATCACGCCGGTCACCCCTCCATTTAAGACATGACGAAATCTAAAACTTTGTAGGGCATTTTTGTCCTTTTCAACTTAAGATTCCAATTTAAGCATGAATAAAGTGATTTAAACTCTAAGATAGATCCCAATTCGCAGTTATCATCCTCATCCTACCTTAATTTGAAGAGGAAGACTGCAATTTGATATAGATCTTAGGATTTAAACCCATTTATTCATGCTCAAATTGATATTTTAATTTGAAAATGACAAAAATACCCTTAATAATTTCATATTTCGGCATGTCTTAAACGAAAGAGGTGACTGACGTGATAAATTTTGACACTAAAACAATAGTCATGGATGAAAATTAATACTAAAACAATAGTTGTGGATGAAAATTGATAAGAATTAAACATGTGTATCAAAATTGTCATTTTGCTAATACTCGTGAGACCACAATTGATATTTGCTCTAATATTCTTCTTTGAAAGTAACAGGTATCAATGTATCATTTTTCAATTATAATGGTTATTACCAACAATAAATATGGTATGGTAGGGGTCTATTGATATTTTGGTGTCATTCAAATTTGAATGGTTTTAGTTGTTGAAAAGCTACATACCATTAAAGACCATTTATCCTTGTATTTGTTTTTAATCCTTTTAATGCTAGTAATTAATGAACTCCACTTTAGCTTAATATTTGAAAACATGTCAAATTGTCAATGATAAATTTTAGCCGGGAGTTGATGATATAAGTTTGACTTTTTTTTTTTTTTTTTTGAATGCTACTAGCTCTATTACATTATAGTATCTGTTCATATACTTTCTCAACCTATTGAAACATAAAGAGCTAATAACGCCTCCACTGAGGCTTAAACTCACAACCTTCCTAATGGAAGTCCAACCCGGGTACCATTGGACCACATATAAGTTTAACTTAAATTGATTAAAATTTACTTTTTATGATATTTTAATAAATTAACATGCCATTTAATTTTTAATATTAATGTAAGAACCTTTAGTCATTAATTTGAATCTTATTAAGAAGAAATTATAGTAAATAAAAGCACGTGGTAGTACATTCCTTTTATTGTTGTAGGTCCTCCATTATTTGAGTGTAGCGTCTAATTACTATAAGAAAACATGTTATTGATTGTATCAATTGTATTGGAGATATTTACTGATTAATTGAATTTATTTATAATTTTAATACATGCATAATTATACAGAGAGATTAAACCTCAATTCAAAATATGAGTATAAATGAGCCGAGCCAAGCTCGAACTCAATCAACAATAGATAGGCTCGAGTTCGGCTCGAATATGAAACGAGCTGAAAGCTGAGCTTTGAGAGCGGCTCGGTTATATATATATATATATATATATATATATATATATATATGTCATGTGGGGGGCTCATGATCGGCTCGACGAGCCACGAGCCTAAAATATTTGAGCTCGATTACAAAATGAGCCGGCTCGAGCTCGAACAGAACTTTGACCGAGCGGCTCGACTCATTTATGCCCCTAGAAATTCAAACAAACTTTTGGGTGGGAACTAGATATTTGGTCTTGTAAAGTTAAGGCAATTATTAAAAATGGATGACTAAAATTAAAGAGGGCATTATTCCATTTATTTGTGTATCTTAAAGACAGTTGACCATTGTATGCTTTCCCCGGGCTTTTTGGTGGCAGTAAAAACTTCAACCATTCATCTCCTTTCATGCACCCACCCACCCACCCACACCATCTTCCATCCAACAATCACAAACTCACAAGAACACATAACCTAAAAACAAATTTTGATCTCCAACAGGAAGAACTTTTCCACCCATTTCCCAATCCTGGACAAAGGGGTTTCCCCCCATTTCTTCATTCTCCTGCCTCCTGCATCACAAGAAATAGAAGAAGAACAACAAGAAAGAATCATCAGAGCATTTTATGGTGACTAGTTACTGCAAATCTTGATTGGTTTCATAGCCCCAATGCCCGTGTGTGCAAGGCGTTTGTTGCAGAGATAAGCATCAGAAAAGGCACAAGATGGTTACGGAGGAGCGTGTGATTCAGAAGTCGTGGTCTTTCAACTTCAGGAAGATGTTTGAGCTCCCAGGGAGGAAATTGAGCGTGCATGGCTTAGATGGCGAGGAGGGAAGATCGGGCAGTCCAGTAGAGAATCAAAGCACAAGCGGGATTTCAAAAGCGTGGGAGAAAGTCCCTATTTCGCGGTTGGGGAAGTCAAGTAACCAGAAGGAGAAAGAGTGGGAGGAGAAAGAGAAAGAGAGAGATAGAGACATGCAGATGATGAGGGAAAAGTTTTCTAAGCTGCTTCTAGGAGAGGACATGTCTGGGGGAGGCAAAGGTGTTCCATCTGCTTTGGCTTTATCAAATGCCATCACAAATCTTGCTGGTAAAAAACCATTGTGTTTTCTGCATTTTCTGTCTTTTTTTGTAGATTCTTGATTTGTTTCCTCTCTGGTTTTCTATAGCTTCTGTTTTTGGAGAACAATCCAAGCTGGAGCCTATGTCTGCTGAGAGAAAAGCAAGATGGAGGAAGGAGATAGGTTGGCTTCTAAGTGTCACAGATTACATTGTTGAATTGGTTCCTTCTCAACAGAAAGCAAAAGACGGATCGACTTTCGAGGTAATGTGATTTCAAGAATCATAATTTGTATTGGTTTGAGATGCCCAGTTATGGACAACCTAAGCTGGTTTACCTCGTTCTGATCTTTTGACGGCTAGGGTCCTTCGCAACCTAAAAAGAATCATAATGTATTGGTTTGAGATGCCCAGACGCCCAGTTATGGGCAATCTAAGCTGGTTTACCTTGTTCTGATCTTTTGACGGCTAGGGTCCCTCGCCACCCAAAAAGAATCATAATGTGGTCTAATATCTTATCTCTAAATAACAGATAATGATGAGTCAACAAAGAAGAGATCTTCTGATGAACACACCTGCATTGAAGAAGCTTGATGCCATGCTCATTGTAAGAACCTGCAAATTCCCTGATGCAATATTGACATGTGGTGAACTGTTAGATTATATGATATATCATCCGAAAATTTGGGCAGGACTGCTTAGATGAATTCTCAGACCAGAATGAGTTCTGGTATGTCTCGAAAGACGCGGATGAATCAGAGAGAGGCGTCCAGAAGAGCGAGAAATGGTGGCTCCCCACGGTTAAGGTTCCACCGGGTGGCCTGTCAGATTCAGCAAGGAAATGCCTTCTGTACCAGAAAGAATGTGTAATCCAAGTCCTAAAAGCATCCATGGCCATAAATGCTCACATTTTGTCAGAGATGGAAATTCCAGAATCCTACATTGAAGCACTCCCAAAGGTGAGAGAGCTAAGAACACACTAGCTAGATAGCACTGCTGCATTCTTGAAAACCCGATCGATTTTGTTACCTGAATTGTGCAGAATGGCAGAGCAAGCCTTGGCGATTCACTCTACAAGAGCATAACTCTTGAGTATTTCGATCCTCATCAGTTCCTGTCAATGGTGGACCTGTCAACAGAACACAGTGTGCTTGATCTAAAGAACAGAATAGAGGCATCTATAGTGATATGGAAAAGGAAGATGAACCAGAAGGATGGGAAGTCATCTTGGGGTGTAAGCTTGGAGAAGAGAGAACAGTTTGAAGAAAGAGCAGAAACAATCTTGATCCTGCTAAAACACCGCTTCCCGGGGCTCCCTCAATCTTCCCTGGACATCAGCAAAATCCAGTTTAACAGAGTACAAACACACGAAACACTCCTTCATTTCCCATAAACACAACAAACTTTAACCTCACCTTGTTTTCCTTACACTTCAGGACGTGGGATACGCGATTCTGGAGTGCTACTCGAGGGTACTCGAGAGCCTGGCCAACACTGTCATGTCTCGCATTGAAGATGTCCTTTATGCAGATTCTCTCGCGCAGGCTCCACCCCTGGCAGCAGTTAAACGGAAACCACCATCACCTCCGGCCTCAATTGGGACAGGCAGCCCTGTGGACGAGACAGACAACATAGACACACCAAACTCAATGACATTATCTGACTTCATGGGATGGAATTTCGAGCCAGGACCAGGCGGGCCAGGAGCAGGAGAGCCAGGAATTCACTCCAAAGACAATTTAGATGTTAGCAACAAGCCAACTAGTGTCACCCCGAAGAAGTTTTCTTACCTAGAACAGATAGAAACCGGCCAAAGGAGTCCAACTGCACGCCATTAACAGCAAGCGTTAAAGGAAAATCAGAAGAAAAGCGAGGCACAGAGACAGAAAGAAGTACAGATCACACAGGAAAAGCTATAGCAGTAGACAGCTTAACTTACCAGCCATTTCAAGGAGTTTAATGGCTTTGTAGCTTTTGAATGCTCCTTTCCATTGTGGATAGAGAAGCTCAAGACAGTTTGTTAATGTTCTTCACTAATTTAACATGGTATTTGATAGCTCTTGAGATTAACATTACAACACATTTCTCTATCCTTTGCTCAACCGAATTATAGAATAACATGTGACAGAAATGTCTCCTAATTTTGTTTGGTAAAGACACAAGTAATAAGTACCTGTCTTTATAATGTCCAAAGTACTATATATACAACTATACAAGAGTAACCTCAGCCAAGATAATCCAGTTGTTGACCTTAGCCAAGATAGTTCAGTTGTTGACTTGGTAACCACAAGGGTTATAATTTAACTCGCAAAAGCAGTCTATGGGCCTTCTTAGTTTAAATCAGTTAACTATGAGCAACCTAAATTAATTTACCAGCTAGAATCATAAGGCAGGAATTACCCAGTGCACCTAGTATAGTGGCAGTAAATTTCCCTCTGTCACTCAAAATAAAAAATAAAAAAATATTGTATATACCAATGACACCATATTAAGGCTAATGAGCTAACAGGGTTGATAATATTAATAAGAAAAATTCCCTGTTAGGCGAAATGATTACATTCAAAATGATGTCTCCATGTGTCCATGGTGAAATTTTATTTGAATCCATTTCAAGCAGTATCAAAATACATAGAAAGTCAAGCTCAAAACTGAAAACTTATTGACAAAAGGCTTCTGTAAACTATAGATTTAGGCTAATTTGGTAACTGCTGCATGTATTGCTTCAGCAAGATGAGGAACTTTCTCAGAACTAAGCCCTGCCATGCTAATTCTCCTGCAAAATGATGAGAAAGAAAAGTGATATTAAATTTTCTGTACACAGATTTTGGCAGCAAAGGAAAATATATATATTTGGAGGGAAAGTAGAAAAAATGAACTGATTATAAACAAAAACAATAAAGTCATACACATTAAAATTTTCATATTCAAGCCCGTCTTGTGACCCTAGCCAGCAAAGGACCACACGGAAGTAAACCAGCCTAGGTTGCCCATAGCTGACCGGCTAAAACCAAGAAGGCCAATAAGCCACTACCGCTAGGAGTCAAACTTGTAAGTTGTAACCTTGTGGTTATTATGTCAACAACCTGACTAATTTGGTTGGGGTTGCTCCCCTAATTTGATCTTTGATATCATTGCAGATAGATGCTATATCGGTTGAAGGGTTATACTGCGCTTACCCATCAGCTGTCATGTAGATGTGATGCTTTCGGGTCATAAAGGCAACTTGCTCAGCATTCAATCCCGTGAAAGTAAACATTCCAATTTGTTTGATAATATGACTCCAGTCACCTGGTGTGCCTGCAAAAACAAGTAATATTCTCAGTGCATAGGTCAACTTGGACCGTAAATGAAGTGACCTAACTATACCAGTCCATGCAAAACTACATTATTGTTGGCTAGACATACAAGGAAGTAAGATATCATGCATCAAAGGGATCCAGCCACAGTCTAATTGTGTAATGGTGAGATTCAAATGCATTACGCGAAAGTAAAAAATTAGAATGGGTGACCACTGGATACCTTTAGCTAGTAAAGCCTCAAAAAGTTGTTTTCGCATGCTGATGATTCGATCAGCCATTGCTTTCAGTTCAACAGTCCATTCCTCAAACATTATCCTGAAAGCAAGAATTAAATATGCTTCGGGCCTTCTGTGAAAAGGATATATTATAATAGTGGAAATCACAGAAAATATCGAAAGGACCTGTCCTTGAGTATGGTAGCAACGATGGATGCACCATGAAGGGGCGGACTTGAGTACATAGGCCTGATGACTAGCTTCAATTGGCTTTCAACCCTGCTGGCTACTTCTGCATTTCTGCAAACCTGTAAATAAAATGTAATATGCTGATCGGCATAGCTTTCACTTATGAATCCTCTTTTCCATAATAACGTCCACTCCACAAAAACCCCACTAAGGTTGTGATATCAGCAATACTTTTTGTTCCCTCTTTTTGAAATACAGAGAAAAACCATTTCAAAACACAAACTAAGAAGGCATCTCAGATATCGCTTTAGGCCAACAGTTAAAGTCGCTTTAAACAGAACCAGATACTTACAATGCTAAGGGCACCGACACGTTCCCCATACAGTCCCATATTTTTTGCATAACTCTGTGCCATAAGCAATTCACCACCGTCTGCAACGAAAAGGCGAACAGACTTTGCATCTGCATCAAGATTGCCACTAGCAAAACCCTACAGTGTCAAAGGAGCATTCTTAAACATTTTATGCCAACTGAATATTCCCAACATAATCGCACATCACCATAACGTACCTGATAAGCACTGTCAAAGAAAGGTAACAACCCTTTGGATCGTATCAGCTCCCTGATTTTCCCCCACTGCTCAATAGTTGGGTCTACCCCTGTTGGGTTATGAGCACATGCATGGAGAAGGACTACTGCTCCAACTGGGGCAGCACTAAGATCATCTATCATTCCTGTATACATGTCAAAAGAGCATAGAATTTAGAAATTTCAATTCTTCTATGATCATATCTATGAGCATAAGTCCGGTACAACATAAGAAAAATAAATTGAAAAATGAAAGAAAAAGAATGTGGAGTATATTTTATGAAATACTGAACTTATGCTTACCCATTTTTCAAAAAAATAAAAAAATTGGTGGGGAATGTCATTTGGATCTAATAGAAGCCAATCTATACATTTATGATTAAATTGAAACTATTAGAACATTTAGGAAATTCTTAAATATAGCTTAAACTCTAGGACCAAAAATGAAATTTACTCTGCAATTAACTTATGAAGTTGTACATGTTTAACCAAACAAACAGGTGAAAAAAGTAAATACCCTGGAAATTCAAGCCCCGCGTTTCTGGGTTATAGTAGCGGTAGGTCTTCACTGTCAATCCAGATAACGTGAAAACCTTCGGATGATTTCCCCATGTTGGCAGAGGAATGTATATAGTATGCTGGAAATAAAGTAACCAAGTGAGTAGAACATTTCAACTATTACTAAATTTAGACAAATAGAAGAAACCAACATATATATATATATATATATATATATATATATATATATATATATACCTCATGATAGTGCCTAGCCAGGAACTCTCCACCAACCCTCAATGAACCAGTTCCAGACAAGCATTGGACAGTAGTCACCCTGCCCTCTTGAATGGCACGGCTGCGTCCAGCAAAGCAAAATAACGAATAAATTTAAAAGGAAGAAGGAGACAAATAGCACTGGAAGATGGCTGAATATGCCACCCCAACAAAATGTCTCAATCAGATTTCACAATTATTGACCTATTATGGTTCATACTTGTATCATACTATCAATTTTTTCTCGGGAAATTGATAGATGACTTCGAAACATTCAACACAGAATCTAGATTCAGCACATTCGTTACACGTAAGGTACACGTGACAGCTTGCATTTATATTACTCTGTATTTTTGCCAAAAAAAAAAAAAAAGACACATGCTCTTTGATTGAAGAATCTTTAAATGAAAGCAAGCAAAATTACATACCAATCAGCACCAAATATTAGCTTTGCACTCAGTTTGTTAAACTCCGTCAGTCCAGTGATGGGTAGATACTCTTTCACACGAGCCCTGTACCCTTACCAGTTAGCTACCAACCTTAACATACTCCATTATTATTACTATTATTTCAGATAACAGCCAAACAGGAGAGAACATAAATTAGAAACTCACTTATTGCTTACAAGGATTTCCTCAGCCCGCTTCACCACATTAAGAACAAGGGGCTTCCCTTCCTATTTTATCAAACCAAGTTTTACATCCAAAATCAAGAACCATTATGTTAATGTTAATTCACTACCATGACTGATTTCTCTATCTAACCTTAAAAATCAAACTTCTATAAGAGGATATAAGACAAATTAGTAAAGACGAACCTCAGTTCGATAAGCGCCAACGCCCAAATTCAGCTTTACTGGGCTAGGATCGCTGTTGTAAGCAACAGTGACCTATTTTGTCAAACACGAATCACAACAAAAAACATCAGAAACAAAACACCACAAATCAACCAACTATTATAAAAAAAAAAAAAAAAAAAAATCAATTGCATCCAAAGACATCTAAAAAGTCTAAAGCATCGCTCCCATCAAATCATTTTTGCTGATCAAACAAATGATCTTTTGAAGTATCATTTTAATTTTTAAACGATCATACATCCATGGATCATACAGAAAAGAAAAGGAAGAAAAACCATTTTATCTGATCAGATCACAGATATATAAAGATAAAAGCTTTATGCATAAACATTCATACCCCAAGGATTGGATCTTCATGGGCACGAGCAACATGGGAAAAGGCGGAATCAGAGGGAGCTGACATTTTCACAAGTAAATTTTTTATGATCAGAAAACTTGAGATGAATCGCTATATATAGAGGTAGAAGAAAGTATGTATAAAGTATATTCCAGTGAGAATTATTGTGAGTAGAATGGAGGATGCGTGAAAACTGAAAAAGTATAGTTAGCTCCTGAAAGAACAGTGGGCGGTTCAGTAAATCAGGGGGGCGTTCTTTATTTTTTATTTTAAATTCTTTTATTTTTACCCAATACTGCCTTGGTTTCTTCCAACGGTGTCAGTACATTTTATTATAATGTCTTTTGTCAAAAAAAAAAAAAAAAAAAAAAAAAAAAGGAAAAAATGTATTTTTATTACATACGGAGTACTATTTTTTATATGGAAAAGTGACATTTTTTTTTCAGAATTATATGCATAGTACTTTTTTTCTTAAATTATATATGTATTTACATTACCCTCCTCAATTATTATAAAAGTGATAATTTTTTTCTTGATATATTAAATTAACATTTTTACCTTTTTAATAAATATTTTATTTATTATTTTTCTTCAACAAATTATTGCTTATACGTAATGATGACCACAGTTCGCCTCGAACTGTACCGGACACTATAGCAATCAAATTAAAATTTTTCGGTTATGATTCAGAACCAGAACCCAATATTTGAATTTTAGTTTATTAAAATCGTGAACTGAAAAAATTTGGATCTTGAACCGTGAACCAGAGGTTTGAATCGAAAGAACTACTAGTATTAGCTTAAGTGGCCTAATCTTGCCAAACAACACCCTATTTTAATAAAATACTTAAACACATAACATTTCATTTGAGAGAATCATTTCATGTCACTTGATCATATATAATATTTGATTATATATGATCTTATCTATAGCATAAAAAATGTATAATAATTATAGTTTTTGTTTTTTAATTATTAAAAGACACAGTAAAACTAGCCATCCGAATATTGTGATGTAAGTTTGAATGATGGAACTATTCGAAAATTGCATATAAAAAAAAAAAAAAGTCAAAAGGATGGAGGCAAAGTAGGCAAAATGGAAATTAGAGGACGTGAGAGAAATTCCAAAGCGAGATCCACTTAAAATTGATGAACAAAATTTACAAAGTAGACTCAATTGAAAATTTCAACATAACTGCAAATTATAAGGCCCGAAAAAAACGAAAGAAATAAAATAAAATAAAAAATTACTTATCTTTTCTTCCTCTGATTTTTAAAATGCTTTTTGTGCGTTTTTCTAATATTATCTTTTTTCTTTCCAGGGTACTTTAGTAACGTGGCAAATTTTAATAATAGTAATACAGCACAAGAAAACGAATAATAAATAAATAAATACTCCGTAAATGAAAACATTGTCAACTTCGTTGCGGCATCACGACGACGCAATGCGGCACGTGTGTGGTCCATAATGACGTGGCTCGCTTCTACAGACTACAGTAGAGTTAACAAATAAAGGAGTGTTTAGTAAATTAATGGTAATCACCATTTCATTCAATTGTAGTTATGTTAACACTTTAATGGTAATCACCATTTCATTCAATTTGTAAATTGTTAACAGTAACCATAATTAATCCCCAATTAATATTTCAAGACTTTCAACCAAGTTACATCAATGGACTAAACCGACAATGTTGCCAAATTATTATATGGACCATAAAAAAATGGAGAATTCTATTTACACCATCCTAATTGCTATTTGCACCACCTATTTAATAGGTGTGATAACTTTTAAGTGGTGTAAATGAAAAATTGCTATTTGCACCACCTTCATTAATTTTAGTCAAACATTATTTTTTTAACAAATATTTATTATAAATGACACTTTTTCCCCGTAGGTATATGCTTTTAACACTTTTTCCCTCTTAGTTATTCATGTATCCACATTTGCCTCCTAGTTATATTAAAAGTGGCATGTTTTCTTCCTTTTATGTTTGATAGACATTTTTACCATTAAAACTAAATATTTCATTTATTTTTTCTTCTCCAACAAATTATTGTTTATATGTACGGATGGTCACGGTTCAGTTCAAACAATTTTTTTTTTATTTATTATTGTCAGTTCAAAATTTATTTATTGATTATAAATTTTATTTCTTATTTAAAAAAAATTAATAATTATTTTTTTGTATTTTATTTTTTCGGTTCTGAATCGTAAGCAAAGCCAAAGGGAGTTTGTTTTAATTCGCAATCACACGTGTTATATATTACTCCTCCGAACTTCATTCCAATTAAAAAGGGGGGAAAATATTGATTTCTTAGGCTTTCGCAGTCATATTGAAGTTGACAATCCATTACGTTCCAATGACATTTTGGAGTGTGATTTTATATCTAAGATTATATTTGATTTCTCTCTTTTTGAGGAATGCACACCTTCATTAAAGGACATATATACTAGTAATCTACAATTACTTTGATTTAACAGCAATTAGTTTTTATATGATTATCTTAATCTTAATTATAATAAAGTCATATGGTATTGTGAAAATTAAATGTTGATATTAATGGTTAAATGTTGGTATTAACAACATGTAATTTTCACAAGACCATATGGTATGTGTGTGTGTGTGTGTGTGTGTGTGTATATATATATATATATATATATATATATATATATATATATATATATATGAATATGAATTGCAACTATGTTGATATTAGATTATGTATTTTTTAATAAATAATATTATTATAATGTTGTCCAATATTCATTTCGTGCATCGCATGGGTAGCATACTAGGAGTAAACATACTCAAGATTAAATATGTATACCGCTAGTTGCGATTAATAATATATAGTAACTTTTTCATACTATTTTCAATTATTAAATTAAATACTGTAAATACAATATCATAATTATTTTGTCATATACTTAATAAAAATGTAATTTTAAACAATTAAATTGTGGTTCATGTTTTCTTCTTCTGTACTTCAAATACCATTATTAAAAACATTTTTTTTTACCTATTCTAACATTACAAACAAATTTTTAATATTTAGTCCGTGCATCGCACGAGACAATACTAATTATATATAATATGATTAAGCCAACTATCATGTAATATGATGACATTTCAATTACCATTTCAAATAAATGGTCATAGGTCCGAACCTTGGGAGTGGAGCTTAGATTCTTAGGGTTAAAAATGTTTAAGAAAATATAGAACAAATCTAACTAATTGTGAGGGCACAACACAACTTTATTTTCTTATACTTACGATTCAGAACCGAAAAAATGAAATAAAATAAAATAAAATAATTATTGAATTTATATTATTTTAAAAATAAGAAATAGAATTTATAATAAATAAATAAATAAATTTTGAATTGGCAATAAAATAAAAAATTGTTTCGAACCATAATCATCCGTACATATTAACAATAATTTGTTGGAGAAGAAAAAATAAATGAAATATTTAGTTTTAAGGGTTAAAATGTTCACCTAACATAAAATGTAGAAAATCTGCCACTTTTAATATAATTGAGGGAGCAAATGTGGATGAACAAATAACTGAGAGAAAAAAAAAGTGATATAATCATATAACTCAGAGGGAAAAAGTGTACAATTTTCCCTTAACCGGAAACTTTTAATTCGATTGCTATAGTGTCCGGTTCAGTTAGAACCGAACCGTGGTCATCCCTACGTATACGCAATAATTTGTTAGAGAAGAAAAATAAATAAAATATTTACTTTAAGGGTAAAAATGTCAATTTAATATATCGAAGGAGGGGGGGTGGGGAATCGTCACTTTTAGAATAGTTGAGGGGCTAATATGCTAACATGAATAATTCAGGGATAAAAAGTACTATAAGTATATAACTTAGGGAAAAAAAGTATCATTTTCTCTTAATTAAATTTTGAATTAAAAAATTATTAATTACACCTCATAAATGAGGTTTGACCAAGGTGGTGTAAATAGCAAAATGAATCCCCATTTAGCTATTTACACCACCTATGTAATTATTGAAATTTTTTACCTTTTTACAATTTCAAGATACTTTATACCTACTTTTGACCAAAGGATGGTGTAAATAGCAACACCCTAAAAAAATACATTTTTAATATACTAAAAGTACATTATTGAGTACTGAAAGTACATTATTTAATGTATTTTTTTTTTTAAATACAAAGTACATTTTTAATATATTAAAAGTACATTATTATGTACTGAATGTACATTATTTGATAGTATACAAAATAACGTACTTTCAGTACTCAAATAATGTACTTTCAAATAACACTCAAAGTGCATATTCCTATAGCCGTTACAGGCTTTTCCGTAAATCAAAGGATATGATAATGTACACAATATTTTTAATCATCCCTTAATTAAATTATGAAACTGATGAAATGATAATATTCTCTAGTTGAAGCAGGAATGATGTGCTTGTTTATACATACATGATACATGCATTAATACAAATTTACGAATAAAGTAAGTACTAATTAATCTTAGCAGTAGCTAACAGGAGTGTTTAGTGTTCTTTTGCCTCGCCGAATCATTGACTTCAAGTCTGTAGTCTGCAATGCTTTCCAGTTCAATATGCTCCGTTTTAGCTTCCGACCATCCTTAATTCAACCAAAAACAACAACATTATTAGCTTTTCTCATCTACTCACCATTCCTCATATATATATCCAACTGTGAAAGAGCATATATGTATAGATGGATGGATACCTGGAAATCAAAATTGGGATTTTGAGGTTTTGGTAGTGCTGGAAGGTCATGACGAACAGGCAACACTGCAGATATCCAAGAATGGTTTAATTTGTGTTGTTAAGAACTGCTTAACTTAATTATAATGTTTTAACCTTTGGATCAGATAATTATAGTATATATGCTTCACAATCACATGTTTGGTTTGAGTGATTTAAGGATGTGCCCAATGAGGTCAGATATGTTATGTTCTGTTTCAACTAAAAGTTTAAGTAGATAGTAGAATTACAAATTTTTATTTTGTATGTTATATGCTCCACACTTATCCCGCAAACCAAGATCCAAGCTGGTCGGACTGTTAACTTGGTAACTACAAAGTTTCAAATTTGACTCCCAGTGGGAGCTGGCCTTTTTAGTTTGAACCGGTCAGCTATAGACAATCTATGATAGTTTACCTCTTTGTGATTTTTTACCGTCACAATGCAAGACTTACCCAGTGCACACCCTCAGATAGTAAATTGTGAGTTTCCCTCGTCACTCAAAAAAAAAAGGACATTCAAAGTTTAAAGGGGTTTGTAAATAATCCATTTTACCTGGTGAGGAGCTAATCCCATTCTCAGTATCCTCAGCCAGAGAAGCCTTGTAGCTGCAAGTGTAGAGGAAAAGTGGCACTTCATCTTCTGCTTCAAATTCAGGCTTAGCATCAACTGAACCATCTGATTCCCTTCATTCACACAAGTTTAAAAAGATACAAAATATTACTCAAAAGTTCCTTGCTAATTTCTTCCTAATGTTTGTTTCTCCATTCAGAAGACTCAAACCCGAGACTTGGAACATGTCGTTGGTACGACTCAAATCAAATCTGGAAAGCATCTAGAAAAGAAAACTAACCTTGTGACTCCTCCGGTTTGCTTAGGATCTGGCATTGCTGATCAAGAAAACAGAATCAGCTTTAAGAACTAGAGTCTAGAGACCACAACATTTGATGAAAAGAATTTGTTTGAGTGATAGAGTGAAAAGATTACGCGGGGATAGATAGCGAGGGTGAAATCTCGGACAACTAGCGCTCCAGTAAAATCTGGTAACCGCAAGCTTCTGAGCATAGTATTGGGATGTTCCAAGCCTCTATAAAATTCAAAACAAAACAGACACTCAACGGGGTAACAACCCATAAAACAACCATGTTTTCTGCTAATTCTGGTTCTACTAACTACATACTAACCTGTTTCAGGCAGTCGATTCGAAGTTCTGTTTCAGAAACGTTGTTGCTCTTCGCAAGACAACATTCAAGGTTAGCAGAGACACATCCCAGATGATCAACGACCGTAACGACAGCCCTGCATATGTACTCTCTTGTGTGCTCCACCACACTGCACATAAATAAATGCAGAATTAAAAAAATATGCACAACTTCATACCATTAAATTGGAAGAATTGGAAGACTTGCCTTCTCTTCTCTTCAGAATTCTGGAATGTGGTCTCACAGTAGTCTGCAGCATGATGAAGTTGAGAGCACAAATCCCTGAGTTCCTGCAATCAAGATAATTAAACAAGATTCAAGAAACAAAACAGAGAAATTTCTCCAAAAAAAAAAACACTTACTCTTAGAGACTTCTGAAATTTGGTATCATCATCTGTTTCTTCAACTTCTGGTATCATCTTCATTTTCATAATCTGTTCATTGGCAGGCAACACAGTATCCACCTGCATTGTTTCTTTGAGCAAGAAAGCTTAGAAACTGTACAGAGCAAAAAACAGAAACGTTGCAAGAGCACAGGATAACCTTTAGGGGGAAGAAGAGTGGTCCATTTTATGATGGATTCTTGTGTCAATATTGTGTGTCTGTTTCCTAGGGAGAGAGATAGAGAGCAGAAAGAGACAAGGGTTGAAGAGAGAGATTTTAAAAGCAGAGAAATGGAGTGTGGGCATATATGAGAGACAAAAGTTACTGTCAGTCCCGTGATCTTTAGGGTACTAACCCCTTTCCCATTCCCTTTCCAAAACTAGCTGTGCAGATACCTATCCAACCGTCAGTCAGCCTCTTTCTGTTGCCTCAACAGACCTCCTTTTATTCAAACAATATACATTTCTTGCAGAAACTTTAGTACGACAACCTTAGCCAAGTTAGCCAGACAGTTGACTTGATAATCACAAGGTTACGAATTCAGCATTCTTGGTTTGAGCAACCTTAGCTGATTTACCTCAATGATGTTTTTTACCGAGCACACACTCTTGAATAGTGATTGCAGATTTGCAGGTACACATGTTGATGTTGTATTGTTTTTCGCAACAAAAAAAAAAATAAAAAAATAAAAATAAAATAAAGACATTTTTTTGGTTCATGTTTCAAGAGTTGGGTGATAAAACCAGCATTAACATTTAATGGAGAATCATGGAATCCAGTGTCCAAAAATGCAAGGCACATGCAAGGTGATTATAAAAATGGCAGCTCAGAAATCATAATTTCCAGCCTTGAAACAACCAAAACAGACAAAATGCAACTTCCACTGTCTTAGGTACTAGGGAACACACCATGAGCCAAAAAGGGCTGTGTTTTGCTGATTTAGAGCACACTAAAATACTCTATGCACAATAAATTTTTCCCTCAACTTGAACACTCAGGTGAAATTTGAGAAGCTGGAGGAATCTCTTTCTTCAGCAGCATCCACACTTCTACTACCTCGTTACGGCTATGGTGGAAAAAAATAAACTCACTAATGAAGAACATTGCAGAATTGTAGTCAGCTCATTCGGTTAGGATAGTTTATAGGGTGAAAGAAGAAGGCAAGAGGATCAAAACCGTGAAACTGTTGATCAGATTTTCTTCGTCAGCTCAAGTGCCAAACAAGGTCCTGATGATTCTGAAGGCCTCGGTCACATACATTATATTTGGAAATCAATTATGCAGCTGCCAAGTGTCTCTGCAGACTCGAGTTCTTGAAGAATCATTTTCTGATTTGGAGATCTCGATGATCGTAGAACACCTTTTAGATTTGCACACGTCTCTTTGGGTACCTCTGGACTAATCTTCTCATTGTTGCCATGCTTCCTTCTAGTCACTTCTTTTCGAGTTTTCTTTTGAGTACTTGAGCTTACATCTTTCTCCTTATGGTTCGAAACTTCTGTTTCTGGTTTTAAAATAGATAAAAACAATTGGTTATGTGGGAAACATTTAACATTAAAAAGATCAAGTTTTTAAATGACCAAATTGTAATAGTGCTCTTCAACTGCTATTTCATTTATAAACAAATACCTTTGGATACATTAGGAGAATTCTTCCCTGTCGTGTGTGGGTTAGTCCGTGTAACACATAACCACGTCCTATCCCCTTCAGATTCAAGCTCTGATGCAATTGGAATGTGCCAGTGACCTTTTTCTGACTCCTGTCAACAAAAAAGTGTCACACGTTCTATTTATTGTTATCTACACTAAAGAAAAAAAAAAAGAAACTTTTAAGTCGTGTATATTAATTTAATGGATCATGAGCATGTTCCATCCATGTCTAGATTCCAGGTCGAAAAAATTAATACATTAGTTGCAAGAGAAGACAAACCTGGATTACAACAGAATATGGGGGAGGCATGTGAAATACTTGACCTATTTCCGAGAAACCAAAATGCACCTTTCATAAAAATCCTTCATGAGAACCAATATAAGCGTCCCAAGCACTGATATCATATCAACCCTCGTAAGTATTAAAACTCACCTGATGTCGCTCTTTCCATTTAGGGAAAAAGTCATTTCCGAGTAATTGAAACAAATGATCTCTCATTTCATCATTTGTCACAATTAAGCATCTGAACTTTATAGCTGCATATAACCAGTACCTGAAGAACAAGTTACTTCCGGATGGCTATATATATATATATGACGGTGCATCATAAAATATTGAATAAATGGCAACAAAAATTTTTCACTGACAGCAAAAGGACCATAGTTCTTACCAATCATCATTCGAACCGGTAGGTGTTTCATAGAGTGCATCAGCAGTTCTCCACTTCTGTACAAGTGCCTTGTTTACACCAGAAACTCGTCTATTATGCAAGATTATAAGAGGCCATCTTTTAGAAGGAAGCATCTGACGAATTCCATTCGCAACAGCATTGACCTTTTAAGATGAAAATTACAAGATGAGATAAGAACAAAGAAAATAATTTATTCTTGTATTTTGTAAACTGTGTAATCAAACACTTACCTTAGAGGGTTGAAATTTTCCTTGGCTGAAGAGGCCAACGTTTGCTCCATCAACAATTGCTTCAAAAGGTCCATGGTCGTCGAGCCATTTCTGCATTCAGTTGATTATTTTTACCCTCGTAAGGCCCACATATTATTTGAGGACAAGAAATTATTCACGACAAAACTTTACATACTTGAAATTTCTGAAAATTTAAATGCTTCTCTCTCTGTGAAGCTATAGATGCGACTGATTTGGCAAAATTCTCAGTTTCTTCAGGATCTAGGTCAATGGTTGCTAATTGTTCACCACAACATTTACAGAAGCCATCAGATCCCACGGTTTTACGCAAAACAGTCCATTTTCCATTTCCCAACCAGCCTTGTCCATGCCAACCTCCGCCTCCATTTTCAATTGCTTTCGTAATTAATCTTTGATCCCATTTGCTTTTTCCCGCTCCAGAAGCAGCCTTACTATGAAACCATTCCTCAATCAAATCAGCAGTATAAGGAGAAACCTGCCTAACACTCGTTCTAAGTTTATGCAATAAATAATAGACCTTATCACTCCTTTTAGCCTCAACACTTAATTTCAATAGTGCTTCTAGTTCAGGCTCCTCTGGATAAACCCCATTCTCCAGCATATGTCCTTCAACCATGAATGCTTTCTCAACATCTCCGCTATTGCAGAAAACACTAAGAGCAGGACCATAGGATCGTAGTCTTGGATCTATCCCACATTCCTTCATTTGCTTCACCACATCAAATGCCTTATCACCATCGCCTAAAGACATTGCCAGTCTAGCCATGGATGTGAAAGTTGCCTCATTCATTGGAACCTTTTCTGAACGCATCAACTCACATATTTCAAAACCCTTTCGAAGGGCAAAGCTCTTGACATCTTGGCCTACTTGAATTATATAGCCTTCCTGTTGATCCCTTGCATCTTTTACCTCAGAAGGCTTGACACTAGTCTTCATCAACTGAACTAATTCATCTAGAGTTTGAGGAGAAGAGTCCAAAGGCGTGCTCAACGATTCACTCCAACTAAACGTACTTTGAGAATTATGTTCCGTTACTTTTGATGGAAAAACATTAACATGCAATTGATTTTCCAAAGAGCTATCTACTGTCAAACCATTCTCTCCTCCATAAGGTTTTCTATTTTCCATTTGAGAAAATTCACTATTATCTTCAAACCCCACACTACTAACCTCCTTGGATTCTAACGGATTCAAACTCCTACTACCACTCCCGCTTTTTGCAGGCTGCAGAAAACCAGTAGCCGCAGAAGAACAAAGATACAGAAGCACAGAATAATGGTATTGCCCAATTCTTACTCCCTCCTTCCTAGCCAACTCAAACAGCCTAATTGCCCCCCAAAAATCCCCTCTTTTCGAGCACATATCCAACCCTAGCCTCAACTTAGCTTCCGGTGAGTGTACCTTACCTTTACTAGATCCTTTTTCCTTTTGCTCCATTGCCACCTCCTTGCCATCATTCTTTCTTGATTTCTGCTCTACCCTCTGACTTTTCTCATCCTTCTTTCCAGAAGACCCATTTTTGGATTTAACAATAGAAATTTCAGAGCTTAATTCCCCTCTTTTTCGTGAATTTAACCCATTTACCCCATGCCCTTCTTTTAATACAACTCTTTTATCAACATTTTTCTCATCCTTCTTTCCAGAAGACCCATTTTTGGATTTAACAATATAAATTTCAGAGCTTAATTCCCCTCTTTTTCGTGAATTTAACCCATTTACCCCCTGCCCTTCTTTTAATACAACTCTTTTCTCAACATTTTTCTCATCCTTCTTTCCAGAAGACCCATTTTTGGATTTAACAATAGAAATTTCAGAGCTTAATTCCCCTCCTTTTCGTGAATTTAACCCATTTATCCCATGCCCTTCTTTTAATACGACTCTTTTCTCAACATTTTTCTCATCCTTCTTTCCAGAAGACCCATTTTTGGATTTAACAATAGAAATTTCAGGGCTTAATTCCCCTCTTTTTCGTGAATTTAACCCATTTACCCCATGCCCTTCTTTTAATACGACCCTTTTCTCAACGTTTTCTACTGCATGGTTATTTTTTGAATGTTTTCTACTAACCCTGCTGACTTTAGAACTAAAAGAAGACAACCCAGAACCAGTTTCACTATGATTTACGCTACGCGGTATGATTCTTGAGATTTCCCGGTCTGTTTCCAAGCGAGTAACATGTATATCAACTTCAAGTGAGAGTTTGGTTGAAGGGAAATATGAGGTGTAGATCTTAAAAGGGTTGAGCATTAATGAATACTTACAGTAGGAGAAGGGAGAGAGCTGAAGCTGAGCCTTTTGCAGCGGTTTGAAGGTGAAGGAAGCGGAAGCGCAGGCCATGTGTGGCCGTCACATAGTCGCTCTGCTCTATCTCTGTTGGATTACATTTACAGAGTATTGATTTTATTTTTTAGATGACAAGAATAACTCTTTATATCATGTTTTGTTCAAGGAATATGTGAAAAATAAAATGATATTTTATGAAATTGTCTTATCATGATGGTTGATTTATTTATTGAGTTAATACCTAAAATCATCCTTGACTACAGTGATTTTTTTCAATTTCGTCCTAAACGACTTTGGTGACCTAATATCGTCCCAGACTTTTGTGTTTTTGCTCAATTTAGTCCTCAATTTGTTATTTCGTCAAATTTGTGTTAAATAAAGGGACAATTCAGTAATGTCAATATTGATCTCTCTTTACTTTTAACTTGTGAAGTGCGAAATTCCTCTTTCTTGTACGAATTACACCCAGAATTACTCTCGTACCTGCAAATCAAATTTTATATTCGCAATTTTAGGAGTAATTCGTAAAAAAAAAAAAAAAAAGGATTTCGCAGTTCACATGTCTATGAGTAAAGAGATGCCAATATTAAAATTACTGAATTGTCTATTTATTTAACACCAAATGGATAGAATAACAAATGAGGAACTAAATTGAGCAAAAATACAAAAGTCAGGGACTAAATTGAGCGAAACACAAAAGTCTGAGATGATATTAGGTCACAATAATCGTTTAAGACGAAATTGAGAAAAACCAGTATAGTCGAGGACGATTTTGGGTATTAACTCTTTATTTATTTTATTTTGTGAAATAAGGAAGAGGATGATTATCTTAAATCATTCTTCTATTTTAGTTCAAACTTAGTTTTTTTATTTTTTGCTTTTTGGCTTTAAGTTGTATTATTCTTTTATAAAATTATATATGCAAATTTAAGGTGTATTGTTTTTTTTTACAAATACAATTTTGAATTGAATTGAAGCAATTTTAATATGGAATATTAAATTACCAACTTTAATATATTTGATAAGAATTTTGGCACAATAAATTGCAATTTTTTTCATCAAATAAGCCTAAATGTTGCAGCTAATATTGTGCCTAACAAATGCTATCGATTTTGATTATTAAAAAAAAAAAAAAAAAAAAACTGTTAGTGACGTGGTGTTATATTCCCTCCATTCCATTTTGTCTATCTATAATACGGAGTATAATATATATATCATTAATTTAATATTAAGTAAAATTTATATCACAAAATTTTATATACAAATTATTTTTAACAATTTTTTGTAATGATTTCTGATCCAAACTGGACCAGACAAGCATATACACAAGAAAATGAAAAAAAAAAAAAAATTAAAATAGAATACTCTGTTTTATGAGGGAGGAGAGGGGAGTATGAGAATATGAGAACCTTGAAGCAGCAAATGATGAGGTATATGTAACACAGCATTACTCACCAAAATTCAGCCTTTGTGAGTATGAAACAATCAACCTCTTGGACAGAGCAAAATACAGATTAGTATACAACTCAGCAAACCAAAATGGTTGCCAGGAACTGGGAAATCAGTCACTAATAATGTAGGAAAAAGTTATTAAGGTGACCACAGAAATGTTTTTGGTCTAAATTCAGATATCGAGTCTGTCGCCTACATCCCTTCAGAGAAATAAACTGCTTGCCTAGTGAGGACTTGACTCAAAAGGTGCCTATCATAAAGGCAGTGAATTCCCTGTAATATATACAAAATTAGTGCAAAATCCCACTGTTGACGTATATAACACAAGCATATATGGTAAAACAACAAAATGCAAGAAATATAGTAGTAGGAAATCAATCATTAGTCTTCAAAGCCAAAGATAGGATATTGTCACAAGAAAAGTATAACTTCTGCATGCCCTTACTTGCATTAGTATACATTGTTCCACACAATAAACATATAAACAAACCATATAACCTGAAAATCAGGTGCTAGCAAATGCCATTATTTGGTGCCTTTGGAAAAAAAGACCAAGACTTCTTTCAAGTAAGGTTGGATGACGCAAAAGATGTGCTTCCCAAGAATATATAAAGGAGGCACTGAGGCAGCAAGCCAATTGAATTATGACCATGTTTCAAATTTCAATACCTTTATATCAATCCCAGCCCAAACCAAATGCAGGGTCATTATTCATTTTACACCTTTTTTTTTAGTTCTCAACATAATATAATGCATGACTTTGGCGTATAATTTTAACAGTGAACAGAACTCTCCCATTGCTCTAATTTTAGCACTCCAGCTGCAAGCTTCCTTTACCTAACACAAGGTAACCCTCTATGGTACATCAACATATATAACATCTAAAATTTTTGCAGTCTATTCCCCATGCCCCTTCCCATTCCAATTACAATTTATAACTGAGCCTCAAGACGTTAAAAATAACGGAATTCAAGACAGCTGACCCCAGTAAGGCAGTAACCTCAAAGGGCAATTAAACCACAATTCAAAAGACAGACCCAACCACCAACAAGCAGGTAATGAAAATAATAGCCACAAATGACAACTACCAAGATCTTTCAACAAGTAATGATACTTGTAAACATACATCTACAGAGTACGAATGTACAATTAATAGAGGTTGGGAAAAGGATAGAGGTCCCCAAAATCTAGGGAACGTGAAAATACAGTTAATTTTAAGCAGGTTTCAGGCGCTCCCCACATAGCTTTTTTCTGACAAAATAGTATAACAAAGTAGAAACTTCCAGGCAATCCCAAGATAAACTGCAGTTGTAGCAATTGACAAAATAGTTTAAAGTTGAGAGAAGCTCTAACCCTATACCATAATAGACCTTATACCAAAAGGTTCTACCACAAGCATTCGAGAAAGAATTATCCAAATTCAAATTTCAAACTAAAAAGTCTTCATCCTTCAATGCCTAGTATACATTTGGTACTACAGATGTCACAGAACCAAATAGCTTGAGAGAGGGAAAAAAGGAGAAAATTTCTATAACAGCAAAACATCGAACATCTCCTGGACGCAAAAAATATTCCAAAAATGAAGCCAAAAACGTTACCTTGAGGAACTAAACTCCAGCTATGCGATTCAATGGACAAGCTGGACTTCAGTCGAGCTGAAGCTATGGCACTGTACAGTGGCATCATCGTCTCCACACCACTCAATTCCACGGGTAACCTAATTTCCATTTCAATCACAAGCACAATAAGCATCTCAAGCTCCGCATTTCCATGTTTGTACGTATACATGCAGAATAACATAAAACAGATACATGAATCATGTATGTATGCGTATATACCTGGAGATTCGGGAGAAGCGTTTGACAGATGATTGGGAGGCTGACTTGAGGAACGATGTATCATGCGACAGAGAAGCCGACTTGTTGATCTTGAGAGCTACAGGCTGTAACCGAGAAGATAATCTGGAGAGCACTCTCGAGGCCGCCATTGAAGAAAAGGTTTGGAGGTAGATGCTTGCAGTAAGGGGGCTGAGGAGAGCGACAAGGGTTTCAAAATGGTTTAGTGATACGGCGTCGTTATTTCTCATTGATTCAAGAGTAGTGATATGTGATATCAAGGTTCAAAATACCTGCTAGGTCCCTGTATTGTATCGTTTTGTTCAATTTAGTCATGTACTTTAACTTTATTCAATTTAATCCATGTACTTTAAAACAATTAATGACAATACTTAACACTGTTTAACATAAGTGTCAAATAGACTCATCTACTACTGCGAAGTGTTCAATTCCCACCACAAACTAAATTAAGTGTCAAATAAATCCACCTATCAGCTAAATTTGTTCAATTGACATTTTTTACAGGTTACTAGCAGGTTGCCTATTTAATTATTAAAAATAAATAAATAAATAGAATAGAATAAAAAATTAAAAAATTTTTAAAAATTTTAAAAAAAATTAAAAAAATTAAAAAATTTACAAAAAAATTAAAAAATATCAGCCGCCGTTGATATTTTTTTTAATTTTTTATTCTATTTATTTATTTATTTTTAATAATTGTAAAAAATGTCAATTGAACAGATTTAGCTAGATATACTTATTTGACACTTAATTTATTATTTTATGATGTGGCATAAAACAATATGATTTTCGGACCTAAAAGGATTAAGGACTCGAACCTACTACCCCTTGCATAAAAAATGAGCTCTCTACCACTAAGCAGCACATTAAACTTGTTTTATGATAGTTAAATTTATATAATAATAGATATTCTCCTGAAATACTAAAGTATAAAAAAAGAAAAGGCATAATATAAATTTAACAAGCCAAGACTTTATGGTTTAATGGCATCAAAGTTACACTTTCATATGGGAGGTCGTGGATTTAAGCCTCAGGGGGTGATATTTACTCTTTGTGCTCATTCAAAAAAAAAAAAAAAAAAAATTAACATATTTAACTTATACTAAAACCTAACCAAACAATATATAGAATATAAAATCTGTATGTATTCCTACCCGTGAAGTTTAAATTTCTTCTTATATACGGAGTATTTATTTTCATGGGCTAAATATACCGTAAAATTATACATTTTTAAAAAAATTTTAAAATTTCACATAAAACTAACCAAACAATTGGAAAAAGAAAAAACTAAAAGCATATTAGAAAATGATACAAAATAAAGTACTTAAAATTCACATAATATTTTAAAAAATTTATTGTGGCAAGTCTACTAAAGTATAAATAAAATATACATTTTTCTTTTTTATACTTTAGTATTTTAAGATACTTTTAATTATCTTAAAATAAGTTTATTGTGTAGCTTGATGGTAGAGAGTTGAATATTTAGGCAAGAGTTTGTGGGTTCAAGTCTTCTTTTTTTTTAGTCTGAAAATTATATTGTTTTATGCCACATCACAAAATCTAACATGGCAATTGCAATATCACAAAATCTAACATGACAATTTCAACACCACGTGGGAGACTCTTTATAAACGTTTTGTGATCAATTTAAGCTTGTATTAAAATTTTTTAAATAACTACATTATTATCCTACTAGCTTAAAAAATATTACTCCGTAAATGAGTAAAATACTATTCACATCTTCAAGGAACGCTAAATGCGTTAACGCTTAGATAAAGTGAATGGAAGGAACGTCGACGAAAACTTTTTTACTCAAATTATATCAGTGATCAATGTAGTAAAAAAAAAAATCCTATGGGGTAGATTAGCTCTTTATGAATGGTGCCCAAAATAATAAGCACTGCTGCATCAAAGAAAAAGCCGAATGAACAATTGCCTAATGTTACAGGATGCATCAGTGCTGGGCAAATCTGAAGCTACATCTCTCCCTCTCTCTCTCTATACACTCTCTTTCTCTATCTCTCTCAGTTCTTTGGTTTCTGATCCCCATTCTTGGCTGCTGGGGAAACAACAGGGTGGGGACTACTAACACCACCGACACTAGTCGAGGAACTTACCGTTTCAGGGGCTCTCGATGGAGGCGGAACAGTTGCCATGGCCACACCGTTGCTATAGGCTTCCGGTTGAGTGCCATTGTTGATGATGACGCCGCCGCCTCTTTGGTAAACCGAGTCTGAAGCTCGGGCCATCGATGAACATTTTGTTTCTGTAGTGAAGCAATACATGAATGTCAGTATCAACTCCCACTAGAGATTGGCCCTATGACCTGTAATACAGAGGGAGGGATCAAATCTGAACCTGATGGTATTGAAATCTGAAATGATTAATTAGTTTTTTAAGATAGAAACTTGCCTTTTATTTCTCCCAAAGTAATAAGTCTGTTAAGACAATCACGAAACTTCATCAAAACAATCCTCTCCTGCTCTGCATAGGCTTCTGTCATGGCTTTCCCATGAGAAACCTGAGAAGATGTGTTGCAAATGCTTGTTGATTCATTAGGGGAACCAGCAGCAGCAGCAAACACTGTGTCCTGCTCATCGCACATCAGTGCCAATGTTCCCGGAGACATTGGCCTTTCTTTTGACACGTCGGCACTATCCGAACTGCGCTCACTTGTACCTTTTTTATCATCTTGGCTCCCACTCGAACAATTGTCAGCCAAAACCTTCCCCATACAACCTTTCTGATTCTCTAACTGTTCTTGAGACAATGAAGGAGCAGATGTTTCTCTCTGGTCCTCTCTCGCATTCTTTTCATCTGGAGGCATTACAATAATTTGTAATCAAAAAGAAAATTTAGTAGGTAATATAAGAAGAGCAAAATCATCAAATTTTGTTCACAACACAACTCAACGCCCTTTGACTAAAAAGTGGTAGAACCATTTGTCTTTAACAATTTTGCTGTTGTCAATTAATCTGTGCAACTACTTTCACAATGAGAGAGAACGTCATTATTATGATTCAGGACAAAGATGGGCATCTAGTTCTTCTTAAACAAATGAACCAAGGAGTAAATGAGGCACTTTAAAGATAAGAGAAGAACAAGGAAGGAGGAAGGTAAAAAGATAGGTAGGACAGCAATTTCATATATGGTAGGGATTTTTAGATAATTTGACCTGTACCCGTCAGGTTTTTAACAGTACCACTAGGAAACCCTGTTGTTCCAATAATTATATCACGATCCCCAACCACACAAAAGTGGTGATGATAAATATTATTCAAGAAATGGCATAAAAAAGTGCTTATAATACACACTTATACATATGGAAAATTCTACAATGCCTCTTTCCAAAAATGGAACAAGTGAAGGTATTTTGGTAACATCAACAAGGTTGAGAAAAGAAGGAAATGAAGTAACAAGTGACAAAAAGTCACCCCCCCCCCCACCCACCCAACACACGCACACACTTTTTTTCCCTTGTTTGGCAAAAAGACATGTTATAAGCTCCCTAAACACGTGTGCACAAAAATAGATGAATAGAATTACAAAATTTGTTATGACCAATGAAAAAAGTTAAAGTATGATGGTAATTATTTAATAAATAGTAAAGACGATTTTTAGTGAAGAATATAAAGGGGTAGAATAGGAATATTAATGTAATTTTCCCCTTCCCATCAAACTTGATTTAAGCCCTTGGTATATATAATTATAATATATAAATGACTTACACAAAGAAAGGTTTCGATCATTTTAGTTGGCAACTATATTTACCTGCAAGCATCTTGGCAGCTTGTCTAGAAGAATAGACCAAAACTGAACAAAGCTCTTTCACATCTAGTGGTTGGATCAAATCTGCTAACAAAGACCTTCAACAGCAGTAGATTTAGTCAATTTACTTGGCATGTATTAGAGATTTAAAAGGACACTCTAATGTATTTACTTGTACCTGTAAGTAAATTTTGAAGGTCCCATTGCAGCTAAATTACCAACACGAGCATTGGGAATAGAAGACATTGAAGATGATGGTACAGAAGATTTAATATGGTTCGCCTGTAAGTACCAAAAACACATTTAACACTTGTTAGTAATATTATGAGTTTGTCTCTGAGCTAACTGGATGTTTTAATTTCTAAGGAAAAAAAAAAAAAAGAAAAAAAAAAAAAGAGTATCATTTAAAGTGAAAACTAATATGATTATATGAAGCATGCTATAAAATGCAACTAGCATTCAACCAATTAACCAGTTAGTAATATTTCAAGCTTAGAGGACAGACATTATCCACCTGCGGAAACTGCCCAAATGTGTGAATTGGGTTCTTCATTGTTGACCCAAAAAAGAGCTCCTGACCCTTTCTCTTCTTGTTAACTGGAGGAGACCCATAACCAGATGCCCCAATTGCACCAGTTATTGCAGCATTTGCCGCTTGCTGCAGATATGCCATGTTATTGGCATGATCTCCATGGAAGAGAGCCTGCCTCTCTTCACTTCCTTCAAAATTTTTGCAGTCCATGCATTTGCAATTTTCTGAACACAGAATGTTAGCTTGGAAACACTCACAATACTTCTTAAGGCACCCTGATTTTTTGCAGTGGCATCCTTTGTTATGTTTTCCCAAAACTAAACCATCTCCAGCTTCCTCCTAAATTGTAAATGGTAAAACATAATTAGAAAGATCAACTGTGTAATAACAATTACTTTTTTTATACATCAATTAGGAATTCACTTTGGCTTTGAGTTATGACAGTACCCTATTGTCCCGGACTCCATGGGGACTGCTGGCAATTTTAGGCCTGAATGCATTTGGATTACGCTCCAATGTAGCTTCAACAGCTTCTCGTCTGGCAGCTTCATTTTCAACATTATTGTGACAATTTACACAGTTGCACCCATCGCAATAAATACCTGATGCAAAGCATTCACAGTACCTGATCCGTAACAAAGAAAAAACAGAAAGGAAAAGAATATCATATGTCTGTCATGACTCTCAAAACAGCAAAGACAGAAATAATCCTTATAGAAGTTTCATTAAATGAATCGGAAGAGAGTAGATTTAACAATTGCAACAACCAAATTGCAAAATGAGGATTATGTAGGTAGGTCCTCTCTCCCAATGTCAAAACTCAGTAGTATATATACTACAGTTTTCTCCATCAACTAGATGAACCAAACCAGGATTAAAACTGGTTAAGTGATTCACAAATGTCGTAACTACAGGTTTATAGAAAACAAAAATAATAGCACCCTATCTATCTTTCCATGATTACCTAAAAACTAAATGATCATCAACACAACCAAAGCTTCCCTTATGTAGTTCCGTTTCTTTTCTCCATTATTTGTGATAATAGTAACAGACACAGCATTGATGAAACATAACAAACAATAGAATTACAAGTGGATGCTATGTTCTTAATGAATCAAGTAGCAACAATTGTACGCAAAAGTTTTTATGTCCTACTGAGACATCTCTAAAGTCTAAACTAAAAATAACATCAGATCAGCATATCATAGATTTCATAAAAATCTGTCTTGAAGGTTTATTCAGTTATTCTTACACCTGTAGGCTAGTAAGATAATCACATTGTATGCCCTGGTCAAGTTTATGTTAAAATGATAAAATCAACAGAACCGTGACAAAATATTAAAACAAAAACATACTCCCATAAGTTGTTAAGTTCCAAGGGACTACAGTTCCTAATGCTCACATACATTGATTAAACATTTTATTCTTATGTGAATACACCAATTACAGTTAGAGGGAATTATCAACTAAAAATCGGTGGTTATGAACAAAATGGAATATACAAAAACTTATTTTATAGCAATAAAAGAATAAACTGCTCAATGGTAGAGCAGGCAAATAATTAAGTACAAGCATTGCATTTTACTATCTTTTGAAATTGACAAGTATCAGCTTAAATTACCTATCCATGTTACTGCATTCTCATTGAATAAGTGAGAAAAATAAATAGAATACACAAATGAGAAACAACTTGGTCAATATAAACCTGAAACACAAAGGCAAGGCATAAGAAAGAAGAAAAAAACACAAAGGCAAGGCATAAGAAAGAAGAAAAATTTTCTCAAATAATTTGTGATCTTTTTCCTAGGTGCATACTAGTAACAGTGATCTTAGTATTGATAATAAATTTTTTAAATTAAAATAATTTTAAAAATGAATCAAAACAAAAACCAAACATGAAGTTTAGACATTAAGCCATTCATTAGAGTCCCCTTACACTTCATGTCAATACATGATATAAATATCATCTCATAGCAAACATTAAGAACTATAAATAAATGGTCTCTGCCTTCCCCACCTTTCAAAAAAAATAGCATTACTTATTTTTAGAATCTAAGATTGCGCCGATGGGCCAAACCACACTAAAAGATTGAATCCAATCAATAAGCTAATGTAACCCATGGCCTTATAAACCAATATGTTTCTCTCTTATTTTTCAATGTGGGACTCTTAACACTTATTAATCAAAACTTGAAACTCAAACCCGAAAATCAATATCTAGGACTTTAAGGGTATATTTTTACAACTTTAAATGAGAATTCTTATCTTTATATGGAACGTTATATTTCCAATTCGCGCCAGATATGTGGTAATTATTTGCATACCTAACACAAATTCAATGTGAGACCTTCAAGTACATGAAATTTTTACAATTACTTATTGCATTTCTAAGATCACAGGAGTGGACATGCACAAGCACATCCTTTTGAGAGCACATATGCATCTTAGTTAAATACAAAATTTCTAACAGCACAAATCCACAGCTCCATTCGAGCACCAGGAAAATAAGCAAACACAAAATAAATGGAAGCTCAAACATTACAATTTCTTCCATTATTTCTCTATTAGGAATTACCGAATTACAATAGGCACCTACAGACCAACTTCCACCCATTTTAGGCTACATGTTCAAGCCATTACTATTTTACCAAGTAAACGTCCTCCTTATCAAGGAACTTACCTCATGCAACATGCAAACCTTATTCATCAGTAATTCATTACATGAAAAGATCATTGAGACATTAAAAAAACAAAACAAAACAAAAAACAGAAACAAAACAAAACCTTACAATTTCAAACATCGAGAGTGTTTGCAATTACACTGCTTTTGCTTCTTTGGAGTACCATCTTTTACTTCAGCAGCACTTTGCCTTGGTCTTGCCCTTGGGGATTCTGGTTTCCTGGAAAAGTAAAAGAAAACAGTATGACATAATGGACAAGGCAAAATAAGGCTGGAGTTTCCCCAAAAACTGTATTTTAAATGTTTAATAGCTCAAAGGAATGAAAAATAAAAATATATGTGATTCCATAGTTTGTGTGACAAAGAAGAGATCTTGTTTGATTTGTCATCACCAGATTATAATTAGCTGGAGTTTGCTAAAAAGGACACAATAATAGGTAATAGATTCATGGGAAATTCAAACATGTGCATGGAATCAACTTCTTTGCAAAAGGGAACTGCAAGCAAATCAAGAAAGTCATTTCAAGTCCATCTAAATAAATGTGGGTAGCACAGGCGGCAAATAGAAAGTTGGAAGTGAAGGACAATGCTAATCCATAACTGACTACCAACTTCATTAACAGCCTAGCCAAATATGCAAGCAGTAGAACTCTCATTGACAACCTTCAAAGTCCAATTCGCTCTGGTAAAATTTCAGACATATCTTATCAACAAAGGGACACTGATATAGCAAGTTTCACCCAGCCTTACTCCAAAAATTAATGCTTTAGCACTATATAATCATACTGCTCAACTACAGATCAAGGGAAATGCCAATGAAAGCTTGCATCTTTACAATACATCTTAACGAAAATTCCTTCAATCAGTAACTGTAAGAGTGCTGAATTTTAATTGATTAAGTTATTCAAACAAATTACAGAACTTTGTGACAAAACGCAAAGCAGAAATAGATAAACGAGGTTAAGTTTAGGAAATAGCATAGCACACCTGACCTCCAAGATCCATTTTTTAAAAATAATTATGAAATTTTACTATAAATAATGCTATAACATATAATTACAATGACTTACAGAGGTCGTATTTGAGGAAGATGGGGCGGAGCAGGGGGTTGCTGCATCGGCATCAATAGTATATGTTGTTGTTGTGGCTGCGAGTGTAGCTGTAACTGTGGTCGTGGAGGGTGGCTTGGCTTCACCATGAGCTGCGGCTGCAATTGTGGCCGTGGAGACTGGCTAGGCTTCCCCACCTGCGGTTGAATCTGTCCATGATGCTCCGAGAAAATGGCCGCCGCAGCACTGCCATCTCCTCCTCCACCGCCGCCGCCGCCAAAACTAGTGAAATCCAGCTGCCTCGCAAGCTTCTTTGTCGGAACATCCGGTGAAGCAAGTACCGGCGTCAAGGCCACTGTCGAAGCCACATCCGGCTGTGACCTCTTTGGAGGGAAATCCCCTCCCTCACTTTTCTCCATTCAAAACAATAATAATTCGCCGCAGAAAAAAAAAATAAAAATACACAGATTAAATTAAATAACACTTCACAGATTCCCCACTCCGAAACTCCCAGAAATTCAAATTCCCAATTCCAAAACAGTATTTGGAAATTTCAAATTCGATATCGAAACAGTGTCATCACTCATCACGCAGCTCAGATTCAAAGGAGAAAAAAAAAATCCTCCGAATGTCGGCTTCAAAATCTTCAGTTTATCGACCTCAATCTACTGAAAAATCGATCTATATAGCACACAAATACCCGCGCAAATCCTTGTATGCGTGTGTATGTATATGCGGAGAGAGAAAATGAGGGATTTTCTGAAGAAGAGCAAGTAGGCTTGTCTCTCGCTCCTCCTCCCTCTCTAGCTTTTGAATTTCAATTTCATAATATTTTGACGGTCAGATGGTGCGACAGCCTCATCGTACGGGCTTTATTTGGGCGTTTAATCGATGGGCGAAATTCATAGAACTTTCGAACGCTGCTTTTCAACCGTTGGATTGAACGAATTTGCAATGAGTTTAATGTGTGCGGGTGCACGGGGGGAGGAAGTATCCACTGCTCGTGCGTTACTATCAAGAGTGGCAGGTATCCAATAACATCGCGCCACGTTTCCAGTGTTTTGTTTTTACTTTTTACTCTTTTTTTTTTTTTGTGTTTTTGAACAGGGAACTAAAAGGGAAGCAATAGTAACATGAGACAATAAGATAGCCTTTGGTTGGAATGAATGAATTAGAAATGAAAGAAATTATAATTTGATATGAAAAGAATATGTGGAATAAAGTAGAAATTTAAATTAAGTTAGTTGGTATGGAAAATAAAATTATTATGATTGAAAATGAAAAAAAATGGTATACAAATTAAAATATCATCATTTAGAATAATAATAATAATAATAATAATATCATCATTTACAAATGGTATACCAAGAATAGTAGTGTCATCTCATTCATTTTTTCCTTTCTGACAATCATTGAATTACAATTCATGAGGAGATGTCCACGAATTGTAATTCAACAAAATGATGGAATTGCAATTTCCACCAACCAACCATTGTAATTGGAATGGGCAAAGAGTTGTGGTGGAATTAAAATGCAACTCATGTCTATCAAACAGTCTATGAGATCACGACGAAGTCATTTGTAATGGACGGAAGTAAATGATTTCATCCCAACATGTAACTCAGTTGGTTTTGAGATGTTAAATTATATCATGTCATCACTTATTTGAAATAGTAACAAATATGTCATCATACCCATAATAATTGACAATCAATGTAATTTAGCTCATCTACAATTCTTGTAAAGGACAATAGCTTAAAAGGTTAGTAGATAGTATGGGGGAAGAATGAATATGTTTATTACTTTTACAAAAATTTAAGTCTATATGTTACTCCGTATAATTTATACTTTTAAAATTAGAATTAGAATTAAAAAATTTTAAGTTTATTACATATTTGTATAATTGTTAAATTGTATGGAGTATATAATCTATACATTTAGAAAGTTAATATTTATGCTTTATAAATTAGAAACTCACAATTTTAAGAATTAAAACTAATAAAAATTATAAGCTCACTAGTTACAAAGAATAAATTTAAACGAATACATAAAGATTATTGTAGTTCATCGCTAGTATGAGTGTGGATTCATTATACAAGATTTTGAGATTTACTTTATATGTAAAAGAAGTTTAACAAATATATCTTTAAGTTACAAAGATAAATAAAACGTAATAATACGAAATATTTTATTTATTTTTTTTAAAAGAGAGATAAAAAATAATGTGAAACTGGTCAGGGCCGCCCACATTATATGGAAGGTGGCTCAGCAAGACTCCGTGTATAAGATTGTGTCGTGTCTAGGTTAGGTCATATGGGTTATGCTTGTGCATGTCCAAGTATATCTAACCCACATTATTATCTCTAAAATTAACTATATTTCTAGTTATCAATTATATAGGTGAAAAAACAAAATATTAATTTTTCAATGACTTATTAATTATTAATTATATTAGATAAAATGAGTTGACTAACAGACGAAACCAAATTAAAAAATGGATGATTTTTTTTTTTTTTTTTGAAAGGAAATGGATGAAATTTAATATTAAATGTATCAATAGTCCAAATACCAAAGTGCCAAAGTCCAACCAGCAAATTAACAACCTAATTTGCTCAATGCTTAATATAAACTAGCAAATTAAACTCCTTGAAGACATCAATCAACAAATTAACCAAACTTATTTGAAGAGTAGCGGAGTACGTGGTTGGATAATGGGAGGTATATGTGACATTATTTCTACTCGTTTAAAAGATTTAAAAAAAAAAAAAACAAAAAATTAATGATATTTTGGCGCTAAAGAGTAGACAACGTCGTTGAAGTGAGGTGGGGTTTTAGAAAACGTGCTTTTGCTGACAGACCTGTGGAATTGTTGGGTACCGTTACTGTATTACACAACAAAAAATTACCATTTCCCATATGATATTCTGTATGTCTGTATCAGTGTATCTTGCATTTGAATAATCAAAATAATAATAATAATAAAGCACTCATTGAACAAAACGAATTAGTTACACTGAAGCACACTAGTTGCTAATAAATTTAAAAAGAGTTTTTATTTAAAAAAAAAAAAATCAATAAAAGGGGCAGCAAAAAGCAACAATTTTAGAAGGTAGGTTTGGCACAAAGCGGACGAAAGTGCAGCAAAGAATCCCAGAATTACAGCCAGCAAACAAAATCATGAGAGGTTCCCCTTCCGCAAACTATAAGGTGTGCGTCCACTTGGAACCAAACAACAGTCTAAATATCACACAAATAATAACTAAGGCATCATGGCAATCATCTCCGGCCCCTACCTGCAAACATATTGCGACGGTAGTCCTTTGCCGTTGCCTCACCTCTGATTGGAGAACGGCTCCTCTTTCTGATATCACGAGCCCATTGGTCACGACTTGGCATGGCTGGTACTGGGGGTGGAGGAGGAGATGGCAATCGCCTTTCATAACCTCTCCTTTCAGGTAAGAAGGTCTCCCTTCCACGATCTCTGTGGCCCCAATCAAGCGCTGGTCTATCAAACCTACCCCTGCCCCTAAAATCTTCATCCACAAAATCTGCCATATCTCTGCGCAAAGGGGGATCCGGGAACCTTCCTTCATATCTTGGATGTGGAAAACCAGCTCTAAAATCTCTAGGATCATCCCTAGCCCACCCACGAGGAGGGGACCTGTGGCCATTAATAAACCTTCCGGGAGAACGGTCCATTGGGGGCCCAGGAACTCTTCGAAGAGGAGGAGGAGGGGCATAGCCTCTCCTAGGACTCCCAGAAGATGCATAACGCAAACTCTTGCAGTTGTTACAGTACTCGCGTCTTGCAAAGTTCAAGTTGTTGCACCTGAAATATCAAAGAAACTTTGTAAGAAAACGAGAAGGCAGCTCAAGTAAAAGCAAATAAATAGGGAATGGTGCGACTTACAAATGGCATATCCAGTCACCTTCTCTTGGCCGTACATTTGGATTACTTCTAGGCACATTTTCCCCTTTGAATGAACCAGGAGCATTACCAGGGCGATCATAGCTCCTACCAACAAACCTGTTGCTCTCCCTCCCTCGTCCATAAGGGGGTGAGTAGTCTCGATATCTACCAGGATCTCTCCCATTGCCAAATCCATGACCACGTGGTGGACCACCAGGGTGAACAAAATCTGGACTGAATTGACGATCTGTATTTCTATGGCGCACAGGAGAAACAGAACCTGCACGCATTCTATATCCTGAAAAAAGCCAGCGAAGCTCAGAAGATAAGAAACACGGTATCATAACCAAAAACTAGTCCAGTTCCACTTATATTAATGTGGGAACCCATGATATGACAATCCGCTATGCCTGCAACAGTTTGCCTTTGTTGAGGCCATCATCTTGTCAAGAATAACAGAAAACAATAACATGAATTGATCTCAGCGAATTACCACCTTGAAATTATTCCAATGCAACTGTTTAGTGATACCGGTAAAAACAACTGAACCCAAGAGTATCCACACCTCAAAGTCAAGTAATCATGACCCTTTAGCATGTAACAAGCACAGTTATTATGTGTGAAGCCAATGCCATTAAATTTTTAACCCATAACACAGTTTAAATTAGGTTCCTCTAAATATCCCATACTAAAAGCCCATATTTGTCGATTCAAAGCATCAACCCAGATAATTCAACTAATTATTCATTGGCAACCTCATTCCAAGTGTTAGTAAACCAAGTGTACAGCAGAATTAGTTAACCACAATAGTCAACAGTCCACTAAAACTAAAGTCTACATCCTTTTTAAAAGAAAGGAGCATAGAGATAACCGCTGACCAATCAAAAATTACAAAAGAAATGAACAGAAAAGACTGCTACCAACCACAGAGATAACTACCCTTAGGTCTTAACCAACCCCATTCAACAACCAACTTAGTAGTTAGTCAAGGATATTGAAATGAAAAACCCTATAGCTTTCCAGCAGATTCTAAAAGAACAAAATAGTTTTTTCCACAAATTTAATTGTAACCAATGCAGCATCTCTGTTGTGAAATACCACTCCTCAGAAAGGCTAGTAAGCACAATACAAACCCTATTTAAGTTTCCAAATAGATGGAATTAAAAATTCCCCAATAAAGCACTCTTGCTTGTTCTGAAACTAAAAACTGCTACAGGCAGCAAACGAAACATTCATTAGTCACCAGTACACCCAGGCCCAAATAACACATGATCCGATAGCAGTAAAAGAATGTCATCCACCCAAAACCCACCGCACCAGTGATGGAAAGTATCTCTTCACTTATATTTCATCTGTCACCGCTCATCATTCTTATGGAGTTTCCACCAATAAGCTGTTGACAACCCTGACTTTTACTGCTAATTATTACTCTGTAGATTAACCAATGGCATCATTGAAGTTTCCAAATATCTTACCATATCAACTTCCATGGCAATCACAAATTTCTCAAAGCCATTAAGAAGACACTCTTTGAAAACATATTAAGATAGCGGGCATCTTCCTTTAATAAGTCTGTAGAGCGAGGGAGCTTTATGCAACCAGTCAGCGACTTCACATAACAATCTCAAGATCTTAACAATATCTTTTCATGGATGTAATCATAGATTATCATCAATAAAGATCCCATGAAATTCCAATACCCAGATATAGTTACCAAGTTATGACTGACCCACAGGTCATGCACATCTGTCCTTCAAAATCATTTTTCATGTGCATATTTAACAATTCAAAACCCCTAAAATGAATATTTTCACCAAATCCTTCATCAATACCCACACTAATGTACCTTCCTCAAGACTCAAGTTCTTGCACCAGGCAACATACACAGCTGTAAAACACAGTAACAAAATTATTCACATCTCAACACTCTGGAAATGACCCTTAACAACAAGTGAAGGAATCAAAAAGGTTGGACACTTTTGTAGCATATCTGACACTGGCAAACTGAAAATATAACTCTTACTTTGTAAAGGCATGCACGCATTGCATGACTAAAATCTTTCATGCAGAAATGCTAAAGATCTCACTATATACTTCAAAATAACAGTCTACCACAATCAAAACACAAGATAGGTTATGGACAAAGATTGAACATGAAATATGGAGTTAACAATGAAGTACGAAACCTATTCACTATAGCTTTACTTTATAAGACATTTGAATCTGCAAATAAAGCACAACAAACTAGACTCTTATTCAGAATATACACCTTTCCTATGGCTAAAGAAAGATATGATGGTACTGAAAGAATATCATATGGAATACTTGGCAGAGATGAGAAAATGCCTTATGATTTACGAACACAAGTAGCAATTTAAAGCGTTATATTCAGTAGAAATATTTTACCTTTATTTCAGGATTACATGCATTTATGGTGTCAAAGTACTTGACAGGATATTTTCAGCACATCAGACAACTAGATGGATATTGGACTATAGCAAAACATATCGCAATATCTGACTTTTAACAAAAGATTATACTTTTGAAAATAAATTTTTTTTGTTTTGTTTTTAGTTTCTTTTGTGTGTGTGACCTGTGCACTTAAGATGAAAATTAAAGCATATCAGATACTTTAGGCACAAAAGCAAAGTCAACTCGGAAAGCTATATCCTTTCAAATGCCAAAATTCATCGCTTTAATCCTGAGTCAATGGAGTTTCAGACTTACTGTGGATTACATATTTAGACCTAAATATAAATAAATAAACCACAAAAAATAAAATTAAAAATCATTTACAAAATCAATAACTTCCGCCAGCATACAGGAGATGAAATTAGATTGGTCCTATGGTCCTTAATGCTTCAATCCATGATTTGTAACAGAAAGGACCCTGTTAAATAACTACCTTTCTCAACAAAGAAGATGAAGAAGAGAAGACAAATATGATACAAAAGATTCTTTTAAATCAGTAAAACATCACAATTTAGCATGCAGGACTTGAGATGCTAATTGCTAAGCACATCTGAAAATCCGATTTGCATAGAGTATTGAGCAAATTATTGACAGGTCCTCAATGATTCATAATTTATGCTAATCCAAAATTCAAACCAACAGAATTCATGAATCCAAAATTGACTCGGGCAGAGAGGTAGCAAGAGAAATATAATGGACAATTAGTAAAAGACGAACCATGGCCGTCCGGCAATCGATTGGAGCGAGAATACGGAGGTAGATTCCGATGGACCTCGCCAGTCTCGTAGTCGGTTCCACCGCCTGCGCCGGCGGCCGCTCCGCCGCCGCTATCAGTGGGCCGTACAACAAGGCTGCTGAGGTGCGGCGTCGCCTGGTCCTTCTCTCGCGACATCTTACTCTCGTATCGCGTAGTGTGGGTCGTACCGATGATGCCCGCTGCGTACTGAAAAATAAAAATCAGAATAAAATATTTTTACAAAATTCTTTAATGGTTACGACTTACGATTCCATAGGGTACTCAAAATAGGAATAAACCATTAAAAAAAAAAATCTTAAAAATTTATGCTTCCAACTGATTTGATTAGTAGGAAAAGAATTTTTTTTTTTTATTCAAGAATTTTAAAAAAAATTAAATGATCATGTTTGGTTGATAAAAAAAAAAAAATCGTTAAAAATTAAATTTCTAGATTATGAAGAATTTAAATTTACCTTAATAAACTTTTTATATTCATCGTAAAATTTGGCCCTATTACATTGTAGTATCTGTTCACAAAGAACCAAACACAAAAAACCAATAACGCCTCTACTGAGACTTGAACTCGTAACCTTCCAAATGAAAGTCCAACCCGGGTACCATTAGACCACATAGTCTTGGTCAACTTTCTTTTATTTATTTTGCATGAAATTTAAATTTCATATGAATGGCTCTGGTTAAGCTTCACTAAAATCCATATGGTTACTAGTTTTTTGGAATAAAAAATTATCCCAATTTTGATTTCAAAACATACAAATAAATTTTATATACACGTATATATAGAAAAGTTCAAGTGAAAATAAATTATTATGTAAAAAGTGATTTGATAGAATTATTCCTGACTGAACCGTATCGTATGTGTGATCGGTACAAAGGTTTCTCATCGAGTGAAGCCGTATCTGAGCATGACCGACTTCCTTGCGCGTTGACCCAAGTACCCAACCTATAACAAAAACCGAACAAAATTTCACTCGCCAGCAGAGTACTCTCATTATTTCACCCCAATCAGATCAAGTCGGGACCGACCACTTGACCTACGATGCTTGGAGCTTTAAGCTTAGTTCCTTCAGCCAAGTTTAATAGTGGTGGGTCCGAAAGAGTAAAAAATCTCAAGACATGTGGAGGGACCATCAAGGCCTTCGAGCTTCCCATGTACATGCGCTCCACGTGCCACAGATGTTGAGAGACTACATGTGTTCCCCGCACCTCCTATAAATACTGCATTAGATGCAATGACGGTGGATTTTGAGATTTTGCTACCTAGCCTTACCAAGCTCGGGGATCTATAGCTTCACGCTATCATCCGAGCTTAAGCCTTAAACAAACGAGCAGATAAGAATGAGACCTCAACCCGATCCGACCTCGTAACTTATACGTATTTGTATGAACCATCGTGTTTACCACATCACTTTTTGCACCGTCCGTGTGGATTGGTACAAAAAGTTGTCCGTACACTGGTAACTGATTTACATCATGTATCCTTACTTGGACTTCTTCAATGAGCCCGAGGCGAAAGATAGTAGCTCAGATTTGCGGTCACACCTGAATGTTAGGATGCACCTCAATCAAACTCATCCAACGAGGGTAGCATTGGGGGAAGCGGTGCAAGTGATTAATCAGGGGCCGACGTTCCCCACCACCCCCATCCAGATGCCTAATCAAATTCCCGTGAACCCCGCTGGGGTGCCGAATTCGACATTTCAATGGTGGTAGAATTCGTCGTGATTCTATACCCCAGTCTATCTGTACCAGCCGGTCTCGACTATGTACCCATAACCGATGTATATGACGACCCCAACTGCACCAGAAGTGGCGCCTCCGGGGAGCTCGTGGAAAGGGAACCTGAGCTTTGCCGTGCGCAGTTAGAATGAAGAGCACCCACAAGTCACCATGAACCTTTCCCTCAATCTCGCCCCCTGTTGCAAAACTCGATTAGGTTCGGTGGAAGGATTAGAGGTAGAATCCAGGCCAAGGAGGAGTGCCTTTGACTGCATTTGGCCACCTATGCGTGAACGTTTGGGCGTGCAGGATGAAGGGCGAATGTCAGTTGACCGTCCAGTCGGAATGATAAGACCATTATACCCTTGCTATAAAAGGGAAATAAATTTTTGTGGTGAAAAATTGACGGAGATTTCACCGAAAGGACTATTTGCACTAAGAAATTGATACCCGTGAACTAATTATACAAGTTTTGAAAGTTATAGATCAAAATTAGTAATTTCACAATATTTGTGTGATAAAAAATGGAAAAAAAAAAAAAAAAACTCAATAAAATAAAAATAGATCTAAGCCAGGATTTATTTGTCACATCTACTTTTGCTTTAGATAACAACTAGTCGGCGAAGGAAACAATTCCGTGCGTTGGGAATCTCGTCGCTTCCCGCACTCTGCCACGCGTCTCATTTCGCGCTATCGGTCGTTTTACAAAAATGACAAATCTAGCCCTGGAATCTAACTAATACTACGCCGCAATACAATTATGCCGTTAATTTCGTCGTCTTCCTTCCCACAGGAACAGGTGTCAACTGTCATTGATTTTCATAAAAGCAAATTATTATAAATACGATTCTCCATACATTCATTGATACAGACGCGTTGTAGTTGTCGCGAACAGGGGACGCAAGAACTCTACCAGGCGCATTTTAGCACTCACCATCCACATCTCTTCCTTCATCTGCTCACACACACACAGAGATGAGGATGTGTTAGCAGTTTCCGGAGCTTCCAGAAGAAATAATCTGTAGAGTCGTGTGTAAGGACTTCTCAGGCTTCGACAAAGCGTCGCCGTTTTCTCGCTTTCGGATTGGAAATCCGTGCTGCTCCGGTCGTTGAATGATCGGAGGTAATCGAACTCTAAATCGTTAACATTTTTCATCGATTTCTCGGAGCTGTGCTATTTTTAATTTTTATTTTGTTCTGTGTATGTTAAGATCTGGAATCGCGCCTTTTTACAGCTTCCGGTTTTGTAGATTAAAACCCCTGCAAAAAGAAGAAATTATAATAGTGCTAATCACGATAAGTTTAGAGATAAGAAAGAAAGGCATTATTTGTTCAGATTTCATTGCTGTAGTTTTAATCTTTAAAAAAAAAATTTGCTGAAAAATGAATACTACTCCGTGTCTCCGTATAAGGTAAGATAAGGAGAATCTAGTTTTAACTAGTTTTAATAGTTCCCAAGATTTCATTACTCCATTGTTTTCACGTTTGTCCGCTTTCCACAGTCGGGTTAATTCAGGGGACCCAGCTCCATAATGGTAAAATGCACTCCTCCTTCCATAAGAGCAGCAGTCAGCTCTTCTTCTTACATAAATTGCTTCTTCTTAATTGCATTAGTACTTCTCCTTCCATCGGCCTCTTTTGGGGATGTTGAGACTAAGGGAATGCCATTTCTAGAGAAAGTGTGTGTAGTGTCGGTCATGATTTTGTACTGAAATTGCGAACATCCGGACTGATCATACTCAGGTTAAATGTATTGGGCATGTCCATGTGATGGGTTCCGAAGATCAGAACCAAATTTTTTAAAAAACATAATTGGTTCTGAATCATGGCCTATTCAAGGCATGACTATGGGTTTTGTAAGAAACCTTGATTTACAATTTAATAGCTCGATTTTTATTCTTCAATCATGTGTGCTTTTACAAGACTAAGCTGCTAAAGTCTGCCTCTGACAATATTTTGGTGCTACTGTGACAGTTCCGTTGAGTTCTTGGGATTGCAGGTTTGGAGGTAAAGGAAGGGAAGTTGTGGCATGCTTGTGCAATCACGTGTTTCCTCCTCGATGTATAAGAGAATGCCGTCGAGAGATTACATGAATGTCGATGATTTTGAAGCTGATCAGGATGATGATTTAGGTATTTCTTTTCATTCAATATCCTATTGCATCATGTTCACTATTGATGCTGGTTAGTGTATCATTCATGGGGAAACTGCTCCTTGTGTTTCAGGGTTGTAACCATACATGATCAAATCTCTGTAGAAATTAAGATCTTACTACTGCAATATGCTGTATGAAATTTTGTGCAATCTATATTGTCATGGTTAGGAATTGTCAATTTAATGTGACTTCTAAAACCATTAAAATTTTCAAAAGACATGCACAGACAGGCGCACATGAGCAGCAATTGCATTAAGGTCTATTGCTCTTTTCTTGTAAACTGCCTAAAGCTTTTGTATTTGCTTTTAGGTTTCCTCCAGAATGGTGCTCAGCAAGAGATGTCAAATCCCTCCTGGAAATATTCGTGTCCACATGTACTTGTGGCAACAATGGTTTCATTCTTGTTTGGTTATCATCTTGGGTTTGTTTTTAAAATCTTCTTTTCTCTTTGTCTGATCATGACCTTGTTCTTACTAATTTTCCATTTAGCTTAAGGAATAAATATTTTTTTCCTTCCTTTGCAGAGTAGTTAATGAGCCACTCGAAAGCATTTCCATTGATCTTGGATTCAAAGGGGATACACTCGCAGAAGGTTCAACTCCACCAAATCTCCTCAGAGCTTTCTGTTTCAAATATGAATTCAAGTCTGATGTTTGCTATGAGTGTAGGTCTGGTGGTCAGTACGTGTCTTGCTGGTGCTTTTGTTGGATCTTTGTTCAGTGGTTGGGTTGCTGATGGGATTGGGCGCCGTAGGGCTTTTCAGTTGTGTTCTTTGCCCATGTTTATTGGTGCTTCACTATGGTAAATTTCAAACCTTGCTTCAATTGATCTATACTTGAGGCACATGGTTGGTATGTGGCTGAAACTAACACATGCATTTCCAGTGCAACAAGTAAAACATTAACAGGTATGCTCGTGGGGAGGCTTTTGGTAGGAATAGGATTAGGTGTGGGCCCACCTGTTGCCTCTATGTACATTGCAGAGGTAAAGAAACTGCTGACATTATGCATGATGAAAATGCAGTCTATAACTTTCTTCTGTTCAGATCTAATTTTGTGGTGATCTTTTGCAGGTCTCTCCTGCTCATGTAAGAGGTACTTTTGGGAGTTCTATCCAAATAGCAACATGTCTTGGACTAATGGGGGCTTTTGTTGTTGGGATGCCGGTTAAAAGCATAATGGGATGGTAAGAGAAGTTTTGAAGCTAGAGTTTGCTGCACAACTGGAACTTTGAAGTTTGTGACAAATTACTTACATCATCACCATATCTAGTTTAATATGCATATACTCTTAACATGCACAGGTGGCGTACATGCTTTTGGGTATCTTTAATTCCTACTGCTATACTTGCACTTGGGATGATCTTCTGTGCTGAGTCCCCTCATTGGCTTTATAAGGTAGATTATTTTTTTTTTAAAGGTTTTTAGTTTTGTACTTCTACAGTTGCTCTAATCGCTGAAGGCTGCTAGTGGATGGCTAAGAGTATTCTCAATGATGCGTAATCTTAAGAGCTAGAAATTGGAAACTTATTGACATCTTTGCTCAAGTTTTATTCACCAGCGGGGTTCCTTAGCAGGACAGTCTTTGATGTAGAATTCAAAGATTGCAGAACAAAAAAGCAGTAAGTCTGTGAATAAGTGAACTAGTGAAGTAAGAAGAAGAGAACAACTAGGGTGGGGTAAAATAGTAATTCACATATATCATCTAAAACAGTCTCCAAAATAACATATATTAAGTAAGTATTTATTTATGACAAACAATAACAACAAAACCCCATTAGTTAGGCATGTGTACCCAAAAATAAGATAAGTTATATCACATTATCAATCGATGTTGTGTCATTCAAGATTTTCAAAAGTAATCTTTGGTTTCTCCTTTTTGTAGCAAGGTAGGCTTGCTGAAGCTGAAACTCAGTTTGAAAGAGTACTAGGAAGTTCCCATGTCAGAACTGCAATATTAGAGCTGTCCAAGTTGGACAGAGGGGATGAGAATGAAACTGTCCAACTCTCCGAACTGCTTTATGGTCGACATTCCAGAGGTTCTCTTCTGAGACTGAAATGCTTGCTCTCCTAATTCTGCTGCTGCAGTTATATTCTCTTTTGTCTCTAGATCCCATTCTTCTCTGCCAAAGACTTTGCGATTTACTCAGTTCTTTTGCAGTTGTTTTTATTGGATCAACCCTATTTGCTTTACAACAGCTATCTGGAATAAATGCTGTGTTTTATTTCTCTTCAACTGTATTTAGACGTGCTGGAGTATCCTCAAACCTGGCAAATGTTTTCATAGGAGTTGCAAACTTAACAGGTAAATTTTCTTCCTGACTAGCACCCCCCCAAAAAAATAAAGAAGTCACCTTTTTCCTTTGTTTGCTTTGTTCCTCTCTTCCTTGATCTCCATGGTTTTATTGCTTGTAGGCTCAACTGTTGCGTTGATTTTGATGGACAAATTAGGAAGGAGAGTTCTCCTCCTTTGGAGCTTTTTGGGCATGGTATACTTCATTTAGATTTCCAAAACTTCTCCCACATTTCTGTTCAAGTGTTTACGGTGATTAGTACAACTCATCAATTAAACATATCAGTGTTTGCTTTCCCTTTGCGGTGCTTATTTAGTCCAGCTTATTTTGTGCTCATCTAGCCCAAAAAGTGGAAGCTAGGTCAAACACTGAAGTTGAAAAATAAAGAAAGAAGAAAGCTTTCAGTAGTAGATAAGAGGAAAAATCATCTTTTTCAAAAAGCTCCAAGTTTGAGGCTTTTTGAAAAAGCCTCTTTTTCAAGAAGAAGCCAAACAGGCTCTTAAATTAACTCTCCATTTAAAATTTTAACTCTGGGACTCTTCTATGACTACTCAGGCTGTATCAATGGCACTTCAAGTTTTTGCTTCAACTATTGCATCAAACTCTGCTGCTTTCTTTCTTTCTGTTGGCGGCATGCTCTCGTGAGTATTCACTTGCAGTTCATAGTGATGACCTTTACTGCATGTTAATGAAGCGAAAAGAAAGTTCAAAGTAATAACAGGAAGGGAAAAAACGACACTATTAGCCCCTGAATTGTTTCACTTTTGAAAATTTGGTCCCAGTAAGTTAAACAAATTTAACCCCTTAATTATTCATAATGTTACACTTTTAGTCCCTAGTGTTATATAATTGTCAAACTCCATTAACATATGAGGTTATTTTTATCATTTATAAATTATAATCAATATTAACTGTTAAAAATGACATTCATATGGAGAGAATGAAACTTTAACCATGGATATTGATTCTAAATGACAAAAATAACCTCATAACAAAGAGTTTACTAACAGATTTTGATAATTGTATAACACCAGGGACTGAAAGTGCAACATAATGAACAATTAAGGGACTAAATTTGTTTAAATCAATTAACAAGGACCAAATTTCCAAAAGTGAAACAATTCAGGGGCCAAAAGTGTTGTTTTTCCTAAAAGGAATATGAACTGAAGGCATAGCTTCTTGGGAAGATATTTGTGAATGTGATTGCTAAACTTAAACAATGTAGAGATTGATCAATGTTGTCTCCATGCAGTCCAACCATATTGAGAGTTTTGTTATTGTTCATTGGTAGCTAGAAGCTTAAACCATCAAACTATTGTTGACTGGTCACTACTTTGTGCAGTTTTGTCTTAACATTTGCCATTGGTGCTGGTCCAGTTCCTGGTCTCCTCCTGGCTGAAATATTCCCTAGCCGGATTAGGGCAAAAGCTATGGCATTTTGTATGTCAGTGCATTGGGTAATTACAATGTCATAATCTTAATTGCCTCATTTATCCTTTTATGTGTATACCAATATACAAATCTATCTTGCTCTGGGAATGAGCAGTGATGCGGTAGGGTAGGGTGTTTCTTTCTTTTACTGGTGCATTTTATTGTCTTATCATATTGTGTTAGGTGTTCAATTTCCTTGTTGGTTTGCTCTTCTTGCGTTTGCTTGAGAGTCTTGGACCCCAGTTGTTATACGCTATGTTTGGTGCCTTCTGCATGATGGCAGTGGGTTTTGTGAAGAAGAATGTGATGGAAACCAAAGGAAAATCACTCCAAGAAATAGAGATTGCTCTTCTCCCCCCAGAATAGACTATAGAGGTAGCTCTTTATTCTCTAAGATTGTTGAATTTCTCAACTCAATTTATCTGAACGAGCTCGATCTCTGTTTTGTCAGATTGATATGGTCATAGACTGTAAAACTGGTGACACGTGAAGTAGAGGCCAGAGGGAGGCATGTACTTGTATTTGGGCTGTTTATACTCAACTTGTCCAGCGTTGCTGTGAGCATGGTTGTCTTACACTCTTACCTTCAAGTCCATGTTATATTGGCTCATAATGAGAATTTGTACATTGAAATCTATGTATGCTGTATGTAGTATGTACCTTGATTTTCAGTATGTTATATTCCATTTCATGAGTAGTATTTTTTATGCCACCTTTTCCAGACTCGCTGTGATAATTAACGGCATTTTTTTTTTGAATGATACTGACTCTTTTACAATGTAATATCTGTTCATAACTACTTTCTCAACCTACTGAAGCACAAAGAGTCAATAACGTCTCCACTGAGGCTCGAACTCACAACCTCCCCCATATGAATTTTTTTTAAGACAAGCAAAATGAGTTTTACTAATTCAACACATTAAAAAGGGATGAAATTCACAAGTTTATTAATTTAGGTTGTCAAGATTTTACTAATTTAGGTTGAGATTGAGTTGAGTGTACCATTCGGTTAGGCATTTGCTTTACTTACCCCACAAGTTTGTTATTCACTCCATAAAATTGAGTTTTTGTTGGGAATAACATTCAAGAGGAGTAATGTTTGTGTTTTGCCTTGCTACTTGTCCCACATTGTTTTCCTAGAGACTCTTTTTCCATCATTTAAATGCCACTCCTTTTGGAGTCTTTGAAATGTTTTCAAGGGAGAGAAAAGGGAGGAATTCCCACGCGCGCCGCTCGCTCAGCTCGGGGTGTGGTGGGGTTGAAGTTTTACGTGGGATTATAATTTTTTGTCCGAATTTTCAGCTAATTTACACATACAGAATAATTCTACGCGGTCAGAATTATTCTTGTGGACAAGAGGCATTCTAGTGCGTTAGTGGGCACATCTGAACGCAACTTGCGTTCTTTCCCCTTTTTTCTCGACTTCTTGTGGCTGGTACAGGGGAGACAGGTATTCTCACTACTATAAATACCTGTCTTCCCAGACCTGTATTTTTACACCTGAAAAATAAGCTCTTAAGCTATAAATACTGTGATTGCGTATCTCTATAAGTGCAACAGAGTTACGTGAGTACTTCTGTGTGAGCCAGTTGAAAGCTCCCGGGTTAAGACTGCACAGTCTCCGGATATAAGCTTTTAAGGCAGTGTCCTGCACACGTCACAGAAACTATCCTACATATATCCCAGCCTATATCAATTGTAGTCCATAAAATCTACGACATTTTTATAAAAACCACAACAGTTAAAAGCTTATACATATAAAAATGAAGATGTCGTCCCTCCTTTCCAAGCCCGCCGCTGAACTCACGAAGATCGAGCCGCTGAACGGTATAAATTACCAAAGGTGGGCTGTGAAGATGATGGTGCACTTCGAGACGCACGAGGTCGATTATGTGCTCAGCGGCTGTCCTTTCGGTCAAACCGCTGCAGCAACAACTCCAACAACACCAACCCCGGTCGGAGACGAGATCGAGATTGCTTCGACCGAAGAAACAATTCCAGATCCGGTGACATCAGATCCAAAGACGTCTGCGCCCGCAAAATCGTCTTCAACTACTCAAGATGTTCGAAACAAGTTCGAACGTGACAATAAAATGGTAAGAGGCATACTGCTTCAATACATGACCGATTCTCTTCTTTATATTTATGCGCCTCACAAGTCCGCGAAGGCAATCTGGGATTTGCTTCAAAAGAAATACGGGTCAGACGATGCAGCCCGGAAAAAGTATGCGGTTGCAAGTTGGTTAAACTACAAAATGGTTGACGGTAAGCCTATAATTGATCAAGTTCATGAATTCGAAAATTTAGTTGGGGATTTAATAACCGAAGGGGTTCCGGTAAGCGACACATTGCAAACTTATGCTTTGGTTGAAAAATTACCTGACTCGTGGTCTGAATTGTCTGAATTTCAAAATAAAATGAAACATGAACCAAAGTTAAGTACATGGGAAGAAATGGTGAATCACATAAACATCGAAGAGGCGTTTCGCCTAAGGCAAAGGTCAGTTTCCTATCCTGAAAATTTAAAGGCTAACGTTATAGAAACAAGTGACAGGTCAAAAACTGCAAATAATGGTAAAAATAAAGGTTGGCAGAAAGGCATGAAAGCAAACAACTCTAAAAGTTTCAAGGCGAACAGAAACCAAAAGTCAGGGAAAGGAGGTGCTTGCTATGTCTGTGGCAAACATGGACATAAAGCAGCGCAGTGCTATCACAAGAAAGGTGGATTTGATCAAAAAGGGAACCAAGGAGGACAAAAAAGCCAAGCAAATGTGGTGGAAGATTCTGAAGTTGTGGCAGCAGTCATAACACTAGAAGCCAACGTTATAGAAGACTCTGAAGAATGGATCGTGGACACTGGAGCGTCACGCCATTTCTGTTCAAACAAGAGTCTTTTCAAGAATTTTCAAGCAATTGCTCGAGGGCAAGGTGAACAAGTTTTTATGGGCAATGATAGCGTGGCCGAGGTAAGAGGTAGTGGTACCATAGAAATAAAACTATGTTCAGGAAAAAAATTGTTTTTAAACAATGTAATGTACGTTCCCTCTCTGCATAGAAACTTGATCTCGGGGCCTTTATTAGTGAGGGCCGGGATTAAGTTAGTGTTTGAATCTGATAGAATGATAATGACTCGTAGGGGGGGATTATCTGGGGAAAGGTTACATGCGTGGGGGGATTTTTGTGTTACCTTTCATTTCAAACCAAAACAATGCAATCAACATGAATAATGTGGCCAGTGGCACTGGCAGTTCTGCTTATATTGCTGTTTCGTTTGACATGTGGCATGCTAGATTAGGACACATTGGTGTCAAATGCATGAATAGACTAAAGAACATGAACTTGCTAACTAATGTAACAAATGACATTATAACACAATGTGAGACTTGTGCTGAAGCAAAGTTCATTAAGAAACCGTTTACTTTAGTTAAGCATAAAACAACATGTGCTTTAGAGTTAATTCATTCTGACTTAGCAGACTTTAGAAACACAGAATCTAAAGGTGGAAAAAGGTATTACATTTTATTGATGATTTTACTCGCTTTTGTAAAATATATTTGATAAGAACTAAGGATGAAGCCGAAGATAAACTTGTTATTTTCAAAAATGAAGTTGAAAACCAACTAAGTATGAAAATAAAAAGGTTACGTTCAGATAGGGGGGGTGAATGTGAATCTGCATCCTTTAAGTCATTATGTGAAAAACATGGAATTATCCATGAAGTGACTGCCCCTTACACCCCTCAACAGAATGGCGTAGCCGAGAGGAAAAACCGAACTCTCAAAGAAATGATAAACGCTTTCTTATTAAGTTCGGGAGCTCCCAATACACTTTGGGGAGAAGCTGCACTTACAGCGAACCATATCCTAAATAGAATACCCCACAAGGGGTATGATAACACACCTTATGAGATGTGGAAAGGATACTCCCAAAATCTGAAATACTTCAGAGTGTGGGGGTGCCTAGCGAAAGTTGGGCTTCCCTCGTTCAAAAGACCTAACCTTGGGTCTAAGACTGTGGATGCAGTCTTTGTTGGGTATGCAGAAAAAAGTGCAGCCTATCGGTTCATGCTATTAGAAAACCGATCCATATGTGAAGCCAGGGAAGCTGAGTTCTTTGAAACCATCTTCCCCTTGAAAACCCCTAATAGGACCGAGTCGGCTCCGGTTCCAAACTCACAAATTGAGAGTGAGCCTGAACAACTCAGGAGAAGCAAGAGACAACGAACTGAAACTACCTTTGGTTTAGACTTTATAACATATATATCTGAGCTAGAAGACTTAAATGAACTTTCTGAGCAGTTCGTATGTCAACTAGTCTTAGAAGACGAACCAAAGACTTTTGATGCGGCTATGTGCTCAGTTGATGCGGTGTTCTGGAAAGAAGCCGTTCAAAGTGAACTAGACTCAATAAAGTCTAATCACACATGGGAAATAGTAGAACTTCCCAAAGGGGACAAGCCTATTGGGTGCAAGTGGATATTCAAAAGAAAACTTAGACCCGATGGGTCAATAGAAAGATTTAAAGCGAGGTTAGTAGCCAAAGGCTACAGACAGAAGTTTGGGGAAGACTACTTCTGTACTTACTCGCCTGTGACAAAAATAGCAACTATAAGAGTGCTATTTGCATTAGCCGCAGCGCTAAAGTGGACAGTCCATCAAATGGATGTCAAAACGGCCTTCCTAAATGGAGACCTAGAGGAAGAAATCTACATGGACCAACCTCCTGGGTGTGTAGAACCTGGACAAGAAGGGAAGGTCTGTAGACTAGTGAAGTCCCTATACGGGCTAAAACAAGCTCCAAAACAGTGGTATGAAAAATTTCACAAAACACTGTTGGATCTCGGTTACGTGGTAAACAGATCAGATGCTTGTCTATACTCAAAAGAAGTTGAGTCAAGCATAGTGCTCATCTGCATCTATGTAGATGACATGCTAATCTTTAGTCCCAATGTCGAAACAATAATAGAGACCAAAAGGTCTCTTTCTGAAAGATTTGACATGAAGGACTTGGGGAAGGCGGATGTGATACTTGGAGTAAAAGTCATTCAAAGTGGAAATGACTACAAGTTGTCACAAAGCCACTATACAGAAAAACTGTTAAGGAAATTTGACAGTTATGAAGTGAACCCGGCTCCAACTCCGTATGACTCTAGTGTCAAACTGATAAAACACACTGGAGCAGGAGTGGCGCAAGAGGACTATGCAAAGTTAATAGGGAGTCTGATGTTCCTAATGAACTATACCAGACCTGACATTGCTCTTGCAGTCAACAGACTCAGTCGGTACACTCATAATCCAAGTGAGGTCCACTGGCATGCATTAAAACGTGTACTGCGTTATCTGAGAGGCACCATCGAGTGGGGCCTGCAGTACACTGGTTTCCCAAATATCCTAGAGGGATATTGTGATGCAAACTGGGTCAATGACAGCGATGATGTAAGCTCCACCAGTGGGTATGTGTTTACCATGGGCGGAGCAGCTGTGTCGTGGAAATCCACGAAACAATCGTGCATAGCCAGATCAACAACGGAGGCTGAGTTCATAGCTCTTGATCTGGCTGGGCAAGAAGCTGAATGGCTGAGAAACCTACTGGCAGACATGCCGTTGTGGGGGAATTCTACTCCATCAGTGCCCATTCATTGTGACTCACAAACTGCCATATGTGTAGCAAAAAATAGTTCCTACAATGGAAAGAGAAGACACATAAGAGTCAGACACGAGTCTGTAAGGCAGTTAATTGTGAACGGAGTACTCACATTAGAGTATGTGAAATCCGAGAGGAATATTGCAGATCCTCTAACAAAAGGACTGAATCGGAAAACTATCCTTGATACGTCAAAGGAAATGGGCTTAAAATGAGAGGTAAGGAATTCAAGGTGGATACCACTGTAATGGTCAAACGAAGCCATGGAAAGACTTATGTAAGAAAGTTGAAAGGTATACTAAAGTACTGATATGTGAACCAAAGTTCAAAACTACCCACTTCTCAAAGAGTTCAAGACTTAGTTCACTCCTGAGAAGTAAGTTACTCAGGTCACTACGTGCCAGTTCAAGGTTATACACTGGTATTAAGGTCAGACTAGGTGGTATACTCAAACGCCCTGTTACCACACCCCTTGAATGTGTGGGAGATTATTGGGAATAACATTCAAGAGGAGTAATTTTTGTGTTTTGCCTTGCTATTTGTCCCACATTGCTTTCCTATAGACTCTTTTCCCATCATTTAAATGCCACTCCTTTTGGAGTTTTTGAAATGTTTTCAAGGGAGGGAAAATGGGGGAATTCCCCCGCGCGCGCGCCGCCGCCGCCCGCCCGGCTCGCGCGACGCGGCATTATAACTTTTCAGCTAATTTACACATACAGAATAATTCTACGCGGTCAGAATTATTCTTGCGCCACCCGCCCGCTCGGCTCGCGCGTCGCGGTGGGGTCGAAGTTTTACGCGGCATTATAACTTTTCAGCTAATTTACACATACAGAATAATTCTACGCGGTCAGAATTATTCTTGTGGACAAGAGGCATTCTAGTGCGTTAGTGGGCACATCTGAACGCAACTTGCGTTCCCTCCCCTTTTTTCTCGACTTCTTGTGGCTGGTACAGGGGAGATAGGTATTCTCACTACTATAAATACCTGTCTTCCCAGACCTGTATTTTTACACCTGAAAAATAAGCTCTCAAGCTATAAATACTGTGATTGCGTATCTCTATAAGTGCAACAGAGTTACGTGATAGGTATTCTCACTACTCACTACTATAAATACCTGTCTTCCCAGACCTGTATTTTTACACCTGAAAAATAAGCTCTCAAGCTATAAATACTGTGATTGCGTATCTCTATAAGTGCAACAGAGTTACGTGAGTACTTCTGTGTGAGCCAGTCGAAAGCTCCCGGGTTAAGACTGCACAGTCTCCGGATATAAGCTTTTAAGGCAGTGTCCTGCACACGTCACAGAAACTATCCTACATATATCCCAGCCTATATCAATTGTAGTCCATAAAATCTACGACATTTTTATAAAAACCACAACATTTTGACACCAACAACTCGTATTATACTGATGTCTACTTTGAGTTGGGGCCTGGGGGCAACTTTAAGAAAGAACATCGAACCTGGAGTGAAAAGTTAAGAGTTCGATCCTTAACTTTGAATATGAAACCGTCTTAAATCTCCAGTGAAGAGGATTAGTCATTGTGTCCGAGGGTTACAAAAAAAAAAAAAAACTTTAAGAAAGAACATCATATCACGGAATTGTAAGGGCGGGAGCCTTGCAAGTTGCAAGTTGCAAGTTTTGAATGAGTTGATCCTCGTTCGCATCAAGTAGTAAACATCATCATCATAAAATATAAAGAATAGAAAAACATTTGGAGTAATCAGGATGGTTTTACTTATAAAATAAATCAAAGCACAATAATATATAGCCAGGCAGGCAGGAAGACGCTTTGCTTCTAATGTTGTGTAGATTAATGACCAAAATGGGGGTATATGTTCCTTCTGACACCTACATGAATGGAATAACAGTTTCAAATATATAGCCAAAGACCAAAGTGGAGTGGAGGGCACAATGCTTTTTTAGTTCTTCACATGTCTATATAACTTAACAATAAAGTGTATTGAAACAAGCTTGACCATCAGGCTCAGGAAAACCGAACTGAGAAACCATTTTCAGTTCTTGAAAAATTAACTCCCCCAAAATCGTCCATATCAGAATCTGAGTCTCTGTAATCCCCCCACTCACCAGGGGAATCCTCGTCAAGTTCGTTATTCTTGGGAGGAACTCTCAGCTCAGATACCGGGACAGGCAGCGGATCTTCGTTAAGATACTTGTCGTGCAGCAGTTCCATTGATGTTGCTCTACCAGCCGGATCATAGCAAAGGAGCTTTTTCACCAAAAGGATTTCGTCAGGGGAGCGGTTTGGTAGGCATCCTTCCAGCCCTGTCGGTTTCTCCACTTTATTGAATGAAATTGTTTTGTAATCTGGAAGATGCACACAACCAGGCCACACTTCTTCAGACAAGTTACCCAAAATGGTGAAAATTCTGCCCAGCTGATCAATGTCCGAACTACCCGGGAACAGTGGTTCTAGGCTCAAAAGCTCAGCAAAAATGCACCCTAACGACCATAAATCTATCTCCGGCCCATAATTTACAGACCCATACAGCAGCTCAGGTGCCCTGAACCACCGAGTTCCAACACATGAAGTCAGCGGAGCTAAATCCCCTTCTTCACCCTCAACATACGAGCTCTTACAGTCATCTTCAAAATCACTGTTGGTGCATGTAGCTAAGCAAGACGTGTTTCCATCCTGGATACTACCTTCTTTATCAAAATCATCAAATCTGTACCTAAACTCATCTGAATCTGCAAATCGGTCCTCTTTGGCCACATTCCGTTGATAATGATGTGATTGACCTTCTCTATAAGCATTCTCCATTACAGGAACGAACTCAGGTGTATACATTGGGGTTGGGACATTCGGGGAGGCTTTCCCATAAGGTTGTCCATCATCAACAGCAGCAAGCCCAGGTGCCAGTAACATCCTAGCCTGTGTTGAAGCAAACAAATCACAGTCATAAGTGCGTAAGCAGGGGTCTTTTACCTGATCTGCCATTAAAGTTCAGGTCTATACTAGGAAAAAAACAACACAATGTAGACATGTATGACTCGAATCTCATTCATTCCACATTCAATAATACTAAAGTAGCATCGTCATTCAGGTACTTCACTACAATACCCATCACAACCCCATTCCGGTAGCTCTTAAAAAGTAAAAGAAACAATCTTTTAGAATGGAAAACAGTTGTTTATCTTTGGTTTTTATCCGGCTCCCATCTTCCACTTTTGTCAGCAATCAATCAGAGATGTTTAAGGCTGAAGGAGCACTGCTTTACAACCAATCTCCATACCAAATAACATCAAGAAAATACCTCTTTTAAGCAATAGCTATATAGCAAGTAATTACATTTTCCATGAAAGAAAAAGAACTTTAAACTTTACTGAACCCCAACAACCCTTTAATATCATCTCTTTGCATGCATGTGATAAGTAAAGTAGTCACTAAAAGACCATTTCTTTGCAACACATTCGATATTTCCACTGATTTATTAACTTACAAACAGGCCACAAGAATCGAATCAAATCAAATCATATTTCCCATGGCAAAAAAAGGAAATGTAGCTAATCACATACCCAGAAAGCCTTGATTGACTGACTAAGTATTTTGTCAGAAAAAGGAATATAGAAAAACCAAATAGAATTTATCAATGAACAAAAAAAGGGAAAAAAGAATAGTGACCTGTCCGAAATCGGCTAATTTGAGAATCCCATTGTCAGAAATCAACAAATTTGAAGGCTTCAAATCCCTATGCACGATAGAATTCCGGTGACAGGCATCGACGGCGCTCAGAATCTGAACCATCCACCGCTTGATCTCGCCGACGGTCAAGCCGTTGTCCCAATTCTTCTTGGCTGCTTTGATCACAGCTCCCAAGTCTGTGGGGAGGAACTCCAGGACCAGCACGGAGTCCTCGTCCTCGCTCCAGAAGAACTCGTGCATTACGACGACGTTTGGGCAGTTCTGGAGGGTCTGCAGGGCCTCGATTTCGCGGAGGGCCGACTGGTAATCGTGGATTTCCTTCAAGGCGACGGTGAGTGAGTCGGATCGACGACGGCCTCGATACACGTCCGAATACGCACCCGACCCGACCCGCTCGAAGATCTCGTATTTGATCGTGATTTCTTTACGAGTGTGGATGCTCCAGCTCTTGGAGGGCGGAGAATCCATTGGGGTTTCTTTCTCTCTCTCTTGTTTCGTTATAAGTGGCGGTGCTCACGGTGGTCGTCGTCGGCGAGGGAATGATTCTTTCTCCGATTCTAGAACGTCTTCCGACGAATTTAAGAATGAAAGATGTTATTTCCACGTGAGCTTTGAGTGACATCACGTGCTTTTGACATGGCGATGGTTGTAATTTGGGCCCTATTGGCTATTGGCTATTGACTATTGAGGCTTTATAACTTTATATATTATTGGAATAAGGGTCAAACACACAATAATGCAATTAGCCACTGAATTAAAACACCAACTGAGTCTTTAAATTAATCAATTTTAAACAATTTTTACAATTTGAAAGTTTTCAATAGGTCATCCTTCCAAATTAATTATTTAAATTTAAGAAAAAAAAAAAAATAGGACTCCGACCGGAGACAAAAAAACCTTCTTCGTCTCCACGGCGCTATGACTTGAAAGCGGAAGCACAAATAACATTGAATCGCGTGTAAACGAAATTAATCAATTAAACAATGTTCATGATCATGAATTTTTAATTAAAAATTAAACAGAAGTAAAGATAAAACTTATTTGTTCGGTTGGAGATGTAATATTTAAATTGACTTAAATTAAGAATGCTTCACCTCTCTGATTTGTATGACTTAATCACCTCCGGATAATATAGAGACTGGAAACCTTAGTCATTCTTAGAGTTTTTCGGGTATTTATTGATGTGATGGTAAACCTTCCTTCAAGAGGAATGAGAAACTTGTTTTCAAAAAAAAAAAAAAGAAAAAAAGAAAGGAATGGAAAACTTTCTTTTAGAAATATAAATCTCTTTAGGAATATGAAAGCTTCTTTAGGAACCCATAACATTTTTTCATTATACATCTTTTAACTCTTATAAACTTAAATTTTAACAGAATGTGAGAGAGAAAATTTCACCCGATAATTCTGCATTTACACATCACTAATCATCATTGTAAATACCCAAGACCTTGTGGTCTAATGGTACCAAGTTGCTTCTCTATGTGGAAGGTGATGGATTCGAGCCTTGGTGGAGGCGTAGTAGTTTATTGTATCTTTCGTTTTCATGCTACTACACAAAAGTCAGAATTATCATCATCTTTCTAATCAAGAAGTTGAAACTTGAAACCAACCCTCTTCCTCTTAATAAATGGCATTCAATAATATTCCCATAGAATCATAGACCAATATCCTTCAAAGTTGAAGCTGGGGGAGTGGAATTGCCATTTATGGCCATTCCCCAACAACTTCAGAGTTGAGAGCTGGTCTTGTTGGAACTCTCACTCACTGGATGGCCATGGCAGAGGTGAACTTGGAGCCACCCAACATTCATTCATATTTATAATTTTGGAGAAGTGTTTTACAATTAATTGATAGCCAATCACCAAATTATGTGTTTTCAAAAAAGTGATTTACCAAACACCCAAACTAGCTAAAATTTCACTCCCTTTTAACTTGTGATATTGTGATGGCTTAAACTACAGTGAGCTACCCTGTCACTTTTGGAAGATTGTCTTCAGATCATAAGAATGATTGCCCAAATTATTGATTGCCATACCTCTAACTGTTACAGAGAGAGAATGAATGAATGAATGAATGAATGAATGATCATTTGGCTATTATTTATGCTCTTTTTAAACATTTTTACTGATTCAAAAGTTTCTTTTCTTTTGCAGTAATAATGACCTTCATCTGAAGGGTATATATCTCTCTGCATTCCATGCATACCAGATTTCTCTTTAGACTTAAAAGAGAGATTCTAATTCAACATTTGTGCTTATGTAAATACAAAAGAATTTGCTTGTGAACATGGAGAGATAATCGCAAGTTGCTCAAAACACCAAACTGAAGCGCATAACATAGTAATAAGTTAACTAGTAAGTAATTCACAGAACCTGAGAGAATCGACAATTCTCTCCTACTTTTGATCATAGATAAACACCTACATTCAAAACGACATTGCTTACAAAACATGCCCCCCTACACGTTGAGTCCGATTCCAGCCACCTGTGATGAATCCGAGCTAACCCTTAGCCCTGAAGCTTCCCTAAGCCACACAACCCCCGCAGACTATACCCCTCCTGTCAAAGTAGAAACGAAAAAGATAAATCCAAATTTGTCACGCAAACAAACATACATAAGCAGCATCATATATTCATCACTCGAAGAAGGTTCAAAGTACTACTTTCTCGTCAATTAGGTGAAATTTCGGTTAGTTTTATCCTCAATATTCTTAGTATATATGCATCTATCCATTCAAGCGATACTTACACTATTGAGCAGCCGGTGCTTCTGCGCCTTTTCTTCCTAGCCGTTTCCTTCCTCCTAGGTGGTTGTAGCACAACCTTAATCGCAGTGTCGAATACTGCTTTCACATTCTACAACACCATTACGAGAAGGGATTGGGGTTTAAACTTATCAAAATACACATAAAATTCGGTACGCAAAACAACACTAAAAAACCTGCTGAGTTTTAGAGCTACACTCTATGTATGCTGCTGCGCCAATTTGCTTCCTTAATTCCTCGCCCTGCAATTTTTTTTCCAAGTCAAATTAGACGCTTACATATAGTTACTTTTCAAAGGTATGGCTAAATGGAACCGAGATACGCACTTGGGCTGGTGTAATAACGTTAGAACCCATATGATCAGCCAGATATCGATTGTCATCACGAAGATCTGTAGCAAAGAACCATGTCAAAAATGCGATCTTTTTTTCAAAGATATTCAATGACTTAACTCTGCTAGGATGCGAGCTCGGGTGCAATAAGTGTATGGTGTACCTAGTTTCGTTCCGACCAGAACGATTGGAACGTTGGGCGCAAACCGGCGAAGTTCAGGCATCCACTGAAAAATAAATTCGGAATGGCAATGAGCAGATAATAGAGAAACATAGTTTTTTAGGAATCGAACTTTTGGTTACCGAGTCAATAGCCCAACAAATGGTTTATGGTTAGATTATATACTATGTACCAAAATGACAGTTCTTAAACATCCAAATGGCTCTTCAGTTTAGACAAACACCTACTTCTGATATGTTCATCAATGTTGGATTTATGGATCAATCCAAACCCTAGTGCAGAAAATGGCAAAAGATGAGGTAAAAAGTATTACCTTTTTGAGAACATTTTCATAGCTTGCCCTGCTAATTAAAGAGAAAGCCAAAACAAATATGTCTGCTCCTCTGTAACTCAGTGGCCTCAACCTGCTGTAATCTTCCTGGCCTTTAAATCAGAGATTAAAAGAACCCAAACTCAGAACCCTCAAAAAAGAAAAGAAAAGAAAAGAAAAAAACAAAACTTTCAAGTGGATATACCAGCAGTATCCCATAATCCCAGGTTAACAATGTTACCATCCACAGCCACATTTGCACTGAAATTGTCAAACACTGTTGGAATATAATCCTGAAAAAAACATCCTCAAAAGTGAGGCAAATGAGATAAGATTCAAAGGGCATTTCCAAAGTAGGGAGTTTCTTGATATGGGGCATTTTCACACAACCAAACTCCCAAAAGAGAGCATTACAAGAAAAAAATTTAATTTTCAAGAAAGCTAATAAACCAATGTTACAGTAAAGATGGTAACTTTATGGTTTCAGTTTGAAGCCCAATATGAAGAAATTTGCAGAAAATAGAAGAAAACTCAGAAAGAGAGGCCTGGGATTCCAAGATAGGGTTGGAAAAGACTTACAGTGGGGAACTTGTTACTGGTATAACAAATGAGCATGCATGTCTTCCCCACAGCCCCATCACCAACAGTCACACATTTGATGAACTTTGAAGCACTCATCATCCCCCTCCTCTCAGATTCTACAGTAATGCCCTTCACACTCAAAGTCTTCCTTATAAGGTTAACCAAAGTTGAAAAAAAGAGAAAGTTGAAGAAGAAAGGCACAAAAGGGAGAAAGGAAAAAAGAGAGTTTCACAGAAGCAAACAAGAGTGAGAGAGCATCTTTAGTGAGGAGGCTGTGAAGTTAGATATAGTTGCTACTTGGTAGATAAAGACCACAGAGAGAGAGAGAGAGAGAGAGAGAGAGAAACAAATTTCAAGAAAAGAACAGTAAAGAAACTACAGCGAGAAAGAGAGAGAGAGGGGCGAGTCAAAGGGGTCAGTGTAACTTTTTTACGCAGTACATGGCACTCAATAAATTTGAAAATCTGAGTGAAGAGGAAGAAAAAAAAAGTTTTTTTTTTTTTTTTTTGAATTTGCAGAAAAAGCTAACATGGGGGGTGGGACCCTTGTGTTCTCAAACGGCTCCAAACGACTTTGTTAGTTCTATTATAGGCAGCTGGGTTCCATTTAATAGTGTTTGTACAAGCAGATATTGTTAATTGTTTTCGCTCGTTGTTGCATTCGAATTAGACACATCATTAACTCATCCTCCAATTCATTTTGACCATTTCAATACTGTTTTCAACATCCTTAACACAACACACTAAGCATCTGAAAGAATGTAAATCATGATAACGAACACAAATACTTTTATGAAAAATTTTTGACAAATTAGTTGTTTAAAGTAATATACTCTTTTTATTTTATTTTGTGTCTGGTTTGGTTAAGAATATGTTTAACGAAGGTTAAATCCCCAACCCCCGGCCCGACAGAGCATCTGAGATGATGTAAATCATGGTAACTCAACTGAACCACGGAGGCTTTTTAACACCTCGGCCCGACAGAGCATCTGGGAGGATGTAAATCATGGTAACTCAACTGAACCACGGAGGCCTTTTAACACCTCGGCCTGACAGAGCATCTGGGAGGATGTAAATCATGGTAACTCAACTGAAGCACGGAAGCCTTTTAACACCTCGGCCCGACAGAGCATCTTGAAGGATGTAAATCATGGTAACTCAACTGAACCACGGAGGCCTTTTAACACCTCGGCCCGACAAAGCATCTGGAGGGATGTAAATTATGGTAACTCAACTGAACCACGAAGGCTAGACCTTTGTTTACTGCACACAAACCCCCTCACTTTGAGAGGTTGCTCACACACTGCCGCTGGTGAGACTCGACCCTGATCATTTTTCTCATACTTCACCCCTATGACTAGTTGAGGTTTCTATGCAGGCTTGATTATCCATATTCCAAACACCATGAATGAATGTTATAATTTTGTAACTTCACATTTTTAGATTACCTATTATAAATTAGAGTAAATACTCAAAATGGTCCCTTGACTATAGCTAAATTCACAAATTGGTTCTTAACTTTCAATTTTAACTAATTAAGTCCTTAACTTTGTAATTTTAACACAATTTGGTCCTTCGTCTATTTGACCGTTTGTTGACCGTGATCTATGAGGATATTTATGTAATTTCATGTGAAAAGCTCAAGAGAACGCTGTGCTCTTGGAGGTAACGACGTCGTTTCGGAGGGGGAAGTGCTTCTTCGCTTACTGCTTGGGGATCACGAGCCGGTTAAGCTTGCTGACGTCGCTTGGAGTCACGGCTTTCTCGTAGAGCCGCTCTAGGGATTTCGTCAATCGTAGAGCCGTAGCGCCGGCCTGATCTCGATCGATCTCGCACGTGACCTCCTACTTTTAGTCTTCTTCGCTCTGGTACGAACTCAACTACATTGAATCTAAAGGGAGGATGAAAAAGGCGACAGGATTTGGTATATTACTTTTGGCAATGGATTCAAATGTAACAGTGCGGTCTGGAAATGCAACCAAGACCTTAAAAAACCGGCGGTGGACTATGAAATTACATATATATCTTCAAAAATCACAGTCAACAAACAGTCAAATAGACGGAGGACCAAATCGTGTTAGAATTGTAAAGTTGAGGACTTAATTGGTTGAAATTGAAAGTCAAAGATTAATTTATAAATTTAGCTATAGTTGAAGGAATATTTTGGGTATTTACTCCATAAATTATAATGAGGGAGTTTTGAGCTTAAGATTGTGATTGGGTTGGTGTGGTATACTAGGAATAGGAAAAGGAAAAGGAAATGACAGCAAGTTGAGCAGTCCAAAATCTTGAGCTGCTTGGCTTTTACCTTCGTAAAATCCAATGTATGAAGAGAATAACATTAATTATATGGCGTGGGTGTGGGTGAGGGTGAGGGTGTGTATTTCTTGCTGGGTAAGCCTCAAATGAATTGAAGTTCCCAAGGTTAGGAGGACATAGGACATCGGAGAATGGAAATCGGACAAGACAACAACTAAGGTACACATACAACAGATTCCACCCACCCTTCATTAAATAATCCCCTTCCCTCCCTGTCTTCTCAAAGAAGATGCCGGATGTTGCCAGTAGGAACTTAGCTTAATGATTCAACAGATAGTATTTAGAAGAAGAAATAAATATTTAAATCTCGACAGTAACTGTATAAGAATTATGTCTAAAATGAACAAATATCTTATGCAAGTATTTAACTATATCCCTGAGTCATTGAATTACCTAATTTACATCTTTCTAAATACTTTGTCGAGTTGAGGTGTGGATGATTTTCAACGGATAACAATTGTCACTCACCTCTTCTCCACACCTAATACCTTAACCAGCATTTATTTTGTTTTATTCTTTTCATCTAACTGCGTAGTTTTCTTCAATGCTATTTGCTAACATGTTTCTTATTGTACTTCCATAAGTTTCAATTTTATTTTAATTCTCTCTTTTTATGCCATTTTTATTGGTTAGATGAAAAATAAATCAAAATCATTAACTACAAGCAATTTCTTCTGATTGGATGAGGAATAAAAAGAGTATATCATTAACTATACTCAATAAACAATTAGTATGTTAAAAATAAAAGAGTACGTCTCAGAAAAAATAATCGAATGAACAGAACATAATTTTTAAATAATTTCAATCAAACCTATCAAGTACAAAAGCAAATTCTTATCACCCAAAATATTATGTTTACCAAACATATTTTCTTACAAGAATTTTGTTTATAATAATATCTTTAAAACATTTTGGGCAGATTTGATACAGGACATAAGGACAACATGATGAAATTCAATTTATCGATTTTCACTACTTAAAATTACTCTACCCCTTCTCAAAAAAATTACTCTACCCATAAAGTGATAAGAAAAATCTATATTTACTACTCTCTAGTCTCTATCACGATTAAAAACTACAACTATCAATGAATTGACAGATTTAGCACATGTCAATTTTAGCCACAACTATTACCGGAATTGTAACATGAACGGATCAAGGAGTTGCAGATATGGTCCCATTTGTTTTAATTATTAATTCAGAGAAAATTTGCTATTTGGACTACATCTTACTATAAAATGCAACTTTATTATTGCATTAAAAAACAAAAACAAAAAGAGTGGATTTAGTAAATTATTCAAATACACATCACTCACCTAAGCCCATCTCAAGAGAGGTAGCAGAATTAACTGAGAAGGGTAGGTAAGTAGGTAACAATTTCATATGGACTGATGGACCTAACCCAAAATGGCTAACTTGCCCAACATAAAAATAAAAGACTCAACCAAAAATAACTCATGTATAATTCAAGACAGTAATGCCTTTCTAAGAATAAAGGCCCATAATCAAAAGATTTCTGACAATAAAAACATGAACTGATAATCTGTTCAGGATCAACAAATATATGATTCGACAACATTGCATATGTAGAAAAGCATTTCATATCATAAAATAACCGAATATGTCATTTTTAAGAGCAAAAGTCATTTTATTTCAAAAAGATAGGACAGGAAAGGCCATTCATAATTGCATAGCAACTAAACACAACAGCAATCATAACGCAGCAACAATCTTAGAGAGCCTTAAGGATTTCATCAGCACCAGAGACAGTGAATTCCCCACCAGATTCGATATTAGCGACAGTCACTTTGAGATCGTCAACCAAAAGTGCAAACCTTTTAGATCGGGTGCCAAGCCCTTTCTCTGAAAGGTCAAGCTCAAGGTCAAGAGCCTGGGTGTACTTGCCAGATCCATCGGCTAAGAACTTGACATGTTTGTTGTCGGGGTAAGTTTTTGCCCAAGCTTTCATCACAAAGGGGTCGTTCACTACATGTGGCAAGATAAAAATGAGTTAGATATTAGAGAAGATCTGCCTGGTCAAAAGTTGGAACTGTTTTATCTGGGAACCACAAATTATTAGATCATATGATGATGATGATAAATATAATCAGTCTGCTTCTTTATAAGTTCTACCAACTATCAACATACATGCATACACACATGTGCCAACTATAAAGCAAATAACAGACAATCTATTAAACAAAGGGATAAAGGTGATAAGAGAAAAGAAAGACACAGAATGCATTCCAAAGACTGCACATATTTGTCTCCCATTCTAGCCTAAAAATATTTCAAAGCTCTGTATTTGCAAAACCATTTCTCCAATGCAACATTATCATGACATTATTTTAATGCTTTCAGGCAGGCAACTGGCATAAAACTATACATAAGAAATTAAAATAATGCGGAAACTAAGGTCTAGGGGTGAAAGTGCTGCTTTTAAAATACTTGAGTTTGGTTAAGTTATATGGTACCCAAACCTTGTTATAATTTTTTTTTTTTTTTTTAAAAATACTCAAAATAATACAACATTCAGATAACCAATTGCTTCAAGATCTAAAGCTTTTACTTTCCCACCCAAACTCTTCGATGCTTGAATAAAGTTATTGCCTTTATTTCTACTTGGACTTAACTTCATTTTCAACTGTCTTTTCAAGTTCCATCATAGCTCTAATGAGAACAGCTCTTTTTGAAATTATTCGTGTACATTAAATTTAGTGAATACTTCTCACTTCTCAAGTAAATTTCTCACCAATTTTGAGGCTTTTTGGATCCTAGATTTATATGAGCACCTTGTCATGAACTTTGGTGAGACATAGAGGATAAAAAAATGGAAATTGGATAGAGCAAAGGAAAATCCATTGAGGGATGGGGTGACATATGTGCAGAAGAAGGGAGAGAATAGTGGAGCAGTAAAGACTCAAGGAGAAGGAGGTTCAGATCATGGGTAATATAGGGCAGACAGCAGAGATTTTTGGGAATAGGAAATGCTTCATAGTTAAAGCTAAAGACTCAAGGTTGACTTCAAGTACAGTTCTTTTACTTAGAGCCTGAGTTTGACCCTGCACAGTATTTAGGTTATCCAGCTCAGATTATGAACCAGACACCAAACTGCTTTACTCGGGCTGCTATACCCATAACAGTACAGGATTTCATGATTTACAAGTGCAACAAAGCACACAGAATCAATTTACAAGTATCTCAAACTCATCAACAACTACAGCCACTCCCTATCACAAAACTTGATACTAATCTTCATGATCCACAAAGTCATCTAAGCCAAATTCAATGTACACACCCATACAAAATAACTAGAGGAACTCCTGAACAAAGCTTAATCTCATTTAACACAATTCATGTAATAAAGCTTCAGCTTTTTAAAGATCATCTTTTTTCAGGCATCAAAAGGCAATAAAAAGGGGAATCCGGGAATGCACGCTGATACACTCCTATAAACAACATAATGGAGAACAAAAATGACAGTAAAGTCTAAGAAAATTTTTAAATAACAAAATTCTGTTTTTCCAATTAGAGATGAATTCCAAAGAAAAAGGTCAGAAGCAAAATACAATTGAAAATGATAATAAGAAACGTACCACTGATGCAAAGAATTTCATTAACGCCCTTTGAGATCAACTCCTCGGATTTCTCAATAAACCCAGGCACGTGCTTCATGCTGCATCAAAGCCAAATCAAAACCTCCTCACAATCATAATTTTGCCAAATTACATATACTCTTTCACAGATTAAAAACAAAATTTTATTTTATAAGCACCGCAAATTCATTTCTAAGTCAAAAAAAAAAAAAAAAAAAAAAAAGATAAATACTCCGTAGTTCGTTATGCTGATAGCGTATAAACGAGAAAATGAAAAATCGAGCATGGCGTAATGCGGACCTGCAAGTGGGAGTGAAGGCCCCGGGAACGGCAAAGAGAATGACCTTTTTGCCCTTTGCGAGAGAATGGATGGACACACTCTGAAGCTGATCTTGCTCGTCGAAGTAGGCCAAAGTTCCGTCCGGGATAACGTCGTTAACTGCGATCGGCGCCATTGATTCTTTCACGATCGTCGTATACACCCACTGAGGTTCCCTGAGAAATCAGAAATGGAAGACGAGACACTTCGTCGAAGAAGAAATCCGGCGCATATATATTAACGTCAGAAGGGTGGACTCCAATGTTCAAATTAGCTGGATTTGATAATATTCTTTGAAATCCGACCTTAATTATAGTGGCCGCCTGGCCGACCTAGTACTCGAACAATGAACTTTCAGAAAATAAAATTCAATGTATTAAAATTAAAATATACAATAAATAAATCTTATGTCAATGGTCCAGTATAATATGGAATATGATTCATTTATGATATAATGATTTTCGATATGGTTAAAATATATTTTGAGTAAAGAAATAAAGTGTAGGGGGATAAGATGATGTGATATACAAAGAAAAAATAGCTATAAAATTTTTTATCATTTTCTAGCTTTATTAAATCTTCAATTAAATTATTCTTGAAAACAAAATCATATTTCATTGTATAATATGAAATATGATCCATGATATAATGATTCTCAATATAGTTAAAATATATTTTGAGTAAAGAAATAAAGTGTAGGGGAAGAAGATGATGTGATATCCCAAAAAAAAAAAAAAAAAAGTAACTATCAAAATCTTTATTATTCTCTAGTTCTATTCGATCTTCAATTATATTATTTTTAAAAACAAAATCATAAAATAATTAGATTTTATTTATCTATTGCTATTTTATTAATCTCATAAAATATTTATAATATAATTTTTTTTCTTCTCTCTTCTTAATATGATGTGATACAAAAAAAAAAAAAAAAAAAAAAGTTTTTGTTGGTAATGCTCTTAGAGCATCCCAACAGTCTCATTTTTATTTTTTTTTCACGTGAGAAATAGAGAGAGGATAGGGGGGGGTAAAGAATGTACATGTTAATTCAAAAAAGGTAAATTTAATATCTAATTCATTAATTAGTCTATATTTATAATATTCCGTGTAATGTTAATTAATTTTTGACTATATATATTACATAATACCATATAAGAAATACACGTTAATTATTTCTTAATTCAAAAAATGTACACGTTAATAATATTTTCATAATTAATTAGTCTATATTACCATAATAATATTTCCATAATTATATTAATTAATTATTGGTTATATATATATTACATAATACCATATAAGGAATACACGTTAATTCAAAAAAGGTAAACGTTAATACCTAATTTATTAATTAGTCTATATTCATAATATTAATATTCCGTGTAATGTTAATTAATTTTTTGTTATATATATATATATATATATATATATATATATTACTTAATACCATATAAGGAATACACGTTAATTATTATTTCCTAATTCAAAAAATGTACATGTTAATTCAAAAAAGGTAAATGTTAATACCTAATTCATTAATTAGTCTATATTTATAATATTCCGTGTAATGTTAATTAATTTTTAGTTATATATTACATAATACCATATAAGAAATACACGTTAATTATTTCCTAATTCAAAAAATTTATACGTTAATAATATTTCCATAATTAATTAGTATATATTACCATAATAATATTTCCATAATTATATTAATTAATTATTGGTTATATATATATATATATATATATATATATATATTACATAATACCATATATATAAGGAATACACGTTAATTCAAAAAAGGTAAACGTTAATACCTAATTTATTAATTAGTCTATATTCATAATATTCCGTGTAATGTTAATTAATTTTTGGATATATATATATATATATATATATATATATATATATATATATATATATATATAACCAAAAATTAATTAATATTGCACGAAATATTATGAATATAGAGTAATTAATTATGAAAATATTATTGTGGTAATATATACTAATTAATTATGAAAATATGATTAACGTGTACATTTCGTGCAATATTAATTAATTTTTGGTTATATATATATATATATATATATATATATATATATATATATATAGGTAGAGGATCAAATGAGGTCATGTTTCTAGATGAGGTTTGTGGTCAAATATTGACTCTTGATTTTAGTTAGATCTATGGCTATTGTTTGTTGGTTTATTTTTTGGAAGATTCTTTTTAATTATTGCCGCCATTTTAGTTGGGGTCTTTTTAGTCTTTGTATTTTTTTCCTTTTAGTTGTTTATTTTATTTTCGGTAATTGCATATTTGTAGTTGGCTTAATTATGGTAATTAAGATTTCTTTTGATTCCCTGAGTTATTTACCGTGTCTTTTTAAATTGTCTTCCTAGTTCACTGGTTTTAGTTGTGTTGCTTTGTGATTTATCAAACACTATTGTCAAACACTTTTACTTTTCTCCGTCCTTTGGTTTTTAAATTAAAATTGCATTTACATAATTACTTAGGGTGCATACTTTTGTCTATGTAATTCGTTTGCAGTTGCTCTGCTTCTAAATTCTTAGTTGCACAAGTTTTGAACGGCTTAATACCCATTTTGCCAATATTAGATCACTACCAAATTCACTTAAAATTGCATTAGTATAAACTTCATCGTTGCACATTCCATTATTGGGGGGGTTTCTATTGTTTGCACATTCTTTCACGTCATCGTTGCACGAATCCTAAATAATGAATATCCATTACTCGTTAGCAAACTGTTACATATTCGCAAATTTGATTTTCTATTAACCCTCAATCAGTAGCCAGTAGCATGTTTCTGAACCTACTGTTGCCAATGTCAATTAGTAACATTAATACTACAACTTTATGTATTCTAATAAATTAATGCACATTAAAGACTCTTCTAAGAAAACACCATGTTGCACAATCATCTTCTAGGAAAATTATAATGGTTGTACATTCGACAACTTCACTGTTTTTTTTTTCCAGTAAAACCATGATTAAGCATTTGACGAAATGATAACACAAGATAGTTACTAGCAAATTCAAATGGTCTAGTTGCATGGTACTCTATGTTCTCCATGCCTCTTTAAGTCATAAAAAACTTATGTTAAAAGTCGCATAAAAAAGAGTAAGTCACTTGTGTTGCACCCACGTTAGCAATGAAATCCCTTTCAGTTGTTGCGGTAACTAGAGAGGCTACATCTGTTGCGTGAATTCTCCATCCTCAAATATTGGTGAGCTTGCGAGGTTTTTACCGTGATGCTCGTTGCACTCGCTAAGTAGGATGTCCTTCACGTACTTCATTCTCAATGCCTCTATTATGGATTTGTCTCATTTCCTTAGGCCACACTCCCACCTGGTTGCTTTCTCTATGAATGTCTCCATGTGCCTCATTGCGTACACTCCACTATCCATATTTTCCTTTGCATCCCTCCATCGCATTTGCATTCTTTTTGGCTCCATTTTTAGTATTTCAGCTCCCATCTTATGGTCTTTCGTATCATCTAGGAAACAACCCAACATGTCTTTCTGTTGACATAAAATTTTAGTAGTTAGTAACTGAGCTTCGGTCACCATCTTTCATTATAAAAAATAGTAGGTACGCTCTAATTTTTTGTCACGGTCCATACCATGCGCTGTAATGCACATTAAATGGTGTCCTAAATGAAAAATATTTATTCATCCAAATGCACCATTTATTACTACGTGTGACCACTAATTTTATCACACAACTTCACAGTATATTCACAACTTTATACACACCAACCATTACTCTTTCATCAAACAGTTTTGCACTTTATTATATCATAGCAATGCACATTTCGTTCATCTTTATTTTATTATCAGACTCATCTAATTATACAAACATAAAATGCGGGATGCTTACCAAAGCAATTTTACTTAACCGTGCACAGTCAACTGTGTAATATGTGCACCCAGAAGCAATTTAAACAATGGACTTGTCCTTCAGTTTTGTAAACTGTGGATTTTGTCCTTCAGAAGAATATAAGGGGTCGTTTACTTCATTTCTCTGTTTTTCCATTTCCAATTTTCCATTTCTCCATTTTTCCAGTTTTTCTTCTCCATTTCTCTAATTTTCCATTTCTCTATTTCTCCAATTTTTCATTTTTCTAATTTTGTGATTTTATTAAATACAATCATCTTATATACCATTTGTATATTTATACAACAAAGATCAATAATAATAATAACAACAACAACAATAATAATAATATTAATAACAACAACAATAATAATAGTAATAATAATAACAATAAGAACAATAAGAATCACCAGCAGGATTCGATGCTTGGACCTCACAACGCAAGCCTCACTGTTCACCCGTCTATTTCCATTTCTCCATTTGGAGATGTTGGTTTTTCTATTCTCCAAAATGCTTAACAAGATTGGAGAATGGAGATGGAAAAGACATTTGGAAGAAGAAATTTAGTAAACAACTTTTTCATTTTTTATTTTTTCCACTCTTCAATTTCTTCATTTTTTAGAAAATCCTCCATTTTTCCAAGTTGGTAAACAATCCCTAAAGTTCTCTGTAAACCAAACCACGTTTGCACATTAGACAGTTATTCAGTTGCACATTCAACTTCGACCACATGTTGATCAGTACGGTTTTGTGCAATAGCATGCAGTTTATAGTTTTTACTTTCACATTATTGACATTATTAATAATCTTCTAAATTTTTAACTGCATTGCATCCTCTTCTTCATATTCTTCGTTTGCTTCCATATCTTCTTCATCCGCAGTCTCGCCTCCATCCTAGTGTCATCAAGTATGCAACACGGTCTTACTTTTTATCTAGTACTTCAATGTGCACATTCACTAATATAAACTGTGCAACCAGTATCTTGTTTTTTTTTTCCTCATAAAATCCAACAATACTCACCTCATTCATATCCTCCTGCATGTCCAAGGGATGTTCAATGTTCCCTAAACCAAATCCTCCTTTTTTTTTTTCTGCAAATTCATGCTCATTTAACAACTTCGTTGTCCAACCTTTGAATGGCGGCCTTTGGCGCTCCACATAACGAATGGGGTTCACAATCCTATCTACATATAGCATCTGCAATACCATTTTTTTTTTTGCATAGTCAAATAGAGTACCAATGTAATATGGGCTATTTTCACAAACGATCAAAAGTACATAACTATGAAACCATTTGAACTTAGGAGCTTATCGTTATAAACAATAGTGGTCCAGCAAATACCTTCTTCTTTGGACTTAAACCAAACTTTTTCTTTATCCAACTACTAGGTTTGTGGTCCCCCATTATTTTTTGCCCAAATCTGTGCAGCCATCAATTTATGCATGTTTATTACTTTTTTACCAATTCTGCATATTTTAGTATCATGTTCGTCAGCAGCACACCCAATCTGTTCCCGCAATGAACCCCATATTTCCCACCATCAATTTGTAATAATGCACACAAAAACAAACAAGCCAAGTGGTGTTTTTGTGCATGAACCCTAATTCAAGCAGCGTTGCTCATACGGCCGGCGACACTCCATACCCATGGTCGGCCAAATTTTATTATCCGCAAAAAAAAAAAAAAAAAACAAAAAAAAAAAAACCACAACCGGAACCCCCCCTCCCCCGTGTTGGCCACCGTCAGTTTGCCGTCCTCCGGTCCTCCCCAACCGGTGACACTTCAATAGAGTCCGATCAACTCAGCAAGTTTCCATCATTTTTAATTATTAAAAAAAAAAACAAACAAACAAACTTACCCAAAATCCACTCTAACGCACTGTGTTCAAGCAGCCAATTTCGCACACATGCAATACAATTTTGTACACATTCATAATAACAAAAAAATTAATCGTTGATGCTTACGAAGTCTACTTGTTTCCTCAATCGATGCACGCCGGTGACTTCGTCTTGGGGTTCCGTCCGCCATAGCTTCGTGCTTGCTCGCCGGTGTCTTCTTCTTGTGTCGTCGGACAGGTCTTCTTCTCTTTCTCGCCCTCGCGCTTGCTCTTCCCACTCTGTTTATTGTGCAATGCCGACACATTGACTAGACACCAGCCGTTTAAACTCTACGCGGTACAGACTCGGTGACTTCGGCCTTTCCTTTCCCATCGTGCACAAACATTTACCTAATTACCCTTTTTTCCCATAATTAATTACTCCTTCAGTTACTTGTCTTATTCAGTGACCTTTTAATTTCTCACATTGTGCACTTTACAGCTGTTAGATGGTGTGATCTCATGGTTGCAAATTGTCCACAGACCTCACCTAACACAATAACCTCACTAGAACCTCACCCTATATATATATATATATATTACATAATACCATATAAGGAATACACGTTAATTCAAAAAAGGTAAACATTAATACCTAATTAATTGAGTGATACTTTTACAGTAATCTTATAATCAAATAAATGTACACTTTCAAATATTAGTATTGTTTATAATTTTCATCTTTAATTTTATTTTCTAAATATATAATAAAAAAATTATATCCGCGCATCACATTGCTAATTGCATAATTATTTGTTCGAATTCAAGCAAGAATAATATATAAAAAAAACCTAATCAATCCAACCAATTTCATGAATTGCACTATATAATATTCGTTGTTATAATTTATATAATTATATATCAATTCAAATATTCTTAAAATATTATAACAAATCATTTTTGTGCAACGCACGGGTAAAAATACTAGTTAGTTAGAAAAAAAAAAGGGAAAATGGTCAAATAGGCCCTCAAACTTTAACTTAAAAGTCAATTAGACCCCTAAACATTTTAAAGGTGCAATTACACCCATCAACAATTCATGTAGGTGCAATGAAACCCAAAAATAAGTTAATGACCTGCTATCACAGGTCATTAGAGTTCAGGCCACCTTCCAGCGAAATTTCCAACAAAAAAAAAAAAAAAAGTGACTGGCGGCGACCATTCGTCGATCGCCGGTCACTTTTTTTTTTTTTGCTTGGAAATTTTCCCGGTCACTTTTTTTTTTTTTTTTGCTAGAAGGTAGCCTAAACCCTAATGACCTGTGATAACAAGTCATTAACTTGTTTTTGGGCTTCGTTGCACTTAAATGAATTGTTGACGGGTATAATTACACCTTTAAAAATTTAGGGGTCTAATTGACTTTTAAGCTAAAGTTCGAGGGTCTATTTGACAATTTTCTCAAAAAAAAATAAGCCTAGCCAGCCTTGGAAGGTGGATCTCTTTCAATTTACAATTTGATCAGAATAATACAAGTGTCAATCATTTGGATGGTCTCTTTCTTTGCAAGACTGTGATTTAAGGATGGTCTTCAAACTGAATTTGTCAAAATATACAGTTATAGTCTTAGAATCTTAGAATGAGTTTATTTTCCTGTCAGCAATTAAGCTCTTGTTTGGTTTGGTCATAAATTGATGATAAAATAAAAAATAAAAAATCTAAACCCCAACAGAACATATGACATCTTCAGGCCGGCCTGTGGGCACTCCAAAACCAATAATCCAACCACTATATATGACAGTGACAGAAATCATGTTTGCAAAATCTCTCGCTCCAAGGGTCCCACAACTCGGTGATAATACCAATTGAAGAAATTGAAGCTTGTAAGATTCTTGCACTGTTTGAATCATCATGGTTAGATGCTTATTTATGATCTTTTTTTCTATTTCTTGAATCTGCATCATACACTGAAGTCTAAAAAAAAATCACTGTACTTTCTCTCAGCTCAATCCCCACACCTTAAAACAAAGAAAAAACAAAAAACAGGCAAGTCAACAATGACAGATACAAATAAATACTGCATTGTAACAGAGTCAGTATTCCTAATGGCAACAAGAAGTTAAAGAAAGTGAAACCCACCTGAATCTTGCCATCAGATGTCCCAACCACCAAAACCTCTTCATTTCTGTCAAGGCTCAAGCCCAAAACTTTGGCGGTGCCGCTACCGGTTTGCAACGCTCCCGCCCTACTATACTTCTTTTTGCACCAGACTTCCACAACCCCTCCTTTGCCACCCAAAAAAACCGACTTTGAACTCACTGCCATTGCCCGAACTTCCATTGTCGAGGGCAGTGACGCTATCATGGAGTGATTCCAAGTGTCCCATATCTTTCATTCGATGCCATTCAAAACAACACATTTAGAAGCATTACATTTTGCAGTGTAAAAACAAGATTTTTCTGCATATTCCCTTACCTTAACAGATGCTCCATCTAAGGAAGAACCAGCAGAGTATAACAGTCCATCATGGAGCTGCAGTGCATTGACAGGACTAGCTTTTCCCAACAATTTTCGAGAGCCACTTTGGATCGAGAAAACTGTTCCCGTGTTCATATCGATTTCCTAGCATGGCAGAGAGTGTTAAAAAATAAAAACTTAAAATCAATAAATTCGTATGCTCGTTCAGATAGTTTTGCGCGTTTTTTTACCTGAATACTGTTATCCTGACAACCACAATACAGTTTCGATTTGGCAAGAGCCAAGCATCTCGCGTGTTTTGCTTGGTTTACCAATTTGAACTCTCCGCACCACGAATGCACCTGACGTAGAAACAAAAAATGTTAACTTTAAGATTTATGATAAGTTAACTTCGATTTTGTACCTTGATGCCAGCTCCTTGTGGAATGAAGCACGAGAGGCTTTCTGAAACTACGAGGTTGTTAACGTGATCCTTAATTTCATGAACTTGTTCACACCGTATCCCCTCGTTGCTGATTGCCCAAACCTAAAATCAAGAATGCTACAATTAACTCATGACTATGCAAATTACTCATAACTTAGGAGTTTAACTATACCCTCAAAGTCCTATCAAGGGAGCCACTGTAAAACTTTTCTGCTGACTGTAAAATTGCTAAACTTGTAACTGCCTTGACATGTTCTCGAGTTTCTTGGACGAGATGCAGAACCCCGCCTTTTAGACTCCATGCCTTCAAAAACAGGTAAATTTGCCATTAAGCTAAGATAGTGAAATTCTTGATCTTTTTTGTGGACTAATGGATTGCGAGTCACAAACCTTTATTGTTCCATCTGAATGGCCGGATAAGACTTTGCTTCCGGAGCAGACTATCGATAGAACTTCTCCATTAGCACTGCAATCTTCTTGGACAATTTCTTTTCGATTCCATAACTCCTATGGATAAAACGATATGAGAAGATTGCACGAAAGATGAATATAATGCAGTATAAATAACTTACATAACTAGATTCTTGCCCTCCCGAGACAGTCTTTAGTATCTCAACAGCCAAACTCGAGGATTCCTCGAGTTCTCCTCGATCACGGGTGAAGCTGCTCAGTGCAAGCAAGGAAAGAGCTTTATCTTCGGTGTCTTTCGAGGACTGAAATATCGACACAAACTGCTGAAGAAGGCTTATTCTTGCCACTTTTCTTACACCCGTGTCAGGTAAGATGCTGAGCATGTATACCAGCCAAGTCGCTGACACGAAACACGCTGAAAATAAGTCTGCACATTTAGCGTCTTCTGCTAAAGCCTCAAACAGCAACCCGCATTCATGGCTGACTAAAGCAAATGCCATCTTTCTTTCCCATTCCTCGGCTGCTCTCTCCTCTTCCTATGCATCGGTTTAGCAGTATAAGTGTTATTCTTAACCTTGTTGAGCATATAGCCATTAATGTGCAATCCAACTATCAGCTTAGGCTTTTAGTTGAGATGGAGCATGCTTCAATTTGGTATCAAAGCGACTACGGTCCACGTGTTGCTAACCAACTATCAGCTTCCGCTTTTAGTTGAGATGGAGCACATGCTTCAAAAAACCTTAATGGAACGAAACGAGCAAAGACTCACCATTTTACATGGATTATCACTAGAAGGATTTCTGTGATGATCATTTTGTAGCAGAGATTTATTAGTTTTCTCAATTCCTGCACGTTTGAGAAGGAAAGATCGGGTAAGGGGTTCCCCGGAGTACGAAAATCTTCCTCGAAGGGAGAAAATTGTCTTGGCAGCTACTATTTGAGCAGTAGGCGAATCCGAACTTCTGAGACATGAGACTAAATTTTCAATGGCTTCTTCCCTATATATACTCATCTTCCTTGGCTCCACCTATGTGTTAAAAATAGTGTTAAGAGTCCCACATTAAAAAATAAGACAGAAACATATGGTTTATAATCGTTAGACTAGCTAATTGATTGGATTCAGTCTTTTAGTACCAGCAGGTCGAGCTGGAGAAGTAACCCAGAAATGATAGGACATTGGTGAGGGAGAGCATTGTGCAGAAACACGAGAAGGCTGTGCATCGAACTGTAAGAGCCTTCGTTCTTAATGATATGCAAGATCTGCTCATTAAAAGTCCTTCTGAAGAAGCCAAATATGTATTGAACTTTAGAAAATGATGAATTGATGATGACAATATAATATAAATCTCTCAGGAAAAGTGGAAAGAAATTACCTGTTCAATTTAACCAGCTCAGATAGGAAGCAAACAATCTCGAACTTTTCCCCATCATTTGCCTCCATGAAACTCTCTAAAACCGGGGCTAATTCAGCTTTATCTGCAATTACATTCCTGCATTCACCCTCCACCTGCATACATCTCGATAAGATCACCACACCCGATATTCGTTCTTCTGTTGATTCACCTTCCAAGCTGCCAACAATAGCCTCTACCGCTTTTCCAGAAACCACCATCTTAGCAATCTCAGAGGTTTTCTCCTCTCTCGACGTCCTAAGAATCTGTCCTAGGAGCAAAACTGAAGCTGTTTTCGGGTTTACACACATTTTGATCAGATCCTCATCTTTGCTGTCAAGAACTGCTAAAAGAGAATCCAACACATTTATATCTAAACAATTCTCGGGAAAAGGCATTAACAGATAGATCACTACAACAGCCTCCAGTAAACCTTTCTTGAAAAGAGCAATGATGCATTCCACATCAGAATCAACTCTGGTAAGAGTCTGGATAACACTCTTATCCCTTGACCCTAACTCGGCAAGGAGAAAAACTGTGGCCTTTAAGACATATGGATCAACAGAAGTAAAAAGAATCTCCACGAAACCATTAATGACTGGAGGTTTAGAGAGCATTGCTAGACTTTCTGCTCCCGAATTAGCTTCCTGCCAGAATTTCTCGATCTGGAGGACTGCCAGTTCAGATTCCTTCAGAATCTCTGATGTACAAAGACAGGTGAGAGCAAGATGAATATCGTTAGCAGAGGTGTCAATCGTCTTATTGCTACGAAAATCTAAACGTCTAATTCCCTGGAAGTTTGGCACACTTTCTGGTTTATCATTGTCATCAGAGTTATTGGATACAGCTGAACTTGGATTGTTTTCTTGCCAGCTTGCAACGAGGCGTTTGAGCACATAATTCGTCTTGGGTAGTTGAGTAGTGTGCAGGGTCTGTCGCGTGATTGGGCAAGTGGAGTTTCCCCTGTCAAGCCATTCTTGGATTGCTTTTCTTTCATAAGTCTGGCCTGTTTCAAGAGTCACTGGATCACTAAATATGTGACCAGTAATGGGGCAGACAAAGTCCTTTGGAGGTGTATGCTTTCTGCCACTGTGCAGAAACCCAAATTCTTCCATGAAAGAATCTGGAGAGCTGAGACAGCAAGAAATGTTAGTTGAAGTTAGTCTCATTGGCAATGCAGAACTCAGTTGGACCGAGACCTAAAGGGCCAAGTCCAGAACTCTGTCGGATCGAGACCTAAAGGGCCAAGTCCAGCACCAGGTGCCAGTGATTTTTGGGCTGAGGCTTGAAGGGGCAACGAGGCCTGAAGGGCCAAGTCCAGCACCCGCTTTTTGAAATGTGGGGCTGACTACTAGGCAAGTATAAGGAAATAAAGTTGCACCTACCTGCTGCTTGATTCTCCAGAGGGATGGTGCCTTTGTTGCTGGGCTTTTCTTTGCCTAAACAATGATGTTTTCTTGTCCATATGGTACAAGGAAAAACAACCTCTTCAATAACAATGCCTGCCTGCATAGGTATATCAGTCAGCAGAGAATATTTGTTTTCATAGATATTATCAAATACCTTATACCTCTGATCTCCTTTTCAGCTTCAGAATCCAAGGAAGAAGAAGCAGTCAAGTGCTCACTGGAACATTATATTGTAGTTCAAGACTTAGATTTTGTTGAGGATGTCTGGCATGTAATCTCTCTTGAAGAGACTCTTCAATTCCAGGAAAACAAAAAAATGGAAACTCCACTGATTTATGCCCTTCAGCCATAGGGGATAGGAATAAGGTTGTTGAAATTTTCTAAAGTCAAATTTGACAGCATGATCTTTTTTATTTTTTGAAAATAGACAGCATGATCTAAAGTATAGAAGAGGATGGAATCTATAAGGTGCTCTACTGCTCTATATATCACGTGCAATATATTATTTCTAAGTGAGAAAGGTCAATACATTATTATGACATATCAAATAAAGGCCACCCATGTAGATCAAGAGCAAAATGGTTGATTATGTTAATTTCTAGTGTTCCTTTCGTTACAATTAAATTAACATGGTTGAGTTTATTGTGCTTTTCAAGTCTAGTGGCAATTTTCACTTTTAAGTATTAATTATTACTCTAATTTGTTTCTTTTTTACCACTTTAAAAAAGTTTTAAGATCATGTATTAATATGACTAATTCACAGGGTTGTAAAAATCGGTCTAAGCACCCGCCTAGGCGTTAGGCGCCTCTAGACCGTGACGATTTTCCCCCTAGGCGTCCGCCTAGCGCCTAACTCGGTCGATTTGGTCGCCTAGCGTCTAAGTTAGTCGAGTTAACTCGTCCATTTCAGTTGAGTTAACCCGATCAGCTCGGTCTATTTTTTTATTTTATATATATATATATATATATATATATATATATATATATATATATATATATATATATATATATAGGGTTGCATTCACATGCAAACCCCCTTAAAATACAAACGTGTGGACAACATCTAGCCATAGGATGTGATAAGATGAATGGATTAGATGGAGTCTTAATTCTGACACACGGATTGTTAATTACTTAAATGAAGGGCAATAATGTGAATGCAGCCACAATGTAAATAAGGAACGAATTCTATTTTGTATATTAATTCTATAATTAAGGAAGTTGAATACTGACAGGATTTGACTAATGAATTCTATTTTGTATATTAATGCTATAATTAAGGAATTGAAGTTGAATACAGAAAGGAGTTGAATTTTACCCATCGTTGGTAGTTAGTTTGTTGAGTTATGCACACAGTTTATCAACATTGTGCACACGTTTTTTATTACTAAGCCTATAAGCTAATACTAAAGTACTCAATATTGTGAAATTTATTTAGTTTTTACCATGGTTGAAATGTATTTAGTTGTGCACGCATACTATTTAACGCCAATGTACACCCACGTATTTAAAAAGTTAGCGCATACGATAATATTGAACTAGTCTGTTTTTAATTTTATCCATGGTTGGCATTTATTTAGTTGAGCTATGCACACTGTTTGACGCCAATGTGCACACCCGTTTGTAATTACTAAGCCTATAAGCTAATAGTGAACTACTCACGCTAGTGAAATTTATTTAGTTTTTACCGATGGATGAAATTTATTTAGTTGTGTGCGCACATAATTAAAGCCAATGAGCACTCATGTATTTAAAAACTAAGCGTATAGGACAATATTGAGCTAGTCGCTTTTGTGAAATTTATCTAATTTTTATCCATGCACCCAGTTAACACAACTGTGCACACATGTGTTTATAAACTAAGCCTACAAGTTAATCGTCCAATAGTCACTTATGTAAAATTGATTTAGTTAATGTCCATGGTTGAAATTTATTTAGCTAACTACGCACACATTTTAACACCAATGTGCACGCATGTATATATTTACTAACCCTACAGGCTAATAGTGACATAGGCACTTCTTTGAATTTTATAGTGTTGTGCGTGCACACAGATTTCCGCATCTGAGCACACACGTATCCATTTACAAAAAGTACAAGCTAATACTCAACTAGCCACGTCCGTGAGATTTATCGAGTTATTATCCACAAATGAAATTAACTAAGTTGTGTCGGCTAGTGCACATGGTAGTATATATGTGTGTATTGGGTCATACCAGTTTAAGCAACTAGCTTTTACTTCAACTTTCCACGTAACAGTTTAAGCAACTAGCTTTTACTTCAACTTTCCACGTACAAATGTCTAATTTTGACTACTCCATATCAATATGAAAAACAATTAGCTAGTTTAATATCATACTCTCAGATATAAATAAGACAAAACACCATGGATTTGTGCATTGATGTGGTCTGTAACATTATGATAAATGAACATTTACTGATTCTATTGTTAGCAAGGCAAAGGGTTGGAGTGTAGTTATTGTGCGATGTGCTACGTTTACGTCGTCCTAGAATTCATAACGAGGCTAGTCTAACCTTAGGAATTTCGATTTAGGAAGAAGTAGTGAAGACCACCTTGTGATTTAACTAGGCCTAGGATGAATGTGTTCGTCTACTGTAGAAATCGTATGCACCCACACTCAACGCATTCGTACCAGATCACAATACAAAATACGTAAGCACACAGTTTCAATCGTATGTGCACACGGGATCTGAACAGTATAAACCACGATAGAGGATAACGAGAATATAAATATTAAATGCCAGTACTATCCCACGACATGTAATCAAAAACCAGTCAGGAAAAAATATGAGGAATAACTAGTCTATACAACTGCAAGTAAGATAATGCAAAAAGACCCTAGCGGCAACCACAAGTTTACATCGTAGGAAAAGGAGCAGAGATACACTGGTACGCCCGACATAGGTTCTGTGATTTGTGCTCATTGAACTTGGACACCGCCAGTTCCTTCGTATACTGTAGCCTAAGCTTGTGCAGCATACTAGAGTCCCCCTTCACAAGGCTGCAATCCCACTTTGAATACTAAAAAAAAACACCACAAACAAATCAATACTGCGCTAAACACAATTAAATACCTGTGCACAGTACAAACAACATGTTTGCAAGGAAATAGGACTACACAAAGCTTCGTAGAGTGCACACATTCGCACAAATAAATGCACAGATCTAACTAAGACAAAAATTCACAACATAAGACCAAAGAACTTGTAAATTAAAACATACAATCAAAACTTAATTAGAACTCGGAAACAAGAACATGGAAACAAATCTGGATAGACTATAGAGTGCACACATTTGCACAAACAAATTCACAAATATAAATGAGACAAAAACTCACGACATCAGACCAAAAAACTTGAAAAACATACAATCAATACTAAATAAGAACTCGGAAACTATAACAGTACTAAACACATATTTTAATGGGAAAACAAATCTAAATAGAACCTGTTTCAAGCTAGCAATCATAGTAACCTAAATCATCATCGTAAATGAAATAGCCATACCTGGCAATTAAATTTACATGCTTAGCTTCAACAGTCAAAGTGGTCAACCTAAGTTTATAAGTAATTATAGAACTAGACTAGAAAAAGGAAATGAAGAAAAATCAATTTAAGCAAATGCAGTTGATAAGCAAATGTTTCTATCACAACTAACAATCTAAATGAAGAAAAATCAAGAAATTAAAAAACATACTGGATTTTGATTCTTCTTCATCTTCATATATAATGATTCATTGATATGTTCTTTTCTACCATTATCTTCCTATTCTTTATTTTATTTTCTTTCTACTTAAACGAACACATTTTCATAACAGCAAACAATTTTATACATTAACACCACTAAACATATTATAACTTTACAGGAATGGATGCATAGCACTACATTATCTTTTTCACTAGAGCAACTAATTTATCTTAAAATGAAAATAAATTTTATTAAAGCAAATGGAACTTTAAAGACACAAAAAAAAAAAAAAAAAAAAAAAAAAAAAAAAAAAAACCACAGACACCAGACACTGCAAAAAAAAAAAAAAAAGACCATAGACACCATTCTCACACCTAATACATGCATAATAATCAACCACAGAAAGCAATTAAACAGGCAAATACATACAAAAAAAAAAACCCAAAATCAGAAACCCTAGCCCCAATATCGCCCATAAATCAAGCGAAACCCATCGTCACCACAAAAAAAAAACACACACCATGCGTAGAATGAAGGAATCCCCCGACAAAACAAGACAAACACGACGAACAAACAGAAAACCAAAAAAGTAAAATAAAAATATGGCGACAATACGCACCTCGGCTGGCACCTCGGACCGGTGGTTCCCGCCTCTTCGATGCGCCGCGGTCCCCACCTTCCACCATTGCAACGTGGAAGTGAAACGCAAGAGATGAAACCGAGATGGACGCGAAGCCTGGAGACGTAAATCACGCTCGGGCCGAGAACTAGAAGCGGAGAGACAGAATAGAGAGCTGTTGCGCTTGGAAGAGGAATAACTAGACTAATTTGACTAGGTCTCAAAGATAACCAAAATACCACAAATAACCCCCTACCAAAAAAAAAAAAAAAAAAAAAAAAAAAAAAAAAAAAAAAAAAACACTTAACGTAAAAACCCCCGCACGCGCGAAATAATCAGCCACAATCTGGACCATCCAACGGTCCCAAATTGTCCACAGGTTTGTATTTTAACAAGTGTTTTTACCTGAATGTAATTATATATATATATATATATATATATATATATATATATATATATATATATACTCGTAGACTAGTTTGATACTTTGAATCTTTGGATGATTGAAGTATTTGAGTATTTTTAATTTTTAATATTTTTAATGTTTTTTTTTTTTGAAAATCATTGTTTTGATGTTATGACTTATGAATTATCATTAAATTCATTTATTTGGATGTGTTATTTGATTAAATATTGAAAACAATCTCATTAAAATTGTAAAACTGCAAATCTATCACTGTTTTTTTTTGCGTCCGCCTAGATTCCGCTTAGGCGCTAGGCGCTGTCAGGGCACCCGACTAGCACCTAGGGCCTACTGGAACCATGCTAATTCATATATTATTTTGAACAGTTAACTTATTGCATAGCAGAAATCACTCCGTGTCACCTCGTCACATGGTAATATTGATAATTTTGTTACAAAGTATTATTGAAGACAATTATAAAATGGGATAATTTAAACTTGCAATCTGCAAATTAAACCCCACCACTAAGCACGCACGCACCCCTAGGCTTTCCCTAATCCAAAACCACAACGGCGAGATTGCTTGTTTGAGCTGCAGCAAGGGAGAGATGGAGGAGGAAGGTGGGGGAGTGGCCTGTTAGGGTTTGTTTGAGCTGCTGCAAGGAGGAGGTCGAAGGAGGGAAAAAAAAAGGAAGAATGCTGCGGCGGTGGAGGAGGAAGAGCAAGGAACCAGACGGCGCCGCCGGAGGAAGAGGAAGGAGCCGACCTTAAGCTGGAGAAAGGAGACAATTTTTTAGAGAGAAAGCCACAAATTGCAGTGTTATCAGTAATTATAGGTTAGTTTTTAAAAGTTCAAATTGTATCATTTTAATGAGTTCAAACAGTTAATTAGAGGTTTTTATTGGGATATTATTATAAAAATGTAGAAAATGAAAACAGAGATGAGAATATCGAGGATTAATTGCTTACATTATTTTTGATTCCGTGTTTATTTTCCAATCCTGTAGAATAGGTCTGTGTTGTTGCTTTTCATAGCCTATTAGCCTGCTTCCTTCTGGTTAATAAACTGCTTCCTTCTGATTAATAAATCAAGTTGTTCACGCAATCTATAGAGAATGCAAGGACAGTTGCAGGCGGACATGCCGCCTCCATGTCCAGAGCTGATACGCTGAGCTTTTTTCTCAGGCATGCTTGAAGACAAATTTCACGAAAACAGAAAGCGTGGGCGTACTATTTATTTTCGCAGTGCTGCGTGTCCTATTTCTGGTAAGTCAAGATCGGGAATCGCAATTTCAGTATGTAAAATTGCAAGTCTGAGATCATTTCTGGCAAAAAAGCAAACAAAGGTGGAAGTTATGCGTTGGTTGTGTGTGTTGAATAGGGAGAGAGCTTAAATACCTCTCATATCATCTAGAGCTAGTCTGTTTCTTCTCACTTTCCCCCCTGTTTCTATTCATTTTCACTCTCATTTCTGGTTTACTTAGCTCAGTAACTTTGAATCCCAAGTTTACTACAAGTTTATCCTCTGGTTAGAATGGGTGAAAAATTTCCACTGTTTTTCAGATTTATGGCCATTCATGGGTCTCAAACCAGACTTGTATGCTATTCTATCTCCATTTTCACTCTGTTTTCTTTCTATATTTTCAAGAGTCTAGCTCTAAAGTGATTTGTTTTGTTTTGTATTTATTTTTATTATTTAAACAAACTTGGTGAACAGGAGCTCCCACCCATTATCTCCAAGAAACTTGTTGAACAGGAGGTTGAACAAGTGTTGTTAACCAGCCAAGAGGGCAGCTGGGAAGTTGAAACCCATAGATCTGGAGGAAAGCTCTGCTTCACAAAGGGGTGGGATGAATTTGTCCTGCAACATGGCATATGTGTTGAAGATCTTTTACTCTTTGAACACACTGGGGACTTGAGTTTTAAAGTCAAGGTGTTCGGTAACACTTCCTGTGAGAGAGATTTCAAAAGTAAATTGAATCTACTTTTGACCATCCTTTTTTCTTGTTAATACTGTAGTATTTAATTATGATTTATGAATGAGATTATTATTAGGTTTGCTTCTTTACAAGTAGATGAGTTACACCTGAATTAACTTTGCTTTATAATTTTTGATTTTACCTTTAACAAATAGTTGTTTTGAATCAAGTTCTGGACGAATTACAATTTGGTTTGATCATTGCTGTAGTCATTCTGTAGCTTGAAATCTTGAAGTAAAAGATTAATGCTTGTTATTATAGGAGGAAGAACACAAGGAAATGAAGATTCTGTGAAACTGAAAGTGGACATAGATGAAGTGCCTTCCCCTGTTGAAATTCAGAAACATGATCATGCTCATGCACATGATAAGGAGGTCAATAAAAGTGAGTTGAATCTACTGTTTACAGTCATTTTTCTTGGTAATACTGTAGTATATGGTTGTGAACTGGATTGTTATTAGATTTGATTTCTCAGAAGTAGTGTGTTACACTTGAAATTAACTTTGCCTTACGTTTTGTTTTCTATATTAACAAATACAGAGTACTTATTTTGAATCATGTTTTGTGGGCTGCTTTGATCAATTTTAACCTGTATGCACCAGTTATGTTGATAGAAGGAATTAAACTTCAAATCCTATGTTTGTATAATTTAGACTGTTTGTATAATTTATATAATTTAGACTTATTTGTTTTACTGTTTGTTTAGACTCTATATAATTTAGACTGTTTATATTATATAGTTATATAAATTATACAAACTGTTTGCAGTGTCTAAATGATATATTTTAGAGTGATTATATATAAATATAAACTACATAAATTACACAAACTGTTTGTGAAGAAGACAGAGACCTGGTGATTCTGCTGTTAATCCACTACAAGAAGTTATACTTGTAATGATTTTTAAAACAAAGGAGTATGTGTAAAATATTACAGTACTATGTACATGGTAGACTGTTTGTTTATATAAATTATATACAAACTGTTTACAGACTGCAATGTCTAAATTATACATTAAAGTGTATTCAATATTTTTTAGAGTTTAGTGTATTAATGTATTATTGAATGTGTGTTTATTTTAGACTTTATTATTTTATTGCAGTGTAGAAGTAAAAAAAAATGGAACCAAGGAGATTTGGAAGGCATTAATGCGTCAAGGAGATGAAGAAGATGAATTGAATTATGAAATGTCTAATGTTTTATGAATTATGGACTTGTGATTTTGTGTATTTTATAATTTTAGATTATGCACTTTAAAATTATTGTTATGTTTAATGTTTGATGAACTATTGGTAGGGACTATGGACTTTGGAGTAGTGAGTTGTGACTAGTGAGTTTGATGAACCATGGAGTATTGTTAGGTTTAATGTTTGATGAACTATGGACTTTGAACTTTATAATTATTGTGATGTATTTTCAATTATGTAATGTCTAATGTTTGATGAATTATGTTTTATGTGAATTATGTATTCAAGTTATTTTAATTAGTTTTGTGTGTACAACTGATAAAATTTAGCAAAACAATAAACCAAAAAAAAAGGGGTTTTGGGGTGGGGGCCAAGGGTGGGGTGATCTAGGTTAGTAAAACTTAGGGCCGTCAAGGAGTGGGTTTTTTTTTGCTGTCCTGTCCTGCCAGTTCGTATTGACAGCACTATTGGCAGGAAAGCGAAAACCTAAAGTTGTGAATATGTCTCAAACTTTTATACATATAATATTAAAATAAAACAAGACAATCAAAGACGTGTAACTCTAAAAAAAATATGTTTATAATAATAACACATTTATTAATTTGTATCTTGAAAAAATGATTTTTTTAGTACATTAGTTATACTTAAATTGTAGACTCAATCAATAGATTATTGCTTTATACAACTTTTCTCCTTTAATTATGTTGGAAGTGGTTGTTTCAAACCATTACTTATAAATTTTGATGACATTAAAAATTTATTTTGATTGGCCAAACTATTAGAGGACAAATTGGTAATTTGGTCATTTTGTCAATTTTCCCATATATTAAAAAAATAAAAATTTTCACATTGATGATTTTCTGTGAATATTGGGTTTATTGTAATGTTGATTACACAAGAATACCTTAGTCTAAAAAAAAACATCACGAGAGATGCCTTACAGACTAAAAACATCCATTGTGCACTGTTATGTCATATGTGCAAGGGACAACCTGAGTCAGCTGGCCATATTTTTGCACAGTGTCACGAGGCCGTGCGTATCCGAAGCAGTTTAGGCATACCATCGGTTGGAGTTGTCAATGGTAACATCACTGATTGGTTCTTTGGTTTGATTAAAGTCTTGCATGGTGATTATCTAGCTAAGTTTGTCATGGCCTGTTGGGGAATCTGATGTAGTAGGAATGAGCATGTTTAGCAAGGGGTGGTGTTTGACATGGATGTTATGCTACGCAGGGCTATAACCTTCTGGCAGAATTGGCAGCATGCGAATGTGACACAACATGCAGGGAATCCGAGCACTGGGGAAGATAGATGAATACGGCCAGCAGTAGGGAGACTAAAACTCAATACAGATGCTACTCTAAACACAACAACGAATTCTATGGGTTTGGGGTAGGTGCTGCGGGATCATGATGGAACTTTCATGGCTGCGAAGAATATGAGTTTAACAGGTGTCTACACTGTTAATGAGGCTGAGGCAGTCAGTTTACGTGAAGCTCTGAGCTGGATTAAAGATACTGGAATGGGTAATATTGATGTAGAAATGGACTCCCAGACTGTTTTTTATTCCCTAACATCTTCCTCTTTTAATTCTTCGTTTGGTCTTTTAGTAGAGGATATTAAAGAATTGACATCGCTCATACACGATGTGCAATTCCGTTTTGTTAGACGATCTGCGAATTGTGCCACCCACATTGTTGCTAGAGAAGCATTTTCGGAGTCAGGTTATGGAGAGTGGTTAGATGCCCCTCCAATGTTCCTTGAAAACTGTCTTACACATGATTTAATGAATTAAGTTTTTGGTTTCAAATAAAAAAAAAGAATACCTTAGTATACAATTTAGGCATAATTAATGGATTAAAACCATCATTTTTCTTTTTTCATTTTAAATAATTTTAAGAAGTGAAAGCGACACTTTTTCCCCTGAGTTATATACTTATAGCACTTTTTCCCCCTGAATTATTTATGTAAGCACATTATCTCCCTCAATTATTCTAAAAGTGATGGTGTTTCTCTCTGATATATTAAATTGACATTTCTACCCTTAAAGTAAACATTTTATTTATTTTTCTTCTCCAACAAATTATTGCGCATACGTAGGGATGACCACGGTTCGGTTCAAATTGAACCGGACACTATAACAATCGAATTAAAAGTTTCCAGTTATGATTCAGATTCAGAACCCAATATTTGAATTTCCGTTTATTAAGATTATGAATCAAAAAAATTGAATCCTGAACCGTGAACCAGCGGTTCCGGATCCGGTTCGCGATTTTGAACCTTCTTTATTTTAAAATTTTATTTTTTATTTTAAAATAGTCTAAATTCAACAATAAATGTATTATTTTTTCAGTTCGGAACATGAACCGGCCCGTTCAGGTTCACGATTTTAATAAACTCGAAACATCGGGTTTCCATTCTAAATTATAATTGGAATATTTCGATTTGGTTGCTATAGTGTCTGTTTGGTTTGAATCAAATTGCTGTCATAATTTGTTGGAGAAGAAAAATAAATGAAATATTTATTTTAAATATGTATTTTAAGGATAAATATGTCCATTTAACATTTCAGGGGGAAAAACAACCACTTGAATAATTCAGGGGGAAAAGTGTTATAAGTATATAACTCATGGGGAAATATAATAAGTTTAGGGATGTCAATCGGGCTAGCTCACTCAGTTTTGGACTAATCTTGTTGGGTTTATTGGTTCGGGCTTATCATTTTTTGTGAGGTTCAACATTTGTTGCCTTAATCATAAAATCTCGGGTTGTCGAGCTTATTAGACGGGTTCAACTGAAATTTGTGACATTTTAAAATTAACATTATACTTTCAATTTTAATAAACTAGCACATTACCAACTACCTTGTAATGTTATGGCATCTCAGTTATCATTCCAAATGGGTGATCATACGTTCAAACATCGATGGTGGAGGCTTAGATATTTTGGACTAAAAATACATGTAGATACTACTTTGTAAATAATAATGAGAATTTTTTTTAAAAAATAGCACATTTTATATTATTAAATAGAAATTTAAACATCATTTTTAATGAATCTAAATCTCCATTTTCCAACTCCAACTCAAAAGCATTTTCAAGTATGTAACAATTAATTTAAAAGAGGTAATTTCACTTTTGGTCCTATAACTATTGGGGTCTTGTTAATTTTATTTCACGACTTTCAAAACTATCAATTTAGTACCTTAACTATTCAATTTTTATTAATTTTGGTCACTCCGCCCAAATTGCCGGCCAAAACTCACCAGGAAATATTAATAGGTAAAATAATGAGGGTATTTTAAAGACGAAAGAAAAGATAAGTAAAAAGATTAAAATACCCTCTTTATTTTACCTATTAATATTTTTCGGTGAGTTTTGACCGGCAATTTGACTGGAGTGATCAAAATTGATAAAAATTGAATAGTTAATGTACTAAATTGACAATTTTAAAAGTCGTAGATTGAAATTAACAAGACTCCAACAATCATAGAACCAAAACTGAAATTAACTCTAATTTAAAATATTATACAAGTATGAAACATTTCGTTTATACCTAAAATATTAAAATAAAACAAGACAATCAAAGACATGTAACTAAAAGAAATATGTTTATAATAATACCATACATTTATTAATTTATATATTGAGGAAATGATAATTTTAATACATTAATTATGTTTAAATTGTAGACTCATCCCATAAATTATAGTTCTAGTTTTCCCTTTAATTATGTTGAAAGTGGTTGTTTCAATCAATTACTTATAAATTTTGTTAACATTAAATATTTATTTTGATTTGCCAAATTATTAGAGGACAAATGGGTCATTTTGTAAATTTTCCCAAATATTTTTTAAAAAACCCTTCCACATTGATGATTTCCCGTAAATGTTAGGTTCATTGTAATGTCGATTAGTGATTACACAAGAATACCTTAGTCTACAATTTAGGCATAATTAATGAAATAAAATTATGATTTTAATCATGTCACGTTGTAATTTTAATTTTTAAATTAGAGATTTTTTATTTTATTTTTTGGTTCGTTTGCTTTCTAATTATTCATTATGAGAATGTCAAAATCGAAAAATGATTAAAAACTCAAAAATTATTTATATATACATTAAACCGTTAAGAATGCCTTAGTTTACATTTTGTACTCAAATGACATGTAATCATTTTTTTCATGTGGGAAGTCACGAGATCGAGCCTCAGTGGAGGCATTGTCGACTTTGTGTGCTTCAACATGCCAATAGAGTAATAGACCCAACATTCACTTGAAATTATCAATGTGAAAATTAATATATTGTGTAATAAATTTTTTATTTTTCATTATTTATTTTCATAAAATTATTTTATTTTTTAAATAAATTTAATAATATATTTGTTAAAATTTTAAAAATATTAAAGATGAACTTACGTATAAACTTCATATAAAATTTGTCCACATCACTCGTAGAAAAAAAAGTGGTATTAAGTGACTCGCGCTATTAGGCTATCTTACTAAATTTCAAGCCATTAGACTTATTAATTTCGCTCTTATTGAATTGATTTTTTATCGAGCTAATTTTTGTGTTGTTTTGTTTTGTTTTTTTGTTTTTGTTTTTGTTTTTGTTTTTTTTTTTTTTTTTGGTTTTTTGTTTTTTGTTTTTTTTTTTGTTTTTTTTTTTTGTTTTTTGTTTTTTGGTGCCATATTCCTAAACATTGTGTGTTTTATCGGTTAAATAATTAGTTTCGTGCTAAGATTGACATCTCCAAATAAATTGATGATATAAAATTATAAATAATTAAAAATCATATTATAGTGTCATGTTAGGACAAATTTTTATTTTATTTTATTTTTTTGAACAAAGGAAAGGGCGAAGCCCCGGATACCAAAAACAACAAAGTCAGTCGCTATGGGCGAACGAACTCCCTATACAGTTTCTATAGACAAACTTTGCGAGAATTGCATTCGGGCAAAAATTTAACAAAACTAAATCAGATTTAACTCCTTGATTTATCGCCAGCCAATCAACCACTTGATTTTGTTTCCGTAAAACGTGACAATATTTCACATTCCAATTTCTCTTCATTCAATTTTTACACTCAAAAATAATATTATTCAAATTACGCCACTAGTAGCATTAAAAAGAGGGTCATTAATCCATCTAACCAGGAATCGCTTTGGATGATGATATTAGTAAAAGTACATAAAACAAAACAAAAGGGGGTGTCAAAGTTGCAAACCCATTAACCCAGAGTTTTTTGCACTTTTGGTCCCACGACTATAGTGGCACTAGCAGAGTTGATCCACGACTTTTGAACCTTGCAATTTTAGTCCACGACTATTGATTTTTTTGCAAAAATGATCCTTCCGGCCACTTTTTCGTCAAAATGTCACCGGAAGAAAAATTTTTCGTTTTTAGCAGGGGTAAAATTGACATTTGACTTGTCTCCAAAAAAAAATAAATAAATAAATTAGCGTTTGACTTTACTACTCCTCTTATTCACCAAAACAACAAACAAAATAAAACCCCCCCAATTTCCCGAACCCTACCTGCGAACAAGACGCCATTGCAGATGCAGCAGAAGCATAAACATGCATTTCGGAGAAGGCCTCCTATCGATTCAGACATGTCCGAGTCAGAGTTGACTCAAGCAATTCTGAAATTCGAAGAAGCTTACGAGCAAGCAGAGAATGCAAAGTTGCAGCAGATGGTGGTGATGGAAAAGCAGAGAATGAAGTTTGTAGATAATGAAGTTTGCAGTAACTAGGAAGAGTTTTAAATTAGGTTGGTTAGTGTGCATTTTAGGCAAATGACTAATGCTCTTGTTTCTTTTACTCATTATGAATGTTCATGTTGTTGAATAGAAATATGTAGGATCATTTTAGTTTGGCAGATCTATGGTCAATGCTGAACATTGTTGTATCATTATGTTACTTGTGAAACTACAGCTCGTGTAGAATGATGAGAAAAAAATTGTAGTTCATTAGTGATCAAGTGAAATTTAATACTTCCACCATGCTTTCTACTGTATATGATATGCAACATTATCTTCTGCATGTTGTCCTTGTTGCTGTTTTAGATTACCCACAATCAATTCTCTGTTGTGTTATGCTCATCAATAGACAAAAATCCATCAACCATAGACAAAGAAACCATAAACAGTCTGATGTATTAACCATAATCAGTGTTTACAATTTTAAGACAACAAAACTGCATTGGCAGTATAACAACAGTTTTGGCATCATAGTTTGACAAAATAACATGCCTAAAATCATAAACCATTACAGTTTTGGCATTACAAAAAGAATCATAAAAACCATTACAGTTTTGGCATTACCAAAAAAACCATAAACCATTACATCAGTCAATTTTACTTGGAACTAGATTTGGTAGAACACTTTCTCTGAACTGGAAGTTTCACTCTAAAATTAGTTTTGTTCTTGGCTTGAATTAGTGGGGCTTGAACTTGGGCTTGAAGTGTTTCTACATGTGCTTGAACTGGTGGGGCTTGATCCGAATCTCCTTGGGGTTGAACTGAATCTGATTGGGCTTATTCTTGCATTGGCAGTATAAGATCATCCAAATTGAATGAACTTAAAGCAATATCAAAATCATATTCTTCTTGTGTTAAAACATCACGGGCTCCCATTTCCTGAAACCATAAACCATAGAACATAGACATTAAACCATAAACCATAGACAATAAACCATAAACCATAAATCATAAACCACTGCTTACCATTGGAGCTGGAATGTAAACATTAGGCTCAGTGGTGTTTTCAACAACTGGCTCTGAAGTGTTCTCAACAGTTGGTTGTGCTTTGTTATGAACTTGTGGTTGCTTCTTGGATCTCACCCTTTTTCTGGGATTATTCTAAACAAAAACAACAACAATAAGTAAAATTATTAAACTAAACATATAAAGATAAATAAAATAAAGTAATTAAAGCATTACCAGTTTTTCTGTCAAACTTGGATCATTAGGACATCTCCTATTATTGTGGCCAGACTGTTTGCAATTGGAGCAATGTAATTTTATTTGAGACCTTGCCACTCTTTCTCCATCATTTTTTATCTTGTGACTTGCTGTCTCACCTGCTGACTTTTTCCTTAATATTTGTGGCCTCCCTACTCTGACAGTGTACACAGGAGGTAGGGGTGGATTTCTTTCACGTATAGGCCAATCATCAGGGCCAGCCATTGGTCTAATACATCCTTCATAAATCTTCAAATATGTATCTTTAGAATAACAGGGGTGGATGTAGTCAGTTACATGGCCTTTTCCATGCTTAAGCCAAATTGCACGAACACCATGCTCACATGGAATACCAGTGAGGTCCCACTTTCTACATGAACAGGTTCTTCTTTGCAAATCCACTCTATGTTGTGCCTCATACATACCTCCAATCTCAAATAAATATGTGTCACATTGATATCCTGTATAACCAGCTGCTTTTTCCTCAATAATCTTAACTTTCTCCACAATCCTAGGGCAAATATTGCCAGTCCACTTACTCACTTTTTCCCTATTGGCAAATAGCTTGGTCATTAGCTGCTTTCTGATTAATTCAAGGCACAAAATGATAGGTTGTTTACGTGCATCAATAATTACAGCATTAAAACTTTCACAAATATTGTTCACCAACATATCACAATGAGAAACACTTGTGAAATGTGACCTACTCCATTCTGTTGGACTCTTATTAGATAGCCAAACATATGCATCCTCATCCAATTGTCTAAGTTTTCCAAGTGCAGTTGTATATTTGGGCACAGTTGTTGCTTTGGCACAGTCCCATAGTGCATCCTTCAATGCCTTTCCTTGAAATCCCGCAACCTTCATATTCCCATGAAGGTGCCTAACACAAAATCGGTGCTCAACTCTAGGCAAAACCACTTCAAATGCTTCTATTAAACCCTTTTGTTTATCTGACATGAAGGTAAATTCATGTTCATTCCCCTCACTGATTTCTAAGTCTTTTTTTAAGAATTCTAAAAACCACACCCAAGACTGTTTTGTTTCACCCTCAACAATGGCATATGCAACAGGGAAGATTGAGTCATTAGCATCAAGTCCAACTGCAGTCAGAATTAACCCCCCAATTCCAGACTTCAAATGAGTTCCATCCACTCCCAAGATTGGCCTACAAAATTTGAAACCTTGCCTATATCCATCCCAACACATGTACAATCTAAGGAATCTGTTTCCCCCACAAAGTTCAACATTGTCACTGAGCTTCACCTCACAGATTGTCATAGGATTAGTCCTGATAATTTCTTGGCGGTAACTCCAAATCTTTTTGAAATTATCATCTAGATTACCCATAATTTGAATTTTAGCTTTCTTCATTGCTCTATAAGCTTGATGTGTACTAATATGAAACTTTTCATCTTTACACACCTTTTGCCTAAATTTTTCCATTTTCCAGTCATCATGATGTGCAATCTCCTTACTCCACCTCTTTGCAACTACAGTTGACGTTGCTCTTGAATTCTCAGAAGTCCAACAACATCCATCATGTTTATCTGTCAATCTAAGGATGCTCCAATTCAAAGAATTCTGTTGCTTTCTTAAAGTTACTGTCCAAGGACAACTACTATCCCTACATTTAACAACTAGTCTGGCTTTGTCATTCTTAACAATTTTTACATCTTTTCCATTGTTAAAGGCATAATTGGTCACAGCTTCCTTAAACTCTTCTTTGCTAGAAAAAGTCAATCCTAGGATTAAATGAGGCTCTTTCATATCAGTAGCTGCCCTAAAAACAGGCCACTTACTACCCTCTACATCACTATCTGAGTCTTTTAATGATGCATCATCAGATAGATTAGGTTCGTCCAAATTTCTCTCCCAACTATTCACACCAACTGGTTCACTAGAAATACCTTCTACCCCACCAAACTCAACTGTAGAATCCACATTCTGATCAAATTCAAAGTCATCAATATTTGATATGTTACCATCTATTTCATACTCACTATCAGTATCATCACTTTTTGCATCACCGTCACTACCATTATCACCTAAATTATAAAAACAATAATCAAATTGTTATAAGAAGAAATGAATAATTAGCTAAGACATAATAGTAATCAAATTGCTGGCACAACAAAACAACAAAAACAATATGTTCACTTGTAATCAAATTCACTAGGCAATTTTAAATATTTATCACAAATTTTTAAGGAAATGTTTGTGGGTACTAAAATAACATATGGTAACTCAATGGTGCCACACAATGGTTGTGAAGAATATTTGAACCATATTTAAGGCATTTACTGGTTCGAAATACAATATTTAGATTTAAGCCATTTGTTCCAATTTTCCAACTCCAAGGTCTGTTGCTTGATTTAAGCCATTTGTTCTAGTTTTACAACTCCAAGGTCTGTTGACACTGGAGTGTGGTCCCCATTCACAGAACACATGCCACATGTTACAAGTAAACATTATAAATTGATTACTGGTCCCCAGAACACATGGTCTCCATCTATAATACTACAAGTTTGCAATACACTTAATATAAAAGCATATTCTGCACTTTTCGTACTAGGCAAAAAGTATATAATGCACTGTAAACTAGTATAGACATATCAACAAAATTCATAGCAATAACACCATACAAACACCCACAAATATAGACACAAATATTTTACAAACTAAAAGTTTGGACATTGAAAACTTACCATCACTCCTCAACCTACGCGGAATCATTCTTGAATTTTTCGCACTGGAGAATCAAGCCACGAAATCCAAGCGACTATTTGTGACTGTTGTTGTCTTGTTCGCAGGTAGGGTTTGGGAAATTGGGGGGGTTTTATTTTTAAGTCAAACGCCAATTTATTTATTTTTTTATTTTTTGGAGACAAGTCAAATGTCAATTTTACCCCTGCTAAAAATGGAAAATTTTTCTTCCGGTGACATTTTGACGGAAAAGTGACCGGAAGGACCATTTTTGCAAAAAAATCAATAGTCGTGGACTAAAATTGCAAAGTTCAAAAGTCGTGGATCAATTCTGCCAATACCACTATAGTCGTGGGACCAAAATAGCAAAAAACTCCATTAACCCAACCACAAATCAAAGTTGCAATCTGCAAATTAAATCCCACCACTAAGCACGCACTCACCCCTAATCCAAAACCACAACGGCGAGATTGCTTGTTTGAGCTGCAGCAATGGAGAGATGGAGGAGGAGGAAGGTGGGGGAGTGGCCTGTTAGGGTTTGTTTGAGCTGCTGCAAGGAGGAGGTCGAAGGATGAGAATACAAGGACAGTTGCAGGGGGACATGCCGCCTCCATGTCCAGAGCTGATACGCACAGATTTTTTCTCAGGCACTTAAGACAAAAATGCACGAAAACGGAAAGCGTGGGCGTACTATTTATTTCCGCATTGCAGGAGGTGCGTGTCTATTTCTGGTAAGTCAAGATCGCGAATCGCGATTTCAGTGTGTAAAACTGCATGTCTGAGCTCATTTCTGGTAAAAAAACAAACAAAGGTCTAATTAGCTGGGAAATTCTGCGTTGGTTGTGTGTGTTGAGAAGAGAATAGGGAGAGCTTAAATACCTCTCATATCATCAAGAGGTTTCTTCTCACTTTCCTCCCTGTTTCTATTCATTTTTCCTATCATTTCTGGTTTACTTAGCTCAGTAACTTTGAATCCCAAGTTTACTACAAGTTTCTCCTCTGGTTAGAATGGGTGAAAAACTTCCACTGTTTTTCAGATTTATGGCCATTCATGGGTCTCCAACCAGACTTGTATGCTATTCTATCTCCATTTTCACTCTGTTTTCTTTCTATATTTTCAAGAGTCTAGCTCTAAAGTGATTTTTTTTTATTATTTAAACAAACTTGGTGAACAGGAGCTCCCACCCATTATCTCCAAGAAACTTGTTGAACAGGAGGTTGAACAAGTGATGTTAACCAGCCAAAAGGGCAGCTGGGAAGTTCAAACCCATACATTTGGAGGAGAGCTCTATTTCACAAAGGGGTGGGATGCTTTTGCCCTGCAGCATGACATATGTTATGCAGATCTTTTACTGTTTGAACACACTGGTGGCTCCAGTTTTAAAGTGAGAGTGTTGGGTGCCACTTGCTGTGAGAAAGATTTCCAAGGTAAATTTAATCTATTGGTGACAATCCTTTTTCTTGTTAATACTGTAGTAGTGAATTTTGTAGCTTGGAATCTTGAAGTAAAAGATTAATGCTTGTTATTATAGGAGGAAGAGCACAAGGAAAGAATGCAGAAGACTCTGTGAAACTGGAAGTGGACATAGATGAAGTGCCACATGATCATGCACATGATAAGGTCACTAAAAGTGAGTTCAATCTACTATTGACAGTCCTTTTTCTTGTTAATACTGTAGTATATGGTTGTGAGCTGGATTGTTATTTAGATTTGATTTCTCAGAAGTAGTGAATTTTGTAGCTTGGAATCTTGAAGTAAAAGATTAATGCTTGTTATTATAGGAGGAAGAACACAAGGAAAGAATGCAGAAGACAGTGAAGATTCTGTGGAATTTGAAGTGGACCTAGATGAAGTGGAAGTGGACATGGATGAAGTGCCTTCCCCTGTGAAAATTCAGAAACATGATCATGCAAAGAAGGTCACTAGAAGTGAGTTAAATCTACTCTTGACAGTCCTTTTTCTTGGTAATACTGTAGTATATGATTGTGAACTGGATTGTTATTAGATTTGATTTCTCAGAAGTAGTGAATTACACTTTGCTTTGCTTTGCGTTTTGTTTTCTACATTAACAAATACAGAGTACTTATTTTGATTCATGTTTTGTGGGTTGCTTTGATAAATTTAACCTGTCTCCAGTTATGTTGTTAGAAGGAATTAAACTTAAAATCCTATGTTTGTTAATTCAGAATGACATGTCATATTGGAATAAAATATTGTCAAATGAAGTCTTTGTTTGTTGATTTGCTATGCTTACTCCTTGCTTTGGTAGGAAAGCGAAACCCTAAGGTTGTGAATATGTCTTCTACGGACCGTTCACAATTCGTAAGAAGCATAAAACAGTACAATATCCGACGTAGATCTCCTTATATGGTAAGTTTTTTGAGTCCTGTTAAACTTTTTCATCACTTACTGACTGGAGATTCTGTAAACTTCCCTCATTTTTCCATTACAAGCTTCAGTTTTTGCTTGTTTGCTCCTTACCCTTCTGTTTATATGTTGGATTTCAGCACATACCCGCCAACTTTTGCCTAGCTAATGGCCTTTATTGCAATGCAAGAATATGTCTGAAAGGTCCATGCAGTGAACAAGAAGTTAGTCTTAAAGTTTGCAGAGGTGGGAGGACGATATATACTATCATTTCTAGGGGATGGTCCGAGTTCATTGCAGGCAATGATCTGAAAGTAGGAGAGATCTGCACCTTCAAACTCCGCAGCACAGAAGGCAGTTCAAATGGTGTTGTGTTTGATGTTGATGTTCTTCGCAAATCAACCTAGTCTTGAGATCTTTTTTGTTGAACTGTTTTAAAAACTCACACTTTGGATAAGAAACTCTAGTAGTAGGGCATTATGATGTGAGTTGGGAAATCTACCCACTTAGTAGAAAAGTGCGAGTCAACTATTGAAATTGTTGATGTAATGTTACATGTGTTCAAATCATTAAGAATTTCTGCAACTTTTACCTAAAACCATAGAATTGAAGCTATTCTTAACACAATTTCTTATTGTAATATTGCACATATACATTGATTGGTAATGCAGGGAGATATGGAACTACTGTTGCAGTACTTGAACATTGGGAATTATGGAATCAAGGAAATGAATCCTAGCAGAACATCTGCTGCATTCTGAGCTGCCAATGGGGCAAACAAGGCTGCTTCATTGGATTCAGAGGAGCCTCCGCCAGCTAGATCAGACAGCGCTCTTATCGCGATGAATGGCACTCTTTGCTGTGAGCAAACAAGCGCGACTGCAGCAGTTTCCATGTCGATAGGAGTGGCATTGAATGCAGAATGCAAGAAGTCGCGGTAAGCACTGTTGTCCACGAAGACATTGGCACTCACCCCTCTCTTTACCCTCACTACTTTTGGTGCTCTTTGTAAGCAGGTAGAGTTTACACAACCCTCTAGCTTCATATTCTGTGGAAGTGTGAATTGAAGTACATAAACTTATATTTATTGCCAAAACCAAATATGCAGATAAATATTTGATGAGAAAATGGGATAACCTCAAGTTTCTTGGCAAGGGAGAAGTATGGTTCATTGACTGGTGTCCAAAAAGCATGTTGTCTGATCTCAGGATATCCATCAATGGGAAAGATCTCTTCTGGCTGGTACCACACATTGTTCAAAAGGTTACCTGAAGACACCTTTGCAGTGTCATATTTGGAGAAGTTAAGGTACCCAATCTCTCTAGTATAGTCTCCATTGGATTCCAAGGCTAGTTCATCATTTGGTCCATCCCCAAACCTCTGAACATATATGAAACAACACATAATTAAATATATAGGATTTTTAATCAACATGGCATTCAAGATTCTTGTTTTCTTCTTCTGAATTGTGAGTGTATTATGACCTGCCAGTTCCAAAGGCCTGTGTGAGCCCAAAATTGGGGAATGGTCACATCTCCTATTTGGAGTTGTGGATTTGCATTTCCAGATATTCCATAGTGAACAACTCCTTCAACCTCAAAGAAACTTAGCAGCAACTGTGTAGCAATACCTGAATTAAGCTACATACAGGCCAAAATTTCAACAGATTAGAGTACAGTATACTAATAATTCTGAAATTAGCCAAACAAGTCATAACTGGGAAATACATAAACTGATCTGAGTTTTTCAACATACCATTCCCAGTCCTGACATCACAACTATAACCTTCTTATTCTTGAGACTTGCAATCCGAAATCTCCTTCCTGCCATAACAATGTGCCCAGGCCAATTTACTTAGCTTCTGACATTCTTGACAAAGATTATGAGTCCTTAAAAGATAAAAGAAAGTAACATAGGACTCAAATTTGAAGCCTCTACGTCACGGGAATTCGAAAAATAGATTGGACGTTAACTCTATCAGCCTGAATAGGCGACCTAGTCGGTGTCTAGGGGGCCTATGAGGCCTAGTCAGCGCCTAGGCGGCCTAGTCGGTTGCCTAGCCGGCCAGCGCCTAGGTGCCGATTAGGTGGGATTTTCGCAACACTGCTATGAGGTAACTATTCTGTTATTATGATATAACTTAATATTGGACTCCCATCCCATTTATTGGTTGCCTGTTGAGGGGAGTGTTGAGAGAGTCCCAATAGTTTATTACCCATTACATACATACATACATACATATATATATATTGAAAATATGAAATCATAAGCAATATATAATAGTGAAGATTACCAGCAAAATCCAAGAAGGGTATGGAGGGATCAGAAACAAAGCTTGGAGATTGGAGGAGAGGGTTCATCTCAAAGCTGTTAGGCACCACTATACCCAAGAATGGCCCCTTTTTATTTACAGCTTTGATCTTTTCCATCACAGATGGAGAAACTACTGCACCATATCCCACACTCATTTCAAGAACAAGAAGAAGCCATCCTAGTACCACAGCACTTCTCATGACTCCATGCATCATCATCTAGCTAGCTTTTTGGAACAAAAAAACTTTGTAAAGATGGAGAGAAAAGTTGAAGTATTTATCTTCTTCTTCTTGAGGTTCGATCTACATATATAATCTAAGGGGTGCATGTATTTCATTTAATTTGGATTTATTTAGATTTTTAAAAACTTCCATTTGGATTTGTTTAGACTTTTAAAAACTTTAAAAAATGGTGGTATTCGATCTAGACTTTCAGTGGGTATTCCATTAAAACTTTTACAAAAAAAGTCTGTTGGTATTCAAAAAGTTATTAATTTTTATAGAGACCGTCAAATTATTGACTTTATAGATTTTTTTCTTCTGTAATATATAGTTAGTTGAAATTCATTTTTCAGACCCCAAACTTCTAAACTTTCTCTATAAATTACCAAACATGCATGTGAATCTGAATTTTATTAGGATATCTGAAATGAGAAAAGTCAAATCCGCATGCAAAAATCAAACTTTTTTGAGTTTGATTGATTTGGACTTTATATAAATATTGTAACTTATATATGAACTTTAATTCCTGGACAATGACTCAACTCAATTGACTAATCAAAAGTTTGATCTTATATATGATAGCCTAAGTTTAAAAAAAGGAATCAAGAAATCTTCAAACATGGTTTTGGCCCATTTGTCTTCTTCCAATTCCTCCCCCATACGCCATCCCAGCTTCGTGTGGCACGCCATATTCAAACCCCCTTCATTCTGGTAATGGTAATGGAATGATGTATGTATTTCATTTCAATTAAAAGTTTAAACTGATAATTGAACTGTGAGTTTATTTTCAAACACCTTATTATAACATGCCAACCATGTTTTGTTAGAATCTTCAATTAATTGCCCATTATTAGTTCAAAATTAAGTTAATTAATTTATGTACTTTTAATTTTGGCATATGTTGGACCAAAGAGACTTAGTCCTATTAATTACTTCTCTAAAATAGTGTTTGTAATAAAAGAGGATTATAAAATTGAGGGATTGCTTGTGGCTGAGAAATTGAAGAGGCAAAGTCAATTAATTGGTTTCACAATTATCTCAACATACATGTGGACATCACGGGCTGTACGTCTATTAGACATGCATGCAAAAATGAGTTGATTAGTATGGTGTGGGAGAGAAAAAAATGAGTTGATTAAAATTAAGGAATAAGGTTAAAATTGGCCACTGAACGTAACACGAAAATGCAATTAGGCCATTGAACGGAAAAAAGTGCAATTAGGCCACTGAACACACAAAAAATGTGCAATTTCACCTGGTAGCAGGTTACCCCCAATTTTAGCAGGTTACCCTCAATTTTAGCATGTTACCTGCTTACGTGGCAGCTGAGTTGGTATTTTTAATAAATTTTTAATAATAATTTTTATATAAAAAATAAAAATAAAAACGACTGTATTTTGTTTTTATTTTTTTTTTCATTTTTTAAATTTATTATTATTATTAATTATTAAAATTTATTAAAAATTCTTTAAAAATTATTAAAAATGCCAACTCAGCTGCCATGTAAGCAGGTAACCTGCTATCCTGTGAAATTGCATACGTTTGGAGAGTTCAGTGGCCTAATTGCACGTTTTTGCAGTATTCAGTGGCCTAATTGCACTTTTTTTTTCGTTCAGTGACCTAATTGCATTTTCAGGTTACGTTCAGTGGCCAATTTGAACCTTATTCCTAAAATTAATTCACAACACATTATACGTGGATTTATGCATCAAGGGCAAAGATGTCAATAATACTATATATTGGGAGTTGGGACTGCATAAGAAGAGAAAAACCGAAGTTTGAAAGGTGATTTATTCAGAATATGTTTTTTAGTAAGTTACGAGGAGAAACTTCAAGGGATAGAAATAAGTTACAGGAAAAAACTTCATAATTTCTGTACTGTAGATTCATAATTTCTATAATAACAAATGAAAAATAAAATTGTGAATCTACGTTTTAAAAAAAATAAAAATAAAAATTATGAATCTACAATATAGAAATTATGAATCTACCATTGTATTCACTATATGTATAGTGAACACGTTTCCACATCATAATTTGTGGCCAAAGAAAGGGTGGGGCTTTTCAATTTCTTTTGGCCCAAAATCAGCAGCTCATTGTGGTTTATTCTTCAGAATCTTTTTAATATGGCTCAACCTAGAAATCATTCATCTTCTAATCAATTAATTCATTAAGATAAGCTAATTTTAGCCAATCATTATACGGTGGACCATAGTCCACAGATCATTTTTAGCATATATACTAAATGTCTTCAATATAATTTGTCAGCTTAGTCCAAAGAATATTTCTTTCCCAAAAAATGTTATTCTTACAACCCTCCCAATACAAAGTATAATGAAATTGAAACCTTATGATTATCAAACTAAATACCCGATTAACTCGGTTAGAGTATGCTCCCAAACGGTGGCATTCACAATTTGAGTTGGAGTACCACTCCAAGGAGTTTGAGCATTTGAAGAGTGATGAGTGGTTGTATGATTTTGATTTTTGACCTTATGAGAATATAATGTTTATTTATTATTTGCGAATTAATTGCATTTTTATAAGTTGCTCCATTAGTCTCATTTTATGTATTTGATTTGATTAATGAGGCTTGTCTGGAGTTATTTTTAATTTAATTTTTCATAATATTAAGTTTAATATTAATATATAAAATCTATATATTTAGAAACTACATTAAAAATAGTATTAAAAATAAAAAATTAAATTTAAAAAATACTAAAAAAATAAGAAAAAAAAAGGAATTGATTTGACTAGTGAATAGAAAAAGTAAAATGGAATGAAGTAATTATGTAATAATATTATGTCAAAATGATTAAAAAAAATAAATCCATGTAATATTATCTAGGAGTTGTCATCCCCAACAATTGTTGTACAGTATTTGTTTGCAATAGTAGAATGGTTTTCAAGTTTAATAACAGAGTGATGATCGTAAGCGGATATTTTACATGTATCAAAATTTTTGTATAATGGTAGTTGGGACAATTTTGGTTGTGTTAAATGCATAAAATAAATTAAACTAAATGAAGATGCATTATGTTATTATCATTAGTACAGTTCATCACATCTCATAATAGGGCCTTTTAATTTGTAAATTTGAAGATTTTGTGAGGATCTTAAACTAGCTTAGTCTGCAGAAGTTTAATTTGCAACTAATTATATATCATACTGCATGCATATTATATATATATATACACTAAGCTAGCTAGCTAGCTAGGAAATAGATCAGAAGCAATAGAAAGTGATGATAGGATAATGATCTTAATGACTTAATTAGTTGTGAAAGATCGATCAGAATTAATAATACATAATAATAATAATAATTATACATAATTAATACAGCACACCTAAAATTATCCGAACATACTAAGAATGTATAGCATCATGAGCAATCAGCCTTGGAATCTTAGCAGATTGACTGCTCATGATGTTATAGCTAATATAATTTCTCTAGCTAATTCCCTAGTAGGTTAATAATTTTTAGTGTGCTGTACGCAACGTGGGATAATAATCAACTTAACGTAATGTAACCACATTATACGTAGTTTTAATTTTGTACTCTGATCTGATATGATCTTAAGTTTCATGATCGGAAACCTCCTCCCCCGAAAGCCGCCGGAGCCCAATAGTCCGCCCCGTTATCACTCCCGACTTGAAGCGTGCATGATATCGGCACAAGACACAACCCTCTACTCCTCAAATCCTTCTTTGCTTCTTCATCACCATCCTATCATTATTATCAATGAATTATATATATATTGTTGTCCATTTTAATTTGTTCCTAGGAAAAACAACTTTAATTTAATTTAATAATGTTGTACCTGCGGCTGATGATGATCAGATGTTCCTTTCCTCTTCAAACAGTTGTCATTTAAGAGCTATATATAAGACACATGAGAAAACAGATTTTGAATTATATATGACATTATAAATAGAATATTTACGTATTAATTGTTTTATTAAAAGAAAGCAACTTTTCTTTCATGCCTAGCTAAAACCTATATATTGTGGCATTCATATATCCATGGTAGGTAATAGATCCAATAAAGCTATCATACCTGACCAGGGTCTTCAGGGAATAAACTATTCCTCTCTGCACCTTGCACAAACTGAAAACAAAACAAAATAATCATTAATCCATAATGCAACAACATTATTGTCTTTTTAATTTTTTTTTTTTCTTTACTTCCCACACCATCATGATATATATGCTCTACAGTTAAATATACAACAGGGTCCCCACCCCACCCCACCCCTCCCCCCTCACCTTACTATCCCTCATACCCACTAAAGAACACAAAAAACGTAAATCATTTTAGATTATAAATAGTTGACTAACTTAAACCAAGAAGATCAATATGTCACTTTCAGTGAAAATAAAACTTAGAATCTTGTGGTTACCAAGTCAACAGTCTGACCAACTTAATTGAGGTTATTCGCCAATCTTTTGTGTCAAGTGTGACTATGAATGAAATAGCTAGTTGCACTACGTGTTGTAAGAACGAATTTTGTTTGTACAACATCTAGTACCATACAACCCAATAACATATATACATTATTGTATCGGATACAAAAAGACACTGATCTGTGTCGTCGATTAACACCTTAGAAGATTCTTGGTAAGTAAAAGTTAAAAATTACTTACTGACTGTTGTTGATGCCTCATGTTATTTCCTGATCCATTGCCCAAGTAGGGCAAGCTAAGGGCCTGCAGCACAATTCAAGGGGGAAAATGTATATAAGATAAGGAAAAAGTAATGTTTGTTTTCACCAATAACTAAAAAAGGATGCAATGTCTGAAAACTGGGGCTTTAACTATTTATGTATGTACCATCATTTAACTGTTTATGTATGTATGTATATATATATATGTACCATCATATTATGCTACATATATATATGCATGGTAGTTTGAAACCCAGATTTATATATGATGAAGAAACATCACCTCAATCTGGCTTTGAAGGAATCTAATGTACCCAATAGCTTCTAACAAGACAGAAGCAGTGTCAGTCTGCAAAATTCAAAACCCAAAAACAAAAAAAAAAAGTTAACTTAAATTGCCTCTTCATTTTAAGTGTATTAATTAATTAAATTAATTAAATCTGCCATGAGAAAACTCTATAAAAAAGATAAAGAAGCAGACAGAGAAATGTCATCTTCTTTTTGAGACTTCCTTTCTTTTCTTTCTCCTTTATAAAGAAAAAGATTCATCATTTATAATCCAATCATGACTAATTAAGTGGTAAATCTGGGCAATTAGTGTAGTTAATTAGTTGGTTAGTGTTGGGCTGCTAGAAGAGTCGAGTTAGTATCCTGTCATCGAATCTTGTCCTGTTACGCAAGTATAAGGAAATAAAGTTGATCTTTCGCTACTAACTAGCTATAACTTTTGGCGTAATGGTAAGTATTTGATTTGACAATTGGTATCAGAGCAGTTTAGCTACAGGTTAATTAATTACCTTCCCAAATGGAGAAACTAGTTGGTGAAGGGCAGTAATTCTATCTCCCAATTTTTCCTTCCTCACCTGTTAAGTTAATCAACGTATATATTACAATCAAAAGGAAGAAAGGATGGCATAATTGTGTGGATGAAAAGAGGGAGAGAGAGAGAGAGAGATAATGACATGAGAGAATAACATGCAAGAGAATCGCCATGCTTGAAAGAGAGGACAATCAAGAAAGACAATAGTAAAATGACAAGAAATGAAAGAAATAGATTCACATACATATATATACTGCTAAGAAGCCTTAATCCCATCTCAGTTGACTCGACCCAAAAGATAAGTTAATACCCAGATTTACTTACTTTTGTACCAAACTTTAATAATTTCAATCTTATTGGACCGACTTAAAGTAAAAATATTGTAATTTTTACCTTGAAGGTGGATTGAGTTGAAGAAGGTTGAATCCTAGCCTTCTTAGTAGGTGCCCCACCAGTAGCAGTGCTGTTACACTTTATAAAACAAAACGAAGAACACACATTAATCTTTTCATGATATTCTAAACCCTAATAATTGTAAGTAATTCTAAAGATCAGATATACAATAAGTACATGCAAGTAGAAAAGATGGATTTTGTAAGTTAAAATTGTAAGAAATTTGATACCTCGGAAGAGTGATCAGGGGGAGGATGTCTAGCATCGGACTTGTTAGAGAAATCCAACATGTTATTACTACTTAAGGATGTGACGCAAGACTTGGCCGGAAATTCCACGTTTCCGCCATGGCCGCCGCCGTAGACGTAGGTGTTTGTTGGGTTTTCTTGTTTTACGTCGTAAACCATGGCGGCGGCGGAGGCGGAGGCGTGGCTAAGTAGCTGCTGCTCCCAATTCTCCAGCTTGTTCTTAACGCCTTGCTGCATCATACCGCTAAACCCAGATTTGTCTTCTTCACCCACCAACCCTCCCCTAAACATGCACATATATCGATAATAATTTAAAAAAAAAAAGAATAAATTAGTCTAGCATAGGCTGAGAAACCTGAGAGACTTACAAGAGAAGCTGGCTCCATGACTCTGGAAGCTGGTGTTCATGGTGGTTGTTATCGGTCCACGAGGAGGCGGATAAGGGCGGGAGGGAAGGGGTGGCGGTGGGCGGTGGCGGGGAAGGGAAGAGAGTGGGGAGAGGAGCCAAGAAAGGAGGAGGAGGCGGCGGTTGGTGGTGGTGGTGGTGGAGTTGATGATGGGGTAAAGGAGGCCTCATGGTATTATTGATGATGCTCCACCAGTTAGGGCTTCCACCACCCATCATTTGCTGTACTGGTAGTGATGAACTCTGCAAAACACCTCTATTCATCTGATCTCTTCTCTCAATTCAATTATCTTCTCTTTCACTTTCACTTTCACCTTCTTGATCACCTTCTAGCTAGCTCCAGCCTTCTTCTTCTCTCTAACTTTATACAATTTTCTTGAATCTATCTCTCCCAAACAAACAAGGCCTTATTAGCTTGTTCTTTTAGGAACTTTGGGGGGTCTTCCCACTCTTGATTAAGTAGAAGAATGATTGAAAGAAGTTTACATAAGTCTATCTATAGAGAGAGAGAGAAAGAGAGAGAGAGAGTTGAATCATGGTTTTGAGGACCTTTGTTGTTTTTGTATCCCATCTTTCTCTACTTTCTTTATTAGTAGCTTTAATTTTTCTTTTATTATTAATTGGCCTTCACCTTTCTTCCTAGCTTTCTTTTTTGATTTACTTTTCTATTGCTTTGCTTTTCTCTTGCTTTTGCTTTACCATTAAAGTGGGCAGGAAAGGTGGTAGTAATTTACCATTCTGTAAAAAAGCTGGAAAAAAACAAACAACAAATAAATTATATTTTAAACAATTATATAATTTTGATCAGATTAGTTGAGTTTTACTACACTAACTTCATGTGCACCATATGTTTCCATACACTAGCAGTGTGTGGGAGAGAGAATTATGATCATACGATGAGAATAATATTTATGTAAAGAAAATATGAATCAATCTCATCTATACATTTGAATTGATTTTTTTCTTTCTTTCCAAAAGATTGAACCCCAACTCTAAGGCCCCCCTACATCCTGGTCTGATAGAGCATCCGAAAGGATGTCAATCATAGTAACTCAACTGAACATGAATCACAGATGCTAGACATTTGCTTACTGAGCACAAGGAGCCCCCTCACTTTGAGAGATTGCTCTTACACTGTCGCTGGTGAGATTTAATTCGATCCCGGGTAATTCTTTGAATTGATTGTTTTTTTTTTTTTTTGAAAAAAATGACATTTGAAGCATTATTTTTATAACTTATGTATAAATATAGGTGTAATGTTTATTATATATGTTCTGTATTTAAACATAATATCATATATGTGCATATTGTCAGTACGTAGTAATATATATATATATATATATATATATATATATATATATATATATGCTACATGAAGCATGAGAAAGGTTTGCGCCCCATGAAAATCATCCTTAGGTAACGTGTGAACTACTACATGAGTGCACATAATCTACTACATGAATGTGTTGCAATTATTCCCAAACATGCTTGTATGACGGTGGAGATCCTAAAGTAATTGTGGTGCATTCGTCTAGTAGGTTATGTGCACTCATGTAGTTTTCACATTATCATCTAAGGCATGGTTCTTAGTTGAACGTATGTATGAGAACTTGTTCTTATGTGAAAAGTAAGAATCAATTTTAGTTGTCCATTTAGTTAGATCTAATAATTTTATAGCAATAAGAAAAAAAATCACAGTGACATTTTGATAATCTTTTCTAAATTGTTTTTTTTTTTAATCATCTAACAATAACTCGACTATAAACTAATTAAAGCTATGAGGATTTTGTATAGAGATAAAACACACACACACACTTTAGAATTCAAGTAGCTTTTCTCACACAAAAAAAAAAAAACATTCTATTACTCTTGTAAACAAAATAGAGAAATTCATAGGAATTGCAACGAGACGGAGTAGGGATAGGAAGTATACTCTTCGATCCCGTCCTCTCAACCCTATCATATTCCCCGTCCTTGCCAAGGAAAAGAAAATTTTCTTCATCTTCACCGCCACAAAAAATCGTTGCCTCTCAATCAGCTCTATAGTCAAACTAGTAATTTAATTACTATAATTTTTATTATTTAAGTAAAATAATCTAAATATTTAATTTTTAATTTAAATGATCAAGTTCAAATATTAATTTATTACTTAAGTTTTTAATTTTTCATAACTTTATTAATATATATATATATATATATATATATATATATTAATGTACCCAGATGTGATGGAGAGGAGTATTCATGTTCCCGTCCCTATCCCCGGCAAGGAATGGATACATACTTGTATTGTGGTATGTTATCATCAAGAATGAGTCTGCCTTCTTACCCCATGCATATCTTTGGATGATGAGTGTGAGTTTTTACATCATAAAAATGGAGAGAGAAAAGGAATGGATACATCAAAAAGAAAAAATATTAAATATTTTCATTGCATTTTAGTAGTAGTTTTTTGTTTGACATATAATTATTTTTCATAATTGTACTGTAAGATTAATCTAAATAAAATAACATCTTTAACACAACACATCTTTTACAAAATTCAAACTTTTGTTTTTACAATTAAAGTAGCAATTGGCTTTTTCGTTAGGATTTAATTTTCCATCACAGCCCCAAAGAGATTGATAGGAGCGGATAACGAATTGAAGTTAATAATGGCAATCAAATTTAATTAAGCAACAAACAACAATGGGTCCCACTTTATGCAAATATCTTCCTTTAAAAAAAACAATATTTACTTGAAGAGCATAAATTTTACCAGGGGACTAAAATTATGCATAAAAAATTATTATGCTCAAATCACATGATGACTTTGGCAGACTAATTGTCTGTATTAACAAAATTAATTTCATAAAAAAGCTGAATCAGACACTTAATTAACAACATGCGATGTATAATTTTTTATAATTATTTTTGGGGTCAATGTCGTTATTCTGTAACCCTAATTTTGGACCAATTGTCTTGTATGGTTGTTGTAATTGTTGGACAGACATAAGTAATCGAGTAATAACTAACATAGGTGATAATTACATTTTTTAATTTGACCTTTTTTTTTTCAACCTATCACACATGATCCTAAAGTAGTTAAGAGTTTTTTTTTTTTTCTTTCTTTCTTTTTTACTTTGTACCAATTATTGTAAAGAATAATTTTATACGAGAAAAAAAAAAAAAAAACAAAGATTTTGGTATATCAAAAGTTTTCAAACATTTTGTCAAACATAAAAGGCCTTGTTTGGTAAAGGGCGGTTAGCTCTTACCTAATTGGATTAATTAGAGGGTATAACTAATTGATAACATTAGCTGATTGTAGAAAAATGTTTGGTAAATTAGCTGTTAGCGAATAACTATTTGGTATAATTTTTTTCTCAAAAAATTAATTGAAAAAATTGCTTTGAGCAGCTTTTTGAATTTTTTCATTTTGAAGTTACAAAAAGTTAATTAACCAAACATTTATATTGATTTTTTAACCAAATCAAACAATTAATAGTAGTCAAATAAATCAAAATTTACTGATAAGCTAACTATTTTACCAAACAGGGCCAAAATATTTATAGGAAATATAAGGAATTTATTAGCATTCAAAAATTGAATTTAAAATTCAATTCTAACTCCTAAAATTGATGAGCAAGTAATAGAGGTTCACAATGGCTACTTAAAAAGTTTTTCCAAACTTTATTATTATTTTTTAAACTAAATGGGTATATTTTGACAATTAATTTCTCATTTGCTCATTATCCATTTTTATAATACATCAAACCCATACCCTCAACTATGTGAATCTAAGGGCGTGTTTGGTTGGTGGGTTTTGCCCATAGGAATGGGTATGAAAGTGACTGTTGTTGTTTGGTTGATAGGTTTTTAGAACACCACTATGGGTTTCGAATACCCCATCAATTGAAAAACCCATACCCAAATAGAATAAGGGTTTCATTCCCTTATTCATTTTCAAGCACTACTATTAGTAACCATTCTCATTCCACCATACTACCAAACATGTTAAATACTTTCACCAAAACCCATTACCATTACCAAGTATTTGATACACATTCCGATTCCGATTCCTATGTGCGAACCAAAGACACCCTAAATCTACGTACTTTGATCCAATCCGAATTGAAAGTGTATCCCAGTCAAAATTATACATCTAAATGACTACTTTAAATGTCATAGCATATTTTTTCAACAATTTTCCACATGAATGAAAATAATTCTTTTTTTAGACTGGAAAACGACACAATAGTTTCAATAGACAATCTTTGAATTTATTGACATTTGTGTAAACGATTATATATCTTACAGGAATTTCCCAACATTTGTTCAGTTCTTATGGGTGTGCTCAATCGTTTTGGTTGTGGAACACTTTGCCTAATTTTGTGAGAGTTTTTAAAGAGTTGAGCATGTATAAATCTCCTTGAAGCGGCCCCATGTGTCTCTCATATAGGTGACTCTTTTCCTGAATATCTTACAAATTCAACTCATGTCAACCAACATTTTTGAATAATCATTAAAGGATTCATACATGCATTATAATTAAACTCGTGCGGAAGTCACTATTTCTACGAGAAGTGGATAGAAGTTCAAAACTCCATCATGACCACATCTTGTTCTATAGTTTAGTTGTCCCTTTTTAACCTAGGTGACAACTAATAGGGTTGGGTATCAATGGACTATAGAATTTTATTTCAGGGACTTTTGAACGACACCTTGCACGCTTGCATTGCGAGTGCACCTCCCTTCCCTTCCCTTCCCATTCCCCCTTGCGAAAGAAAGCTTCTATATATGTTATACAATACAAACTTTTTTAAAAAGTTGAATTGTATTTATACTAGTACAAACTCAGCTCGATCACATTACTTTCCAATGTAAGATAAATGTTACTTATAAGTCTTCCATACTCCATTTTCCCTAACTCAATAGAACACTTTGAGAATTAATTTCTCATGCATTCATTACCCATTTTGAGCGATAATATATCAAATTCATCCTCTCAACTATGAAAATCTGAATCAAATTTGACCCAATCCAAATAAAAAATAGATCCCATTCAAAATTACATATTAAAATTGCCACTTTAAATACTATTTTTAGCTAATTACATATTACGCGCCTAGCCTAAAACTAATCATACATTATTAAGTGTGAATGAAGTTATACCCTTCATTTATATATGTTTTTTATACGTTATTATGCAATAAAAGTACAACTTTTATTGCATATAAAAGTACAACTTTTATTGCATAATAATGTATAAAAAATTTAACAAAAAACAGACATAAATGAAGGGTATAACTTCATTCACACTTATTATGTTTTTTAAATTATGTACAATAATTTAAATATCTAAAATCTAAATAAATTTAAAATTTTAATATAAAATATTAATATTGAGTTTTTTTTTTTTTTTTTTTTTTTTTTGAATCACATGTAAAAAAAATACTAGTTATTATAATAATATAAATGTCACTAAACTCGATCATAGTACCAAAATAACAACTCATACATAAAATTAACTATTTCTAATTAGTCTTCCAATTAGGGCAACACAAAACCCTGCTACATGATCGGTATATATACGTGCAAATATATGTGTGATGAAATAAAGATGCCAGAACCCAGAATAAACTCTAATTTCCAAGAGCGGTCAAAATCTAGGGTTTTGAGATTCCTAACCCCTTGCCAAGCCACGAAGAATGATCACAATTACCTAGAAACGAAAATTCCAAATTTTCATTTCATTTTTTATCAATATATACTTTTTCTTTGTTCGACATGCGTAATTGTCAATTTTGACCTTGTGTATTTTCCTAATTTTAATTTTTAAATGTGGGCATTTAAGTCCTTGCAACATCGAACTGCCTAATATTCAAGTATTCTTAATCAGCAAGTGGAATATTATATAAATAAAATTATTCTCTGATGAAATATTTTATAGGTTTTTTGACCACAAACAAACAAAAAAATATTTTAATTTTATTTTTGAAACAAAAGAAATATTAAATTAAGAGAGAATAGAATTAAAATTTATGGGGGAGAGTGAGAATAAAATAGAATTATGGGGTGGCTAAGGAATGGGAATTTCTGGTCCGTACTGCTAAAATCTTTGTCGGAATCTCCCTGTCTTTTTCCTTAGCACACCGTTTTTATTCCTCTGTTCATATTGTTTTTGTTTTTTGTTTTTTGTTTTTTGTTTTTTTATAATTTTTAATTCTTATAATATACATTCCATCTCATTCCAAGTAACCAACCTCTTCCTTCTTGTCTTGTTTCAAACTCCATATTCTCATCTCCCTTCTAGATAGGTTTATGAAATAGACAATACACCCATGTATACATATATCGGTTGCAATATTAATAATTTATGATTCAAGTAAAAGAAATTTCCAACGATTTTTTTTTTTTTTTTATAGTTAAGTTATTAATCACTTTTTATGGTCATTAGTTTATAATTGTGATGAAAGAATTTTTAGATTCTCAAAATGACTTAAAAGTGAAGTTATTGTCAAGTTTCTGATGATAATTTTTCTTTGATCAGAAATTTTGATGAGTTCTTTTAATAGTGTTATAATAAAATGTTTGATCGGTAATTTGAATTTTGTAAATAGTATAAAATATTGCAATAATTTTTTTTAATTAATTAAATTCTAATGTAACTATTTCATGTTAGGAAAGTTACGGTATCAAAATATCTATATTGATGACAATAATATAGTCATAGCACCTACACCCATTGAAATGTCAATTTTGAGCTAAACATACACACCCTACATATGTTGGATTGTTGGTCTTGTTTTTGGGCGAAATAATTTTTATTAGGTTCTATATACACATTAAGTTAAAAAAAAAAAAAAAGTCACTTTCCCTTATTTTAATAAAACAAATTTCAACTCGTACGAGTTTAATTCACTGATTCAATTGACAATATTTAAGAGAAGAATAAAATAAATTTTAGTAAGAATACAAATATATATATTTAGGAATATGCAACAAATTAAACGTCATCATCGTGGATCGATCGATCTTTATCAACTAAGCTAAGCTTGCGAATTACTTAAAAATCACGACACAAAGCCATACTTCCTTGACCTCTTTAGAGTTGGTAGAATCATATATGCATATATGGCTCCTGGACGACATTATTGTTTTTTCTAATTAATTTAATTCACTTTTGGATAAAATAATAATTTAGAAATAGATGAACATCATATCAGACACGCATTTGGATTGGCCGGCGACGATTACTTATTAATTGATTTATCAATCAAGACTATCACTATCAAGAAGACTATACTAACAAGGTTTATGTTATCACAAACTTTTTTCTTGATGTAACAATTATAAAAATGCATTGCATACCAAAAATATATTATATTGCAAGTTTGATGCACTAATATTTTCAAATATGACTAATAACTAAATTAATTATATCCCTAAATAAAAAGAGACTTATTATTTGATCTCTGAATTAATTATTAATTTGATATATTAGCTCGAAAACTCATTCATTTTGTATTGAATATACAATCATTTATGATTTAAATGAATGGATATATGTAGTGAGTTCTGTTGTAGTATTAGTATGTACCTTTACGGATAATATCGGTACAGTAAAAAATAACATACATAGTTATATTTGGTACTAATACTACATTAAGTTTTTTTTTTTTTTTTTTTTTTAAAATTTAATGTAACTTTATGATTGAGTTATACAACAGGAGGATTACTGGTACAATAACTCAGATTTTTACCAATCTGGGTACTTTCCAAGATTGAGAAATCAATGACCAAGATTGGGCGTCCCAAAGGTTAAAAATTGGTGACCAAGATTGGACATAATGTGAAAAGTAGGTTAATTCTGTCTTCACAACTTTAGACATCATATTAATATCAACAATTGCCACAACCGACTTAAGCCACAAGTTACATATTGTCACGTCACCTGTTTATGCGATTTAAGAATTACGCTCTTTACTCCGCTACTATAAATACAGACAATTACGTACAACTAGATACATCTCCTTCATTCTACTACAAACATATATTTATATACTCCATCATTTAGTCTACCTAGCTAGTGCACAGAGTTTAGATCCAATAACCCCATCAATTTCGGATATTGAAATTCTATTTAACCAGAGTTCGTATTGAAGAGAATATATATATATATATATATATATATAGAGGGTATTGTTTTTGAAAATTGGAATGTCGTTAACATGGAGAACAATGTTTTCATAAAAGAATGTGTTTCTTGGTTTTCATTACTGTCATGCTTGGAATTGGGATTCCTCATAGCATGCATGCTTGGTAAATTCCTTGTGAGTTGTGATCCCAAGCAGTTTAATTATTTTATTCTTTTTAAAATTCCTTTTTATCCCTTCTCTAATACTTCCCCGTATATTAAAAAGAAATGTTTATTTTCTTACTATATTAGAATTTTTTTTTAAAAAAAATTATCACTATATATATATATATATATATATATATATATATATATATATATATATATATATATATATATATATGTGGTCTAATGGTACCCGGGTTAGATTTTCATTTAAAAGATTGTGAGTTCGAGCCTCAGTACGTGGAGGCGTGTTATGATACACATTATAAAAATATGTATGTATGTATATCATTTAAACTAAATATTTATTAAGAGTTAATTCTAATAATGGTCCATCGACTATTGACATTTGTCAATTTTTATCGTCGACTTTCAATTTGACCATAAGTGGTCTTTTGACTATTAATTTTGTTCCAGATTTGGTCCTCCAGTTAAATTTTCATTTAATAAGCGTTCAATTTAAGGGTAAGAATGTAAAAAAAATATAATTTGTTACTGAGATAGGTAAATTGGGTCATAAACTTCATACACTAGACTCATCATTCGTGAAAATATAATTTGAAGAAGAGTGAATTCCATTTTTGGTCCTACTGTTATAGGGGCGTTTCCAATTTTAGTCCACCTTAATTTTTTTTTGCCACTTTACAACCACTGTTATTGAATGTGTTCCACTTTTAGTCCACTGTTAATATTTCCGTCAAGAGGCCGTATAATCCACGGGTATTTTGGTCTTTTTATGGTGGTCTCTTCTCGTTTAATCTAGGCGCTTCGTCCTCCTCCTCCGATATTCGAAGATGGCTCTTCAACCAACGAGAATGGGAAGCCAAAGCTACAACGTTTTGTTCGTTCCAACGTGGACCGGCGAGGTTTCTTAGGTTTTAGGTTTAATGTTCTCATTCCTTTTAGTCAACCATAGTCTTGGATGAGAAGAAAGATCAAAATACTCCTAGATTACACGGCCTCTTGATGGAAGTACTAACGGTGGACTAAAAGTGGAACACATTCAATAATAGTAGTCATAAAGTGACAAAAAAAATTAAGGTGGACTAAAATTGGAAACACCCCTATAACAGTAGGACCAATAATGGAATTCACTCTTTGAAGAACAAGTTGATGCATAAGCCAATTTCACTAGACTATGTTAATATAATTGACTGTATTGATAACTTATACATTGAGATTTCTTAATTGTACATTTACACACACACAAAACTTCATAATTTTACAATTATCTTCTTAGTTTATTTTGCCTATAACATTTCAGTCATAAAGATTTGTTAATTTTAAAAAAACCTTTCTATTGAAATTTATTTTCTAATTTTACTTTTTAACTGCCTAATTTTTTATAGCATTGGTATATATAAATATGAAGCAATTTATCATCCAACTACACATACTTACATAGGGAAAAATAAATTTTTAATCTCTCAATTATTTCTTGCTAACTATTTTAGTCCTTAACTTTTTACCGTTATAATATATTTTCATCACTCTTAAAAAAAATTATAGTTTTAGCTTATAAAATAATAAAACTAATAAACTCTATTAAAATTTTATTTAGTATATAATACTTTAGTACTTTTTATTTTTATTTTTTTAAATTATAATCTTCTTTAGTCACAATATTTCATTTGTAAAAAAAAAAAATTGATTTTAACAGGTTTGTGTAAGAAAATAGGGACAATGTACCACAATTGAAGATGACAAAATTAAGGAAGACCATGAGGTGTACTAAGTATGCCCTAACTGTATAAGATGACAAAATTAAGGAAGACCATGAGGTATTTGCACCGGGCCAGTCCAATTAAGGGGCAAAGTGTTGGCCAGATTGGTTTTGTCCTTATTGTAGAAGGCACCTTTAAGCCCGTGCCATAGTCAGACTAAAATACCGGGCCAGCCCAATTAAGGGGCAAAGTGTTGGCCAGATTAGTTTTGTCCTTATTGTAGGAGGCACCTTTAAGCCCGTGCCATAGTCAGACTAATCCCCATTCGCATCGAGTCGGCCCACTTAATGGGCAAAGTGTTGGTCAGATTGGTTTTTTTATACAGGAGGGAGTTCGAACTCCCGATGACCTCTCTTAAAGGATGAGACTGCACAACCATTCACGCCAACTAAGCTGGTTAAGAACGTGCTTTATTTAACTAGTAATAAAGATAATACATAAATTGTTGGTTGGCTTGTTAGCTAATACGTCCTTTCAGCATGCTCAGGGTATACAATTGTTTGATTCCTCTTCTATGAAGCTCTAGCGAATTATAAATAGACATTTTGTTCATCCTCGATCCAATTGAGTGTCACTATCTATGAAGCTCTAGCGATTATAAATAGACATTTTGTTCATCCTCGATCCAATTGAGTGTCACTACTTCACTATTTTAAGTTTTTTTTTTGAAAGCTATCTCCTCCTATCAAAACTAAATATTGCTTATGTCGCATTTTATGTGTCTAGTTCAATTATCGAGACATGATTCAAGTTATTTATAATTTAACTTTTTGTAATATTTAATTTAGTATTACGATATAAAATTTAAATATTTCAAAACTATATTAAAAATACCATTAAACACAAAAAAAAAAGTTAAATTAAAAATTAAATATTTTTTTAAAAAAGAGTTGATTTTATTACTAAATAATTAATAAATAGGACAACTAAAATGAGATTTAATATATATATATATATATATATATATATATATATATATATATATATATATATATATATACAAAAGCCTTTTTTATTATTAAATTTGTGGTTAATATTGCTTTATACTATTATTTATCCCTACATTACTATAATAGGGAGGACGGTTTGCATAACTAGCTAGGCTAGGTTAACAAGAATTACTATTAGAAGAGATCACAATGAATTTAAAATTAGAAAAATATTCTTTTTATGGACCATCAAATCCTAGTGGAACATTAAAAAATCCAACAATCATATTCCCTATAAAATAAAGTAAAATAAAAATAATCACAACTCATTTTCTTCATTAAATTAAACCCAATTAAATATGGATCCCAACACCACCCCTTTCAATATGCGCTTTGCATTATAAATGCTCCTTTATTTTATTTTATTTTATTTTTTGTGTGTTACTATTTCGCATATTATAAATGCTCCTTTATTATAAATGCTCCTTTATTTTATTTTATTTGATTTTTTTGTTGTTTTTTTTTTTTCATTAAATCATGATTTTGAGTTTTTGACAGCCGTAATATACTACCATTCTGTCTCTATTTATAATAACAACAACTTAAGTCATATAGAAATTAAACTATAAATAAATTGAAAAAAATTTGATCCCGTAAAAAAAATTAATGATATAAAATTAAAATGTTGAACTAAGTCTTAATAATTTATTTATAATTTTTAAATAAGTTATAAATTTAATATTTTGAAATTAGGAAAGTCAATTTGACTCTTAGGCTAGTTGTATTCATAAAATACTATTGGATTTTATGATTATTTTAATTTTAAAGTGGTTGGTCTAATACTCGAATCCAAGGCGCACAACGAAACGAATTGATTTTTCAAATCTCCAATTTTTATTATTTTCCTTAATTTGGGGAGAAAGGGGGGGGGGGGGGGGGGGGTATAGAATGATAGAGCAGCACACGTTGGAGCACCGACCATCCCAATCACGTGGCGGCTAGGCATGCATGCGTTTTGTTTCGGGATGATATATAATATCCCCTATCCGGCGTCCGCTGCTCAAAATAAAAAATAATTTTAAAACAAAAAATAATAAAAAAATAAAAACTAGAAGGTAAAGAACAACCTTATAGCAAAAATTAAAGAAATGGACTTGCCGGGTTTGAATCAACATTTATTGGATAAAAATAGGTTCAATATTAAATATAATTATGATATTGAATTAAACAAAATGGTATTAATATACAATAATGAAGAATATTTATATTAACTTCTTCTTCTCCCAATATTTATATCAACTTCGTTGTTCATTTAGAGGTAAACTATTCATTTTAGTAATATGCATGAATTGGTCCATCAATGTTTGAAGTTTGGGATTTTATATATATATATATATATATATATATATATATATATATATATATATATATATATATATATATATATATATATATGTATGTATGTATGTATGTATCGGCACAGAGATCGAAAGAGAGAGAGAGTATAGTACTATTGTGTATGTGATGTGATGAGATTAAGATTTAAGAGTGAACTAAGGAGACAAAGTTTATATCCAAAGGTTGTTCATGAAGTATGTTTTCAATGATATTATTATATTTTAAAATTTTATTTACAAGTTGTTTAGAAACGTATTAAACATAATTTATGAACAATAGCACTGGCCAATTGATGCAATCACGTATCGGAAATATATCACTTCAAGTGGTTGGTGACTCCTAAAAGAAAATAACAAAAATGAAGAACCGGATGAAGAAATATATAGAGGCGGACATAGATTGAATATTGGGGGAGATAGAGTATAGAGAATTGAATAACAATATAATACAACAATTCATATTTTAATGTTTCCTTAATTCTAGTAATTGTTCAAGTAATACAATTATTCGTATAATTAATTAATTCTCTCTTTCTCTCTCGCATAATCTCCAATCTTATAATTACATTAGTCGTTCTTTTACCTACTTTTTAAGTCGTTGTGTTGTATTCAAAAAAAAAGTCGTTATGTTATTTCTCTTTATTTTCGAATGTATGTGTCTTATATATTTACATATTATTGTATGCACAATCAATAGAATTATCATATCCACATACTTGTCATGAAGTTTTACTTGAAATAAAAGAAAATAAGGGATAATATATTGACTTTCTATCTTACTAAACTTAACGATGCAATTAACCTGTCATTTACATTAATTTGTCATGTTTTCATCATTAGAAAGATATTTAAATGCCATGCAAAAATATTGTGGTAACAATAAAGTATAAATTGCATACATGATCTATTCTATTAAAGCTTAGCCGTAGAAGTGACCAAAGAAGTTAGAAGGCTTAACAAGCGTGTGACACTACTTACTTTATCATGAAAATTTAAAAATAAAATAAACTTTTAAATGAACAAGTTATCAAACATTTGACCAAAACAAATGCAACGTGTGCACGTGAAGTGATAAATTTTAGACTTTAGAGAGGTAGCGTAGCTTCAAGTGCACAAAAGAGAAGGGCTAATGATTATGGCATAGGATATATATATAAAGAGGCATAATGATAACGATTATAGCGCAATTATGAAAAGAGAATAAAATAGTAATATTTAATAAAAAAAAAGGGTATAATAATAATAATAATAATAATAATAATAATAATAAAGTTTAAGATGCAATTATATTTAATAATCTTTAACACGCATGAACTCTTTTGAAGTCGTGTTTGCTTCTCTCCGCTTCTTGCTTGAATTCAAAAGAGTTACTAACAATAGAGATCATTACACTTCTACTTCTTGAAAGTGATCCCGGAGCTATTATATTGAATTGAAGTAGCTGCAAATTTTTCCATTAAATATATATACATAATGAATCAAATTCTTAAACAATTTAAATGGTTACTAATTGTGATTATTTACTTCTTGAATTTTGTGTTTTTGAGAATTTGTTGAAAAAATTAGTTATAATCCGCAATTAAAGTGGTGATTTTGTTGTACAATTTTTAGGAGTATTTATTTTTAATTTGGATCGAATTAAAACCGATTCAATTTTTCCTAGTGAGAGGTGATGTGTATGTATATACTCTTGGTAATTTCATATTTTACTTTATTAGTGGAGAGGAAAATACTCATAAAACAATATGTTGGTACCGTTGGTAGGAAAACAAATAATAATCAAATAAAATTGACTATTATTTTCTGGAAAGAAGGGAAGAAAAGTGGCTAGTGTTTGGTGTTGGGTTTTTGCAAGAGTCGAGTGAGCACTCTTTCCTTAAAACCTTATTTGCCACCTCCCAAAGATGCTAGGAGCGTTGTGGGCCTAGGCTTCCCAGGATAAAACTTGCTATGATTCAGTGTTTGAGCATTCAAACAAAGAATCCGGCGAGCAAGACGTGGTTATGAACACAGTAGGCAAAGAAAGGGAGTAGAAGCAGAATTTTGAGGCTGGAAAACAATATTTCGTGTACAGTGATAGTGCTGTAGTGTTGTTAAAATCTGCTTCTCACTACCTCTCTTATATAGGGGTGAAGGAGCCAATAGCTTTTAATGAGGCACTTTAAGGCACCCCCCACTACACCTTGTAACAGCAACATTTACCATGGGTTTCAATTCAAAAATAAAGATTGGAATTAATTCCGTAACAGTAAGAATTGAACCCAACGGTCACAGAAAGCAGTACAGGTTCGTGTAGGCCGAAACTTCCAGTTTCGACCATCAGGCCGAAACTAGAAGTTTCGGCCAACCTTGTCTCGTCTCGGCCTCCTTTGGCCGAGACCACAGTTTGGATGGCAGCCTAGTGGCATTGTGTTGGAGAATTATTCCGGAGTTTGGCATAACGAGCTTGTGTCAAGCCTTTTTCAATCTCTGCTAGTTGGAATTTGATTTGCGCACCCTCCCCCCTCCCCCCCCCCCCCCCCAGCGCGAGAGAGCCTCTATGCTATACAATTCTACAAGCTTCAAAAGAGCTCTTGTATATAAGGGGGGAAAATCTTCATTCCAAAGCAATGTGGGACAAAAGCACACTTTTTCCCTTCATTTTCCAACTCAAATGGGTCTACTTTGAGAATCAATATCTCATTCACCCATTATCCGTTTTGAGCGTACAATATATCGATCTCTTCGTCTCACTACGAAGAATCCGAATCCACTTTAACCCGACCCAAATCGGAAGTGGACCCCACTGATAATTGTACCACAAAATAGCCACTTAACATGCCATTTTATGCCATTTTAAGCTATTTTTTCCAACACAATATATACCAAATGGTAAAAGTTGTACAATTGGCGGCTAACAAGTTACGAATATGTTCAAGTTCTAATAGATGTATGATTTTCACTCACCTTCTCAACTAGTTTGATGGGTGGTCTCCAATTGATAACCACCTTATTATTATTATTATTTTTAAAATTTTCTCTTTCTTTTCACATGATTGGACAAAAACTAACAAAAAAAAAAAACATCATTGGCTTTTCTCTAAACCTCGATCCTGCCTCATATATAGAAAAATTAATTGTTCTATTACTCATAATAGACATAACATATAATTTCAATTGATGACGACACATCTCGCGCTTACACACTTGGAGGTTGTTGTCATCACCAAGCTTCACCAACCATGTAACCATAAAAACAAATAAGGGTGTGTTTGGTCCAAACATTAAAATTTGAATCAGAATGAGTATTAAATATTTGATAATCTGAATGAATTTTATATAAAGAGATAAAATTCAATATTATTGATGTGAAGCTACTAGGTATAAATAGTATACAAGAGAGAGTTAATAGCTAGGGAGTCACAACAGTTAATCTAACATAGCTATTCTAAAATAAACAACATCAACCACACATATCCTTAACATTTTAGTGAAAGTATCTTGCTAGTTTGGTAGTAGGGTTGAATTAGAATTATTATCAATATTGATATTTAGTTATGTATGAGTTTATGATCCTATAATAAGAATAAAGGTTTTAAAACTACAAAAATAAAAAATCAAGGCATTTGATCTTAATTAAGAGTGTCAATGAAAAATCAAGGCATTTGATCTTAATTAAGAGTGTCAATGAAATGAGTAGTCGATGTTATGAGGGAGATGATGTGAGGAGAGATGAGTGAAGAGGCGATCAATAATGTTGAATTAAAGGAAGATACTTGTTTTAAATTAGATATTGAGTTTTGTAATTATAGAGGAATCAAATCATATATATATATATATATATATATCGTTGCTTTAAAAAGTTATCAACCAAACAATTCGTATTACTTTCATTATCGTTCATTGTGTCTAACCCGATGAACCGAACCAACTTAAATAAATAAATTTAACCACAAATTTGAATTTAAATTTTAGCACAATAAACTAAACATAAATTTGCTAATGGCTTGTGGTTTAGTGGCATTGACTCTTCCAAATGAAAGATCATGAGTTCAAACCCAATACTACATTGTAACATAGGGTAAATTATTCTGTGAACCCGAGTATAAAAATACACAATTTATATATTGAATGTTCACAATTTACATATAGATTCACCTTGCAAGATAGACTCGGGTCCATGGCATAATTGTCCGGAGTTAGTAATATAATACTAAGGGCATCTACATTAGTGGATTATTCATGGTTTTTGAGACAAAAGTTGCCAACATAGAAGAAAGAGAATGTCAAGGTCCTCCTACTAATTTGTGGTTTTTGTTAGTTTGTGGGATCCAGTTGATGGGAGGAAGCTTACTTGCCGTCTACACGTGAAGAATAACTGAGCCTGGCTAGGCGCATGCGGTGCGTTAATTACCTTGTCTATTTTTTTTTTCTAAATATGTTTTTTTTTTTTTTTATTTCCTTCTATTTTCTCTTTTCTAATAACACCGACAAAAACTCTACAATTGGATGCCCTAAAGAGGGAAAAAAAAAAAAAAAACTAAACATCAATTCATTTGAATTAAATCTGAATTCGGAGTGACGGGAGCGAATATAATTGCATACGTCACCAGCGATACCGTAATAAGTAATTCTTGCACAATCTTCCGGCTAAACAATTTATTTTAGAATAATTCACAGAGGTGAAATTTTGAAAGAATGACCAGGGATCGAGTCTCACCAGCGGCAGTGTGGGAACAACCTCTCAAAGTGAGGGGGTTTCCTTGTGCGCAGTGAGCACGGTCTAGCCTCTGTGGTTCATGTTCAGTTGAATTACCATGATTTACATCCTCCCAAATGTTCTGTCGGGTCGAGGTGTGGGGGGCCCTTAGGGTTGGGGTTCAGTCTTTTGGAAAAATTTATTTTAGAATAATGTCACGTAATATAAGTTTCTTATTATAAAAATTTTATAATATTCATTTTTTATTTGCAAAATAATATTTATTTTTTACCCCAAAATAATATTTATTTTTTAGTATTGAGACTTATATGCGAACTGCGAAGGACCAACAAACTTGTACAAAAATCAGTATAAGACCGTTTAACATAAGTCATATCTCAAATATCTTAAATATGTTACAAATTTTAGCAAAAATCTACAGAATAATAACTTTTTATGGGTCAACAAGTGTGCAATAGATTCGATAAAAAAAAATATTAACAGGAATCAAATTCGAGACTTGCGATACCTTGGAGGTGAGGAGCGGGTCGACCCTTTAGAAGTGGGGAGTCAGACCGACCCCGGGCGGTTGGTGGGGCCGACACAACTCAGAAGCAGAGACCCGCCCGCAAAAGACATATAATTCAACCGCAACTTTTCTCTTACGTTTTTGAATACGCGAAAGTGACACGCGCTTCTGGACTATATGGGCGTAGTGGGCTTTGGGCCCATTGGGCCCCATCCGAAATTCTTTTGTCTCCCCCTGACAGCGACCTCACCGCTGTCTACTCTGTGGGCCTCCCGGGCCCGTCTTCGTAATTATTTTCTTCTAACTTTTCTTTTTTAGACGTTTTCCCTCTTTCCTTTTTTCATTTTTTCTGTCCTTTTATTCTTTTTATAACTCCGTACATTATTTCCCCCTAGTGTTTGCTAACGTCATTCCTCCGTCAATATGACATCCCCTTGTTTTTACAATTTTACCTTTTTCTTCTTCTTATAAATGCAACGCTAATTATTTACAAAATGTTTGTTGTCTTTTTATTTTATAGTAATGATATCATGCCATTTAGAAATGTAAAATGAATTATCCAGTCTCATTTTATTTGTCTAGTTCTATTATTAAGGATTTAAGGTTTGATTCAAATTATTTGTAATTTGCATTGATAACTGTAAGTATATACACATCTGATAATAATTGTACTTAACCTACTAAAAATAAGGGGTAGTGAGATAATGGTCATTAAGTGGTTATATTTTTATTTTATAATATTTAATTTTATAATTGTATATAAATTTATATATTTAGAGATTACATTAAAAATACTATTAACAAAGAAAATAAAATTTAAAAATTATAAGAATAATAAAACAAATTAACGAAGTGAATAAGAATTAGTTGGGTTAATTAATAAATGATAAAAAAAAATGATATCGAGCTACTTTTCATTATTAACTAGTGGCACTAGAAATTTTCCCAATTGATTTTGTAGTGTTGTTTCAATATGTAAAATGACACGAAAAAATTTAAATATTTTTTGTTAATTATTGATGGATAATAGACTCGAAATTCATAGCCAATTAGATCCGAATAGTGAAAGCCCAAAGATTAGTTAGGTCATGAAGACAATTAGAACTCATGAACAAGCTAGATTTAGGGGACCTATTCAATAATAAATTAGAGTTAGAGGTGCAACTTAGGCTAAAGGTCAAAGTTAATAAAGGCAAAGACGAGAGAGAAGGAGTATAAAGTGAAGAAGAGGGAAGAATTTGAGGACCAAAGTGCAAGAAGCTACAAAGTTTAGAGTGTCAATGTGAAAAGACTACAAAGAATAAGACCCAAGAGGTAATTTGGTGCTTTTCAAACCCTAGCTTGGACAACGGGAATACTTGCTAGCATCCGAACGCCTAACCTAGAGTGCAATTGGCAGGCCTCAGTGGCTGCTACTGTTAGCGGTCTTTTAGGCTCCAAGGAATGTGCAAAGAGAGAGGGTGGCAAAAGGTGGTTAGATGACGACGGTGAGACACATGTTAATGTTTGTGGTCTAAAATTTCTAGAGTTTGCCATTTACTTATTTTTTCGCTATTTTCGACTCCAAAAAATTATAAATAAAAAGTTCTCTCTCTCCTTTTAAACATCAACGTTTTCTCAACAAACACTTGACTTCTTTGTGTTAGGTTGAACCCCAGAATCCCAACCCGACAACTGAACATGAACCACACTACCGCTGATGAGACTCGATCCCTGATCACTTTTTTAACCTTTCACCTCTGTGACCAGTTGAGCTGCCCATGCGAGTATTATTGTTTTTTTCATTATTTTGGGATAACTTTCATAATTTGTCTAGAATTTATAATATTTATAATTTATTATTGAGCTTGGATTTGAGATCGTCCTTTTATTTTTAATATTATTAATCACAAACCGATTTATTTAATATTTCTGTTTATTACCAATTTTACCTTTGACAATCAAGTTGCATGTGGATTTGGTCCAATCAAATCATCAATTATAGTTTAGAATTTTATAAAAAAAAAAACAAAAAAAATTTAAGTTAGGGAGGCAAGCAATATGATAAGGTAACACAAAAGACAAAGAGTTAAAGAGGGCAGGAAATGAATGCTGTAGACGATCGAGATCTGCCCCTACCATCATGTGTGATCAGATCTTTTGCTGTGAGCCGGTCAAATTAATGTTTTTGATGTAAAATAAAATATAAAAATCATTTACCCAACATCCAAAATCACCACATTGTTACCTTAAAAAAAATTATAGTTTAAGTGACATAAATTTGAATCCTTTACAGCACGTTTGGTTCACGGAATGAATTTTGAGGTAATAAGAATGTTATTCTATAAGGACTGAAATAAGCAAGGAACAGAATAGGAATTGTATTATATTGTTTGGTTTGCGGAAGGAATAGACTTTAGGAATTATATTACAGTGTTTGGTTGATTTAAGGAATAGAAATGAAATATGTTTTAAAAGACATAAATACCCTTATAAAAATATGTGATGGTGGTGTTGGTGACGGTTTTGGCAGTGGTGGTGGGGGCGGCGACGGTTGTGGCGGTAGTGGCGGTGGTGGTGGTGGCGGCGGCGGCGATGGTGGTGGCGGTGGCGGTGGTGGTGCTACGGTGGTAGTGGTGGTGGTGGTGGTGGCAGTGGTGGGGGCGGCGGTGGTGGTGGGGGCGGCGACGGTTGTGGCGGTGGTGGTGCTGATGGCGATGGTTCTGATGGTTCTGGTGGCGGCGACGACGACGATGTTGGTGGCGGTGATGGTGATGGTGGTGGTGCTGGGGTGGTAGTGGTGGTGGTGGCAGTGGGGGCGACGACGGTTGTGACGATGGTGGTGGTGGCGGCGGCGGTGATGGTGGTGGTGGCGACGACGGTGGTGAAATAGGATAAATTTATATATAGGATAAAAAAATTAAGTTAAAGAAAGGGGTAAAAAAGAAAATAGATTCTAAAATCTATTCCTGAGCATTCAGTAATAAGCTAATACCAGGGGCCCTAGTAATAGCTATTACCTTATTTGAGGTAATAGGCTATTACCAGAAATATTATTCCTGGTAATAGAAATGGTTACCAAACAAAGGAATAGACCTATTACTGGGAATGCTATGCCATTCCGGACCTATTCCGTGAACCAAACGGGCCATTAAACATGAAAACGGGATTAGAATTAAAATTTATTTATATGCAACAGTTCTCTTAGAAGAATAGTCTCTAAGTAGCCTGACATGACGCAGTTGGACAAGGTTATCTTTTTTCATAAATACATTAATAATTTTAACAAGTTGTAATTAAAAATATTAACACGTTGATTTAATGTACTTAAACCAAATAGCCAGTTAACTAAAGGTAATTAGCAAAAATTAATGATGTGGCAATCTATTTAAATAATTCAATTTAACAATTAAAATACTTTAAAAACAAAATAAAACCAAACGGAGAAGTTGATCTAGCGACTTCTCCATATGATAGAGAAACAGAGAGATAGCCAACTTCTCCGTCTTCTTCGATGACCATTATTTTAAAAAAAAATAGTTTTTTTTTTTAATTAAAAATGACATGTTATCATTCTTCCAAAAAGATTGAACCCGAATCCTAAGGGTCCCCCATACTCCGACACGACAGAGTATTTGGGAGGATGTAAATCATGGTAACTCAACTGAACATGAACCGCAAAGGCTAGACCTGACAAGTTATCATGTTTTTACATATTTCAACCTTAGGTTTAATGACTAATTGACTTAATTGTAAAATTTAACAAGTTATTCGTTCAATTACATCAAACCGACGAGTTGATATCATTTTTATTATTAAAGTTCGAGGGCGTATATGACCATTTTCCCTTTATAATTTTATTACTCAAAATGTAATATTTTATTATAGATAAAATAATGAGAAAATTTTACAATATATTTAATATGCATATGAAGAAATATAATAAAAATTTATCACTTTTTGTAGTACTACTGACTCTGTTACAGGGTTCAAACATGTGACCTTCATTTAAGAGAGCCATGGTCATGCCGCTCAACCACAAGGCCTTTGGCATAAAAATTCATTACTTAGTGATTATATTAATTTTTTTTGAAAAAAATTGTGTGTCTAAACGAAACAATATTTTTTGAGTGATGAGGGAAGCCCAAGTACAATTTGATGGTGTGTATTAGATAAATTTTGCATTTTGATCTTAGCTTATAATTAAATGACAATAAGGAGGTAAACTAATCGAAAATGATACAACATATTTGAAACAGGAGAAATTAAATGGTAGTTTGTTTGATTGTTATATCATTTTATTTATGTGAATTGTGTATTATATTCTATGGTGAGTGACATCACAATGAGATAGGTGATTAGTCTTAACACGAACGAAATTGATTCTAATTTGTGATTGTAATTGATTGACTAAAATAATTGTGGTTAGATTAAATTTTTTGAGAACATATTAAATTACTTTCGAATGAAGCATAAAGACCGGTTAAATTCAAAGTCATTGGCAATCACATTATTTGAAGTGTGAATATGAAAAAGTAATTTAGATTTAAGTATTGACTACTAGACTCAATTTTTCCACAACCATTCATACCATTGTGACCACCGTTGACTTCTAAGTCACTTGTCTATCATTTGATCATACCGCCTATACGACTATACCCCTCTGTCTAGTTTTTTTTTTTTTTTTTTTTTTTTTTAATATATGTTATGGATTTTGTCATTATTTGAGGATATATACTGCATAAATTTTGGTTGTACGCACTAGAAAAATCTTGCTCTTGTATAATAAAAGATACACTACATTGAAAAAAATCTTTTTGACGAGCTTGATCAAGAGGGTTGTAAACACAAAATAAGTTATAGTTTGTATATATTAAACTCCAAATAAACTAGTTACAGTGAGTATGAATAAAAGTGGGGACAAAATCTCTGAATAGTCATATGATTCTTCAGTTGGATGTCTTTAACACTCTACTAAAGGGCTTTCAAAATTCAAGTGGTTTGATCTTCATCGAATTGTGTATATGACTTGTTTTTCGTTGATTGATCTTCATGGAGCTTTTTTATTTTCATGAACAAGCTTTAAAAATTTCCATGAAGTTTTCATGGACCAAAATGTACCAAGACATACTTAGATTTGAAATCGTGATATTTAAATACGAGAATCATATTATATCCTTTTGGCCACTTTTTTTAGGACAACTATATTGGTACAAAATGAAACTACTAGTTATAATTATATTTAGGAATAAGGGTCAAATAGGCCATCGAACTGCACACGATAAAACAATTAGGCCACTGAACTTAAAAAACCAACAATTGGGTCCCTAAACTAATCAATTTCAAATAATTCTTCCAATTTGAAGGTTTCCAACAGGTCAACAGGTCATCCTTCCAAATTAATTATTTTTTAAAATTTAAAATTTAAAATTTAATTATTTAAATTTAAAAAAAAAAAAAAAACTGGTTCCGACCGGTTTCTTCGTCTCCGGCCATGGAGACGAAGAGTTTCTTCTTCTCCATGGCTGGAGACGAAGAAACTTTTCGTCTCCATGGCCGGAGACGAAGAAACTCTTCGTCTCTGGCAGTGGAGACGAAGAGTTTCTTCGTCTCCAGCCATGGAGAACGAAACCATCTTCGTCTCCATGGCTGGAGACGAAGAAACCGGCCGGAGACGGTCGTCTCCGGCTGGATTCCAGTTTTTTTTTAAAAAAAATTTTAATTTAAAAATAATTAATTTTTAAAATTTATTTTTTAAAAAAGTAATTAATTAATTTGGGAGATGACCTGTTGACCTGTTGGAAACCTTCAAATTGAAAGAATGGTTTGAAATTGATTAGTTTAGGGACCTAATTGTTGGTTTTTTAGGTTCAGTGGCCTAATTGTTTTATCGTGTGCAGTTCAATGGCCTATTTGACCCTTATTCCTTATATTTATAAGGATGAATGTTACATAAATAAACCTTCAAATTTAAATGGATATTCTAATTGATGGTTTCTGAATTTTAAATCATTAAAATGTGTAATCAGACCAATTAGTAGGGTAACAATCGGTTAGGGTAAAGTTGGTGCTGATTTGACTAATATATGTATTTTTACGAAGTTGGGATTGTTTTTTTTTTTTTTTTAATTTTATAATTTACCAAAATAATAATAATAATAATAATAATAATAATAATAATAATAATAATAATAATAATAATAATAATAATAATAATAATAATAATAAATGTCTAGACAAAAGAAGGCATCTAGACCAGACATCCATGGCCATCTATCACATTTATCCTTATTCTTAATTTATGAGATTTTATGTCTCTAAATCTAATTTATTTTAAATTAAAGTAATACAAGAATACTTTGAAAATCAATAATAACATTATCCAATCAATTTCAATTCTTTCTATAGCTAATGATGTGCAATGTTTTTCTTCACTTCCTACTTCAACTAATCATGACAGTTTCATCACCATTCGCTTCTTGCCTAATTATAATAGGATAATGTTATACACCCTTACATTTATCACTTCCATGATTGCTGTAGGTGTTAGGCGTTAATTAGGCGGTAGAGTAGCGCCTAGCGTCGCCTAACTAACAAAAAACAGTGCATGTGTACAGGTGTGTGTCATATTATACACACGTACACACACATATATAAATTAGCAAGGCCGAGTTAGTCGAATTGGACTAGTTAACTCGAGTTAACTCGGCCACCTAGGAGGGAAATCGCCTCGCCACGATCTAAGGGCGCCTAACGGCTCAGCAGACAAAGTCAAATACCGGTAGTCACTTCTCCCAAATACTGCTTGAGCTAAACCGGTGCGAGCATAAATAATCACTCTTTAATATGACAATTGCTACTCTTAAAAGTGAGTCCTACTTTCATATATATCATCAAATTATTCTTTTATTATTGTCTCTACATCTCTATAATACTCTTTCACTTTCAAAAATGATTTTACTTTCACATCACATTAAAAAAGAAAACAATTATCCAACAAACAAAAACAAATTTAACAAAAAAAAAAAACAAAACAAAAAAAAAAAAAAAAAAACAAAGGTTGCTAGCTTGCAACCTACATCATCACTTAAATAAAAATTAAGTTATTCTTTTTCTACCTCACATTGTAAGGATGGGGTTTGCCTAAGTGACAATTGTAAGGTTGTTTACAATTTTTCATTATAAAATACTTAAGCATATAATCTTTAATTTGATGGTCTTTATATACATAAATAATAAATTAAGTAAATGTTGAAAAAAGTAAATATTAATTTTTATGAAAATAAATTACATTGTTACTAAAGGCCACAAATTCAATTCTTATCAACACCATTTCTAGCTGCACAAGATTTACCTTTCTTGTGTAGTTTATGAGCTATTACATAGAAGAATGATTTACCCAATACACACACTTAGATATAGTGATTGCGAATTTCTCTCGTCACCCATATATATATGTGTGTGTGTCTGTGTGCGTGTGTGTGTGTGTGTGTGTGTGCGCGCGCGTGACAAGGGTTTCTGTAAAGATTGTAGACGGATCACAGCCGCCCATCAGAGTTCAACAATAATATGAACTCAATAATATAATTATTATAAACTCTCTAGTTTGCAATATTTATAAAACTAACAATATAATGCACATTTCTCCTTATTTTTCAGCAACCATCAACCATGATCAACCCAAATTGATTGATAAAATTAGTATTTACTTTTTACTTGAGAACATGTTCTCTCATGACCCCCTCCGCGCGCGCGCGCACACACACACACACACACACACACACACATATATATTCAAATAAGAACAACCCTCTTATGTAAAAAGGGATAACTGATCTCAATCGTCCATAAAATTAAAGTTCATCAATGGCTTATGATTTTAATAAAAAAAAAATATAATCAACTTATAATTATTGTAAATTATCAAATTGTAAAATTTCTATATATTTTAGAAAAATATTTCATGGATTCTCAAAAACTTACTCTCAACCTTTACTACCCCTTGTGTTCAAATTTGATTGGAAGAAAAAAAAAATGGATAAACATCATGGCCCCCTATTAAATTGAGCAATCAAAGCATGTCAAATCATAGGGAGTAGAAAGTAGGAATATGAATTGGAAAAATACTTGGTGTATCCCCATTTTAAACTCACAACTTGTACTCGCTCTCACATGCTTTTGATGTAGACACTTTTCAGTGGACCCACATAATGAAAATAACCAATCATGGTTTGCCACCTCAGGGGGTATAAATGAGGGAGTAGAATTTTGAGAGTCTATGTAGTAGAACTCTAGGAATTGGGAGTACATGTATAATTACTCATATTTTAGAGACGGTGAAATTAAATAGTTATACTACATGGATTCTCAATTTTTACTCCACACTTTTACTCCTTGAATGATAATTTATTTTTATTCTGTGAGTCTAAAAAAAAAGGAATAAGGGTCAAATAGGCCATCGAACTGCACCTAATAATGCAATTAGGCCATCGAACTTTAAAAAGCAACAATTAGCTCCCTGAACTAACTAATTCTATTCAATTAGTCCAATTTGTAGGTTTTGGAGGTTATTAGCAGGTCACCCCTAATTTATAATATTTTTAAAAAATTATTATTTAAAATACTTATTTAAAATTAAAAAAAAAAAAAAAAAAAAAAAAAAAAAGATACCGTCTGCCGGAGACGAAGAAACCTTCTTCGTCTCCGGCCATGGAGACGGAGTTAATTTCTTCGTCTCTGGCCGGAGACGAAGAAGGTTCCTTCGTCTCCGGCCAGAGACGAAGAAGTTAACTCCGTCTCCATTGCCGGAGACGAAGAAACTCTTCGTCTCCATGGCCGGAGACGAAGAGTCTCTTCGTCTCCGGCCATGGAGACGAAGATATTCTTCGTCTCCGGCCATGGAGACGAAGATATTCTTCGTCTCTGGCTGGAGACGAAGAATATCTTCGTCTCCAGCCAGAGACGAAGAAGATTTCTCCGTCTCCATGGCCGGAGACGAAGAAACCTTCTTCGTCTCCGGCGTGTCAATCTCTGTTTTTTTTTTTTTTTTTTTTTTTTTTTTTTTTAATTTTAATTATTAATATTAAATAATTATTTTAAATAATAATTAATTTTTTTTTTGAAAAGAGGTAACCTGCTAACAACTTGGAAACCTACAAATTAGACTAATTGAATAGAATTTGTTAGTTCAGGGACCCAATTGTAGCTTTTTGAAGTTCGGTGGCCTAATTGCATTATTGAGTGCAGTTCGATGGCCTATTTGACCCTTATTCCAAAAAAAAATGTCTATATCAAAAATTTAAATGAAGAAGTAAAGTTTGGTGTAGAATTTGAGAGTTGTAATACTCCTTAGTATTTTTAGAAATTAAATGAAGTCATGATGAATAAAGCGTGTCAAAGATGAATGTGATGACAGATTGATGTGTGCTTTTTGTAGGTTTAATTAAGGCATGAGAAAGGGTTAGTTGATGTGAAATGTATTTTGTTGTAATGTGTACATTCATCTTGCGATAATGGATTTATTTATCACTATATGTTCCCCTAATAAAAGAAAGGAGAAAAACAAACCATTTTAAATTAAAAATTTAATTCTAACCTTAATGAAGGTAAAATTACACCTTTTTTTTGGGGTAAAAAATCACACTTTTGAGTGTTCAATTATGATAATTGATGGGGTTATGAGACGACCTCGGCAAATTATGCTGTACAACCGTGCACGGTTGCAAAAACGACGTTGTTTTGACTAAAAATGTGCGTCCGATTTAAAAAAAAAAAATCGATTCTCAACATCAGTATAATGTTGTGCATAATTTGAACTATATATCCAGAATGAATGAATTAAATATCCAGAATGAATGAACTAAAAATTTAGAATGAATGAATTAAATATCCAGAATGAATGAACTAAATATCCAGAATGAATGAACTAAGGGTGTGTTTGGTTGGTGGATTTTACCCATAGGAATGAGTATGAAAGTGATTGTTATTGTTTGGTTGATAGGTTTTTATGACACTAATATGGGTTACGAATACCCCATCAATTGAAAAACTCATACCCAAATAAAATAAGGATTTCATTCCCTTATTCATTCTTAAGCACTACTATTAATAATTATTCTCATTCCACCCTACTACCAAACATGTTAAATAATACTTTCACCAAAACTAATTACCATTACCAAATATTTGATAGCTATGATTGCATGTGTAATTTTTTAGCGGCCCGCAACAACCTTATTTAACTGTATTAAAGATCCTAACTTGGCTAAAACAATGGCTTAATACTCCGTATATTAGTTTTTATTTTTTAAAAAATACTATATTAATATAATTGAAAGATTAAAAAATCATTTTCCAAAAATACACCACTGAACAAGTAAGGGGATTGTGATTTGGTAATTTCAAAATTGGAAACTAAGTTTATAAATGTCACTACACTTGGGATTAACATTAAATTTGTAGCGAATGTGGTTGGTGAAATGAAGAAACAATTGTTATTCTAGTGCTAGGTGGATCATATGGTTCTCAAATAGAACTGTAGTAGAATTAAAATAATACATATTTCAATGTTGCTATAATGAAATCAATGTGTGTGAAAAATGAAATTAAAAAATAGAACTCATTCAACAAAGTATATTGTCAAATGAAACTATATATAGTATACTAGCATTTTGTACGCGAGATGCGCGAAAACTTATGCCTAATAATATTAAAATATTTGTAAGTAACAAAATTTAAAAAATTAGTTAAAATTATGTTTTGCAATTTCTTAGTGATGATACTTTTGAATTATCATATATTTGAATAATATAGTGATCAAAACAAAAAATAAATAAATAAATTATATTTTTATATAATAATAATTTACAAATAACACTAAGCTAACACTCACATATATGATATATTGATATGGATACACAAATAATATACATACATATTATATATATATATGATACACATATATAATTTAACATTCAGATAAATATTTAATTAAAATATAATTTATAATTAAATTAATTGTTATATGATAATTTTAATAAAATGATAATTAAAAATACGAAAAAGATATGATAGATGTAGGTGTATGCTAAGATTGGTAGATATATTAAAAACTAACGGTGTTATACACCCTTACATTTATCACTCCCATGATTGCTGTAGGTGTTAGGCGTTAATTAGGCGGTAGAGTAGCGCCTAGCGCCGCCTAACTAACAAAAAACAGTGCATGTGTACAGGTGTGTGTCATATTATACACACGTACACACATATATATAAATTAGCAAGGCCGAGTTAGTCGAATTGGACTAGTTAACTCGAGTTAACTCGGCCACCTAGGAGGGAAATCGCCTCGCCACGATCTAAGGGCGCCTAACGGCTCAGCAGACAAAGTCAAATACCGGTAGGCATAATACCCACACTACCGCTGTTGAGATTCGAACCCTAGTCACTTCTCCCAAATACTGCTTGAGCTAAACCGGTGCGAGCATAAATAATCACTCTTTAATATGACAATTGCTACTCTTAAAAGTGAGTACTACTTTCATATATATCACTTCCTACTTCAACTAATCATGACAGTTTCATCACGAAAAAGATATGATAGATGTAGGTGTATGCTAAGATTGGTAGATATATTAAAAACTAACGGTGTTATAACGGTGTAAGGGTGATTTTGTCCAACGCAAATGAATGTACAACAATTAAAGCAAAATGTATATATTTAGGGAAAATGGCACTTTTTCCCCCTGAGTTATATACTTATAGCACTTTTTCCCCCTAAATTATTTAAGTGGCTCTTTTCCCCCCTAAAATGTTAAATGGACATATTTACCCTTAAAATAAATATTTAAAATAAATATTTCATTTATTTTTCTTCTCCAACAAATTATTACTATAATTTGGTTCAAACCAAACAGATATTATAGCAACCAAACCAAAATATTCCAATTACAATTTAGAATCAAAACGCGATATTTAGAGTTTATTAAAATCGCAAATCGAAATGGCCGGTTCATGTTCCGAACTGAAAAATAAAATACATTTATTGTTGAATTTAGACTATTTTAAAATAAAAAATAAAATATTTAAAATAAAGACGGTTCAAAATCACGAACCGGATCCGGAACCGCCGGTTCACGGTTCATGATCCAGTTTTTTTTTGTTCATAAATTTAATAAATTGAAATCTAAATATTGGATTCTAGATCTGAATCATAACCGGAAACTTTTAATTCGATTGCTATAATGTCCGGTTCAGTTCGAACCGAACCGTGGTCATTGCTACATATACACAATAATTTGTTGGAGAAGTAAAATAAATAAAATGTTTACTTTAAGGGTAGAAATGTCAATTTAATATATCAGGGGGAAAACCCACCACTTTTAAAATAATTGAGGGGGCTAATGTGCTTACATAAATAATTGAGGGGGAAAAAATGCTATAAGTATATAACTTAGGGGGAAAAAGTGCCATTTTCCCTATATATTTATTAGCATATAAAAAAGGGGACAAAAATCAAGGACATAACCTGTATTGACACTTATTATGTTTTTAGATTTAGATATAATTAAAATAATACTTTAGTGTTGTTATAATGAAACTATTGTGTATGAAAAATGAAATTAAAATTCAGAGTCATACGATAACATATATTGTCAAATGAACCTAGAATGTAATTAAAATAATACTTTAATATTATTTTAATTAAATTAGTGTGTGTGAAAAACGAAACTACAAAATAGAGCTCTTGCACTAATGTATATTGTCAAATGAAACTGTAGTAAAATTAAAATGATACTTTGATATTGTTATGATGAAAATAGTATGTGTAGAAAATAAAATTAAAAAATAAAACAATATTATCACATGAAACTAAAGTATAATTAAAATAATACTTACTCTATGAATCTTATTGTTAGATGCACCATGGTCAACAATAAAATTTGCGAAGGAAGAAAGCCACGTTGCTATAATTCCTATAAATCAATATTCGAGAATGTTGTTTGGGCTCAGTACAAATTTGAATTAATTGGACCCAACCATTAAATATACTTACCAAATGTTTCAAGTTTCATTAGCAATTTTTTAGCTTAACAAATTTTTTTCTTTTTTGTTTTTTCTTGAAATTTAAACCTAAAATTTAAGATGCTCTCACCGTTTTAAGTAGAGGAGGTAAATCGCGAAATACGACTCAATTAACCTACATATTCCTAAATGTTTGCATACTAGCTATTATGAAGTTATTTTGGATTGTTCACAGGTTGAGATGTGTTGGGACAAAGTTTCGTTTTCTTTTTTTTTTTGGTAAACTTAGGTGATCCTAGTTTTGTCGAACTAATCCTAAGCCCACAGGACTCCACATTTAGAATCACTGCGGAAATAAATCGCGAGTCACACAATCAATCTATCGATCAAATATTAGTCTTCGTATACGCACAAAAGATCCAATTTAGACCTTCTAGCATCCTATCTAAATCTAAAAGCTTAGATGATTTTGCTAAATCAGAACACATATTGTAAGGTGAGTTTGAACTCTTAATAATAATTTACTTAGTACTATCAAAGCGAGCCAGTAGAGCCAGTTAAAACCCTCCATATGGATTAGGGGTGTCAATGCGGGCCGGCCCGCCTCATTAGGCCCGCTCCACTGCGGGTTTTTTATTTGGCGGGCTTTTGGGGGCTGGCCCACGAAGCGCGCAGGCCTGGAACTATACAGCCCAAGCCCGCACCGCATGGGCTTGCGAGTCTCGCGGGCTAACTCACGGGCCATCACTTAAATTAAAAAAAAAATAAAAATTAAATAGTATAGAAACATGTTAAACCCACTTGAAATATGACACTATTTATTGGTTGTTCTTTCAGTGTATGATACACCTCAATACACCAGAAACTTCCATAAAATCCATAAATCTCGCCCAAATCTCCTGGATCGATACCGCACGTTGAGCAGAACTGTAGAAGGGTGATCAAAGCTAGGGTTTAACAGCACACTCTATTTCTCTCTCAACTTCAAATTTTTCCCTCTACAGTTCCCGTCTGTGTATAATACATATATAAATATGTATGTTTACTGGACTTGGAGACGATTTAGTAATTCATAAGTATGTATGAATTGATGATTTAGTTTTAGTAATTGTTTGATAGAGTTGGAGGCAAATGGAGGCGGGAGAACCGAAGAACTACGTACTCTAGGAATTATTGAATTAAGAATTGGCGAAGGATTATTGAATTATTGGATTTCTTCCCTTCTGCGTACTCTTAGATAGTCAGATCTACACACTGCCTAAGAATTAGATATTATATATATGTTTTTTTTTTTTTTTTTAAAAATATTATATATATATATATATATATATATTTTTTTAAATATGACCTGGCCCGCGGGTCGGCCCGCAACCCGCGCGGGCTCTAGCCCTCCGCGGGCCATGTCCGTTAGACCCGCATTTTCGCGAGCCTAATTTCTTGCGGCCCTAATCCGTCCCATCGCGAGATAGGTACGGGCTAATCCGCAGGCTTTTGCCCACTTTTAACATCCCTAATATGGATGCACTTAGAAAATGGTAGCCCTCTTTGTTATAGCTAAGGCTTGTAGGCTTGGCTAGCCTCTAAATCCCTAACTCACCCCCCACCTTATTAAGTGAGTTTGAACTCGCAGTTTTTTTTTTTTTTTTTTTTTTTTTTTTCAAGTGAGTTCCAAAAATTGGTGACAGGAAATGTGAAAAAAAGAAATTAAACAAACAAAATCCAACACATATTGGCTCCGTTGGGCAAATTATGCTGCAAGTGGATATAGTTTCAAAACTGTTCATAATTATGAATATATAGTTTAAAAATTATTAACATATAGTTCTATAATTATGAGCATAGAGTTGTAAACATAATTATAAACATATGGTTCTGTAATTATGAATATAGAGATTCAATAATTGTGAATATAAAGTTCAAAAATTATGCATATATAGTTTTATTATTATGAACATATAATTTAGTAATTATGAACATATAGTTTTATAATTGTGAATATAGAATTTAATAATTACGAATATAAAGTTCAAAAATTATGAATATATAATTGTATAATTATGAATATATAATTCAGTAATTATAAACATAGAAAGGTGGACACGGTTGCACATGCCACAGCATAACGATTGCTTCTTGCTGGGAACGGCTTTTGTGGGCTTGGTCATGTAGTCCATTGGGCATTGAACACAGCCCATACATTACGGCACAAGCCTAGTTAAAGTGCTAAGGCATTATTAAATTGTTGAACGACTTTTGGTGGATATTAATTATTACAATTTATTTGTGGTTAATGCAAACAATAAATTTTATGTTAAATAATAAATGTCATAAAATATAATAAATAATTATATTAATGCATAATGGTAATTGATTTTATTTTTTTTTTTTAAAAAAAGCAAAACTATCAAAATGGACTTAACTCTTTGGGCTAACACGCCCTACCATATAATAAGGTGGGAACAGATTGAAAATTTAGAGACTCACCAACCAGCTCAAGTAGCATTTGGAGCTTTTAAACTTTATATACTAATTTAACTTTTTTCTTTTCTTTTTGAATTATCTGAACACATTATTGGCTTTAACCAATTATTAACCTTTATAAAATTATTTTTAATTACAATTTAAAGGGATATTTTAAGTAATGTAATATTCAAAAAGCTTTCAAAAAATGAACTAAAAACAAAGTTTAAGAATCGCACATCCCCTTGAACCAAATAAGGGAATATGTTATTATCATATTCACATTTCTAAGATTATGTGAGATAACATTAACCAAACACCTTAAGGTCTAAGGTTCAAGCAAGTCCAAAAAAGTCCAACCAAAAAAAAAAAAAATCTTTTAGCAACATACCTTATATTTTTTTAAAAAGGAAAATTCTTATTTTCTCATTTTTATTACTACTTGACTCAATTTACCTTCTCATGGACTTAGGAATGTGTATATGAGATCTAGGATATAGTCCAGCGAAACCAGAAAACCTTAGGAAAAAAAATTAAAGGGCCACTAAATAAAAAAAATGTTAAATAGCCAAAGAATATTTATTCTTAAAGAGCATGCTTTGATTTTTTCTAAATCAAACGATAAAGAAATGCGGTGAAAAAATGAGAGTCTAGCTGACTATTGTTAAATGTTAGCGAAAATTACAATTTTCGTCCCTAAGTTATTATTGAAGTTGCACTTTTCGTCCTTTCGTTCTCATTTTTCGTTTCTGAGTTATACTAAAATAGCAAATTCTGTCCCTAATGTCTTATTATTAATAAAGGGATAAAAAGTGCAACGTCAATGATAACTTAGGGACGAAAAGTGAATATGACCAATACTTAAAGACGAATTCTACAATTACCCTATAATTTATAGACGAAAAGTGTAATTTTTCCAAAATGTTATTACATATAAACTAATGATAATCATTTCAAAAAGAAAATGGTATTATTCATGCATGCATCTAGCTAGGCTATATTTCTAAAGCAATAGGCAGATCAGACAGGCAGGCCTGATATGATGAGTTGGTAAAAAGAAAAAGAGAACAGATTTCATCCGACAAAACCTTAACAAGTTAGGGATGGAAAGAGTGCGAAAGATACTATAAGAAATGTGATATTTTTTATTTTAAAAAAAAAAATGTCCTTTTTTTTTTTTTTTTGCAAAAGGATAATATATTAATTCAAATTTGAAGACAAAGCATTACAGATGATAGGAGGGTTTGAAAATTATTCCGAGCAATCAGGCATAAAAACATACTGCCTAGTTAAGAGATGAGCCGTATGATATTATTGATGTCATATATATATATATATATATATATATATATATATATATATATATATATATATATATATATATATATATATATATATATATATATATATATGTTGAACTATATTTGTTGAACTATTGGCGACGTCGCACTACCGCACCGTACGACACCGCCGCAGAGAGAGAAAGGTTCAAGTGCGGCGGTGTCGTACGGTGTGGTAGTGCGACGTCGCCAATAGTTCAACAAATATACATTATCAATACACCACAAAAACACACACAAATTATGTACGCATCACCAAAAACACACCATTAGGTGTGATTAAAAACACCATACAGTATTCGAAAATACACCATTTGAGGTTATGAGTTATATGGTGTATTTTTTGAGTCTGTTGTGTATTTTTTGGTGTTTTTTTTGCATTTCATTGTAGTGTTTTTTCATTACACTGTTGGTGCATGTTGTTATCACTGTTTGGTGTATTCAGAAATTCCGCTGCATCTAAAGCCCTCGCCGCATTTGAACTTTTTCCTATATATATATATATATATATATATATATATGTGTGTGTGTGTGTGTGTGTGTGTGTGTGTGTGTGTGTGTGTGTTCCATCATACAATAATAAAACATAGATTGCAGTGCAAGTGTGCAACTATATCCATACTAAAACATATACTAACAGATGAAAAGTTTGACAAGGAAACTTCCTTGCTGATTCAACTATTTCTACTAAATATTTAATTTCTTACATGCATGAAACCAAGATTGATGATCAACAACAACATTAATGTGTTTTGAGAAATTAATGATAAATAATCCATCCAACTTGAACTTAACTAATTAATATTCTACCTCGGTTTGGATCATAGCATATATATTGTATACATTATATATTTTGTTGTTGTTTCTTGAAGTGGGAAATGGGATGGCAGGTTGACAGGCTTTCAACTCACACATTTCTTTAATTTCAGCTTGTATATATTAAAAACCCATTATATCATTCTTGATTCTTCATTTCAAAGTTTATATTAGCTCCATCAGCAAGCTTCAACCTTTTTGACCACCATATCTACCTCATGTTATTGTTATTGTTATTAGTTATTTAAAAAATTGGATTCCTTTTTCAAAATTATGGGTGATATTTTATCCGACAAAAAAAAATGATATAATTAAATGAAGTACATCAATATAACAATGGTTATTCTAAGGGTACCATCGTAAGAAGTCAATAATATATCAAACACGGAATGAAAAAGAAATTATGTTCAATGAAATTGGAAAGATATATAATCCAAAGAGTTACAGGTTTCAGGAATATCACAAAATCTAATCTCAGTAAAACTATATAAAAAATAACTTAGAAATTAGAGCTACAACGCAGTCGCTGGCCCATGGCCATGGCTTGGTTGTGCCAAGAAGTAACATTAAATTAAATGCGGTTATGTTACATTTTAAGAAATCTTTATACATAGAATAAAATTATATTTATGATAGATTATGTTTCAAAATGTACCATTAAATCTACACACAAAAGTCCAACTCGATCCTTAGACCTCTTGCTCATAAAAAGAATTTAGATGTCAACTTGATCAGATGAGTGTTGAGATGTAAAAGATTAGTTTTTAATACAAATATATATATATATATATATATATATATATATATATATATATATAAAACCAGAATTAAGAAAGAGAATATAATTATACATATTGATTGAATTTTGTTGTAAACAATATGAAGCAATCTATCTAGCTAGCCTATAAGTAAAGAAACTAGATACATTTCTTAATATCAAAGAATTAATAATGGATTCTAAATTAATGCCAAATTTAAGAGTAATGATAATGCAATAAATGTATGTATATTGTTATATAAATACCAATAAAATCAATCAACATTACTTCAAATCAGATCATGCAATTCAATAAATCCAAGGTAGATCTTATATAGTGAAGCACTTGGGATGTTGGTTTTAATAATTTTAATAAAAACTTAGCCACCCATAATGTTCTTTCAAGGCATAGGAGGCAATGGGAGACAAAATGCATTAATATGTGCTTGTTTCCTACCCACAAGTGGGGACCCTAAAATAAAACATTAAAAATTTATTTATATATTTAAAAAATAAAATAAAAGAAAACCAGCTCTTGTGAGCTATTAGCATCTTCACACGTGGATTAGTAGTTTCCTTGTAGTTTCCAAGAAACCATTTGCAAATCAACCTACACATTACCCATTACAAAATTTATAGTCATTTAACTTTTATTATTTTTCTTTGAACTTTTAAAAAAACTTTTAATACAAAATACTCTCAGATATGTCAATGATCTTATGGTCTAGTGACATAAAGTGACTCTTTCAAATGAGAGGTCATGAATTTGAGTCTTGGTGAGAACGATATTAACTCTGTGTGCTTCAATATATATATATATATATATATATATATATATATATATATATATATATGTGTGTGTGTGTGTGTGTGTGTGTGTGTAATTGTAATTTATGCCCTCACAAATATGTCATCAATATTACTCCTGAATTATTTTTTTCAAAACTTGTTATATATTGCCTCTCTCCTGGATTAGTAGTGGTTGTAAATGTGGTTACCCGTTGTTTTCCTTGTTCGAAGATAATGTTTTTTCCCTCCATTTTACTATCTTTGTTTTATGAATTACTAGACATGCGAAGTGCGAAATCTCTCTTTCTTTTATGAATTACTCCTAGAATTACTTGATTTACTTCCAAACCTGCGAATATAAAATTTGATTCGTAGGTTGGGGAGTAATTTATAAAAGAAATAGGAATTTCGCACTCCGCATGACTGAGGGTAAAGAGAGACTAATATTGCAATTACTGAATTGTCCTTTTATTTAACACCAATTTGACAGAATAATAAACGGGGGACTAAATTGAGCAAAAAAAACACAAAAATCTAGAACTATATTAGTTAACTAATGTGGTTTAGGATGAAATTGGGAAAAATCACTATACTCATATATATATATAACTATTGTGAGGAAAACCACTAGCTAGTTCACGGATATCATTAAGACCAAGTTGAAAAACAATTTTGGCTCTGCTTTAATGCCTTTCTGTATGCACTATTAATTATCCACAAATGCACAATTTTGTTTATATTTGTGTGTGTGAGAGAGAGATTGCAGGAGATGGAAATCTGTATATGTTCTTCTCTGCTAGCTAGCTAAGCTGAACATGGATTGCAACAGTCAATATTTAAAGCTAGCCTTGCACCAAAAGGGATCTAGGAATCCATTCTCAGAACCAATCATTCATACTATATTATTTCTTTCTTCTTTTTTTTCTCTGTACTCTTTAATTAATTGGTTATCACTCCAAAGCATTATAATATTTCTTTTTCCCCAACTTCTTGCAGTCCAATAATTTTGACATTTATATACTATATAATATTTCTACACCTTTGCTTCATGCAAATGTTTGTGTATTGTATGTATATATTTATATCTCAAAATGATGAACCTTTAAGATTGGCCTGATGAATAATATAAGTATTCCTAGCTAAAAACTTTAAAAATCAAGGCTAGAAGACAGACCCTGGATCACATAGTCACATGACAAGGCAAATTTTATTGCTTAATTAATTATACATTTCACTCTTGAAATTAATTTCGATCTAATTATATAAATAAGAAAATTATAAGGTCTCTGATTAGTATCGGTGTTTACGTTCCTTACACTAAGTACAACTCAGAATACCTGATACATTTGAAATTATACCGGATGTTATGACTACATTTATCCATCCTTCTACAACCTGCATGTATGCATTTAATTTTAAGTTGTACCTGATGCAAGAGACAGGACTTAAATATGCATCATAGACTTTTTGTATAAAAATATACTTTATTCTTGCTTTTTTCCTCTTTGGAGGCCTCTTCACATTCAATAATAGAGATCAGAAAAGCATGGGTAAAGCTTTTAAAAACAAATAGAAGCTTCTAGTTTTAATTATTTTTATTTTATTTTCAATATGATTCTCAACTCGATTAATATATTAATACAATTGGAATTACTCAGTGTATCAACACCAACTAATTACAAATCGTCACAATTAAACACCGACTAAAACAAATAAGCACTTCTAATAAAATTCAAATCTCAGATACAAAATTAAATATCTCATCGAGATGTGATCCTCATGGAAGCTTCCAATTAAATCAACACTTAATTTCAAGTGCTGTCAGCTGTTTGGTAGAGGACATGAGTTCCCAAGTCACTGATGATCCATATCTATTGTAGGTGAACTTTGTTTTCATATAATCAATTGATTTGTTGTTTGATCAACTAGGTGGCCGTGTGATTTAGTTCAATATTATTTTACAATGAACATTATTAATTAAATCCCATAATAATAATAATAATAATAATAATAATAATAATAATAATAATAATAATAATAATAATAATAATAATAATTGTGTGCTATATACATACATATATATATATACATATTGGACCTTAAAGAGATTGAGAAGGCACCTACACCATAATCTTGGTTCCAAGAATTGAAGAGGGGATGGAATTTCACCAACTCCCTCTCCTCCATTTAATCTAATTACACAATAATAATATAAAGTACAATAAAGAGCAACTTTATGAGTATAAGATTGTGACATCTAAACAAATCGCACATTGACAATTGGTATATGTTGAATAATATATAATAACTTTGTGTTTTTTCTCTTTCTTTTCGAGACTTTTAAAACAGTGAGATTTAATTGTGTGTGGATTTGTATATTGAGTATTGTGCAAGACATCTGTATAAATATATTTAATTGAGAAAAATATAAATAATGATTGTTCGATAAACTGACACGTATATATTATGAACAAGTATATGTATAAATAATTTAAGGATAAGAAAATCATGGTATATTATAATATAAGATAATAAGATAATGAGATCAATCTCTTTTTTTTCCTCTAAGAATCTTGGATGATTCTTTTCTTAATTATCTCATAAAGATGGAACACAAACAGCACACATCAATGTAATCCTAGAGACACCCTTTATTAGGGCAGGGTACACGTCCCTCTATACTATAATGACATTATTAATTACAGAGAATCTCTTAATATTTTATTATTTTATAGGATTATGGTTGATTTTGTGTCTAGTTGGATTGATATGGAAATTATGTCTTTAAAAAAAAAAAACTATATATTGTTTTTTGAAGTTTTAAATTTTTATTTTTTGCAAATCGTGTGGAGTAATGCTTTCTGTAGTTTTGCATGTGCCCAAAATCTACAGTAGATATTCTCCACTTAAATTAATTTTAAACTTTTACAAAAAAAATTCCTTTTTTTTTTTCACTTATTAGTTTTTATGTGATAATAATTTTTTATTTTAGCATATCAAATCATTAGTATTGACAACATCAAATCACAACGGCACCACCCAATCAACATAATCCCTTGTTTCCTCTGCGCCTACTCAATTATTATTATTATTATTATTATTATTATTATTATTATTATTATTATTATTATTGTTGTTGTTGTATGAAAAATGTTATGTTGCATTAGTATAACCACTCCCTATTCCTCACTTTTAATTTGATAATATTTATAAGATTGAATTTTTTTTTTTATTCGCTACTAATGATAAATTAATTGATCATAATTAAACTATCACCCGTTAATAAAAAGCTAATTCATACAATAATTAAATATAAAAAAAATTAATAAAATATAGGAGATTAATATTAAGAATTAAATTTAATAGGAGCTCTGGATATATCATAACTATTATTAGTGTTGTTGTTGTTGTTACATTGTTGCTTTCAACGTCGTCTCTTAGTGTCACGCTAATGTGCATCTTAACATATGCTTACGCCAACCAATGAATCATAACTTAGTGATTGAGGTAGGACTTGTGAAATTCAAATTTTATCGAGTAGTGTAATTAAAATTTTGTTGCAATTAGTATTTCAGAAATTGCCAATTATTATATGATGAATTTTGTCAACTTAGGGTATTTAGGAAATAACACTAGAATTAGTTTCCCAAAAAGTTAATGCTGTTGAAAAGAGGCCAGATAACAATGGGTTGTCAAATGATGATTCGTAAATATTATCTGTCACATCCTTTTATCCGGTTAAAGTCCGTTATTTATTCGGTATATGATAGAGATGTATAGTAGTTCTTTGTCTAGTTAGAAAGTAAAAGTTTAGATATCTTCCCTTATAAATGATAAGGAAGTATTTATACTACCATTAGCATATATTGTATGGGACTGACACTAGAAATACACCTGATACTGCTAATTATATGTGAGCAATATAAAATAACACGAGACCAATTAAAGCAAGTAAAATCTTTATTGATCGCGGTAAAGGCCCTAAGTACAATCTACTTGGTTGCTCTGAGTACCGACTGACTGCGGTCGGGATTCTCTAACAACAACCTATCGATCGTCCAAAAGTCCTCTACACTGTAGCTACTGTGGGCATTTATAGCCGCTGTGCCGGGGACAAGATTCCGGCTGCTCGGCATGTTTTCCACGTAGCCACCACGTGTCATCCCCCCGGGTGCCCTGTCTGTCGCCATGAAGAGCCGCCACGCGTCCTTTCGCGTCCTTGTGCCAGCTCTTTCGTCGAAGGGCTACCGCTCGGTGGTCGCCACCAGCGTTCGTGCAACTTCCGGCCGTTCCCGACCGGGATCTCTGAAAAAAACCCGACCTGCTACCTGCAAGGATCAAAAGAGAAAGACAAAGGCAAGTCGGTCGTGGCGGAGCTTATGTCGGTCGGGATACTCCCTACCAAAAGCCCCCCAGCCCGGGCCTTTTTGATCAGTCGGGAAAAAACGGGACGGGATGAAGAAGCCCAACCGTCAGGCATTAGACCGACCGGCCAGCTGTCATTCCCCTCCTCGCCACGTGTCGGCCACTGCCGGCCTCTGCGACTGCAACCGTCGCCTCGGATTCAGCGCCAGTCGTGTCACGCAAGTGGATTCATTTTCCCGCCTAAATGCTCTCCTATAAATAGGCCTTTGAGGCCAACATTTGAACTTTCCTCACTCTTGCGCATCAATCGGTACCCTCGGAGAGTCCCGAGCAGAGCACCTTAGCAAGGCAGTCGAGCAAGCAAACTTCGAACTTCGAGCTTCAATCTCCCTTCACTCGGTAAGCTCTTAATCCTTCTTCTTTACTTTAGGCTTTCAACTATAGGTAGAACGCTAGGTCAACTAACTGTCCCGGACGTCTCAAGTCCTTTACTAACCCCGACCGACCGTTAGGTAGATCGAAATGACGGACTCTGACAGTCAAAACGCCTCGATCGCGGATTATGATGAGGAGGTCGAGCATATCAGCGACGAGGAAGTGGACATTATGTCCTGCACTCCCGAAGCCAGCCCCCGAGCAACGCCAGCCCCTGAGCGAGCCGTCGATCATAACAACGCATCAAGCTCCTCCGGGACGTCGAGCTCTAGCTCCAGCGGATCGGGGAGCTCCAGCGAAGAAGAGGAAGAGAAAACCACGTCAAGCGGGCGGGGTTCTCCGACCGAGGGCGTTAGGGAAACGCCTACCCGGGTGGTTGGGGACTACCCGGAAGCTGCTCCTCGAGGGGGTGATCGGGAAAATACCCCCGAGCAGACCGAAGAAGACCCGGCCGGGCCGGCCACACCAGCCGTCGAGCTCGAATTCTTGAACAGCGAGAGTGTCGAGCAAGAAATGAGCCTGCTGACCAAAGGCGAAGCGGCTCGGATTGCTGAAGTACTCCGTGGTCGGGTAGAATTCGACACGAGCCGGCAGCTGGGGAACGTAATTGACAGGCATCGGGGCAAGTGGATCGGGATGCATTACGACTCCCTAATGGCCCCGATTGCCATTCCCTTCCCGGCCCTCTTGACGGCCTTTCTAGCGTACTATCGGGTCGTTCCGGCTCAAATCTGCCCGAACGCCCACCGGATCCTCGCCTGCTTTCCGCAGATATGCGCTCGGCACGAGGCCGAGTGCACGATGGAGTTGTTCAACTTCATCTACCAGATCGAGGTTCTCCCGGGCCGCTACGGGGGCGGGTTCCTGATGCTGCAATCCCGAGCAGATATGTGCGCCATCAAAGGCCTGCCCGGGAACAACAAGGGGTGGAAGAACAGAATTTTCTCCATCAAATACGACCCCTGGATCCTCCCGGTCGATCGCACTTGGAGCAGTCACTTCAGAAAGCAAGTGGTGCCGGCCGTGACTCAGGCGCTCAAGGAGACGGTCACTCGGATCTCGAGTGAAATACATGAGTATTCCATCTTCCGGACAGCCGAGAGTCTCGCAGCCGCCAAGCTCCCGCCCCCCACGTACGAGCTAAGGGAGAAGTATCTGCCCGTGCCGATGGGCGTGAGGCTCGTCAAGCCGTCGAAACGAAAGAAGAAAGGTTTAGCTCGAGCTGATTCTCCCGACCTAGCTTAACATCTCGATCAAACTGACCGTTTCCCTTTTTGCAGCTATGGCCGAATTCGGTGATGAAGACACCGCCCTTCCCCCGCCCGCCAAGATCTCCCTCGGCGGGAAGAAGAAGACAAAGACCAAGGCGGCCGGGGAAAAGGAGATTCCCTCTGCCCGACCCCTGAGCGCCTCGACCGTGACGACGGGCGAGGGCTTCATCGTCGAGCAGCCTGACGTCTTGGTCACCCGGGTAGAGGTCGCCCGGGGCAAGGAGAAGGTCGCCGACCAGGGGGCGACCGAGGTGGGCAGCCTGAAGCGCCGCCGTGAGCAGCACAGCCCGAGCCCTTCGGTCGGGCGAGAAAGGGACCCTGCGTCCATGCTGGCCCGGATCGGCAACGCCACGCCAGTCAAGGAGGATCTGGGGAAGATGACCCCGACCCAAGTGGCCGAGCGGATCGGCCACGATCTGGCCGAGGTAAACTTTTCTCAACTAACAGCTTTCTTGCTCAAGTGCTTTCGATCGGGCTAATCCCGAACGTCTTTTGTTTTGCAGATTTCCCGGGCCGCCCAACTCCTACAAGGTCGAGCCATGCTGGCCGAGGAAGCTGATCACCACAAGAAGACGGCCGCCCGTCGCTTGAAGGAGATCAAGGACCTCCAAGCCGAGCTGGAGAAGACCCAAAAGGCCCTGAAGAAGGGCGACGAGGAGCGGGTTCTTGCCGAGAAGGTCGCCAGCCGGGCGATCGGAGAAGCCAAGGAGCTGAAGGCTCAGCTCGAGAATCCGAGCGAGCTGGCGCGGGCAGCCTTCAAAGACAAGGACTTGGGCTCGGCCTTCCTCACAGCAGCCCGGGGAACAGAGATCGGGGAAGAGCTGATCGTCTCGTTCGGTCGCTGGGGCTTTACGGCCGGGAAACGGAAGATGCTTGAACGAGTCCGTTCCCGGTTGGAGTAGGCTCTGGATGGGGAAGATCTTCAGCTGGTCCTCTCGGCATTGCCCCCAGACCTAGCCGATCCCGGTCCCTCTCCCTTCGCCCCAAAAGCCAAGGCATCTGAGCCCGGGGCACCAACGGCGGTCACCTCAAGCGGGAAGGGGGCGGCTGTTGGAGCTCAGGAGACGAAAAAATAGGCTAGGCTGTCTCCTCTTCTTTTTGTAAGGATCATTGATCGGGAGCCCGGTCCCGATTTGTACCGGGCACTTTTTGCCAATTAACAATTTAATTTTTTGTCCACTTGTATCGCTCGTTCTCTATTTCCTTTTATTTTTAATCTGCACACACCGACCATAATTGCTCGACCGCCTGGCCTCTAGACCCGGTCTTGCTATACTCGATCCACTCAACGCCCGACCTTACGACCTTACGGCCTGGTCGTGCGATCGATATTTCGACGTCAAAACTGGCCAACCGATCGGGTTTGCCCGATCCCCGGGCCTTTGTCGGAAAAATTCTTGAAAATGAGCAAGCCTCTATGGTCGGAATATAACCGAGCAACGGGCCGGCAAATACTTCCTTGAAAATGAGCAAGCCTCTATGGTCGGAATATAACCGAGCAACGGGCCGGCAAATACTTCCTTATCCCAGCCCCCACACTATTGTGCGCTCGAGGCACGAGTGGGTGCGATAGTGGACAGAAGTTATACGGATCGGGGAATAATGCTGAGAGCTCCTGGCTTCCCCGATCAGCGGCGTGACTTGAGTGTCCGCCTATGTGGAGCGCGTTTTGACCGGTCAATAGACTTCGCCCAATTGATTGAATGTTGAATTGACCTGCATGTAACGAAGGTGAAAGAAAATAACCGATCGGGCCGCCGCATACAAACGGTCGAGCAATCATCGATCGTATATACATTAAACTTTCCCGCTCGCAGGCGGTTGAATTAATTTTACAACCATAAATTTACAGAAATGACGATCGGGACTAACTCGCAGGTCAAGCCCCCACTTCGTCTAAAAAATACAAAAAATAGGCTAATGCCTAAAAAGAACGAGGTGCTCGGAATTCCAAGTCCCCTCGATTAGCCGACCAGCTGTTGTCTCTAGTCGGTATGTACCCGGCCGTATGACAGCGTTGATGATGTACGGCCCTTCCCAGTTCTGAGCTAGCTTTCCACCCTCTAAAGGCTGACTGGCCTCCCTTCGTCGTAGAACGTAATCTCCGACTTGAAAATAACGAGGGTTGACCGAACGTCTTTCGAACTCTTGACACGTTTTTGGTACTCGGCCATACGCCGAGCGGCTAGCTCTCGTTTTTCCTCGACCCCATCAAGGTCCACGGCCATCGCGTGTTCGTTCTCTTCCGCATTATAGGTTCTCTCTCGATCGGTCGGAATCCAGGCCTCGATCGGAAGTCGGGCCTCAGCTCCGTAAACCAGGGCGAAAGGGGTCTCCAAAGTAGCTTCCCTCGGGGTCGTCCGATAAGTCCATAAAACATATGGCAACTCATCGGCCCAACTACGACCGGCCGAGTGTAACTTCTTTTTCAGACCTTCCAATATCGTCCGGTTAGCATTCTCCACTTGTCCATTTCCCTGTGGGTAAGCGACCGACGACCGGACGTGAGTCGTCCCGATCGTGGCCAAGAAATTCTGGAAGTATTGGCTCACAAACTGGCGACCGTTGTCGCTAATGAGATGCATGGGTGCGCCAAAACGGGAAATGACATTGCGCCAAAGGAAGCGAGCACACTGCTGAGATGTGATCGTGGCTAGGGGTTCGGCTTCTATCCACTTGGAGAAGTAATCTATGGCGACGATCACGAACTTTCTCCGACCGGAGAGCTGAGGGAAGGGGCCCAAGATATCTACCCCCCACCTAGCGAAAGGAATTGCGGTCGTGACTGGCTGGTAGAACGTTGCCGGTCGTCCAGGCATCCGGGCGTACAGTTGGCACGTCTCACATTCCCGAGCTAACTTTTCACAGTCTAGCTGGAGGGACGGCCAATAGTACCCGATCAACATGATACGACGGGCCAGGGATCGACCTCCCTGATGTGAGGAGCAGATTCCAGAGTGCAGCTCCTTCATGACTAACTCGGCCTCGAACGCGGTCAAGCAACGCATAAGAGGGCCTCCATACGATCGCCGATAAAGACGACCATGCAAGACTTGGAACCTCGGGGCTCTCAGCTTGGCTTTTCGAGCACGCTGTGGGTCGTCTGGGAGTCGACCGTGCTCGAGGTATTCCTTCAGATCGGTGATCCAGCTGTCCTCCACCAGTTGGATTGGATTGACCGGCAGGCGATGGATACTGTGTTTGGGGATCACCAAGATCCGAGCTATCTTCGACATGTGTTCCGGGGCGTCTTGGGCCAGTTTGGATAAGATATCCGCATCGGCGTTATCCAACCGGGGTATGTGTCGGACGGTATACCCCCGGAACTGAGCGAGCTTTTCCATGGCAAGGTCTCGGTACAACTGCAAACGCTCACCATTGACTTCATAGTCCCCGAGAACTTGCCCGACCACGAGCGCAGAATCTGTTTGGGCTCGGATGTATTCAGCCCCCAAGTCCCGAGCGCATTGCAAGCCATTTACAAATGCTTCATACTCGGCTTCGTTGTTGGTCGGGTGGAACTGATACAAGAGAGCAAAATAGACTTTGAATCCTTCTGGGCTCGTGACTACTACTCCTCCCCCTGCTCTTTTTTTGCTACTTGACCCGTCAGTAGCCAACGACCACCACTCAGCCTCGGGATCCGCAACCTCAGGAGGCCGGGTATCCCGGGCGGTGCACTCAACCAAGAAGTCCGCAAGAGCTTGACCTTTAATAGCCGGTCTTGGTCGGTATTCGATCGCGTACTGGGTCAACATTAACGCCCATTTGACTAGGCGACCTGATGATGAAGCAGTTCGGAGGACTGGACCGATCGGCTGATCGGCACGCGAATTGCTCGACCCTGGAAGTAGGGAGCCAAATTCTTCGCGGCAATGTACAAGGCGTAGACGACCTTCTCTAGCCGGGAGTACCGGAGCTCGGGACCATGTAGCGCGTGGCTTACATAATACACCGGTCGCTGGACCCCTTCCGGATCGGTTCGGCACAACACTGCGCTTACTGCGCGATCGGACACGGCGAGGTACACGTCTAGCTCTTCTCCGAGCTCGGGCTTTGAGAGCACGATTGGTGACATGAGATATTCCTTCAGCTCGTCAAAAGCCACTCGGCATTCTTCGTCCCAGACGAATCCGTTAACCTTCCGCAATACCTTAAAGAAAGGTAAAGCGCGCTCGGCTAGCTTGGAGAGGAACCGGCTGAGGGCTGCCAACCGACCGGTCAATTGCTGGACTTCCCGAACGGTGGAAGGCGGCTGCATGTCCAGAATCACTTTTACTTTGGCCGGGTTAGGCTCGATTCCTCTCTTGGTCATCATATAGCCGAGGAATTTGCCAGTCTGAACCGCGAATGTACACTTGGTCGGGTTCAGCCGCAACTGGTACTTCCTCATGATCTGGAAGCACTCCCGAAGGTCCCGAGTGTGGTCGGATCGGTCCCGACTCTTGACCAACATATCGTCGATGTAAGCTTCCATCGTTCGGCCCAGCAGATCAGCAAAGAGCATGTTGACCATCCTCTGGTAGGTGGCTCCTGCGTTCCGCAGACCGAACGGCATCACTCGGTAACAATACAGCCCATCCGGGGTCACGAAGGTTGTCTTGCTCTCGTCTTCATGGTGCATCATGATCTGATGGTACCCCTTGAAGGCATCCATGAAGCTCATTAACTCGGCCCCGGCCGTCTCGTCGACCATCTGGTGAATGCTCGGTAGAGGATACGGGTCGAGCGGACAGGCTTTGTTGAGGTCCGTGAAATCGATGCACATCCTCCATGCTGGGGGCTTCGGGACAAGAACGATATTTGCCACCCACTCGGGATAAATCACCGGACGGATGTGCTCGATTGCCGCCATCTTTTTGACTTCTTCTCTTACAAACTCGCGGCGATCGGAGGAAAGGTGCCGGGTTTTTTGGACGACCGGCTTAGCTGCCGGATCGACGGCCAATTTATGACAGATGACCGACCGATCGATCCCGGGCATGTCTTCAGGCCCCCACGCAAAGATATCAGCGTATTCCCGAAGCACGGCCAAAACTTCCGCTCGGAGCTCGGGAGTGAGGGCTTGGCCAATCTTAATCTTCCTGTCAGGGCGGCCCTCGGACAGGGGAACTTCTTCTATCTCTTCGGAAGGCTCGGGCTGCTCCTTCCGTTCCTTAGCCTCCTCTTTGGCTATAGTGTTCACCCGGGAAGATGGACCGGAATCACGTCGATTAACCGCTCGGGTGTAACACTTCCGGGCTGATTGGACATCGCCACGGACCACGCCGACCCCGTTAGGGGTGGGGAATTTCATGCACAGGTGGGGCATAGAAATTATCCCACCGATCTTCATAATGGCGGGTCGGCCCAAGATAATGTTGTGGACGCAATGGAGGTTGACCACAACAAATTCCAACTCCGTTTGGATCGACTTTGGAGGCGTGCCGATCTCGACCGGGAGCGTTATTTTTCCCTCGGGGTAGATAAGAGCCCCGGTAAATCCTGACAGTGGTACACCGACCGGAGTCAGCTCCTTCCTGTCGAGGCCAAGCTTCTCAAACACGTCCAAGTATAGGACGTTCACACTGCTGCCCGTGTCAACCATAACCCTTTGGACGTCCGTCCCCTTAACGTCGATCGTGACCACGAGCGCCTCCATGCCGTGGTCGCTGCTGCTAGGTTGGTCCTCAAGGGTGAAGGTTATGGGTTCCATCTTCTGCCTCTTCCCAGTTTCCCGAGAATCTACGATCGCGACTGGACAATTCGTCCTCGATCGAGATGCATCTTCCAGCCCGCCGAATATGACATGGATGGTGGGCTTGCCGGATGGGCGGCTACCGGACGGAGGGTCGGGGTCCCGTCGGTTATCATGACGATCATCCCTTCGATCGTCTCTTCGGTCCTGACCCGACCGATCAGAGTGGTGATGAGATCGCCTGTGATTCCTCCGATCGGTATTTCTCTTGCTGTCTTCTCTCTTTCCCACACACTTGTCTAATTTTCCCAAATTGAGCAAATCTTCCAATAATTGGCGCAAGTGGGTACACTCCTCGGTGTCATGCCCGGCGCATCGATGGTAAGCACAATGCTTACTCTTGTCAGGGCCGTCTCGATCGGGATGGGGAAGTTTGATGAGATTGCAGGACTGGGCATATTGCATGGCCTCCGCTGCGGATCGGTTCAAAGCCGTAAACTCGCCATGCCTGGTGCGGGGTCGGGGATTGTCATCTCCCGATCGATGTTCTGCCCGGCTGGCCGGTTTACGGGACGAAGAGCCGACCTCCTGCGAGCGCTTGACAGCATTCGCCTCACCTGCGTTGGCATAATCAGTGACCCTTCGGAGGGCCTCCTCATAGGTGGTCGGGGGGTGGAGGATAAAATCCTGGTATAGATACCCCGCCCGGAGGGAGATGTGAAGCATGTGAGTGGCGGTCGCATCATCCATGGGCTCGACCTCCCCGACCGCTGCCTTCCACTTGATGAGGAAGTCGGTCAAGCTTTCCCCTTCGAGCTGCTTGGCCTTTTCGAGGTACATATAGGACTTCCTCACCACTTTGGAAGTAATGAACTTCCGTACAAACTTGATCGCCAGGGTCTCAAATTTGTCGATTGACCCCGGCTGCAGGGTTCGGAACCATTCTGCCGCCCGACCGGTGAGGGTTGAGTAGAAGGCCCTGCACATCACGGCGTCTGAAACGCCCTTCAGCATCATATTGCTGAAAAAATCATTCACGTGAGCCTCAGGATCTGTCCGACCGTCATAACTCTTCTCTCCCGAGACCTTTAAGTCGAGCGGGTAAGGCTGAGCCATTACCGCTGCTGTGAAAGGCGTCTGGTGTAGGGTCGATCGGTCGGCCGGGGGTGGTGTAGGATACGCACTCCTGAGCTGCGCAACTTCAGCCTGGAGGTTGTAGAGCAATCCTCGGGTTTCGTTGAGCTCGGCGGCTTGGGCTGTATCCCGAGCGCGTCGCCGTCGGTGAGATCTCGACCCGCTATACCCGGATGAAGCCTCGTGGCTAGCTTCCTGCATTTGTACGTCCTCTTGCCCGCGATTCGGGTCTTGGGGTCCCAAACGCTGGCGCATCTCTGGTCGGAGACGATCAAAAGCTACCGCTCGGGCAACTTCTTCAGGGTCCTCCGCTTGAACGGCCTGAGCTGGTGCCTCCATCGCATCAGCACCCCCCGACCCCAACCGCGAATGAGCCGAGCGTCGAGCCCGGGATGTGGACTGACGCTGCGGCTCTACTTGTGCGGTCGGTTGTACTGGAGGGGCGGCGGCTGGAGCTGTATAGGCAGGCGTATATGGTGGATAACCAACCGGGGAAGTGTAGCACATCGGTTGTCCTGGCCAATACCCATATGGTGGAGGTGGGACCGGGTACGGATACTGGGCGGGATACATCATGGGCTGCTGCTGGTATGGCGGACCGGGTGGTGGGTATCCCGGTTGTATGTAATTCACCGGCTGCTGGGCGGCCGGGTATGTATTTGACGGATGCGGTGGTGAGAGGTTGAGGTTGAGGTCCATTGTCTGACCCTGCTGTTGGGTAGCATAGTGGTCGGAGGAGCTTGCCGCATCCGCCTGGTCGTCGGCAAAGTTGTTGTGTGCCCACGGGTACATGTCGATATAATGATCGGGTGCTCGTCAAGACGTTGGTTTCTTGCACGGGTCCCCACGGACGGCGCCAAAATGATACTGCTAATTATATGTGAGCAATATAAAATAACACGAGACCAATTAAAGCAAGTAAAATCTTTATTGATCTCGGTAAAGGCCCTAAGTACAATCTACTTGGTTGCTCTGAGTACCGACTGACTGCGGTCGGGATTCTCTAACAACAACCTATCGATCGTCCAAAAGTCCTCTACACTGTAGCTACTGTGGGCATTTATAGCCGCTGTGCCGGGGACAAGATTCCGGCTGCTCGGCATGTTTTCCACGTAGCCACCACGTGTCATCCCCCCGGGTGCCCTGTCTGTCGCCATGAAGAGCCGCCACGCGTCCTTTCGCGTCCTTGTGCCAGCTCTTTCGTCGAAGGGCTACCGCTCGGTGGTCGCCACCAGCGTTCGTGCAACTTCCGGCCGTTCCCGACCGGGATCTCTGAAAAAAGCCCGACCTGCTACCTGCAAGGATCAAAAGAGAAAGACAAAGGCAAGTCGGTCGTGGCGGAGCTTATGTCGGTCGGGATACTCCCTACCAACACCTAAAAAGTTAAAGTTCATATATTATTTTATACTCAAAAAATAAATTATATTCTTAATGTGCGTGGAAAAAAAATGCTTAGGACAAAATATTCTATTGTGATTTTGTAACTAATAAAGAATGAATGCTTTAGAGTTATTAGTGAATTTTTTAAAAGTGAAAAACACTTTTCCGTTATATATATGCTTCAACTAATAAATATTCTATTGTGATTTTTTATGGAAAGAAAAAGGGCTTAAAAACTGCCCCTGCTGGCATTCTTTGAGAATCATCAGCTAAGGATTTCTTTATTTGACCTTTTATTACAAGGAAGTGAATCTTTTGAGTGTGCAAAGTGCCTTTTTAGTTTGAATCTCTCTATAAGAAATTTCATATTTTATTTAAAATTTATGAACGCAATAACTACGTTTAATTTGTTGAGTGATTATTTTTGTAAGAAATTAATAGTTGTTGGATGTTAAATATTAGGTTTGTTATAATGAAAAATTAATTGCAAGTATGACAATATTAATGGGTCTAACACGAAAGAGTTAACGGAAAGAATTGACTTAGAAGATTAAATAGATGATATTGATTCAAGTATTTAGTACAAGTTTTAATTTGAGTATGTCTCCGCCTTATTACCGTATGTAGGTATATATACTAGATTAGAAACTGATACAACATATAGTAATTGCGTGTATTAACTATAGGTACATCGACTCCTACATACATTAGATGTAACGGGTCTCCCATCAAAGGCCAACGGTTCTTGCACTAAGTACTTGATGGTAACGGTCATGAGTTCAACACAAGAATTGCTTTTAATTAGAATAACTAAGGAGTTAATACCCAAAATCGTCCTCGACTATAGTGGTTTTTCTCAATTTCGTCCTAAACGACTTTGGTGATCTAATATTGTCCCAGACTTTTGTGTTTCGCTCAATTTAGTCCTCCATTTGTTATTCCGTCAAATTAGTGTTAAATAAAGGGACAATTCAGTAATGTCAATATTGATCTCTCTTTACTTTCAACTTGTGAAGTGCGAAATTCCTCTTTCTTGTACGAATTACACCCAGAATTACTCCCGGACCTGCAAATCAAATTTTATATTCGCAATTTTAGGAGTAATTCGTAAAAAAAAAAAAGGGGATTTCGCAGTTCACATGTCTATGAGTAAAGAGATGCCAATATTAAAATTACTGAATTGTCTACTTATTTAACACCAAATGGACAGAATAACAAATGAGGGACTAAATTGAGCAAAAACACAAATCTAGGACTAAATTGAGCGAAACACAAAAGTCTGGGACGATATTAGGTCACCAAAGTCGTTTAGGACGAAATTGAGAAAAACCACTATAGTCGAGGACGATTTTGGGTATTAACTCAATAACTAAGTGATGTGTAACTTTGATACTAAATTAAAAGATGTGTTTCACTTTAATTAAAAATCAAAATCAATAATTAAATTGTACGTACTATACATCAAATATTATATTCAACATGCTCTCTCACATAAAGGTCATGAGTTCAAATCTCTAAGTCACTTATAATCCAGGCATGCGGACTCACCAAAAGTAATAACCTGCACATGTGAAGGGATGTGTTAAGTATAATAATAAATGTATAGCCCAAGCTAAGTATGCATAAAAGAATGTTCAATTTAAAGGTAAAATAATTTCTTCTAACTATTAGAAATTGGAGTAAGCAACATAATTAATGTCTTCTAAAATTCCATTGTTAAAACTTGAAATCAATCAGAAGTTGTCATATCTAACACAACACCTCTAATGTTATCGGGACTATTGATAATTCATTGTCTTTAATTTGGTGATTAAATTTTCATTGTCAACACATAAAAGGACATGGTGGCTACTGTACAAGGTGTCACTAACTAGAGAGTAGATGAATGTTAGTGATGGATGAAAATAGACAATATAATGAACTATACACACTTAACATGGCATGATGACTACCATATACTAAGTGCCAAAGGAAGAAATTGCTCTCATGTCAACACCTAGAACGACATCCTTCCCTAATCCATACTGTCCAAGGTACCAATAGTACTTTTTTGTTTATAGTAATGAATAGGATACTGAAAAGACTTGTATTGATAAAAAGATGTTTAATTATTATGTAGTCACTACTTAAAAGTAGAGATGTCAATTCAATCCAATCTGATGAGAAACTCGATCCTCGCCCTGATGGAGGTGGGGGCTGATCGGAGTATTTTTTTCGAGGAACGAGATATGGATGGAGAGAGTTTTCCCAAGCCCATTAGGGGCGGAGATTGTTCTCCCGAACCCCAAACCCCAACCCTGACCCCGAATCTCAGTAATAAATAAATAAATAAATAAATAAATAAATATATATATATATATATATATATATATATATATATTATTTATATGTACTAATATATCATTTGGACTTTTGGTGTTAAAATTTTTTTTTTTTAAAAAAATTATGTATGGATATTTGATATTTTGGTTAAGGAATTAAGATTTGAACAATTTGAATCTTTTAAGTATTGTTTAATGTTTTAAGTATTTTGTACTAAGTATGTTTAGATGATTGGATGTTAGCTAGGCTAATTGTATATTTAAATATATAAATTTATAAATTAATTCTATAATTTAAATAAAATATTATTTTATAGTGTACTGAAAATTAGGAAGTGTATAAATTTAAAAAAATCGAGATGGGTAATCCTCGTCCTCGAAAAATCTCCGTGGGTTCAGGAACGGGGGTAAATATTTACAATCCCCTTCACAAAACAGCGTAGGGTTGCTGGGTTGGGAAGCGGGGGATGAATTCGAGGGCAAGGATGGGGACCCCATTCCGCGCTACTGCCTCAGTATATTGACATCCCTACTCAAAAGTGTGTGTTAGGCACAAAAAAGGAGAGGTGCGTGCAATGAGTTCAACCGAAAGAATATTAACAATAATTATACTTGTAACTTTTTAGTACGAGAATTATACTCCACATTTCAACCTTGTTTTGAGAGTTTTGAGATATCAACTTGTTTAAAGTACTCAAAAAATAAAAATATGCGGCGCTGGTTTGTGGTGAAAGATGATGAAACATGATCGATCCTCTTAATTTTAATATTGTGCATTCACTACTTCATTGAGGATTGTATTTGACATATTTTAAAAACAAACGTACTAGAGAACTAATTTGGTATTATTTCATTTCATACACATAATCAATATTAAACTTATAGTAATGTAATTAAGCCATTTTTATCGATTAAAATTAGCTAACTTCACATTCACATATATTTTAAATGGTGATGTGTAATGTATTTAAATAAATAAATAAATAAATAATATTAATATTAATATTAATTTTTTAATTGTTGGTTGTCATGGTAGCATTGTCTTTTTTCAAATTATGTCGTCTTCTTCTGGATTGAAAAGTTAATTGAAGAGTTAATGGGCGGAGGGACGTATTTAACCATTATTCAAAAGATTATGCTTTAAATAAATAATGCATAATTTAATTATTTTATTTATTAGGTGATAACGAAGTTTCGATGCCTGTTATTATAATATAATTTTGTTGAGGAGCATTGAACTTGGAATTGTGTGATGAAAGCATAATTTACTTGCACTATTTATATTTTATAATTGTAGGATTAGTTCAAAATTTGACTAACAAAACGTAGCTCTATCTCCTTTGACGACTACATAATTTATATATCTATTTCTTAACTCATCGTTGAAATAAATAAATAAGTAAATACATAAATATTAATTAAAAATAATATCTCATTTTCTTTCTTTTTTTAATTTTTTTTTAATGAAAAACAGAATGGAAGTTAGCTGATACACGTGAAACACGACACAGGCTCAGCGTAACGTTTGTAGCGTAAGGTATCTATTTGGAAAATAATTTAGATAAGGTTTAAATATGTAATAGATCCAAGTTGGTTAAATTATTAGTTTAGTAGTCATAAATTTTTAAGTTTGACGTTTATTTTTTTTTTGGTAAGATAGAGGGACTCAAGAGTCCCAGAAAGGATTAGTAAATTTTTCTAATAGCAACGCCCTGAGCGTCACTGTCGAGGATGGATTGGATCTCCTCCGGCGGATGGTTGAAGATGGTTGTCCCCCAGCTGCTAGCTTGTCCCAAGTTGGCCAGAGCATCCGCACACCGGTTGCCTTCACGTAGCGTGTGTGTGATACGACAACTCTCAAACATACTCATGAAGGTTTTGCAATCGCCAATGATGGTGTTGGCTTCGGGACGGCTGGCGTTGTCACCCGAGACCGCATGAAGAACCGCTTCCGAGTCGACTTCCACCATTAGCCGATGCACATCCCGATTCGTTGCCATTTTGAGGCCTTCACGGAGACCCCATAATTCTGCTATGAAGCTTGAGGTGGTGCCGACTTTGGCTATGAAGCCGATCATCCAGGCACCCTCATGGTCTCGCAACAGGCCACCTGCCGAGGCCAGATCAGTCGTCGCCTTTCTAGCTCCATCCGTGTTCAGTTTTACCCACCCGTGTGGTGGGGGTTCCCAGCTGATCCAAAGTTGTCGACCAAGAATGAGTTCTCTATGTTTAACTAGGAACTGCTCGGCTTCATTTGCCTCCATTTTCGCACGGAATACCGTCTCTGTAACCTGCATCATATTATTGTTAAAAATGAGATCATTCCTGGCCTTCCACATAGACCAAAGTATGTAGGGGAAGATTATGTGCCAACTTCCCTGAATTGTGGAGTCATTCGCCATGCCACAGTTGTTTTTTATCCAGAGGGATAACGACGTGACTGCTGTAGCGTTGAAGGAGGCTGGAGCTTGGCAGTTTGCCCAACAGGTCACCGCGAAATCGCATCTTCTGAAGATGTGATCCAAGGTCTCGTCCATTCCAACACAACGCTGGCAGCCACCGTCGGCTGTCAACCCGCGACGACTTCTCTCCGAATTCGTGAGTAGTCCATTCTGTGTGATTTTCCAAATGAAGAGCTTAACTTTCTCCGTGCATTTGATGCGCCAAACCCAACTAAGGTCCTCTTCAGGCTCCTCGTTACCTGCAATAAAATTAAAACCTGATTTTAAAGTAAACAGCCCCGTTCCGGAGTAAGGCCATGATAAGGCATCTTGGGGGTTCCCAGTTAAAGCAATAGGAATAGCCCGAATGGTGTTGATCATGCAGTCTGGGAGATAATTTTGCACTTCCGCGAGGTCCCAAGTATTGTCGTCTTTGATCAAGTTGTTCACATGTAAGTTACGCAGGGAGGGTGGGACAGTAATGCCGGGTAAGTCCGCCAGAGGAGCTGAGCCCACCCAACGATCATACCAGACGTTTATGGACTCTCCGGTGCCCACTTTCCAACAAACGCCTTTTTTCAAGATGTCACGTCCCTTAAGGATCCCTTTCCACCCCCAGGAATCGGTGGATTTGGGCGGAACCGTCAAGAAATCCTGAGTTTTTATGTACTTCTCTCTCAAAGCTTGCACCCAAATTTTGTCAGCACAATTAGTCATTTGCCAGGCCAACTTAGTCATGAACGCAAGATTGAAATCTCTTGAAAGTCTGATCCCCAGGCCCCCCATATCTTTGGGTTTGCAGATGGTGGCCCAATTGACAGTATGCATTTTTCTAGTATCTTCTGCATGGCCCCAAAGAAAATTCCTGCAAATCTTGTCTATGCCATTACAAGTACTCACCGGTAGGGATAAAGACTGCATGGTATAGGTCGGGATAGTGGATAGGGAGGATTGAACCAGGACTCTTCTACCCGCCATACTTAACGAGCTAGCCTTCCAAGAGGCTAGTTTCTGTCTCATCTTACTCAGAATAGCACCAAACATGTCTTTAGAAACCCGCTTTTGGAGGAGGGGGATGCCCAGGTAGGAGCCGAGGTGAGGCGTGATTGGAATCTTCATGACATTTTCAATATTCTGTTTGGAACCGGACCCTGTATTAGGCGAGCAGAAAGTCTGGGATTTGGCTAGGTTGACTTTCAAACCAGACGCTCTGCTAAGCCTATCCAGACACTCAATCATAATTTTTGCTTGGCGTTCAGTAGCTTCACCAAAAAGCATAAGATCATCAGCGAAGAAAATGTGGGAGATCCCAATACCTCCCCGAGAGATGGATATTGGTTTCCAGTTTCCCCGTGATACTTCTCTCTGAATGTCGTAAGCGAGGCGTTCCATGACAAGGTTAAAGAGATAAGGCGCGAGAGGATCTCCCTGACGGAGACCTCTCCCCGGCACAAAGGAGGGGAGGGTACCCCCGTTCCAAAGGACAGAAATGTTGCTTTCCCTCAGATAGTAAAGCACCAAATCAATGAACTGTTTGGGGAAACCAAAGCCCACGAGGGTATCTTCCAAGAAAGTCCAATCCACACTGTCATAGGCTTTTTGTAGGTCTACTTTAACCGCCATAAGACCCTTGCGCCCCTTCTTCTTATACATGGTGTGAATAATCTCTTGAGTTAAGATAATATTATCCAGCGTGGAACGGCCCGGCAGAAAGCTGTTTTGGTGTGGACCTATGAGATTGCACATAATGGGCCGCATCCTATTGACTAAAACTTTGGAGATAACTTTGAAGGCTACATTCAGTAAGGTTATCGGTCTGAAGTCGGCCGCTGATTCCGGGGCTTCTTTCTTAGGGATGAGACACATGAACGCCACCAAAAGGGACTTATGCACCGTCCCAGAATGTAACGCATGATTAACCAACTGAGTAAGCGAAGGTCCCACTGATTCCCAATAATGTTGATAGAAGGCCGCTGGGATGCCGTCCGGCCCCGGGCTACCAAACCTTTTCATCCCGAACACGGCTTTTCTAACTTCGTCCATTGGCACAGGAAGGATAAGACGCCGAGCTTGCACCGCATTAAGTTTCCTGGAATCTTGAACGGGGGCAATCTCCGAATCTCCCATCAAAGGGGATCTGCAAAATAACGAAGAAAAAAAATCAGTGATATGAGTGGATAAGACTGTGGGGTCTGCAGTCCAAGCTCCATTGATTTTCAGAAATCTGACACGATTTCTATTCCTCTTGATGACCACCGAATTGTGGTAAAAACGAGTATTCCTGTCGCCGTCTTTGATCCAACTAGTTCTTGCTTTTTGGAACCAAAGAGTTTCTTCCTGATCTAGCACAGCATTAAGATCCTTGTTAAGACGCCTATCCAGAGCTTGTAGACCGCCTGAAATAGCAAAATTGGGGTCTTGTTGAATCCCATGAATCCGCCCTTCTAGTTGCTTTTTCCTTTGAAAGATGTTGCCAAACACGGTTCTATTCCACGTTTTGCTTTTTTCAGTTATGGATGGAATAAAATTCTCCAACCCACCCTCGGAGGCCTTGGCTGTTTCCTCCCAGAGTTTCCTGTAATCATCTCTTCCGAGCCAGGCGGCTTCAAAACGAAAAGGTCGCGCATCTCTGTCCGGTGGATTACCAGCTACGTCTATGAAGAGAATTGGATGGTGGTCCGAGTAGAGCCTAGGTAAGACGATTGATTTTGCCTCCGGGAACAAAGCTTGAGCCCTCATATTCCATAAGATTCTATCCAGTCTGCGCATCTGCACCACACGGTTGCCCACATGTCTGCACCAGGTGAACCGACTCCTAGCGGCTTCAAGTTCGAACAACCCACAACTGTCAAGAGCCTCCACGAATCTTTGCATTGCCGAGGAACATGTTGTTTCACTCCCCCACTGCTCTTCGGCTGATGCAATGTCATTAAGGTCCCCTAACAGAATCCAAGGGGACTGGAGCGTATTGCTAACGACCTTGCACTCATCCCAGAATCTCGATTTCGCCATGAGATTGGGTCTTACATACGCGAAGGTGATAAAGCAGTCACCTACCCCCTGCTTTGCCTTTGTATGGATTGCTTGAGACGAATGACTCATAACCTCCAGATTCACTCGTCCATGATCCCATAAAAGAAGCAGCCCTCCTGCAAAACCAAGAGGCTTGACAAGAAAATGATTAGTAAAGCCCAGGTTGGCGGCAAGATTAACCATGCCGTCAACCTTACTAGTCCGTATCTCTAGGAGGCATAAGGCATCGGGTTTGGTTGAGTGAATGAGATGTTTAACATGTCTCCTCACTCTCCCATTCCCCACACCTCTAACGTTCCAGGATACGATCTTCATGGGTTACCACGAGCCAGAGGGGAAGTTGGGCCACCGCCTTCCCCGGGCGTAAACGCATTATTGAGATTAAACAAATGCCGATTAGGTGGTGTAGTCTCCTCACTGGTAGAGGCAATGCTACTACCGAAGAGAAACACCGAAGGGTTATCCACAAGATTACCCTCCCTCTGGTTAAGCTGGACATTCGAAGCAGGACCAGAAAACAAACCTCCTCTTCCCCGTCCAATGCTGCGACCTCTACCCCGAGGGCCTGACTGGAAGCCCCCGCGGTTACTGCCTCCCCTGGCCGAACCCCCTCTCGCGTGCGCCAGGGATTGGGTCCAAGGTGGTGGTGTAACCTCTACGCCGCCCCGTACCAGGTTAGTCGTGTTATCTTCCTGCATGGTAAAAGACAAGTTTTGTGGTTGGGAAAAAACAGTGTTTGAAGTTTTACCTCTATTAGAAGCCGGCGCCCCTTTCTTTTTGCCTCGAGAGTGACCGGCTTCAGGCACATCCTCCGCCCCTCGGAGGGTCTCGAACTGGTTGTTGTTTCTGGGAGTTGCGGACTTCTTCCCCGCATTGGTGGCAGACCGGTAATGGCTTTTGTCACCTTTGTTTTGTTTCGGGTTCTGTCTATTCATGGGTCTATTCTTAGATTTATGCTTGTTTTTAACGATCATCCATTCTCCATGTTTCTCCACTGGTGCAGGATGATTCTGTTGCTCCATGTTCATGGCCTCCTGTTCAACCCCATCTTCTTTGTCATTCGTCGGAGGATCCGGGATGTCATTACTCTGCTTCTTAGGGCAGCCCGAAGAGCGGTGCCCAATCTCACCACAATCAAAGCAGATCACTTTTAATCCCTCAAACTCAACGCGTTGGGGGTAATCTTCCACGTTAACAACTGCCACTAGAGGTTTAGTGAGATCAATCTCAACCACAGCCCGTGCAAATTGACCCCTCTGAACCCCGATCGTGGTGGTATCCAGTTTCAACGGGGTTCCTACATTCATCAAAATTTGCTTGATTGCTTCTTCCCTGAAGAATTCAACCGGCAGTCCAGGAAGACGGGTCCAGACCGCCATCCTCTCCATCTTTGCAGTTTCTGGCCTGAAGTTTGGCCGCCATCTCTGTGCAACTACGTAGTGGTCGAATAACTTCCAAGGACCATCAACCAGAACATGCATGCAGTCTTTCTGGAGTTGGAATCGCGCTATGAACCATCCCGAGCCCAAGTCAATAATTTCTGATCTCCCTTCCGGATTCCAGATGCGTAACATCCTCTGTTGGAAGAGAGGGAGAGCCACCGCTTTGCCCAAAAATTTGACCAGCAACGCGTTCTTCCAAGGCTTGATCCATTCCTCGCGTTGTTTCTTTGAAAACCTTACCACCGGAATATCCACTGTGCTATCGGGAACATCCTCCTCTGTATCCGACTCCACTACGATCTCGGTGTCAAACCAGTTACTCACATCATCGACATCACCAGTATCTTCCCCCGGCATGGGATGATCGGCCGCCGTTTCCGCAAAAGTCCTTTTCGAAGCCTTGTATCGCTTAACAACTCTCTCTCCTCCCCCAACTTGCTCCGACTGCCCCTCCGTGGCGGGCGTCGGAGCCACCGGCTCGGCCTCCATGGCCAAGGCCAGTAGAGTCGCGGGAAAACTTACCAAAAATAACTACCAAACCCTAGAGCCGTTGGGTCTTGGTTTTTCTACTTGTAGCTGTTTGTGCATCCCGTTTATCACAATTTTTGTATGAAGTTTGACGTTTATTGACATTCTTAATTTGAGTTAATTAGTCGCAAAATTTAATATACACACCCGGATAGTGATTGCATAGGTGTAATAAAATATTAAGAAAGTGTTTCATGTGTTCTAACAAATTAAAATTAATATGATTTTGTCCACAACATTTTTACATGAAAAATGAAACTTTTAGTCCATATTTTATTTAGAAAATATCATAAGACTACCATTAATCATTCAATACTTTCTCACTTTCAAAAAATATATAGTACTTTCACAATAATATCAAATTTATAATTTACTCACTATTTTCTCGATATTTCTGAAATTTCAACTAACTTTTAAAAAAGTGAGTCACACTTCTCGATTACATTAAAAAATTATTATCTTATATCAATAAATATTATTTTTTCTTCATAATTATTCTTTTGTATCAATATATAAATATATTCAAAAATTAAAAAGGGTTAATTTCAATAATGATCCATTGATTATTAACATTTATAAATTTTTATCATTGACTTTAAATTTGACCATAAGTGGTCTCTTTTTAATTTTGTTCCAGATTTTGTTCTTCAGCTAAATATTCGTTCGTTTAATAAGAGTTAAATGAGTTAATACTCGTTTTGGTACCTTGATTATTAGGATTTTACCACTTTGGTCCTCAGCTCGACTTCCAAACTTGCTTAATTTCATCCTCAAATATGAAATTGTTAAAGAAAAAAAAAAACTTTAAATCTTTTAACTATCACATTAACACTCTATCTGGATTACCAGCCACTTGTTGAGGGCATTCATTATATTGTGGATCATGATCCACGACATATAAATTCTTATTTAGTGTTCTATAAGTTTATTTTTAATATATTACTTAAAAAATAAATTTATAGTACATTAAAAATGAAGTTTCAGTATACTAAAAATAAACATCTATCAGTGTTTCACATTACAATGTAGATTATAATTTAAATAATAATTTACTTGTTGAGGGAGTCAATTGTATTGTTTTTTAGTTGAGCAGCCTAATTGCATTTTCATGTGTTTTGTGAATAATTTAAGCCTCACTCATATTTTTATTAATTAATATTCTTACCCTTCAACATTATATATGTTTTTTCAATATATTGTTTAAATTTTAATTTTAATGAGGGGATTAATTAATTGCATAGGATTTAGTTTGATGATGGAAATAAATCGCGTATCGATGGATCCCTTTACGTGTAAAGCTAAATATTGAACGTTTTGATTAATTATGGTATGAGGTAGTCTTGTAAAATAATTGATCGTTACAAAACCAATTAAGAAAAGCTAATTAATAAATATCTCTCGGATCTAAAATTGAATGCCATTTAATCCGACAAAATCCTCTAAATGCTTACCAATCTAGTATACTACGAATCTACGATATACCTTTCTTAAATTTTACTTCATATATAGACAAAGTTGGTAATAGTTTATGGAAATGGAAATCCACATAGATGGAAGGTTGGAATGGATACATTTAGTGGATTTAGTTTAAAGTATTTGTTTAACCTCAAATAAAATGTAATATAACTAGTTTGGTTGGCGTGAGTAACCGTTCACTTTCATCCCTTAAGAGATGTCGGGAGTTCGAACACCCTCTTGTATGAAAAAATTAATTTGGTTTTGCCTCTTAATTGGGCTGAACTGGGGCAATGGGGATACATTAGTCTGAGTAATAAAGGTCACAAGTTTGATTCTTGTCAACACCATATTGGTCGAGCCCATCATATGGGTCTTTCCAATTCGGTTTACCTCTCTCCAACCATTCTTCCAAAAGGTTGAACCCCAACCCGACAAAGCATTTAGGAGGATGTAAATCATGGTAACTCAACTGAACATGAACCACAGAGGCTAAACCTTTGCTCATTGCGCACAAGGAACCCCTTAAGAGATGTCGGGAGTTCGAACACCCTCTCGTATGGAAAAACCAATTTGGTTTTGCCTCTTAATTGGGCCGAACTGTAGTCTAAGTAATAAAGGTCACAAGTTTGATTCCTGTCAACACCATATTGGTCGAATCATATGGGTCTTTCCAATTCGGTTTACCTCTCTCCAACCATTCTTCCAAAAGGTTGAACCCCAAGCCGACAAAGCATTTAGGAAGATGTAAGTCATGGTAACTCAACTGAACATGAACCACAGAGGCTAGACATTTGCTCACTGCGCACAAGGAACCCCCCTCACTACCGTTGGTGAGACTCGATCCTTGGTCATTTTTCCAAAATTTCACCTCTATGACCAGTTGAGCTGCCCATGCGGGTTACCTCTCTCCAACCATGACCAAACAACATGTGGAGCGTCAAGTTCAACATCATGTCATCTTAACGTGACATTGCCTACTATGCAAATTTTAAAAAAAAAAATGCAATTTTAGATTCGTTTTTAGTTATAAATTTTGGTATAGTGGTAAGTATATAATTCTAACAGGACCTTATAGTGAGATTATATATTTATTATTTTATATATTATATGTTCTGCTTTATTTTACAATGTGTATCGTACGAATTATACTCTAAAAAAAAATTATTATGGTTATATTTGAATGTTTATAACACTTTTTCCAAAAATAAACAAATCTTTTGTCAACAACACAATATTATAAAATTTTCTATGTTTCCATGGCCACATCAAAATATGATCGATTTTCCCACCAAATTCTTAATCCAGATTTTAATCCCATTAGAAGTTAGAATTTAAAAGGGTTATAAAGTGGTGAAACTATACATACTCGATCACGATCATGTAATTAATTATATTGAGAAGAAAAAAAACAGATCTCTATAATGTTTTATATTTAAAAATTCATAATTAATTATTATACTTAAATGCAAAGTATTAGGTTATGAAAAGCGTGACAAAGAAAAATTTTCCCCACACCTAAACCCAATATAAAATTAAAAGACAGGAAAGAAAAAAGAATAAAGAAAAAAAAACAGACATGCACGAGGATTTGTATTTTATATGAAATACATCCCCTTACAAAAAGATATAAAGGAAAAATAACAAAAAGTCTATTTTTTCAACAACAAAAAAGTATTGCCAATCAATAATTTAAGTGAAGAATTTTTATTGGACGAAGATTTTGGGAGTAAGTCTAGTATTAATTATTGAAATGTGGCGCTGATGACTGTTAATTACGTAATTGTAAAAAATAGACAGAATATATATAAAGTTACATTTTCATTATTAGTTATAACTTTTGGCATAAAATAAGCGTTTAATCTTAACACTTTTTTCCTTAAGTAAAAAAATTAGATTCAAACTTTGTTGAATGAACCCAATGGAGTAGCATGCGCATAAAAAGTTTGTCAACACTTTCTTGCTTAATATAAGAAACGTTCGGATACAATATTGTTGGGCCAATACCATCCTACCATCGAAATGTGGTGATGGAAGTTACGCAAGTATAGAGAAATAAAGTTAAACTTATGCTACTAAATATAATTGTTGACATAATTAAAACTTAAAAGCATTTAGTCCTAACAATTGATATAAAAGCAAGTGACATCTCTACTAACCATAACTTTTTGTATAACAATAAACATTCTATTCTAACAAATTAAAAATTTATTTCAATACGACGAGTAAATATTATAATTGTAATTTCTCAATTTAATAAATGCATTATAATAAATTTTCAAATAAGCGAATTAAATGCTTTAGAAAAAGATGAGATTAACAAACCAACCAATCAGACTAATTGAGTGTTTATCACTATGTCAAAATTATAACTATTAACTAACAAACAACTTTATTTTCTAACCGTCATCATCATGTTTGGATGACAGTATAATGGACTCACCTTCTAAACTTCCGCTAAACAACTGATATAAAATTATAAATTATACAATAACCATACATTAAAGAAAATCATTTATGTTATAAAGAAACGTAAGTTGTGAGATAACTTGATTGGCAAAAAGTCACCCTCGTGACAGAAAGGTAAGCAAGAAAGAAAGTATATATTATATTATTTTAATTTCTATAATATTAAAATGAATTTAAAAAATGGGCGATCAAAGAAAGAAACGCGTAGGGGAAAGAAACCAAAAGGAATAATTGCATATTTTAAGAGTTCATGAATCAGTGACACAATCGCTATCGACTCATAGTCTTCCACCCATGACCAACATTAAATTATTAAATAATATAAACAACAACTTATGCAACTTCACAAAATTAATTAATGTGCTATGTATCTATCAACTACTATGTGTGTGTCTCTCTCTGTGTCACATATATAAAAGATAAATATGAAAAATATAAATTACTTTTCATTGGACAGAGGTTTGGAGAGTCAAGTCGAGTATCATGTCATCAAAACATGGTAATTGCTACAAAAATATAAAGAAATAAAGATTTATCTCTGCTATTAACTATAACTTTAATCACATCATATCATCATTGGCTTGATACTATTGCTCACTCAAGAAGCCAGTGTGCTCTTTTATTTGCTTTCAAAAATAATTAATTACTATTAGAAAAAATGTAAAAACAATGAACATCATTTAAAGCGTATGTATTAAACAATTAGATCTACAATATACATACAGAATAGTTTATAATAATATCATATATATATCCTATCTAGTAAATAAATAAATGAACTCCCTATCAATGCTTGGGGTGGGGGGTGGGGGTAGAGAGAGAGAGAGAGAGAGAAATATATATGTAAGGAAATGAATCACATATACAAATCTAAATACAATCTGATCCAGCGATGCAATAATTAGTAGTATCTGTATCTACACACGAATAGAAGTGTTGACAGCTTAAAAAGCAAGGCCTCTTGGGGATCTCTTCGATCTCTGATACCATTCTCCCTCCGATCCTCTAGTGTTTCTGTGTTAGTTCTTATATTTGTTCAGTTGCCATAGCACCTCACCTGTACGTGAAGCAAAGAGATTAAAGTTTCTGCAAAGAGATCAGAAGAGAGATGAGTTATTATGGGGAGAGAAACCTAGGAAATCACGAAAGAACAGGAGCAGCATCGTCTCGGAAGAGCAAGAAGAGCAATTCGGAGAAGCCTAAACAGCCGCAGAGAGGTCTTGGGGTTGCCCAGTTAGAGAAGATTAGATTGCACAGCCAAATGGGTTGTGCTTATCATCATCTCCCACCTCCGTCTCTTCACCATAACCCTTTCGCCGCCACTAATCTCTCCCAGGTCTCTCTCTCTCTCTCTCTCTCCCTCTCTTTGAGAATCTATATATCTGAGATTTTCTTGATCCCGATTGTTAGTTGGGTGTTTACTTATGTTGTTGTTCTTGAAATACAACAGGAGGACATGAGATTGCAGACACCTTATTCCTCGTCTTCATCATCATCTTATGCTTGTCTTCCTGCCTTTCAAACCATGGTATATATATATCTATTATCTAACATACAACACTACTACAGTTTGCATGAAAGGAATTATTATTGTTTTTTTTTTTTTTTTAATTTTTATATATTCTGGAAAAATCTTGAATTTTCTTTCATCTTTCCAAGAATATGGGAGGCCTTCATATAAACTATATAGCAATCTCATGAATCATGCTTGTATATATTATCCTATTATTAGTCAACCCTAGCTAGATGAATCATTATTATTTGTTGTATAGTATGTAATTGAATAATATATAATATAACTCCTTAATTATTCTTAGTTATGAATTTGCATAAATTTTACAAGTGTAATTATTAATTAGTAGCAGTGATTTACGAGAAATTGGTTGAGTATATATACAGAATTATTCATGATGTTTTATGTTGATGAACAACATTGATTCTGTATACACATGAATTGTCGGCACAGATTTAGCTATTGGTTCAGTAGGCAATATTTGGGAGAACTATATATATACATGAATTTATATCTACATTATATTGTTACTTCATTTTATGACCAAAAGTTTGATTATTTTCAGATGGGAAATGACTTGGAAAGAGCAAATATCAGATTTGGAGATTCCCAACCTAGCTCAACCCCAAGGTACCATATATTTTCTCCAACATTAATTTCTTCAAATTAAATTAAACTTCCTTGTACATATAATTATCTATAATTTTCGTTGGGTGACGAGAGAAATTCGCAGTCACTACCCAATAACGTAAACCTCAGCCCGCTCCTATGTAATATAGCTAGCAATATTATCTTTGTTTTTATCACAGACATTTAATATATGATGAAAGAATCACTAAAAACTTTATCCCCATTATCTATAGAAGAATTGCAATTTGGTGGGTTTAGCATGTGCCATTTCTAATCAATTTGTTGAATTTGGACAAAATGAAACCATCCAGTTGGCATCCTGGCACAGTCTATGAGCCCCAACAATATGCACAACCAAACATGACTAGACATTTCCTCAACCTACAAGTAGAGGTATGTATCAATATTATATACATGAATGCGTGTATAGATACATATTTTTGGCTCGGTTTGGTAACATAGTTAGCCTATCAGTTAATTTTGGCTTATTTGATCACTATTAGCTGTTTGGATTGGTTAAACAATCAATACGAGTGTTTGATTATGGCCCTGTTTGATAAAATGGTTGTTAGCTGATAGCTGATTGTGTTAATTATAGGGTATAAATAGTTGATAACAATTAGCTGATTGTAAAAAAGTGTTGGTAAATTAGCTGTTAGCTGATAGCGGTTTAGTATAATTTTTTTTTTCAAAAAGCTAATTGAAAAAGTTGCTTGGAGTAGCTTTTTGAATTTTAACCTTTTGGAGTTGCAAAATGCTAATTAACCAAACATTTATATTGATATTTTAACTAAATCAAACAATTAATAGTGGTCAAATAAGCTAAAATTAGCCTATAGGCCAATTTTTTACCAAACAAGCATGTAACTTATTGCTTCAAAATGCTAAATTTCAAAAAGTTGCTCAAAACGGCTTTTTCGATTAGCTTTTTGAGAAAGTCATTCTGCATGTAATAAGCTAATAACTGATTTACCAAATACTTTTCTACAATCAGCTAACCGCTATTTAGACATATTTCCGTGAGACTGATAATTGATTGATTGATTGAAATAACAGGACTCGATCGAGAAGAAGAGGAAGAAAGACAGAAGTGATTCAATGGGTTCAGGTAGTCAGAATAATTCTGAATGCAATGGAAGCCAAGAATTAGACCTGGAGCTCAGATTATGACATTAATTGGTGAGAAGATTATTAATGGAAGCTAGAAATGAAAGAAAGTACTGTTTTTCTGGTACTACAACGTAACACACTGTATGGATTTCCTTTCACTTATGTTCAGAATTAAAGTAGAACACATTATTATATTAATCAAAGCTAAAGTTGCAAAAAGTATAATTAATTAAGCAAGTTGATGGAATTTGTCCAACTGTTTTCTTTATCATCTCATGGAGGATGGATACATAAATATCATGCCAAATTATATTGTGGTCCATGGTCCACATTGCAAAGTCAACTATCGATAAATATTAATTCATTTTTAGTATACTGAAATTTCATTTTTAAGGTATTGAATGTTCATTTTTAAGTAATATACCTAACAAATAAAGAACCTTTCGATATATTAAAAATGAATCTAAAATATAGTAAGGCTATGTTTGGAAATGGGAAAAATACCAAAGTCTATGGAAATAAATTTCCAATCAAAGGAAAACCAAGCCAATTTTTTGGAAAATGACTTCCCTTTTTTCAGGGGAAGTCATTTTCCACCACAACCTTCTCCATCTCCGGATCGGACGAACTTGCATATTTCTGTCGGAAACCCGTCTTTAGTTCCTGACGGAAACCCCAATTCAAAAAAATGGTTTCCAACGAAAACCAGATTAAATCTGGTCTCCAACGAAAATAAAAAAATTGGTTTCTGGCCGCCTTTTTTTTTTTTTTTTTTTAATGAAAACTCATTGTTCATTTAAAAAAAAAAAAAAAAAAAAAAAAAAAATAATAATAATAATAATAATAATAATAATAAATAATACTAATTTTTTATGAAACCGATGTTAATTATACAATTTTGCTCATTTTCTAGAAAATAAATCAAACACACCAGGCCAGTTTTCTAAAATCAATCAAACACTGAAAAAGAAAATATTTTTTTAAAAATAAGAGTAATTTTCCTGATTTTTAAATACAACTTAAAAATGAACTTTATGTCAGTGATTCACATTATAATGTAAACCATATTCGAAGGTATAATGATGTTGCTAATGCCTTCCTCTCATTTTATGGTTTGATACTATCAGTACAGTGGAATATTTTCCTAATTAGGGTTGGGTATAAAGTAGACAGCTGCATCCAACACTTGGATTTATGCTTTTTTGGTGTTAAGATATAGGGATTCGAGCATTAGATCCAACTAATCCCTGTAGGTGAATGTCAATCAAAAAATATATTACACTTACAGACTTTGAGACAAGTGTATTTAGATAACTGTATGATCTCGAGAAACTGAACTGTGTTCTCTCTTTTTTGTTTTCATTTTTAGTAGTGGCATATACGTTTTGGCTCATTGATTTGGAATTTTTTCTATTCTATTTATTCTATATGTTTCATTGGTGATTAACTTTTTAAAAGAAGATTAAAGTGGAAACACCAAAAAAAAAAAAAAAAAAAAAAAAAAAAAAAAGCTTGATGATGAAATGAAATGAAATTGTTTTTGTTGGGTGATCGAGTTCAATGCTTTTTACCCATGAGGTGAAAATCATTTCAATTTTTTACATGGTTGGTGTTTAATTTGCCTTGATGGACCCTTTGATTGAGCCATGATGTAAAATAGAACAAATCATTTCTTATGCTTTTCTTCCTTCAATATCATATTTTTCCTAATGTAGAATATTTTATGTTGGGTAAGAGTAGAAAATAATAATTAACACATTCATATCACCAAACATACATGACACTAATTGAAAGTAAATATATCTTTAACCCGACAAATATATATTTTTAGCCATTAAATTTACTAGATGGACAGTTCAGATTTGTCTCACATGGAGGTAGGACATGCAAATCTAGTTTTGATATCTTGATAATCAACAAGAAATTAAAGTTATGATGATAGCCATGCATGGTTGTTTGGCCTTTCTTGTTTTTGACTTCTCATCAAATATCATTTCTTACATCTTTCTTGATAGTAAATTACATTAGATCGAGTGACTTAGGTTTTATTTTTTTGTGATCTTTTTCTCTTGTCCTTGTTATTTCTTCCCTTATACCAGAACACATCTAGTTAGTAGCTAGGAAAGTTTGTTTCTAGATGAATATAATGCAGGCTAGCTGCAATTCCAGTCTTTCTTAATTAACTCACGAATAACATTAATAATATTCATATAAGGGTCTCTATAATTTCTCCTTAGCTTGTGAGATCTTCTCAAATGGTTAATAACGAATCACTTTCAAGTAAATGGTATTTTTGTTCTTGTAAAGCGTATAAAAGAAGGATTAAAATAGGATACAAAGGAATAAAATCATATTCGTTTTTGGTACGTATAAGTGTCTACATCCAATTAAAGTAAGAAATGGGAATTAAGGTAACGGTATGGATTGCACAAAAGATGCAATTTGATACGCACAAGGTATAAAGCAAACTTTGATTTTGATTTTGGAATAAAACACAGGAATTTGAGTTAGAAGAGTCCAAAAATATAGTGGGTAGATGAATATATATGATATTATATTCAAACCAAAGCTTACTATGTATTAGAAGAGCATAATTTACTATCCATGGAGGTGTAGATGATATGGCACAAGTCTTTAAACTTAACGTTATAATGGATGTACTCTGAAATTTTGACATTGATCATCTATAATCTATATCGACAGCTAATATTATTTTGCTTTTTTTGCATACAACATTGTTCTCATTTGAACATGCGACATCTATATACATATATATATGTGTATATAGTGAAAGTGTGAAAAACTACACTCACTCCCAATATGATGCCAATATGCCCCAAAAAAAAAAAAAAAAAAAAAAAAAAGTGATCAATTTTGAAAGAGATCATTTTTTCTTTCTTTTCTCAATCACTTGATATGAGCTAAATACATCGTTATTTTACTTTCGAAAGGAGGCATCTGAGTAGAAGATGTCGAAAAAATATATATATGTATGTTAGATGGGGGTTTGGAGGACTAAATCCAACATTTTGCCGTTACTGTGCATTTGAAACGTGGCACTGGTTGTTAAGCAAATATAAGAAAATAAAGTTATAAATTTGCTATTGTCTTTCAACTATATATAGTTTTTGGCATAATAGTAAGTAATTGATTCTAAAAATTAGTAAATATAAGAAAACAAATTTGTCATTACTATCAATTATAACTTTTGGTGTAATAGATATTTGATAATATAATATATTAATGTAAATTAAATCAGTATTAGTTTAAGAAGTAGAAGGATTGATGCAAATTGCTACCTCTGTAATAGTGTATATAGTCTACAATTTAAATCCCAACACTGAGGTGGTTATATGTATGTGGAAAGTCATATTTTGTTACATATACAGTTCATTATTGGCTTGTTACTTTAATCTCATTTGATAAATTTGTTTATGATGTAAAATTGTAAATGGAAGGAGGACAAAAATTAAAGTTCCTAGAACTTAAGTGCATGTGAATAAATAGGTTCATCCAATATTAATAGAGATTTCAAAAATGTATTATCAAAGTTTAAATAATATAATAAAGGGAATAAGGGTCAAATAGACCATCTAACTACACACTAAAATGAAATTAGATCATTAAATTCAAAAAACATGCAATTAATTCCTTAAACTAACCAATTTCATGTAATTAGTCCAATTTGCTAAGTTTTTCAGGTTTCAAACAGTTCACCCAAATTTAAAATATTTTTTTCAAAATAATTATTTTAAATTAATTATTTAAAAATAAAAATAAAAACGTAGCCGCCAGAGACGAAGGAGGCGAAGAAGTTTCTTCATCTCCGGCCATTGATTCGTCTCCATGGCTGAAGAAGAAGAAACCTTCTTCGCCGTCTCCGGCCAGAGACGAAGAAGGCTGGCCGAAGAAAGAGACTCTTCGTCTCCGGCCAGAGACGAATATGGCTTCTTCGTCTCCGGCGCAACCTTTTTTTTAATTTAATTTAATTTTAAATAATTATTTTTAAAAAATATTTTAAATTTGAGGTGGCCTATTAGAAATCTGAAAAATCTATAAATTTGGACTAATTGCATGAAATTGGTTAGTTTAGAGACCCAATTCCATGTTTTTTTGGGTTCAATGACCTAAATGCATTCTAGTGTGTAGTTCGATGACACCCTTATTCCTATAATAAAGTTAACCTGGTTGGCATGTGTGACCGTGCACCATCGTCCCTTAAGAGAGATCACGAGTTCGAACCCCCTCTCGTATAAAAAAGTCAATACAGCCAACATTTTACCCTTTAATTGGTCCGGCCCAATGCGAACGAGGATTAGTTTGAGTATAATACGGACTTAAAAAATGCCTCCTACAATTAAGACCTGTTCGGGACACCTCATGGTCTCACAAAAAAAAAAATATAATAAAGTTTCTAAAAAGTAAGTAGTTCTATATGTACTCTCATTTCATACTCCCATTTTCTACTCTTTATGATTTGGCATGCTTTTACTCTCACTTGTGTTCAAATTTGATTGAAGTATTTTTCCTAGAAAGCCATACTTGCCAGGGACTGTAGCTCAGTGCTACATGACCAACCCCTGAAGAGATTCTAAGCCTTCAACTTCTTTTATAAGAGAATATGACTACTTACGATATCAAGACTAGGTGGCCGACCAACCTGCTGGTCGGTTGGCCCACAGTACTTAAACCAATCAAAATGGTTAGTCACATATAATTGTCTATTTACAGACCAAACTGCTTAAAGATCACAGTTGTACAATTTAGCATCTAAGTAGAATAGGCCATAGGGCCTGGAATCGTGGAAGCTTCACTAAACAATCAACTGCGGGTATAATACAATATGGGAAATGTCAGCAAGAGCCATTGCCATTCTACTTTCCAACTTGAGTTGTTGAGTACATAATACTTTTGACTGGCAACAATATAGTTTCAAGTAATACAAAAACTAATGCATCTACAATGTTGAAGAAAGTTGCAGGTTTCTATGCTCGGTCTATCCACAAAATCAGAATTCAATGCTCATGGCATGAAGGTCTTCATTTATGACATCTACTTACTCCAATTCCTTCACAAAATCTACATTATCAACAAAAACCTGCAAGGCCAGAGTAACCAATGAGCCAAGTCGTGAATGCCTTCTTTATCAAGGATTATATCAACTGATCAATCAAAAATTATTTCTGGTTTTCAGGGGATTTTGGAAGAACATTAAATATGTTCAGAGATTCACATGAATTCAATCCCAACATGTAAGGTCCCCTATCTTCAATACCAACACAATTTGCAGATCTTAAAGAACTTTGAAAGATTTTAACAAAAATAGGGGGGGTGGGGGGGGGGTGGGGGGGGGGAATAAATAAATAATTGTAGAAATTTTGAGTGGCGGGTAACAACTAACAAGTAGTCATAAGGGAAGAACATACCGTTTTCCAACCATCAGGATCAACACAAGCTACTATTTTAGTGTTGATACCAGGCAGTGGTCCTGGTTCCCTGGTAATCTTTCCACCACAGAGTTTTATTGCTTCTGCTGTTTTGTAAACATCATCAGTGCCTATTGCCATCTGTTAAGAGACGAATCATGAAGTTAGCTTGTGATATTTAAGATATGATATCATCTTGTGGCAAAAAGATTTATCTAACAGGTACTAGACTTCATTGAAGTGTTACCTGTGCATAGGCATTTCCCTTGTCATATTCTGCAACACCATAATTGTAAGTCAACTCCATGACTGCACTCTTATCTTCAGGACCATAGCCCATCATTGCTATTGTATACTGCACAGATGACAACAGTAAAAGTCTCAGATATGACAATCTTGACTACCAAAGAAATTTATGCCTTATTATGGAAAAAATGAAGTCTTATCTGTCTATAAATTGCCATTATGAGTGCAAGCTGGAATTATAAATGGAATTTAGCAAAAACTGTTTTAGAAATATGCTGGATGTCCAAATTATCAATTGCAATGAAAGAAAAATTAGAAAAACTAGATGCAGTTATTGATCTTTGATGACTTGGACGGCATTAGTCCTGTCTTTAGGCTTTTGGTTAGATATGGACAGAAAATGGTCACAAGCCAGTAGTGTGGCAAGGGCTCAAGGGCTTTCTAGTCAATTCATAACAAGCCTCTCCTTTTTGTATCTTCTTCTCTACCAACCAATAATTATTTTCTTCCCATCTTCTTCTCTATTTATATATCTGTCGTCCACCTCCATCTCCTCTGTCCTGGTTTCTTAAACCTTCAGGGTAGTTTAGTAGCATTTCATTTCTGTTTTCCTCTATTTCTCAAACTTATTAAAGCAAAAAAGTGCACCGAAGCGATGAGCCCGGGCTTCACTTTAAAGCGAAGCGTCGCTTTATGTGATTTCACATAAAGCGACGCTTTATAAAAAAAATAAATATATAGTCAAATAGTAATGCAAAGATAATATAAATAGTAATAAATTGATAATCTCATAAACTTATAATTCGATAATATAATAAAACTTGATTGAATTAAATGTAAATGGAAATTTACGATTTTAATTATAACAATTTCAAATTTTAATTTAATAAAAATATGGGAAAAAAATCAAAACGTGTACAGTGTTTTCAAAATAAAATAAAATAAATAAATAATGTGTATAGTGAACTGTGAAGTGCAAACTACTGCTGCCAGGTGTCCAACCAAGACTCCAACTCTATTCCTATTTAACATTTTAACCTTAGAAGTCAGTCATCTTCTTCAACATAGAAAAAAAATAAAAAAAAGAGTGAGAAGCAGCTGCGATTTACTTCGCAATTCTGAGTTCGGCTAACAGGCGACAGCGAGGCAACGATGAAGCTGGTCAAGGAAGAAAGCAGTTATGGACGAAGGGAGTGAGCGGGTGAGCAGAGGACGGTGATGCTGGTCGAGGAAGAAAGCAGTGATGGACGAAGGGGGTGAGCGGGTGAGCAAAGGACGGAGATATGGGGGTGAGGCAAAAGGTTTTTTCGCTACTTAGGGGGTTACGGTTAGCTAGAATTTTGTTTCGTTAAATTTTTTTTGAACATTGACTTGCACTCTGTATGGTTAAGCGTCGCTTTTCGCCGCTTCACAGCTTCGTCACCTCGCCGGAAAGCGCTCTCAGGCGCACGCTTTCTCAAATAGTTGCGCCTTGCCTAGGCAGAGCGATACCTCGTCGCTTGCCTAAGCGCAAAAGCGAGCGCTTTTAAGTTTTAACAAGTTTGCTATTTCTCTTATCAAGTTCTTTTAAACAAAAACAAAAAACAGTGTGAAGTAACTTTTGTTTAGGAAATTGACAAAAGCTAGATATAGGAGCTAATATGGAGGTGCCGAGGTGGTGGCACATTGGAGAATGGTGGTGCAATGAATACATTGGGAAGGAGAGAGAAGTGAAATTAGAGGCTTATATACAGGGGAGTTTGATGGGGTTTTTTCTTTTTTCCTAGTGAGCTTGTTGGTGCCAATGGTGAGGGAAGGAAAGCATTGACAAAGATAGCCCCCAAAACTGGTCCTGTTTGATTATCACATCCAAATCTGACTAAAAATCTAACAAGTTGACTAAAGTTCAAGTCATGAATTTCTTTTTTCCTTTTATAGTTGAGGACCAAACATGGAAATGATACTATTCTTGAACAACCAATTGAATTGACTTAAAAGGACATCATACTAAAAAATTTGGTTGGAAATGAAATAAGAAAAGCAGGATGAAGTGCAGTATACTTAATTTTCAACATTCTTGGGCATCATTACTGTTATGAACAATATAAACAGGATCTGTTAAATCTTTTAGAAATGGTTTTAGATATTAAGGAGAATTATCATTAGTCTGTAGGGAAAGCAAAAGTGCAAACTACACTCCCAACTCTCTCTCTCTCTCAAGCACAGTTATCTACCAAAAACAAAGAATCAAAGACAATATACTAAAGGACACAATGGCAAGAATGAAAATAAAGAATAAAGGAAGGCAAGGCATTACAAAAGAAATTTCTGACTTCGACTCATATACCCTCGGCACTATCAATTTTTCCTGTCAATATTCAATTTGGACATACCTTGTATTCAGGATTATCACGTGTGCGCAGAAGTTCCATACCAAAAGCCTAAAATATGAATGCTATACAATTAGAATTTATACAGGAAAATTTTAGAGGTCCAAATAAGCCTGCAACTGAGAAAGCATTATAAATATGATAGATCATGAAACTAAGAGGTAGAGAAGGGACATATTCTCATATGTCTCTACCTTCTCATAAAATTTAATGGCACGATCAAGATCTCCAACTCGAAGCATTACTTGACACAGTGGCTCAGGTGTAGGACCTCTCTCCAAAAGTTCAAATTTGTAACCATCAGGGTCCTCAACAAAAGCAATAACCGTACTGCCACCTTTGACAGGACCAGGTTCCCTGGTTACTTTGCCACCCTTAGCCTTTACGAGATCCACAGTCTTTGCAACCTACCCAAGCCAATCATCAGTTAATAAACATGTTGAGATTAAAATGAATGCTCATAGCAAAGGAAGTTAAATAAATATATCCAGGATAAAATGAATGCTCATGATGGAAGAAGATAAAGTATTCCAAAAGGTGCAGAAAATGATTGAATCAAGACAGAATCATGGAAGGAATGGTCTTCAGCAACAGAAAATATGCACAAACACATTGTTGAGTGAGTCTAAATAGTGCTAGGGCATGTACAAGTAAGGAACTTAGAAATTAAATTGGGTCCCCCGCCCAAAAAAAAAGGCACAAAAATCAAGATTCCCATGTTTATGTAATATTTATTTTGCAAATAATATAGAATGCAAACTTACATCCTCAACAGCAATCCCAAAATGGCCGAAACCAGATCCAATATCATATTTGTCAACCCCATAATCTGGCAGCACCATTAAACAACCACAAGAAGGTGATAAAAGACAAGGCTCGTATAAGGATTTAAGGAATGAAATTAATTCAAATTCAAGCATCTGGTGTAGATGCTCCAAAATATTATAAAGGGAGTAAATCACGAAGATAGAGGATTCCTTACTGTATGTAAGCTCAATAACAAAGTGAGAATCTTCTGGTCCATATCCAAGAAAGGCATTTGTATATCTTTCCTCAGGTATGTCACGTTTTCTCAAAAGTTTCATCCCTAGGCATTCAGTATAGAACCTGCAGTCCAATTAGAATATCAAGACAAGTATCACTTGCAAGTTCACAAAAGAAAAGCGAAATAATGATGCATATGATGTATACTTTATTGTCCTGTCTAAGTCTCCAACCCGGTAAACAACGTGAAGCATTCTTCTCTTGTCTTGTTTTACCCACTCTAAGACATTTTCATGGGTAGTAGTAGTGTTTGCATTTGCAATGTTTCCAGCTGCAGTCACTGCCATTCTGCTTCCCCTTTCTCGTAGCAAGTAAGTAGCTTTAAGGCCAAAAGATTGCAACTGTGGAACAGCTGGAGGATCACCAATACTACAAAGTAAGTGCAAAACAAACCAAACAAACCAACATTTTGCCAAACTCAAAAAATTCCAGTAAATGAGGTGAACTTCTGAGTTTTCTTAAGTCTATTCACTTGTCACAATAAAATAACAGAATAGAAACTCAAGTCTCAAACTAGCTCTACCATGATAAACAGAATAGTCAAGCAAAATCTGAAAATCCAGAAATGGAAAGCTGGCCTTGAGCAATCTTAAAATCTTAGTTGCCCCAAGTAGTGGGTTTGAACTTTCCATCACTAAGACGGGCGAAGCTCACATCAATATTCTTATATGTAATCTTCTAATGAATCTTCCTAACATGCCACCTTCCCACCCTAAATTTCACTTGTGAGGGGGGAGGGGGAACAATATTGAAAATTTAACCACCAATTTAAAATACACACACAAACACATGTTGCAAGGAAACTCTGGCCAAATGGATGCTAAATCATGCATTTGCAGAAAATGCATGAATAATCCATTTTTTAAACACAGTTACTCAATACTTAAACCCCAAATGAAGAAATTTCCTTTATCAATTGCAATTCATTTTAAATGCTCATGTAATCAACAAAAATAAATAAATAAGAATAAAAATAAAGGACCCCTATTCATACATTAAAAAAGCAGCCTAATCTCTTTTTATTTTATTTTTAATTTTAAACAAAAACAAACAAACAAAAAAAAAAAAAAAAAACAATTCTACCGTGAATGTTGTTAAACATATATGTACGTGTGTATACAGTCTTCGAAAATAGAAATGATTTATCAAAACAACAATTCCAATCATATACAGATATACTAGCGTACGGTGAAAATTTTAGGGGGAAACAGAGAATTTAGTCTTCGGAAACGGGGAAAATCAATTAAAATTCAAAGAAAAAACAAAGATTTTCGATAGATGGAAATTGAATTGAGAATGGAGAGAACGAAAATACCAGTGCCGAGATGCAAAGAAGTGAGTCTCCGGCAAGGATTGTGAGAGAAGAGGGAGACGCCAAAGCGGGAGCTCCCGGAGAACCTGAGCGAAGAGAGCGAAGGGCGAATCGATGACGCCATTGGTATTATCCTCACCATCGCTTTCTCTCTCTAGTCTCTATATATTATATATACAGAGGATTAATCTGAGACGATGATTCCTTACTGAAAGATCCAAATCTGCATGAGTGGAGAGTGTAAAGATGGGAGGGAGTGAAGAGTGTGGAGAAGAGAGAAGAGACAGGTGAAAAGATTTGGTAATTGCGATGGTTCGAGGAGGCCCATTTCTACATTGTTGGGCCTAAATCGGACCAAAATCCCATTAAAGGGTTTGGTCCAATAAGATTGAACTCAACCTCAATGTGAGACTGGTGGCCCAATTTTTGCCTTTGGCCCGTGAAACCATTCCTAATTACATCAAGAGTTAATTTCCAAAATTGTCCTTCGACTATAGCATTTTCTCAAATTGATTTTTTTTATTTTTAATTGCACTCAAAACGGAGAATGTTATGTTGTGCAACCGTATGCACCATGCACAAGGTGCACACAGTTTCAATTCATAATTTCTATACTATAAATTCATAATTTCTATATTGTAGATTCATAAAATCTATAGTGTAGATCTATAATTTCTAAACTGTAGATTCATAATTTAAATACATTAGATTCATAATTTATATACTGAAGATTAATAATATTTGTACTATAGATTCATAATTTCTAAACTGTATACTTATCAAATTATGAACATGGTTCTGTGATTTGTGAATACAGAGTTTAACAACTGGAAATATGAGCATTAGAAATTATAAACATAGAGTTCTGTAATTGTGAACATAGAGTTCAATAATTATGAATATGAAATTCAAAAATTATGAATATATAGTTTTATAATTATGAACATATAGTTCAGTAATTATGAACAGAGAACAGTTTGCACAGCACAATTTGCCCCCAAAATGGTCCTCCGACTATTAAATTTTAAGGCAAAATGGTCATCCGTTAATTTTGGTGTTAAGTGGGTGTTAAAACCAGGTAATTCAGGTTTTGCATTCCAATTTAAAGCAATTTGTTACCCCCTTTTCTTGTACTTTGAGACTTGTAGGTTGCTGGTATAAAATGTGGAGTAATCAAAATGTTTTTTTTCAAGGAATTACCATTTAATATACTGAGTTTTCACATGTTGCATTATTGTAATCAAAATATTTGGTTACTCCGTATTTATTGAAAAAATAATAATAATAATAAAAATAAAAACCAGCAACATGACCAAGAATAGCCATAAATTCTAATAAACTGCGTCTTAATATTTCAATGAATTTATTCAGAATTAGTGAACTATATACCCACACCAGTTACTGGAATGAGGATAATATGTTCTGTGTATATTGATAATGATAGACATACAAGATAATATAAGACTATACAAGACGACTCCTAATACAAATGAAGAACTAATAATATAGACTCCTAATACTCCCCCTCAAGCACAAGGTAGACGCGAGACAACGTTGAGCTCGCCACGAAGAAACGAGAAACGTAGACCAGGAAGAGCCTTAGTAAAAACATCTGCAATCTGATCCTTAGTAGAGATGAATTTGACGAGAAGCTCCTTCCGGACAACCTTGTCACGAACAAAGTGGTAGTCAATCTCCACATGCTTCGTGCGCGCATGAAATACCGGGTTGGCACACAAATATGTTGCTCCTAAATTGTCACACCACAGAGACGGAGGCACAGTCAAACAAACTCCAAGCTCGCGCATCAATGAAACCAACCAAGTTACCTCTACAGACACATCTGCAAGCGCCTTATACTCAGCCTCAGTGGATGATCGCACCATAGTTTTCTGCTTACGGCAAGTCCACGACACAAGATTACCACCCAGAAAAATGGCAAAACTACTCGTAGATTTTCGATCAACCGGATCACCAGCCCAATCCGAATCAGAAAAGGCATGCAACTCAGTGGAAACAGACCGACGGATATGCAAGCCAAAATGTAAAGTGCCCTTTACATATCGTAAGACCCGCTTGAGCAGACTCCAGTGCTCAGTGGTAGGGGAATGCATATGCTGACAAAGCCGATTCACAGCAAATGAGAGATCCGGACGCGTGACTGTCAAGTACTGCAAGGTACCGGTAAGACTCCTATACTGCGTGGGATCAGCATAGGGAGTGGTGGAAGTAACCAATGACGCGACCAGAGAGACCGGCGTGACAAGGGGCTTACAATCGACCATTCCAGCACGCTTCAATATATCCTGCATATACCGCTGCTGAGACAACAATAAACCATCACGCCAGGGAACAGTCTCAATTCCCAAAAAGAGTGAAGGAGTACCAATGTCACGAATCTTGAACTCAGAAGCCAACTGTACCAGAAGACCAACCACCCGAGAGAAGTCTGAGCCTATTACCAGAATATCGTCTACATAGACAATCAAATAAAGCTGCACAGAATCACGAGTATAGATAAACAGTGAAACGTCAGTCTTAGACGGAGTAAAACCAACCGAAACCAAAAAGGAATGTAGACGAGTGAACCAGGCACGATGAGCTTGTTTAAGGCCATACAACGACCGTTGTAGCAAACACACATGATCCGGAGTCGACTTGTCTTCATACCACGGAGGTTGCTTCATATAGACTGTCTCTGCAAGATTACCATTCAGAAAAGCAGATAACAGAGACACCCAAAAACACGCAAAAACGAATAAGAGGGATTAGAACGATGAAGCCGAAAATGAGGACTGTCATCATTCAACACACGCGTGGGCATCTTGTTAATAAGGTAAACCGTTGTCTCAAACGCGTAGTCCCAATAACGAGAGGGAACAGACGCTTGAGCCAGCAACGCAAGACCAGTTTCCACAATATGACGGTACCTATGTTCTACCTGACCATTATGCTCGTGGGTATAAGCACACGAACGCCTATGATTAATCCCAAGAGACAGAAACGTCTTATGAAGACGATTATACTATCCCCCTAAATCAAACTGAACAGAAACAATTTTGCGATTAAACGACCGTTCAACGAGAGCAACTAATAATATAGACTCCTAATAACTGGTACTCTGTTTTGGCTTATGACAGTTCGTTACGTCTGTGTATTCAGAAGGAATGAACTATATATTCAGATTGATGGAGTTTAAAAAAAAATTGATTGGTGAAGTTAAACGGTGCCACTAACAGCACCATTACTCCACCATAGTAAAACAGCGTCGTTCGCAACCGTGTGCACCATGCATGGTGCACACCGTTGGACAGCATAACGATTGCATGCATTATGTTACTAGCACTTTATTAGTCCATCAACTATGTTTCGGATCAATCCATGACCTAAACTCGAAACTCATGTCTAACGCCAAATTCCAATTTCATGTGTCACTTGATAAATTAAAAGCATTGATCAAATAAATGTTCATGGTGCACACCGTTGGACAGCATAACGATTGCATGCATTATGTTACTAGCACTTTATTAGTCCATCAACTATGTTTCGGATCAATCCATGACCTAAACTCGAAACTCATGTCTAACGCCAAATTCCAATTTCATGTGTCACTTGATAAATTAAAAGCATTGATCAAATAAATGTTGTGTCCGTTCAACCACTACCTATATCCACTATACTTGTACTATAAAAACACTTGTTGTAATATTAAAAATATATAGCAAAAAGTTGTTAAACACTTATCCCGCTTATAATCACATTTCTAAGCAATTTATATATATACTTCTCACACAATAATGTTGTATTTATCTCACTTATATATTTACTCCATCAACTATATGTATGTGAGAGAGAGAGATTTTGATTAGTATGGCTGCAGTGTAGAACCGATTTGATAATTTTTTTGGATAAGGTGATAGAACTTTGGGAGATGTTTTTGTTAAAAAAGAAAAAAAAAAAAAAAAAAGACAGGGCGACAGGGAAGTCCATTATAGTGGGTTATGAAACTTAAGGAAAAGCAGGACATAATGCTTCCATGCCAGTTTGGTGGGTGGGTATCGCTTGCTAGCTTAGCTTGTGTCACTTAGCAAGATGCATTGTATCCCATCTATCCATCAAAAGTACAACTAACCAACCAACTCCCTTTTCTCATCTTATCACTTCCAGTCTTCCACTGCTTTTTATTCCCTCCTTTTGTTTGTATGGGTTCTGATCTTTTTAGTATCACAGTCCCCTCGATACCAATTAAGGAGATTGTTTTTTCCGACCATAGTAATCCCCGTTCGCAGCAATTAAGGAACAAAGTGCTAGTCATATTAATTTTTTCGTACAAGAAGGGTTTGAGCTCCCAACTTCTTTTAAGAGACAAGAGTGCACGGTCATTCACGCTAACCAAACTGGTTTGAGCTTTAAATGATTATAATTATTGTGATAGTGAGATTAGACGGCAGATTCAGAAATATCGTTTAAGTCACTTAAGTGGAGGTGAAAACTTAATTTAAAAAAAAAAAAAAACACAATAACAAATATTTGAGATAAAATATCAAATAGTACGTTCAAATAAATTGTAGATCTTCTATATTAATATTATATTTATAAATATTTTATTTTAATTAGATCAACTCTATGTATTTGTAGATGAATTTGAATACGATAAAGTAGCACAATTAAAACTTCGAGACTACATTGACTAGATAGTTCACAACAAATAGATTTTCTTCTAAGATAATATTTTTAATAATTGAATTACAAAACATATTTTGTATCAAGTAATTCATCAATTTAAATAATTATTATCACGCATAACACATTATTATAAATCACATAATTAATATAAAAATTGAAAAAAATTACAATTAGTCAACAAGTTTTAACCCTTGATCTTTTAGAATTATAAAATATGTATTACCAACTAAGCTACCTTAAATACTAATACTAATAACTTCTCCATATAAAGTTATATTATCTAGTTCTATTAAAACACACACACAAACACATATATATATAACGTACTACATTGAATCGGTTTCCTATTCATTTAATTTAAAATTAAGTTGCTATAACAATGCATGTGTATTTATTTGATATAGGCTCATTTTACACTTGTTTCATTTATAATTGTGGTAAGATTAAAGTAATTAAAATCGTGAGGGTACGTGAGATTGAACTGCTACAATCATTATGCCATTCCATCTAGGCAAAGTGCTAAATCCTTAATTATCCTTTTAGTTGAATTTTTTATAGAGTTATGATTGACCGTTCTCCAAGTACAATTCATATAACAATCATTTAGAGAGTAGTTGGAGCCATTGATTATCACAATTGTACCACTCAATCTAATCATTCTTTCAAGCATATCTAATATCATATCAGGTTTTTACTAATGTAGATTTAACTATGTTATGAATTTATTTGTCATGAGCTTACTTTATACAAAACTGAAAAATAATAATATTTTTTTTTAAATAATACTGTGAAAATTTTGTTTATTAATGATGATGAAAGCATTGAACCCAGTACCCAGGCATTATGCATGCATGCATGGGGTACCCTTGAGGTCTACCATTGAAATTATTACTTTATTAGACAGCAGATATATTGACTCGTAACATCATATCTCAGTTGATCGATGATTCTCATATCTTTCTTGATCGCAATAATATAATGTACTACTGAATGCTAGCAAAGTTTTGAACTCATGCAATCATATATATATATATATATATATATATATATATATATATATATATATATATATATATATATAAATTAAATGCGGACAAAGTTTCTCATGTGGTCAGTGCGAATTGTACCAATAGGTATATATAAATGCACCACACACCAAAAATACACCACACCTAATTATTCATTTTCAAACACTTTAATTTGTGATGCATTTATATGTACTTAATGGTGAGTGACGCAGGGGATAGTACAATGGTGAATCCAGTGCAGTTGTGCAGTAGTGTAGTGTTATATATTTACTAGGTCAAAATCATTATAAATCACAAGATCGAGCGAAATCAACAATGACAATGGTTTGTTTCAGGTGTGAACCATTGCTATCATGTGAACCTGTGAACCGCCACGCACCCTTGAAATGTGAGAATAGACGATCAAGATTGAGGGAGTATTGCAGTTGTACAATTGTGCAGTGATGCATGTGGTGCATTGGTACATGTATATTTATTAGATCAAAATCATTATAAGTCACAAGATCGAACAAAATCAACGGTGCATAAATAGTACACACAAGTTCATATTATAGCATTGGTTTACATTTAAAATTAAACATATATATATATATATATATATATATATATATATATATATATATATATATATTCTGCAGAGGGTAAAGTCTGCAAAAGCATGCCCATGTGATATTTTGAAGTACATCATCTTCATCTTTTTAATTATGTGATGCATGATGGGATATGATATGATGCATCAATCGATCTCATCATGATTCTCCTTCATCCTATTCTCCCAACACCGACACATGTTTGGTTCCTTGGAATCTTGGATCCACTTCATTGTATTGAGAAATTACACATTCCCAATTCATTTTTTCCATTTTTTTGTACTTAATGATGATTAAGACAAAATTAAAATGATGTTATTTCATTCTTTCCAAAAGGTGTACGTGTGTGTTATGGGTTGCCCAAATTTTGGCTTCCCTAGCTTCATAAATTTTAAGCAATAATAATAATAATAATAATAATAATAATAATAATAATAATAATAATAATAATAATAATATTATTATTATTATTATTGTTGTTGTTGTTGTTGTTGTTGTTGTTGTTGTTGTTATTGTTATTATTATAAGAACAAAGTAATTAAATATAATAGATATATAGAATTAAAGAAAAAGAGACATGCCATATTGCCATACATCATTCATTTAATATATATTATGTGTTAAAATTGTAATTTTTTGTTTCGTTATTGTCTCTCCTATAATTTTTATAAACTTAAAACTTTAATTGTTAAATAAGTTGTAAATTCAACATCTCGACTATTTGAGAGTTGAGACATCACATTATTTTTGTTTGAATGATATTATGAGAAAATAAAGTATATATTAGAAATTACAAATATGTCATCATATATAAAACCCTAAATATAAAGAGTTTGACATTACGACAAATAGTTAAATAATTGAATTTATAACTTATTTAATAATTAAAGGACCAAAATTGTAAAAATCGAAATAAACAGACTAAATTTACAATACTGAAAAATAATTGAAAGATAAAATAAAAAGTGAATTTCCCAACATTTTTTTCTACGGGTTATTTCATGTATTTTGACAACATAGCCATTTCACATATATATTTTGGACATGACTATTTTCTTTTTGCGTGAGGACCGTGAGGTGATGATTTTGATCAATTATCATACCATGAATCAATGTCTAACATGTATTATTATGATCTAACAATTACGAAGTAAGTGCCACCATTAATATTTTATGTGCATTCAATTAATAAATTATGTACTTGTAACTAATTTGAATGCATATAATATATTAAATACAGACATATAATATGTTAATTGTATGTACATAATATGTTAAATGTAGACATATAATTTTAATTAATATCATTTTAAACGAATTAATTTCACTTTTGGTCCCACGACTTTTGAGTTCTTATCACTTTTGGTGCACAACTTTGAATTTTTTCAATTTTGGTGCCTAACTTTGTTATTTTTATCAGTTTAGGTCCTTCTAGCCAAATTGACGGTAAAATATTTCCAAATTTTATATTTTAGGGGCAAAATCGTCATCCCATGGAAAGATCTTCAATATTTAAACAAAAGAAAAATCATATTAAGAGGAAAAGAAGAGTTTGCCAATGGTCGAAACTATAAATCCCATATATCTGTCTGGTTTCTGCCCATCTTCCCCATTATTCTCATCATCAAACACCTATAGATATGATTTTACGGTGATCTTGTTTAGATATTGAAGATGTTTCCTTGGGATGAAGATTTTACCCCTAACAATATAAAATCCAACAACATTTCACAGTCAATTTGGCCGAAAGGACCAAAATTGATAAAAATAACAAAGTTAGGCACCAAAATTAAAAAATTTTAAAGTTGTGCACCAAAAGTGATAGAACATCAAAAGTCGTGGGACCAAAAGTGAAATTAATTCCATTTTAAACTATTATCTACAATGCAATGTGGACTCCTTATTCATGGTATAATTTGGGGATTTTAATCCCAGGCTGGTGTTTATTCCATCAAATGACAACAAGCAATACCATAAAATTAGCTCAATTATTTAAAGCCTATATTTATATCCAACAAAATAAATTATGAAGTAATCATACATGCAACTCGGTTAGTTATAGGGTGAGAGATTGTAAATAAAAGAGTTATATTCAATGTGAACACATAATCTTCCTATCTATTGAACTGATCTCTGAGTCACTGCGATTTATCCCTCTAAATTTTGACAAAATTAATAATACTCATCATTTTTTCTTCAACCATTTATCTTAAATTTAAATTTTATAGTTTAAATGAAAAAGAAAACAATACTTACCCTAGACAAATATTATATTATGCATATGATTCACATAAGATAGACTATTAATCTAAATATTATTTTTTGTATACTAAAAATTATTTTTAATAATGAATTTATAATATATTAAAAACAAACCTTTAGAATATTAAAAATAAACATATATAAACGGCATTTTGGCTAGTTGGGTCACCATTGTCATCATCCTCTACAGTCCACAGAAACAGCGCGTGATGAAAAGAGGCGCGTGCGCAGTTCATATCCACCCATCAAGAAGCAGCTAGGAGCTACGGAGTACGAGAGTCCTCCCGCACATGCCGTAAGTTTCCACCTTAAACTCTCTCTCTCTCTCTCTCTCTGTCTGTCTTTCTGCTTAGCTCACTCTGCCCCTCTTTTCCAATCATCAAACACTTGCTACCTTCCTGCATTCACTCTCTACAGCCTACTCAAAAGCCTCTGCGAACTGGGTCTGCTTCTTTCAACTCCATTTCCATTTTACAAAGATTCATGTATTCATTATAGATATATACGATTAAAGTTCCCATTTTTTGCTGCTTTTACACATACGCAACTGTTTTTCAGTCATACAGATGCAATTATGCGAATTGTATACTTGCTTTTTTTTTTCTCTGGGTTAGAATTTTAATTGTTATGCACTTGATTTCTTGAATTTATAGATGTTTCTGAAGGAGAATTTTGGGTTTTCATAAGAAATCGTTGGTTGCTGGCATTAGGAGTTGAATGCTGATGTATAATTTGATTGCTTCACGGTCTGGGATTGGGTCAATTTGGTGTTTTTTGTGATGGGTTGTGCTTATTCCAAGGCATGCATTGGGCAGATATGTGCTCCAAGAGATTTGGAAGTAAAACACCCTGAAAATGTTAAAGTAGTAGTTGAGAACACAGTGTTCTCACCTGGTTCCTCAGATGGGGAGGATGCAGAGATTAGGGAGCGGTTAAACCAGTTTAGTGTGGGCAGGGATCCTGAGATTGGTATAGCTAGGTTGTCTCGGGTCTCTGCTCAATTTTTACCAGCTGATGGCACTCGAAGCGTGAGAGTTCCATCGGGGAACTATGAACTAAGATACTCGTTTTTGTCTCAAAGAGGATACTATCCTGATGCTCTTGATAAGGCTAATCAAGATAGTTTTTGCATCCACACTCCGTTTGGGACGAGCCCGGATGACCATTTATTCGGGGTTTTTGATGGCCATGGAGAATTTGGAGCTCAATGCTCACAGTTTGTGAAGAAGAGATTGTGTGAGAATTTGCTACGGAATAATAAGTTTCATGTAGACGCTGTTGAGGCATGCCATGATGCGTTCTTGATGACAAACTCGCAAATGCACAGTGATAGTTTGGATGATAGCATGAGTGGGACCACCGCGGTTACTATACTGGTGCGAGGAAAAACGATTTATGTTGCCAATTGTGGCGATTCGAGAGCTGTCATAGCTGAGGAAAGGGAAAATAGCATTGTGGCAGTTGATCTATCAGTTGATCAGACACCATATCGGCCCGATGAACTCGAAAGGGTTAAGCTTTGTGGAGCGAGGGTTCTCACGTTGGATCAGATTGAAGGACTGAAGAACCCGGATGAGCAATGTTGGGACACGGAAGAAGGCGATGATGGTGATCCTCCTAGACTATGGGTACAAAATGGGATGTATCCTGGTACGGCTTTTACAAGAAGTATAGGCGATTCTATTGCTGAAACTATTGGTGTTGTCGCAAACCCTGAAATTATGGTCCTCGAGCTCACTCAAAGTCATCCTTTCTTTGTGATTGCCAGTGATGGTGTATTCGAGTTTCTCTCCAGCCAAACTGTTGTTGATATGGTAATGATTTGTCTTCTTGTCCTTGTAATTTTCATAATAATTAAAAGTTCTCTTCATATCTATGGTCTCCCGATACACAAAACCATCCATACTTTTTGAGATACTTTCTTTTGACCTGGAATGCATGGAATGAAATGTTAGGTTTCAATGTATAAGGATCCACGGGATGCTTGTGCTGCCATAGTTGCTGAATCATATCGCCTCTGGTTACAGTATGAAACTCGTACAGATGACATTACTGTGATAGTTGTGCATATTAATGGATTAACTGATGTAAGTGAGTTCTTAGTCTTTGATTTTATCGGTCCTTTTTAATGACTCAAAAAATACTGACTTAATAATATGTCAGGCTGCTGGTGTTCAGTCCAAAAGTTATGAAGCAGTTTTAAGACACCCTTTGCCTCAGGTTGTAGAGGCATCGGGATCAGAATCTCCAGCAGTCATGAGCTGGAACTCAAGGAACCAACGAGCTAGGCAAGATATATCACGGGCACGGCTCCGTGCCCTTGAAAATTCCCTCGAGAATGGGCGGATCTGGATGCCTCCTTCTCCAGGCCACAGGAAGACTTGGGAAGAAGAAGTAAACAATTCTTTCTAAAACCGTTGCTCTTGATTTTTTTTTTTTTTTTTTTTTCTCTCCTCCAACAGTCATTAAATTTGTAAGTTCTATATGACAGGCACAAATTGAGCAGGTTTTGCACGACCATTTTCTGTTTAGAAAACTTACAGATTCTCAGCGTCATGTCTTACTCGATTGTATGAAAAGAGTGGAAGTTCAAGCCGGAGACATTGTAGTGAAGCAGGTAAAGTGGACCGAACATGCTCTGATACTATTTTAGAATCTAAGATGGGTTGAGGTCGCTCAATTGTGTTGTAATGCACATGGGCCAAACCTCACTAAAAGATTGATCCTATCAATTAGCTGGTCTAACCCATGGCCTTATAAACCCATATGTTGCAGGGTGGAGAATGTGATTCTTTTTACGTTGTTGGAAGTGGAGAATTTGACGTCTTGGCTACACAGGTGATTATTTGTTTTTGACATTTCTAGTACTGATAACAACAATCTAGTTAAAAGCGACATTACAGGACATATATAGGTTTTAATCCTGGGTAAATTTTACTGCTAACCTGGTAATATTAATTTTAGGACGAGAAAACTGAAGTTCCAAGGGTTCTACAGCGATACACAGCTGAGAAGCTATCGTCCTTTGGAGAGTTGGCACTGATGTAAGCGTATCGATCTTTTAATGCTTTTCATATTGGTATCCCTCTACCGGGTTAAGTTTAATGTCTTATCTCCTCTAGTGGTTCTATTTACTGTGTCAATTTGTATAAGTAAAGGTTTCATTTGGTCAGGTTAGAATGGTTGATTTTCATTCTTCTTTAACTATCTTTTACGTATGATATATTCAACCACAGGTACAACAAACCTCTCCAGGCTTCTGTTCGTGCTGTGACAAGTGGAACTCTTTGGGCACTTAAAAGAGAAGATTTTAGAGGGATTCTTACGTCAGAGTTTTCTAATTTGTCGTCATTGAAACTGCTTCGTTCTGTAGATTTCCTTTCAAGATTGACGATTTTACAGCTAAATCATATGGCAGATTCTCTTTCAGAAATTACTTTCTCAGATGGGCAAACTATAGTAAATAAGGTATTCGTTATTTCCCTCTTCTTCTAAGTTCTAAATGCAAAAGCTCCTTCGTATATTTCTCTTAATTTTGTTTTTTCGCATATATTTCAGGGTGAAGATCTCCTTGGCCTGTACATCATCCAGAAAGGGGAAGTGAAGATTACATTTGACATTAACACGGTAAAAAGCGAAAACGCATCGAGTCTCATTTGCGAAAACCAGAGGCAGGATTTGGCGGGAAACAGCAAGGGCGTTTCGTTGCAAAAGACCGAAGGAAGCTATTTTGGAGAGTGGACACTTCTCGGTGAACGTGTTGGCTCCTTGAGTGCCATTGCTGTGGGCGATGTTGTGTGCTCTATCTTAACAAAGGAAAAGTTCGATTCCGTCATGGGCCCTTTGACAAAGCTCTCACAGGACGATCTCAAGTATGTTATATCTTCTGTGTGAAATAATATTCAACGGAACCAGCTTGGTTGGCGTGAGTGGCCGTGCACTCTCGTCCCTCAAGAGAGGTCGGGAGTTCAAACCCCCTCTTGTGTGGAAAAACCAATCTGGCCAGCACTTTGTCCTTAATTAGGCTGGACCGGTGCGAACGGGGATTAGTCTGAGTATGGTACGGGCTTAAAGGTGTCTCCTACAGTTAAGGGCATGCTTAGGACACCTCGTGGTCTGACAAAAAAAAAAAATCAACGGGAGCAACAATTGAATATCTTTTATATTTTCTGTCACTATAATTTCATTCGACATCACTAACGAGAAGTTCTCCCTTTGATTTAATTAATTATAGGGCCAACAACTACCCGTCAAATATCTCTGAAGAATCTAACAAAAGCTTCGACGCTTCAGTTCTTGCAAATTTGGAACTCGTTGATTTGGTAGGGTTGCCATTCCCCTTTTCAATTTAGAATTCCAAAAATCTTGTGTAGGCGACTCCGATATGACTGCATTTACCGATTATTTTACCTAGGAGTGGAAGACATGCCTTTATTCCACAGACTGCAGTGAGATTGGCCTTGTTCGTTTGAAAGACTCAGGTTGGTTTTGAACATATAAATGGAAAAAAAAAAAAAAAAAAAAAAAAAAAAAAAAACAGAAATTTTGACAAAAAGACGTCGTTTTGGATCAAGGGTCACGATATAATTTGCAGTCCTTGACACTTTTACCTTGGTAGTCTTTCTTGATGAACCAAACAATAACATCATAGGAAAATTTAGTGGAAATCAAATGTAAGACAGGATTCTCAGCATTTTACAGAAACCTAGAACTGTTTTTTGTTTTTTCCTCATTTCTGCAGATAAGTTGCTTAGCCTGAAGAGATTTTCAAAGCTGATGGTTAAAAAGCTCGGGAAAGAAGAACAAGTTTTAAAAGAAAAGGAGTTACTGAAGCGTCTGGCCTCAACATCTTGTGTGCCTCGAGTTATTTGCACTTGCGCAGATCAAACTCATGCCGGCATACTTTTAGATACACGTCTCGCTTGCTCTTTGGTTTCGATCCTTCACATTCCCCTCGATGAGGCATCTGCACGGTTTTGCGCTGCGTCAGTTGTTACCGCCTTAGAGGACTTGCATAAGGTACTTTGTCTTTAAGTTCACGCCTGTTAGGCCAAGATGGTTTCGAGATTTCACGCCCTTTTCTAATCCATTTCAGCATGGGATTCTGTATAGAGGCGTGTCGCCTGAGGTACTAATGTTAGACCAGACTGGACACATACGGGTAAGTTATATCGTATTCTTGTATAGCTTCATTGAACTTTGGATACATTAGAATCTTGGTCGTTAACTATGGACGGGAACCAAAAAAAAAAAAAGGCAATACTTGAAAGTGTCGGGCGTCGGCCGAGTTCAGCCCCTGCTCGATTCGAGACGTGACACTGTGGCTTACCATGGAGGGATGTGGTTAAATGGTTAATGTTCACCTACTTATCACCAATTGGTTTTAAGTAGGATATGACAACCAGATAGCCAAAGAACTCTGTGGTGGTTAAGCGTGCTTGACTTACAATAATCACAAGGGTGACTCCTGGGAAATAAGCATAATGCAGCACTGAGATCCATCAGTTATTGTAATTAATAGTAATTCTCTTTCGATTTCTAAACAGCTTGTGGACTTCAGATTTGCAAAGAAATTATCTGACGAGAGTCAGAGAGCGTTTACAATATGTGGGATGGCCGACTCTTTAGCTCCGGAAATAGTCCAAGGGAAAGGCCATGGTTTTGCGGCTGACTGGTGCAATGCTGCTTTTATTTCTTTGTTACTTCACTTTACCTTATTGTGACCCATTTGAAGTGGTTTCAGAGCCTAAAATTTGTTGGTTTAATCCTTGCAGGTGGGCTTTGGGAACGCTGATATACTTCATGCTACAAGGCGAAATGCCATTTGGATCGTGGAGAGAGAGTGAGCTTACTTTCGCTCGAATCGCAAAAGGGCAGTTAACGCTTCCAGAAACTTTTAGCCATGAAGTTGTTGATCTCATTTCCAAGGTAGTATGTACTTGTTTGTTTGTTTTTGCAATAAAAGAAGTGTGACACAGATTTTAACTAAAAACGCCATGCAGTTACTTGAAGTTGATGAGAACTCGAGACTTGGAACTCAAGGCGGTGTCGACTCTATCAAAACCCATCCATGGTTTGAAGGTTTCGATTGGAAAGGGGTAACAGACAGAACGGCTCCTGCTCCCCCGGAGATCGTCTCTAGGATAAACCAATACCTGGTAAACCGTACTGATGACAGCATCGCTTCTCTGCAATCCCCTTCCCACGACTCGAAAGATCTTAACACTCCAGAATGGCTTGAAGAATGGTAGCACTTAAATTGAGGTTTTGCTTTCTTTTTTTCTTTTTTCCACTATATCGGGAAGTTGATTTCCCCAGCACCACATAAAACGCTATCGGTTCCCAGATCATCTCAACTCTCGTCAATTCTACCAAATGAGCCATAAAAACACACATATCTTTCTTTTTTAAAAAAAAAATAAAAAAAATTACTGCAGCTGTGTAAATACATGAAGATGTATATGGATAAGTGTTTAGAATGTAATTGGTGAATAGAATCCAGTTTAGTGTGATTCTGGCCTCTTAGTGTTTAGGCATTGGTTATTGAAGAATGATAAAATTTGCAGCAACTGAGAGTGAAGGGAAGGGTATATTCTTTTATCAGAATTCATTTGCTATGTAAAGAGACTTTGTAAAAGCTATTAATACTTTGTGTAATCTTAAATCCAACATCTTTATTAATGATGTTTGGTTGATGTGGTTCCAATTGTGTGCTCTTTTGACTGTCAGCTATAAATCTAGGACAAAAAATGGAATTAACTCAAATGTTATTACTAGATGGGCTTTGTAATCCACTATAATCCCACATTGCTATGCCAAATAAGACATGTATATATTAAGTAATGCAATGAAAGACGTATTCCTTGTGCAAAATAGTTGCGTAGAAAAACAGGCAATATAATGACGATTTTGTGGATTCTATGAATGATGACAACGATCTCTTTCATGTTGAACAAATTTTTCAAATACTCTTAATTTTTTTTTTAGTACTATTAACTCTTGTACAATGTAGTATTTATTTTATACTTTCTTTGTTAAATATATATTTAAACATGGTAAAAATAATCCCTTATTTAAAATTGATATAAATTGTTATTTTTTTTTTAATTTTTACCTTGGGCACGACCTTATTCTATTCTATGGAGACTCCTACCGTGCTTGCATGCACCATCTCGGTTCAATACTTAATGAAACTATACCTCTTACTTAAACATAATAAAATATAAAAAAAATTGCTCCAAAATAATTGACTGAGTAAGTGGAACATTATTTCTCTTAGCCAAACTCATCGCACTAGGTACACTTAAGTGAAATTTTCATTATTACCTAAAAATATACACCTTTATTAAATATATATAGAAATAAAATGGAACAAATTATGTAATTTTTTTCTTTTAGCTTTGAAATACTTCCATTTGTTACCAAACATTGAAGTCAGATAAAGTTGCAGTCCAGCACCCTTCAAATTTGACCAATTTTCTAGTTGGAAGACAAGTTTTCCACGGAAAATTTATAGAGAAAAAATAGAAAATTTTGATCCAATTTAAGTGCCTACACGTTACGTTATTTGATGTAGCAGTAGATTTATCATGTCATTGAATAATATAATGCTACATGAACTAACTTTTTGAATTATTTAATGCTATTAATTCACAAAAATGAAGAAAATTATCACTTATCATCATCTTAATATATAAGTGTATTTATATTCCTATATTGAGTCGATAAATTGATCTAGAGTAAGTTAAATCATTCAGGAAAGACAAGATACAAATGCTAAGTATAATGTATAGTTGTGAATAAAGATTCTAACCAATAATATGATGACTAATGGCAAGTGGGCTTGACGTGACACGTCTTTATACGTAGAGAGGGGCAGACAGCCACAAGACATCGTGTCAAGCATTGCCTCTATCTAGCTAGTCGATTGGGACGACACTAACGTATTAGACTCTGTGGTATAGTTATATAACCCCATAATTATTATTGATATAAAAATTTCACTAAAAGAACAATTTTTTTCTATGTAATTATTATATCATTGTAAGTCCAAAAAGATTCTCCTTACCCAGAATTATTTATACACAACTTGATTCTTCTAAGAATCAAACTTTCCACAAAACCAGGCTAGAATGCAGCACTTTGCCTGACTTTCTTTAACTTACCAGAATACTCTAATTCTTATTTACTATATATAGCTAGTAACTGGATATTATTTACTATACTTAGCAAATGGATACTAAAAACAATCTTGGAGCAATACCAATATATACTTCAAGATTGAAATATATAATCCTAAAAAGGGAAAAACAAAATTGGAACAATACAATATACAGAATGAGAATTGAACATGAAACATTCTGATCTGCTACATGTTTAAACTGCTAAACTAAACTACAAGATCTGGGTGCAAACATTATAGTATAATATAGTAAGATTATTGTTTATACATTTAAAGACTGTCTTGTGTTTGAGGATCTTGTTTCTCTGTTGGCAAACCATTCAACTGTTCTTCTTGCAATTGGAAGCCAAGCCTTTCTCCTCCTTTCCTCCTTAACATTTTTATGATTCTCTGCAGAATCTGGGAACTCTGTGCTCCCATTGTTCTTGAAGTTAAAGTCTCTGAATCTTGGATGGGTTACTATCTCTGACATGGATCTCTTCTGGTTCTGGGAAGCGTTTGGATGGATTCTTGGTTCTGAAGATGATGGAAGGAATGAAGAATCATAGTTCTGCTTGATCTTAATTTCGAACTGTCTTTTTCGTTCGATTTCTTCCTTGATGTTCATTGCCCCCTTGTTGGGATTTTCTTGTTCCTCAATCACCCTGGCAGCCATGGAAGGATCAGAGTTTCTGTCCAGGGATGAGAATCTGGTGGTGGCTAAATCATGGATCATTTCAGAGCTCAAGAACATGAGGTCTGAGGAGCTGACATTGCTCCACCTGTTCTTGAGGACAACCTCGGATACAATGTTAATCCTATGATTCAAACTATGCAGAGAACCAGGTTTCCTGAAGCTGCTGAGAATGCTAAATCTTGAAGACCCGGACTGGGAATTATTAATATTCTCTTCTCTGTGAATATAAAGCTCAAGATTGGAGTCCTCTCTCCTCAATTCAGACTGGGAATTCAAACTCAAACTCCCCAGAAACCTCAGACTGTTTGAGTATTGCAGAGTCGAAAGATCTTCGGGGCGAATCTTATGCCTGCAGAGAGGGCAGGTTGAGTGATTATCAAGCCACTGATCAATGCAGGCAATGTGAAAAGCATGTTTGCACTTTGGCAACAGCCTCAGAATCTCCACGTCTTCGAATCTAGCAAGGCAGACCGAGCATTCAAGCCCTTCCCTCGACCCCTTGAGCGAGGAGAATCTGAAAAAGGGCAGAGATTCCACCACTGTTTTATCAATCCCTGAGAACCTAGACCTTGATCTCACAAGCCCATCTTGAATCCTCAGGTTGCTGCTGTGATGAACAGATGAAGATGCTGGCCTGTGGCAGAATTTTGCATAGAGAAGAAGAGAGAAAGTTAAAGAAAATATAACAGACAGTATGCCAATCACAACAGCCAAACTGGGCTCAAAATTGTTCACTGTATCTTCTTCTTCTGCAGATGCCTTCTCCTGGGCTTTAACACTCAAGAACACCATCAACTGTACCAGAATAATCATCTTCATGTTCATCTTTCTCCTAGGAAACAGTGAAATTTTGGAGAGTTTCAAGAAACCCACAAGATTTTTAATCTCAGGTTTGACAGTGGTTTGGTTTCTGACTTTTTCTGTTATGCTCTTTCTGGTTTGTCTGTTTTCTTGGTGTCTTTATGGGCTTTTTTCTCTCTCTGCTGATCTCTTCTGTGCCAGAATCTCTGTATATTTAATAGTGTAAGTTGTTTTTAGGTATTCCGAATTATAAATTTGGATTTATGTATGTAGTGATGCAAAGGTGGGAAGGCTGATCAAATAATTGTGTGCATACATATGATACTAACAACTTGCCAATAATAGTAACTGTGGGTTGGGATCTTAGTTCATCAACTTATCTTTCCAACTATATCATTATTCTACACAAGAAAACTAGAATTTATATTAAATTTTTGTACCGAATGATGATATGATACATGATAAGTGTTTTAAACGCTAAAAGTGTACCACACAAAACTACAAAGTGCATCTGATGATATGTATAAGTGCAGCCTATTAAGTGTTTTTTACGTAATACCAAATGCACTTTGTAATTTTGTTCATCAGTGTATTGTCGTACTTTTTATAGAAACTCGGAAATACATATTTTTACTTGAACCAATCCATATATATGCATGTCTCCGGTTGACACAATAAAAATAAAAAAAAAATTTAAAATTTGATTTATGCATTACATAATATGTGTGAATTGATTCATTGTATCATGAGCTAGTCGGACAAAACTACATCAAGTTTTAATAAAAAGTAATGTTATACTATAGACAATTTTACCCCGTAAAAAAGACATATAACCTACTATTATAAGAAAAGAGTGTCACAATTTTGATATTTTTTGACATTTTAATTTTTTTTTATTTATTATATGAATTTAAAAAGAGTGTCAAAGTTTGACATGTGATTGCTATGGGAATTACAGAATTTATTTGGACAGGTAATAACTACTTCTAAAGTTTGAAGTGGAAATTTCTCAAAGTTCCTTACAATTTCCTTTAAAAAAAAAAGAATATATGAATTGCTTCAATTGATAATTATCCATTAACACATCACCACTAAAAGAAAATAATTTTTCTTTGTAGCATAGGGCGGTTTATGAAAAGTCAAATGTTGTTGCAACATCAATTTGAAATTAACAACTATACAGAGTCAAGGAGTAGGGAGAAGTCCCAGCCTACATGAAATGCATATGGATTTTCATTGCATATGGAAAATAACCAATTTTTGGTATAGGTGATGTTAATTAAACCTCTATCCGCTATAATTTGAATGCGAAAGCACAATTAACAATAAATTGCAGGTAAATCAAATCAATTAACTAAATAATATTCATGATTATTGATAAAACTTACTTATTCCATTGAAGATGTAATCTCTAAATCAAATAAATCAAGAATGCTTCACATCTCTGACATGTATGTTTTAATCACCTCCATTGGAGACTGGAAAACTTGATGATCATAGAGTTTTCTTTAGTATTTATAGATGTGATGATAAACTCTCTTTCAAGAGGAATGGAAACCTCCTTTTAAGAATAGAAAACAATGTGAAACCTCTTTTAAATTCGTTTAGGTATGTAAAACCTCTTTTGAGGAAATCCATCACCTTTTCCAACATACATCTTTCTTTTAACCATTATAAACTTAAATTATACTCCGTAACAGAATGAGAGGAGGGGAATTTCACCCAGTAATTCCGCATTTACACGTCACTAATCATTAGTACCTTATGGAATTACAACATTTATTATAAGAATCAATGTTAGGAATAGGTTATTTCTAACAGGTCAAACTAAAATTTTAACTTTCCTGTGTAAATTGTGAGTTATTATACGAGAATTAAATTTTTAACTTTCCTGTGTAAATTGTGAGTTATTATACAGGAATTATGCTCAATGTAGTTTTTGTAGGATATACATATATTTTCTGACCATTAAACATTAATTAGAAAAGTTCATTAACCCGATAGTTAGAAACACATGAATCACTAATTATTATTGTTGTGTTAGTTGTCCATATTTTTCAATAATCTTACTAGGTAGTCGATATTATTGGCCACTTATGTAACCAGTTGATATTATCAAAAGATGTTTTTAATACCAAAAGTGATCTAAAGGTCATTTCTAATCACAAACTCTAATTTTTAATCACTTTTTAATAGAATATGAGTTTTTTAGTGGTGTAGGTTGACATATAATAAACAAAATTAATAATTTGGACTGATTAGAATGTGGACGGTTTAGACGAGCACATTGCATAATATTCTTATCAATAATGTAGCTATCATTGAAATTTGAAATGTTTATATTGAAGAATATACAAGGAGCAATTAGTTAACTTGATTATGGTTTTGTCTACTAACTTCGAATATAGCCAACGCGTGATTCATTTTGTTAATGCATGATCTAATGGGGACCAATAACACATTATACATAAACATAGTACGTCGATTAATATAATAAATTAGTATTAAATTAACAATTAGGTCGAAAACTCAAATGACACACATACGTGGTGGACTTGGATTCTAATGCGTATGTAAATACGCATATTTACTTTCTTCTTTACTCTTTTTTTTTTTTTTTTAATGATGAAGGTAACTCACAACTACTACATAAAGTCGTGTATTGAATAAATATAATCTCACTCATGTTTATGTGTAATAGGCCACAAATCACACATAAGAAAGATATTAATAAAAATTAAACTCATAATTCTTTTTGTACGAGAATTATGCTCTACCAACTTATCAACCAACCCTTTCGGATATAGTGGTTTACTTTTTTGTACTAATTTTTGGTGCCAACTAGTTGTCAAAGAGAACTAAAATATTAATTAGGGGTAACATAATCGAATTGGTCGAACATTATTAGCTTGATAATAATCACAAAAATTTTAAATTCAACTCTATGTAAAAGTCACCATTGGCCCATTTACTACAGACTAATAATAAATATATTAGTCACAATAAAAGTATACTCGATCAACTGTTAAATTTAAAGTGCCTAGTGATTAAATAGATTTGAATTTGATAAATGCCTCATATGTTGTTCACGTGAAAACAAATGTAAAATTTCTAGTTGGGCGTGGGACAATCAATTTTTACATCCATGTTTATATATATATATATATATAGTATTAAATCCTTGAAGGAGGATTTGGATTAAAATTCGACAAATATTTTATGGCATTATTATTAGACAAAACTATTCCTACATTATTATCACCCTGTTATTATATATCACTTTTACCATACAATTATATCTATCATTGTGGTGTTTGATAAATAGCTGTTAACTTATTGTTTTTAGCTGTTTGAATTAGTGAGTTTGACTAGTTTATAGGATTAGCTGATTGTAAAAAGATGTTTGGCAAATTAATTTTTAGCTGATATATAGTTGATTACATGTATACAAAATGACTTTCTAAAAAAGATGATCGAAAAACTGCTTTGAATTGATTTTTGAATTTTAGTATTTTGGAGCAATAAACTGTTACAAAAAGTTATTTAATCAAACACTCATAAATTGAAATAATCGATCGAATTAAAGCTCATTAATTCAAGTAAACAGATACTTTGAGACAAATAGAAATATTTTATTAAGGGATGAAAGTGAAATTATCCCTAAAACAAAATTAAATAAAAGAATAAATGCAAAGGGTTGAGGACAAGTAACGCCGGACGGAATAAAATCCGGTCCGGCAGTGTTTACCGGGGGAAGCACATGTCAAGATTTTAGGTTAGTCAATGGAAGAAAGCCGCCAGCCCGCCAAGATGCCATCACAGATCATACTTTTGCTATATCTTTACGGCACATCCTTTAATTTCTAAAGTTTCTATTCAATCACTCCCCACCCATAGTTGACAAATTAAATTAGTAACAACATAATACCCATTTTCAAAAAAAAAAAAAAAACAAAAAAAAAAAAACAACAACAACAACATAATACCTTTAATAGTCTCTTGATTATGTTATAATTCTCAAATTTATTTTTGATTACCAATTTACGTACTTATTATGATTCTTTGACTATGTTAAAATTTTTAGTCCTCAATATAAGTAACGGATGACTAAAATAAATAAAATTTTACATAATTGAGGAATCATTTAAGAATAATCGATAGTTGAGGACTAATTTAAAAATTATGAAATAATAGAAGACCGTTTTGAGTATTAACTCATCAGTAACTTTTTTTTTTTTTTTTTTTTTGGACAAGAAAAACTCGTAAACCATATAAGAGAGATAAATCTATTAGAAAAATCTTGCGTAATTAGTAACTCTATTTATTAGCTTTCTTACGAGTATAACATGTTTGGTTCACAAAATAGGCTAGGAATGGAATAGTATTCGTACAAATAAGCTTACAGAGTATTTCATTGTTGAATAAGTCATTTTTATTCCCGAAAATAGTATTCCAAGAAATGATATATTCTCCTTACAAGGGGAATAACTATTTCAAAGGGACCCTGATATTACTCTATTATGGCCTTTGATGGTTTTGTACAAAAAGAGTACGTATAAAACCGGAGATACTGGTCCAAAATGATGACCCAAAGAATAAATAATGAATATTATAGATCTAGTGGAGGAATTGAATATGAATGAGTGACATTGTAGCTAGAGAGAGTAGTCTTCATGTTGGAAGTTAGGAACCCATACCACTTGATTAGGAACGATTGTAAGGACCAAGGGATACTTTTAAGGGGAGACAATGGCGCCTTATATAGTGTTGATGACCTTTCTAATGGTTGACATGTGTATATCATTGTCTAGTCTTCATTCTTAGTCACACATGTGTCCCCCACTACCGGAATGTTAACGATCTCCACACGAGTAAATAAAATATCCTACCTTATATCTTGGGTGGTTGGTGCTTATGTTGTTATACGGGAGGTCACATGCTTGACCTTTGTTAATATTTTGCTTCCTTTCACACCCCCTTCAACTTCTTGGGCCATCATTCTTCTGGATCTGCCACCCCTTTGGTCCAAGACTTTCCCAATAAAACGAGCCCCGGGATCCCATGGCCCATCAACCTCTTTACTGGTCATTGTAGCTATTGTTCAGATAAAAACAATGAAATACCCTCAAATATTCTTTCACTTCTATAACATCACAATTACAATTAATGGTTATTTTCTCCCTATCCTTGCAAATCTAACTTCAAGATCAAATCCATATTGCCTTAGGAATGTGAAAACATATTATTTCTTAGTTAATTTACCAACTGCCAACTTTTAATTTTGTGTTGAAGTATGGGTAAATTAGGTAGTGTTAATTAAATTATTAAAATATGATTATACATGATATTATGCTAGAGTTCAAGTTGTCATGCTTCTTCTCATGAGACAACAGCAATGACATATGTATATTAATAAAAGCAAAGTCCAATACACAACATGCTTCTAAGAGACCAAATATATTGCACAATTATTTTCTTTTTGCTACACAATTCAATGCATCAGGGTTTATTTTGCAAATAGATATGATTAAAAAAAAACAAGTTACATATACAATTGCAGATACTGGCACTAGCTAGATTATAGGAGATAAAGAATCTGGGCACAGAAATGCAGAGTTTTACATAGTAATATGAAGAAAAATGTGTTGATTTCCCTCAGTTCTGGTCTGAGGCTGCAGAATTGCTGCCCGGGAACGAAGCCGAAGCCTCTTGGGAGGTTTTCTGGGCACTGGCATGAAGCACAAAGTCATCAGGGGACAAGTGTAAGCCATGGCAAGCACAGACAATCTTGATTTGAGTAGGACTAAACCAGTATGTGACACCTGATATTGTTTTACCATTGGGAGCAGTTGTGGAAACCCAGGGCAGGTCTGGAGAGGAACCACACCCTCCAAATTTCAGATCTGCAGCAACCCCCAGCCTTATTGGTGGGAATTCAGAAGCCGATGATCCATCTGTTTGAGCCTCCTGAGACGGGCGTTTTCCAGGGAAGATTATGTTGCTTCCTTTCGAGTTTTCTTCCCCATTAAACGAACAACCTTCTTTCGTGACATGATTGCTTTTCACTTGCTCTATTGCCTTCCCATTGTATTGGGAAGATTGAGAAGCTACATCTGCACAACAGAAAAAGAAACTCGCTTTAATTGTTAATTCCTGGTATGAGACAGACTCATATTCTTAATCCCTATATGAGACAAAGAGTGGAACAAAACCTTGGGATATCTTCAGGCTCTCATTGTCCTTATTTATGCTCAGAGGAGCTCTGGCTCTGGTATAAGATTGGTGAAAATGAGGAATCGGAGCGAAAGAATTATTGTTGTCCAATGAGGGCAACATCACAGGAGAATATCCAGCAGCCATCATTGGCACTATACTAGGATTAGAAGAATCTTTTAAAGGTGCAAAGTAAGGCATGTTTAAGATGTTTACTGGTTGGCCTAAGAATGGAACAGAAAACTGAGTGTTATTAGCTTCCTTATCTGAAGAAACAATAAACCTCCTTTTCCCAGTTAAATCTTCATAACCCGAATCACATTGTTTGGAGCTATCATCATGATACGACGTTGAACCCTCCTCAGCTTCATTAATCGAAACGTTTGATGTTCTTGTATTCTCAAGCAAATCTGCAGCATAAAGAGCATCCCTTTCTGACTTCCCAAATAAGCAGCTTTTACGTTTATGGCCTGCCTTTTCAGATTTACTGGAAAGGTTGCTAAAGAAGCTCCCATCATCTTTCATCCAATCTCTTTGATCACCTTCTTCTGCCTTAACATTTGATGGCCTCCCAGTCTTAGATTTCCATGAACATCCACCACAAGGTAAGGCCAAGCTCAGATCAAGACCATTTTCATCCTCCATAATAAACTAATAGAAACAATAATGTATATATCTCCTCAGCTCAATCAACCTTCACAGCTAGAAAATCAGAAATGCAACTGTATCATTACTGTGTGTGTGTATATATATATATATATAGATAGACTCCATTTTCAGCTAAAGAAGAAGTATAGAGGATGAGGGTTTTGTTTAAAGAACAAGTAGGCACATCAATTATAGAAATACCAAATATAGTAAGAACAAAAAACCCAAAAGAGACAACAAAAGTAACCTTACCTTCCTTGTTTTCGCCGACATTAATTACTTATGAATCCGCAAAACATAATTAACCAGATTTGCAGATTGACAAACCCCGAGAAACCCAGATCATAAAACCAGAAAACATTCCATTCTTGACTACAAAAACAAACAGAAAAAAGGAAAAAGAAGGAGAATTTATCATCAGGCGCAGATCTACGCGATGAGCATACCTTCAAATAACAAAACCCAAGAGCAATTCAAGGCAATCACTGAAATCAGAACAGAATTTAAGCTAAAGTTAAAGACTTGAAGTCTTGAAGCGGTCGGAAAGGTAAAAAAGAGAGGATAGAGGGAGACCTGATATGATGGCGATAGTGAAGAAGACGAAGAAGAAGAAGCTAAGTGTTAAGAATGGTGTGATGGGGTGAGGTGAGAAAGGAAGAGTAATGGAGTTGAAAGGCGTTTGGAATTTTGTGTGTCGTCTCTCTGTAGCACGCGGTTTGCATGCACTTTCAGACGTAAGTATTTATGACTTGTGGGTATGCGCCAACTTCAATTTCAGCAATGCTTGACGTTCAACCCAACACTTTGTCATCACCGTTTGCTTCTAATAATGCGTCACAATTTTCATTTTTTTTTCATAATATTTTCTTTTTATGATGTGATTTAGGGCAATCATAATACTGGTTTTTGTCTTTTTGAGAGATTTTTGCATGTCTAAAAATTTGAACATGATTTTTCAACAAATGAGGGGAGAATTTTTTGGTGGTTTTTCATTAGTTAAAGACTTTTTTTTTTGTCCCGTGGTAGGACCCACCAAAAAAAAAAAAAAAAAAAAAAAAAGCAAAGACCACGTCACATGAGACGCAAAACTAACGCTCAGCCAGGTGCGTGTACTCCACGTGCCTGCTGGGCGCCGGGCGGTGAAGATTTTTTTTCCAGATTTTGTTTTGCTTTTTTTTTTTTTTTTTTTTCCTTTTTCCCTTCCCTATTATCTTCTATTTGCTAGTCACACTTGCAAAGACTCCTCAAAATCTACAACTATTAGAGATGCTCAATATTCATTTGGTGTCATGAATTGGTTGGTCTCACATATCTCCAATTAAATATTAAAGAATCAAGAGAAGATATTGGAAAAACATTTTAAAAGGTGTGTCTAACATTATAATGTATGTGTGTGTGTGTGAGAGATTATATTTAAATGTCTTCCATTGAATTTTAATTTTAATATATACAAAATAGAAAAATTATTTTACTTTAATAATGTGATATTGTATTGTATTACTTACAATAAAAATAATGATGATAAAACAAATAAATATATAATCTCAAAGGACCATAGTACATACGTATATATTTATTACTCACAAATAACCACCCCTGATATGACAATTGTATGTTTGTGATGTGGCAATTGCGTGTTTGGATAATTATTGCTTGTTTGTGATATGGCTTTTTAATTTGTTACATCAAAGAGTGACAATTGTGAAGACTGTTTAGCATTTTTGTTTAAGTATGCTTGTGCTATTTTAATTTTCGTACCATCCATTTTATAAAAGTTAAGATAGTAATAATAGTCTCCACTTTAATTAAAGTATTGTAATGAATCAATTTTATATTAGACTCTCAACTTTAACAAAAGGTTAAAGTTAAGTCAAGTATAACACCATACCAATTTATAATAATACCAAATACTAAAAATGGTAAGATATTGGATACACTTTGCAAATTAACAAAACTTTTAATATTTGTCAAATTATAAAATGTATCACATGCATTATTATTTATAGTATCTACTAGCATGTTATAATTCAGTTCTACATGTCAAATTGCCAGGCACTTATCTACTTTATTACTCTGCCTTACACTAGACAGTGCATTTATAAATAATTGACCGTGTATTTAGAAACTCTTTTCAAAATACACAATTAAGTAGTCCCATGTTAAATGATTCTTGACAAGTGACATTCTCTTACAATATTAAGGGAGAATTTGTATGAAAACAATTTTGCATCATCTTATATGATTAGTGACAAGTCACAAGTGACATCCTCTTACAATATTACTAGGAACGTAAGAATTATTTTATTAGGACAATCTCAGCTGCCGAGTTAGTCAAATAATTGACTTGATAACCAGAAAGTTCAAGTTCAAGTTCAACTCCTTGTGAGGGGTGCCTATGCCTATTGGGTGCGGGTCAAGAAAAGTATCAAAATTGAGGGATCAAGATTGATCTCTAGAAATATGTACAAGATTCCAAATGCTACAGTGTATATATGCATAGTGAATAGGCAAAAGATGTTGAATATTCAGCAGAGCAGACAGGAATTTCATCACTTGAATGAAGAGCAGACCAGGAAGGATAAACACAACTGAAGATTTTCATAGAAATGGAAACAAAACATGCTTCTACAACAAAGCTTTTACACTAAGAAAATGGTCAAAATTTTGGCTTTTACATGCAAACAATAAATAGCACCTATTCGCTCCTTTTAAACCACTGGCCAACGAGAATTACTTTGTTGCATTAGAGGACTCGGGCTGTGGCTTAACTATACTTAAATAGCCACCATCCTTGGTAGCACTTGTAGCAGCTTTTACTTCATTGCAGTTATTTATGAACTTCGTTAGCTCCTGAACAACAAAAAAAGGCATCATACAGTTAATTGAAGCAAATCCAAAAGTATAAAAATATATTCTATGGAACATTCTTTTAAGTTTGATCCTTTTTTCCCTAATCAGTAAGTAGGTCAAGTAAACAGCATTTCAGACCAGCAGATCCCTCGAAATTAGATCACAAGTGAGGGTGATTTCATACAAAAAAGGATGGGATAACATTAGGGAATCCTTTTCTTTTTCTTTCTTCACTGTTCCATACAGATCCTGCCAATTCTCTCATATCGGCCATGTTTGGTAAAATAGTATCAGCCAATTTTGGCTTATTTGATCACTATTAGTTGTTTGACTTGGTTAAACAATCAATATGAAATGTTTGATTAATGAGCTTTTTGTAACTTATTGCTCCAAAATGCTAAAATTCAAAAAGTTGCTCAAAGTAGCTTTTTTGATCAGCTTTTTGAGAAAGTCATTTTGTATGTAATGAGCTAACAGCTAATTTACCAAACACTTTTCTACAATAAGCTAATGCTATCAACTAGTCAAACCCACTAATCCAAACAGCTAACCGCCATTTACAAGACACCCCCATCTTCTTTTTGCTTGAAAAACCATCTTTTGAAAATTTTATTAGCTAGAAATTTAGTTAATTTGTTGCCATAAACTTCCACTTTAGGGGATGTAAATTCATTCTAACAATCTAGCTCAAGAAAGATTATGAAAGTTATATGCACTGAAAATTAACAAATATCAGCAAATTAACCACATTTTTCAGTAAATATAAACCACATTAAACTGCAATTCCCCCAAAACCGATCAAATGCATATACAAAAAGCCAAGAAAATAACAGAAATCAATACTTGTGAATTTGCCCCATATTGTTCACATAAAGAAAGCCGGGTAACTGAAAAGGAAACCAAGAGAATAAAAACTTACATGATCCACGTCTGTGTTTTTTGATGATTTCACAACTCTCTTACCTTCAATTCAAGTTCGAAAATAACATCTCGTTAGGACCATATGAATTTACATAGAGGGTATATGTATGTAAAGAAACGCATACCTTTGCGAGTTTTAGGGACTTTGCCATGGCGATTAGGAGGGATAGACTTCTTCTTCTGTTGCCCTTTGAAAAGATTGCCTTTTTGAGTCATCTTCGAAGGTTTTGATTGAATTCTTCTCCCTCCCTGCTGCGGCTAGGGTTTTTACTCGCTTGGAATCTGAGATATAAGACTAGGGTTTTTTACTTTAATTTCCCGAATTGATTGGAAAAGCCGGGTCCGGGTCTCCAACACTCATGACTCACCACTCGGGGACCCGGTAACCACCTTATCAAAATTGCTTGATGGGTGTGTTAATTTTATTTATTTTTTAAACAACTTTCTAAATGATTCGTGACAAGGGACATCATCTTACAAGAATTACTATTTCCGTCAAATTTTATGTATTAATTCATTTAATAAGACTTAATTAAAGTTAATGTTATAAAAATGCCTAGACACTAAGCGACAACCGACCGCCTAGAAAATCACAAAAATAAGTGATTTACACGGCCAGCAACCTAAGCGGTCGTCTAGGTGATTGACTATTAACTATTGTTCTGTTTTTTTAAATATTTATTTCACTCAAAATGACGTCATTTTAAGCTAAATAATTCTAAACCGTTCAAATCGATCGCAAATTCAATATTCGACTTCAAACCAAACCAATGCATTATTATGTGTCTTCACGAAAATATAAATTAAACTTTTGAGAAGTATTACGCTCCATACATGCCTTGTATTAATTTAATTTAAAATTGTGAAAATAAATTACTTTTAAAATTAATCATTAAATAAAGGAATAAGGTTCAAATTGGCCACTGAACGTAACCTGAAAATGCAATTAGGCCACTGAACGAAAAAAAAGTGCAATTAGGCCATTGAACACTAAAAAAATGTGCAATTAGGCCACTGAACTTTCCAAACGTATGCAATTTTACCGGATAGCAGGTTACCATCAATTTTAGCAGGTTACCTGCTTACGTGGCAGCTTAGTTGACATTTTTAATAATAAATTTTATAAAAAAAAATTGGAAAAAATTAAATAAAAAATAAAATAAAGTCGTTTTTATTTTTTTTTTTAAAAAAAAATTAAATAAAAAGTTATTATTAAAATTTATTAAAAATTAATTAAAATTTATTAAAAATGCCAACTCAGCTGCCACGTAAGCAGATAACCTGCTAAAAATGAGGGTAACCTGCTATCAAGTGAAATTGCACATTTTTTGAGTGTTCAGTGGCCTAATTACACATTTTTTTCGTTCAGTGACCTAATTGCACTTTCAGGTTACGTTCAGTGGCCAATTTGAACCTTATTCCTTAAATAAATTAAAAGTATGTATATTTTGATTTACATAAAAAATCGCAACGACTATTTGAAAATGCGCTCTGGGTCACTGGGTGAAGTCCGTATTGTGACCCTATCCGACAAAAGGAACACAAAGAGATAAACCAATCTAAGTTTTTCATAGTTGACTATCTCAAATAAAATAGGTTAATAGAATAATAGATAATTCACATTGGTAACCAAGTGTACATTGAATCTTGTAATTACTAAGTCAAGTATATAATGAATTCGTCTGGAACACTACAACTCACTCGTGATAACATCAAAATTAATGTATGAATAACTTGTTTTGGTGTCATTGTTCAAGATCAACTAATTAAAAAAAAAAAAAAAAAAAAAAAAAGAGTAATCAATAATGACTTTTAAAAGAAAGTAATAAATAATCTTTACAAACAACTAAAAAAAATTGGAAAAAATTAAATAAAAAATAAAATAAAGTCATTTTTATTTTTTTAAAAAAATTTTAAATAAAAAGTTATTATTAAAATTTATTAAAAATTAATTAAAATTTATTAAAAATGCCAACTCAGCTGCCACGTAAGCAGATAACCTGCTAAAATTGAGGTTAACCTGCTATCAGGTGAAATTGCACATTTTTTGAGTGTTCAGTGGCCTAATTACACATTTTTTCGTTCAGTGGCCTAATTGCACTTTCAGGTTACGTTCAGTGGCCAATTTGAACCTTATTCCTTAAATAAATTAAAAGTATGTATATTTTGATTTACATAAAAAATCGCAACGACTATTTGAAAATGCGCTCTGGGTCACTGGGTGAAGTCCGTATTGTGACCCTATCCGACAAAAGGAACACAAAGAGATAAACCAATCTAAATTTTTCATAGTTGACTATCTCAAATAAAATAGGTTAATAGAATAATAGATAATTCACATTGGTAACTGAGTGTACATTGAATCTTGTAATTACTAAGTCAAGTATATAATGAATTCGTCTGGAACACTACAACTCACTCGTGATAACATCAAAATTAATGTATGAATAACTAGTTTTGGTGTCATTGTTCAAGATCAACTAATTAAAAAAAAAAAAGAAAGAAAAAGAGTAATCAATAATGACTTTTAAAAGAAAGTAATAAATAATCTTTACAAACGACTAAAAACTAATCCCCCCCCCCCCCCCAAAAAAAAAAATAATAATAATAATAAATCTCTCCCTTTCATTTATTTGACGATATTGCATGTAATTGTACTAGTGTGGTACTTGATGACACGCAACTATGATAATTACTTTTTGTCCTATTTTACATCTTTATTTAGCAAAGTTAATTGGTTTAATTTGTCAATTATAATAATTGAAAAATATGCTATAATTTAACTAAAAGTTTAAACCACTAACAGGGCGTTTGGTTGGAGAGGGGGAATTATATGGGAAAGGAATTGTAATTCCATGGGAGTTGAATTACTAGGAATAAAGTGGGAATTTAAATTCCAGTGTTTGGTTGACAGGAATAGAATTATTGAGAATTTCAATTCCAATGTTTGGTATACATGGGAATTGAAAGGGAATAAGTAGTCTAAAGTCAAAAATGTCCATTATTGTTGTTAGACATTAATTTTAGGTTAAAAAAGGAAGGGGTAATTTTGACTCATCACTATCTTTTCTTCCCAGGAATTAAAATACCAGGGGGACATGGGATTTTAATTCCATGAAAATGGGGGAATTGCAATTCCATGGAATTGCAATTCCCTCAAATCAAACTACGGAATTTAATGGCCTTTAGAATTAGGTAGGAATTAAGTGGGAAGGAAATTTAAAATTCCTCCAACCAAACGCCCTGTAAGTTTAGTAAAGAAATTTATGTAGCTTCAACTTAGCCTCTGTGTATAGACACCCTTTTTTACGACATTCATTTTCGACAAATAACTAATTGTATTAGTGTTTATGTTATAAGCATGGACTATACATGTAGTATTTATATTTATTAGCAATACACCCTTTAGGTGCATTAATTGAATTTGTTATTAATTAACCAAATATGTGAAAATATTCTTAACATTGATGCAAAGATTAGAACTAAAAATAATTTTGCATGTTTTTATATCAAATTAAACAATTTGTTTAAACTATTAATGAGTACGTATTTACAGAAATAATATAACAGGGCGTTTGGTTAGGGAAGGGGAATTACGTGGGAAAGGAATTGCAATTCCATGTGAGATGAATTATTGGGAATAAAGTGAGAATTTAAATTTTAGTGTTTGGTTTACAGGAATAGAATTACTGAGAATTTCAATTCCAATGTTTGGTATACATGGGAATTGAAAGTGAATAAGTAGTATAAAGTCCAAAATGTCCATTGTTATTGTCAGGCATTAATTTTATGTTAAAAAGGGAAGGGATAATTTTGACTCATCACTATCTTTTTTTCTTCATAAAATTCCAGGAATTAAAATCTCAAGGAGGGACATGAGATTTTAATTCCACGAAAATGGGGAAATTGCAATTCCATGGAATTACAGTTCCTTTCAACCAAACAAGGAATTTTTGTGGTATTTGGAATTAGGTGGAAATTATGTGGGAAAGGAATTTAAACTCACTTCAACCAAACGCCCTGTAACAGCTGTAAGGGAATAGTACATTGTCAAATATATCATTAAACTTATAAGAGTTATGCAATTAGATCAATAAACTTAAAATATGTATAATTGAATCATTAAACGTTTACATACATGTTTTGAGGTGTTTCTAATTGATATTTAATATTTATTAATAAATTGGTGTACTGTTCTATTTATTAATTTATTTTTAATCACGAAACTAGTTGTTAATATTTATTTAAAATATTTATAAATATACTGTTATATTTTAATTAAACATTTTATCTTTTATATTTTTAAAATTATCATTTTTAAAATTTTTTCTCTTTTTTTTTAAGTTTTTTTTTTTTTTTTTAATTTTCATTATCGGTTTTTGAGTTTGATAGATTATCTCATTATCACATGTACTACGTAGTGTTTTCTCTCTTTCTGGCTGCAAAGATTATAAAAAGTCAACGCCGTGAGTAGCTGGCTCACATGTTTTGGATAACTACTCCTTATTTTCAATGCCGGCTAACGTAATGATACACATTTCTTTGACTATTTTTTACAGGATTATATATATATAGAGAGAGAGAGAAAGAGAGAGAAAGGTTCAAGTGCGGCGGTGCGGTTAATTGTAGGTCATTAAATTAGATAAATTTAACGAATCACATTCATCAAGGCTTTTTCGATATTTTTGCGCACGTTCTCACACTACGCGAACGGCAAGGTTAAAGTCGTCATTGGGCACCAGAATAGATCAAATCATAGTGTTATGTGTTTTATGTTCGTTATTGGTGCATTATTAACTTTTGGTGTATTTGAGGATTCATGTTGGTGTCAAATTCAGGTGCGCCGGTCAGTGCGGGCGCACTAATAGTTATACAAATATACACCATTCATGTTAGAAAATGCACACCAAAAAAATATGCACAAATTAGATACGCATCACCAGAACGCACAATTAGGTATGAATAAAAGCATCAAACAGTGTTCAAAAATACATCATTTGGGGTGGTGAGTTATATGGTGTATTATTTGGGTGCGTTGTGTGTTTTTTGGTGTATTTGTGCATTTCATTGTGGTGCTTTTTTCTAACACTATTGGTGTCTTTTGTTAACAATGTTGGTGTATTCTGACAAGCGACCGATATAAATGACCACTACAATTACCATAACACCCTCCACTTATCATGACACGCTTAAATCTTTAAATCTTCAGAAATTAGCCACTGCCGTTAGATTAAGCAAAATGGACGATGCTGATATGGCTGCACCGCCACACCTAAAGCTAATGTCGCATTTGAGCACTAATATATATATATATATATATACACTCGTGATTCTTTACAATGTAGTATATGTTCTATACTTTCTCAAATAATTTTTGCCTAAAAAATTTAAGTCTCACCACCAAAATTCGAACCTATTACTACCCATTTGAAATAGTAACCGAGATGCTATTACACTACAGGGTAGTTGACAGATAATACACGTTCATATATTTGTTAGATGATGATAGAAACTTACTTGCAGTGACCATAAAAGCGTGTATGTGATAAACTTTGTGCATTCATGTAATAGACTGTGTGCATTTATGTTGTGTCTCATAGTCTCACAAAAAGATGTTGTCTCACTTGTAACATTAGCCCCTCTCTATATATATATATATATATATATATATATATATATCAAAAACCTCATCCCAACTATCAAGACTCCAAGTTGAGATAGAAAAAAAAATCAAAAAACTTTGTTGGTAATGCTCTCAATAGGCTTGAAAAATGATAGCACTCGTAAAAAATTCTATAAATTAATATAAAATTTAATACAACAAATTAATGCAAAATAATATTATTTTCTTGTTAATATTCATGTTAGGATGGCTGATATTTGAGGCTGACAGGTACTATGAATTCTCCATTGATCTTAAAATATCTTAATTAATTATGGTATTACATCAAGGGTTGGTAATTGGTTGGTTACGTTGGTACAAATTATATAGAGACAAACAGAAAATTGAGAATCCAGGCTGTTTGTTTTGATCATTCAATCCAACTAGGTGTGCCCAGTCATAGATGAAATATTAAGAAAAAAAAATTACTATAATATACTATAAACCATACTAGTTAATCACCGACTTTAATTTAAAGAATGTTCAGTAATTTGGACTTCCCGGGTCAAACATTTAGTTTGGTCGACAAGTTCTAAATTTGATTTTTTCGGGAGTTACATATTGACTTTATTGATTTGAGTCGATTAATTATGAGTAACCTAAGTTGATTTAACTTATTGTGGTCATTTACTAATTAGGTGGGAAAGAAATTGCAATTTCATGAGAGATGAATAATGTGGAATAGAGTGGTAATTTAAATTCACGTGTTCGGTTTACAATAATAGAATTAACGAAAATTTTAATTCTGATGTTTGGTATACATGGAAATTGAAATGGACTAAGTAGTATAAAGTTCAAAATATCCATACTTATTATTATATTATTCGTAATTATAAGTATAAAGTTCAAAATGTCCATACTTATTATCAAAATGTCCAAAAAGTTTGGTATACATGGTAACGTTTATTAGAAACATTTAATTAATGGAAAAAATAAAAGGTTTAGTGGCAAGAATCTTTAAATAAAAGATTCTTAATTACTTTTTTTGAATAAGAAATTCGTAATTATAAGTATAAATCTTCTTACGTAAAAGCTAAATTGTATATTATTGCCAAAATAATGATTTTTCCTATATAAAGAGACAGAGAGAGAAAATGTCAATGAACATGAAGTTGAGAGAAGAAAATTGGGGCGATTATTGTCATATTGTCACTGTCAGCTGACAGCACGAAATCATAATTGGAGCAGAAGTCCGTTGTGAGATCTTTGCAGTGTATGAAACTATGAATCACAAAAATTAAAGATCGCACGCACAAAATTCTATCCAAAACATGTGCGAATCAAGAATATAAAGTTTTTTTTAAAAAAAAAAAAAATACTATTTGTGAATTTTTTTAAAAAATACGAGTACATGTGGTGCAAACTAACAAATAAACTAGGAAGTTACTATTCTTTTGTCCCATTCTATATTTTTAATATAGTTAATGAGATTTAACTGAAGTTATTCATAATTTAATTTTTTTATACTGTTAAATTTAGTATTAGTATATAAAATTTATATATTTTTAAAAAATACATTTAGAGTATTATCAAGCACAACAATTAAATTTTAAAAAAATCTTCGTAATTTGTTGCAATACAGAAACCTTTAGGTGATATAATTGAATTTGATTTTAATCATTTATCTTCTCAAGCACCACAGGTTATCGAATTGGTATTTGTTGGGAGTCTAATACCCAACCAACGTATAACATGACACAATTTCATAATGCAACTCAAGCTAATTATGAAGGCAATCGAAATCAGATTGGCTTAGTTTTTGTAAAATACCAAGATCCCTCAAGTAAAATCAAAGAAGACATTATCTAGGAATAAGGAGGTCCACTGAAAAAGTGGAAGCCTTCAAATAAGACATTATTTGGTATGTGCTTTGCGTAAACCCGTTCCTACAATCCTATAGTCTTATGTAATTACATGCAAACAACACATGAGAAGTGAACTGTAATAGAAGACTATATGTGATAAGTTCAATTCAGAGAATATTAACAAGAATCAAACTCATAATCCTACCTTTATATACAATATTCCCACTCCATCCATTTGACCCCTCATTTATTACTCTAATCTTTATTTCTAAAAGTAGTGGAGGGATTGAAAAGTATGTGTATTTTTATTAATCAAATACGATATTTAATATTTATAACAAATTACAAGATGATAACTCTTATGCATTTTTTTTTTAATATTTTGAAATTTATGATAATTTTCTTATTTGACACATATTCAAAATATGGTACTAAATAATCATATAACATACCATCACTCATTTGGAATATACAACATTTAATTGTTCAAAAGAGTAGCATTTTCGTTTTCAAAAAAACAAAAAAAAAAAGGTAACATTTTTTTTTAAAGTATTACACTCATTTGGAATATACAACATTTAATTGTTTTAAAAAGTAGCATTTTCGTTTTCAAAAAAAAAAAAGTAACATTTTTTTTTAAAAGTATTATAATATTAGTAGTAAAATTAAACTTAAAAGTTTTAGAAATATCGAGATAGAGGTTCATAAGCGGTGGTAAATGCCACTAAAAGTAATATCGACTCCGACAAGGGAGTCTCTACGTCTTTAACATATTATAATGATATTGTATTCTAAATGGGGTAAACATCAATTTTTTATTTTTTTTTAATGTTTTGAGGAACTCCTTTGGATAATTTGAAGAATCTCCTCCTTGATGCCGCTGACGCTTCATCTCAAAGGATCACATTATAAGGATTATCTTTTAATGTCACCTAATCACACTAATTTTTTTTTTTAAATAATAATATAATTTTCTCAATAAGTTGATTCCTTGTTTGATGTGGCAACAAAATAGGTTGAAAAAAGTCAAAAATAGAGCAAGTTGCCTACTTGCCCATGTGAAATGGATAACAGTAAAATTCAATAATGAAAATGATAAGATTAATCTAAAGAACTAATTTTATTAGAAAAAAAAATGATAAAATTACAAGTATTTGATTTTTATTTTTGTCATTTTCTAAATTCACAATTACAAAATTGAATATCCACTAGTTGAGTTATGCTGAAGAAACGGTGCCACTAACATCACCCTTGGTAGGGAATATCCCGACCGACATAGCTTCACCACAACCGAGGAGCCTTTTGTCCTTGTCTCTCTGTCTTTGCAGGTAACAGGTCGGGCTCCTTGAGAAGAACCCGGTCGGGAACCGACCGGGAGTTGCCCGAGCGATGGTGTCAACCCCGAGCGGTAGTCCTTCGGCGAGAGAGCTGACTAAAGACACGTGGCGGTTCTTTACGACGACAGACAGGGCACCCGGGAGGAGGACACGTGGAGGCTACGTGGAGAGCATGCCGAACGGCTGGAACCTTGTCTCCGGCGTCGCGGCTATAAATACCCACAGTAGCTACAGTGTAGGGGACTTTTGGACGATCGATAGGTTGTTACTAGAGAATCCCGACCGCACTCAGTCGGTACTCAGAGCAACCAAGTAGATTGTACTTAGGGCCTCTACCTTGATCAATAAAGACTTACTTGCTTTACTTGGTCTTGTGTTATTTATATTGCTTACACCTAATTAGCAGTATCATTTTGGCGCCGTCTGTGGGGACCCGTGCAAGAAAGCTACGTCTTGACGAGCACCCGGTCCTTCTTCTCCACCATGTATCCGTGGGCACAAAACAACTACGCTGACGACCAGGCGGATGCGGCGAGCTCATCCGACCACCAAGTCACCTATCAGCAGCAAGGTCAGACGCTCAATCTCAACCTCTCACCGCCTCATCTCTCAAACACTTACCCGGCCGCCCAACAGTCGGTCAGCTACATCCAACCGGGGTACCAACCGCCTGTTCAGCAATACCCCCAGCAGACGATGTACCCGGGCCAATATCCATACCCGGTCCCTCCTCAACCGTACGGGTATTGGCCAGGCCAGCCGATGTACTACACACCACCGGTCGGCTATCCCCCCTATACGCCTGCGTACACGGCTCCAGCCGCCGCCCCTCCAGTACACCCGGCCGCTCAAGAAGAGCCGCAGCATCAGCCCACTTCCCGGGCTCGACGCTCGGCTCGTTCGCGGTTGGGGTCAGGGGGTGCTGATGCGATGGAAGCGCCACGGCAGGCCCAGCAAGCAGGAGCAGTCCCCGCCCGAGCGGAGGACCCCGAGGAAGTTACCCGAGCAGTAGCTTTCGACCGCCTCCGGCCGGAATTGAGGCAAAGATTGGGACCCCAAGATCCAAATCCTCAACCGCCTCAACCGGAGGATGTGCACATGCAAGACGTCAGCCAGGAGGCTTCATCCGGGCACAGCGGGTCGAGGTCACATCGTCGGCGACGCGCTCGGGATACAGCCCAAGCCGCTCAGACTGCCGAGCTCAACGAAACCCGAGGATTGCTTTACAACCTCCAGGCGGAAGTTGCGCAGCTAAGGAGTGCATATCCTGCAGCACCCCCGACCGACCGATCGACCCTCCACCAGACGCCTTTCACAGCAGCGGTAATGGCTCAGCCTTACCCGCTCGACTTAAAGGTCTCGGGAGAAAAGAGCTACGACGGTCGGACAGATCCTGAGGCTCACGTCAACGATTTTTTCAGCAACATGATGCTGAAGGGCGTTTCGGACGCCGTGATGTGCAGGGCTTTTTATTCGACCCTGACCGGTCGGGCAACGGAGTGGTTTCGAACCCTACCACCCGGGTCGATCGACAAGTTCGAAACCCTGGCCGTTAACTTCGTGCGGAAGTTCATCACTTCCAAGGTGGTGAGGAAGTCTTACATGTACCTCGAGAAGGCCAAGCAGTTGGAAGGGGAAAGCTTGACCGACTTCCTCGTCAAGTGGAAAGCAGCGGTCGGGGAGGTCAAGCCCATGGATGATGCGACCGCCACTCACATGCTTCACATCTCCCTCCGGGCGGGGTATCTGTACCAGGATTTTATCCTCCACCCCCCGACCACATATGAGGAGGCCCTCCGAAGGGTCACTGATTATGCTAACGCAGGTGAGGCGAATGCCGTCAAGCGCTCGCAGGAGGTCGGCTCTTCCTCCCGTAAACCGGCCGGCCGGGCGGAACATCGATCGGGAGATGACAATCCCCGACCCCGCACCAGGCATGGCGAGTTTACGGCCTTGAACCGATCCGCAGCGGAGGCCATGCAATATGCCCAGTCCTGCAACCTCATCAAACTCCCCCATCCCGATCGAGACGGCCCTGATAAGAGTAAGCACTGTGCTTACCATCGATGCGCCGGGCATGATACCGAGGAGTGTACCCACTTGCGCCAATTGTTGGAAGATTTGCTCAATTTGGGAAAATTGGACAAGTGCGTGGGGAAGAGAGAGGAAAGCAAGAGGAATACCGATCGGAGGGATCACAGGCGATCTCGTCACCGCTCCGATCGGTCGGGTCAGGACCGAAGAGACGATCGAATGGACGATCGTCATGAGGACCGACGGGACCCTGATCCCCCGACCAGCAGTCGCCCGGTCGGCAAGCCCACCATCCATGTCATATTTGGTGGCCTAGAAGACGCTTCCCAGCCGAGGACGAATTGCCCGGTTGCGATCGTGGATTCCCGAGAGACCGGGAAGAGGCAGAAGATGGAGCCCATAACCTTCACCCTTGAGGACCAACCTGGCAGCAGCGACCACGGCATGGAGGCGCTGGTGGTCACGATCGATGTCAAGGGGACGGATGTCCAAAGGGTTATGGTGGACACGGGCAGCAGTGTGAACGTCCTATACTTGGACGTGTTCGAGAAGCTTGGCCTCGACAGGAAGGAGCTGACTCCGGTCGGTGTACCACTGTCGGGATTTACCGGGGCCCTCATTTACCCCGAAGGCAAAATCACTCTCCCGGTCGAGATCGGCACCCCCCCGAAGTCGATCAAGACAGAGCTTGAATTCGTTGTGGTCAACCTCCATTGCGTCCACAACATCATCCTAGGCCGACCCGCCATCATGAAGATCGGTGGGATAATTTCCATGCCCCATCTCTGCATGAAATTCCCCACCCCCAATGGGGTCGGCGTGGTCCGTGGCGATGTCCAGTCCGCCCGGAAGTGCTACACCCGAGCGGTCAACAGACGCGATTCCGGTCCGTCTTCCCGGGTGAATACTATAGCCAAGGAAGAGGCTAAAGAACGGAAGGAGCAACCCGAACCTTCCGAGGAGATAGAAGAAGTTCCCCTGTCCGAGGACCGCCCGGATAGGAAGATTAAAATTGGCCGGGCCCTCACCCCCGAGCTCCGAGCAGAGGTTCTGAGCATACTCAGGGAGTATGCTGATATTTTTGCGTGGGGACCCGAGGACATGCCCGGGATCGATCGATCGGTCATTTGCCATAAGCTAGCCGTCGATCCCGCAGCGAAGCCGGTCGTGCAGAAGACACGACACCTATCTTCCGATCGCCGCGAGTTTGTCAGAGAGGAGGTCAAGAAAATGGCGGCGATCGAGCACATCCGCCCGGTTATTTACCCCGAGTGGGTGGCAAACATTGTTCTTGTTCCGAAGCCCCCAGCTTGGAGGATGTGCATTGATTTCACCGACCTCAACAAGGCCTGTCCGCTCGACCCTTATCCTCTACCAAGCATTCACCAGATGGTCGACGAGACGGCCGGGGCCGAGTTGATGAGCTTCATGGATGCCTTCAAGGGATATCACCAAATAATGATGCACCATGAAGACGAGAGCAAGACAGCCTTCGTAACCCCGGACGGGCTGTATTGCTACCGAGTGATGCCGTTCGGCCTCCGGAATGCAGGAGCGACCTACCAAAGGATGGTCAATATGCTCTTCGCCGATCTATTGGGCCGGACGATGGAGGCTTATATTGATGATATGCTGGTCAAGAGTCGGGACCGATCCGACCACACTCGAGACCTCCGGGAGTGCTTCCAGATCATGAGGAAGTACCAGTTGCGGCTGAATCCGACCAAGTGCACATTCGCGGTTCAGACCGGCAAGTTCCTCGGCTACATGATGACCAAGAGAGGAATTGAGCCCAACCCGGCCAAAGTTAAAGCGATTCTGGACATGCAACCACCTTCTACCGTTCGGGAGGTCCAGCAATTGACCGGTCGGTTGGCAGCCCTTAGCCGGTTCCTCTCCAAGTTAGCCGAGCGCGCTCTACCCTTCTTCAAGGTATTGCGAAAAGTTAATGGGTTCGTCTGGGACGAAGAATGCCGAGCAGCTTTTGACGAGTTGAAGGAGTACCTCATGTCACCTATTGTGCTCTCAAAGCCCGAGCTCGGAGAAGAGCTAGACGTGTACCTCGCCGTCTCCGATCGTGCAGTAAGCGCAGTATTGTGCCGAACCGATCCGGAAGGGGTCCAGCGACCGGTGTACTATGTAAGCCACGCGCTACATGGTCCCGAGCTCCGGTACTCCCGGTTAGAGAAGGTCGTCTATGCCTTGTATATAGCCGCGAAGAAGTTAGCTCCCTATTTCCAAGGTCGAGCGATCCGCGTTTTGACCGATCGGACCAGTCCTCCGAACCGCTTCATCATCAGGCCGCCTAGTTAAGTGGGCGTTAATGCTGACCCAGTACGCGATCGAATACCGACCGAGACCAGCAATCAAAGGTCAGGCTCTGGCAGATTTCTTGGTCGAGTGTACCGCCCGGGATACCCGACCCCCGAGGTTGAGGATCCCGAGGCCGAGTGGTGGTCGCTAGCTACTGACGGGTCAAGTAGCAAAAAAGGAGCAGGAGGAGGAGTGGTAGTCACGAGCCCAGAAGGATTCAAAGTCTATTTTGCTCTTATGTACCAGTTCCACCCGACCAACAACGAAGCCGAGTACGAAGCATTCGTTAATGGCTTGCAGTGCGCTCGGGACTTGGGGGCTGAATACATCCGAGCCCAAACAGATTCTGCGCTCGTGGTCGGGCAAGTTCTCGGAGATTATGAGGTTAACGGAGAACGTCTACAACTATACAGAGACCTCGCCATGGAGAAGCTTGCACAGTTCCGGGGGTACACCGTCCGACATATACCCCGATTGGATAACGCCGATGCGGATATCTTGTCCAAATTGGCCCAAGATGCCCCGGAACACATGTCGAAGATAGCTCGGATCTTGGTGATCCCCAAACACAGTATCCATCGCCTGCCGGTCAATCCAATCCAACCGGTGGAAGATAGCTGGATCACCGATCTGAAGGAATACCTCGAGCACGGTCGACTCCCAGACGACCCGCAACGTGCTCGAAAAGCCAAGCTAAGAGCCCCGAGGTTCCAAGTCGTGAACGGTCGTCTCTATCGGCGATCGTATGGAGGCCCCCTTATGCGTTGCTTGACCGCATTCGAGGCCGAGTTAGTAATGAAGGAGCTGCACTCGGGAATCTGCTCCTCACACCAGGGAGGTCGATCCCTGGCCCGTCGTATCATGCTGATCGGGTACTATTGGCCGTCCCTCCAGCTAGACTGTGAAAAGTTAGCTCGGGAATGTGAGACGTGCCAACTGTACGCCCGGATGCCTGGGCGACCGGCAACCTTCTACCAGCCAGTCACGACCGCAGTTCCTTTCGCTAGGTGGGGGGTAGATATCTTGGGCCCCTTTCCTCAGCTGTCCGGTCGGAGAAGGTTCGTGATCGTCGCCGTTGATTACTTCTCTAAGTGGATAGAAGCCGAGCCCTTAGCCACGATCACATCTCAGCAGTGTGCTCGGTTCCTTTGGCGCAATGTCGTTTCCCGTTTTGGTGTACCCGTACATCTCATCAGCGATAACGGTCGCCAATTCGTAAGCCAGTACTTTCAGAATTTCTTGGCCACGATCGGGACGACTCACGTCCGGTCGTCGGTCGCTTACCCGCAGGGAAATGGACAAGTGGAGAACGCTAACCGGACGATCTTGGAGGGGCTGAAAAAGAAGTTACACTCGGCCGGTCGTAGTTGGGCCGATGAGTTGCCATATGTCTTATGGACTTATCGGACGACCCCGAGGGAGGCTACTTTGGAGACCCCTTTCGCCCTGGTTTATGGAGCTGAAGCCCGACTCCCGATCGAGGCTTGGATCCCGACCGATCGAGAGAGAACCTACAACGCGGAGGACAATGAACACGCCATGGCTGTAGATCTCGATGCGGTCGAAGAAAAAAGAGAGCTAGCCGCTCGGCGTATGGCCGAGTACCAGAAGCGCGTCAAGAGCACGAAGGACGTTCGGGTCAACCCTCGCTATTTTCAAGTTGGAGATTATGTCTTACGACGAAGGGAGGCCAGTCAACCTTTAGAAGGGGGAAAGCTAGCTCAGAACTGGGAAGGGCCGTACATCATCAACGCTGTCATACGGCCGGGTACATACCGACTAGAGACAACGACTGGTCGGCTAATCGAGGGGACTTGGAATTCCGAGCACCTCGTTCTCTTTAGGCATTAGCCTATTTTTTTGTATTTTTAGACGAAGTGGGGGCTTGACCTGCGAGTTAGTCCCAGTCGTCATTTCTATGTAAATTTATGGTTGTAAAATTAGTTCAACCGCCTGCGAGCGGGAAAGTTTAATGTATATACGATCAATGATTGCTCGACCGTTTGTATGCGGCGGCACGATCGGTTATTTTCTCCCACCCTTATCACAACCAGATCAGTTCAACATTCAATCGATCGGGCGAAGTCTGTCGACCGGTCAAAACGCGCTCCACATAGGCGGACGCTCAAGTCACGCCACCGATCGGGGAAGCCAGGAGCTCTCGGCATTATTCCCCGATCCGTCCAACTTCTGTCCACTATCGCACCCACTCGTGCCTCGAGCGCACAATAGTGTGGGGGCTGGGATAAGGAAGTATGGTACAAGGCCCGTCACTCGGTTACATTCCGACCGTAGAGGCTTGAAAATTTCTCGACAACGGCCCGGAGATCGGGTAAACCTGATCGGTTGGCCAGTTTTGAAGTCGAAACATCGAACGCCCGACCAGGCCATAAGGTCGTAAGATTGGGCGTCGAGTGAGTCGAACCAGTGCAAGATCGGGCCACAAGGCTGCGTGGTCGAGTGATTATGATCAGTGTGTAAAGAATGAAAAGCAAGAAGATAAAAGACGAACGACGCAAGTTTGAGCAAAAATAGATATTATTAATCCACAAAAGGCGCCCGGTACAATTCGGGACCGGGCTCCCGATCAATCGTCATTACAAAAAAGGGGGAGACAAGCCTAGCCTACTTCTTCGCCTCCCGAGCCCCAGCAGCTGCTTCCTTCCCGCTCGAAGGGGCCGCCGACGATGCCCCGGGCTCGGTTGCCTTGGCTTTCGGGGTCGGGGTAAAGGGTGAGGGACCGGGATCTGCCACGTCCGGGGGTAAGGCCGACAAGACCAGTTGGAGATCATCGGCGTCGAGGGCCTCCTCCAACCGCTTGCGGGTGCGTTCAAGCATTTTCTGCTTCCCGGCCGTAAAGGCCCATTTCCCGAACGATACGATCAACTCGTTCCCGACCTCGTCTCCTCGGGCTGCTGTTAGGAAGGCCGTGCCCAGCTCCTTGTCCTTGAAGGCTGCCCGCACCAGCTCGCTCGGGCTCTCGAGCTGGGCCTTTAGCTCCTTGGCCTCTCCTACCGCCCGGCTGGCGACCTTCTCGGCGAGAACCCGGTCCTCGTCGCTCTTCTTCAAAGCCTTCTGGGTTTTCTCCAGTTCGGCATGGAGCTCCTTGATCTCCTTCAAGCGACGGGCGGCCGTCTTCTTGTGGTGATCAGCTTCCTCGGCCAATATAGCCCGACCTTGCAGGAGCTGAGCGGCCCGGGAAATCTGCGAAGATAAAAGACACTCGGGGTTAGCCCGATCAGCAACGCTTCAACAAAAAAGCTGTTGGTTAAGAAGAGCTTACCTCGGCCAGGTCGTGGCCGATCCGTTCAACCACTTGGGTCGGGGTCATCGTCCCCAGATCCTCCTTGACCGGCGCGGCGTTGCCGATCCGGGCCAGTATGGACGAGGAGTCCCTTTCTCGCCCGACCGAAGGGCTCGAGCTGTGCTGATCACGGCGGCGCTTCATGCCGCCTACCTCGGTCACTCCCCGCTCGGGGACCTTCTCCTTTCCCCGGGCGACCTCCACCCGAGTGATCAGAACGTCGGAGGGCTCGACGATGAAGCCCTCGCCCGTCGTCACGGTCGAGGCGCTCAGTGGTCGGCCGGAGGGGATCTCCTTCTCCCCGGATGGTTTGGTCTTCGCCTTCTTCTTGCCGCCAAGAGAGATCTTGGCGGGCGGGGGAAGGGGGGCATCCTCATCACCGAACTCGGCCATTGCTGCAAACAAACAAAGAAGAAAACCCCAGTTAGTGCGAGCGTAATATAGAGTTCAGGTCGGGATAAACGGCTCGGGTTAAACCTTTCTTCCTTTGACTCGAGGGCTTGGCGACCGTTACGCCCATCGGCACGGGCAGGTACTTCTCCCTTAGCTCATAGGTCGGGGGCGGGAGCTGGGCTGCTTCCAGACTGTCAGCCGTCCGGAAGATGGTGTACTCATGAATCTCGCTCGAGATCCGAGCAACCGTTTCCTTGAGCGCCTGAGTCTCGTCCGGCACCACTTGTTTCCGAAAATGTGTGCTCCAGACGCGATCGACCGAGAAGATCCAGGGCTCGTACTTAAGGGAGAAAATCCTGTTTTTCCACCCCTTGTTGTTCCCGGGCAGCCCCTTGATTGCACACATGTCGGCCCGGGATTGCAGCATCAGGAACCCACCCCCGTAGCGGCCCGGAAGAACCTTGATCTGGTAGATGAAGTTAAACAACTCCATCGTGCACTCGGCCTCGTGCCGAGCGCATATCTGTGGGAAGCAGGCCAGGATCCGATGTGCGTTCGGGCAGATCTGGGCCGGGACGACCCGGTAATAGGCCAAGAAGGCGTTCAGGAGGGGGGTGAAGGGAATGGCGATCGGGGCCATCAGGGAGTCGTAGTGCATCCCGATCCACTTGCCCCGATGCCTCTCAATCACGTTTCCCAGTTGCCGGCTCGTGTCGAATTCTGCCCGACCCCGGAGTATTTCAGCAATCCGAGCCGCCTCGCCTTTGGACAGCAGGCTCATTTCTTGCTCGACGCTCTCGCTGTTCAAGAACTCGAGCTCGACGGCTGGTGTGGCCGGCCCGGCCGGGTCTCCTTCGGTCTGCTCGGGGGTATTTTCTCGATCACCCCCTCGAGGAGCAGCCTCCGGGTGGTCCCCAACCACCCGGGTAGGCGTTTCCCTAACGCCCTCGGTTGGAGAACCCCGCCCGCTTGACGTGGTCCTCTCTTCATCTTCTTCGCTGGAGCTCCCCGATCCGCTCGAACTCGAGCTTGACGATCCAGAGGAGCTTGATGCATTGTCTCGCTCGGCGGCTTGCTCGGGGGCTGGCGTCGCTCGGGGACTGGCGTCCGGGGTGTAGGACATAATGTCCACCTCCTCGTCGCTGATGTGCTCGACCCCCTCGTCGTAATCAGCAATCGAGGCGTTTTGACTGTCTGAGTCCGTCATATCGATCTACCTAAAGGTCGGTCGGAGTTAGTAGGGACTTGAGACGTCCGGGACAGTTAGTTGACCTAACAGTTCTACCTATAAATGAGAGCCTAAACTAAAGAGGAGGGTTAAGAGCTTACCGATTGGAGGAAGATTGAAGTTTGAAGCTTGAAAGTTGAAGTTTGCTTGTTCGGCTGCCTTGCTAAGCTGCTCTGCTCGGGACTCTCTGAGGGTACCGACTGATGCGAAAGAGTGAGGAAAGTTCAAATGAGGGCATCAAGGGCCTATTTATAGGAGGGCATTTAGGCGGGAAACTCATCCACTTGCGTGACACGACCCGCGCTGACTCCGAGGCGCCGGTTGCAGTCGCAGAGGCCGGCAGTGGCCGACACGTGGCGAGGAAGGGAATGACAGCTGGCCGGTCGGTTTAGGAGCCGACGGTTGGACTTCTACATCCCGTCCCGTTTTTTCCCGGACGATCAAAAAGGCCCGGGTTGGGGGGCTCTTGGTAGGGAATATCCCGACCGACATAGCTTCACCACGACCGAGGAGCCTTTTGTCCTTGTCTCTCTGTCTTTGCAGGTAACAGGTCGGGCTCCTTGAGAAGAACCCGGTCGGGAACCGACCGGGAGTTGCCCGAGCGATGGTGTCAACCCCGAGCGGTAGTCCTTCGGCGAGAGAGCTGACTAAAGACACGTGGCGGTTCTTTACGACGACAGACAGGGCACCCGGGAGGAGGACACGTGGAGGCTACGTGGAGAGCATGCCGAACGGCTGGAACCTTGTCTCCGGCGTCGCGGCTATAAATACCCACAGTAGCTACAGTGTAGGGGACTTTTGGACGATCGATAGGTTGTTACTAGAGAATCCCGACCGCACTCAGTCGGTACTCAGAGCAACCAAGTAGATTGTACTTAGGGCCTCTACCTTGATCAATAAAGACTTACTTGCTTTACTTGGTCTTGTGTTATTTATATTGCTTACACCTAATTAGCAGTATCAACCCTTATTGCACACGCACAAACTGCGTGTTTTTGGACAACCATATATCGAATACACCCATAATATTACTAGAATAATAAATGATAAATGATACTAAATGATACTCCATATTATATAATCCTACCGTTGACCAATCATATATCGATACACTCACACGTCCTAACTGGCTAACTGTTGTAACTCTTATCTTTATCCAAGAAATTGTATATATATATATATATAGATACACAGCAGCTACCTCTCAAAGTCTCAAGTGTAGGTCCACTCATAATTTTTCACTGAAAATCGGAGCACAGAGAAGAAGGAGCAATGGCGGGCGGGGCTTTTGTGGACTCCGGAGGAGGGAGGGCCCACCTGTACGAGTACAGGATCACTTCCTATTTCATCTTTGCGTGTATCGTTGCAGCCATGGGAGGATCTCTGTTCGGTTATGATCTCGGTGTTTCTGGTCAGTCTTTCACTTTCTACTTTTGAGTTTTGATCTGAGAGATTTTGGTTTTGACAACGTTTGTCAAGGTCGTTTTTTGTTTGTGTTCCGGCAACTATTTTGTTCAATGCTGATGTCGTCGTCATTGTCTTGTTTTTCCCTGTATATTATACTATATACTATACCTTATGAGTGTCGGCGATTCCGAATGATAGAACAGAGGAATGAGAAAATAATGGTGGAGGGTAAATTGTGGAATTGTGGAAATGGTCCCTCTGGTGATATAACATTATAACCACTTCAATTTTTATTTTTACTTCTAATTTTCTTCAATAATATCTTGAGTATCAAATTTATATTTTACTTTTTAACAAAAATTTGGACTAAAATAGGTACAAATTTTATTCCGAAATTAAAGTGGTGAAATCACTATAGTCTAGATATCATCATCTCTATAATTTACATATTTTAGTAGGGAGGATAATAATTCATCCTCTTTTGGTGGTGTATAGTGATAATTTCACATAAAATTCACAACTTTTTTTTTAAAAAAAAATCTAAATATACTCAAATTTTTACCTAAAAATTAGTTTACTTTTAATAATTTTCACTAGAATATAGATTGAGACCTATTAGCCTTCTTAGTTTGAGCTGGTTAGTTATGGGTAACCCGTAACCTAGTTTGGTTTACTTCCTTGTTCTTTTGCCAGCTAAGGTCACAAGGTGGGGTTTATTCAATGCACACTATTGAGTAATGGTTGCGGGTTTTTCTTGTTACTCAAAATTGATATTTTGCCTACTTGGGATAATATTTAGCATTTGGCAAAGACCTGTTTGGACAGGCAATGCAATGGAAACCAATTGTTTTTTGGTGTCATTTTCAGGTGGTGTGACCTCCATGGATGATTTCTTGAAGGAATTCTTCCCCAAAATCTACAGAAGGAAGCAAGCACATCTCAAAGAAACAGACTACTGCAAATATGACAATCAAATCCTCACTTTGTTCACTTCCTCCCTTTACTTTGCTGCCCTTATCTCCACCTTTGGTGCTTCATATGTGACCAGAAATCGAGGCAGGAGAGCCAGCATTCTCTGTGGAGGAGTCAGTTTCTTCTTGGGAGCAATCGTTAACGCTTTTGCAAAGAACATAGCGATGCTGATCATCGGTCGCTGTCTTCTTGGTGTAGGCATTGGATTTGGCAATCAAGTAAGTGAAATGGTGGATCTTTCGAATAGCGTTGTTTTGTTCTAACTTCTAACTTCTAACACATTGTACTGCAGGCAGTGCCATTGTATCTGTCAGAAATGGCGCCTGCTAAAGTCCGGGGAGCAGTGAATCAGCTCTTTCAGCTCACGACTTGCCTGGGGATATTCGTTGCCAACTTCATAAACTATGCAACCGAGAAGATCCATCCTTGGGGGTGGAGATTATCGCTTGGTTTAGCCACGGTTCCAGCCACGCTCATGTTTGTAGGTGGACTCTTCCTCCCCGAGACCCCAAACAGTCTCGTGGAGCAGGGTCGATTAGAGGAGGCGAGAGAAGTCCTGGAGAGAGTTAGAGGTACCTCGAAGGTGGATGCAGAGTTCTCTGATCTTGTTGATGCAAGCCGGGCTGCCCAAGCTATAAAGAATCCGTTTAGGAACCTTCTAAAGAGGAGGAACCGGCCTCAGTTGATAATTGGAGCCCTTGGAATCCCAGCATTCCAGCAGCTCACTGGCATGAACTCGATTCTTTTCTATGCCCCCGTGATATTTCAAAGCTTGGGGTTTGGCTCGGGGGCATCTCTTTATTCATCTGCCATTACCAGCGGAGCACTTGTGCTGGCAACGTTCATATCAATGGCTTATGTTGACAAGTTTGGGAGAAGGGCGTTTTTCTTGGAAGCCGGTGCTGAAATGATCTGTGTCTTGGTACAACTCTTGTTTCACTGTCAGCTTTGTTGAGCCATTAATGTGCAATCCAACTATCAGCTTAGACTTTTAACTTTGATGTGGTGCAGGTGGCGGTGGCAATCACGCTGGCCCTGAAGTTTGGCCAAGGCGTCGAGCTCCCTAAAGGAATTGGCACCTTCCTCGTGATCATAATCTGCATATTCGTTCTCGCTTATGGGAGGTCTTGGGGGCCTCTCGGGTGGCTGGTGCCTAGCGAACTCTTCCCCCTCGAAACACGTTCAGCAGGGCAAAGCGTGGTCGTGTGCGTTAACATGATCTTCACAGCCCTCATTGCCCAGTGTTTCCTTGTATCTCTTTGCCACCTCAAATATGGCATCTTTCTGCTGTTTGCAGCCTTGATTGTGATCATGAGCTGCTTCATCTTCTTCCTCTTGCCGGAGACAAAACAGGTGCCCATAGAGGAAATATATTTTCTGTGGCAGAACCATTGGTTCTGGAGAAGATACTGCACACCTGATCAAGAACTGCAAGGAAAGCCTGGACTGCAAGCCTAGTCTGGCTGGCTTTTGACCACATGGAATGGAATTACAGAAATTAAGATTAGTGTTATAGAAATACCTTTCATAAGTTTGTCATTTTTTCTTTTTGTCGGCCCATGAGGTGTCTTGAGCGGACCCTAACTGTAGGAGACACCTTTAAGCCCATACCAGACAATACATCTTCCTTTCATAAGTTTGTCTTTTTAACAGAATATATGATAATTTGTGAAAAGAAAGAGGATATATGTTGACTAAATTATGGTCATAAGTTGTTAGTAGTGCTATGCATAATTTGATGAAATCGATTAACTGATTGAACTGATTAATTGATTGATTAACTGATCGAATTAACATATCAGTTAACCGAATTGTTTATATTACTAAAATATTTTAGTTAATTGTTTAATTGAAAAAAAAATTTGTTTGATTAATTTGGAAATAAAAAGTTTGATTTGATTTGGATATTTTGCAAATTCAATTAATATAAAGTGTAATCTCTTGATACCAAAAAATTGTTATCAAATACAGTACTAAATATAAAATTATTAAAATAAAAATATTTGGATAAAATATTTTGTGAAGCATATACGTAGTGTTTGTCTTTTAGTGAAAAGACAAAAAACACCCTTTAATTTAATAATCCAATAATCGCTGTCGTTTCTTCAAAAGATGCGAAAGAACATGTGTGCTTTAGCCGTAGCTCGCCGGCCGTTCAACTGCACAAGCAAAATCAGTTGCTCCGAATCCTCTGATGCATGTTTACTTCTCCAATCTTAAATCCCAACTTCATGCTCTTCACGGTAACACCTCTATCTCCATATATCTCTCTCTAAATTAAGCAAAATTTGATTTCTTGCATGCTTTGATTAATGGGTTGGATAATTACTGAAGTTTGTGCTTTTCTAATTTAATCTCTAATGGGTAAAAGATACTTCAGTTGCTCTGTGTATCTTTAATTTGTTCTGTGTGGTTAGAGCTCACTTATAATTGGTTAGTAGGTAGTAGCATTTTTTAAAATTTTGGAGATGGGTTTTATAAACCAATCTTTTCCAGAATGCTAGTTTAGAGATACCCAGTTCTTAGTTTGGTCCCTGGAGCTTGAATTGGACTCTAAAGTTCTCAAATTTTTTTGGTACTGTGTAATTGAGACCTGCATTTTGGTAGACTATGAATCTGGGTGTGGTTTTGTGTTTTATGAAATTAATGATTTTATCTGGTGCTTGAAAACTGAAGTTATAACAGTTCAAATTTTTATGCAGGGACAATGAATTGGATTCTTAATTTGCATTGAGAAACCAATCATTTTGAATTTTGGGTGATAGCTCTTTTGGTATGATGTACACAATTGATTTTCAGAAGTTGTGCCAAATTGATAGAAGGAAATGGATTTTGGTGTTGTGTTTAGTGGCACTTACTCATTTATTTTGTCAGACCTTGATGCTTCCTTATGGCAATGCCCTTCTCTCTCTGTTGCCTGATAACACCGAAATTATACACCAGAAAGTTAGCTTCTCGTTTAAAGAATCTTCGTTGAAGTCAGATGAACCTGTTACGGTTGATGGTTCAAGCTTTGCTAACTTGTCTCTGTTGCCTACTGGTGTGGAAAACACATATAGAGTTAAGACACGGGTTGCAGGACAAATTGTTGATGACGGGGAGAAGAGTAGTTCTATTTTGAATGAAAAATCGCTAGATAATGATTTTGATTTTGTTGAAGATGCAACCCTGGATAATGAAAATCTGTTTGAGGAAATGGAGGCAGACGAGGAGTTGAAGGTGCAGAGTGGTATAAACCAAGAACATGGTTCTGTAAGACCAAGTGAGGATGAAACCATCGAGAATAGTAATGAATTATCAACGGTCTCTACGTCAGATGCTAATAGAGGTATGATGCCTGACGGGAGTCAGCGAGTTGGAGTCGATGCCTCGTTACCCGTTGTTGGTTCAACCCGTAGGGATCCATTGGTTTCTTCGAGATCAAGCTTGAGCAACTTGGGTATTTCTCCTCGTAACTTGTCTAAATCTGGAGAACAAAATCTTTCGCTTCCCAACAGTGGGAACATTGTTTTGTTGCAACCTAACGTGTCTACTACAACAAGGAATCGGGCTAGGAAGAAGATGAGATGTGAAATGCCACCAAAGTCGGTAACGTCTTTCTCTCAAATGGAACGCTTACTAGTCCGAAATCGTGCTCGTTCACGTGCAGCGGTATGCCTTTCTCTTGTAATATAGTATTGCCTTTCCTTTACTAAAGGTAAAATATGTTGATTTATTTTTTCTCGAAGTTGGATTTTAGAGACCGAGGTGGTCATCTGAACGTGATAAGGACATTCTAGCAGCTAAGTTGCAGATCGAGAATGCTCCCCTTCTGAAGACTGATCAAGAACTTTATGCTCCCGTCTTCCGAAATATATCCATGTTCAAAAGGTTAGCTTAGCTGCTTTTTGTTTGTGTATAATCGAGTTCTATAAGGGACTTTTATTGTATGCAAAGACTAGAATGCTCCCCTCTCGTATGATCTGGCCGGCACTTTGCCCCTTAATTGGGCCAGCCCAGTGCGGACGGGGATTAGTCCGAGTATGGTACGGGCTTAAAGGTGCCTCCTACAGTTAGGGTCTGCTCAGGACACCTCGTGGTCTGACAAAAAAAAAAGACTAGTGGATGTTTGCCTTGTTATCTTCCGAGTAATAGGGTTATGTCTTTTGCTAGTTTCATGCCTTATAATATTAGACGAAATCGGGGTAGAGGAACTTCCGTTATTATAGATGTTCAGGTGCTTTACGTAATTAACAGGAGCTATGAGCTTATGGAGAGCATACTCAAGATATACGTCTACAAGGAAGGTGCGAAACCCATCTTTCACCAACCAATCCTAAAAGGACTGTATGCATCTGAGGGGTGGTTCATGAAATTGATGGAGAGGAATAGGAAATATGTTGTGAAAGATCCTCGAAAGGCTCACTTGTTTTACATGCCTTTTAGTTCACGGATGCTGGAGTATACTTTGTATGTACGTAACTCCCACGATCGGACCAATCTCCGACAGTATCTGAAGGATTACTCGGAAAGGATTGCTGCTAAATACCGCTTCTGGAACAGAACTGGCGGGGCTGATCATTTTCTCGTAGCATGCCATGACTGGGTAACATTTTCTATAGTTTCTTGTTTCTAAATTCCCTGATAGTCGCCAATGACCTTGTGGTCTAGTGGCACACTGGCACGAAGGGGCCAGTATTGACTCTTCGTGCTGCTTCAGTAGATTGAGAAAGTAGTTATGAACAGATACTACATTGTAACAGAGCCGGATAGTTTCTTTTGAATTCTTATTTGTCTTTCGATCCTCGTAGGCTCCTTACGAAACGCGACACCACATGGAGCATTGCATCAAGGCTCTCTGCAATGCCGACGTTACTGCAGGGTTCAAAATAGGAAGGGATGTGTCCCTGCCCGAAACATACATTCGCTCCCAGCGGAATCCTCTGAGAGATCTCGGTGGGAAACCGGCATCGCAGAGGCGTATTCTCGCTTTCTACGCTGGAAACATGCACGGGTACTTACGACCCATCCTGCTCGAGCATTGGAAGGACAGGGACCCCGATATGAAGATCTTCGGCCCAATGCCACCCGGTGTTGCCAGCAAAATGAGCTACATTCAACACATGAAGAGCAGCAAGTTCTGCATCTGCCCGAAGGGCTATGAAGTGAACAGCCCGAGGGTCGTCGAAGCCATCTACTACGAATGCGTGCCAGTCATCGTATCCGACAACTTTGTGCCGCCGTTTTTTGATGTCCTGAACTGGGATGCATTCTCCATAGTTGTTGCAGAGAAGGACATACCGAACCTGAAAGATATACTCCTCTCTGTACCAGAAGAGAAGTATCTCCAGATGCAAGTTGCTGTGAGAAAGGTTCAGCAGCATTTTCTTTGGCATGTGAAGCCTCAAAAATATGATCTTTTCCACATGACCCTTCATTCAATTTGGTACAATAGAGTCTTCCAAGTAAAAGCAAGGTGATGAAGAAGAAAATGGCACCAATACCATTAACTGCCAGGAAGCTTTATATGGAAAAACATCTCTTTTCTGCAATCTGCAGTGTGTTGTTTGCTTAATGTAAATTTTTTTTGCAGGTTTATGCTGTAAATTACTATTGACCTGTTTGGTAACATAGTTTATCAGTCAATTTTGGCTTATTTGACCACTATTAGCTGTTTGACTTGGTTAAACATTCAATATAAGTGTTTGATTAATTAGCTTTTTGTAACAATTTATTGCTCTAAAATGCTAAAATTCAAAAAACTGTTCAAAGTAGCTTTTTCCATAAGCTTTATGAGAAAGTCATTTTGTATGTAATCATAACAGCTAATTTACCGAACATCTTTCTACAATCAGTTAATGCTATCAAGTAATCAAATCCATTAACCCAATTAGCTAACAACTAAGCTATTTAGACAAAAAGACCACAAGGAGGTAAACCAATCTAGATTGCTTATAGCTAACCGGGTTCAAACCAAGAAAGTCAATATGTCTTTTTCACTAGGAGTCGAACTTAGAACTTTATAATTACAGGGTTAATAGGTCACTCTCAAGAATGTCAATAGGCCACTTCTCGCGGAACTTAACTCAATGGTTCAAGGTTTATCTTGAAAATCTTGCTCCAGCAACAAGGTCGGGGAGACTTCTTGTGCACAAAGTGTACAGACAGGGTGAAAATTAAGAATTGATTGAACGACTCGTGATTTACTTCCTTTAGTGTTCTTGGATAGGAATTCTGGGCATTTAAGATTAATTTATCATAAATTAAGAAACTTAATGTACCAACAAAATTAATATGCTTCTCCAAAATTAAATACTATCCCACATTTATTTACGGATCATATCATAAAAACACAAAACAAATTTGATCTGATCTGCAAGCCCTGGAATTCCAACACACTTCCAGAGTTCAGACTCAGTAAGCATGTTCCCATCTTGCCACGAGTCCTTTCCTTTTAAAGAAATCGAAGATTCAATGGGCCCACTTTCCACTTTCTGTTGTCGCTGAATGTCTTATCCGCTCACGCCTCTCCGACACGTGTGTTCTTAGATCCTCAGACCATCCCAAATTATCCGGACACAGATTCACACTCACCGCATTCCACCCTGCCTCTGGGCTTTCAAGATTTCCGTTTCTTATCCGTTTAATACTTTTGACAACGACGACAACAACGACAAATGACCTCGGATTTTCAGTTTTTACGGGTAATAGTGTTTGCAAATTTGGAGGGATTTAACAAAGTTTGAAACTTTGGAGAGGATTAGAGATGGGGTTGAAATTATTTATTCTGAAAATGGATCTTTGATCTGAAAACTGAAAACTGAAAAGACACATCAATATGGGGGGCCACTGATGAGGACAGTGGATAAACATAACTTTCTGTTGCTTTGTTCTCATATAGATCATCTTAATGTTAACTTTTTTTTTTTTTCTTTTTATTCAAATGTGATCATAATGTTTTTGCAGATTTAGCTGTCTCTATTCTTCTGGAACCACAATTCCATGTAAGTCAATCATTCTCTGATGTTTGGATCTTTAGTAGCATAATTTGTTGTATCCTGTGATGATTGCATTTGAACTCTTTTGGTTTTGTCTTATCTTGATTAAGGTTTTATGAATTTGCTTTTGTTGAATAATTTGAAATCAAGCCATGTTTATGCTCCTCATATGGACTAATTGAATCCATTAATTGTTGAAGTTAGTAGCTTTACATCCATTGCATCTGTACTGATTGTCCAGTTCTGGTTATAATTTCGAATCTGTCTTTTTCAGACAGTTTAGATTAGGGTCTTGTTCTTGAATTTTATGTTGATTACAAATTACAAATGTCTGCATATATGTATACGAAGATGCTGAAAGCCATTGTTGTAAAGTTTTCTTCTCGTTTACGAAGGCTTTCCATTGTGTAGTTTGGTTTTCCAGGCCTCATCTCATTGAAGGCGTTCTTGCTGTGAAACAATGGAGGACATAATTTCACTACTAGTGAACTTGACATCTTATATAGCACAACAATTTTTCCAGTTTATTGGTGAGTTGTCTAAGCAATTTAAGGGATTAGAGCCCGAACGGGCAACTCAGTTAGTTCCTGGGTGGTAGATTGTGGGCAAAAAATTTAAGGGATTAGATTAGGGGTACACAGACTTCGATTCCATTGATTGCGTTGTACTTGTTGATTTTCCCGTCTTTTGGAACTTAATGTTATTGCAGAGGATCTTCTCGTCTTTAGAGATGTGAGTAGATGCTCACAGGAGTCGGTGGCCATTGGATCTGGGCAATATACGAGATATGAATTGAGTTCTCGATGTTGCTCATCTTCGTTGGAAGTTTGCCACCCAACGACCAGGCTTGGCGTTGACCCCTGCGAGATCGGTGATAATTTGCCTTTATATTCACTATCACGAATCGTAAAACACAATGTCACTCGTAGGAGTGTCAACCTCGTTTTTAAAGGGTAATGATGTTTATTCATATGGAAGTACCAATCTCGTGTCATTGCGGTCCTTATTTAGTCTTTTGTTGGTTAATGTTGTTGTAGGGTGACACTTCCGGTATCCGGTCTTAAATTCGGTTGGAGATTAATGTCCGCCCCTTGGAACAGCTCCTTTTGTTATGCCAGATGTGCTCATGCTCGAGTGCAACGGTACATACTTAAGTAGAATCATTTGCACATTCGGTTTTTTCCTTTCTAACAGTGATTGCTTCCGATTTTTAAGAAGATCTATACTTCGTTTTATTTGCAGCTTTATATCACGGGTATCTACAACCTTGCATGGATCTTCTGGTGATATTGGATGGATGCTACGAGATCCCGGACTGGCTCCCGTGGAGGATGGTTCTGCACGATTCTCGGAGCTACTACAAGACATTAGGTACACATAGACTATGTTTATCGAGGTTAATGATATATGAGTATGATATGCATCGCCTCTTATTTATTTACGTTTGTTCATCAGGAATGGGAATCATATGCTGCCTGATTGTTTTGTTTATCTTTTAATCCCAGGTTTAATTACTCTCCTTATAATACAAGTTTGTTCTAATTTTCTATTTTGCGTACACATATCTATGTTTTACATATTACTTTTCAGGCCTTTTCAGTAATGTCGGTCCGTTGTATTTCGTGACTACCAAAAAGGTCTTCTCGAAGATGGGCCTCGCTTGTCATATCGCTAAGATCCAGAGCGAGGTACAAAGAATGCTTCAAAAATAGAGTTGAATCCCCCTATAGGAAAAGTTGTTTTTGTGAATTTTAACTTTTGGGCGTGAATGAAGGCGTCTGTGGAAAAGAATGCTTGGGAACTAAAGGAGTATATCGAGGAATTATACTGGGGATCGGGCAAGTGTGTAATGTTGCTCGGTCACAGCAAAGGAGGGATTGATGCTGCTGCTGCTTTGTCGATTTATTGGCATGACTTGAAGGATAAAGTTGCGGGATTGGCGTTCGTGCAGAGCCCGTATGGTGGATCGCCGGTTGCATCGGATATTCTTCGCGAAGGCCAGATTGCTGACAAGGAAACCCGGAGGATCATGGAGTTTATCGTTTGCAAGATATTCAAGGTAATGGATGCTGGTCTTATTAGTAGTTTTCGAGTTTTTTTTTTAATGTTTGGTATAATTGAGCAAAGTGTTTGAGATAGAAATACTCGATAGGGCGATATGCAGGCGTTGGATGACCTAACATACGAGAAGCAAAAGGAGTTTGTAAAAAACCATACGCTCCCCAGCGACATTCCTCTCGTTTCCTTCCACTCCGAGGCGAGGGTGACACCCGGGGTTATAGCCACCATGTCACACATAGCACAGGCAGAGCTTCCCTGGATCCCGATCGCTGCGCTTCTTCTCCAATCGGGATTCAAGGTGCCCGTCATCTTACCCGTCTCGGCCGCCCTCGCACTCTGCGCCCTCCATCTGCAACTGCGATACGGGGAGAAGAGCGACGGCGTAGTGACGTGTCGCGACGCCGAAGTGCCGGGCTCGGTGGTGGTGAAACCGGACAAGAAACTTGACCATGCTTGGATGGTGTACTCTTGCTGGAGAAAGGATCCTCTTGAGCCTGGTGCTAGTGAAATGTGTGAAGCTCTTTTGACTATGCTTGTGGAAATAGCAAAGAGAAGAAAGTAATGAGGGTATGTGGTAACATGTCCTAATAGTAAAAAGTTTTTTTTTTTTTTTTTTTTTTTTCTAATCAATGTTCTAATGATCCATTTTACTGCTGTAAATGGGTCTATTTACTGTTGTGTTTTCATACAATATGTTGTGAAAAAAGATTTTGGCTTGATGAGTAATTAATAAGCTACCTAAGAGACTTTTATCCATCCAATTTGTGTGTTACAAATACTATTTACATCAAAATTTGTACTTCTTATTCTATAGGTAAAAGAACATTTCAAATTTAAGTCTCACTTTATATTGAAATGATGATAAATTGTATCATATACTCTCACTTTGTAAAGTTGTAGTCTCTCATATGTACATCTAACAAAGTGTTATATACAATTTTACAAAATATAACATATTGGAGTTATGGTACACCACACTACACAAATAGACTCAATAACTTGCAACCCATTAATGATGGGCCACCGAGAGAATCTTTGGTTGAAGTTATGGATTTGAAGGGAAGATTAAAACAAAGTCCATTTAGGGTTTAGGGTGTGTCTAAAAATCTGGAAAATGATTTTTGGAAATTATTTTTCGGGTTTTCAATGTTTGGCAAAAAAGAAAACTTTAGAGTCAATGAAAAATCATGTCTTGATCAAGGGAAAATGCCTCCTATTTTTAAGAAAATGATTTTTTTTTTTTTAGAAAGTCATTTTTCAAGTTCTCTGCGGTCTTCTCACACCTTCCTCACGCCTTTTCGCATCGGCCAGATTGGTTCCGAAGCCAGTCTGGAAACCAGTCGGCTAGATTGATTTTTGTTCTGGAAATCAGATTTTGTTGTGATTTTTTGTTCCCGGTTGTTTTGCTGTGGTTTTGCTCTAATTTTTTTTTTTTTTTTTTTTGTTATGGTTTCTTTGACAATGTTATTGTGTTGTGATTTTTTTATATATATAAATTTGCAACGTGAGTTTTTGTTTATTTTTTATGAAGGATGAGATTGTCAATAGAGGTTATGACAATATATAAATTTGCAATCAGTTTAAATTTTAATTAAACAAAATAATTAAATTGTTTAATTATACAATTCAAGTCATTTTCTGTAAAATGAACAAAAGACACAAAGACAGTTTTCTGTTGTGCAGCCAAACATGAAAAAAGAAAATGTTTTATGAAAAATGACTCATTTAGTCATTTTCCATAAGTCATTTTTCTACTTTCTAAACGAACCTTTATCAAAATAGTGAAATACACAATTTACATAAATGTTCACAATTTACTTTTTACAAAATTGTAAACATTCACTAGATAAAATGTGTATTTTGGATTCAGATACTCCTTGCAAGGTGGACCGGGGTCCACGGAATAATTTGCCATATCTAGGTAGGCAAATGGAATATCCAGGAATAGTAGGTATCAACTATCGATGATCATATACTGTCAGATTGTTCCTCCTCCTTCCCTTCTATTGGTGTATGAATAATACAAAACTTCTCTCTGTACAAATACTAATAGTGAAACTCTGCTACCAAAAAATATACTCCACCTCCATAGTTGCTATTACAATAATCACTACATTCTTTGTTTCATTACTTCTTGATCATTGTTGTTACTCCGTATTATATTTGAGGCTTAGCTTATAAGCCCAATAATAGACCCTAAATCGATAATCCAACACATCATATCAATATTCATAGACCCGAGATTAGGCTCTTCAAGTTGGTGGATAATATGGAGATATTTTTATGCGCAGAGTCAATGATAGGGTCTCACTAAGCCAGTGAGGGGCTGCTTGGATGACTTGCAATTTACTTCATCCAACGACTCTTAGCTTGAACACAAATTTTGGAGATTTAGGATTAGTTTGACCTAAACTAAAAAACCTAGTGTGGTATATATATATATATATATATATATATATATATATATATATATATATATACACACACACACACACAGGTTCAAATGCGGTCGATGCAGATTCACCATTAGGTATGTAAAAATGCATCATACAGTGTTCGGAAATGCATCACAATGAAATACACCAATGTACCACACACACAAAAATGCACCACACCTAATAGTGCATTTCTGGTGCGCGCGTATCTAATGGTGAGTGACTACACGGCCGCACGAGAAACACCGGAACCTGAACTTATATATATAAATCCTTACCAAGGACCTTGTGGTCCAATAGTACCAGGTTGCTCCCATATGTGGTAAATACTAAATAGTGAGTTTGAACGTCAATGAAGGTGTAGTAGTTTGTATACGTGGGTATCTCATTCCCTTGTAATAAATATATATATAAATCCTTAAATCTCCTGTCCGTGCAACTTGTGATGAATCTTATAATTTATTTATGTGCATATGAGGGGGGATTTGGACTCAAAGTTGTGTCGTATTTCGACTACATTTTCTTGCCGGCCTTTGAATTTTATTATTGACAGAATTTTGACCTTATATTTTATAGAGTATAACTTTGCGGCAAGAATAATGCAAATGTACTACCGTCTTATTATTAATGAACTTAATGCATTGTGATTAGTGTATGTCTATTATTATTTATTAACAGAGATCTAGGGCACCATTTACCTACACCGTCTTCATAAATGAGACTACTAAATCAATTTATTAACTAACCCTATTCACACCATATTAACTTTATTTCCACTTCAGAGAGAAACTATTATTTTATCCCATATCAAAACAAAAAAAAAAAAAAAAAAAATTCTTCCGCCACTATTTGATCGATCATGCATACTGAATTAAATTATGATAGACAAAAATAAAAATCACACTAGGATGATCTTTGCAAACCACATAATAGAAATAAATCATGTTCTAAAAAAAAAAAAAAAGGAAGAAGAAATAAATCATGGTGAAAACATCCTCATCAGCTATGCATTTTAAACGGTTTTTGAAGTGCCACTAAGAGAGAGAGGAGGGATAGTGAATAAGGGGGGGGGGGGGGGGAAAGGAGGTATGACGAAAAAAAAAAAAAAAAAGGGGCTCCAAACGCAGCAGCAGGAGCGTGCACTGCAGGCCATGCACACCTGCACAACCTCTCTTTTTCATTTTCTCTCTCTTAGCGGCCCCCACAAAAAATCAATCTTACATGAGCACCCCAACTTTTCTCTCTCTTACACACAAGTCATGTTGCCCTCAAAAACCGTAAAAAACTATTGATGTAGATGTTATAATAAGAATTAAACTCATGACTAGCTTTACCCAGTCAACCTCTCCTTTTAGGGCATGCCATGCATACCACAAATTGTCTTTAACACATAAAATCCTTGATCGACTATTGTTGTTTTCACAATTAGTCTCTCGACTTTTTTTTTTTTAACCATTTGTCCACTTTTAGTCTATTAATTGAGTTGTTTAAACATTATATATATTACATGAAATCAGTATCCACACAACATGTGTTTGGCTGAAAAAAAAAAAAAAAAAGGTTGGACTAAAAGGACTAATATACAATAGTTTTTAAAAAATAATAATTGAAGACTATAAATGAAAATGTCACAAAAAGTCAGAGTTAAAGTGAAAATAACTCATACTTGGTATTAAACTTTGATATTTTACTTTAATAGTAAGACCAATCAAAATAATTGTTATTGTACCCTTGTTCCATATTTCACATGTATCATTCCAATTTCCATGGCATATGAAAACTGTCGGATGAGTAAGTTTACATCTTAATAACCTATATATATATAGAATAAGGGCAAAAAATGTATGCATATTAAATTATGAAATGTGTGTACAATTTCTAGGCAATATATACAGGTCATGACTCATGAGTTCATATATCGATGGAATAGAGCTATGTTATCTTACCATCACATCATTCAAGGATTTAATTAAATTTTCTTTTAAAAAAAGTTATTTGACCAAATTAGCAAATTTATGGCTTTTTTAGCGGGTAAATTTAGTTGAAGGCTGAAAATATATTATTTATAAGTTAAAAGTTATTTTGTTAGCTAGTTGCGATTAAAAATGTTTGGTAGATTAATTGTTGAGAACGTTAGTAAATGTATAAGACAAAAACAAACATCTTTATAACATTTATATATATTCACTTAAGCTGTGAATTGCTCTAATCACTTAAGAGTGATGAGTGAGTGAAATATATACTTATTACTCAATATATCTACAGACTCACACGCTTTAATGAGCATCGACAAAACATGAAAATCTAAAATTTCTGAACTATTAATGGACAAACATAATCAGAAAATGAGTTTCATATTTAAGATATCAATAAATTTTTTGTTGAAACACTTTATCCCCATTATCAGAGTTCGACCCATTTAAAATTGTAATGGAAATGTCATCACACTACATAATAGTTGATAATATATTAAAAAACATTTTTATGTATTATTTTATATTTATTATCAACGTAAATGAATCACGTCACCTCTACAAAATTAGAAAATGGACAGATGAAAATGACTTGTTTACCTAGAGTAGCAAGTTACCAATTTCAAAATTAATTTTTTAAAATAACTTTTAATAAATAAATAATTAAAATATTAATAAATAAATAAATTTTAAATTAAAAAAAAAAAAAAAAAAACTGCCGGCCGGAGACGCGGACGTCCTTCGTCTCCATGGCCAGGGAGACGAAGGGACCGTCCCTTCGTCTCCCTGGCCATGGAGACGAAGGTCTTTGTCTCCATGGCTGGAGACGGAGGTCCGTCTCCGGCCACGGAGACGTAGCCGGCCGGAGACGATTCGTCTCCGGCCGGAAGTTTCTGTTTTTTTTTTTTTTTTTTTTATAATAATAATTTAATTATTTATTTATTAAAAATTATTTTAAAAAATTAATTTTGAAATTGGTAACTTACTACTCTAGGTAAACAAGTTATTTTGGGCTAAATTGCATATTTTTGTGTTGTTCAATGGCTTAATTGCATTTTTTTGAGTTCAATGGCCTAATTGCACTTTGGTGTGCAGTTGAGTGACCTATTTGACCCTTATTCCTTTTCTCTTTTTTATTTATATGTTTTTGCTCAGAAATTATTAATTTATTAATTGTATTATTACCATTTACCAACAATATTATAAAACCTACTATGTATGTAAATCTTAATTACATACCGTGGGGGTACTATACACGGCTGGGCGTCGGCTGCGATAGTTCAGTTTGTACCCCCCCCCCCCCCCTCCTACCCCCTACGCAAGCCCTTAACCCTAAGGTCAAATTTTGTGACAAAAGCCTCTTTTTTTTTTTTTTTTTTTTTTTTTTTTTCTCAAATAACATTCTAATTTAGATCAGATTTCATTTGAATTGCCAATTACAGATTAGCTCTTATTCAGACAAAATTTATGCACCCTTCAGGGGTGTGCACACAAGATAAATCAATTTAGATTACTTATAATTGACAAAATCAAATCAAAATGACTAATAGAACGAAGAATGGTTATACAATGTTTTTTTTTCACAAGTTTTTTTCAAAGTTTTAGTGTTAAATATAATATAATGTTAGATAAAATATACTCCGTATCATTTAATTTGATATAAGAACTTTGGCCCGCATAGGCAGCTCAATTGGACACATGAGTGAATTTTGTGAACAATGATAGTGATTGAATCTCACTAACGACAGTGTTAGAGCAATCTCTTAAAGTGGAGGGTGTTTCTTGTGCACAGTAAGCAAGTGTCATTATTTACTTCCTTTCAGATGTTCTGACGGACCGGGACGTGGGACCCTTGTGAAAAAGTGGAAAAAGTATAGTGTGGGATGGTGTCACTATGCTCTCTATGACTCTATCATTCGCTCTGTCCCCAGCTGTGTAAAATATATATATATACACCCACACGCACACACGTAAACCACACAGTAATCAACACTTAGCGAAAACTGAGAAATAGAGTTTACTTTGATGAAAACTGTACTGTACCTCTTTGGGATCATTATATTTACAGGTAAATAATAAGGTATATATATAGAGCTATATATAGTAGCTTAGCTTCTAAGTTGTAACAATGGCGGAAGCATCGTACTCGGGAACTGAGTTAACTGGCAGCAGCAATAATAACTCATCATGCACAGCGTTATTATCTCCGGCTGCTACTCAAACCTCAACCCCGAATAGCCACCGAAAACGGCGCAGGGAAGACGGCAACAACGATAACGGCGTGGCGTCGTCGTCGTACGTTGGAGTGAGAATGCGGGCTTGGGGGAAATGGGTGTCGGAAATCCGGGAGCCCAAGAAGAAGTCTCGGATCTGGCTCGGCACTTTCGCCACCGCCGAGATGGCCGCCCGGGCCCACGACGTCGCCGCCGTCGCTGTTAAGGGCGACGCCGCCAACCTCAACTTCCCCGAACTGGCGGGGCTGTTGCCCCGTCCCGCCTCCTGCTCCCCGCAAGACGTCCGAGCCGCCGCCATTAAAGCCGCCCGCATGGACCACCTCCTCAGCCGCGACCCGGAGCCTGCTTCTTCTTCTTCTTCTTCGTCGTCGATCATCACTGCGGCGGAGACAGCAGCCTCGCCGAGCCAGGACGAGCTGGGAGAGATTGTGGAGCTGCCGGAGCTGGCGGCGGACACTAGCTACGACTTCGTCTTCCCCGACTGGGACGGCTGGGACCCGTGGCCGTGCAGCGGCGAATATTACGGCGAAATCGTGTTCGACACTCTTCTTTCTGGCGACTTCGGAAACTTTCTGTGGCAGCACTGAAAGAATCCCAGAATCAAATGGCGTGTCTGCAAATTTTCTCAAGGACCTTTTCTCTAATTCTCGAAACTTTTGGGGCTTAAATTCAAACTCTATCTTTTCTCCGTACCTATTCTCAAAGCATTAGCCTGCAGCTTGGGTTGGCAATATACCTTTCTTCCATCCCAAGAACTTGTTACCAGTAGCATCACGTTACTGTCTATTTTTAGTTTTTCCGGTTAAATTTTGTAATTGAGGATTAAATTTGTGACTTCTTATATAAGTCAATATTACTGTATGTAACATTTTGTCATCGTGTTATAAGTACGCTTTTAAGGTTTGTTAAATGACAAATTACCAAACAGTTCAAGTGTATAATGATATGATGTTGTGGCATCAGTGGAACATAATCATTCAGATTCTAATTATTTAGTTGGAGTTGAACATAATGGTCGGATGGTTGAAAGTTGATTGAAAGATGTTGACTATAACACAAATAAGATTATACATATTTATAAGGGAATAAAGGATTTGGTGAAGTTATTATTTTATTAAAGCCTAAAGATCAGAGATGTGGATGAGAACTTATCACATGAATTAATTCATTAGTTTAATAGGACACTGGACACAAACCCCTCAAATTTAAGGTGCTGATCTCTCGACTAGAATTGTATTGGGCGGTTGGTATGATTTCAATCTTTCAACGCCAATTCAGATTCAACTTATGATAGCACAAAAATTCTTAAAAGTGTGTTTTAGAAATGTTTGTAAATTCATATTGGGTGTTGGTAAATAGATGTTATGATTGAATTAGTTGGTTTGATTAGTTGAAAGTATTAGTTGATTGTAGAAAAGTATTTGGTAAATTAGCTCTTAATTGATAGCTGATTACATGCAAAATGATTTTCTAAAAAAAAAAAAACTAATCGAAAAAACTGCTTTGAGCAATTTTTTTAATTTTAGAAATTTGAAGCAATGGATCACCGAACTGTTACAAAAAAACTAATTAATCAAATACTCGTATTATTGTTTAATCAAATCAAACAACTAATAGGGTCAAATAAGTCAAAATTGGTTGATAAGCTAGTTACGTTACCAAACCGGGCCATTATTTATTTAGTAGGTTATCGGTTGATACTTAGCTAATATGTAATTGAATGATGTATTCCTTATCAACTAAATGATATAATATACGTTATGTTTGGCAAACCTAGCTGAAAGCTGAAAAGTTATAAGCTTGAATCTGAAAACTGATGATCGGTTAACTAGCTTATTATGCTTAAAAGTCTTTGGTAAAATTAGCTTTTTGATAAGCTGATAAATGTGAAAAGACTAAAAAGGACATTTTCATAAAATTTAAATGATGTGATTATTATATTGTTTTTATATTATTAAATATATGAGATATATTTAATTTATATAAAAAAAAGTTTTTGTTTTTATAATATATATGAGATATATATTAAATTAAAACAAAAGAAAAAACGTTTTTAATTAGTAAGGGTAAAGGATGCCATTTATTTATAAATGGACTATTGGAGTTACAATTTTAAGGAGTTGCGGGGTGATGAAGAATTGCCAAAGAGGATGAATAAAAATATAGGAGAAGTGAAAAAGTCAAAATGATTTTAATTGAAAATGGTAAAAGATGTCATTTATTTAAAATAATAAGGATAAAAATGGAAACAAATTAGTAAGCTCCTAGCTTATTTTTGAAACGCTACCCAATGTAGCTTTTCAAAATAAGCTCTTATTTTAAGCAACTAGCTTATTTGAGGAATATTACCAAACAGAGCTTATAGCTTATTGGTAGCTTAAATAATGTACTTTATGTATTAGAATAATGTATTTTATTAATTAAAATAATGTACTTTATGTGCTTTTGGATCGTGGTCCACGCAATAATGATTGAAACTATTGTCACCCACTCCTAAGAAAAATACTTCATAATTTCCAAAAATCTACTTCCAACTTTTACTTTGACTTGTGTTCACATTTGCTTGAACGAAAAAAAAATGGATGAATATTATAATCTCCTATTAAATTAAGCAATCAAATTGTGTCATATCATAACGAGAAAGTAGAAATGAGAGTCCATGTAAAATTCCTCTATTCCTAACGTACTCTTTGGTCTATTCAAGACAGTGCTAGGAATTGGATATGGACCAACTAGAGAGCAACAATTTTGGACTCTCTCCCACTATATATGTTTAACTTATTATATCATTCAGAGTTGGTTTGCTTCAACTAATAAGCTCGGCCATCGAATTTTAATTAATAGTCATATCAACTTACATAAACTACTCATATCACAAATTAACAAGTACTAATAATTTCACGTCACAAAGGACGCTAATAATTCAAAATCACGATACTGATACTTGAACTAACTCTTTGCGGCTAAGTACTTGGATTCGATCACAATCATTAATTCATTATGATCCACACAACTATATAAATTATATTATCAAATAATGTATATTTGGTACACAAATCATGTACATTTAGTATATTAAAAATGTACATTATATTCATAAAAAGTACATTATTTGAATACTAAAAATATATTATTTTGTATAATGTAAATTCAGTACACAAATAATGTACTTTTTGTTATGGTCCACATAGCAGTGTCCTTGGATTTGAGGCTAGTCTGATTAATGATACTATTACCTGCGGTGAGACATATTAGCAACATTTAGACGATTGTCGCCTACGTTATCGCTAGCGGAGATTTGTTTGTTACTTTCTAATCAAATAAAATCTTGGAAAATATTTTCTAAGGAATATGTTTGATTGGAGTAACTTTACAGGAAAAAAGTAATTAACATGTTTGGTGTTACACTGAAAATCTAATAATTAAATTATCTGAAAAATTAATTAATATGTTTGGTTAATTGGTTCGCTTAAACATTCCTACAAAAATTTCTATAATTTATAATACATCCTCTCTCTTTTTTTATGAAAAATATAATATATCTTTGATATATACAAACATTAAAAAAAACATAACAAATAATTGAGAGTTTAATAAATTACTTGTAAATTATAATAAATCATATATGTCGAAAAATCACCAAACTCATCAAATTAATTAAGTACTGATAGAGAATATCATTTACTCGTATACCTGTAGACATGCTCGGTATATACGTCGGGGACAGAGGAGTCCATTTCCCGAGCAAGGCCGACCACGGTGGATTCTAACTTGACCCAAGTTAAATTATAAGACGTTCCCTCTTAGATTACTCACCATCGCGCCCCTGTTCCTCACATTCAGGATTTGATTCCCGATCCCAAGGGCTTGGTTACCCCCGAGTATAGAGCCTTTAGCGCTAGAAGACAAACCCATCTGCATCACCCCACTCAACCACCTCGTATTAATTCAAATGTTAAGAATCACCGTGCATGTGGTCCTATTAATTCAAGTCTAATTTTTTTTTTTATAGTACTATTGATTCTATTATAATGTAGTATCTGTTCATACATATTTTTTCAATCTACTTAAGCATAAAGAGTCAAAATCCCACACTGAGATTCGAACCTGATACTTGCATACTAAATTTTATTAAAATGTTAAAATATAATCATAAAATGGGGGATATTAACTTAAGTTGGCTACTCCAACCTCTTTATGTAAATTGCTCCAATCACAAATGAAGGATCGTTTGGCACCAAAACCAAATCGATTCAAATTTTATAATAAGTGGATAACTGGATTTTGAGTTTAGAGTAATGTTACACCTTATTACTAAGATCACACATTTATTTTTATTCGATGAGAGAAGGGAATTCAAAATCTCATTCAATGCTCAGATATTATAAGATAGAGACCTATATCAAAACTACCGCTTAACTCTCCTAGAATATAGATTAGAATTAACTAACTAATTTGGAAGAAGAATTAACTAACTAATCTACAACCATAGACATACAAACTATATAATATAATACAATAATAACATTATTACTAACATATTCAAGTAATATATATATATATATATATATATATATATATATATATATATGATTGATCTTTACTTCATAACTCTTTATTAACGCGTGATGAGGTCATCTAATTTGGTTAAAATACTCATGATTATTTATAAGATAGTATCTGTTCAATATTTTCTCAATCTATTTCGCCTAAAAAATCAATGTTCTACCACCGAAATTCAATCATGTAGTCATCCATTTGGAATGATAACATACGTGCTATCACACTATATAGTACTTGGCAGATCATCCAATTAATTGATACTAAATGAAAATAAAGAGTTATCTTTTAAAAATTATAACTTATAACTAATACTCCGTATAGTAGTATCTAAATGAGTGTATGTTAGGGATAGTGTATGTTAGGGATAATTTTTATTTAAGAAAAATAACATTTTTTTTCAAGTTATATATACATAAAATAATTCAATTTCTGATTTCACAAACAAATTTGCTGGAGAAAATTACTTAATATTTCTCAAAATGAAATACCTTTTTTTTTCTATATAAAAAAAATGTTTAGTTCATCATTTTTACACCAAATTCAAAATTAAAAGTGATTAAAATATCTATTTATTCATTTTTAATACATTAGAAATTTAGAATAGAATCAAAATCACCCTTCAATGAATTTTGGTGATTAATGACTCTTGCTTTGCTTTCATATCATTTAATTACTATCAATAAATTTAATTTTCAATTCTTGCGCACAGAAGGTTGGCGACAAAACCATCGTTCTTCCGGGTTTAACATGGGGGGCACAAATGTCATTTCAAATAACTTTTACGCAATAAATTGGAAGTCTAGGGTTTTACAAGCTTTACCCGTTCCATCTCCTCCAACCCTAGTTCAGAGCGGCCGTAGCTTCCCTCCTCTCCTCTCAATCTCTGAAGGTATGAGTTCTCCTGGATTATTCCAACTATAATCTGTTAATGTTAATGCATATGTCACTTGATATTTATATTTATGGCCTTATTTGATGTGATGATTATAGTGTTGATGTAAATTTGATCTGTTTAAGCTTTCTGATTGCCTGTGATTCTGTTAGGCATGTAGAAGATATATTAGCCTCTCTTCAAATTATGTTTGTGGTTAATAAACTTTTGTAATGATCTAGTGTACTTGATGCATAATCTAATGTCTCATTGTGAAGATGAGTGAATTGTTCTCGGCTTAATTGCTATTGATGTGGAACTGATTGTTGCAATTTTTATGTTAATAGTTAATTATTTGATTTTGAGACTTGTGGTGATTAGGTTTCTTTGCCAGAACCAGGAACATGCTAGATAAAAATTTATACTAGTTTCTCCATATTGAAATTAGCCTTGGGTTGATTATGAGGAAATTGCCTGATTATATGCTATTCTTGTTTGATTTGTTAGTAATTGTTTGATTTTGATAATCGTAACTTGTATATAATCACAAAGGCAATTGCCTGATTATATGTTATTCTAATCACATTTTGGAGTATTGGTTTGACTCTGATGACCTTTCAATGATTGCTGTATTTGTTTTTTCCTTTGTTTGTTATACTAATTGAACTAAGGTGGAACTTGGTAATTCGCAGAATGGAGTCTCAGATCAAGCATGCTATTGTGGTGAAGGTTATGGGTCGTACTGGATCCAGAGGACAAGTGACTCAGGTGCGGGTCAAGTTTATTGATGACCAGAACAGGTTTATCATGAGGAATGTCAAGGGACCAGTCAGAGAGGGTGATGTGCTCACTCTGCTGGAGTCCGAGAGGGAAGCCAGGAGGTTGCGCTGATCGATTGCCTTGCTATATATCTTGATTGCATCTTGAAAGGGCGTTAAATACGCAGAATGTATTATCAGTTTTGGTGCACTACTTAATAGCTTTCTTGGATTATGGCAGTTTGTTAAATTTGGACAAATGCGTGACTTTATTTAATGGATTTGATATGATTGAATCTGTTTGATTAAATGTTGTGATTCCCAGCTTGTTTACTGCTTTTATACTATCAGTTTTGAAGTTGCCAACCTGGTACATTTCCCCTTATATTTAGTTGAGGTTGAATACATCTTTTAATGGTCTTGGGTTTGAATCATCTGTGTCACCCAAGATTGTGTTTGCGGGTAGCTTGCCATCAAAAAGTGATTGGTTTGTACACGTGAGGCGTGTTGATCATTATAGCTATTCGTAAATATTCATAAATTTTTAGTTGAGATGGAACACTCTTTTAATTATTATTGCTGGGTTTTATCCCTTATGGTCTCTGACTATTGTTGCAATTTTGCTGATGTTGATTTTCTATCTGGGAAGGTGTTTAATATTCACCCAAAAAATGTTCAAGCTCTGCAGAGGTCTCCTATATATTCAGTTTTGTTAGATACTAGGATGTATTTGGATTTTGGACTAACAATTTTTCAACAGAAGCGCTGTTGCCATTCATGTTAAACTTGGTGACCTAAAACTGAATTTGATTCAAACTCTCATATGTCCTGAGATTGAGAACCCATTTTTGCCAGTTTTGAGTCATTGTTCAAGTCTACTTTCTCATTGTGCGACTGCTCTAAAGTAATCGTGAGCTGCTTTCATCCAACAACTAAGAGGGAGTTGCTATTCAATTACAGCATAACTCTGTGGCCATCCGGATTACAGTAATTATATTCATTCCTACCAAACAATGTAATTTGAATTGTTACTTTATTCTCACCTTATTCTTTTCCACTGAATTACAAATTTACACTTCCTTTCCCTCATAATTCATTCCTTCTAACCAAACACATTGTAATGGAATTCTAGAAATCCAATTCAAGTCGGTCTAACGATGAGTGCAATACTTGCCTCAGAGTTCAATACCCACAAGTGACGATTTCCTAGACCAGCTCATGTGCCTCTCGAAGCAAGCTGAGATTAATCGAGTGGACCCGGACTGTAACAGGGACGGAGAAGGACCCTAAACACCTCTTTGTTTACACCCGTAACTCTCTAATACACATTCTCTATGACAATTTGATTTACACAAGAAATCAAAGATTTGATTAATAAAATAAATCTTAAGGTTAGTGCCGGTGTTGATAGACCTACCCAACCTCTGGACTACTACAATCAAATTAGCAGTTTTTTTTTTTTTTTTCTAGACGATAGCTTGTCATCCGGAGGGGTCATTGTGACATGTCAATTAACACCAACAAAACCAAACGTAACACTTGAATCATCAATATCAATTATTCAATTAATATTCTTACTTAAAAGATTTGTATTTGTTTTTGTTAAACATACTAATCAGTGATCATGCAATTGTAAGGCTTCAACTCTGGTAAAATGTGTGTTATATTAAAAATATGTTAACTAACATTCAAATTAGTTTCACCGTGTTCGATGTTGAATCGGGAATGTAGACTAAGACACAATGTGCGTAGATATCTCTATCTCTCCCTCCCTCGCTTGATGGGCCTTTTATAGAGGAAGGAGGGGATACATGCTGGTGTATCAGCATGCTTTATACGTATTATTTACGTATCCAGTAACTATAGTGGTATCACCGAATGTCCTTACATGTCTGTCTGTGATTTAGTTATTGACATGATCTTTGTGGTCGGTAAGAATCGGAAAGCAATTCCAAGATTGGAAAATGTGTTGGGTCCTTAGTATAGTCCCCATCAGAATGCCATATGTAAAAAATAAAATAAAAAATCTTTCTTTTTATTTATAAGATTCTTACGAAATTGAGAATTGTTCATTTTTATTTTTCAAAGTTTCATTTTCAACTCTTTACCATTTTCAAATTGAAGACTACGTTCCAGCAATGCCTCAAACATATGTACCACATAATTGACACTCACCATATTAAGTTGAAAGGAGTTGTTAATGGTGTCAGAACGTCGGCCAACAGCCTGTCAAGATGGCTGCTACAAAAATATTCAACTTATCGTGGACCGACATGACCGCAGGTTGAGCTAGCCAATTCACTAATAGTTTATTTATTTTTTTTAAAAATAGCCTAAATACTTTTAAATAAAGTTAACACAAAGTTTAAAAGTTAATAATTACTCCAAATAATCATAAACAAACTTAATATAAAATTTAAAAATTCTAAAGACACTCAACACAGTTTTTTTAAGTTGTGTGGAGAGTTTGACATGACGGACATTGTTCTGTCTGTTCAATCTCGTTACAGTTTTTTTTTAACACTTGTATTTATGTTTATTCTGTTAAGAGTTTCTATGTATTATATTATGAGTTTTTGTGCATTATGTATTACGTTAGATTATGTGTATTATGTTAGCAGTTTATGTGTATTCTACTATACAATTCTGTACATCCGAAACAGAGAATTTTTATTTTTAGAAGTTAACGACAAAAACAGGAAACGACATCGTTTTGGCTAGGGCGCACAATGCATTGTGTGCCCTGGTGCACGATATAATTTGCCCATATTCATACCAATGGAGCGTTATACTGTGCAACCGTGTGCACCATCAAGGTGCACACGGAATTGGATCCATAATTTCTATACTATAGATTCATAATTTCTATACTGTAGATTCATAATTTGTAAACTGTAGATTCATAATTGATATACTTTATATTTATAATTTCTATACTATAGACTATAGATTCATAATTTCTAAACTGTAGATTCATAATTGATATACTATATATTTATGATTTCTATACTATAGACTATAGATTCATAATTTCTAAACTGTATAGTTATCAAATTATGAACATATAGTTCAGTAATTTGTGAATACAGAGTTCAATGATTGGGAATGTGAACATTGAAAATTATGAACATAGAGTTTTGTAATTGTAAATATAGAGTTCAATAATTATGAATTTATAGTATAGAACTTATGAATCTATAGTATAAAAATTATGAATGTATAGTATAAAAATTATGAATCCAATTCTATATGCATCATGCATGGTGTATACGGTTACACAATATAATTTACCCATACCAATTAAGAGTTTTTTTTATTTATTTATTTACAATAGCGCAGCGGGCCAACCGGCAGCCTGCATGTCAATCAAGTTTTGGAAGAAAACTCGCCACCCAAATTAGCCAGGTTGAACTTTTTATGCTCAATTTCTGGCACGTTACTAAAATTTCTAGTCAATCTATCATTATCTATATAATAACGAGATAATGTGATCTGTAAATTTACCCTACTCATCTTGACGAATGTACTCAAATCTCATAATGGCTCATGAAGTTATAGCCAATTCGACCTCAATCCTACAAGTTGAGTGAAGCACCTTTTTTTTTTTTTTTTTTTTTTTTTAATCAGACTATGAGATGTCCTGAGCATGTCATAATTGTGAATCGTTATACCGTGCACCACGACGCACATAGCAATGTGCGTCCCGCCCTCCCAAAACGACGTCACTTTGTTAAGTTGTATGGAGAATTGACGCGACGGAGTGTATGTATATTCTGTTATACAATTATATACATTCTATTATACAATTATGTACCTTCAAAACAAGGGACTTTTTTTTAAGAGTTAAGAGTTTATATGTATTATGTTAAGAGTTTATGTGTATTATGTTAGACTATGTGTATTATCCTTTCAAAAAAGTGTATGTGTATTCTGTTATATAATTATGTACATTCGAAACATGAGAAATTTTTTTTTTTTTAAAAGGAGTTAACATCAGACACGGAAAACGAAATTTTCAATTAAAAAAAAAAAGGTACAAAACGACGTCATTTTGGGTCAGGGCGCCCTGATGCACGATATAATTTGCCCCTAATTGTAGGATGCACCTTTAAGCCTGTACCAAATTTAGACGCAAATTATGCTGTGCAATCGAATGCACCATGTGCATGGTGCATTCGATGCAAAACGACGTCGTTTTGGTTAAAAAACGCGCGTCCCACTTAAAGAAGAAATCAGGTTCGATTCCCGGCAATAGCATTTTTATATATCCATAAATTCATAACTATATATCCATAGTGAATGAATGAAGTAAAAATCCACAATGAATGAACCAAATATCACAATGATTGAACTAAATATCCATAAATTCATAACTATATATCCAGAAATTCATAACTATATATCAATAAATTCATAACTATATATCTACAGTGAATGAATGAAGTAAATATCTACAATGAATGAACTAAATATCCATAATGAATGAATTAAATATCCATAAATTCATAACTATATATCCACAATAATGCTATTGCCGAGAATCGAACCTGAATTTTTTTTTTTTAAGTGGGACGCACTTTTTTAGTCAAAACAACGTCGTTTTGCATCGTATGCACCATGCGCATGGTGCATTCGATTACATAACATAACTATTGAAATTTAGATTAATCCTCATTCGCACCGGATCGGTCCAATTAAAAAGCACATTTTATTTGTGGATTAAGAATAGTCGTTATTATATTAGGATGGCATTTAGTTGCCGTTTTGTTCAAGTGGACATTACTAAATTAAACATGATCCTGAAATAGTGACTGTCGGCATCTTCACATGCATACACACACACACACACACATATATATATATATATATCCCAAAACCTCATAGCATATATAACTGTCAATGAGCAAGTCAAATCTCAATACTTTCATTGACAATTGGTCATCACTTGGTATATATGTCCTAATATCATTTTAGAATAATGTTAGGTGTATTTTTTAAAATTTATTTATTATTAATACAGCATGTTTTAGTTAATTTATTTTTAAAGAAGGATCATAATTTTTATTCTTTTTCTTTTCGTCTTTCAACAACAAATTTAGAGTTAATGATGCGGTATGAAAGTTTTTCCATGAAAGTACATTTATTATTTTCCTTTCAAAAGGGATCATGAATTTTTATTTAAAACTTATGATTATTATTTTAATATATAATAAATTTTATTATATTTATTTTATTGTATCGATCGAGTCGTCACTAACATTTATGTTGAATTACAACTTATTTGAAATATGTTATCATATCAAAGAATTTAAAAAAACAAAAAAAAAAAACAAAAAAGACAAGTTTTCTTTTTTGCCGACATATAATGTGGGGTTTTTATTCTTGAAAAAGCTTAGTTCTTTTTGCCGTAATTTGGAAGAAAATCTTTAACTTGTTTTTTCAACCCACATGTTTTCAACATTTGCGGTTCTTAGAAAGGTTGCAAAAGACAAGACATCAAAGGTGGTCCTCTAAACAAAGTAATTACACTTCCAATTTTTATTATTATTTTAAATAGAAAGGATGTGCACTTTACAAGAAAAGTAGATTTGTTTTACTTATTTTTTTTGGACTAATAATAATAATAATAATAATAATAATAATAATAATAATAATATAAATATTAAACATTTTTTTAATACTACACTCTAATACAATAATAGTATATTCAAACATGTGACATTGTGACCTCTCATTTGAAAGAAACATATAAAAGTACCATTGAGCTACAAGCCACATCGCAATTAAATATTACATTAATTATGAGCTATTAACAAATCTATAATTGATTATGGTATGTCGACAATTGTTTGAAATGTTATCCACTAGAGTGGGAATAGTTATATTTTATAATATATATATATATATATATATATATATATATATATATAATACTCCATAATTTTTAATTTATTCAAAGATCTAAATTCAGTACTGATCGATACTAATACAGTTTAAGTAATTGTAATCTAAATTTGGTTAACATTGTTCTCATTTCACCTTATACAAATTTTAAAACTTTTTTTGCATGCACTCTTAGTTATACTCTATGCAATTACTAATATCTTATGCAATATAAGTGTAATTTTTAATCATATAAAGTGCATTTATGGATAAACCCTAAAACATAAAGTAAAAAGCTAAATAAACTGTAAGTTATTAATAAAAAGTGAATTCATAAATCAAACTAAAAGATCCTTCAAAAAATAAATTAAACTAAAAGACAAAATATTAAATTAAACCAAAAAAACTAAACCATAAACTCTAAAAAGTGACCCCTAAGCACAGTACATTTTCAAACTGGCCAAAATGAATTGGATCTTACTAAATGAACACCAAAAATTAGTTCTTAATTTTCCCTATAATCATTTTCCTATATATATGAAAAAAAGAAAACATTAATCACAGAGGCTAGACCGGTGCTCACTGCGCACAAGGAGCCCCCCTCACTTTGAGAGGTTGCTCCCACACTGCCGCTGGTGAGACTCGATCCCTGGTCATTCTTCCAAAGTTTCACCTCTATGACCAGTTGAGCTACAAAAAGGTGCAATTAGATTTAAAACACGTGTACCTTGTATTAATTAATTACTGTAATTAATTAGTGTCTTGTCTCATATTCTCATGACTGTGGTAAACCTTTTTGTAGCTCTTGATCAATTGATTAATGATAGATCTCAGAATGCACCATATAATTTGCCAGATTTAGCTTATTTTAAACTAAATTCTCTATATTGAGTGCACTTCTATCAATTGCAACTTATAATTTCTTCCAATTATTACTTGGTCTTTCTTAATATCAAAAAATTGATCTATACAATATCTGAAGAATTAAAGTTAGAAAGATTGTATTATAATAGTATTTAATTTAATTGAGTTCTACTACATGTACTCTCAAATTCTACTCCCTTACTTTTACTCTATGATGTGGCAAACAATGATAGAATATTTTCATCATGTGGATCCGAAAAAAAGTGTCTACATCAACAATTTGTGAGAGGGAGTAAAAGTTGGAAGTAAGAAATGTGAGTTTTTGTAGTATTTTTCTATTTAATTGTATATATGAAAAATTGTACAATGTTGTATGACGTGATATTATACTATCAAAATTAATTAAAATAAATGACATGGAAGAAGATATTGTTTGTTCAATTGTTATACCATGGATTAGGTCTATCTTGCACCCTGGTTCAAAAATGATGTGTCTGCAGTTGACATATTTTGTACTTACAGTTAACAATTTGTGTTTGTAAATAAATTCAAAGTACATAACATGTTAACTAGATACACATAATATGTTAACTACAAAAATATAATATGTTAACAACATATTATATGTCTGCAGTTAAAATATTATCTGTTTGTAGTTACCATGTTATGTGTCTGTAGTTAACATGTTATGTGCCTTCAATTTATTTACAGGCGCATAATATGTTAACTGCACGTACATAATATGTAACTGCATACACATAATCTGAAGGTTATTTTGGACTAGGGTCCACAATGCAAGGTAGATCATGGACCCTGGTCCATGGTATAATTTGCCTTGTTTCTTTGAGCGGGTTAAATTAATATTTTTTGACATCTTTGGTGTGTAATTATTTTTCAACCTCATTTGAAGCAAATCCATAAGAAGGTCATCTTTCTCCCACACAATGACACTGACACAAAGGCACTTCATCTGCATTTCTGAATTGATTTGCTTATGCGAGATATCATGGCCACTATAACTTGGGCTCATCAAGTTCTCTATGTCCAAGTTGGGTCCAGGAGAGATTCAGCAATTTACTTCATAATTTAATGGTACGAGTCTATAATTTTATATATGATCCAATATTCTCATTTACACAACAACCAAAAAAAAGAGAGCAGATGTCGATGCCTTTATGGTGACAAATCCAAACATATCAGACAGATGACACATTGGACCAATCTGAGACTACATAAGCTTTTAAGACAGTGTTGAAACCCCTGAATCCCAGGGTGATAAATAATGACTCTTGGTTATCATCTTGTAGCAAAGGTTAGTTTAGCTATTTGTAACGAAATATCATGGTTAGTGATTTATGGGTTTTGTCATTAACATCGTTAATTATTCCAGTTTCGCATTCATTAGTGGACATTTACATTATATCAAATGAATACGAAAGGTACACTCGATGTAGTTTGTGTACCTTGATGTAGTTTGGAGTTTGGACAGGTTTAATATTCTAACTTAAAATAGTATTTGGTAGCTTCATTGATATCAAATGAAGGTGCACAGAAAATTTTGACTGAACTGTATGTCTATGAGCAATATAAATACATTCGATTTAGTACACTCAGCTAAAATCTCTGAATTGCTAATCAAAACAATCCTTTCAGCAGTCTCTACGTGGATGGTAAGTGAAAAGAGAAAGAACATTGAGACCACCGCATAATCTCAAGCTCGATTCCTTCGAATGTGAAACTACAAAGCATGTGTTGCAAAAGTCATCCTCTACTAGAAGTTCGTAATGTTCTCTAGTGCCATGGATTCTTCTTTCTTGTTCCGCTTCTCTTTGAGTTGCTAGACTTCTGTCAATTTACAATAGAGTAACATAAAAGCCAAAGAAGAAGGATTAGATATCTATCTATGTAGACAAAGTTAAAAGATGCAAAAGCTCGAGGGGCTTTGCACATACCACCGACTTAGATTTCTTTGTTTTCCCACGGATCCTGTTCTTTGGGGGCTTTAGTTTGTATATCCGGACCATCCAATGGTGTGTGGTGAATACCTGCATTAAACAAACATATTATCAGAATCATATTCAAGTACGTGTCCTTGTGATCATAAGTTCTTAACAATTTTCCGTTTATTTATTCATCTGAATTATTAGGTTATTTTGGCCACAATTTCCTCACTCATCAAAAACCAAAAGAAAGCAACAAAATGTTCTGTCAACTCATTAACTTCGTAAGCCGTTATGGTTCAAATCTTTTTCAAAAGCATATCTTACCTCCTCAAAGTGAGTGAGCTTAAAAACTTTCTTTCCAATTTCAGTCCGCCTAACTCTATCAAAACCCTTGCCGCCATCTGTCTCCACAAATCTACACGTACAAAAGACAAATGAATTTTCCAATCGAGCCCAAATATATCAGAATGGACTACAGGTGTTTTCCAACCAATAATCACCTGTAATATGACAGCTTGTACATGAGAGAGTTTAGCATAGTTGGAGTGGCTTGAGAATCAATGCGGTACTGACCATCCCTCTTTCAGAAAGAAGAAAGACTGGTTAACTCAAAAGTCAAAATATATACTACTGAAAACAATAAATTTAAAAGGTCAAGAATAATATGATTATATGAATTGAAACATCTAACATAGCAAATAAATTCCAACAATGACTCATTCTATATGCTCATATTGGCAATATATCAGAAGTTATTAAAACTTATTACAAACAAATTATCTGGTAGTTATATGTGCCAAAAAGCAGAGAAGCAGAAAACATAGAACTTGCCTCACAGCAAAGTGATCAAAATGCAAGACTAGACAAGACAACAAACAGAAGTACACATTTATAAAAGCATTTATAGAATCCACGCACCAGATAATCAGGTTCCTTGATGTGAGGAAATACCCCTCCTCCAATTCGAACCATCCATAGGAACTTGTTGATATCATCACTGGGGTACCCAACAAGGCCTAAAATTTGAAGGCAAATATGTGATCAAAAGGTTTCTTTCATATACTTGGAAGCATCAATGATGATACGGCAGAAAAACCTACCTCCAAATACAACAAGAACATATTTGACATCCAAAGACTGGAATATATCCCATGCTGCCTTTTCAGGTGATGACATGGCTGTTCCCACAGTAGCAATGTGTGTGTTGTTCCAGGTGTTATTGTCAACAATAACAGTGCGATTTGCCATGGCAGTGGTTTGATAGCCATAGTCCCACCAAGATGCAACCTGAGCAGTGATTTATAATTTTATATTATATAACTAAATCAGATACATAATATGAGAATCTATCAAGAAGGAAGAAACAAAACTCACTTTATCATCTACATCAGTATTATGGCTCAGCCATGCATAAGCCTCTCTGAAGTCATCAAAAACATGAAGGCCGTCATGTGAATGTGAGGTTAAGACAATAGAGGGAGCTGAATATGCTTCCGCAGCTGCCCATACACTGTGAACCTACAACCAAAATTCTCAGAATAGGGACAAAGAGACAAGAAGAATAGCAAAAACCAGGTAGACTTTCATGAATTGCTCCATCCAGAAGAAATAACTACTTTCCCTGGACACAGTATAGTGGTATACAATAAATAAATTTTGAATCAAGCACCTCAGCAATATAAGTTGATTTCTAAAATTTCCCATGATTCATTACTCTCAAGGATTACCCCCATATGTTTATCAAACTTACATGCATAGCCCACATTTTAACAATGTGATCTGTTCAAGGATATCGTAGTAAAAGTATGACACAGTCCTTTGTGTTTTTAGGAGGTGATCATTTAGTTTGGGATGTACCAAAAGGAGATGGGACATGAGAAAGCATGACTTCACGTATGATAGAAATTTTGTTTTTCTACGGAGGAGAGGAGGTGATTAGTCATTCCAGGACCTGCCAAAAAATAAATGGGACAGGATAACTTTCGAGTACGAGGGCAACTAGGGTGTTATTCTGTAGAAAGTGCTCAAGGAACAAGTAATAAAGCTGGCAAGCAAAAAATGATAAAGCTGAGGCAAATCAATTTCTAATACTTGAGTAACCCTGGACACTAGTCATTTCAATATGAAAAAATTTCACAATCCCAAACCAATGGCCTTAAATCTTACATTAAAACAATATCGCTACCTAAAAATCTGAAACAACTTTAACAACTTCCTCAGGTGGAAAGGAACCCCCAAAAACGGTTGCCTCATGTAAAGGGCCAAAATGTAGGGGATTATTGCATAATAAAGCATCAATAAAAAATTTTGAATAACAATAGCCATATAGATGATAACAGGTATCATTAGTTAATAATTACACGTTCCAGAGATTACATACCACATAGAAGGCACCAAGCAAAGCTAGCAAAAGAAGAGCAATGATAGAGAATTCCGGAGGTAAAGTTAGAAGCCTCTTCTCAGGCCGGGAACTGCTGGGTGCTTTCTCAACATTATCCTTTTCCTTCTTGCTTTTTCGTGAATGTCGAACTTTTACTGGTTCTTCATTTTTAGCGGCCTTCGCTACATCACTCTTCGAGTCAGCATTGGTGGTATCCCCTGCCTTGATAGTCAGCAAGAAGGCAAGGACAAAGTCCATGAGCCTAATTCATCATAATCTAAATATAATTGAAAAATCACATGACAATGATATGGAATGCTTACATTGATTTTTGGATTTTCTGATGCATTAGGTGGAGGGAACTTGATTGATCGAGTAAAAACATCAAAAGCTTGGGAAAGAGCAATTCCAGACATAATGCATGCTGCTGGAGCAAGTACAAGCATTAGACGCACCTGTACATTCAGCAGAGAAAATAAAACATGAATATTGAGCTTAAAGATGGCATAATTAAAGAACCACTTCTATCATCCTTACCATGACACCAGAAAAATATACTGATGTTACAAGATAAAGAACCACAAAAGAGCTAGCATCTGAAAGTGGCAAAAAACATGCCTGCAAGTTGAAAAAAAAAAATGCTGATGAAGAAAAGAGCAAAAAAGGAAAAAAAAAAAAATGATTTAAAAAAACAAGACTGATACATTCTGGATTAAAATTGAGCTAAGTATGCATACTTACAACAATACCAGCAGGAACCAAAAATGCCAATACATTTATGTCCATAAAGTAAGAGGGCCATGTAGGTGGCTGATGTTCACTAACACTGGCAATGATTGGTATGTACTTGCTTGCATAAGTTCTGTCTCAATTTATAGAAGAATAACAGGAAAACTGTCAGATAGCAACCAAATAGACATTACCATCTCCCTAAAAAAGGGCATACTACTATACTAGTTCCATCATGTGAACAAGTACTACTATCATACATGAGAAGATTTAATGTTTCCAGTTAGTGATTACCCAGAGAATCTTGAGAAAACTTATATATGATATGGATTTTTAAATAAGAACACTCACGGATCAAGCAAACTGAGACTTCGACCACTCCACCCCTTTGTTGGGCTCGAAGCAACAAGTGCAATTAGTACTGCCACCACTGCACAGCAAACTATCCTGAAAATTGGAACATGGAACAATTATATTCAATCTAGAAAATTCTGCCATGCAATGTGACAGAATTCAAACACATATAGACCCAGAATCAACATGTGAAAATATATAACTGGAACTTACAGGCCAACAGATACAACAAGCGTAACAGCCACTTTGAACATTTTTGGTGAGAGGATCCCTTTGATATAATAGACAAGAGCAATAACATTGATAATAATGAAGACCTGTATATGATCATTGGATATAACAATAAATAGTCAAGAAAAATTAATTGCATATAGCTTCAAGAATAGCTTTCTCAGGTTGACTTTCTATTCAATCTCTCATCTAAGTTTGAGATGGCAGCCCCGTTTACTCGGGACTGCATTCCCGTTCATGCATAAAAAGCAATTGAAATGGTTAACTCTTCAATTACACAATTCAGCTACTGCATGCATTCAGCAGAATTGCTGATAGCATTTTTAATTCAATTCCCTAAATATTCAGTCCCCAACCCCAAACATGATATCAATCACAGTATAGAGATTGGCTGGATAACTGGGCAAAAAATGAAAAAAATAAATGAAGCATTGAAACTCACTAAAAATGATGCAAAATGTTCAGAAGTCATAACAGCATTAAAACCAACAACAGGCACCAACGAAGCCAATAATGTTCCCAACACAACCTGCATCAAAGAGCTAAATTAAAGACAATAAAAAGAAAAGAACTAAGCTTGAACCTGCTTTAAATTATATCAAGCAAACATTTCTGTCAAAAACACTCAAGGATTTCATGTCTTGATTACTTATGATATTTTATTATGTTCATTCTGGAGTAGGGCAAAACACAGTATATGATCCCAAAAATCGGCATACTACCTCTGCAGAACACCCAGTTATGTATTACATTTTATGAAGAATTCTTAAATCAATCCCTTCAAACAGTATCAACTTAACATATACTCCATCCCTAAAAGGTTGTCTACATTTCCTTTTTAGTAAATCCCATAATGTTTTCCACTTCCCAAAATAAACATTACAAATAATTCTACTTTCATACATCACCCTTTTAATATGAGTAAAATAGGACAACCTTTTTGGGGTGGAGGGAATGGCATACCCCCATTTTTCCATCTATTTAGGAATCAGATGGAGTACTTACCAGTGGTGCATAAGCAATATATAGCCGCGGAGAATAACGGCCAGTCACAATGCAAAGAAGAGCGTGCATTGGAATGAGGTTGATAATAAAGGTGTACCCTCCCCAAGAGCAAACCTAAAAGAGTTAAAGGAATTAATTGTACAAAATACACCTGAATAACAAAAAAATTATGATCGACAACTAGTAAATTTTAATGGTGCAGAGTACATACCATATAAAAGTATGCAATGGCATTTAGTGTAGCATAAAAGAGGGACCCTGTATTTAATGTCTGCACACCAAATGTTAAATATTACCTTCACAGAAAAATAATCATCCACTGTCTACAATATTCCTTAAAATAATATGCAAAGTCATAAAATCTTAATCAGTAAAATGGGCGTCAAGAATCTAAATAATAGTGTATATTGCACTGTCATATTAAAAGGCAGCAACAGAAGTTCAACCTTTATATAAAGATAAAAGGTGAAAATCAAGGCAAATATAGCCACAGCTTCATTGTCATAGCTGCCAGCCACTGATCGAGAGATATAGGAAGGAACCTATGGAATGAAAGAACAAATTAGTCAACCCAATATTTAATCAAGCACATTAAGAAGCATCCTAGATAGGAACTACTTTACATGTCTAGAGGCATCCATATGCAAAATAGTTAATCATATCTGAAGCTAGTGACTTATTCTCAAGGAAATAAAATGCACTCCTTGTTAATATTAGCGAGCCCATTAGGCAAGTGTTTTAGGTGTTTTGTGTCATTGTGTGTGTATTACAAAGTACTAGATAGGAAACTCCTTTCATTTCTGATCTCTTTCTCTTTGTGCCTCTTTTATCCAATCAAATAGTGAAATAAAACATAAATTACTTGAGAATTGCCATAAAATAACAGAAAGAAGAACAGGAGCATCTTTGATTTGCAAATTAAATTCCAGCAGGGGAAAAAGGTTTCTTTAATGAATTTCATAAAAACACAAATTACCATCCCCAAAAGAGCAGCAGCCATCAGCCCTGCACCAGTTCCCTTAACTTCCTGTAAATAACAGAAACACTTGTTATGAGAAATCCCAAAAAAAAAAAAAAAAAAAAAAATATTTAAAAATAATAATAATAACAACAACAACAATAACAAATATATAATATTGTCATTACATCAAAATAAAAACTAAGTATCAAACCTTTGTCAAAAGGTAGGTTGCCCAAGAAGCAAAAGCAGAGAAAATTGGAGCGGTAAATACACACACAGTTTCAACAGAGAGAGGGATATTCAAAGAATTTAATATCCTGCCAACAAAAGTGTAAATCAAAGTAAAAACTGCAGATAATGGAGAATAAATTCATGAAAACCAATAACTTGGAGCATAAACAATAATAAAAGAGATATGAACACCCCCACAGAGTTTAGATGGCTATTATATGGATAAAAAAACAAAGATCTATAACACACCACCACAAAGTGCCTGCTGTCAATGTAAGTCCAGGATAAACAGTACCACCAATTACACGTCCAAGGGGATACCTTCAAACGAGCAGAAATATATCATTACTTCCAATCAAATGGATTTAAATGTGAGTTTTAATGTACTTTTGTAACAAACTCAATCACCGAATCAACATTTTCTAAATGGAATTACCATGTGCGATCGTCAAACCAATTCCAAAAGTCATATATCCCATTCTTTGTCAGAAACTGAAATCAACAAATATACTGTCACCTTCAGCTTTTAAGTTCTTACAAGGGAAACAAAATAATGCAGGGAATCCAAAAATGAAAATCAATAAACCAAATATCCACTATAGATGTAAACATGCAGATTAGAGTAAAAGGATTAACTTGTGGCCAACAGCTTCATGATCATACAGGAATTCAGATTCAAATTTCATTCTACAAATGTATGTGTTACAATCATGGAAATTATTTCCATGCCATCAAAAATTTTACAGGGTTATACTAAATTTTTCACACAAAACATCATTTGTTAGTACGGGGTAGTAATTGCCCTTAACCTTTTGCTTGGCTCCCATGACTTGATTTTTTTTTTTTTTTCCAATTTTTAGAATTCAAGACGTTCTAATCTAAATCTAAATATATAAATATATTGCACTAGTACATGAACCCTTTATATGGGCTCAAGTTACCTCTTCCATGAAATCAAAATCAATAATGTTAAGAAACAGAAGAAGTCAAACCTGAGTAACTCTGTAATTGAAATAAGGATCAAACTCATGAATCACGCTCTCATACTTGATCACCTGTTCATAATGACACAAAATGAGTGCACTGCAATCAATAAAAATTCATATTATTCATGCAATTCGCACAAATTATAATAAAAATATAAGAATCTTAATTAGTAAAAGCTGAGGTAATCACGTGTATTTTATGTAGCTCATACGTAAACATTCCAGGAGAAAAAAACACGCAAGAGCAATCAGATTTTCGCATTTATTATAAGAATCATCAGAAAAGATGAAACATAACTGCACGTATGCAAATGCAATCGTTTACATTACGTAGCTCATAATTCAAACATATACACTCAAACAAAGTCGTAAAATTTTTGTATTGAGGTGATTGGTTAGCATTTCTAAGATCAGATCTGAAATTTTGATAATTTGCTGGTAATTGTGAACTGTAAATAAAAAATAAATAAATAAAAGCAGACGACGATGAGGAGATTACCGAGAACAGCCGGATCGAGAAAGCCATAACGCCGATGAGGATTAGAATTAAAAGCGAGAAGACATTTCCGAAAGCTTGACGGAGAGTTGCCGCCGATCCTGGAACGGCTTCTGAGTCTGAAGGGACCGCCATTGACGACGGCGAAATCAATGGTGAAGTGATAAGTAGTTGCTAGAGCAAACCAGGCGACTAGCAGTGTGCCCAGCGGAGGGTTTTTTGTGTTTTGAGAAGGGTAGACTTTGTGACGGGTCAAGGAAGATAAATTTTTAAAATGACGGATTCACCCCTGTACTCCATTAGTGTGCATTTGTAAAATGTAACAGCCAAACGCAGTGCTAGGAATGACTGAATGAATGATTATTTTCTTTGTTTTCTTTTTTTTGAAAATATTTTATTTGTTTTCTTTTAACGTCTCATTGGGCAATAGCAACGTGGCTTGTTCCTATTGGCTTCACATACTTGGCATTTTGGGTTATTTTTGTTTTTATTTGTTTTTTTTTTTTTGCATCTTTTTGAGTTTTTGAAATTGGCAAAATGTACGTTATAATTTTTTTTTTTTCTTTTCTGTTGAGTCCTACTGACTCTCCCACATTAGGAGTAACTTGGTGAAAGTCATTGACGAGTACTCCTAATGTGCATGTAAAACTAACTAAAACACAAAGAATTCATATTGTCTCCATCAAAGTTTAAATCCACAACCTCTTATATGAATATCAATTTGGTACCATTAAACCACAAGATCTTTGACAATTAGTGTATTTAATAAATTTAAATTATGATTTTAATATTATGCCAAAATCTTCGTGCATTTTGCGGAGTGTTAATTGTAAAATGAATTGATATTACATATTTACATTTACTTTAATTATTCAAATCATTTTCCATTATTCATTTTTGATAACGAATATCATCTGGGCATACACCTACCTACGTATGTGTTTAGTATAAATACTTAAGACCAAGAGGTCCATTCCCGAGCACAACCGATCACACTAAGTATAACCTGACTCAAGTATAGCAAAAAAGGCAACCATTATGGAGTTTTCATTCTTATGCCTCATACTCCGTACTCAAACTAGTTTCCTAACCCTTCATGCTCGAGTTAGGTATCCCAAGCATGCAACCTATGCATTTAAAAGACGTATGTAGTCCTGTCGCACAACCCGATCACGTCATAATAATACAATCGTAAGGAATCTCAAGCCACGTAAAGCCATTTGAACCGCTATCACATAACTGATGCATGAAGGACGTGTGACTGACATGCCGGACCCTCGGTACGTGACTCTCTCAGCCCTCTATATAAAGCGTATTAATTGCTAGGAGCGGGGAACTTTTGGACTTCTATTAATATTACACTTAAACCCGAAAACGTCTAATCACTCGTATAGCTTTCCGAGACAGTACACTATACACCGAGTATAATACTATAGGGTATTTACTATATCAATTTTCAAAATTAAAGAAACATACAAGTGTATTTTTTTTTATATCAACGTGTACAATTGCACAGTGTGAGGTGTGGATGCTTAAAATTTTCACTCGTACTTGTATCGGGGCATTATAATACAATGGTAAGTACTGAATTTTCAGGAGACACTGTAACAATGTTAGTTATAATACAATGGTAACTATTATTATTATTGTCATTGTTATTGTTGTTGTAATTATTATTAATGTAATAAGCTATTAGCTAATTTACCAAAATACTTTTATGTAATGAGCTAATACTACCAGCGGGTCAAACTTGTTAACACTATCAGCTATCAACTACCAGCTAAATCAATTAGGGTTTGTTTGGTTCGCGGAAAATATTTTAAGGGAAGTGGAATTGGAATTCCATGAAAAAACAATTACTAGGAAGATGAATTTCATTGTTTGGTTGGTGGAAAAAGAATTACTAGGAATACTAATTCTATTGTTTGGTTAGATTTGGAATTGTAAGGAATAATGAGTATAAAGACATATATGTCCCTACAAATTAATAAAAATAATATAATTAAAAAAGAAAGCAATGGGTAAAATAGGCAATCTATTCACTCTTTCTTCCCATCTTCCCTGGAAAACAAAATCCTTAGTCCAACCAAGAATTTTGTTTTCCTCAAATTTGAGGAATTCATTTTCCAATTGAAAATGAATTTCATGAACTAAACACTAGAAAACAACATTTTCCTTCACTTAAGGAAAATGTTTTCCTTTGAAAAACATTTTCCATGAACTAAACATCCCCTTAGCTATCAACTACAAGCTAATAACCAATTACCAAACACCTCCTAATTATATGCACATAATATGTTAACTTCATATTTATACATTGTTAATTATAGTAGGTAGTTAGGTACATAATTTATTAATTAAAAGTATATAATAATATATTAATTACAGATACATAGTGTGAATGTTGTTTTGGACTAAAATTCAAAATGTAAGGTTAGTTCATGGTATAACATTTGGGATTGTAGTGTGTAGATTATGAGAGTAGCTAAGAGTATATAGGTAGGAGCAGGATTGTCTCGTTCGTGTCAGTCTTTTACTGTGCTCTTTATTTGCCAACAGCACTCAGTGTTCACGGGCAGATCGATTGATCAGTTTTGAGGGTAATAATAATCTGAAACTACTGTTGCTCGTATCTCTTACCCATGAATAATCATCCACTAATGTACTGTTTGGTGTAATGCAGTTGTAATTCAATTACAACACAATTTTTTAACCACCTGAATTACAGTGTTTAGTTCGAAGAAATTGTAATTTTATCTTTTCAGGAGCGAGGTTTGTGTATTTAAAGTGCGTGATTTGTATGTTTAATGTGCATAAATTGTTGAAACTTAAAGTTGTTAAAGGTGCGTGATTTTCTCATTAAGGGTGCATCTTTTTTTTTTTTTTTTTGTTGTTGTAAAAATCTCATTAAGGTACTTTATTGGTATGCTTAAAAAAATTTAGAAGCTGTTTATTTTAACGTTTCAAAATAAGTTATTATTTTAAGATATTAATTTATTTTAAAAATATTACCAAATAGAACTTCTACCTTATTAGTAGCTTAAAATACAGAGCCGTAGGCTATTTAATTTTACTATATTTATATTACCCAGATAATCTTTAAATTACTTCAAAGTTTAAACAAACAAATATAGGGTTATTATTTTTTTTTTTAAAATGGTTTTCTCGTCATGGCCCTCTCAACCGCCCATGAATGTTGAACTTGAGAGGACTTTGGTAATTGGTAGCATGATATGATTGACGGAATGAAACGTTGTCTTCTTCCCCAAAAGGCAACGCATTTCATGCAGACAGAGTACACTCGAGGGAAGCCATGTATCAGGAATCCCGCTATTTAATTTTTTGATTGATGGGCTTTCACAAGACCGTTGCCTTCCAAACTCCAAGTTGGCGACTTCAAATTCAAAATGGCTAATGATTCCTGACGCCGCAGAAGAAGAAGAAGAAGAAGAAGAAGAAGAAGAAGAAGCATTCAAAGCCTTTGCAACTCTTATAGCCACAGGAACCACTGCCTCCATTGATATTCTCCCGCGCCCAAAATCTCAAGCTATAAAGCTTAACAACCTTTTCAGTGACTTCATTCTGTGCAGAGTCACACTATGGCAAACCAATTCTATCCCTTTCACCCAAACGGTGTCTCCTCTTCTCCCCAGAGCTGGGGAAACTGCTACTCTTCTCATCCCTCTACCTATGTTCCTCATTCTCCCGGAAATGCGCCTTTTCCCCAGAGTTGGAATGGTAAAATTCTTGCTTTCCATCATTTTTTTTAAAAAAAAAATTCCCTAGTGAATTTCAAGTAGGTTTCATCATGATACGGCGTTAGTAGTATTGTTTTCCAATTTGATGTCTTGCCCATTCAAAATTTTAAATTCTCTGAGATGGTTCCTCTTGAAATTTGCAAAAACAGATGCAGTATGAATGTATGATGAAATGCCAAACAATCTCTCCATAATCGAGTCGGTTTCGATCAAATTTGTCCTAAATGATCTTATTTTTATTTGTGATATCTGAAACGCAGAGGCAGAGGAGGTGTTTCTTGCACCATCAGTAGAAGCCAAACTTCAAGAAATTTGCATAAAACAGCGCCAAGAGCGTGCAGACACCAATGCTAGAAAGTGTCTTGCTTCGATAGGCGAGCAGGCTTCGCTAGATGTTCTGGAAAAAATCTCACCTTGCCCGATTCGAACAACACTCAGTCGTTTCATTGTCTATATGGTAAAAAAGTATTATCCTCAGCAGCATTCCAGTCCAGGAAGCTTTTCCCACTCTCCGCAGAGATACTTCAGTTCACCTTCCTCCTCATGCTCTTCCAGTAATTTTACTCCAAGAAACGTTCCTTCCCCTAAGAGCAATGGTAACTTGCTATTTTCATTGTGGAACTGTTTTGTCTTGCCAGTAAAATTTCCTATAGAAACTGAAATGCTACACTTTTTTCTTTATTAGGATTATTGGATCTCAACTTCTGCATTCTGACTAAATTTGATGTGTTAAGTTTTTTGGTTTTATGGGTAGCTTGGTTCTTTCTTTGGTTTTATGTTTATCTTCATGATTCATGAAAAATGAAGCAAAAAAAGGTAGACACCGCAACAATTTTGTTTATTAACCATTTGGCAAAACTTGTGATTGTGTATTACTCCAAATGATTATATGAACAAACAATTGATTATTTAAACAACCAATTATTCAATGGCTAAGTTGGCTTATGATGATTATAGATTATGACCATCTGATCATATGCAAGAAATATTAACAACTACTCATTGATCATTGACTTGAATTACAAAAAAAAAAAGTGTTGTATAATCTATAATATATTATGTTTAAGAATATAGTCTTTGTCAATTAAAAAAAATGTATGGATCCTCTTAATGTGTTGTCTGCAGTATAGCCGCCCAACAATTAATTATTAATCTCACTTGTTGAATGCATTTATGATATATATAGTGAGCATGTTGGTTCCTCCTTTTCCTCTTCATCAAACTTCTTGTGAGTTTCAAACTTTTGCACCAGTCATAGGTTCTAATATTCAAACATAACTTTATAATGAAGCTGGTGATGAGACCTTTGAATCCAAAATGTCAAAGCCAGATATACTATCACCTCAATCAAGTCCTCAGAGTTTTAGCCACCACCCCCGGAGATTAGAATTTGAAGAGAGAGCAAATGCTCTAGGAGTTAGTTACCAGTTGTCAGCACTAAGTGAGCTTGAATTTAGAAAGTTCTTTCTAATATTAAACTATATTGGGAGGTAATACAACCCTTACTTCTTGGCTTCTGTATTTCTCAATAGTTTGGCATTTAGCTGACTTGCTTTGCAGGAATAAATTGGAGGATGTAGTGACTCCAGAGGCTGCCAATGATATTTTATATGTAGGAAATCAGTCAATGGCAGCTTTTGAGTCATATATGTGGACCAAATTCAGTCATTTGTGTGAAGATCATGAAAGACTGCGGGTGATGCTCTGTCTCAAATGTTACTCTCCTTGTGTCCCCTTAAATCTCTAAGAACTATTTTGTCCTCTGTTTTTATTCTTAAGAGTTACCTGGTTTTCAGAGCTACCTTTAATAGTTCTATGATTTATGAAGTCAAGTGTGTACAAGACTTTTCTTATCTACTTTCATGTCTTGAGTTTACTAAAGCATTTAGGTATTTGATGTTTGTTCTGCACTTCTTTCTATATGCCAAATTCATTAATTTCTCCATTTTTATGTTACTCAGTATATTGATTGGGATTCCGGAAGGACTCATATTTACAATTGTAATGTTGATTCCAATGAAGAGTATACATTCAAGGTTTGCATCTTTCCATTATTTTATGTTAAATGTCTTCCCTCTACCTATGTATAAAGATATGCTTCTTTAGTGTTTTTAAGTGTTCAAAAATTTTATCCAATGGCTTATAGGAGAAGCAATATGTAATCTATGAGTAATCCACCTAAGAATATTCATTATTGCTCTTCCATCCTTTTAGTGCAATCAATAGTGGTTGATTCATTGTAGAAATGTATATTCCTTAAATGGTTTCATTGTATAATTCCTTAAATGGTTAGTGCTGGAATGGCAATTACTTTGTTATGGAAGACTGGTAACAGAATATTTCGATATTTAATGTGTAATTGCCTTTTTGAAATTCAGGGACCTTATTTGAACGCAGCAAGAACACATCTCCAACAGGCATTAGGAGATGAGAATGTATTAATTGTCAAGTTTTGGGATGATGCCCCTACTAATGCCAGAAAAACCATTGAGAACGGTCTGCTTGTTGGTTTAAGACGCTATCGCTTTTTTGGTACTTGTCTTCTTAATCTCCATGAAGATTTTAAATATTCAAGAACATTCTCTTGCTCTTTAAATTCACCTTAAAAGCTTCATAGAAGTGCTTTAATGCTTTAAACCTTAGATTGCCCCCAAATATGTGAACCAATTTCCTGTTGTTAGCATGGATTTTTTAGTAATTTTAGCTGTTTTTTTTTTTCTTTCTATTTATTAGCAGATTACATATCCTAGTTTTATCTTAATAAGGATTTTGCACCTTTAAGTTATTCCCTATATGGCATCATTTGCTCACTTCAATTGCAATCTGTCCTTACGTTAGGAAAGCTTCACTTTAGAACATTTTTAATTCAACCTATAGGGAATTGGATATTCAGTCTTTCAACAATAAAATCTCAGCCATTTGCTTGTTCAGACTTCATTTTGTACAATGTTAACAGAAGTATGACCTTTCATCCCTGTACATGGAATAACCTAGTAGTAAACATCTTTTGTGGATTTGTTAATTAGCCCCTATTAAATGATGCCACTATGTTTTTGTGCAGTCTTTAAAGACGAAAGAAAAGAGAAGAAAAGCAATCCAAATGACGGAAGAGCAACCACCTCTATAAAATGCTACTTTGTACGGATGGAGACGCTTGGTCATGCAGAAGAAAGCTTTATTTTGCATGGAAAAACAGTCCATGATGCAAGGTGTCTTTTCATGCATGTTCACATGGTGTCAAGCATGGCTAAATACATGGCCAGGTTGCTCTTACCCCGAGACTTACCATCCAGTAACATTATTTTTTATTTTTTGAAGTGGTGAAATACTTTGTTGATTGCAGGTTTTCTCTTATTTTGTCAAAGACTGTCAAGCTCCCCATCGACCTAGGACCTCTAAGTGATGTGAAAATACTCGAAATTGAGGATATATATTGCCGTGTATATTCATTGCTCTTCCTTTTTCTGTATTACTCTGGCACTTTCCTGTCTCAAGATTATGCACTTTTTTATGGTATTATTCTCTTTGGGCTATCTGTAGGATGAGTTTGGATCCATTCTCCTAGATGAAGATGGTGCACCGCTGATACAAACTGATGGTACGGGTTTTATATCAGAAGACTTAGCAAAGAAGTGCCCCAAAAACTTTTACAAAGTAAAGCACTCGAATGATGCCAATTCTAAGGTAGTCTACATGAAGTATTCTCATGCTTTACATAAGCTGTTACATTTTGTCTCCATATTTCTGCTGCCATTGTTGGCTTGTTGCTCAATTTCTTTGTAGCAGTTCAACTGTATTGGTTCATATTTGATATTTGTGCTTCTAACTCCATTTGTTCTTATTATATTCCCAGAGATTGATCAATGGTGGGAAGTTTGGAGAAGAAGAATATCAGAACATGGAACCGGTAATCATTTGATGATTAATGGTTGATAATTAATCTAGTCATTACCCTATGAAGAACAGGCTAAAGATATTTTTGTAGGGCTTGTGTTTTCTTACTGTTGAATCTCACATTTCTTTCACTTTCTTTCTAGCCCTTGATAATGCAATGCCGTCTCTACACCAAGGGTCGTGCAATTAAGGGAACACTTCTTGTCAACAGAAGGGTAAATGTCTAGGACTTTAGTTGTAATTCCAGTATGAATCATGTTAATAATTGTGACCTAAAATGAATTTGTTCAATATTTCCCAAATGGTTTTCTCTATAATTCATTATAAAACCTTCACTTATTTGGGACTTGGGAGCTGGCTTAATTGCCTCGTCATATTTTTTAAAAAACTTCTTGGATAAGAAGATTCTCTCCATTTATTAGTGATTTTACTTTTGAAGTTTCAGTAGTGCTTTCCTGACGGTTTCATATTTCTGCTCCTTAAATGTACAAGCTCCCAGAGAGCACAATTCATATTAGACCCTCTATGATCAAGGTTGGTACAGATCCAGAACTCTCGTGCACCCAAATATTCGACTCACTTGAGATAGTAGCAGTCAGGTACATTTTCAACTTTCATTTCTTTTAGTTGTGCGAATTTTTTCTCTCTGCTTCTCTATGAAGTAAAGGGCTTAGCAACTGCTTAACACCTCACTTTTTATGACTTTTGAAGTATAAATTGTATATTGTGCTTATCTAGACTTTTGTGTATAAATGATGGGTAAAAGATTAAAAGCAAAATTCAATTTGTTATTCTTTGTATTATTATTATTTGCAAATAGAATGACACCTTCATTAAGTATTGAGCTCCTTATGAATTCTGCTGAAGACTATTTCTGTAAATATATTCTGATAGTTTAGGCATGTGAACTATCCTTGGATCTGTGTGAGAGTGACATGTTATATTCTTTTTCCAGTAAAAAGCCAAAGCAAGCTCATCTCTCAAAAAATTTGATTGCTCTCTTGAGCTATGGAGGAGTTCCCAGGGAATATTTCTTGGACATACTGAAGAGTGCATTGGAAGAGACACAGAGGATATATTCTGATGAGATCTTGGCACTAAAAGGTAATTTGGAGTTCCTACCTCCTTTTTAACTATTATTATTAAAACATTATATTGATATTATTACTTAATAATTATGAATTTTTTGTTCTATGAAACAATAATTTTCTCAATAGCATGAAACAACCTATAAAAAATAACCATGCAGACATGATAATAAAACTTCATAGTTAGGCTCTCTTCCTTTCCCCTTCCCCCTTCCATCAAAGCTTGTTATGATCCACTATTGCTGTTTCTAAGTTCTATTTTCGTTCTCAGCAGAATTCGAACTTCTCAATATTGTATTTATTTGCTCTATTTTCTTGCAGCTGCATGCAATTATGAAGATCTTGATTATGGTTCCATAGCAAAAAGTATGATATTGTCAGGAGTACCTCTATCTGAACCATATCTTCAATGTTGCATATCTTCGGCAACTAATGCAGAAAAACGTCTGCTTAAAGAAGGAAAGATTCCAATTTCTGACAGCTTTTATTTAATAGGGACAGCCGACCCAACAGAGAACGGGGTACTAAATCGTGATCAAGTTTGTGTTATACTGTAAGTAGATTCATTCATTTGTTTATTGATTTTTAAATATGCGATGCTGATATTTCTTTCATGCCAAAAGTGTGCCATTCATGTAGTGAAATGACTTAAATTTATCAACCATACAGAATGACTTTGAAGTGCCATTCATATGTTTCATGCAGTGATTATGGTCAAATTGCTGGGGAAGTCTTAGTCTACAGGAATCCTGGGCTTCATTTTGGGGACATCCACAAATTAACTGCTGTCTATGTAAAGGAAATTGATGAGATAGTTGGAAATGCTAAATATGCTATATTCTTCTCCACAAAAGGCGAAAGATCAGTGGCAAGTGAAATTGCTAATGGAGATTTTGATGGAGATGTATACTGGGTTTCTCGAAACTCCAAGGTATACTGGGTTTCTCTTTAGATGTCCCCAAAAAAGTTACTAGAGATCTTCTGATCGATCTATGGGAAGGCCAATGAACTTGATTGCACTTTTGTTAGTTCCAAGAATGAATCTTTGCTATTATTTTTCCACAGAGCTTTAAATGGTTCTGGACTTGTGCAATTTTGTCTGCCTCTGAACATTTTTCACTTTGCTATTCAGCTGATTGAAAATTTCAGAGCAAGTTGCCCTTGGAAACGCTTATTTTCAACTCCCAAGCCACTTATTAGAAAGCCTAATGAGATTTCTCCTGAAGAATTGGAGCACACACTCTTTCAGATGTTTTTAGAAACAAGAAGGCCAAGGTATTGCTTATTATATTATCTTAAATCTTTTTACAGAGTACGTTATGGCCATTTCCATACGTTTGTAGCTCTTACATATTACATTGATCTTGTAATGTAATAGGAGTTGCTATTTGCAGTGCAACCTTTAGAGCATGAATAACACTCGTTACTCGTTAGCTGTTTTCTGTGTTTATAACAAATTTCACTCTTCCTTGTCTCAGCTACAGTATGTCTACTGCAGCTGACAGCTGGCTGGCTCTTATGGATAGACTCCTATTGGGTGATAATTGTCACAGTGAAATGGTAGCTATAATCTTAAAAATGTTTGAGTTGATAGATTTGTACTATGATGCTTTAGATGCCCCAAAAAGTGGAAAAAAGGTCAGTTGCATATTTTGATTTTGTGTTATATGAATTGTCCAGAAAGGGCAATCCCCAAATATGACCTCAACCAATCCCTCGATGATCAACGGTTTAAATTGAACTGCACTCTTCTAATCCAGGTTAATATTCGCAAAGATTTGAAGGTGGATAAGTTACCACATTTCATGGGGAAACGACGAGATACATATCACTCAACATCTGTCTTGGGAGAAATTTATGACACTGTTGTGTCGTTTGAAACCAAAGCCCCGCCTCCTATAGGTAGGTAAACATCTGAATTGGAAGTTTAATTAGTTGCAAATTTCTTGATGGATGGGAAAGTAATGCAGTTTCTTTATCTAATTTTCTGTCCAGAAATCACGACACTACCTTGCTTCGATATCAAGGTACCCGATGAATCCTTGAGGTCATGGAGGAAGAGGTATGACGAGTACAGATCCGAGATGGCAAAGGCGTTGAGCTCCCAGGGTGAATCAAAAGATGATTTGGCAAACGAGGTGATAAAAAAATACAAGCGGGTAAGTTCTTTATCCAAAATTTTCTTCATGGCCTTGGTTCTTGACACAAGAAATAGCCATAAACCGTCAATCATTATGTAGTTGTTATATGGCGCGGATGAGCTGGAAGAAAGCGAGAAGAGTATGAAAGATATATACAACAACGCCCTCGCAATATATCATGTTACTTATGATCATGCAATGTCGAAAAAAGATGCTAAAAAATGTGGTTTTGCATGGAAAGTGGCTGGCTCTGCACTCTGTAAACTTCATGCAGAGCTTCAAGCAAAGGAAAACAATGGGAAAGCCATGATTGTTTCTCCAGTCATGTTGCAGAAAATGTTACATCTGAAAGTTTAGAGCAAAATACTTAGCCTGTGGAGAATACTAACCAAGTAGATTACTGCTAGAAAGACTTTCCTTTTATAAATGTACAGCAGAGAAGGATGCTAGCATACTATCATGTATTTGTCTGATTATTGTGTATTATAAGGTAATTTGTTGTGGTATATGTAAATATGTAATGGTGTTTTGATGTATTTTGTATTTAAATAAGTTGTACTTTTTTTTTTTTTTAAATGCATGTATAAGATATGTTTTGTAAGTTTTAATGGAATATTTGGCATCCAACCACAACATAAAGTTGACCACTAATCTACTAAGAAAAATTAATAATAATGTTCAAACTTTGATTTACGGGAAAACCTATATTCATTATTCGAAGGTATGTTTAGCTGGCAAAGAATCATAAGGAGATAAACTAGTCTAGGTTATTCATAAGTCATAGTTGATCGGTTTAAATAGAGAAAACCAACGTTTTACCACGTTCAAACTCATAAGGCGTTAGCTGGGCGGCCGAGTAAAATAACAATAATAAAAAAGTATAGTTGTCCTAAACCCTTAAAAAAAACACTCTGTCGAGTCGAGCGCCTAGTCAGCCGACTGACTAAAAGGCACCTAGAGCCTAGAGGGAGTAGAGACGAAATTCATTCGGTCTAGGAACACCTAACGCCTAGGCCGCTCATATGACATATAAGTTGATTGAGATTTTAATTTAACTTTTTTTATTAAATAAGATATTTATATGATTGCATGGTATTGCACAAATAAGTGTGTTTTAAATTGTTATACACTTATATTTATTTTTTTTTTAATGCTACTGACTCTATTATATTGTAGTATCTGTTCAAAATATTTGTTTAATTTACCATGTTTTACAATTTGACATCACATAATTGACTCATATTTAAGTCAGTAAATTTGCTGGTAGCAAATAAATATAACACATATTATCATTAACATATATATTTGGTGAAAGAAACCTTTCAATATAATACAATACAAATGTGTTATGCTCTATAGAAGTATATTCTATACTAAATAATTATGATGCATGAAAACTCTTTTAAAAATTATGGAGTATAATTTTGCTTTTCAAATAGATTTTCACATACTAATAACTTTTTCAAAACGTTTCAAAATTCTTTCTATAGTTTAAAAAAAGTTTGTTGGTGTATTTAATTTATGGGGTTCAATTGAACAATAAATACATTTGAAGTCAAAAAAATACAAGTTTTTAATCATTAATGATGGAGTTATAGAGTAACCTAATAACTTGAACAATAAGTGTGTGAAGATAAGGTTATGACCCAAATTGTATAAAAGCTATCGTGACTGATCGACGAGTGATTGACTTGACTAGCAGATAAAGTAGTTGAGAGCTAGGACTAATGTGCCATTTGTTGGGACTACCCTGCATATTGAATTATTGACCGATTGCCTTCTTCCGCCAATAAGAGCATCTCACATCAGGCTCACTTGCCACAAGTCATCATAGTGTAATCTCGAACTTAAAGTATAAATATTAAATATCACGCTACTCACTAAAACTAAATGATCATCTTCTATTCACTACAATTCTCACTAAACATTTGTACCTTATATCTGATCGAATAGTTCTGACCCTACTTCGTACAAACCACTCAACTTTTTACTCATTCAATCAATACATTCTCATATCCTATTCCTTTATCTTGTAGCGTAACTCTAAGGGGGCGTTTGGTTCAGGTTATATAAGATAACCAATATTATTGTTTGGTAATATAAGATTCCCATGGTTCGGGTTATGTAACTTTCTCAGGAATTTCAGATAACCTCCGCATCAAGTTTTTAGCTATTGGAAGGGAATGTGAGATACCCTCCAATTTCTTAGGTAATCTCACATTCCATTGTCTTATTACTAATATTGAGCTTTGAATGTTTTAATTAATTTATCTTATTACCGTTGTCTTATATACATATCTTAGTTTTAAACCAAACACAGAAATTTAACATTCCAGCAATCTAACATCCCCTAAGGTAATCTAACATTCTTTAAACCAAACCGACCTAATCTCATATCTCTAGTCTAATTTATGTTGTATACTTTCATATATATCTATATAGTTTTGATTTCCAAGTTTTCCCAGCATTACATGTTTACTGTTTCTCTATATTGTACCTCTTACTTTCCATTTTTTTGTACTAACTACACCGTCCCCCCCCCCCCCCCCCCCGGGGCAAAAAAAGTATTATTAAAACACAAATATCATATACAAGATACACAGTGCGCAAGTTGTAGCCATGTGGTGTTTGATAAGTGCGATATATATATATATATATATATATATATTGTTGAAAAATGAAAATCTGTTTGCCAACTAACATTGTCACTTTATGCATTAGGATCAAGGACGTGGTTGTTGCACATAGTTTTTTTTTAATACGTAGTACTATTTCTTTTGTCCCCCTATGATATTATCCATTACTAAGCAAGGAACCAAAGTACCCCTCAATTTTCGGAATTTAATCTAATTAGAATTTGACCTAAAGGACAATCACGAAATTAGAGTATGATTCATTATATTTTGTCGTTAATAATTTGTTTAGTAGCCAATTGGGGTGTGTTGGAACGTGAGTTGATTTTTTGCGGTGGCTGCTAAGCGGATTGGACCCACACATCAATCATGTACATTATATTATCCACACGTTTATTCCAGAATTTGCACCATCAAACCCACTTCACCTTTATCCATACCCTTCTTATAATAATATGTGATTGTACGATAGAAACACTTTTTTTTTTTTTTTTAAAAGTATATTACTTTTATCAAATGTTATATTCCATTAAAAAGAAACCCGCATCCAATGTATGTAATTGCGTGATATATATGATTAATGCTCTGTCGGGTCGGGGTATGGGGGCCCCTTAAGGTTGGGGTTCAGTCTTTTGGAAGAGTGATATATATGATTCAACGAGTAAATCATTAAGAAATTACTACATTAATTGGTACCAATAAGGAATCTGATTATAAATTGAATTATTTATTACGATAATTCAACGGTGTCTTTAGTGGGAAGACTAATACCTACTATTTACAAAGAGCTTACCACAGTGAGTGTAACTCTCACATTGTGACTACCAAGTCTAGATCGTGCATTCTTGTCAACAATTTACCACTTGAGTACTTATTGAGCTACCTGTGCTATGACAATGTTATTGTTACGTGAAAGTTAAGAGCGACTTTAACGAGTGATAGATTGAATAATAAAAAGATACTGGCAAGAATCAAAATCATGACCTTTAAGTACAATAATCATATTTCACCTGTTCAGCTTCCATTCGTGGCCCTTATGAATCCATGTTGGATTAGAGAGATGTAGTCCGTATAGGAACATGATAAGAGAACGAGATATCAAACTTGTTCATATTTTTAGAGAGTAAAATAAAATTGCAATTATTCTTATCAAATAGTAAACTTAACATCGTCGGGGTCTTCGAATGCTTAATTGTCCTCTTTTTATCTTCAAAAAGAATTAATTTCACTTTTGGTCCCACGACTTTTGAGTTCTTATCATTTTTGGTGCACAACTTTAAATTTTTTTAATTTTGGTGCCTAACTTTGTTATTTTTATCAGTTTTGGTCATTTCAGCCAAATTGACGGTAAAATATTTCCGAATTTTATATTTTAGGGGCAAAATTGTCATCCCATGGAAAGATCTTCAGTATTTAAATAAAAGAAAATTCATATTAAGAGGAAAAAAAGAGTTTGCCAATGGTTGAAACTATAAATCGCATAGATCTGTCTGATTTCTGCCCGTCTTTCCCATTATTCTCATCATCAAACACCTATAGATATAATTTTACAGTGATTTTGTTTAGATATTGAAGATGTTTCCTTGGGGTGACGATTTTACCCCTAACAATATAAAATACAGCAACATTTCGCTGTCAATTTGGCCGAAAGGACCAAAACTGATAAAAATAACAAAGTTAGGCACCAAAATTAAAAATTTTTAAAGTTGTGCACTAAAAGTGATAGAACATCAAAAGTCGTGGGACCAAAAGTGAAATTAATTATCTTCAAAAATTACTTCTTGAGGATACATTTAGTGCCACCAAGATGGAGTGAGAACTATGACTAGTTAATTTTGTATTCTCTAGGGGTCTCTTTCCGATTAATCCAAAAAAAGCTTACATCTTAAATTTTAAAAATTAATTGTAAACATCATTTTATCTTTTTAATAAATATCTGAAAAATAATGGATTATAAGGTTTGACAACGACGATCTGACCAATAATCCAATACGCATAAGCATGTCACTGTCCCATTATTAATTAATTTAATAATAATTTATGATTACTTTTCTCTCCCTCCATCCTTGACCGATGACCACTTCTACGACAAAGTATTCTATGGATCCGGATTCATTTTGTAAGGTGAATCCGAGTTCAAAATATATAATTTACATATTGAATGTTCACAATTTATATACTAAATGTACACATTTCAAATTAGAAGTTATGGATTCGATCTTCCGTGATAACAATATCAACTATTTATTCTTTAATAAGTTAAGAAAGTAATTATGAACTACGTTATAACTGAGTCAGTAATACTAAAAAAAAAATATAAACAAATTTTATATAGTTAACTTGAATCAAGATTCATTGATTAAATTAGACACGTACGATATTTTATGACAAATGGAGTAATATAATTATTTAAAGGGACAATCAGTTATTAGCATTATGACGCATTAGGTGACCATTGTATTACATAGAACAAATTATAGTGATTGATATGACTCTTTTCTCCGATATTTTATATCATATCATATTAAATAATTGATGTCCATTATTTAATACTCGGTATATAATTAGTTCGTTAATTGAGTCAAAAGAAAATAAATAAATAAAATCTCCACCAGAAATGTCTTTGGCTTTTCCTCTCTTCTATACCTAACGTTAGATTAAGACGTATGTTTCTTCAAAGAAGAACGTTAGACTAAGGCTCTGTTTGACGGAGCTTATTTTAAGTTACTAATAAGTTATAAGCTCCGTTTGGTAATGTTTTTAAAATGAACTCTTAACTTAAAATAAGAGTTTATTTTTGAACGCTACTTTATGTAGCGTTTCAAAATAAGCTCTTAGCTTTCTAACTCCTTTTCCATCTTTATCCTTATTATTTTAAAGAAATGACATAATTTACCCTTCCCAATTAAAATCCTTTTCTCCTTCTCCTTTATCCACAACTTTCACCTTTCACCGCAATTATTATTATTATTATTATTATTATTATTATTATTATTATTATTATTATTATTATTAGATTTGCAACAATATTGCTACATCATTATGAGATGCAAGATCATGGTCATGCTAATAGTTTTATTTCAAAATGTTAATTTTTTTTTTTTAAGACAAAGTGTTAAATTTTAATATGCATGTAAACAAACTAATTTAAATTTTATGAAGATGTCCTTTTCAGTATTTTTACATTTATCAGCTTATCAAAAAGCTAATTTTAGCTAACACTCTTCCGTTTTCAGCTATGTTTGACAAACAGAGCCTAACAGAATAAGATGATGTAAATTACGGTGACTCAATGAGTTTGTAGACAGGTTCGAATGCCGGTGCACACAAGAAATCTGTCCACTTTGAACATAATTTTCACACTGTGACCGTCGTAATTCAAACCTTGGTCTCTTATCCCAAATATTACCCACTAAACCATTGAGCTAAGTCCGATCACTTAAATGTATTTTGGTTTTATAGTATGTCGATTTAAAGAACTACTTAAGGTGCAAATATTAATTGAAGAATCTTTCTATTAAAAAAAGTTGGAGTTGAACCTTTTTGGAAAAGAAAAAATTTTAAAAAAGAAAAATAGTTTATATGTACATTTTTTAATTAAAAAAAAAAAAAAGAGAATGAAAAAGTTATGATTTTTCCTGGGAGGAGAAAAATATTTGTCATTAGCCGATGACGCGGGAAATCATTGAATAATGTAAAGGTGGAACGTGAGGACGACGGCCATCTCTCTCTACATCTCTTTCAGTAGTTATCTCTCTCTACATCTCTAGAAGCATATGCTCAATATGCGTGTATTTAAGGTGGCAGGCGGAAAGCCAGAAATAGAGTGTCAATCGCACCGTCACCGCTGATTATCTAGAGAGAAAGAGAAAGATAGAGAGAGAGAAATGGAGAGTTTACTGAAGGAGAAGAGAGGGGGAGAAACGGTGCTGCAAATGTCGCCGCGAGCAACGCCGGGAGGCGGTGTAGAAGACGTGTACGGCGAGGATTGCGCCACCGAAGATCAGCTCGTCACCCCCTGGACTACCTCTGTTGCTAGGTACTACTCACTTTCAACTTCTATTTTTTTTTTCCCAATTTTTGCTAAAGTACTCCGTAGTAGTTACTGTGCTTGCTCTGAACTGTTTTGTGTGTGTATAATCTATATACATATATATTATTTTTAATTTTGATATGATCCTGAAAGTTAGCTTGAAATTTGGAGCATTTAATTTAAGTACAGACATCATTAAGCTAAAATTTCAGGATCTTAGATTTTCTGTATGCTAAATGATAGATATTGCGCGATCATTCAAGATAAATACACACACACACACACACACAAAAAACTGGAAAGAAGTTTTACTTCTCTGTAGTGCGCGCTGCGTGCAAGGTTGTTTTATGTTGGAGATCTTTGATGTATGAGATGAAACCGAACCTGGATTTAATTTTGGATTTTCTGATTTATTGTTTGCAATAGTGGCTACAATTTGCTAAGAGACCCTCGTTACAACAAAGGGCTTGCGTTCAAGGAGAATGAAAGAGATGCTCATTACCTCCGAGGTCTTCTTCCTCCTGTAATTGTTTCCCAGGAGCTTCAGGTACACTATTTGTGTTGATCTGGAATCTGAAGCTCGCCTCATGATCAATTTTGCTCATATTTTGTGTTTGACTTACAGGAGAAGAAACTAATGCACAGTATCCGTCAATATGATCAGCCAATACACAAGTATCAGGCCCTGATGGAACTTGAGGTATTCCCAAGACACTTGGTCATTCTGATGTTTCCTTTTTCTTCTTTGATCATTTTTATTTGTTTTTGTTGCCCAAATTGCTTATTTGGATACCTCGTTGTTTCTGTGTACCTTCTTCCTTATAAGCTTTTTTCTTTGTTAATCGGAATGATGCATTCTGATGTTGATGTGTCTAAACATTTGTAATCATATATTGTGTTTTATGCTTTTGAAGTGAGCATGGTTGCTTTAGTTATCATTCTTTTTCTGAATTCCTGGATGTTGAGTTTTGCAGGAGAGGAATGAAAGGCTGTTCTACAAGCTTCTTATTGATAATGTGGATGAACTACTACCTATTGTATACACTCCAACTGTTGGTGAGGCTTGCCAAAAATATGGAAGCATATTCAAGCGCCCTCAGGGTCTATACATCAGTTTGAAGGAAAAGTATGTTTCTCCTTGTGCCTGAATAGCCCATATTTACCATGTTGGCACAAACCTTTACCAAATATTTCTCTTATGGACAGGGGGAAGATTCTTGAGGTATTGAAGAATTGGCCTGAGAGGTCAATCCAGGTCATTGTTGTGACAGATGGCGAGCGAATTTTGGGACTTGGAGACCTTGGCTGCCAGGTAGGACCTTAGAAATGAATAGGCCTTTTAAGTTTTAATTTTTTTCCCCCACTTTCTGTCCTTCTGGTTCCTTAGTCAACTTTGTATTTCTATATGACCATAAAGTGCTGTAACCTTATTGCATCTGTTTCCTTTGTTACAGGGGATGGGAATTCCTGTGGGGAAGTTGGCTCTTTATACAGCACTTGGTGGTGTCAGACCCTCAGCGGTACCAAAACTTGATATGATTTGTTTTCACCATTGTGTCACATGGTCACTGAAATTCTGACCCGAAGTATTGCTTGCATGTGCAGTGTTTGCCTATAACAATTGATGTTGGGACGAACAATGAGAAGTTACTGAAGGATGACTACTATATTGGGCTTAGACAAAAGAGAACAACTGGACAGGTGAATTTCAGTCCTTGAGGACTTGCCGGACCCCAATTGCTGCAATATATTAAACTGTAGCACAATGATTTAATATTGACTAACATTATAGGAATATTACGACTTCCTGGATGAGTTCATGACTGCTGTAAAGCAAAACTATGGTGAAAAAGTTCTTGTCCAGGTCAGTAATTTGATTCACCTCTGAAACAAGTTCCAATTTCTATGTAGCATCCCCTTCCTTCCTTTTGTTAATTTTGGTGTCATTTATTGCCATTTACAGTTTGAAGATTTTGCAAACCACAATGCATTTGAGCTGCTGGCCAAATATGGCACCACTCACTTGGTCTTCAATGATGATATACAGGTATATATTAATCAATACCTGTTGTAGCTTTTGTTAAGAGAAGCTCTTTCATCAATTTTATATTTGGACCTCTACCTTGCAGGGGACAGCTTCAGTAGTGCTTGCAGGGCTTCTTGCCTCACTTAAGCTACTTGGGGGCACCTTAGCTGACCACACATTCTTGTTCCTTGGTGCTGGAGAGGTAATAATAATTTCCGCTAGTAACCTGAGAGAAAAATTATTGACTTTATGACACAAGGTGGCCAACATTGCAACATTTAATCTAAAAGATAATAACTTTTTGCATAAGGTAATGGGAATGTGTTACCTGTCCTTTTGCATAAAAAACTTGGTGTGGTTTTTCTGAAAAAAGGGCCAGAAATATAAAATAAAAAACTATACATACATCCCATTTCTTTTGTTTATAACTTTCACATGTGAACATCATGGTAAGATCTGATAGTCAAATATATGTAATTGTGCTTGCAGGCTGGCACTGGTATTGCAGAACTGATAGCTCTTGAGATTTCAAACAAGGTATTGTTATAACAGATTTTCATTGGGTCTGAAACACAACATGACAACATTTTCTATGTTGGCTGGTAACTTGTGTATACTGATTTTTCTATTTTCATCCTCAGACAAAGGCCCCTGTTGAGGAGACTCGCAAAAAGATCTGGCTTGTGGACTCAAAGGTAGAGAACTATTTGCATATTAAGTTTCTTCCTCCGTATCATTAAACTCTGTTTTCTGTATTAGTGGGTTTGTTTGTTTATTCTCTCAAACAAGTACCAAATAGTGTGACTTTATGAAATCTATGCAGGGATTAATTGTTAGTTCTCGAAAGGGTTCTCTTCAAGCCTTCAAGAAACCTTGGGCCCATGAACATGAACCTGTTAACAATCTCCTTGATGCTGTCAAGGTTTGTTAAATTTTTTATATGTAGAATTACTGCCTTCAGGAAATTCAATTAGGTTTCATGATCTTTGTTTCACTTCCAAACTTAGGCCATCAAGCCAACAGTGTTGATTGGAACATCCGGAGTTGGAAGAACATTTACAAAAGAAGTAATTGAGACCATGGCTGCCAATAACAAGGTACTCTTCTCTACAATATTGCCCTATACCTATTGTCTTTTCCTTCTTCCACCAATCTGAACCAAGGTTCTATAAATGAATCATTTTTCAGAGACCTCTTATACTGGCTCTCTCCAACCCAACATCACAATCTGAATGTACTGCTGAAGAGGCTTACAAATGGAGTGAGGTGATACTATATTTCTAGTTGAAACAACTTCAATCTCAAAATGATGCTTGATTCTTTTAGTCATGCTACTATAACCAATCTGACATTTTTTTCCACATTCTCGACCTGGAACAGGGTCGGGCAGTCTTTGCAAGTGGAAGCCCGTTTCCTTCTGTAGAATGTAATGGCAAACTCAACATACCTGGCCAGGTTATGCATTGTTATGTGATATACTTTCTCATGAATCACCTTTTAGCTCAATGAGTTTATTGATCTCTTTTCCCATACTCTCCATACAGGCAAACAACTGCTATATTTTCCCCGGGTTTGGCTTTGGTCTTGTCATGTCTGGTACCATCCGTGTACATGATGATATGCTTCTTGCAGCTTGTAAGTATAGAGCAATGGAGCTCTTAAGCTGAAATTTATTTCACATCTTATTATATGCATATTGCTGAGCTATGGGAATCTAAGCTAAATTTCATTTCACATTTTATTATGTGTTCATTCAAAATTTGGAAGTCCCAATTTATAACATCGTTACATTTTTTGCTGTATGAAATGTGCATTATAGACTCTAGAGATGATCTCCCAAGGCTGTGCCTAACATTCGGTATCGTTAATCTTAACAGCGGAGGCTTTGGCTAATCAAGTAACCGACGAACACTATGCACAAGGGATGATCTATCCTCCTTTCACAGACATCAGAAAGATCTCAGCTCATATAGCAGCTAGTGTTGCAGCTAAAGCATATGAACTTGGTGGGTGCATTCTAAAACTAAAAATAAAATTCCCCTAGTTTTTCTTCATCATCTGAAATCGAGTTGGAATGTTATATTGACAAAGTGCATGGAAATATTATGACTTGTAGGTGTTGCGACCCGTCTCCCTCGACCTGCAGATTTGGTGAAGTATGCTGAAAGCTGCATGTACACTCCCATCTACAGAAACTACCGGTGATCGGGGGGTAATGCTGAGTGAGAAATTAGTGGCGAATCTGTAAGTTTGTGGTTGTAATTCTGAGTAGCTGTCCTGTTTGTATTTGGAGCTTACTTGTTCTTCATAGCTCCTCCATGGTTTTCATCTTGTTGTGCTCTTTACCTTGCCGTTTAGCTTTTCGTGAATAACGTGCGGGCACTTGCGCTGCGCCGCATCAAGTGTACTGCCAACTTAGATCCCCGTGAGAATGTTATTACAATGTACTGCTTTGTAACTTAATTATTATATAATAATATAATTTTAGTTTGCTCATTTCTTGTATTTTCCTATATAACCAGACTGAACTAAAAATCACTGCAAAGCTATTCTCCAAAGACATGAACTTTGTTCAGTTCACCGCCCAATTCAAGTACTTGACACTCTCTTCTCGTCTCACTAACTCACTCTCCGCCATTAAAACCACCCAAACCTCCACCGCCGCAACGCTATGCCACCACGACTACGGAGCCGCCGTGGCAACCCAGGTCTCCACCTGCACCACCCTTCAACACCTCATCCAAATTCACTCCAAGATAATCCAAACCCGTTTCCTAGATTTCTATCCGGCACCATTTTATTGGAACAGCATCATGCGATCATACACACGACTGGACTCTCCCAAGAAAGCCATACAAGTCTTCATAGCCATGAGTAGAGCCGGCGTTTCCGCAGATGAATATACACTGCCCATTATGTTGAAGGCAACTTCTCAAGTTTCGAATTATGGTCTAGCAAAGCAGATTCACGCTCATGCTCTAAAGATCGGGTTGAGCACTCATGTGTATTGTGAGAGTGGATTTATTAGTTTGTATGCAAAAGCATGTGAGTTTGAAGATGCACACAAGGTGTTTGATGAAAGTGGTGAGAGAGCGTTGGGTTCTTGGAATGCCATGATTTCTGGGCTGGCACAAGGCGGGAGGGCACAGGAAGCACTTGAGATGTTTTTGGAGATGAGAAAAACTGGATTGCATCCTGATGATGTGACCATGGTCAGTGTCACATCAGCTTGTGGGAATTTAGGGGACTTGAAGTTGGGTCTGCAATTGCATAAATGCCTGTTTCAAGTGAGGGTAGCTGATAAATATGGCATTCTGATAATGAAGAATTCACTCATTGACATGTATGGCAAATGTGGGAGGATGGATCTTGCCCACAGAGTCTTTTCCAGTATGGATGAAAGGAATGTGTCATCATGGACATCCATGATTGTTGGCTATGCCCTCCACGGGCACACAACGAAGGCACTCGAGTTCTTCCACCACATGAGGGAAGCCGGTGTGAAACCCAACCACGTGACATTCGTCGGGGTGCTGAGCGCTTGCGTGCACGGTGGGAAGGTGGAGGAGGGGAAGCATTACTTCAACATGATGGAAAACAAGTACAGAATCGCGCCCAAGCTTCAACACTACGGGTGCATGGTGGACTTGTTGGGGCGGGCGGGATTGTTCAAGGAGGCTAGGGAGATGGTGGAGGGGATGCCAATGAAACCAAATGTGGTGGTGTGGGGATGCCTGATGGGGGGTTGTGAAAAACACAGGAATGTGAAGATGGGAGAATGGGTTGCTAAGCACTTGCAAGAGATGGAGCCTTGGAATGATGGAGTGTATGTTGTGTTGTCCAATATTTATGCCAGTAATGGTCTTTGGGAAGAGGTTGAGAAGATGAGAGAAATTATGAAGCTCAGAAAACTCGCAAAGATTCGTGCTTTTAGCTTACCCACAACCTCTCAATGAAGTTCTTCATCAGTAAGTAGCCTTTTTGCAGCCTTGATTGCCTAATGGGAGTATGTTTCTTTCCTCCAATTCTAATCACAATTCTTGTAAAATTTGTAGGGTTATTAAATTTTTTAACAAATCACTTTTTTTTTTTTTTTTTCAAACATGGGAATGGAAACATACAGAATTTAGTTGTCACTCATAAAATAATTAGTATATAAAATTTATGTATTTAAAAAAATAAAATACTATTAAATTTAGAAATAAAAAATATTTAAAATAAATAAAAAAGAAAGAATTAATTTAATTAATAAAATAATACGGAGTAAATAATAAATATGACAAAGAAAATAAAACAATATATTTTTACATAAATATAATACAGGTAATTAATTTATTATTATTTGTTAAAACTATTTATACTGATCCAGATATTAAATAACCGTTCGGCATTCGGCAGTCCCTCAAAGCCACACTCCCACTCCCGCAGTGAGTAAAAGATTCCTCCCGTGACCCAATTCAACTCCGTGGGTTCGCATATTTATTTGTTTTTTTAGGTAAAAAGTGTGAATTTTTGGCTCAAAATCTGACCCAGACGTGAAATTTGAGTCCTTCTAGTCTGATTTCTCTGGATCCTCGGGCGATTATCTCGATACTTGAGACCACCATTCTCTTTGGAGCTTAAAGCTATGGAGGTAGCGTTTGCGACGTTGGTACTTGGAATCTTGCTTGGGCTGCTCATTGTTATCCCTATGATGCGCAATAAATCTGGTACTCCGTATTCTTCATAGTATCTGTTTACTTTTTTATTTTATTTTGCTGTATTTTTTTTTCTTTTCTGTCAGTTTGCTTGATTTGAATCTGTATAGATACTTAATTGGTATTTTTTGTTTCTGCATTTTCTGTTCTTGGTATGTAGATCAACCCCGAAAGCTCCAAGCGAATGCTCAAACCAAGGTACTATATTTTCGATGGTTTTACCAAGTTTTATAACTATACAGAGAACCCATTTTGTTTTCCTACGAATTGGTATAAGCTTCTGTTATGAAAACTCTATATTAAGCATCCTAATATGGGCAGCTTAGCTTATGGCTTTTGAGTGCTTTTGGGTCATTTGGTTAAATTAGGTTTACTGGAAGTGATAGCTCACATTTATGTTCGCGCAAGCAATAATGTCATTAAGAATGAGGCATTTTTTGTTGGACCAACCCTAACCAATTGACTTAGTAACCGTAAGGTTATAAGTTCCACTCCCAGGGAGTAGTGTATTGGCTTTCTTGGTTTGAGCCAGTTAGCTATGACAATTTAGGCTGATTTACCTCCTTGTGGTCCTTTGACGGCTAGGGTCACAAGGCAGGCGGGGTTTATCTAGTGTACACATTTGGGTATGGTTGCGGCCTGCGGGTTTCCCTCGTCACTAAAAAAAAGTAGAATGAGGTATTTTGCGGGGTTAAAAATCATGATAAGCGTTACAACTTGCAAGAGGCTTATCCTGCTGGTGGATATTCATAATTAACATTCTTCTTTCACCAACTTGTACATCTTGAAATGAATTCCACCTGCTCCAAGCTAAATTTTGGATGCGACAAATTGTTACAGTTATTGCCAACTGTGTTGCAAATTCTTTTTTGTTTTGTTTTGTGTGTCTGGTTCCTTTTCTCACCTTTCTTGGTCTTGCTTTTTTAAACAGTTTGCACCAAAAGCTTACAGTAAAGCAGAAGTTGCATTGCATAACAAGAGAACCGACTGTTGGATCATTATTAAAGACAAGGTTGCCTTTTACTGCATGGACTATTATTTTTGTTACTTGAAAGAATATTCAGTTCATTTTTACTGTCCTGTATTCTCTTTTTCTGTTCTTCCTAGGTTAAAACATTTCATGTCTTGCAAAATTCTAGGTTTTTGATGTTACCTCATACGTAGAAGAGCACCCTGGTGGTGATGCCATCCTGGCGCATGCTGGTGATGATTCTACTGAAGGTTTCTACGGGTGTGTGTTCTTTGGTCCTTCCTCATTTATTACCTTTTGCTATTCAATTACAGTTGGGAGATATTTTGCAATTCATCAGTAGTAGATTACTCGACCACTCTGAAAATAAAGAAGGCCGAAATTGAAGGGGATTAAGAAATGAAGATGCAGGGTCGGGATATAAAACACTAATTTTAAGACTAATCTTATGGAGTAATTGATCAATTAAGACAGATTTTAGTTTTTCAGTTAACCTGGGTACAGAAGGGTTGCATCAATAACCACTCCTAGGTAGAATTTCCTAGTTAGTAGTCCCCACTAGCATAGAACCTTGCGAGGGAAAGTACTAATAAGAGACTAATTGCAGTTCCCTTTGCTCTTTTGAACCTTTTTTTTTTTTTTCTGCAGATTGAATTTCTGTTTCCATAAAACTATATATGCTTATGCATGAAAGTGATTTCTCTTAACTATGTATAACGTGCAATTTATGAAATTCCTTCTGAGGTTTTCAATTTCTGTCCCCGATTAGAAATATTAGCCACAGGCATTAATTGTTTGGGTTACCACACTTTTGTTTTAAAAGCTGTTTTTCACTTTTGTGCCAGGCCTCAACACGCTACCCGAGTATTTGAGATGATTGATGATTTCTGCATTGGAGAACTGGAAAAGTAATCAACTCAGAACTTGTTTGTGCAACACCATTAGGCACTAGCCTTTTATTCTTGAGCTCATTTGCTCCTCCCTCCTGCCGAAGCATTTCCATCTAGTGGGCACATATCAGCCGCACATTTACTTCCGAACTAGCTCATTTGATCATCTACCCTCCACTGCTCTGAAACCTTTTGCCTCTCTACGTCATATTTGAAAGCATTGTTCCATAAAGTTTAGTGACCAAGTGGTGTTATAGCTCTTGTTTACCGAACCTTTTTTCTGAATGCATAGGATGACATTGCTAGAAAATTGTTTCTGACTTAGCCCACAGATTTTGGGTTTAGTAAATTAAGGGTTTCTTTGGAATGAAATTTTGCTTGTGTTCTCTAGGGACTGCTGTACCATAATTTAGGTTTCTCAATTTTGTGATAAATATATTCCATACTTTCATGTTTCCAATTCAATGTGTTCTCTAGGTGTCGGGGTGCCTGAGTAATTATTGCAATGGACAGATGTTACACAATTATAATCTCCTGAATTACATATATTAGATTGTTAACTGAGTAGTGAGTACCTATATATTAGACTGTTAACTGAGTACTTGGCTAGAGGGATAGGCGACAATGTACAAGCAAGAGAATTTAAAAGAGAATTTAAAAAAAACCCACTTGGCCAAGTTGAACGCCGACTCAGTCGAGTTAGGCGTCAAGTTGGGCACTGAAGGTGTCTAGTTGGCCAGCTGACTAAAAACCGCCTAAGGTTGAAATCTCTTCGGTCTAGGGGTGCCTAGGCTGATTTTTACAACACTATTTCAATACTAGTACACTATATGTGGCAATGGAAGAAATTCTTTATTTTTTCAAAGTGGAAAACTGAAGAAATAAAGAACAGGTAAAAAAGAAAATTGCACACAATTTCTTACAACTATCAATAGTAAAACACTGTTACAAATAGATGGAGAAAAAACTAACCTAAATTACAAGAACCAACCCAAAAAACATGGGAGGTTTGAATTTGAATCAATTACATACAAACTAAAAACTACTTGCCCACAAATCCCAACACTTCATTCATCTGCAGCCCCCATTAGTTATGGGGGGGTGTAATAATCTCAAAAGAATATTCTCTTTCAGTCCATTGTAAGAGAGGGTCCAGGCAGAAAAAGAATGGATATTTACTCAATGTTTCTAATATATATCTACATATCATACTTCTTTGGCTGACCGCTGACGCCAGCAAACCAGACTTTTGCACAGAGAACTGATAATAGAAACCCTTTGTGGGCCTCCCCTCCATCTTAGCTTCTTTCCTCCTAAATCTGTATATTTAGGAACAATATCCTTGTGCCTTTCAATCTGCTGCAAAAACAATTCAGAAATGAAACATCATATTCAAACAAGATTTTTTTTTTTTATTTTTTTTTTTCATTTTTGTATAATTTATCTTTGTTCTTGTTGGGGAGGTCAAGAACAAGAACGGCTCAAGGCAAAAGGATAAAGGATATGGAAGAATATTATGTTAAAGTGAGCAGAAAGGTGTCCTAAAAGATGCATACCTTGCTGATCTTCCCATTCCTCAAATGATATCGAATGCCAGACCAATTGATGGACTTTGAAAAATATGAACGGAATGCAGAGATGGGGTATAGGAAATTGTCTACCAGCATTGCCATAAAAACCTGTTCAATTAGACATCAAGAATTAGTTGGTCATTAAGTGGTGTCTAACCCTATCAGCACAGGCAAATTCAACGAGTTTCATAAGCTGTTTCTATGGAATTATGAGTCATTGGATAAGGTTAGTTTACATTCAACCTGAACTGTATGTATAAAAACACCTTAGTGCTATGCTTGGATGAGTAGAAAGTGAGAGGAAAGAAAATGGGAGAGAAAGCAAACGAGAAAAGAAAATGCAGAAGTTCATGTTTGGATGAGAAAAAAGGTTAGAGGAAAGGCATAGTGAGGAGCCAGAAATGGTGATGGTGTATTTACAGGGATAGGAAGATGGGAGTTCTCTCCCACATTTTTTCTACTTATTTTCTTTCATACCCAAACAAGCAAAACTAAAATTTCGACCATCCAAACATAGCATCACTGTTTGACCCTCAAATTGGCAAGACTCTTTGATGATATTATGAAGGCATCCCAATAAATATCAATAGTTAGTGGGGGTGGGGGTGATAAAGGAAAGGTGAAGTTTTACTTTGTTGGAATAGTTCAATAATACTTACGAGACACCAGTTATAAGCAGAGAGTGATAGTGGAGGTGCCTCCGGAGAAAGCAGATTGCACAACTTAACCTCTATTCTTGTCAAGTTCCCCATGGAAAGAAGTTCAATTATTGTGCATATGGCAAGGCAGACTGCCAGTGGCAAACCTGAGACAAAAATTATTTAACCAAAACAAAGGAAAGTAAATGACAAAGGATGGCTGCTAAAAGAGAAAGTGTTACTAAAACAAAAGTGCAGTCACAAATATAGACTTAGAAGTTAGAAATCTTGTTCTGAATACAATAGAAGCTTTTTTTCAAGTATTCGATAGAATACTCAATCTTGAAAGAAAATGCTGATGCTCACCTGTGAATGCGGAGACTGATTCCTCAGGGGAAAAACCCTTGAAGTATTGCCTTAGCGATGCTGCAACGTGAAACCCAGCCATGAAATATGGAGCTATAAATCCCCACGACAGATAGCAGTGGGTAAGAAATAATGCACGGTTCATAAACCAATTGACTTTTGTTGTGTACGACTCCAAAACAAATGTTTGCTTCCTTAAATAATTCCAGTACCTAAAGATATCCAAAGAAGACCGAGCTGAAAACTCTTATGGCTAAATATGTAATGGAGAATTAAGATTTTTGGACATTCTACAATTACATGCCTTGGGAAGGTAAGATCAGTTGCAAGCGGATGAGGAAAGACTGCAACAGGTGGTGAAGTTATGAGCCTCTTATTAGCACCTAAGGGATTACCAACAAAACGTATCAACTTCAGAATCATTTGACAAATTCAGCGATAAAAATAAGCAACAAAGTATACCAGCTATAGCTGCAAGTGTCATATCATCTGAGTAGCCACCATCTCGAAGCTGTGAAACAACACCATGGCGATCTATTCTAAAATCATCTGCATGCATCTTAAGAGAAAACAAAGGAAATATAATTTTTGTTTAACACTAAGAAAAAAACAATAACTTCTAATTGTTTTTCTTTAAAGCCAGTAGGAACTATTACCATCATACATCCTCCCCACAAGAAGAATGTTTTTCCACCAGTAGCAAATCCCATTGAACACGGCTGCAGAAAAATGATCACCACCAAGTTGAAAAGAAAATTAATACAGTGAAGAGACTACACATAAACGGACATATGAAGCCAAAAATAACAGAAAAGGTGCATTTTTTTTTTAATAAGTTAATGCCACTAAGAGTCCATGGATCCAGCACTGCAGTTCTATGGAAAGCTCAAGACCTTTGTGGCTTTGCATACTGTAAACCTACTGGAAATAGTCTCACAAAACATTTTTAGGTGCATGAGTGCATTCACATAGTAGTTTTGCTGACTGTTTTTAAACCAGTACAAAAAGAAGATTAATATAATCTCTAAAACCTCATCCAAAGAAGATGTTTCTCCAGATGAGGTAGGGGCATGTTTAGTGTTTTTTAAAAAAAAGTTTGTTTTCCACTTTCCATTTCTAGAAGTTCATATTACTGTTGCTCATAGATAAACTAGAGAAAAGATGAAAGCAAGAACCAATCAACATATTAAGAAAATACAATGATAAACTGACACCAACCATGTGATACTCATAAATGCAGTAGCTTCCCAGACTTCCAGAAGGTAAATCAAGAGGATATCCTGTTTGAATAAAGATCTGCACGATATTGTGAAAGAATAATTAATTATAAGAAAATAGCCAAAGAAACAGTACCATCATATGGAGTATGTTTTTACCTCAGGATTCTTTTCCATCTCAACAGTAAGTGCACCAATTGAACCAGGATGCAACCTTACATCATCATCAAGGAACAGTACATACTTCGTGTCTTTATGCATCTTCTCCACTCCAAACTGCCAAATGAACCATGTATTATGTATACTTCAAAAATCTAGACGGAAAAGAACATGCATACCTACAAAATTAAGACTTCTTACATACCAATTGATTGTGAATCTTCTGGCTACAAGTTTCTGACAGACCAGCTACAACTATCTTTGCATCAACCTCATCCTGTATACAGCGTAAACAAGAAAATTACATGAACTGGTTAAGCAAAGACCCAGCTGAGAACTAAGTGCAGCGTGTGAATGTAGTGGATCCTAGCAAACTCTTGACGCTAAGAATAATGCAAGACATGATTACAGCAATTGAATTGATGTTTGGTAAATAAGTTCAATCTTTGGAGTTGTAACTGTACATTTGTTCCCTCTACAGGGTTACTATGCAATTAATGATTGGTATCAAATAAGCAAAAATTAAAAAGTCCTGCATCAAACAGCCTTTGGTTGTATGTGCATAGAATAAATTACCTTCTCTTAGTTTTCTACCATTCTCATTTTAATCTTAACTCCCAAAAATTTTCTAATTACTTGGGTCAGATTGTTTTACAAACATTAATTTAATATAATAATAATAAATAAAAAAACAATATGGTCACACAAACAAAACAAGAAGCAAATAAAAAGGTGGCAAATGATCCAGAATTGGAAAGAGAAGCAACAAATTAAAGGAGTAAAAAAAAAGAGTGAGTACTGAAAGTGTGAATAAATCAATTTTCAGTTAACAAATCATTAAGGAAACGATTTTCAGTTGACAAATATAAACTACTTTTCACAAAGCACAGACATGTAATGACTATTAAATAAGATATTGTCAGTACAAAGTAAAATATGAGCAGCACCTAAACCCAACTCTTCAATTTGGAGTCTTACTCCCTTTCCTTCTGATATTTCTTCATTTTAGTACAATGAGAAGAGTAGGAAGACTGTCAGCATCTATCAACTTGTATGTTCAATATAGAAGTCTATACACACCTGATATTCTGCAAGTAGTTTCTGCACAGCGCTGTAAGCAGGGTCTTTTGTACTCTCAACAATAAAAAGAAACTCCAATGGACCGCCATAAAGTGATGTAATCTGAGCCATTCATGTAAGAAGGGTAATAAGTGCTAGCAATCTTCATTTAATGGAAGAAAATTGCACAAAGAAGGGATGCTATAACATTATACAACTGGACTGAGACAGAATAAAAAAACTACTGTAAGATTATTGAAATGTAGAGAAGACAATATTATTTCTTGTGGATCGTTCTGATGGATAATAACATTATATTTCCCCTGAGAAAAAGGTATACAAACATGCATGTGTGCACACACATATATTTGAATAGGTAATGAAACCACCTACTGAGTAAGATCCTCTATAAGATACTACTACAAATATCTATTTGTCAACATGAAGAGCGTCATAGGCAAAGCATGAACAGATTAATGCAGACTGCTTATATTCTGTTCACAGGACAAAGGGCACTAGCTGCTGCAATAATCCTCATTTACCTGACTTCTCCAATTGTGTAGATTGTGTTCTCCAAAACCTTTTAAGGGCATAACAACCGACACTCTTGGCAAGTTGATTTGATTAGAATGCTCAAGCTCATTAATGTCCTTACAGAGGAACGCAAAGCTATTACCACGTTTTATTCTATCCTTTATCGTTCTAATCTCCCGTCTCCTGTGAGGAGAAAGCAAACAATGTAAAGATTGTTTAATCTCAATTTATCATCACCAAGCAAAGTTGCAAGCATTGCATCATCATGATCTCATACCTTACATAAGCAGCTAAAGACCATCCAAGGGAAAGGAGTAGGCAGATGGCATATCCCTGTAGTACCCAAAAAAAAAAAAGTGACATCCTTTAACACCATATTATAACTTATACAAGTTTCAGAAGGCAGATAACATGCAGAAATCTACCTAGTACATATATTTTTAAAATGGCCATTATGATGTAATTAAGCACAACTTTAACAAAATTGTTCCTATCATTCTGACTTAACAGATTTTTTAAAACGCAATACTCTTTCCATAAATCACTACAGTTTTTTTTGGTAGTCCAAAGCATATTTAGTCTTTTCATCTATAGAAACGGTAGTAAATTTATCCCGAGTCATTTGAATTTACACAAAGCTTTGCCTGGCATCTACTACTCTCCACACTCATATCATATAACTAAAGAACAGGGTTCCTATCTATTACGGAGTATTAGATAGGCTAGTCTCTATATTATATCAAAATCTGCTTAGCCAATCCACCAAATGTAAAAAGAGATCAAAAGACTATAGCGTTCTAAATTTCTAAGTTTCTTTACATTGGCAATTCTAACTTGGGGGTAGCTCATTATATTTTAAATAAGATAAATTCTTGTGTCAAACCCATCAACCTTGCAGCTGGATCAATACGAAGTTTACTGCTTAAGATGATTGCACTGATTTGATTAATGCGGCAAAGCTGCCTGGTAAATATATCCAGTTACTTAACATGTACATTAACATTCTTCTCACCCCACAAATCACACAATCGTTAGATCTTTCACTATTGAATGCAAAATTAAGTTGTCTTTACATTGCTCAAAGAGGTTGTTCTCGAATGTTTGAAGCAAATATTGAAAGACTAACTTTGTTTATCTGTAATGCAAAGGTCAGCACCAGAAATCCTATTCTAGTCTCACTTCTAATGAAAATTGATATTTTATTACTTCCACCAAAAAAAAAAAAAAAAAAAACTCGTTATTTCACCACAAAGAATATACCGAAATACAGAGTAGTATTTCCTGATATTCTGGAAATGTAAAAAGAAAGAAAGAATTTGCCAAGACACTATGTATATATTTTCAGAGCAAGAAGATGATAATTTCTCAAAACTCAAAACAATTATAAAGCTATCAATTTCTCAATTTTATCTTCGGATCCCAACGCGACGCAAATTGCAAAACAAAACAGAGACACACGAAGAAGAAGAAGAAGAGGAAGAAGCCTGACCTGGATCTGAATGAAAATAGCGAGCGGACTACAACACGCTCTGCTCGCATAAAACAGATACTCGTCTAAAGAATCGAGTGCCACCATTATACAATAACGTGTATGTATGTATGTATTGTTAGAAGTTGAAATACGTAAGCGTGTGCAGCGCGGGAAGATAATGTGCTAGGGCAAAACATTAAACGAACAATGCGGGAGAATCGGGCGGAGGTGTGCATGCAAGAGCTGTCTCAAATGGCGGAGAAAGCAACGATGAAAGGAGAGAAAAAGATAGAAAAGAGAGAGACCGCGTGAATTTATAGTTTGATAGTGAGGATGAAAGGGAGGTGAATTCTAGAGAGAGAAAAGAGACTCAGAGAGGCAGCGCATTTGATGGATAGAGGGAGTGACCGTTACCCGTTGGACTCATTGCAGGCTTTCTAACTTGTAAGTTATTATAACTATTTGTTTGTTTTTGTTTTTTTTTTTTTTGAAAGGTAGTATTCTAGAGTCACGAGGTACAATGTCCCAAAATAAAGAGTCATCCTGCAACAAGGAACTACAAGCTCTAGGTAATGTATGAACTATAAAATTACCTGATCTATGAACACAACAAACTGAACAAGAAACAAAACTGTTCATAAAAGATGCTGGTAAAAGTCAGGATTCATACCATCAGGACCAGGAGCCTTATCTGGGAACATAGAGAATAGAGCCGGTTTGACTTCCTCCGTAGTGAAAGGACGAAGTAATGCAAAGTTATGCTCTTGAGTAACACGAGGAGTTAAGCATGGAAAAGGAGTGTCAACTTGGGATCCAGAAGATATGAAGATATCGTCATAGTAAGATAAAATAAGAGGGCGAAAATTATCACCCTCTATCCAGTTCCAAAAATCATCCCTTAACCTAGTGATAATAGTCTTCTTTTTACGGGCAGAGACAAATATGTGGTAGTACTTTGTGTTCACATTAGCATCCGTAACCAATGTTGTTTTGCACGTTTGTCTCCAGAATATATCCTCTTGTGCTTCTAATTGGCTCAACTCCCCATCTAAATGTCTAAACTCCTCTAAGGAGGCAGTGTCAGTATATCCCCGCAGCAACTGGAGCTTTCGACGAAGAACCCCAATGTGCTTGCAAAACTTATGAAACTGGTCACACCCCATGCCCTTCAGTCTCTCCCCATACAGCTGCAAACTCCCCTGCAAACCCTACCTCCTCCCCTCTTGCCAGGCGCCCTCTACCACACCTATGCACCCCTCATCTAGTAGTCATGCCATCTCAAACTTAAAACTCCTACCTCCCCTTTTAGAGTGAGCAAATGTACCCCTAACATCAAGAAAGAGTACATAATGATCAGAAGAGCGGGAAAGAATATTTACCAAAATACCTCACAACAAGTAAGAGCTCCAATCATCAGTAGCCACAACTCTATCCAACCTCTCCTCCACCCAAATGTTTGTGCCCCTTCCACGTTCTCACGTAAACGGGTAACCTTCAGTGGTTAGAGTATGCAAACCACAGTCCTCCAACGTGTCTCCAAAACATCTCAACAGACTCTCTGGATGAGGGCAACACTCCCGTTTCTCGTGCTTAAATATCAAATCATTAAAGTTACCAATAATAACCCACGGAAGCGTGGACTGACCTCGAAGAAACCCCAGAAGCTCCCATGACTCCCTACGTTTGTTGCGTTCAGGGAAGTCATAGAAACAAGTCATCCTCTACGGGGAGAAACTAGTACAAATCACCTCAACATCAATATGATTCCTATAATAGCTCAGCAATCTAGCAGTGTTATTTGGCCTCCATAATAGGGTAAATTCACCACTCAACCCCACACTATCCACGTAAAACAATCCCTCAAAACCCAACCTCACTCTAAGACGCTCAGCATGTAACCTCCCAACCTTTGTTCCCATGAGAAAAAACAAATTTTGGCTTCTTATTGGACACCAAGTCCATAACCTCACGAACTGTCTGTGGATTTCCTAAGCCACAACAGTTCCAGCTCAAGGTACTCATGATCAAGGGCGGGCCTGGGATCCAATTGCCATCCAGGACCCACCAAAAGCAAGTTTTTTGACACTTTGCTCATTACTGCATCACCCTCCTCCCCATCCAACCTCCTACGCTTCTGGTCGTTGATGGACAATACCATACTGCTCACATAACCACCCCCACCCTACTCAACCGGAACCCCAACACTCACGTTCACCATCTCTGCCGAAACAGTTCTGGGAGGTATGGCTGCCCTCCCTTCTTCCGCCACCACCGATGCTTTTCTTTTTACTGCCCCTGCCTCTTCCAACCCAATACCTGACCACACGCTCCGCTCCACCACAGTCTTTGGGGCTAACCAGCGTTTTCCCGCCGTTGGAGTTGCCCTTTTGTAACATGAGCGTAGATTGCATCATTGTGTGCATCTGGGTGTGAGTACTATTTGTGCAATTGAATTTTTGTGCGCTGATAATATCATTGTGTGTCTAATTTTTGTGTACATGTTGGACCTAAAATGTTGGTTGCATATTTTATGACCTTCGTGTGCACTCTGGCGACGAATAGGACGAAAAACACCCATAACCGATAATCATTCAAACTCAAAGACATAACATTGTTAATGAACACATTTCAAAAAAGAAAAACATTGCACTACCAAATCTGTCCCCAACAAAAAAAAAAAAAAAAAAAGGAATTATTTATGGAGGTTTTGCAAAGGACCTGCAAATAGCATTAAATTACAATTATACCAGATAAACCCGACATCCAAAACATGAGACTCTTATCGCTCTTCCGTTCACTCCACCTCTCCAACAGCAAAGCTCACAGTGTCTCAACCCGCTTCGCCGCCCGTATCCGCTCCATGGCCACCGCTACCGATGCCGTGAATCCGTCAAACACCCGTCTGGGATGGATTGGTACCGGCGTGATGGGCCGATCAATGTGTGCCCACTTGATCAAGGCGGGATATAAGCTCACCGTCTTCACCAGGACTCCGAGCAAAGCCCAAGAGCTCATTTCCATGGGGGCGCAGTGGGCTGACACTCCGAAATCCGTCTCTGCCCAATCGGACGTTGTATTCTCCATCGTCGGCTACCCCTCCGACGTCCGCCACGTCATCCTCGATCCCAACTCCGGCGCCCTCTCCGGCCTTCGTCAAGGCGGCGTCGTGGTCGACTTGACCACCTCCGAGCCCTCCCTCGCGGTTGAAATCTACTCCGCCGCGACGTCCGCCGGCTGCTCCGCGATAGATGCCCCCGTTTCGGGCGGCGATCGGGGAGCCCGCAACGCCGCACTTTCAATCTTTGCCGGCGGCGACGAAACCCTTGTTCAGCGGCTCTCCCCCATCTTTGCCCTCATGGGTAGAGTTTATTACATGGGTGCCCCTGGAAAAGGCCAATTCACAAAACTAGCTAATCAAATAACCATAGCTTCGGGTATGGTTGGGCTTTGTGAAGGCCTTATATATGCCCACAAAGCTGGTTTGGACTTGGAATTATATCTCAGTGCAATTTCAACTGGAGCCGCGGGCTCAAAATCATTGGACTTGTATGGGAATAGAATACTGAGCAGAGATTTGGATCCTGGATTTTATGTGAATCACTTTGTTAAGGATTTGGGTATCTGCTTAAAAGAATGCCAAAACATGGGTTTGTCATTGCCAGGATTGGCATTGGCTCAGCAGCTTTATCTATCACTTAAGGCTCATGGAGAGGGTGATTTAGGTACCCAAGCTCTTGTTTTGGCACTGGAGAGGCTTAACAATGTATCACTGTCAAGTTCTTCAAAGGGAAAAGCTTAGATGGGTAAAAATCTGATTTTAATCTGGGATTGGCATTTTTTTTATGTCTATCTGGCTATGTATGTTTATGAATTATAGTTTAGAAAGTGATCAAATCCTGTGATCATAATCTGAAATACTTGGTGTGAAATCTAGAGGAGAAAGCAAGAGTATTTTTTCATAGTGTTTATCCAATTTTAAGAGCTTCATGGAACTGCCTAAACTTTTTTTTTTCTTTGGTATTATTTTCCAGATGAAGAGTAATGCATGACTTGCCGATTCTAGTTCTTTGGGTATATGGCTCTGGGTGTAGTAAGATTTTGCGCTATGGAGTTTGGAAACTGCAGCAGTGGCACAGTGCTAGTAGAAATGCCTGATTATTTGTCTATTTAAATAAGATTGTTGGTTTCATTTTTCATTGAAACTCATAGCTAATGTATATTTGCTATAAGAAACAATGGTAGAAGACGAATTAATGATTTAAAGTGTGAAACTCCTTTGGTAACTTGAAAAGTGTTTATGGTGAGAGAGGAGTCATTATAATCTAATACTATAGTACATGGGGCTAGTGAGCAATCGTGTAAGTTATCAAGTTCTAGTGATATATTGTACAGGTTAACAGCAAATATGTATTGTGGCAACTAAATTAGCTTAGAAAGATGTTGGAACTATTCTTTTGTGTTAGCTCTAAAATAAGGTGATTTGAAAATTTGAGGCATAGTTTGCCGAAGTTGATTCTGGAGGGCTCCCTTCTAGGATGAGTGGACTTGTGGGGAGACGATTTGAATGATCTTTTCTTTCTTTTTCATTATTTCCTCAGATTTCTTGTTTGCTTGGGAACCAAACTGTGAATGATTTCTTTAGATGACACAAACCCAGATTAGTCTAACAAATATGTTTAGCACGGTTTGCCTATTGGTGAAATATGTGTTGGTAATTGACTTGAGGCAGCGAGTGCTTGGTGAAATATGCATTGGTGATTGACGTGAGGCACCTACTGCTATCTTCATTATGTGATTTAATGCCTCTGAACCTTCCCTGCCATTCTAGAACTATATGAATTTTAGCCTTGAGGTACTAGGAATTTAGGACAAGAACTACTAACTTGATTATGTGTTTTAATGCCTCTGAGTCTGAACCTTCCCTGTCATTCTAGAAATATATGACTTTTAGCCTTGAGGTGTTAGGGATTTAGGATAACTTTTGATGGACCTGACTGAGTTGCATCTTCCTGTAAAGGCATGAAAATTAGGGTCTTGTCTAGAAGATTAGGTATGTGATTTACAAAAGTCTGCAAAGATTATCTGTGTTTTTCAAAAGCACAGTTGTATGTATTTGAAGAGTATGGCTTAGCAAAAGTTCTATGCCAACCATTCTCTTTGATAATTGATAGAACATCTCTTTTTACATTTCCTAAAAGCAGTTGTAAAATCCTTTACCTGGAAAATGTTTTACCTTAACTCTAATGACCTGCTATTACAGACCATTAACCGATTTTTGGACTTCAATGCAAGAAAATAACATATTGATGAGCTTAATTGCAACTTTTAAAAGTTTAGAGGCTTATTTGACCAATTTTCTTATATTTTGTTAATGCATGTTTTTCTAGTTTTTTAATCTAGAAAATATCACTAATGACTGAAGATAAAGTATTTTCCAGCAATACATGGAAAATATGTAATCTGTAAAATATTTTTCTTGTCCACTTTTTCTACATGATGCAAATGCAGTGTAAGTGAGCAGGTGGTGTTGGACCAGGGAAAAGAAAGGATGCAAAGTGGAGGAGATAAGAGGGCAATTCTAGAATGAAGATAGTCTATGATCAGGTACCAAATTACTTTTTTGGTAAATGGAG